>NC_070610.1:2854166-4277500 GCF_027172205.1 Podarcis raffonei
AGGTGCTCGCCTCTGCCGCGGAATATTGCTGCGCATCGAGACCTGGATGCCGCCCTTCCCACTCAGCTCCAACCTTGCCATTGTGCAAAGTGCGTCATTGCCTGCTGGCAGCAACTCCTAGCTGGCCTTGGCCTACTCAGCTCTTACAAGACACACCAGCGACCCTGCTACTTTTCTCCTTTCTTCTGCGCCGGTTTCCTCTCTATAACCTTGTTTACACGTGCAGCAGAATGCGGTGCTTGAAGTACTGGTACAACCAGCGATTCATTTTTGAAGGATTCCCCTCCTCTCAGAGACGCCTTGCAAGCAAGACCAAGAGGGGAAGAACGGGGGTGGAATCCCACTCCACCTCAGGAGTTCTTGTGTGTGAAGGGAGCATTCAAAAGAGGACTCTACCATGTGCCCCCTAAAGTGGCACAGGCCACCCTACCCCCTGCCACTCATATTGCTGCTGGTTTGGAGCAGCCCCTTGTGTGTCAAGGAGGTCACCTGTTTGCACTTGGCATTAGGAGGCAGCGGCTTTCAAACCTTCAGGGATTCTTACTTACTACTCAGTTATGTTGTAACTGAGGTTCAATGCCTATGATTATTGCTCCCATATGATCTAAAACAGGCTTCCTCAACCTCGGCCCGCCTTGTAGTTTTGAGACTACAATTCCCACCATCCCTGAACACTGGTCCTGCTGGCTAGGGGTCATGGGACTTGTAGGCCAAAAGCATCTGGAGGGACAAGGTTGAGGAAGCCTGATCTAAAACAACCCTTCAGATCATTCCTAAATCCTTCCTGTGGCTGTACAAGGCTGAAGCTGGTTAGAGTACTAGCTCCCCCAGCTCCCCGTTGCCCAAACAGTCTGAATGAAAAAACAGCAACAATTTTCTATGTCCCCAGATAAATCCCATTCAGCCTTGGGTTAAACATACCAATTACCTCCAACATATTTTTGAATCAGCATTGGGAGATTATTCATCTCAAAATAAGCATTGGGCTGCTATCCTAAATAAAAGATAACGCAAGGAGACAGTCTCATCAGACACCCTAACATCATTTTGGTCTAAAGTTTTGTTTTGTGATAAGCTGTTCCAAGTGGCGCTGCACTCAGGTCCACAACTATCTATAGGTATGGGGGGGACATGGGTGGGAACCCCAAACTGAGTTTCTACTCATCCCAAATCCTCTGGGACTCTCTAGCATCCTGCCGAGCGCTTTTCAGTTTTGCAGAAGTAACTGTAAAGTAGGAGTCAACAACCTTTTTGGACCAGTGGGCACTTTTTGAATTTTGAGAGACTGCTGTGGGCATCAGTTACAAAATGGCTGCCATGGTCATGTGGTGGCATAACAAAACATGGGTGCATGGAGGGTTAGGCATAAAAAATTAGAGAGTACACTCTTGCTGCTTCTCCAGCTATTGCCTGCTGGTCTTCTTGTCTGTGCTAAATTGTTGAAATAAATTTTGTGCTTAAATCAGAGAGAATTTTCTTCCAGGCAAAAATTTGGGATGTTCTTCACTTTCCCCATGTATTGGCTTTATTTTAACCACCTGAGACTTCTACGTATCCTAAATCAGCAGTTCCCAAACTCCCTCTCATGCCCCCACAGACCACTTGAATATTGGTAAGGGTCTTCTTGGTGGACCATGTAATCATTTGTCTGTCTCTTGAAGCAATTGTAACACACTCTGTGAGATGCTGTGTGATTTTTAATTGAATATTTATTGCTGATTTTATTTCTTGTATAACATTGTATTGAATTACAATTTGAATTCCATAGACTTCATCTAAGAAACAAAAGGAGCAATAGAAATAAAATTAAAAGTCAATATGAATATGTAATGCAAATACACAATGGACCACCTGAATGAAGCTTGAAGACCACAGTTTGAAAAACGATGTCCTAGGCCTCCAAGGGCAAATTACAACTTGTGCAATGATGCCTTTGTTTAAAAACTTAAAATAACTTGAAAGTGAAATGTAATTAAGTAGAAATTTTGTGCTTCAGTGGGGGTGGGTTGATTGTTGCTTCTTGTATACATATGTGAAAATAATAAAATAACAAGCTATGAATATTTTTAATACTTTTATTTATGATAAAGTCCATTTTGGCAAGCGTCAGTGAGATGGCTGAGCTTGCATTTTGCCACAAGTAGTTCAATGTCAGATCTGATGATTGTCAGATAGTCAATGCTGAAAAGGCTGTCTCACAAAGATACATACACGCAACAACCGACTGACACGTGTCCAAATGACACATGCACATGGCAGCATCACAGATATTGCTTTGTCAGTAAGTTCTGGATACTCACGTCATGACTGAGTAATTTTGGTAACAAAGTCAAAATCTGGAGAACCACACTTGCAAACGATGTACCTTCGAAGGCCTTGCAACATGACAGTCCAGAAAGTTTTTGTCCTTCTTGCCCAAATACAACTTTGAGTGACATCAGTTGCAAATGGGCACCCTCCCAAACTTCAGCAGAAAAGTAACAGCAGTGGGCAAACGTTGACTTGAGCCTAAGCAAATGCATCAAATCACCCTTAAACTATTAGCTAACTCTGGCGGCACAAGGTGCTCCTGCAGGGAGTGGTTTATGCTTCCCCTTTTTTATGGAAAGACACGGCGGGTTTTACAAAGTACATTCAGACGCACAGTCGCCCGCGTTTTCTCTGCCCCCCATGAGATGGTGTATTTCCTGCCCCGTTCCGGGCACAACTCCGAAATACGAGCTCCTCGTTTACGACAAGGGCTCAGCTCCCCCCCCCCCCATTGGCACGTTTCAAACTTAAACCGGGGAGCCGGGTCTACTCGCGGGAAAAGCTGAGGGGAGACACGGGGGGGGGGCGAGGAGGGGGCGGCAAATCCGGAGCCCCCCCGCCCCCTGGCCGGGGGCACGCGCGGTGGAAGGGGGTGTGGGCCGTTGGCGCTTTTCGTGAGGGGAAAGGGGTGTTTCAGGCTGCGAAGGAGGCGACGGAAGCGCCTCCGTCAGGAGATGGGGAAGAAGCGGGTTGGCTTCCCTCTGCCGGGGCCCCGCCGCCGCCGCCGCCTCCTGCGAGAGGAGCCACCTTAAGGCGGGGAGGCGGGGGTGGCGCGGCCTGGAGGGAGCCGGGGGAGGCGGAGCGGAGGCCGGGGAGGAGCCGGGGCCTGCAGTGGAGCCGCAGCCCCGGAGCACACGGAGCGAGCGACAGGCGGCAGGAGCGGCAGCACAGCAGCAGCAGCGAGGCCGGGGCCTGCGGAGGGTCTGCCTAGCCGCCGCCCCGCTCGGGAAGACCCCCGGGAGCGGGCCTCAGCCCGGGCAGCAGCAGCGCCAGGCCCAGGAGCCGCCGCGGCCTCCCGTGGCAAGCGAGTCAGGAGGAGCGAGCGGCGGCGGCGCCACCCCCGCCCCGCGCAGCCCTCCCGCTTCCTCCCGCCCTCCCGGCCCCGGGCTCGCGGGGCAAGAGCCCTCCCTGCGCGGCGGAGGGGATCATCTCGGGGAGGCCCAGGAGAAGCGCCCCCCCCGCGCCGCCCCCCGCCTCCTTCCCCGCAGAGGCCAAGGACAGCCAGCGCGCAGCTAGGCCCCGCGTCTGGGTCAGTTGTCCACTCCCGCAAGTTCTTCTTGCCCGCCTCGGCCTCAGACCGAGGATTTAAAGGCCCCTCTCGGCGGAATGGAAGGGAAAGGAGCCCCGGCCGGGAAGGAGAGCTCCTAGCGGCCGCCAGAGGGGAGGGAGGGAGGAAGGACCGACCTCGTCTCTCGCGCCGTCGTATTTTTATTTTAAACCGCCCCCCCCCGCCGCCACAACAGCCACAGCCACCACTTCCCTCTTAAATTCTCTGCTGCAACTTAAAATCGGTACCTACCTGCTCGCCGACAAGGAAAGGAAGCAGATTTTCCCCTGGCCTGTTGGAGCCGCCGACTTTATAAATAAGTTCCTCACGCTAGTCAAGCAAGGAGCAGCCTTCCCTCTTGAGCGCAGGCCCCCCAGCCCATTTTGCTGTCAGATATCAATTGTGAAGGGGAAGGGGACGCTTGACAGGCAGAGGAAACGGGATAGTATCAAACAGCTGTCCGAGAGGAGGACCCGCAGCAGTTTTAAAGGAAAAACAAATACTCCTTGGGATAAACGAAAAAGATGCTTGTTCCCTAAGATTTCTCATAGGGTGTGTGTTAGCTTGAAGAAAATAAGGAACTCTTAATTACCAAAGGAGGTGAAAGTTGTTCCCATTCATAGCTACTCGCCAACAAAGAAAAAGGAGGAGAAAAGACTGACATCTTTCAAGCCTAGTCAGCAGGAGAGAGGAGGAATATATATACCTGTAGCTTAAGGGTTTGGAAACCCAAAG
Organism: Podarcis raffonei; assembly: GCF_027172205.1. NCBI lineage: Eukaryota > Metazoa > Chordata > Lepidosauria > Squamata > Lacertidae > Podarcis > Podarcis raffonei. Next base: position 2,858,479 of record NC_070610.1, read on the forward strand.
CTGATCTCTACCTCTGTGTTCACAACTCAGAAAAATCCACAGCAGCATCACTTTTGAGCATGAGGCCTATGTGCAGAGTGTGAAGGACATCTCTCGTTGAAATAAGTCCAGACGCATCCACTGCAGAAAATCTTAACGTGAGTGACAATATTGCATCACATATCTTGCCTTGTCTATTTTTCTGTTTTTTCTCCCCAGCATTCTTCCTTGTTATATTTTCTTTCTCTCAATATTCTGACTTAGAAGCCTCTATGCCTCCTTTCTCTGTATGTTTTGCTGGCTTGCTTTCTGGAATATGTTGCTTGCCATTTAAAAAATAATAATTCACCTGTTTGATTTTTCTAGTGGAGAGCCTGTCTCAAGGAATTGTAAGCAACACACTGTTTTTCAGCACGTTGGGTCTGGGTAGGGGTCAGGGGTATGTATATATCTTACCATTTAGGAGTCCGTGAGGAAAGATTCACAGTGACTGAAAGTTAATGGGCGGAGTGTGTGTGATTATTTACTTCAGAGGTAACATCACACCATTAATGCAACTGTGCTCGGATGGTGTCAGCATAATCCTGTACATGCTGAACTCTGTGTGAGACATAAGCTTCAGACGATAAGACTATGTTAAGTCTCTCAAGTGTGAATCTTCTTGTTTTTGGTGTATGTTAGGTTAATTCTCTTTCCTTCATTCTTTCAAAGGGGAATAATAGGGATTCTAATGCATGTTAATGATTGGGACTACAGAACCCAGAGATTTTAGCTATTGCTCATTGATTCGTGTCAGAGTATGATCTGGATTTGGACTGAGAAATCCATCTGCAGTATGTGAAATCAAGTGCATTTGAAGGCCTTGCATTCATTCCACTAGTGCCGTCCTTGATTTGATCTTCCTACTTTACTGAGTATTACAGACAAATTTTGGTGCCCATGTCCTGGGATGGGAGAGTTAAATCTCAGGTCGTGGAATCCTTTTGGCAGCAGTGCATAGTAGAGCAAGTTACACACTGCAGCTGCTCCTGGTAGGAAATAGAAGCCTAAGGGGCGACCACTTCAGATAGTGCTTTTTATAGATTCCATTGACAGTGATCACTTTGAGGGGAAAATAGGAATACTAACTTAAGATGTACCTCTGACATCTCCATCCACTTTGGGATTAAATCAGTTGAAAAGCAATCTTAAATTCAAAAGATTCCTTGTTGTAATTACTGTTAGAGTATTCCCAGTAAAAGTATTCACAGGAGGAGTTATGGGATTCTTCTGAATGTAATCAATGTAAATTCAAAACTGCCCAATCGTTTAAAATCAATTGCCCATGCCTGATTTTTTTTTTAACCTGCAGTATTTTAATTGACTAATAGTTAGTTTAATCAATGGAAAGCATTTTGATAAATGAACATAATTCCTCTGCTTAATAGGGAGTGGGTTTTAGGAACAGATTGATTGTTTTTGGTTCAAGTAATTATTTTAAAAAGGCCACATGACAAAAAGGTATTCCTTTCTATGTGAAGGGGGGGTGCCTTTTTTAGATGACACTTGCTGTGACATGGGCAATTGCATCATCTGAAAACAGAAGGTATGTCAGAAGGGACCTCAGAAGACATCTAGCCCTAATCCCTGCTTCAGGAAATATATGGCTACAGCATCCTTGATAGGGGGCTATCCAACCTCTCTCTGTAAGAGAGGCAACCACTTTTCAAGGCAGGCTGTAACATGCTTTTTTTCTTTAGAACTACTGCTTTTTCATGTGTGCAGATTTTATGCAGATGTCATTAATGAGCTAAAACACATGAAGTTAATGGACTCAGATTTCTTTAGCTGAGTAACAGCCCTACATTTAAACTTTCACGGAGCATCCCAGTTGGACAGGTAGATTTTTCTGGAGAGCTAAAACGCCCAATATATGGCATCTAAATAGTTCACTGCAAATAAAATAAGAATTTGTCTATTATAAAATTTGGCTGTGAGGAATGGAAAATCAGGGGGGGGGGGACAGTTACCTGATCAATGCCTCCAGCCTGTATTTTGGTGGAGTGGTTCAGTTGTTGTGACCCAGGTATGTAAGCAAAAGGTGGGAAAAGGAATGTGAGGAAGAAGCTTGGACCATCTCACAGTGTACTTCTTCATAACTTTAATTAATGTCCCACAACTTGAAAATCAGGAATCCCCCCAAATATCAGTTTATAGATCTGAGAAAATTAATTAAAAGTTACCTAGATTCATCATCTTGATATGTCAGAGTAAGCAATCTACTTCCTCTGGCATCTCTTACATAGCACTGAGAATTGTGAACTTGCAAGTTAACGATGATTAGCAAGGATTTTGAGTTTTAATTCCATAATCTATGCATGTTAACTCAAAAGTAAAACAAGTCTGTTTAGGATCATGGCCCAAAAGTCTAAAAAGGCTTGTTGTAAAATAATGGTTATAGGTGAAATTGCCTAAGCAATAATGAAAAATAATTGGAGATGATGCTGGTTCTTTGCATGTTTATTTAATTAGGGTTTTTAAAAAGTAATGTGTCTAAGGCAGAGGGATCAGAATAATGGTCTTTAGAATTGAAAAACAATTTGAAAATCTGAATATTGTTACTTTGAAATCTGTTTGTGATTACCTCTGCCTCTTGTGAAAGTTCTTCCAGTTTATATAGGTGGATGCTTGAAATCCATTTTTAATTGAATTTTGTCTAGTTTCATTAATTTTGTAAGTCCTTTAGGTCAGTGGTCCTCTTGCCTTCTGCCTAGAGGGTTTGAAAACAACATCTTAATATCTCAAATATGTGAATGAATAATACAGAAGAGTGTTTTTGGGCTGGGTCAGAGCCTGCTCTGTCACCATGAGTAGCCACAACCAGAACCTACATACCGGTACCTGGAATTTGGGGCTTCACAGTCAGATGTCACTTCCTGACACAGGCAGGATTGAACTCTCATTCATTGTACCTTTCTATTCAGAAGTTAATGTTTGTCTCCAGCTTGTGCAGATATGTGTGATCTGCTAATGTAACTGAGGCCTGAGCTTTCCATTTTAAAAATACGCTTTAAACTTTTTATATCACACTTTTTCAAAGGTTATTCAAAGTTACTTAACAACAAAATGTAACTTACTCTAGTTTTGAGTACAAATTATTCATTTTGTATATAATAGTAAAACAAATATCAAGCAAACTTTAAAATGAGTGTGATAAAATAAAATAAAATAGTAATTAATAAAAGTTTCCTCTGTAGCAGTGTTAGAAACTCAGATTTACAGTGGTACCTCCGGTTGCAGACAGGATCCGTTCCGAAGCTCTGGTCGGATCCTGAAGTTTCCGCAACCGGAGGGACTGCTTCTGTGCATGCATGCGTGGCGAAACCCAGAAAAAATACTTCTGGTTTTGCCACATTCGCATCCTGAAGGATACACAGCTGGAGGTGTGCGTATCCAGAGGTACCACTGTATAAGCTAATTGCCAAATAGCATCTTAAACCTAGGTTATGGTCACCACAACAAAATGTATAGGCACCATTTTTTCCACTGAAAGTTGTTGTTGTTAGTAATTATTAATAATTTCATTTCTATACTGCTTTATATTTTAAATAAAAAATCTCAAAGTGGTTCACAACACATTAAAACATCAAATAAAACAATCCAGAATAAATCAAATTCAAGTTTCAACAAAAATATTACAGACTTCTTGAAGTGACATTCTGCTTTCCCCATATTTACCTACTTAATTTATAGAGATGCCCCCTAGAAGGAGGACTCCAGGAAGCCAGGTGTAGTGGTTAGAGTGTTGGACTAGGCCCTGGGAGATCAGGGTTCCAATCCCCACTCAGCCATGAAGCTCACTAGGTGACCTTGGAGTCAGGCACAGCCTCTTCACCTACCTCACAGGGTTCTTGTAGGGATTAACTGAAGGGGGGGGGTGAACCATGTACTCCATGGAGAAAAAAGTGGGCTATAAATGCATTAAATAAGCTCTTCTGCTTACCTGCTTAAGAAAGCTAGACTGGCCAGCCAGATGGAGATGTCAGTCGCCCATCTGGCATCTAGAGGTCTAATTGGACCTGTGCCAGTAGCAAAATGCACCTGGCACCTAGGGAATTTCTAATGCTGCTCCATAGATATCTAGTTGGTTTTGAGGATGGGAGAAAATGTTGTATGACCTAATTGATTATGGTACAAGCCTGAGTCTTCATCTTCTTTGGTTCCTTCATGCAGGGTTCTTCATTAGATCCAAGGTAATGATAGAAATGCTGATAGCAGTGCAGGTTTACACCCACTTGACTAGCAGAGTTTAGAACATACAATAGTGTAGGTTGGCCCATTTCCGCATATATATAGTCAGAAACATTAGTTTTGGCCTGGAATTTGGTACAGAAGGGAGATCTGTACAAAGCCACCATGGGTTCTGAATGTGAATGGCATGCTGCCCATCTGCAGAAGATTTTCTCCCCCATTTCTCTGTCTGAGAATATGAGGGAAAGTGCAGGCAGTTCATAAACATACAGGAAGTCCTTTGTATTGCTGTGTGCTGTAATACCTTGACTGTCATTTGAAGGTATCTGCAGGAATGACAGTTAATGTTTAGGGATTTATGGGTTGTAATCCTTAAAGAGGTGGATAGAAATTTGAAGCAGGATGCAGTTCACAGTTAGTTAGGCTTGTCAGCTTTTAAAAAAAAAAAGGCATGACATGGGATCCAGTGGATCATATGTATGTTCTGATAGTATCTAGACTTTCCTGGCTTATGAGACTCTAGTAGTAGTTACCTGTTACAGTGGTACCTCGGGTTACAGATGCTTCAGGTTACAGACGCTTCAGGTTACAGACTCCGCTAACCCAGAAATAGTACCTCAGGATAAGAACTTTGCTTCAGGATGAGAACAGAAATCGTGCGGCGGCAGCGGGAGGCCCCATTAGCTAAAGTGCTGTTTCAGGTTAAGAACAGTTTCAGGTTAAGAATGGACCTCCAGAACGAATTAAGTTCTTAACCCGAGGTACCACTGTATTTATTATTGTTATTTGTCTAGTAGTAGTTACCTGTTAGTTATTATTATTGTTGTTATTTATTAGTGTATATCTTTCCCCTCACCCTCGTACCTCCTGGGACTTTTAACCATTGTGCTCTATAGTCAAATACAACCTGGCACATAGTGCTCTGGAGCAGTGGTTCCCAAACTTTTTGATATGGTGAACCACAAGTTCAAATTTGCTTGATAATGGTGACCCATCAATTTATTGTCACATAAACTCTGAACCTTATGGCAACTATTGGTTTCGTGCAGTTTAACTTCAGCTTTGCGTATTCTATAACCATTGCTCAAGGCATCCAAGCAAAAATTTCCTTAATGCGCCTATTCATGTGGAATTTGTTGAAATATGTATAGTCCTTACAAAGTTACTCACAATTTTTTTTTAAAAAAAATGGGAATGTAAGAACACTAATCATAGGATTGCAGGGTATTGCTTCATAAACTATTAAAATTGTTCTAAAAACATACGGTTACAAAATCGGTGTTGGAGATAACAAACAAATGAATATTTTTAATAGTTTTATTCATGATAAAGTCAATTTATCAGTGGGATGTTGGAATCAAATTTTGCCAATGAGAAAGTCAGTGCAGAGTTTGTTAGTTGTTAGACATAGCCTCAAATCTTTATTGATACATCGCTTGCTACTTTTTTTGTCCCCATAGCAGTCATTGCTGAAAAACCTGTCTTGCATGTACTACCAAATGGCATCAACACAGATATTGCTTCATCAGGAAGCTCAGGATACTCAGTGGTAACTGAGTAATTTTGGTAACACGAAGCCAAAATTTTCATAACTTCAGTTCCGATAATTTACGTTTGAGGGTCCTGTCACACAACATTTCAGTGTGTTGTTTTTCTTTTTGCACAGATAAAGGCAACTTTGAGTGACATCACTCAGATTTCTGGTGTTATTTCAGCAGAAGGACAGTGGACAAATTTTGACAAAGCAAACTTCAAATCCCCTTTGACTTAACAAGTAACTAACCCTGGAAGCAGATCCAGCGGTCGTTCACCACAAGGTGCTCGTACAAAGAATTGTTGTGAGTGACTATTACAGCTTGCCTCTGATGCGCGGGCTGCTTAGAACACCTTTGTGGCAAACTGTTGCTGGATCTGTCACAATAGAGTAGTTCCCAAGTGTTAAAATGTAAGACTTTAGCCTTTCCGCTGTTCCGTTATAAGTGCCAACGCAGCACTATAAAATGCCAGCAAAATGTTGTAAGAGGTATTCCTTGTACTGGTTAAGAGGGATAAAAGTAATAATTATTTTGGGATAACTTACAGAGCCTGTGACTCACTTGTGGGTCATAACCTACAGGTTGGGAAACACTGCTCTGGAGTGAAGATTTTTATTGTAAGTGTTGCTCTAATTATGGCTCTAACTTTTGAACACTTGACTCTAGTGTTTTAATTTGCCATTGCTGTGAAGAGATAGGGACCCTTTCATTCATCCCCTTGTTATGGTTAAACTGTCCTTTTAGATTTCAGAGTCAATGCTCATAAATATCAACCTTTTATGAGTGTTTACTAACAGAAATTAGCGACAGTGGTATTTCTTCCAGTGTTAGATACTCAGATACATAAGCTAGGCACCAAATGGCACCTTAAATCTAGGTTTCGGTTGCCACAATGGACTGTCTATTCGCCAAGGGGTTGGACTAGATGCCCCTCGGGGTTACTTCCAACACTACAATTCTGTGATCTCAACTACGTTGCTTGACTGTGCCTTGCTCTTATAACAATTCACTTGTCCCAGTATGCAAGAAGAAGAAACATACACAGTGGAAACTATGGACTAAGGCAGAGGTTTCTAAACTGTGGTTGACAACCTGGCACCCAGATATCTCCACATAGTTTCAATTGGACCCACGCCAGTAGCAAAATGCACCTGGCACCTGGAGAATTTCAAACACTGATTTCTGCAGTTTGACCCTGATGGTTGTTTTTGCAACCATAGTACTCTGAAATCAGAGATCACATTTATTATGTTTCATATAATTTTTTTGCAACTTAAAAAAATGAAAGCCAACCAAATGTATCTTTACAAAGCTGAAAGTTTAATTTGAGGAACTTGGAGTAGGGGCCATTTAACCCTTTACCTCAGGTCATTTTCCCACTCAGACATTATTCCCCCCTCAAAAAAAAACCAGCACGTCACATTACAAGTGGAAAAGTAGCTTGGGAGGGTATATTTTGAATGAAAAAACAGCTGGTGGGGCTAGAGTTAAGCAGCTCCCCAGGATACCATTTCACTACTTTTAGGGTGTGTGTTTTTACTTTAAAAAATGTAGGGGCGAGGTTACATACACCTGTGTGTAGCATCTAGTTTGGCCACACTCTTCAGATGCAAGCCAGAAATAATTTGTGATAAAGTTGCAAAATGTGTGTGCAAAAATCCATGGTATATGCTCTATCACTCATTTTAGTAGCTCAATGACTAAAGCTTTCTATCTGAATATTTTATAGTTCATTCCCCATGGGGCATCCAGAATTTTACAAACTGCAAATACTGTACAATAGGCATAGATAATTGTAGATTTGCTGGGGTTTTCCCAGACTGAACTGCACGTAGTAGTTTTCTTCTTTTTACTCCCATGACACATTGAGGAGGAGACTTTTATCTTCATTTGCTGCTATAGTGTCTCGGTTCAAATGTCAGCTCCCCCTTCCATTTAGTGGGTTTTTTATGTTTATTGCATCAAGTTCAAAATCCTTACCTGAATCTTTTGGGTCTTGAAATTTCTCACCTTCATCATTAATGTTCTCATTTCTTCCTACATTGTTGTGCTTCTCCCAGCTCTTTCCCTTTGTCAAGTTTTTTTTCTTTGTGTCTGCTGGTGGCATTCATAACACTGTTGTATTTGAGAATAGTCTTTTTATTTCAATAACTAATTCTCCTTCCTACTATCCACTTCTCCCAAAAATGTTTAGTTTTTTGTATCATCTTCTAGGGCAGCCTTCCCCAGCCTGCTTTCCTTTAGATAGTTTGAACTACAACTCTCATCAGCCCCAGCCAGCCAGAGAATGAAGATGTGGAAGACTTCTTTAGCCTGTGCTAACTGACACTTGAGGCTCTAGTGGTCTTTATTTTTGAGTCTGTTTTATTTCTAGCCCTGCAGTGGTTGCAGATGCCCAGTTCAAAATGAGTGCAAAAACATTTTGGCTAGTCTTGGAAGGTGCAGCATAGCTAATCTCACAACCCCATAACAAAGTACTTTAATCCTAATCAGTTATAAGGGGGCAAAATAGTTCATTTAATCTGAACAGAAACTGGGACAAATTCCATAGTAGGAAACATTCTAGTCTAGTCCATCACAGTAAACACAGGACAGTGTCTGATAACATAGACTTGTGCTTCAATGAATCTGTTTGTCTCTAAGGTGCCATAGAACATCTTTTATATCAAAATAGAAATGTATGGCAGGCATGACCACTAATCTCTCTGATGTTTGGTGTTTTCTTGGGGATATGGGGTATCTTCTGAGGGTTTAGAAAAGAAGGGCAATACTAGTTGGTTTTAAAGGAAGGGTGTTGAAAAACAGAGATGAGTTAGTGTGGAATTAGGGTTGGGCAAAGCTCAGCACTAATCAACCCAATATTAAAAGTATACAGGCCAGGGGTTGTGTTCTGGGTCATATGCATGCTTGCGTGAAATTGCATATAATCAGAACACCGAATGAAAAAGCCTGCATCCATCCCTTTTTGTGACATTTTGGGTCACTCCTGGGTTTGGTGTGATGCATGTGTGTGCGGTTATGCACATATCGGACATGCCTAAAACAGTCACTGCCTGTATATTGTTTCCTGGGCAGTAACTAATTGCAAGCAGCTCCCAACTTAGGCGGAGGTTACGTTTTGCAGGGAGCCTGCTGCAGTACATATAGCTTCCCACCCAACAGCTGTTGAGCGGGTTCCAAAATGGTTCCCATGTGCCATTTTGGAGCCCTCACAGGTCTTTTTTCTGGACTTTAGGCTTACTGATGTCCACTTCAGGCTCAGGGAAGGTCTCCTTATGAGCCACAAAGACTTTCCAGCTCTCTCCTGCCATTTCAGGTTAGAAGCGAATTATTTATTTATTTCCCGGCAGCAAGCATATACACGGTTGCACGCAAGTTGATCACACATAAGTGCGGGGAGGCCTGTATCTTGAAGGGCCAAGCTGAAAAATCAGTGAACACCTCAATCTGCATTTCTGAATGTAGCCTGCCAGCTAACTATGCTGCCACTGACACCACTGACTTCAAATTCATGTTGGAATTTGATATTGTTCAAAAAAGTTTTTTGAGAATTGTCTTACATATTCTTATTTTACTGTTGACTGTGCCAGTCACCTCATGATTGCCACAAGGGTTTGGCATAACACAAAAAGAGAGTACGGGCATTGCTGCTTCTGCCCACCCCATACAATCTTATGCTTACTAGGCAGCTACAACTTGCAAACTTTTAAGACCTTTTTCTTGGTCTTATCTGTATATACAGCTATATAATATAAATTCAAATTGCATTCTTTAATTTGGTGTTGTTAATCTGAGATTAGTACCAGTGTGTCTTTTGACCATATCTGAAAGATCTTGCATTTCTGATTCCATATTCTCAGTCTAAAATTAGTAGTTCTAGAACACTAAGAGTATGTGCTAGAATCCTAGGATGGAGCATACCCATGATCCTTTAGAACAGATTAGTTACCCATAACTTCATTTAAACCTGTGTTGTCCTCACAATGAGGGTGGTTAAACAGGGTTGTTCTTTTTTCCAGTCTACTTGTGGCTGAAGTGCATTTATTAGTTGCTAATATGTATGTGAGAGTGTTTTTCATTTAGAATAAGAGTAAATGACTTTAGATGCAAAATAAGGATATGAGACTCTTTGTCCCTGCCTACTTGCCAGGCCTCAAACCCTTGATTCAAGGGTTTATTCTTAGTATGACTTGTAAAACAACCTGAAATACTTTATGGACGACTATTTAAAAATCAAATGATGTTTATTTTTATTCTGTGTTGTGGACATCCAGTTGCTTCAGCATCCTACGCATAAAGGAAAGGAAATTTGGAAAGCCACTGGAAAGTGGCCTGGAACCCCCTTGTTTTACCTTTCTGTTGGAAGAGGTATGTCTTTCCGTGGTACCAGGATGCTGTCTCCATGAAGTCTTGACACAAGTAGAGCTAAAATTCTCTTTGGCATCAGCATCTTCATGGATGAAGCAACTACAGTGGTCTTTCCCTAGTTGCATGTGACTGATGTGTGTGTTCACAGGCAGTAGAACACTAGTGATGAAAACGGTTATTGCCCAGCCAAATTCATTTTAAGGCATTCCCACCTGGAGACCAGTTCTTTTCCTCAGTTGTTGTCCAGATATTTATGTGGTGTTTTTCTAGTCTTTTTCCAGTGAGATCAGTGTTTGTAAAAAGAGAGTTTGAACTTTATCTCTCCCCACCCTGACCTAAATCCCCACCTATAGTATTCTCACTGTTAGATGCAATTGGCCTGCTCAAGCACTTATAACCCCTTGTACCATTTAAAAAAAAGAAAAGAAAAAGACTTGCACTCTCAGTTTCCTAGAAGTTCACAGGATGTTGGTACATTTTACAAATAGTTTTCTCTTAATTTACCTAGGAAATCCCCCTTATGTAGCAAGTACAGTGGTACCTCGGGTTAAGCACTTAATTCATTCCAGAGGTCCGTTCTTAACCTGAAACTGTTCTTAACCTGAAGTACCACTTTAGCTAATGGGACCTCCTGCTGCCGCCATGCCACCGGAGCACAATTTCTGTTCTCATCCTGAAGCAAAGTTCTTAACCTGAAGCAATATTTCTGGGTTAGCAGAGTCTGTAACCTGAAGCGTATGTAACCCGAGGTACCACTGTACTACCGTGATTTTGGGTAATTCCATTTCATTTCCACACTGATAAGTGTGGAAGTGCCCAATATTGGAGGGGAAAAAGGGTAAAAAATAGGAAACAATGTTTCAGTCTATTCTCAGCCTCCAACTGCTGCAGTTCAAGCTGCCAGCCAGCCAGCCTTGTAGTGCTGTTAGAACTTTCAGAAGGAGGGGAGTTTTCAGGAACGGAATAGGAAAAGAGACAACATTTTTTTTCTTTCCCACTCTTTTAAAAATTTCCCCGCCTATTCTGGAAAGGGCTCAGGTTTGTGGCTGGTTGCCTTCCAGCCCTGAACCTGAGCAACTGATTCCACTATAGTGCATGCAGCAAGGTTTCTGGATAATGGGAAAGGACAAGAAAAATGTTATTTCCTCTTTCCACTTCATAAATAGCATTGGTAGGACAACCCCCTTCTTAACCATATATCCATATGTTTCCAATTTTAAAAGTCTTCACTACTTGTGAGATATGATGCTTGTCCTTTATCCCATGTGTTCCCCCCTTCTCGCTTTTAAATTCACCTTGTTTAGACGCCATCGTTATTTTCCTTGTCAAATATTACATTTTTAGTATGTATATATATTTGTAAAAATTGAAGAGATGACAAGCTACTGTTATGACCCAATAACTATTAGAAAATGCAGTTAAGAAAGAAGATTTGGGATTAAGTTAAAGATAGTGGGTAAAATGTGTAGAGCTGCCAAACTGTTGTTACACAGATATTTGGTTAATTGACTCATTTACAAAATATAACATTTTGTAAGGGCTTGTTTGATTGATTTATTAGATTGCTTACCTACCTTTCACCATAAGGTCCCAGGGCAGGTTATAACAATAAAAAGCAAGTGTAACTTGATGCGTCTTGTTGAGAGATGAGTCTTGTTTTTATCATCCACCTGGAACAATGTGTTTCAAGGTAACGTTCAGTCTTATACCCAATTTTTCATGAACATGAGAAGAATTTTTTTCTTTAAAAAGATAAAGCTATCTGGTACTTGGAACTGCTACACTGCTTGCTTCTTGATCAATGGTTTTTATAAAAATGCTTCAGAGTTGGGGTGGGCAGGAGGTAGATCAGGATATATCAATGGCTTCTTGAATGATGGCTGGATGATTTGCAGTAGATGAGCAAGGATTTCTGACTCCCAATTTTTTTACTATAGCAACAACACAAGTTTTTCATTCCCCACACATTAGAATTTGAACATCCCTGGTCTATAGTAACTCAGGTATAGTTTGTACTTGGTTCAGGTCATCCAAGTGTGTGGCCTGTCGGGTGGAGTAGGTAATTTACTCCCCTCAAAGCCATCATTTTGAATGGGCTCTGCCACTCCAGCTACTGTTTTGCACCTGGCTGGCTGTCCTGCTTATAACCTTAATGCTTTCATCACTGCATGTGAAAAGCTTCTCAAACCCTGTTGTGTGAATTCAGAGGCATGGCTTGCCATGGCAGGATGAGGCACGGATGAAAGAATTTAGCAGAAGAGCAGGACAAGCAGAATACCACCTTCTACCAATCAGTGGAATTCACAGTGCAGGGAATCTGAGACTAGGGACTGGATTCAGTTTTCACCCTAAGGTCACACATGTTAGTCACATTGAAATGTGTTAGTTGTTTCATGCTGAAAGGTAGCGGCATATTTATCCCCCCCCCCTTGCCTTTCTGAGCCACACAAATTGCCTTGTGAACAGGGTTGTATATATGCTAAAATCCATGTAAATGTAGAAAAACCACAGAATGTGGTAGAGGGCAAAAGATTCCCCTCAAATCTTGTCATACGTATGTAATCTCATTTGTGGGTTAAGGGTTACCTCTTTCTTTGGTTGCAAGGGCTATCAATTGCTTTCTCTGCTCTTCCCTTTCAGTCCTTCCGAAACAGCTTCTCTTAGAGGAGGGATACTCTAACATTGAAAGCTAAAACTGCTTCTAGATCCTGGAAGAATCAAGAATGTCCTTGGCTCTTGTATGGGGAATTAGTATTATTACAATAATTTGCTGGAAAGAGATTATATTTAGCTTAATGAGATAGCATTGCTGATATCAATAGGCTTGGATTGATATTAACCTGAATACGTTTTAAAATTGGCATTTGCCTCTGACAGGGGAATTAGGGGTGATGGACTTGAGCCCCACTAGACCATTTTAGAACTTGGCACCATTGAAATTATGATTTGGTAAATCATCATAAACCTTTTAATCCTATAGTAACTTACTTCACTGCTGATATGGCTCAAGGGGTATACATAATGATTGCCCAGTGGTATTCATACATCATTGTACAGTGGTACCTTGGGTTACAGACGCTTGAGGTTACAGACTCCGCTAACCCAGAAATAGTACCTTGGGTTAAGAACTTTGCTTAAGGATGAGAACAGAAATCGTGCAGCGGCAGTGGGAGGCCCCATTAGCTAAAGTGGTGCTTCAGGTTAAGAACAGTTTCAGGTTAAGAACGGACCTCCAGAATGAATTAAGTTCTTAACCCGAGGTACCACTGTACTGTCAAATTGACCAGTGTTTTCACTATATATACCCCTAACACAGAGGCAGTAGCACCAGCCCACCATTCTAAGGTTGTTGTAAAGACTGATAAAATATATGTGAAATACCGTTAAAGGTTATGAGTGTGACAAGCGGGTCTAAGCTAGCAGATGCATACACGTTTGAGAGCGTAATGGAACAAGTACTGTTGAACTCTTGTGTAAGTCCTTAAAGACCAGATAGGCTCATTTTGTGTTGTGAAAGTAGTGGTGTAGAATACATTGAGTGCATACATGTTTGGATTGGGGCAACTGCTCCCTGTCATCCTAAAATACCTGGTTTTTTTAAAAAGAAACAACTAATTGTTACGTTCATTCGCTGATGGGTGTTTCCTTGCCTCAGCTAGACTGCTCACAAGAGAAATAACCTGCAAGGGAAACTAAACCTTCCCCTCCATGTGGTCATTCAGCCACTACTTGTCTGCTTATTAATTAATCTGTTAGCTGAGCTTGTTAGTTGCCAGTCTTTTAAATGTATATGAAAGTTCTGTACTGGAGAGAAGTGTTGTTACAGAGCTATCCCTTTTCTTCCATCGAGGTGCCCTTCCCCCAAATTAGCTGGGTAATAGTACAGGTTGCAGAGTTGATCTCAGAATCTTTGGGCGAGTGCTATCCCTGCCTCAAGCAGTAGATTTTATTTAACACTAAGGGCAAAAGAATGAGAGCCAGACAGATGCAGCTCATGAGGTAGAATCTAGCAGGCAATGCTCTTGTGTAGCTGCTGCTCATTTCATGGGACTTGTGCACTCAACATGGTGGCTTAACCTTTCAAGGCATATTTCACTCCTCTCATGTCAGAAGCACTGTAATAAGAGTGGTGGGGGTATTTCCCCCCTTCTTTTTAATTGTAAAACAAAGCAGTCATGATATGCATCAGAACAAAACAATACTTACAGGCAGTGACCATTTTGCATGTCCAGTTGACGCATGGGTCCTTTTGGACCCAAAAGAGGGTGGAATGGGGGCAGTGGTTTAATGGGGTGGGGTGGGCTTATGTGTTCTGCACTGATGCACGTGGGGGCCAGGAACGGAACCCCCATGTAAAGTGGTTGCCGCCTGTATCCAGAACATCACTGAGAAATACAATTTAAATGTCCAAATATGGACAAGTGACTATGATGCATTGTAACTAACCCACACAAACTTCTATGAGCTTACCTGTGCTCACCTGCATGTTGCAATAATTTGTGGTTCAACTTCTTTAGCACTTCCCTTTCTTGTTGCCTGGAGAGGAAGCTTACTCTCCATAGGTAAGGAAAAGAGTGACTTTTATACAAGCCTGCTCTAACTTCTCTTAAGTCTGGCTCAGAAAGTTGTCATCTTCGTTCCTGACCTATATACAGTAGTTCTTACACATATTTTTTTTGTTTGTTTTTTATATAATTTTTATTAAAGAATTTTTTATAACCACAAGAACATAACAATACAATACAATAAACACAACAAACACACAAACAAAAACAAAAAACAAGTACAATTTCAGATCTTAATTTCTTATACCTTTCTTCTCCGACTTCCTCATGCCTCCCTTTTCTGTATTCCAATTTCTAATCAATTATTCAGCAAATCTTCCCTTATTTTAATTTAGTTTAATCTTCCTTATTCTCCTTATCTTAACCATTACTAATAGTAACCATTTATTTTCTAGTCCAACATCATTCTAACTTTCATTAATTTTGTAATATTTCTTTAAATAGTCCTTAAATTTTTTCCATTCTTCTTCCGCTGCTTCTCTTCCCTGGTTTCGGATTCTGCTCGTCATTTCTGCCAGGCCCATATAGTCAATCACCTTCATCTGCCATTCTTCCAGAGTGGGTAGCTCTTGTGTCTTCCAGTACTTCGCAATGAGTATTCTTGCTGCTGTTGTAGCATACATAAAAAAAGTTATATCCATCTTTAACACCCCTTGGCCGACAATGCCCAAGAGAAAGGCCTCTGGTTTCTTAGGGAAGGTATATTTAAATACCTTTTTCAGTTCATTATAGATCATTTCCCAGAATGCCTTAATCTTCGGGCACGTCCACCAGAGGTGAAAGAATGTGCCTTCCTTTTCCTTACATTTCCAACATTTATTGTCAGGCAAATGGTAAATCTTTGCAAGCTTGACTGGGGTTATGTACCACCTATAGATCATTTTCATAATATTTTCTCTTAAGGCATTACATGCCGTAAAATTCATCCCGGTGGTCCACAACTTCTCCCAGTCAGCAAACATAATGTTATGACCAATGTCCTGAGCCCATTTAATCATACTTGATTTAACCGTTTCATCCTGTGTATTCCATTTCAGCAGCAAATTATACATTTTTGACAAATTTCTAGTGCTGGATTCTAACAATTCAGTCTCCAATTTTGATTTTTCCACCTGGAAGCCCATTTTACTGTCCATTTTAAACACTTCATTTATTTGATGCTAATGCAACCAATCTCTCACTTTCCCTTTTAGTTTCTCAAAACTCTGCAATCTCAATCTGCCCCCTTCCTTTTCCAGAATTTCCCAATATCTTGGCCATTTAGACTCCATATTTAACTTTTTAATTGCCTTAGCTTCCATTGGCGACAGCCACCTTGGGGTTTTGTTTTCCAACAAATCTTTATATCTAGTCCAGACATTTAGTAGTGCTTTTCTAACAATATGGTTTTTAAAGCCTTTATGTGCTTTAACCTTGTCATACCACAAATATGCATGCCACCCAAAGATGTTATTAAAACCTTCTAAATCCAAAATATCTGTATTTTCAAGAAGTAGCCAATCTCAACCAGCAGAAAGCTGCCGCTTCATAGTACAGTTTAAAGTCTGGCAGGGCGAATCCCCCTCTTTCCTTTGCATCCGTTAATATCTTAAATTTTATTCTGGGCTTCTTGCCCTGCCAGACAAATTTAGATATATCTTTTTGCCACTTCTTGAAACAATCCGTCTTGTCTATTATTTGCAATGCTTGGAACAAAAACAACATTCTTGGCAATACATTCATTTTTATAACTGCAATTCGACCTAACAAGGAAAGCTTCAAATTTGACCAAATCTCCAAATCTTTTTTCACTTCTATCCAAGTTTTTTCATAGTTATCTTTAAATAAATTCACATTCTTAGCTGTCATATTTATCCCCAAATATTTCACTTTTTTAACCACAGTCAACCCTGTCACATTCTGAAACCTTTCTTTTTCAAACTGTGTTAGATTTTTCTCCAATACCTTAGTCTTTGACTTATTCAATTTAAATCCTGCCACTTGACCAAACTCTTGAATTATTTCCAAAACTCTTTTCGTGCTAGCTTCTGGCTCTTGTAATGTAAGTACCAGGTCATCTGCAAATGCTCTCAATTTATATTGTTTAGCTCCGACCTGAACCCCTTTAACCAACTGGTCCTTCCTAATCATATTTAGCAAAACCTCCAGGACCGATATAAAGAGTAGTGGGGAGATAGGGCACCCCTGACGTGTCCCTTTTTCAATCTTGAACTCTTCTGTAACCACATTATTTACAATTAATTTTGCTTTCTGATCAGAATATATTGCACCTATACCATTTTCAAACCCTTGGCCTACCCCCATCCCCCGGAGGTTCTTCAGCATAAAACTCCAAGATATATTGTCAAAGGCTTTCTCGGCGTCCACAAATATCAAAACTGCCTTAGTATTTATATTCACTTCCAACTTTTCCAAAATGTCAATTATATTCCTTACGTTGTCTGACAAGTGCCTTTTCGGGAGAAAGCCCGCTTGGTCTCCGTGAATCTCCTCCATCAAAACTCTTTTCAGTCTCTTTGCTAAAATATCAGCAAAGATTTTATAATCCACATTTAGTAGCGAGATGGGTCGGTAGTTCTTAAGTTGGGTCTTTTCAGTCTCTGTCTTTGGTATAAGTGTGATGTAGGCCTCCCTCCATGTGTCGGGTGCCCTTCTCCCCTCCATAATCTCATTACAGACTTCCTTCAGAGGTTGTAATAACCCTTCCTTCAAAACTTTATAATATTTGGAAGTCAATCCGTCCGGTCCTGGAGATTTGCCCAACGTCATACTACAGTAGTTCTTACACATAACCAAGCAAATGCAGTAATGTCTGTGGCTTTGGAAACAGCTATTGGTGATGCAGCTTTTGTTTGGCCATACTGAGGTTTTTTTCCTTGTAGGAGAAAAAAAACGTATAATGTGATCATATTTCAACAGCCCCATCTATCTGTATCTCTTTCTTTCTCCACAGTAGACACTTTTGCCTCCAGCATCATGGCCTCTGATCTGGAAAGCAGCCTCACTTCCATTGATTGGCTCCCACAGCTCACTCTGCGAGCCACTATTGAGAAATTAGGGGGTGCCTCCCAGTCAGGTCCCCCAGGGGCCGGTCGGAAGTGCTCTCCTGGCTCCCCCACTGACCCCAATGCCACCTTGAGCAAAGATGATGCTGCAGTCCACCAGGATGGGAAGCCGCGCTACAGCTATGCCACTCTGATCACTTACGCTATCAATTCATCCCCGGCCAAGAAGATGACCCTCAGTGAGATCTATCGCTGGATTTGTGACAACTTTCCCTACTATAAGAATGCTGGCATTGGGTGGAAGGTAAGTAGACTTGGGCATTCTCAGAAGTTCATTCATAGGAGCAGAAGTTCCAGCTTCTGCTCCTATGAAAATCCATTCCCATTTAACGTTATAGTGTATGATCACGCCATGAATGTGCATGGTGTTTTACAGACTGAATGTAACACAAAAACAAATCTCCGCCTCAAGGTACTTACATTCGAAATTTTGACCAGAGGGGAGGTGAAACTTTCCCATATGAGTGTTTCAGTCTTCAGCTTCTCCATGCCTCTTCTATACGCTTGAAGTCCATTCTGTATCTTTAAAATAGATAACATTGATTTCATTTATTAATTTCTTCCCATGAAACATCCTGAAGCAGTCAACAGTAAAAACATCAGCAATAAGTACATATATAAATATAGTTTCTAGTTCAATGCAGATAAAGAGGGTAATAATAATCTCCACTTAGGAGGCTTGGTGGAATATGAGCTACAGATTCCTATTTCGAGTCAGGCGCTCTTCTGTGCCAGTGGTAGCCAGCCTTCTTGGGCCAAGTTAGAGCATGCGATTGGCTAATGTGCCATAGCAAATATGCAGTCCATGGCATTTCACCATGCTAGAGGTAGGTGGAGGTACACGCCATAACTACCATTGTGTGCTGCAGATTAGTCACATGTGTTTCATGCAGCCTTAATTCTTCCTGCAGAGTAAAGGAGAAATTTAGCTTTTTGGGGTTCGGTGAGTCAGTCTGTGCTGTAACTTTTGCCTGAGGAGCTGTGGTGGGGGAACTTTCTGCACTTTACTCAGTTCCTTCATGAGGGACCTTCTAGAGGCCACTTGCCAGGGATGTGCAGGGCCAGAGGAAGAATTGGGCAGAGAAATGCACAGCAGGCTACTTTCTAGTAACACAAAATCTAAGGGTTTCTTCAGTCACATATGCCTCCATCTTCTGGGCCTAATGTTCCCCATCCCTGGAGTAGAACATTGGTTCTAAGAGAAGACCTTGCCTTTTCTCTGTTCAGGATTTCCCATTGTGTAGGTAAGAGATGCAAATCTGCATCCTGGTGGGGAACTGCTCTTTGGGGTTGGAAGCTTGGCTGCTGCTTCTCCAAAATACCACAGGTGGGATGACTTCCAGGGCAGCTGTGGTAGGTGGAAAGAGGCTGCTTAGCCCTCACTGTTCTTGCCTGCCACATCCTTCCCATCCCACCCAATACTCCATCTCCTGCTCCCCCCTCTCAATGTGGCAGAACAACAACAAGCACCATAGCTGTGCCTGGGAACTCTGGCTGAGGGGAAGGCAGCAGCATTTGGGCTAGGGAGGTGGTAAGGGCATGGGTGAGCAGCCTGCCTGTTAGCTATGTCATTTTTTTCCTCCCTAGAACTCCATTCGTCACAATCTGTCTCTGAATAAATGCTTTCGGAAAGTGCCTCGCCCTCGGGACGACCCTGGAAAGGTGAGAGGGATCAAGCTAGACATTTGACCATCATGGTGGGGAGGTGTTTTTTAAACCAATGTTGCATTGACTTCTAAACCCTCACTCCTGCTCTTGGCAGAAATTGGACTAATGTGAATGAACAGATTAAGGGAGGACATAAAATATGCAGGCAAGTTGAAAATTCTGCTGCTCCTACTCCAGGCTAGAGCAAAGGTTTGTGTAAAAGTAGGGCATAGGTATTTACTGCTCTGCTGAAGAAGCAAGGAAAGAACATTCAGGTTTTGTTCTTCTGTATCTCTCAGTAATAGTAATATTAATAGTAATAAGTAATAAACTCTACTGTGGATGAAATAGCTCTGACTTCTTCGGTATGTGCACATTTGGGAAAGCTAAGAGAAAGCAGTGGCCCTTTGTATCCCAGACTGTAATATGTGTGTGCATGACCCCAGAACTAGCCTGCAACAGGAGCAAAACATCACTTTTTAAAGATTTTACTGCATTTCTGCCCTGGCCATTCTTTTTCATACTTTTACATCAGAATTGCTGTTCTTGTCCAACCTGTTCTTCCCAAGAGTTTATGGGAGTCTGAAGGAGTATTGGGATTGTGACATCACAAAAAAGTATCAAGGATGATGTTGCAATGATGTTGCAATGCAAAGAAAGGACCTGTCTTGTGCTGCAAGAGTAATTGATAAGCTGTGGCAACCTGCATGCTCTTTGGTATTATGGGTTGCACTGCTGCTGCTGCTATCGCTGATATCAAGGGTTGGTTTTATACTCCTTTCACCAGTAGATCTTATTCTTTGCAGGGTTCTTACTGGACCATAGATACCTGTCCTGATATTTCCCGGAAGAGGCGTCACCCAGCAGATGACGATGTGAGTGTGGCTCCCCATTCCTACCCTCAAAATCCAAAGCGTTTGTGAGATGATTAAGAGGTCCACTTTTTCCAAAGGGCATGATCCTACATGGCACAGAAGTAATGCATTGGTCATAAAACTCAGGCTTCTGCGAGCCTTCACTTTCATGTTTTTTTAAAAGCAAGTTTGTAGCCTTTATGGGCTTGAAGCAATGTTTGTCAGTGCATGAGCAATGTCTGCTGAGATTTGGAAATAGAGAAGAATTGCATAAGATTTGCAGCAGCCAAAGGGGGGAAAGGCTTCAGCGCCTCGCCCCCTTTGCCCTTTCTTCATCAGCCTGCTCCATTATTAGCAGAATCAGAATTATTATTATTTAAATAGCAAAATACATAATAAATTATACACATGTGCTTAATTTAAATGACTTTAATTTTGTTCTTTTAAATTATTAACCTAATGATTAATAACTGTATTAGCTATATTGCTCCAAAAACAGCATAGATTTATTAAATCATTCAGTAGGGCTGCAATGTTTTGCTTGCATTCTTGTGCACACATGCCTTGGAGTAAACCCCACTAAACAGAGGGAGACTGGCTCTAGAGTAAATATGCAATAATACATTAAATTAAAGGGTTAAATTAATTAATTAAAAAACTTTTAATCACCCCAAAAGATGCTGCAATTAATTGTACAGCAATTTATTTTTTATAAATATTATTTTTAGTACAAGTGCTTAAAAGAAGCATTCCATCTTTTTTTGCGTTCAGTGGGAGTGGGGGATGCCTCTTCTAAGATGATGCCTGTTAAAAGGTAAAGGACGCTGGACAGTTAAGTCCATTCAAAGACGACTATGGGGTGTGGCGCTCATCTCACTTTTCAGGTTGAGGGAGTGGTGTTTGCCTGCAGACAGCTTTCTGGGTCATCTGGCCAGCACGACTAAACCTCTACTGGTGCATGGAGGACCGTGACGAGTGCCACAACGCACAGAAATGCCTATTACAACACATACACGCCTCATCTAAAAACAAAGAAAGTGCTTTGTGCTGTAGAAACACTATTTTAACCCATATGCTGATTTAATTGATAGATCAGTTAATTAATCAATTAAAACTTATAACTAATCACATAAAATTTATTTAATTGGAAAGTTCATGTGTTTATTTCACAAGAGATTTCTGAGGTTCGTTCAATAGTTATGTCTTGGCTGGTGATCTTAAATTGGCTCACCGCATGTGAGTCCGTTGTTTAACCACTAGACATGGAGTTTTAATTTCCCTCCTGCTCTAGCACATTGCGTGGCAGGTGACGCTCCCCTTGACTGCCATACTTGCCCCTATCTAGTCCTATCAATTTTCTGTCAACTCTAGAGTGAGTTGTTTCTCTGCAGTTTTACTTCTCTGCCCATGTGTTTCTTATGCGCATATTTTCCATCTGTTCAGCTGTCCCAGGATTCCCCAGAGCAAGAGGCAAGCAAGAGCCCCCGGGGGCCTGTTTCTGTTGGGGCAGAATCATCGCTGTCCCCCGAATCCACCCAGCAGCTATCCTTGCAAAGCACACCGCCTATTGGCAATTACAGTCAGGTGAGTCGAGGGTAAGAAGAGGGAGAAGCAGCGGAAAAAGGCGGCTGCTGAGGGGGAGCTGGGAGGAGGGAGGAAGAAAATGGGAGAAGGCTATTGAAAAGCAAAAAAGGACATGGATGATGAAGGGAAGGGGAAATGAGCTGCAGCACAGTGGCATGCCTTGGATGTGGGCCAGAGCTAATAGCTCTGAAAATGGGGGAATTGTACATATACAATCCCTGGTTTCCAAAGGCTGGAATTCTATTTAATACACCTGTTTATCTTCAGCAGAGCACAGGGCCTGTGGATGTGGCAGCAACAGTGGCTGGCGGTCAGAGCCGTGAAGGTCCAGATGTGCCACCTCCACATTACAGTAACAGCAACGACTTGAAATTCTCCTATTCTGAGATCAACTTCCAGGACCTGAGCTGGTCCTTCCGAAATCTCTATAAATCCATGCTTGAGAAATCCTCCTCATCCCAGCATGGTGAGTAACAGTGCCAGGTATGATTGGGGGGTTGGGAGAGAGAGGGAGGGAGGGAGAGGTGTCTGCACCCCAGATAATCATCTTAGAATCATAGAATTGTAGACTTAAAAAAGGGACCCTTGGGAGTCATCTAGTCCAACCCCTTCAATGCAGGAATCTCAGCTAAAGCATCCCTGACAGATGGCCATCCAACCTCTGCTTAAAAACTTCCAAGGAAGGAGAGTCCACCACCTCCCAAGGGAGTCCCTTCCACTTCCAAACAGCTCTGACTGTCAGAAAGTTCTTCCTGATGTTGAGGCTAGAATGAGGCCCCTACACTTTAAGAGCCCTTCTCAACTGAAGAAGTTGGCCTGCTCTAGAGAAATCCTATGACTCTTTTTCAATGAAACCTCCTTTTTTGTAGAATGCATACTGAATTAAAAATTGCTACAGAACTATATGCTCAATAATGGATTGAGTGTTTTTAGCTGACCTCTTGGGTTAGGGACATGCCTATGCTGTAGGGAAAAGGGAAAGATCAATAGCTAGAAATAGGTTGCAGAGAAAGATTACTGTAATTCCCCGTATAATTGCCACAGATTTTATGCCTTTTTTTGCCCCAAAGTGGGGTGCAACCATTATGTGAAGCAATAATCTTATTATTACTAAATTTTATTATCACTAAGCTATCGCAGGAAGATGCAGGTCTTATCATATCATGTGCCTCACTCAAGGCAGCTATGCCCGTCTGCACACTTCACTTGCACCTATGGAAATGCAGTATAGTATACTGACATGTGCACTGAGAAAGCTAAGCTTGTGGCTTGCAATGCACAATGTGCAAGAGAAAAATGTGTATCCATATCCCACTGATGAATACATTGCTGCTCTGTTTAAGTGGCAGGACAAACAGAATTATACCATGCAATGAAAGGTAACCTGGTTTTTGGACTGAAAAAGCAGGGTGCGATGGTCATTTGGTGAAATATGGTACTTGTTTCCCAACTCCAGAGTAGGGATCCACATTGTGGTGTATCACCAGCCAAACATTGTGGTTTGGCGATGCTGAAACTTGCTGCAGTTGCCCCAGCCTGCGAGGCACTGGGTGAAACTGCCACAGCTGTCACCGCGGGAGCTGAGACACTTTCACCCTAGGCCCAGTGGCAGCTGGCCCCAGCCTGCTGCTCAGCTGAGGGGCAGGAAGGCTCCAGCTGAGCGAGCCCCATGACTCCCCAAGACAGAGTGAGCCCTGTGACGGAGCCTGACAGGACTCCCTCTGCCTTCGCTGGTGTGGGGGGCGGGGCGGGTGAGCAGCCCCACTGCAGCTTGTTGCTCCCTTGGCGTGCTGGGTGCTGGTAGCAGAGGGTCTCTGGAAGCAGCAGTGTCACCCACAATATACCACTGAGTGAAGCCATCATTGCGGTCTGCCCCTCATAACAGTCCTGGGCGATATATCAATATATCGCCCAGGCCTACTCCAGAGTACTTTGCATTCTGTTAATCAGTTACAGCCACTGGGGGGCAGCATCTCATGAAGCTAATCTTGTCTTTTGTGTTATTCGCGTAGAAAAGGGGTGAAAAATTCTGGACCTAAGCTGCTGTTTAGTGAACATTGCTAGAAATGTGGTCACTGAAGTGCTAATGGCTTGTTTTATAATATTTGGGGTACTCGCCTCATTTCTAGGAAAGGTATAGAACTGATGTTTCTGCTACCTTTGTGTATTTTAATGCAGGAGTGGTTAACCTCAGTTCAAGGGCGTGATTTGCCCCTCCCATGCACACACAGTTTTTTCTGGCTGTCCAAGACCTTGCCAATGTTGGCAGCCGCAGCAAAATGGTGAGATAGGGATTAAAAAATGTGGGGTGGGCAGAGTCCAGTTCCCAGATAGAGGTGTTCACTGCCCCCTCTGCCAGTCATCAGAAGGAGGGCCATAATATGCCTGTGTGTGTCTTGTGTGTGTATGCAATAAGTGCATGTACACGATAAGAGAGTGGGTGGCCATAGTGGCCCCTGGAGGGCTGGGCACAGGTGAATGTGGCCCTCCAGGCTAAAAAGGGCCCGCCACCCATTTTAATACTTTCCTCTTAATCCTCCCTTCAGATTTCTCTTCCCTCCTGGGTGACATGCAGCCCTCCAACCACAATTACTATATGTACCACCAGCAGCAGGTGCCCTCCTCGGTGGGAGCTGCACCCCCCCTCCACACTCCAACCTCAGAAGGCTGTCCATCCCAGGGTGGCAAGCAGCAAGGAGGTGACAGCTATGGCCCCCCACCTGTGATGTCCATTCACCCCTCTTCAATGCAGCATGGAGGATATCACCAGCATCAGCACCACCACCCGCACTCCCATTCACAGCAGCAGCAGCAACAGCAACAACAACAGCAACAGCAGCAATCACAAGCTTCCATGAATAATGCTAGCTTTGGTAAGTTACAGAGTGGGCAAACTGACAGAAATATTCATTGAATGAAGGACAGATGGACTAGGCAAGGCTGAAAGTTTGGAGTTGAGGAGCTTTTGGCACGTTCCTTCTGAGCAAATAATGAAGGGCCACCTCACAGTTTACATTTTTAGCTGTGCACCAAAGATAGTCAAGTGTGAATGTGGAAAAAGAGACTTGTGCAGGCCTGCATTGTGTGGGACGTCAGAAGTGACTGCAGCTCTCTTGATTGTACCCTGCACTGGGCCTTGGGTTTCCTCCAAGCTCCAACACTATCACTGCAGGCTCAGGTGGTTTTGACTAGGAGTGCCTATATCTAGCTGAGGCTAGTTCACCAGCTCCAGTCCCTTTTGGACAGAGATGATACGGTCACAGTACACAGTAACTTATGGACTGGATTGTTGCAATTCACTCTCCATAGGGCTGCCCTTGAATACAACTCGAAAACTTCAATTGATCCAAATGCAGCTGGGGTTCCATTTAGAACTCCAATATAATCCCTGTTTTAAAACAGCTGCATTGGTTGCCAGATAGTTTCTGGGTTCAATTCAGGGTGCTTACGTTAGCGTTTAAAGCCCTTAACAACATGAGCCCCAAATTTCTGAAACTATCTTCTTCCCTTCAGATCCTCTCAGGTGTTAAGATAAGCAGTGGGGCCTTCTTGCTAGTTCCACTGCCCTCACAAGTTTGGGGTGGCGGGGTGGCAGCCCAGAAGAAAAATTCCCTGGATTTGGAAAACCTAACTCACTACAGCAGTTGCTAATCTCCTTTTCCTGAGCAAGGTTCTGTAGCTAGTGGTCGCAGACCATATCCAGGCACTTTTGGAAGAAACTGGTTTTCCAGATCCATTTCAGTTGGGATTTAGGCACAGAAACGGCTTTGGAAACATGTCCCTGATAATTCTTCTTGACCTCTCAATGGCTTTCGATACCATCAACCATGGTATCCTGGAGCAACTGTCCGAACTAGGTGTGGGTGGCACCGCTTTGCGGTGGTTCCAGTCCTACTTGGATGGTCATTCCCAGAGGGTGTTGCTGGGGAATGTTTTTCAGCCCTGTGGAACCTTCAATGTGGGGTCCTGCATGGCTCACTCCTATCCCCCATGTTGTTTAACATCTACATGAAACCGCTGGGTGGGGTTATCCACAGGTTTGGAGTACCTTGTCAGCAGTATGCTGATGACACTGGGCTCTATTTCTCCTTTACATTTGAACGTGAGGCAGTGGAAGTGCTGGACCAGTGTCTTGCCTTGATAATGGACAGGATGGGAGGCAACAAACTGAAACTCAATCCAGATAAGACTTAGGCACTGTTAGTGGGTGGTTCCCTAGACTAGATGGCTTTAAATTTTGCTTTTAATTGCTGGGTGTTTGTGTTTATATCTATTATTTTATTAGCTTCAATTTTTGTAAGCCATTATTGATGATAAAAGGAGCTTGGAAAGCTTTGAATGAATTAATGAATAAAACAGGGAGTGGCTGGGTACAGAGAAGAGTTACGTTGTCATGAGGAGGTAGGTTGTTCAGTTCAGGATTTTAGAGATAAATGTATTAGGCATGTATTTGGTGTCTAATATAAGGTATGGGGTACACCCTCTTGACTATTTTGTTTCCCCCATTTTTCAGCATTTCCCCCTGAGTGGTGCTCCAACATAGATTCCCTAAAAGAAAGTTTCAAGATGGTGAATCGGCTGAACTGGTCTAGCATTGAGCACTCCCAGTTCTCAGGTGGGTCATGTTATGTTATTTCCTTACACCCTTCACTCTGGTAGAGGGGGAAAGGGGCCCTTCAAAGGCTTAGAGTGGGAAGTAGAGATATAGAGAAGGATCTCTTCGGCAAGAGTAGAGAACAGTGACGCCTAGTTTCTTACCTCTCTCTTTCTCTGGCCCCTGCAGAGTTGATGGAGAGTCTGCGCCAGGCTGAGCGTAAGAACTGGACTCTAGATCAGCATCACATTGCCAACCTCTGTGACTCCCTCAATCACTTTCTCACCCAGACCGGTCAGCTCCCTCACCTGGGAGGCCCACAGCAGCTTCCCCGAATCTCCGAGTCCTGTGCCATGAATAGTGGCAAACAAGAGCAGCCCATGAACCAAGGTACTCAGCAGGGCTTTCTGGGTGGGGACCTGCCATGCCAGGACAGTAGATGAGACGGAATCAAAGAGGTGTAGCCACACCCCCTCATGTGGCACCGTTTCTAGGGATGGGGATAAAAGGTTCAACAAAGCATATGTTTTTGTCACATCCGGTCTCCGTCTCTCAGATTTCCCCTAACCTTGATCTGTTTTGCCTGATCCCTTAGTATGCGGGGGGACGGGGACAGAAGAGTGTAGTTTGAGGTGCCTCTACCATCGCCAAAAATTCTGAATGTTCATTTTTTTTTTTAAGATATTTATTGGAATTTTCAAAAAATAAAGAAAAAACATTAAAAAAATACAATTAAAAACACATAAAATTTACATTTCTTACTGTCAATAACCAATTTCCTTGACTTCCCCACACCTCCCCTTCTTGTATTCCAGTTCCAATTTTTAGCTCAGCAAGTTCTTGTCCCCAAACTTTACCTTATTTTCTCTAATTCATTTTAGTTAACCAATTTTAACTTATAAATCTCAATCTTTATATATCAATACTTATTCTTAAAAATCTTTTTCTAAGGTCAGCCCCATCATTTTAGTTAACCACTTCCGGGTTAGCGCCATCGCCTAATGGCGGATTCCCTCCGAGCTCCGGAGGGAATCGGCTCAGCAGGGGTCGGGTCCTGCCGCGGCGGCGACGCAGGGACCCTCAGAAACCACAGGCGCTGAAGCCTGTGGACCTGGTGACTCGGCGGGCACCATTTGCGCCCCCCCGACCCGCGAAGGAGCCTTTTTAAAGGCTCCGGAACGGGGGACGGAGAGTGGTGCGGTGCTGTGAGTCGACTGCTTCCCGTGCTGAGTGAAGCCGCATGCCATGGACGGAGAGCGCTGACTTCTTTCTCTGAACATTTGGATTAAAAGCAACAACCCGTGAGTAATTACGGAAATTGGACTTAAAAGGGAAATTTTCTTTGGGAATTAGGCACGACCGGGTAAGGTGTAAAGAGGAAGTCCGCCTACCCGCCTTGTAAACATCGTAAAGCAAGGATTTTACAACTAAGGTTGTGAGAATACCTTTCTTCTTTGTGGATAAAAGCAATTAACTCCACGTTTTGGCAACTTAAGTGATTGTGCTGGAGGATAAGAGCTAACATTGAGAACGGAATTCACCCCTCCCCCAAGACCCGGGAGCGATCGGTGAGAAAGCCTGCGGAAGAGACATAAAGACTTGGACAGCTGTCAAACTAGCTGTCAAAGTTGGGAAAAAAGGAGAACTTTGTTTCTGCTGTCTTTGCTGGTTATATTTGTTACAATTTGGTAACAAATTGTTAAAAATAAAGAAGGAAAGGCTAACTTGACTTTTGGGTTGGAACTGGAAGATACTAAGAAACTAGAATCCCTCTAGAGGGGGTTTAGGACATTACAAAAATGGCTGTAAGTGGAAAAACACTGGCTGAACTGGAGAGGACTTTTTTTCTCTTGGGAAAGTTGCAGGAACAGAGTGATGTTTTGGCTACAAATGTTACAATACTGAATGGAACAGTAAATAAAGTTGCTGAGCCTGGGAGGGACTTGACTCAAGTTTTTGCAGCTGAACAGGAAAGTTTTGCAGTTGACTTAAAATTTTTTGCAGCTGAACAAGAAAAGAAATTTGAGAAATCTGAGAATGTGATGAAAGAGGAACATGATGATTTGAAGGAAAAAGAAGGAGGAGCTATAATGCCACAGATGATTGAGGAGAGCCAGAGGCCGGTTAAGATGGATATAAAGGAAAATAAGATCAGGATGATGAAAATTTGGTTTGAATTGAAGAAGGGAGAATGGAGAGATCTCTCTATGTGGAGATCTGAAGACCTATGGAATACAAACCTGGCTAAAGTGGAAACTGGAGCTTTTGGGACATTTGGACTTAAGAGAAGTAAGAAACAAGATTTTGGCTCCATTTTTAAATATGGAGGCCTGGCTGGAAGAATCATGGACCTTACTGGGACAGAGCTCCTTTGAGATTTGGAGTTTAATATAAAGGACTATCAAAAAAACCGGCAAAGAGGAATTGAGAGAGAATTGAGAGCCTCGGACGTGAGGTCGCCAGACTGACTGCAGATGGACTGATGGACTTTTGTTGGGGTTCGAAACTGGGAAAGGGGGTGGTGGGGCTTTGGGAATCCAAAGGGTGTATAACTATATTCTGTTTCATTTAATTTGGTTTTGCCACTAACATAAAAATGGGGATTTTGGGGAAGGGAATTGGGGCCGACCTTAGAAAAAGACCTTTAAGAATAAGTATTGACGTATAAAGATTGAGGTTTATAAGTTAAAATTGGTTAAAAATTCTGAATGTTCAGTGCCCAGAGTATATCTGAGCAGTGCAAAGATGGTAGCAAACACATGCTGCAATGTTGGCAACTGCCATTACCATAAAGGAGTTTTCCCCCACTTACGGTAGGCTCAGATTTGCACAGGATGGATGGCTAAGCATGTCCAGTTCTTTGCCACTTTACACAGCTAGCAAGTGTGTGTCTGTGCATACTGAGAAATACTGTGTTTTACTGAGAGATGAAAATGTACCTCATGAATGGGTGCATGTGTGTCTGTTTCAAAAGGGCCAAGACATAGTTTATCAGCCTATCTCAGCTTTTATCGTTCTGGCTAGTGTGAAAGACTCAAGGAAAACAATCAGGGACCTGATGACCACTTCTTAGCAACACACAGCGGTTTTAAAACAAGTTATAAGAAAGCATTCTGCAAAAGCTTATTCACAAGTCACCCATGGAACACATGGAGATAAGAAAGAAAGCCTTTGCTGAAAAGAATCAGAAGAATTCACAGAGCTTATACAAATGCAAAGACATATTTGCAGTTATAAAAGGATGTTCAGGTTGCCCCATTTTTCACTGCTAGAGTGAGATTGCATGGTATGAATTTATTCCACAATTCAGCCATTTCCAAAGAGTCTTCTGTTGTCCATAAAATATGAATACTGGGCTGCACATGCTCATTATGTTGCATGGATAGAGATCTGATGACACATTGTGTGAAAACATCTACATATTGTTACCTCTTCGACTTCAAATTGCACCCCACCACATTTACTCTAGTGCAGTAAAGTCATATGAGTAGCATAGGTTTGTAAATAACCACTTACCTGTAAGAAATGCCTCCAGTTAATCCACGATGGAATTAATTATACAATGAAAGACTTGTAACAGTTTTCAAAAATTACTGAACTGGTGTATGAAGGCCTAGTGGGCTAGTAATTTTTGTGGATTTCTTTGCAAAGCTGAATTAGTATGCTTTTAAAAGAGCATTAAGATAAAAAGAGGAAGTCTTTAAGAGTTGATCTAGCAAATTTATGTCAACTTTGTAACTATAGTGCTCAGACATGGCTAGTGAGGTACATGAATTCACATACAACAAAACTGAAACCAAAAACAGATCTGTGTTTTGTAGAAAATGCAAATTGTACATATATCTTTTTGATTTTTTTTATGTATTGAGAAAGTTGCTAATTGTTTTTCATATTTATATCTGGCAAAGGAGCCAAACCAGTTGAATGATAGAAACCATCCCTGATTTTTTGTATCCCAGATGATGCTACAGATAAACTTATAGGAAGACCTGAGAGCATGTGTAGAAGTCACATATCCCACCTTAATCGTTTGTGTTTCCAGGTTGCAAGCAGGTAGCTGGGGCTATTGATGGTTCTTTCCCCCTTTTTTCTGATAGTGAACTCTTACGGTCAGCCACAGCCTCCCCATCTCTACTCTGGGCCATCTCCAATGTACCAGATTTCCACCCAGGACACGCCAGGGTATAATCGTCCAGGTAAGGATGAGTTTTGAGATACTCTTTGAACATAAAAAGTTGAATAATTTCATTTCTGGCTTGCTCCAGGGTCTAGCTGGCAAGTATAAATCATCTGCTTTCTGCTATCATCTCTTTCCCCAAACATATGCAGATGATTTCTAGCAAATGTTTGAGTTAGGTGCTTAGGTACACAGGCTAAACCACCCACACATTGCTTGGCCCAAATGCTTAGTTACTACAGTGGACACTTGTGTTACGTTACCTTCGGGTAACGTAACTTTCGGGTTGTGAATGCGGCAATGTTTCGCCGCGCATGTGCAGAAGCGCTCTATCGTGCCGCATGCATGTGCAGAAGTGGCGCCTCTAGATGCAGACTTTTCGGGGTATGTACGGACCCCCGGAATGAATTAAGTTCGTATCTGGAGGGTCCACTGTTCTACAGGTGTAGAATGGAAAGACTAAAAGTGCATGGGACTGGGAAATTCAGAAAACAGAAAGAAGTACAAAAGTTGAGGTGCTAATATTTACCTGTCATGTGGCTGAGGGAACTTGGCAAGGTGAAAAACTGGGTTGTCTGCTGCAACTCAAGAGGGGCACTGTCTATAATGTGCTAGTAGTCTACCGCTGAGCAGACTTACTTATTAGTTCCAGTGAAACCCAGTGTCCCTGCAGACATTGTCTCTTTCTTACCTACCGGACAACAAAATCCACCAGGGCCTTGCAGAGTCTAGTCAAAATGCTTCTTTCCTTGCAATTAATCTCCAGTTTTATCCTGGGTTCTTTCAAACCTTTCAATTCATTTAAACATAGAAAAAATTATCCTTTGGGAAAGGGGCCTCTGCATGAAGGAGTCCTGAATAATTCTGAAGAAAATGACAAACACAGTTCAGATACAAGGCGTATGGAGAAGATTGAGACAAGGAAAGGGTCTAACTTAAGTTAATGACAGGGAGAAAAGCCATCTTCCACACCCACCTATAGAGCATCTGAAAGCAGAGCAGCCTTCTGGTGTGATCCCAAATGGCTGTACAAACTATGAATACAGTATACATCCAGTAACAGGGGAAACTTACTAGTAAACCTCACTTCAATCTGAACCAGGCTTTTCGCAATGAGTCATTATAGTAGAAAGACACTGGTAATGTGTTTTCCTGGGTCTGCCTAAGTCATGCCAGCTGTTTTACCACAGGGTTAAAGCAAAGTCCACGACTCAGATCTCATTCTAATGAGGTGATCTCACCTTTGCTGAAAAATAGTTCAGCTTGGCCCTCTCAGGAAATGCAGGATATCCTTTTTGGCTCAATCCATTCACTCACAAGAGATAACAGACAAAGTGTTGTTTGCATTAGATATGACATTGGATTCCGGAATTAATTGTAGCAATTGCAGCCTCCTGTTTAAGGGCCTGAATATGTTGACAGTCTCACATATGCCACCAGGGCCAAGCCAAAAACACCATTTGGGGGCATGTGCAGAGTTTCAACTGAACTGAGCTGCTCTGTAATGACCATAGTAGTTTATTATCAAGAATTCTACATAATAGACCACTTGTTTCCTGTTTTCTTCCTTTCTGCAATGCATTCAGGTCATCATCTGGTTCCACGGCCGCCTCCAGGTGCCAATGAGGAAATCCCTGATGATTTCAACTGGGATTTGATCACCTAGCAAGTTACAGACTTGATAGCACATCCCTCATGTAGGGTATGGGAAGGGGAGTCTGGGGTTTGGGTCACAAGACCAGCACCTTCAGCCTCTTTCCTTGCCTGTATATAGATATATATTCTCTACTTCCGCCAGAGAAGCTGCCGCAAGATGCTGCCGAAGATAATCCTTCCTTGCGCTCCCTGTTTTACCTTATTTTCTTCTTCTTCTTTATTATTATTATTATTATCATCATCAATAATAGTGCACAGCCCTTCTGCTCCATCTTCCAGCTTCGGATTTTATGTGTTTACTGGCACCCTGTGTGGGATGGAGGGTAGGAAAACTGTTTTTTGGTGTCATGAGAAGACCTCGGAAGGAGGAATTCTTGATGGCATCTTTCTCTTCCTGCATCACCTGCGTTTTAACAATCCTGCTTTCCCTTCAAGGTGGCCAGTGACTGTTTTATTGGCTACAAAAGTGAGAGAGCCCCGTGAATCTTGAAAGTCTGTAATAATTATGTTCTTTCTTAAATGTTGTAAGGGGGGGAGGGGAGGGGGAGGGTTAGACTGGCGTTGAAAGGAGGTCTGTGAACTTTCTCACACCAGCAGGAGCAGCAGGATTAACAAGTGCACAGAATATGAGGCTCTGGGTGTGGAGAATAGCTGGAATATTGGAGTTTGACAGAGACAGGCTTACCTTCGTGGAAGGTGAGGACTTCCCTCTAGCTGAAACATTGTGGTTACGAGTCTGCTGCTTGGTAGGGACTGAGTGTCTGGTATAGACGATGGGGGCCTTTACCTTTTTTCTACACTGCCTTTTTCAATCACTGCCATTTTGCACTTTCCCCCTCGGCAGACGATGAAAGCTTGACAGGTCTGGCTTGTATCCGCATCATGTGGCTTGGGTACCAAGATCGAACCAGAATCCTCAGGGCTTGTCTTATCACAGTTCCGCCCCCCTCCTGCTGCCTTCTCTCATAATGCAGTAAGGCTCTTATTTGAATATGCAGATAAGACATAAAAATCAAGAAGTAACTTCTCTACCCTGCAAGGTTTTGTTTTTCAACTCCTGAATTTGACTTCCTCTCAATTCTCTAGAAAGTGTTGTGGCTTGTGATGCAAGAGTAAGAGCTGAGGGTGTCTTGTCTGCCTTATATAAAATAAGCAACTGGTGGTCCCTGTTTCATGGATAAACTTAAGGTGAAAGGAGGAATGTAATGCTGAGCAGAGCTTGGTGGGTGGAGGGTTTAAAGCTTTCTGGTAGAGGCTAAGTGATTGTGGAATAT
Source organism: Podarcis raffonei (assembly GCF_027172205.1). Lineage (NCBI taxonomy): Eukaryota > Metazoa > Chordata > Lepidosauria > Squamata > Lacertidae > Podarcis > Podarcis raffonei. The sequence continues at coordinate 2,892,007 of NC_070610.1, forward strand.
CTCTGTGAAGAAGATGCCGAAAGTGTATAGCTGGAATAGGAGGGGAAGTTGGAAGGGCCCTTCCAAGTCACGTGGGGTCAGGAAGGGCAGAAGCTCAGTTGTATGGCAGTCCTTAGGAGACAAGGAAGAAGAAGGGTGCCAGTGTAGGATTGAATTTTGAACTGGATCTGGCTAGGTGACCTCTTTGCTGCTTTGTTTTCAGTTTCTAGTGTGACTCTCTTTTGCCAGACCTCTTGTTAATCTGCATACTCTTTCAGCTGCAAGCCTGCTTTGTGTGAAGAGGAAACTTAAGTTGGAAGCAAAAAACATCATAGGAAAGTGCTGTGCCCGAGGGTGGGAAGGTTCTGTAGCACTGCTTTTAACTCACTGTTCCATTGGATTTTGGAGGGAGGGAATTTTTGGTTGTTGGGGAATGGGGCCATCATTGTGTGTACTGAGAGGAGTATAAAATCCCTGAGCTGAATTCCTGGAGGAGTTTTAATGGTTGTCTACACTGTCCCAAGATGAGAATGATGTGACCAGGAACAGGAGATTCTTGTTGGCGAGTGTCTGTGGAACCCGCTGTAGAGATGACTTCTCCTCCAGATGCCAGCTGGTGCTTTTTACAAGAAGTTTTCGAAGAATAAAATCCACAGAAGGTGGAGGGAATAAAAGATCACTCCTATAGGTATTTAAAGGCGCCTTGTTTGCATATGTAAATATATGCCAGTCAGTGTGCAAATTAGCCACATCCTCCCTTTTGCCTCTGAATTAACTGCATCATTCTCAAGTGGGTTAGTATTGGAATGGACACATGAAGTCATAGACTCAGCACTGGAATTCTGCACTGTGAGCAGCTGACACAGCCTGTCCTGGAAAAGCAAGGGTCAGCAGCACAGAGGGCTGGCCGGCCAGCCTGCCTGCCGCGGAGAGAAATCCCTCGTCTGCCCCCCCGCTTCAGTGCAGCCCACAATGCTTTATGTCAAGGAGATGGGAGAGGGGTGTGGCCTCACAGATTTATTTTTTTTTGCATGCTTTCTTAATTAAAAAAGTGAATGTTTATGGTTTAATCCCTTTGGTGCCCCTGTTTTAATTTGTCTGTGGCAACTCATAAGGTGCAACTCACATCATTGGGCTGGAATTTGGACAAAGGAAATACAGCCTTGTTCTTACTGAAACAAAGCCTGTCATTTTACATATACTTGATTCCAGGTTATTCCTTACATTTGTACCACCTCATGTTACAACCAGAGCCCAAAGCCATCCCTTCATGCAGAGTAGTGTCTATACAGTGAATTTTGCAGGAGCACAGAAAGTGCAGAATTCAATGTTTTGAGAAACACTGCTTCCTTTTTCTTTTTAAAAAATGCTTTGTCCGTTATGATTTTAAAGATATTATTGAAATTGGGGGCTGAAATCCTAGAATCCAGGAAGGTGGTTGAAAATAGTTTATTTCACTAGGGATGTGGCTTGAGTGCCCTTGCATTGCTCCTTCTCACTATTAGTAAAACCAGAATAAATTATACAGAATAATACAATACGATACAAAACAATAATCTTTATTGTCATTGCCCCATACAGAACAACAAAATTGAAAGAATCTACACCAGACATTCAAAAACCAACAATCCTGCTATCCCAGCCTGGTTTGCCCCCTAAAAACTCTGATACCCCATAATTAAATACAATATACTCTCATAGAGACTGTACACTGCGTTTAAAACCAAAATCGCATTTGGATAGAAACTTTCTCAGGCGGCTAGTCCTAGTCTTTATAACCCTGTACCTTCTACCAAATTGTGGAATAAATTATGTAAACGGAGATAAATTACAAACCTAGACAGAGCTCTATGAGAGCAGATGAAGTTTAACTTTCATCTGTTCCGGCATCTTGATTTCCACAGTGGCCAGCTAGATTACTCAGGGAAGCCCATAGGCAGGGCATGAAGGCGGCAGCTCTCTCTTGCTCATCCTCAGAGGCATGCTGGCTCTGGTCATGGAGTTTCTATACAGACATCATGACTAGTGGTCATTGATAGAATTATTCTCCCATGAATTTGTCCAGCTCCCTTTGAAAGCCATCTAAGCGGACAGCCATTAGCAGTAAATTCCATAAACTGAATATGCATTGGGTAAAGAAGTACTTTACATTGTCCTCAGTTTATTGCCTTTGGTTTAATTGGATGGCCCTGATTTTTAGTACTGGTAACTCACAACATACACACGTTTCACTTGTGCACATTCAGCTTTACACACTTGGCAATATATATATATATATATATATATGTATGTATATGGAGAAAAAAGACTTTGGCAATTCCACTCACTGTTGAACCCAATGTGTTTTGACTATACAGTCGTACCTTGGAAGTCGAATGGAATCTGTTCTGGAAGTCCGTTCAACTTCCAAAATGTTCAAAAACCAAAGCACAGATTCTGATTGGCTGCCAATCAAAAGCCACGGAAGCCCTGTTGGATGTTTGGCTTCCAAAAATAGTTTGCAAACCGTTCGGGAGCCAAAACATTTGGGAACTAAGCTGTTCAACTTTCAAGATACGGCTGTACATGATTTTGGCCTTACCCCCTGGTGAGTTAAGAGTCTTCTGTATTATCATAAAGGATTACATACTTTTATAAATATTTATTATGGATCAATGTTCTAGGACATAGAATTAGGACCTTATTAGTCCAGAAGTTTGGTTTTTTTAAATAATGTAATTAACACCGCCTTGGCTAGGCGCAACAGATCTTAATCGTAGTGTAGAAACAGCCCTACCAAGATATTTTAAAACTGAGTTGAATCGCTTAAGTTTGTTTGTTGTTTTTGATATTTGTATCCTACCCTTCTTCTAAGGAGCTCAGGCAACATATTTGGGCTAATCCTGTTTTCTTTTCACAGCAACTGTGTGAGGTTCAGAGAGTGAGGTGCCCAGGGTCATTGCTGAATGATCCAACACTAACAGTATTCATTGCACCACAGTAAATTCCAGTAGAGGAAATTTTGTTGGGTGAGTTGATGTAAGAGCCTATCAGCAGTCAGGAGTTCTAGAAGCCATCAGTGCAGGAATCTACTTTTGTTCTTTAATTTTATTGTATACAGTGCAACTTCACAGCTCAAAGACCTTCAGGTCCAGTGCTGCAGGAAACTTTTAGATTAGTCAGTGATGGGTGCTTCCTTGTTTCAAAGGAGTGACGGAGTGTGATCCAAAATAAAAGTCATGAGTGGAGACTTTTTTTGGGGGGCACATTATTTTTGCTGAGCTATGCTATTTATTGAGCAACTTTGACTTTCAAAAGGGAACTGGTCTTTTGAGCATAGCTGAGAAAGGCTGGGTGCAGTGATTGGGTGGAGCATGATGCACATATGGAAGTCAACTGACTTCCTTGCTGATTCGAGTTTAGAAATAGACAATTTGAGCCCAAAGGGCTTTTCATCAGACCTGCAGCATTCAAAGGGAATCATGTTTTGCACTTAGCTACTTTCTCCAGGACATGAGCAAAGGCTTCTGTAGCCCCCTTTTCTTCAACATGCATACCAACAGGCTTTCTTCAAACCTTTCCTTTTAGGTATATCTGCTGCATACTGGTGGGCCTGGTGTACACACACAACAAATGAGGTGGTAATGATTGGATTGCATCATTTTAGAACGGCCAGGTGAGGGAGCGCCATTTTTGTATGTTTCCCTAGGTTACTTTTCCTTGCAAGGAGAAAACTGCTGGAGAGTGGGTTGAGCTAGAACCTTTTTTTCATTTTTCTTTTTACTTGCGCAGAGAATGTATTTTTCAAATGCAGGGAAGCATCCAGAAATGCATGTCCTACAGTGGCCTTGTCCATTTTCTTGACTCGTTTGTCAAGAAATGTAGATCAGGCACAGAGTTCTCTAACCATCTCAAGGGGGGACACTTAACAGAGGCTCTGTCAGACTTATTCCCATTATGTGAGGCCTAAGCCTCTGCCTCCAGACTGCCTCTTCTTGGTGCTGCCCCCCATAGACAACCTCAGGCACTTGAAGGGCCAGCCACCTGGCCTGTAGACAGGCACTCCTCTGTCCCATAGCCTGGTGTCCTCCCTGTGTCACTAGACAGATTAGGACTTGTGGGAAACATTTGGTTCCTGGTGTTCTGCGAGGGCCTGTCCCTATAGACCTCAGTGGTTGAGGAGGTTCTTATGGGGCTCCTGTGTGACAGCCTCAGGCACAGTGGTTTCTCAAGATTGAGCAGCCAGCTGAGTTCCTGGTTGGCTCCTTAGCTGGTGCATCTGCAGCCCCAACTGGTTCTGTCCTGCTGCTGGATTCAAATGTTACAACAAACTTTGACCAGGCAGACCTGCTTTGAATGCCTCCTCAGCCACAAAGCTCACTGGGTGACTGGGCCAGTTGCTATCTTGCAAGCTAACCTACCTCTCAGGGTTGTTGTTAAAGGGATGCCCATGACTTTGACCTCCTTGGAGGACGGGTGGGGAAGAAATAGTAGCTTCTTGCCTATGCCCTGCCTGATGCAGAGGTGTCACTCAATTCAAGGCCATCCTTAATAGCGTGATCACCAAGCTGCTAGGTGCAGTTTTGTATACACATAATAGAATATATCCTTGTAATTCCCTGTTGTAATAGTGGTGTGTTATTAATACATAGGGTACATTTTACAGAATAGCATAACCAAAAACAAAGCATGAACAAGACAACAAGGGGATGGGAAGGAGGCAAAAGGGCCACAAGAAGGAATGAAAGTTAGAATTTTCCTTCTCTCCCTTCACATATTTTTGAAAGAGACAGAGATGAGATTTAACTGAAAATATTTCCTTATGGAGAAGGGAAAGGAATAGTTTCCCTGCCTAATATCTTCAGTGATCTCTCTCTCTCTCTCCTCCTCTCCTCACATTAAACCATAGTTTTATGTTCTTGCTTGGCGTGCAGTTTCCCTTAATTTGTCAAGGAAAGGAGAAAGTTCCCTCTGTTGGCCTCTGTCCAATGCTTTCAAGAGAAGATGGAAAGGAGGCCACGTCCTCCTACCTCTACCTGTGGATGGAAAAGAAAAACAACCTCCCATCCCTTAGGAATAGAGAGAGAAAAGACTAAGAGCAATGCAGCGTCCTAGTCTTTATTGGGTCTTCTGATCTGGCTTTTGGTGTAAACTGCCTGTAAGGGTTCTGCTATTGAGATGCCTAGAGACTGATAGAGCCAGGCTGGGTGCTCAGGCTCTCTGTCACCCTAGTTGGTTTCTCTCACACTCCCCCCCCCCCCCAGTATTGAGGCAGAAGGACTAAGCGGTTCCAAATTAAAGCCACCTAGTGTTGCTAGGAAGGGAGAGTAACCATAGGATAAATGTGAAGAGGGAAAAGTCAAGCCTGTTTTAATTCAGAGGGTTAAAAGCAACTTATTTATTAGTACATGTGTGCAACCTACCCCAATCCAAATACGTAACAGCAAAAAACTGGGACAAAAGCAATGCATCTGCAGCTGAACAGAATAAATTGTACCCCACTTCTCTTAACTCACTCTCCCAGTGCTAGTACTAAAATGTAGGCCTTACAGTGCTTCTGGAAAGGTGCCCAGGTTGGGTGAATTTGCAGTAGGAGAGAATTCATTAACTAGGCAGCCCCTAAGGTATGCTCTGGAAATAAGCACATTTTGAATGGAGTCTCCAGTAGCCCTGAAAATGGACAGGATACTCATAGCTGATACTCAAGTCTGCAGGTACTATTTGGCTTGGTTCTGTAGGTTCTAGCCATGCCTGTTGACCACCACCACCACCCTTTTGACTACCTTTTCCTTTCTGTTGAGCAGCCGTTCCCACCTAAAGTTAAGGGAAGGGGCTTTCCTCCTAGATCTGCTTGCAGAACGTAGGCTCAACCCTTGCCTACCTCTTCCCTGCTTTGCTTTTAGCTTTAAGCACTGCCTCCAGTTTTCTTTGACAGTTTTTGGTGAATGCAGACCACTTACAAAACAAAGCTGCTGACACTTCTTGCAAGATTTCTGTGCCACCGCTAAAGCTTATTCTGGCTCGTCATACATGGCTATGCTACTTCCATTTATCAACAGGGAAAAAATATATATAACAAGTCAAGTAATACTGTAGGGCACATTTGCAGTGCTAGAAAATTTTTTGACAAATTTGGATACCACCACCACCACACATGTTGCAAAGATAGGCAGTTGTCCCCGTCTCCCTTCTGTGGTGTAACCCAGAACTTCACTTGACCCCCTCACACCGCAGTACAAAGGGGATTCACAAGGTGTGGCTGCTCTCTGCATATGCAAGAGCTCCAGATACTAATTCAAAGTGGCCACATCTGTGCCAATCAAGAACCCACAGTAGCAAGGACAGTTTAGTTGCCTGGAAGCTCCATTTTAGAGGGCGGAAACATCAATATCATGGTCAACTGTAGACTTGCTTCTTTCCTGGGAGAAGGCAGTGGAGCATGTTCCTTCCTCACTGAACGCCCCTTCCAAAATCCCTTGCACCGTCTGGCGTGCTTTTTCCCTGAATTTTTTCCCCACAAACACATAAAGAAGTGGGTTGATGCAGCTGTTGGCATAGGCCAATGCTGTGGAAACATGGTTCCACAAAGCCAGTGTTTCATAAAGTGCTGTGCTGGGGTTAGCCAGGAGATACAGCACCCCAATGACATGATAAGGAGCCCAACAGAGAAAGAAAGTGACTATCACAAGCAGGATCACCCGCAAAGCCTTCACACGGGACTTTGCAAATTGGTTTCTGAGCATCTTGAGGGCAATAAGGACGTAGCAGGCAGCCATGATTCCGAAGGGGAGGAGAAAACCAAAGATGCTTCGGGTGACAGTAATGGACACAAGAACGCTTGGCAGCTCATCATAAAAGGGCATTGCCATTGAGTCATTGCTAATCGGGAGGTTGCCAGAGTAATTGCCAAAAAGAAAATAGTCGGGAAGATTGGAATAAATAACATTGGATATGGCAGTAGCTGGGTGGGAAGATTCGTGTGACACGTATTTTGGGCTGGTGACTTCCACCGTCAATGAATCTCTATCTCTATTAGTGCCAAGAGTGCTTGGTGTGCTGGAATACCAAGCCTTGCTTTTGTCTGTATTAAGAATATGGTACTCAGAATACACATCCAAAATTCCGTCTGTGAAAATATCTTCATAGCTACCAGCCACAAAGGTAGGACGTTGACTAGAAAACTCTTCGTTGCTGGGAAACAAATAATCTGGCCATCCTTCCTCATATTCCTCACCGTGCCAATTGTAGACACACCTGGCATTGCCCGATTCATCAATGGAGATTTCGCGATAGAAGAAAGCAGGAAAACACATAATGAAAGCTAGGAACCAGGTAACACCACAGACCACGGATGCGAACCTTACTGTCCGGTGATTCTGACACCAGACAGGCTTCATCACCACAAGACACCTGTCGATGCTGATGGTGGTGAGGAGGAAGACACTGGCAAACATGTTGAAGATGATGGCAGACGGGATAATCTTGCAGAAAAACCACCCGAAAGGCCACTGCTGATGCAGCGCCAGGTGGACAATGGAGAATGGCAGGGACAGGCAGCACACAAAGTCAGCCACGGCAAGGTGCAGAAACCAAACCGTGTTCACCGTTCGCTTCATTTTCAGAGCAACGACCCAGATTACCAAGCCATTTCCGGGGAGGCCCAGGAGAAAGGTGATGAAGAAGATGAGCAGAGATCCAATAGACACAGAATCCATATGTTGTAACGTGAAGGAGTCCTCAGATTCGTAGAAACTCTCATTAGCCATGAATGGAGGCATGTTCTTTAAAAAAGAAAAGAAAGGAGGAAAAGCCTGAAAACCGCAAACAAGCCAAAGTTCTTAGATGCTGTTCTAAATGAGGAGAGTTTGCAGCCTCAGAGATCAGGCCACAGTCAGTGGGAAATTATCCAGCACAAGCTGCTGCTGAAATGCATGGGAGCTTTGCAGGGGTACCCTTGGGCTCTTGCATCGCTCCCATTTATTTTATTCACACTTGTGCAGAAGAACTTCCTAGTGACTTACGCCTCCTGTTTGTTTATTAGTGGGAAGGAGTGGTGCTTAGATGTTCCACTTCAAGCAGCAACGTATCGGGGGTTAATCCTGCTAGGGATAGTTCATACGTTCAGCAGAGTCAAGTACAGTAGCAAGACATTTTGGGGGGCTAAACTGCTTCAGGCTACAGGTGGAAGCATTTCCTTCATGCAGGAAGGTGGATTTATTTAAGATGGGAGAGAACTCAAATATTCAACCCTTCACCTGCAGCCTAAAATAGCGCAGTCCAGGGAAAGCTTTAACGCTTGGTTTGTTGCTTGTACGCAGTGAGATTCATTTGTCAGGTAAGGTCAAAATAAGCCCCTTTTTTATTGCTACACTTGATGGAAGATCAAGAATAAGTGTGCAAACTCAGATGATGTTAACACCTGGAGGATGAGAGGGTGGGACCACAAGGGGCAGGAACCCAAAACTTGTGGAAGGCCCTTGACCAACAGGTTGGTGTCCTCTTGTATAATTCATTTAATTATACCCTAGTAAGTGGGAATGGTTGTATTCCTGTTCTCCAGTAATTGGGTGGTGGGTGGAATTCTGTTCTAATTTTTTTTATGGGGATGTTGTACAACTTCCATGAATCAATGGTTATCCCAAATTTTTAGTGTCTGTCTAACTGGGAAATGTCCAGGTTTCTTTTTTCAAAGAAGTGAATTAATGGCACCCCAGTTGCAATTGTGCAAACCTGAATTTCTGGTATGTGATTTAATCCCTCCCACAAAATGGTGACAAAACTAGTGGCCACCCTGGAGATTTTTTGTGCTAAGCAATCTCAGCCTTCTTCGCTTTACCCCTTATTCCTTGTACAGGATTAAAGAACACGAGGGCTCTTCCCTGCTTCATGGGTGTAGCAAAAGACATCTTTGCCCTGTGCCATAAAATCCAAGTGGCTCCACTGCCTCTGCAGGTGTGCACACACATTAATTAAATAATACTATCTTGCCTGTTGCCACTCTTTAATGATGTCTAGAAATCGAGGCAGCCACCTTCCCATCTCAATGTGGGCCTGGCTTTTTCTATACTCTTGGAACAAACTTATCTCTATAGGATCAAGGACCTCCCTGGTCTGGCTAGTTCTGCACTGTCCTGTTCCGCTTGCTTACATGGATGCACAATCACCAGGATGAGGAGTGGGGTTGCCAGTGCATTTCCCCCAACTCGAGGGATCAGTAACCACGGCTGCATTAGTCAGAACTTTAAAGAAGCCCAGTGCAAGGGAATTGGATGTGCTCCCCATCCATGCAGCAGCAGTCTCAGGAAATTACATTAAGCTGCAGTGAGACAGGGGCTTCCCCTTGCCCCCAGGGTGCACTGCTAATGGTCAGTTCCACCTGCTTGCTATGATAATCCTAGGCTTGGTGGGGGGGTGCAGTGTATAAATCCTTTTCTATAACGACTTGAGCTTGGTTCCTTTTTTTCTCATTGCAAATGATGTGGTTCCCTTTGTGGTAGGGGAAAATTTGTGAGTGGACAGCATTTTTGTCTCTTGTATATTTTTATGACGTGTGCGATGTTGCAATTACAGTATAACCAATGTGTCAGCCATGCAGCAGTGGCAATTGTGGTCAGTAATAATGAAAGCCCCACCCCAAACATGATGGAATATATAAAAAAAGAATATGTACAGACCATTTGGTTGCTTATGAGTTTTGACAGTAGCACTCTTGTAACCATTTGTTATATTTATTCACAACCGTGAGGGCTCAGAACCTGGATTTCTTCAGAAATTTAAGAGTTTCCTTGTCTTACAGGTCTGGGGACTACTTTTTTTTAGCACTATGGACCTATTAAAACTGCAGTCGTTGAAGCAGGCCACATATCCATAGTCAATGATTGTGTGGTTATTAGGGCTGTGCATCCACACCCTTATTTTATTACATTTTTAGTACGCAGACAGTATCAGACAAAATATTGCAACTACGCTATAATAGTATCAAGGCACACTGTTTTAATGATTAAAAAGTGAGTTGACAAGAGTGGTCATGATTTGTAGTCCCTGATATAGCAGTTTTAGTTTCCAGAGTATGTCTCACACAATATAAGCCTGTGCATTGTAAGTTACTGATTTTTATTAAAAACAAAGAGCCTTGTGGCACCTTAAAGGCTGACACATTTGTCTGGGCATCAACTTTCATGGACTATAGTCGGATTCCACAGATAACCATACCATGCATTTGATGAAGTGAACTGTAGTCCATGAATGCTTATACCAGCATACTTTTCTTAGTCTTTAAAGTGCCTCTTTTGCTGGAGCAAAAACAGCAAGCACAGCTCGATCCTTATTGGTTTTTATTAGGAGAGGGGGGGCATTTGGTGGCTTTTTGCTTCCTTAGCAGCTCTCCCTTCTTCAGATTTTTCAAAAAAGTGATCAAACTCCTAGATAAGATCTCTCTTCTTCTGGACAGAGCTCCCCAACTATGAATAATTCATAAAAATGATGAATTGCTTTCCTCCCCATCCACCCCTCTCAATACTTTCTATTTTCCCTCTCCAAATCCTGGCTATAAGCTTATATGTCTCATATAGGAGTCCTCAACCCCAATCTCCTGCCCCAGCTAACGCCTACCTTTGCTGTAGGACTGGCTCCACAGTAGTTTCTGTTGCTGCTGCAGTCTTTGGCCACCAGCTCCTTCTGTCCGACTGGGTCAAGAATAGGGGAAGAAGAAAAGGCAGCTCTGGACAGGAAGTTGCAGATTGCACTTCTAATCACTTTTACAGGGAGAACATGCTAGTTCATTTTCTTGATTGTTCTGATTAGGAGAGTCCCCACATAAGGCTGAGCAAACTTTTAAGAGCATTTTAGTTTTGTTTTTAAGGCAAAACAGCAGAGATCAATCTGGAGAAAGGGTGCCCTTCAGCCATATAGCTTAAATGGCAGAACATCAGAACATTTTTAAATGAGATGAAATTATTTATTTAATCATTGGAAGTATTTCTAAGGTGCCCTTTAAGGCCAAGCCCTCACAAAGCAATATACATAAGATGCAATGTGTCTAACTTACAAGGATGCAGGTGCCATCTGAAAATGAAACAAAACACCTCTTTGAATCGCAGAAGCCATTTGTGCCCTCAAAGAAAGGCAGTTGAAAAGAGTTGTGCTGTCAAGTTCCTTCTAAAGGCCTAGACTGAAAGGGCAAAGTGTAGGTTAACAGAAAGGAGTTCCATTACTGGGGCCACCACCAAGAAAGCACTGCTCTCTCTCACACTCTCTAGCCTAACCAATTTTCTCAGTAAGGAGGTACAAGAGCAGGCTTAGTGGTATATGGGCAGCATCATACAAGTAAAGGTGGCCTTTAAGTTAACCTGGGGTTTAAATAAGATAATTATTATTATTATTGGTAACCAGTTCAGTTGGTGCAAAAAATGGTGTCACATGTTCAAATGTCCTGGTTTCGTTCGCATCTGAGTAACTGCATTTTGCACTAGCTGTAGTTTCATAGGTAGCCCTACATGATAGGGCACAATAGCAGTCTTAACTTGGAGGTTCCTATCCTGTCCTAGCCACTCTAATTAGGTTCACAGCTGGTATAAAGTCTAAGATGCTAGAAGGTGTTCCTGTATAAGAGCTCAATCCAGAGTAGCCACCGTCCCAACTGTCAAAAGCTGTTTTTACCCAGCTTAAATTTCAGCTGCTTCTTCATCCATCTCAGGCACCCAGTTCATGTGGTCCACAACCTTCATGGGCGACTTAGGCAAAAAAGAGAGTAGAGCTGTCTGTCATCTGCATATTGGTGACATCGCTGCCTAAACCTCTGGTTGGCTTTGTTTAGATGCTGAAGAGCATGATGGATCATTGATAAGATGGGACCCTTATCCATGAAGAGACCATGGGGTGGAAGTCACCCAGCACCACCTGAGACCAACCAACAAGGAAGGATTGGAGTCACTGTCATTCTGTACCACCTAGGCTGGACAGGTGGGGACATAATGGTCACCACCCTAGTCCCCACACACATCATCCACCAGGGTCTGTTGCAAGTCTGTTTTCACCCAAAAGCCAGGTCAGAATGTGGTTTGGAATGAATCTTAATAAGAAACCATTCATCATATTCAATAAGTAAAAGGAGTGATTTTCCTACTGTGTTTCAGGGAAGCTTATCAGGTACAGTGGTACCTCGGGTTAAGAACTTAATTCGTTCTGGAGGTCCGTTCTTAACCTGAAACTGTTCTTAACCTGATGTGCCACTTTAGCAAATGGGGCCTCCCACTGCCAGTATGTGATTTCTGTTCTCATCCTGAAGCAAAGTTCTTAACCCGAGGTACTATTTCTGGGTTAGCGGAGTCTGTAACCCGAAGCATCTGTAACCTGAGGTACCACTGTATTCCTCCATGTGAAGGGTCAGTAATGATGGACTTAATGAAAGGCAGCTTTAGTTCTGCTTTAGTTTTGAAATGCAGAGAGGTCTCTTGGGAGATAACCACAGTCTGCTTTCCACTCCCATTTAAAGAAACAAAACAGAAACCCAAGTTGCCAGTCTTAACCCTGAAATGATGACTTGGAGGGAGTTTGGACGTGTTTGTGTGCATATGGCGGGGGCAGTAAGACTCATCAGGCTTGGCCAACCTTGTCCCCTGTCCCTCAACGAAAGTGTGCATCCTAAAACATGCATCTGCAATCCCTAATGCAGGGATGGCTAACCTGTGGGCTGGGCTACAACTCCCCTACTCTTGACCACTGGCCACGCTGGCAAGGCTGCTGGGAGTTGGGAGTCCAGCATCATCTGCAGGGCCACGCAGGTTCCCTGCTGCTACTGAAGAGATGCTGCCAGCCTGGCTGGCCTGTCAAGCAGGCCTTGGGTGGGTGGGGAGCAAACTGGTAGTGGAGCTAAGTATAGCTCCGGCCCATGTGCTCATGCACCGCCATCTTAATGATGCCACCCCTAGACTCAATGTGCAAAGGTCAGGAGTGACTTAATTAAGACAGTGAGTGACACCGAGAGTCTGGGTGCACAGCTGTGTTCTGCAGTGCTGCTCAGCCATCGGTGCTGCCAGCAAAAGGGGAGGCTGCCTGTCTCAGAAAGGGGATGGATGATTCATCAATGATGTGGGCCATCAGCTTGACCTCACACCACAATCTGAATTATGCTGCTCCTGCCCTGGACACGGGGTGTGTGTGTGTGTGTGTGTGTGTTGGGAATGGGCTTGGCACAATTAAGATTGCAGAACTGTTAAATTCAAGCGGGTGGCTCAAAATTCTGCTCACTGCTGCTGCTGCCGCTGCCACCATTATCATGATAGGCAGAAGACCCGCCTGCAAACAAATAAGTGCCCCCCCCAAAGAAAAAACTTGGAGTCCAGATTGTCCACAGAAGACAAACTGTTGGGGGTAAAAAATTCCCTGGGGGTTCCTCCCCACTTAAATTATACTTATAGAGAAAACTGTTATGTTGGTCACATCTGTTTAAACACAATAAAAATAGCATTTAAACTATTTGTGGCATACTTCTTGGTTGTTTTTGGAGTAAGATGGAGCCAATTTCCACACACATAGCTGAATGTTAACAGGAGTTCAAATGATATTAGCTGAAACACGAAATAATATGCAGAGAAGCTCACAGATGTGGTGTTGGTCACTATGCAATTACCCTTATTTGGAAATGAAAGGCATACACAGTATTTTATGCAATAGTTTAGTGATACAGACAAGCCCAATCCCACCTGCCGATGACTGAAACTCAAAACCACCACTTTGGTTTGATATTTTTATAGAAGCAATAATACTCTGTTAGAGACAGAAACTCTGGGGGTGAAACTCTCAGGTTCCTTCTGAAGTGAGGTTTTTCTGATGAAAATCCAGCCGGCAGCAAAGAAAAGGGAATCCTTCCGATTTCTAATGCTAGCTTTATATTGGGGTGGGTAGAAATAATATGATGGTGATGTAATTAAACGTTTTTAAAGAAATACCCCCGACTGCCCAAGAGTGGCACGCGTCGTGTGCTGAGGGGGTTGTGGCAGGTAAGAGGTTGGGGGGCTCAGGGAGAACAATCACAGCCAGGCTAAAATCTTGAACTTCATTATTTTCCAAGGGCAGCTCTCAGTTTCGTCTCGGGAAAACTTAAAAAACTGTGGTCCAGCCTTTCCCAGTTGGGGGGTTCGGTCTAAGCTGTTTATGAGCCCAAACTTTGCTGCCAGGGCGAAAGATGGCTCCCTGCGTGACTTCAGCAGCCCAACTTAATCGCCGCCGCCGAGTAGAAAGACACAGAGATAAGAAAATAGAGAAACGCATACAAGGGGCTGAAGGCAGAGCTTTTTGGTTCCTTTCGCCCTGTCCCTTGTAAAAAAATAAAAAAGAGAGAGAGAGAGGCATATACATATACCCAGGATTTTAAACACACAATTGTGACTGAATTGCAACGCGCCCTCTCCAAAGCAAAAGGCAGCAGCAAAAAGAAGCCAGGCTTTCTTGGGTGAAAAAAATGTGTGGGGTTTTAAAAAAGTTGTAAAGCTTTTTTTTAAATGCCAATACAGCTTCTTATCTCAAGATTGCGTGGTTTGTAAACGGTGCAATTCAGAGGCGCTCGGGAAATGTCGCCTGCAGAGCAGCCCGCCTGAGACGCCCCTCAGCTGGCGCGCCCGGGCCAGGAAACAGCGGCGAGTCTGGGGCTCCTTAAAGGCGGAAAGGGATCCATTGCGGCAGCCCGAGCTGGGGAGACCGCTCTCCGCTTGCCATCAAGTGCTGCGTCCTGAGTGGCAGCTATAAAGCAGCGGACGTCGTGGCGCTGAGCGCGAGCCGAGCCGGAAGGGTGCAATTCTGTCTGTCTGGAACATCTCCCCGAGGTGGGGAAAAGATCTTTAAAGAACCCGGGAGTTGGCGACTTATGCGACTCTACCCCTTGATAAGTCTACGCCGCGAGGCGGCCGAACCTCCCCCCGCCCAGAAATCCAAGATGGCGCCCTCGGCGGGTCGTGACTGCGCAATATGGCCGGCCTGGTTGCGTAAGAGTGCGCCAGGGGTTAAGATGGCGCCCGCCAGGGCTTCGGCGAACGTGATAGGCCGCGTCCCCTCGCCCGCGCCGCTGCCCCAATCAAAGGCGGCGCTGGAAGCGCGCGGGGCTGCCGCCCTCCCTCCCTCCCTCCCGCTCCGCGTCCCAGAGTCGCGAGGATGGCGGCGGCGGCGGCGGCGCCCGAGGTGGAGTACGAGTCGGTGCTGTGCGTGAAGCCCGACATCAGCGTCTACAGGATCCCGCCGAGGGCCTCGAACCGGGGATACAGGCAGGAGAGGCGGGCCGGGGCCGGGGCCGGGCGGGAGGGGGAGGCGGGCCGGGGGCCGCGAAGTGCTCCCTCGGGCACACGGGCTCACACGCGGCTCTTCCCCGCGGAGCTGAGGGCCAGGCGCCCGCCCTCGCAGGGGGGATTCATTCAGCGCACCTGTATCTATATGAGACATGCAGAGAGAGAGAGAGTTATTACCCAGTGGGAAGAAGGAGACGACGATTAGAGCTTGCAGGGTGGCTGAGGTTGGAATTCATTTGAGGCTTTTTATTTTATTTTTAAAAAACACATTTTAATTTTCCTCCTCATTTTGCGTTAATAGCAACCATGACAGTAGGAGCAGCAACTGCACAGCGTTCTCTGCAGACTTCTCTAAGTGGCAGTGGTCCATTTACTCAGGGAGTAGGTAAATGGCGACCCAATGCAACTTCTGGGGGAGCCTCTTACGTAAGGCGGTCGTGATCCATTTCTTCTCGCCTGCACCTGCTGTCCTTAGTACTCCGCCTCTGCCTCCCTTGCTAAACCTTCCTTAGAGATGTAGCGCCTTTTTTTCTTCCTCTGATCCTCTGCCCGCGTTCCACACTTTACACGCCCTGCTTTTAAATGACGCTTAACTCATTCTTTTAATGACACCAGAGAGGCTGACATTAAAATAGTGTGCCTTTATATAAATGCATTTATATTTTTTAAAGACCTGTAAAATCAGTAAACATTAAAATCAGACAAACACATTGTTATTAATGTTTTTAAATTGAAAGGCCTGTCGTAGATCAATCTGGGGTTGAATTCTTCCCAGTTCAGGAGAAGCTCTGCTGCATGGATTTCCCTTGGTTTGCCCCTCACCAGCCTTCATCTGACAGGCAACCTTTCCTCTGTTGCGTTTTTCCCCCTTGTAGGAGCGCAAAAGGGAGTTGTGTGACATCTGCTGGGTCTCTGTGTGTGTCATTCCCACAGGGATGTTAAAATGGAGAGCGTCGCTTCCTCAGACTTGCTTCTCCACTGTTCAGTGTTTAGCTGCACAGGTGGATTTCTGCTGGTGTTGGCTTCTGGAACATCATTTTCTTCTGCAATTCTCTTTCCCCTTCCCCCATCTCTGTTCCTTTGCAGTACGTGTGTTCTCTGAGTCATCCTATCCCGGTTCTCATTAGTGACAAATCCACTCTTCCCCTTTTCCTCTCGTCACTAACAGTCACAAAGGGAGCTGGATTATCTTCCAGATTGTGCATCAGCGCTGACCACGCTGGTTAGATGAGCAGAGAGGATGGGAATGTGGATAACTGCTAAGCAATTACACTTGTTTTTCTGCTGACATCTCCCTGCGTAGGCACACGCTGTTAGTTTAAAATGGTTTGGAGCCCAGTTACTTGTTCAAGGAACAGAACAATCAGAGGAGTCATTGATTTCCATTAGCGTGGCTTCCATTAGGCTCTGCATCTCCCCAAATTCAGGGCTGAAATGCCTCTGGAGTGAATCCCATAGTAGAAGTTCAGAATCAGGAACTGTGAAAGCTCCAGGGTAATTGGGGGGAAATAAAAGCGAGTCATGTTAGTAGTATTTTCAAGGATATGCCATTTACTGATATAGACCAGGATGTAAATACATTTGGGGCCAGGATAGCTAACTGTCTGTACTGTTACCCACTCAGCACTTACTCTTACATGCAATTCCCAGTTATTTCAATGGCGCTCGCTCACAATTACTTACGCTACTTCTTAATTACATTATAGGTGCGTTTATTTCCTGGGCCTTTTCTTTCAATATACAGTACTCTTTTTCTGCACAAAACTGGAGAGGTCAGTGTTCTGTTTCTGATCCCCAGTACTTTTTTTATTTGCAGATTTATAAACAGCTTCACGGTCAAAACCTACCAAAGCAGTGTTCAATAAGTTAAAATACAAATAATATATATCCACTAAATGAAAAGCAATGAAAACATTTCAATGACTGGATCACACTTCAAAATAAAACATTGTTTAGTTGATTACATTTTGGTTGGTATCACTTTCAAACATCATCCCTGCCCTTACCCACAGTCCCTGCCTTTCTAGTGGTCTAAAACTCAGATACCCTTTAGGATCCCATCTCTAACACTGATATATTTGTAAAAAAAAATTTGGGGGGGGGGACACACACAAATGTATTACTGATTTTAAATCTCATAGATATATCAAATACCCAATTCTAAATGCCAGGTTATATACATTTTCATGATCAGTAAAGAAAGTTGAGTTTTCACCAGAAAGTGAGAATTGCACATTTGCACTATTTCCAAAAAGTTCCACCCCTCTGCCCCCCAAGCACGAGCAAAATCCACCCATGGATTCAGATTCCTTGGAAACTTTTGCATTTCTTCACCAAACAGATTTGCTCCACTAAAAGTTTACTACATGTCCTTGGCTGTTGCTTGTAAAAGTTTTGAAGTCTGCACCTGCCTACTGAGCCAATTTCACAACCTCCTCAGGAAACCCTGAGCATCCAGATGATAAGGAACCCTGCCTGGTCACACAGGAGAATATGCTAGCTGATGTTTCTTTTTTGAAAGCTGTTGCCTACAGAAGAACCTTGTTAGATTTGAAAGCTTTTCAAAGGTCAGCTCAGCAGTTGAGCATTTTTTCAATGCTTTTGAGGACTGACTGTTTAAGATGCGTCTGGTGGGTGGCTCAGTTCCTCTTCAGATGTCACAGACTCCTGGAAGTGGTTTGAAAGTGTGTATTCAGAGAAATCTTTCTAGGAAGGCCACAGTTGTATCTGTGAAGAGACTGTTTCACACTGTCTCACATGTTTAGGGAAGTTTTTAATATTTGATATTTTATCATGTTTTTAATATTCTGTTGGGAGCCGCCCAGAGTGGCTGGGGAAACCCAGCCAGATGGGTGGGGTAGTTTAAACAACAACAACAACAACTTTGGATTCTCTGTAGATTTGTCTCTGGGACATATTGACCTCATTATGTGGAAAAAATACTGTTAAAATGTAGGTAGGTAAAAGGTAAAGGACCCCTGGATGGTTAAATCCATTCAAAGGTGACTATGTCATGTGGTGCTCATCTCGCTTCAGGCCGAAGGATCTGGTGTTTGTCCACAGACAGCTTTCTGGGTCATGTGGCCAGCATGACTAAACCACTTCTGGCACAACGCAACACTGTGACAGAAGCCAGAGCGCACAGAAATGCCGTTTATCTTCCCGCCGCAGCAGTAACTATCTACTTGCACTGGTATGCTTTCGAACTGCTAGGCTGGCAGAAGCTGGCACAGAGCAATGGGAGCTCACCACTGTAAAGCAGATTCAAACCTCCAACCCTCCGATCGGCAAGCCCACGAGGCTCAGTGGTTTAGACCACACCGCCACCACTTCACTGTTAAAATGCACAGCCCAACCCAAGTAGCTCATGATCAAAATACCAATAAAACATCAAAGCATGCCAATACGCTCTTAATACCTCTTAGATCTAGAAGGGTGAGCCTACAGGAATTCCACATAATTGATGTCGCCATACAGAAGGACCCCATGCGGGACCTCCTCCACCTTTTCTCTATAGATAGAACCTTTGATCTTGGCAGGTGTGGGCTCATGTGAGTCATGGTGGTCCCACAGATAAATATCAGTGAGTTGGATTAGCCAGAGAGATGCTAGCCTGGCCCAAGGTCGCCCGCTGAGTGGGGATCTGAGGTTCCTCGCAACACTTTCTTGTGATACTTCTTCACATAGCCCATAGTTAAACTATGGCACTCGCTCCCACAGAAGGCAGTCACTGCCACTAGCTTGGGTGGCTTTATAAGAGGATGAAGGAGTGGGCTGTCTCTGGCTCCTGGCCAGGATGGCTCTGCTCTGCCTCTACAGCTGGAGGCAGCAATGATTCTGAGTCCCAGTTGCTGGAATCCACTGCAGGGGAGAGGACTCCTCTTGTGCCCACTTGCTGGCTTTGCACGGGCAACTGTTCAGCCGCTGTGAGTACGTGATGCTGGCTCTTCCTATGTCCTTATGATAGTATCATCTTTCCACAAGGTGTTTCCCCTCTTTGTTTTTGTCTACATTCCACTTTGAGCAGGCAAGGTCGGTCTCCTTTTCCTTTTGTGCTACACGTAGCTTTTAGTTCCTGTATAAACGTTGTGTTGGTGATGGTGCAGTTAGTTCCTATTGAAATAAGAGTAGCCTCAAACAACGTCTAATAAAAATCAGAATAGCTTTCATCCTAATTATGAATTCTGTTCAGCAGCAGGCTGAGAAGCAGGATAATATTGATGGTGAAGGAACAAGGTGGGATACTCCCTGGCCGCATTCTGTCCTGGAGCATCTAAAGACAAAAATGCTGCTTGTGAGTTAGCGCCTTGTGCCCTTGGCCGCAAGGGAGGTTAAGCTAAATCTGCCGGGACCCAGGATTGTGGTGAAATCAGCAGGGGAAGCCCCAGGGCGTGGGCGGCTGGCGGGGGTTTCTTCTCAGCAAATATCTCCCTCTTTGTTTACCCTGCAGGGCTTCTGACTGGAAACTGGACCAGCCGGACTGGACAGGACGCCTCCGCATTACCTCTAAAGGCAAAGTTGCATATATAAAACTAGAGGACAAAGTTTCAGGTGAGGAAATCCCAGGGTGGGCATTATGTAGTCCTGAAGTCGTGGTTGCCCAGGTTCTGTACTCTGGTTGGGGTGGATTCAAATACTTCTCAGACTTCTTTGTCATGAGACTGCTCCGCTTAATTTCTGTCAGTGTGTACATATCCAGTCCAGCGTCATTTTCCTTTGTCTTCACTCCTGTAGGTGATATTGCCCTGCATGGTTTTTTATGTAGCGCCTCACTTGGTGTTGCTTCAGATTAGTTCTGCTCTTAAAGATGTTGTGGGGAATACAGACGCTCAATTTGCCACATGATTAGTGTGGGGAGGTTTGCCTACATACTAAATCTGTGGAAAAGTGTGTCAATACATAACGGCTCTGTGGTTGCTGGTTGCACTTCTCCAAATTTTGCAGAGCAGCTTTCTAGCCAAGTAATGTGTACAAAAATGCATATACCAGGGAAAAGTATACATAGGAATGCATTCATTGGCTAAAGTGTATTCGGTGTGTGTGTGTGATTGCTTTGCAACAATGTGTACGTTAGACAGAATTTCATACGGGAAGGCGATATTACTGATAGTGTGTTTTCATCAAAACATGTTCCCTTCTCCTTGGAGGAGTTACCTTTATCTTATGAAAATTTTCTGGCCTAAATTTTTGTTGCTGCTTATCACTCTGTTCTGTTGTATTTTTCCCCCCAGCCTCTGTGGCAGTGTTGGGGAACCTTTGAGCCCTCCAAATATGCTGATCTACAAGATCCATCTGCCTTGGCAAGACTTAGCCTGGCCAGTAGCCAGGGCAGATGAGAATTGTAGTTCAGCAACACCTGGAGAGCCAAAGGTTCTCCACGCCCGCCCTGTGGTGTTAAGCCCTCTGTTGTATCTTAGTTTAGATTATCCATGGGGCTTTTGTATCCTTAGCTGTGCTAGTTATGATGGCAGTGTGCACACTTGGGCATATTACAATTGTAACCAAAACACATGTAAGGTGAAACAAACAGAGATGATGATCAGCTACAGGCTAAGTGATGGTCAACTCAGTCCTACTCAGTGTGGACCCATTAACATGAATCCACATGGCTAAGCTGGGTTTATTAATTTCAGTTGGTCTGCTCTGAGGAAAACCTACTTGACTGTCACCCAAAAGCAAGATCAGTCATTAACATCCATATCTCGGCACAGTTTTTATGCACAATTGTATCACTTTGTTACTCATGTTAAATCAGAGTTGAAGAAGATGCCATTAGAATCCATGTTGTAATTCAAGGTGGCAGAGAATGTAGCATTTTTCTCAAATATGTAACGTTTTTTATTGTATGCAAATTGTTGATGAACATCAAGGTACCGCACCAGTTCAGGTATGCCAGGAATTGTTTCTTGAAAATGAGATACTGCAAGCATTAAAGCTATGACTTAAGCAAAATCTACATGTGTTGATTTTCATAATCATTTTGAGAGTGAAGTACCGTATTTTTCCATGTATAAGACCCTTTTTTCTGAAATTTTTTAGTGATAGATTGGGGGTTGTTTTATACAGCTCAGTAGCTCAGCTCAACAACTGTTTTTGCAATTTGCCAAAAATAGCTCAACAACTTAATTTTTTTATTTCCTCATTTTAGGCTCCCAAAAATAGCGGTCGTCTTATACATGGGGGCGTGTTATACATGGAAAAATATAGTATATTAACCAAGGAAATGGTGAACCCATGGTACTAGAAGACTATTAGTAAATGGGCTTACTGAAATGCACACACTGAGCAGAATTAAAATTTATTTGCAATATCTAATTTGTGAGCTAAGGTTTAGCAGTAAAAGCTAGTGTAACTGGTGTTGGATAGATTATGATTTGAAAGCAAACTCAAAATGTTTGGAAGTCTTCAGATACTGTATGACTGACAATGCAGCAATTTACTGTGTTGTACTCTTTGATTTTTATGAAAATGATAAAGACTGCTTCATGGTGTTTGATGCTGAATAAGTTGGTTGTTCCTTTGAACAAAGAATATAGTGTCTCTAGTTTGCTTGTAGTGATAAATCTGTTTGGGTCTTGAAAGTGGTCTCTTCTGTATCCTTAGGGGAGCTTTTTGCTCAGGCTCCAATAGATCAATATCCTGGCATTGCTGTGGAGACTGTGACTGATTCCAGTCGGTACTTTGTCATCCGGATTCAGGATGGGAATGGTGAGAGAATTAAGGGTTTATTACTCCTTAATTGAACTGTGGTGTGGCTGAATGATGAAGTAGTTCTTGGGAGTAGGAGCACAACAATCTGATGCTCTCCTACAACAGTTCTACATCACCCTGACCATTGACTGGAGCTTATAGGAGTTATGCTCCAATAGCATCTGGAGGGCACCAGGTTGGCAAGTCCTGAGCTACTGTATAGGGCCCAACAAACCTAGGCCTAAGGCTCCCTTCTGTTCTGTTGCCACCTAGGAAGCATGATCTAAAATGACTATTCTTACAATCATAGAATTGTAGAGTTGGAAGGGACCCCTGAAGGATTGTCTAGTCCAACCCCCTGCAGTGCAGGAATCTCAGCTAAAGCATCCAGGACAGACGATCACCCAAATTCTGCTTTAAAACCTCCAAAGAAGGAGAGTCCGCAACCTTCTGAGGGAGTCCATTCCACTGTCAAAGAGCTCTTACCATCAGAAAATTATTCCTGATGTTTGGTCAGAATCTCCTTTCTTTTAACTTGAAGCCATTGGTTCGGGTCCTCCCCTCCAGAGCAGGAGAAAACAAGCATGCTGCATCTTCCATGTGACATTATTTAGATATTTGAAGATGGCTCTCATATCGCCTCTCAATCTCCTCTTACAATGCCCAGCTCCCTCAACCGTTCTTCATAAGACCCCCAATCATCTTGGTCACCCTCCTCTGCAAATGTTTTAGCTTGTCAATATCCTTCTTAAATTGTGGACACAGTATTCCAGTTGTAGTTTGACCAAGGCAGAAAAGAGTGGCACTGTTACCTCCCTTGATCTGGACAGTATACTTCTGTTGATACAGCCTAGAATAGCATTAGCTTTTTTTGCTGCTCCATCACACTTTTGATGCATTATGCTTGTGGTCTACTAAGACCCTCTAGATTCTTCTCACATGTACTACTGGCAAGCTAGGTGTCCCTCTTATATTTGTACAGATGTTAATTCCTTGCTACATGGAGAACCCTCAAATTTGTCTGTGTTGAAATTCTCTGGCTTAATATATTAAGGCTGTAAATTGAGGCATGATAAAAGGGATCCCATTGAAAGGAGAACTTAGCAAAAGGCAGCCTGTAGCTTCAAATATATTTGCAAATGCTGGTGATGTGTTGCTGTGCCCCCTCATGCCTGATTCTCCCAAGACAGTCTAGTAGCAAGGATGAGTGGTCTGAACCTTTGTCCTCATCCCTTCTGCTGACTGGTTTCTCCACCTCCCTTGTCAGGGCGAAGCGCTTTCATTGGCATTGGCTTTGGAGACCGGGGAGATGCGTTTGACTTCAATGTTTCCTTGCAGGATCACTTCAAGTAAGTTTTCCGCTGTGCCCTGGGACTTTGATTCTCTGGTAACTTCTTTCCCACTGAACATTTGCGTCCCGAGGACTGGTCCATCCAGTTTGTTATTGTCTACTGCATTGTTTCTCAGCCTTGGCTCCCCAGATGTTCTTGAGTGACAGTCATCATCCTTGACTGGCTAGGAATGATGGGAGTTTTAGTCCAACAATATCTAGGGACCCAAGATTGAGAGATTCTGGTCTACTGTGACTTGCAGCACAGTCCCCTTCAAGGATTTAGGGCAGAGAGACTCTTTTCCAGCCCTCCATTTTAACCAGAGATGCCCAGACTTGCATACAGTTGTCACATTTAAAGCATGTGGTCTGCTGCTGAGTTGCAGCCTTGGCCCTGGGGGACTGTAGAGAGTCACACTTCAAGAAGGACACTTTCCTTCTTGGAAAGCTAAGTAGGAGCTAACAGAAAGTGTCGAAGCTGCTGAGCACCAGGAGAACATTTGATGGTGCCTTTTCTGCCGCCTTGTTGCTTTTCAGATCGCCTAATATCCTCTATTGAGACTGCCCTTTAAGATTGGTGGAATCTTCAGTAGCATAAAATTTAGCTACCCATTTGAGGTGGGTCCCCAGGAATATATTAAACTAAACTATTGCTGATCCTGCCATGGCTTCTGGTGTGCTGCAGGGCCCAGTTCAGGTCACTGAATAACTTGGCCCTTTTATATTTGCTGGAGCATCTTCTCTCATACAGACCTTCTGATCTCAGCCCCTACAGTCTTTAGGAAATAAGACACTTTACTTGGTCCTTCCAGGAGCACCTTCCCTGGGCAAGCTCAGTCAGACGCCTCATTATCTATCAACAATATACTAGTAGCAGAACTTTGCTTTGCCTCTTGACACTCTTGTATCCTGATTAAAAATTCAGACGCCATTCAGACGAATGTATTAGTTGAGGCTGTTAGGATTAGCTGGCTTCTTTAGCATGAAGAGCTTGTAAAGTGTACAGCCTAGAATGTTGGACCTGAAAGTGGGCTTAACCCAAGCATAGGATTGTGTGGATTAAACAAAGCAAACTTAAGTAAACCATCCCTGTACTCGTTGGGGGGGGGAATGTGATGCAGATGTCTGTAAAATAGGAACATATTTGAAGGAGTGGCAAGTACTTATGGGGCAGGAAACCAAAGTGCCAGAGTACTTACTAGAGAATCCTTCTTGGGCTTTTCCTTGCAATCATTTTTCCTCATCTCTGCAATTAATCGTTCCTCCTCTTTTGTTAATTTGTTTGTCTTTGTTGCCCACTCCACAATGTAGGTGGGTGAAACAAGAGACGGAAATCTCCAAGGAGTCCCAGGAAATTGACAGCCGTCCCAAGCTTGACCTAGGGTTTAAGGAAGGACAGACAATTAAATTGAACATTGGGGTGAGGATCTCATAGGTCTTATTTCTTGACGTGCTCTGGTAAGCTGCTGCTAGTGTGAGTTGTGTGCCTTGATACTGTCTCTCTCTTCACAGAACATGCCAACGAAGAAAAGTGGGTCAGCCAAGCCACGTCCAGCTGGATCAGGGGGACTAAGCCTGCTCCCGCCACCTCCTGGGGGCAAAATTGTACCTCCTCCCATGCCACCTCCTTCCTCAACTGCTATTTCCAATCATGTTACACCGCCGCCGGTGCTGAAATCCAGCAATGTGGGCAACGCAGGTAACTGTCACATAGTTTGTAAAGGTGCATGTAGCAAGCTCATTTCCTCACCTGGCCGTATCATACAAATACACGTTCCAAGAAGCCAGAATTGGTTGTAACTCCCTGCTGTGTGTACAGTCGGTGGCAGATGCAAGATTGCTATCAAATAACATGGGTCACAGATCTAGGATATGGGTAGGTCTGGGTCTCTGGAGTGGAGAGTAGTCATTTCTACGAAGTGTCCTTTTAAAAAGCCATATCCAACAGAGCTAATGTGGAAGAAAGATGCTGGTTTATATTTGGGGGGGGGGAGACCCAGTGAATGGTCTGAATGCACTTAGTGCAATACTGTGTCTTAATCAAAGCAGATATTGTAAGCTGTTTGGATGGAAGGCTGCTCGGGAACCAGGACGTAAACTACTTTGAGAGTGTAGTAAATGATTTTTTAAAAGAAGGTGTGTAATTGTGTGACTCTTACAAATTCCTGCCGCCTTATGGAAATTTCACTACTCCATAGTCTCCTCTCTGATTTCTGCTTGGAATATCTGTCCTTTGGAGGTAATCATTTGATCGTAGGAAGCCCTTTATGCCAATGTTTATGTAGCTCAATATTGTCTCTGCTGATTGACAATGATTTTTCTTGGGTCCAAGCAGGGGTCTTTCCTAGTCCTACCTGAGAATCAACGCCACTGAGCTACAGCTCCTAGATAGATGCAGTTGCAGTTTCTCTGAATACCTTGCTCCTTACATCATCACCAGCTACTGAGGGCCAAGAGACTTGATCTATGGGATGTTGGATCATCATGTAAAAGCTGGAGAAAAGCAAACCTTCTGCATGCACCAGGAAGTGAGAGGCAAAGCCTTGTCTGGCTGCTAGCAGATGTTGTCCCCCTTCACAGGGGTGCACTGTTCCTGTGTGCCTTTTTAGATGTTGCCCCAAGAAGTGACAGTATTTTTCCTCATAATAGCAATGCTAGATTCCCCCCCCCCCCAAACAAATTGCCAACCAAAGTGTTGTTGGGTTGGGTGTGTGTGGTTATTGCTCTTTCTCCACCCAGGTTACTGAGAATTGAGGCAATTTACATTCCCATATATGGCCCTCATCAGGAGCTAGGAAAAAGACCACAATAGGAATCCTGTGCAGGTTCTTTTATAGAAGTTTAATAAATAAGCATTTCCCTCTTTTGACTCCCAGATATCCTGCTAGACTTCGATTTAACACCTCCTGTTTCAAAGGTGCCTGCGCCTGCTGTGGTCCCAGCCACCACAGACCTCTGGGGAGACTTCAACACTGCGTCCAGGTAACCCTTGTGAAAAGGGGGGGGGGAGGGCATTGGCCCAGGGAGATCATGAGAGGTGCACATGCCAGAGATGGGTTACAAGGCAACTGAAGGACACTTCTGGAAGTGTTAAAGCCAGATCTACTTGCCCTGATATATATTTAACAAACACTGGCAAGCAATCCAGCTTCTAAAAAAATCTTAAGTAGAAACTGTAGAGCTTTAATAAACAATAAGGCAATTTCACTGCTTCCTAGACTAAGAGACAACCAGGTCAGCTAACTCACCAGCCTCCTCCTTTTGGGCACATGGGTGCTACAGGTTTTTGTTGGAATTTAATGGATGGCATTCAACTAAGTTTTACTCAGAGTAGACCCATATAAATTAGTGGCCTTAGCCCTGTCCATTCATTTCAGTGGGACTGCTTGGAGTAAAACTCAATTGAATACCACTGTATGCCTCTTCCTAAAGCAGCCTGGACCTAGGAATGCAACTTTGCCTCCTCCTTTGCCCACCATTCCCTTGGATTGGAGCAGCTGCTGAGGGAGAGGCAGAAGTCGAGAGGGGGGGGGCAGAGCCCTGGAGGCCCGAACAGCCCCTTGAACCAGCACCAGAGGCTGCCACTTTCCTCATTAACACTGCTCTTCCTTTCTTCTCCCCAGCACAGTTCCCAGCCAATCGCCCCAGGCACCCAATTGGGTCCAATTCTGAAAGAATCTGAGTTGGTGACGTAGGAATGGACCAATGACAGAGACTCAAGGCGCCTGAAGTGAGATGATGTCCTTGGCTCTTCAGTCAAAACTTGACTTCTGGACAATCTTCCTCCTTTTGTTTATGTTTCCCATTTGCATTGATTTGTTCAGTTTTTCTCTCGTGCAACAGAACTGCAGAGGCGTGCTCTGTGGTCACTTCAGAAGAGTGGGGGCCCTGACTGGCTTCTATAAATAATACCTGCCTGCTTAGTGCACCTCTTTGAGGGAGAATTAAGCTGACACTGTGTGAAATGGGAGAAGATTGCACAGACTTGGCTTTTCTAGGTAGGCTCGGTGCCCCTTTTCTTCTCCCAGCTTCCAACAGCAGCAGCAGTGACCTTAGCTGGGGCAGGTTGATTTGCAGGCTGACTGCTAATCACCCTAACCGTGTAACTGACACTAATTTGTACATTTCAACCAAGAAGGAAAACAAAAGCCATTCTTGAAGAAGCCACCCTGGAGTTACTTGGGACAGGCTGCTTTGTCGTAGCATCTTTATGATGGAATTAATTTAATCCTTCCTCAAATGTTCCTTCTCCCGTCAAATCTGTAGTAGGGGAGGGATGACAGGGTTCTCTGCAAACCTGCCTGCGTTGCAGCCCTGCCGTTAGGTTCCCACAAATCCCTCAACTCCCCTCCCCCCACCCCAAAGCACTAAAGACAGTTGGCGCCTTTAAAACTGGAAATGTGTGGAAACGGCGCTAGGATGGCAAGGCTTTCTCCTGTTTCCATCCTTACTGGGAACAAGAGCAGAGCTGCCTGCTCGCCAGTTGGTAGGAGGAGGAGCTCGGTGTCTTCTGGAAATCCTCTCTTTGGGCAAGGCAGCTCGGTGCCGATTCTCACTCAAGTTTGGTGGAACTTCTGCACTTTCATTGTGTTGGTTAATGTGAAAGAAGTCTAGGCACTTAACCCATAGTTCGTTGCCAATGGCAGGCTGCTGTCACCAGATTGGCCAAAGCAGCAGAGGGGTCTCTGCACAGACTTCCAAAAAATGAATTTCAGGTTCTGAAATTGTACTTTTTGGCCAGTGTGATTTACCTTGTTATATCGTGATAGTCTCTTCCCCAGCAAATATTAGTGGATCATGAAGTTATCTTGGGCAGAGTCTCTTCCTCACTGCACATCCTGTACAAAGCTCCTTATTTTGTAGTTCCTTTTGTCCCACCAGCTACTTTGGTGGCTGTGCAGCCCCCTCCCTTCACTCTATTGGCTGGAAATAACTTTTAAAGCACCTGCTTTGCTTGACCTTCTAGCAGCAAGATGCACTTCATTACCGAACACTAGATTTGTAAGTTTCACAGTGGTTTCTTCTTGTTCTGCCAATAGGCAGTAGTCACTGTCCTGTAATATCAGCTAGAGGCTTTGTATGTAGACACAATTGGTGTCCTCTGTGACCCTGTGGTTTGGTGCTTCTAGGTGGGCGTAGTTGAATCGGGGAACTTCTGAACAAGTATCCTGATGTTTTCTCCTTTGATCATGTCCTTGCAAACCCTTTTCTGAATTCTTTGATACCAGAATAGCTTACAGAAATTCTGTTAGTTAGTAATTGGGAAGCAAAGTCTTCTAAGGAGTTTTGTAAAGTTGTATGCACATCTTGTCTCTGATTTCTAGCCACTTCACCTGTGGGATTTGGGGGATGGAGGCCTGCTTATTAAGGCTTTCCATTCATTAAATACCCAGATATTCATCTCACTCACTGAGACACACCCGAAGCTTATCTGCTTCTTCAGCTTTCTCTTGTTTCACTGCTGGTTATAAACTGTTTTCAAGTTCCTTTCCTTGTGCTATCATATAAGCCAGCCGAAGAATTCTCGAATTTGGCCGAATATTCCATATCTGTAGCAGGTCTTATCATTTCAGTAACTCTGTTCAGACCTCAAGTATTTGGTAATATCTTGAAGAGACTAATCAGGAGCCTCTCCCTCCATTGTTTTTTTTTTAAGTTGTTATTATCAAGATAATATGTATTGGCAGAAACTGAAGTAACATTTCATCTATATGTATATAAAGCATAAGATGTACTGGTTCAATATTAGCAATTAAAATCAAGGATAAAATTGGGGGTGGCTGTGTTTTTGGTGTGTGTGTGTAAAGCGATGTATTAGTAAATCAAGTGATACTAATACATGCCTGGTACCCTCTTAAGAATTCATGTGTCTCCCTGTGGTGAAACAGTCTCTCTTGGTTCTTCAGTGAGTAGGCAAATGAAGAAGGACCTCAAATGAGGATCTCAAGGCCTGGGTCCGTTCATTTGGATAGAGGAGACCCTTAAAAGTATTGTGGTCTTGAACCATTTAAGTCTTTATAGGTCAAAACCAGTATTTTGAATTGGGACTGGAAACTGGCAGCCAGTGCAGTCCCACCAGAATCAGTGTAATGTGCTCAAACCATCTTTCCCTGATGAGCAGCCTGGCTGCTGAATTCTGCAGTAACATGTTCATCATCTGTGCACTGTTGAGTTTCAAAGTCTCTCTTTTCTTGCTCTACACCAAAATTCGGCTGGCCACTGAATTCTGCACCAGCTGTAGTTTCAGAACCATCTTCAAAGGCAGCCTTACATATAATGCATTGCAGTAATATAAGAGATTAAAAGGTAAAGGACCCCGTTGGTTAAATCCAGTCGCAGAGGACTCGGGTTGCGGCGCTCATCTCGCTTTACAGGCAGAGGGTGCCGCCATTTGTCCACAGACAGCTTTCCAGGTCATGTGGCCAGCAGGACTGAGCCGCTTCTGGCGAACCAGAGCAGCGCACGGAAATGCTGTTTACCTTCCCGCCGGAGCAGTACCTGTTTAGCTACTTGCACTTTCTGGCGTGCTTTCGAACTGCCAGGTTGGCAGCAGCTGGGACTGAGCAACGGGAGCTCACCCCGTTGCGGGGATTCGAACCACCAACCTTTTGATCAGCAAGGCCAAGAGGCTCAGTGGTTTAGACCACAGCGCCACCTGCGTCCCTTAATCTAAAGAGATTACCAGTGCATTGGAGACAGTAGTTGGGCTATCTTTGTCCAGATAGGGGCACAGCTCAGTCACCAGCTAAAGCTGATGGAAGGTGCTCCAGGCCACCAAGGCCAGCTGAGCCTCAAGCGACAGCAAAGGCTCCAGAAATGCCACCGAGCTGTGTACCCACTTTTTCAGAGGGAGTATAAGCCCATCAAGAGCAAACTCTCACCACCTTACCCATAGCAAGGGCTGCAGGTAAGCTTTCCCGGTTGGCGGTGTCTGCCAAGACCTTCAAGATGAGCTCCTTATTCTCTCAACTCCTTATTTATGGAGGAGGAAGGATTGTCAGATGAATTTGCCTGTAGTAACGGTAAGCGCAGAGAGGGGGAGAGAAGGAAAATGATAGAGAAGAGTTTAAAACATTAATCTGGATGCTATGTTGAGTTGGATGGATTCTCAATCTGAAATGGCGGGAGGTTAAAGCATTCTTCAGGTGTTGCAATGCAGTGCATGGGAAACTTGCAGTTGGGGGGGGTGAGTGCTGGTTCTGCCAGTGTCGCCATCCCACTCGTGACAGTGTGAAGCAGTGCACCTCTTGTGAGGCTTCTCTCACATCCTGTAACTTGGAAAAGTGATATACCTGCAAAAAAGGGAAATAAGTGGGTCATGCACAACAAATAGTCACATCCATTGCACAAATCTTAGAAAGTTCCCATGAATCAGGGAATTAGCACCGTGGCAGAGGGATGACTTAAATAATGCCCTTTCTCTGCACCTGTCACGTTACCTCCCATAGGAGACTGTTTTAATGATGTGCTGCCATCTGGTGGGCAAATGTGATTCAGTTTAATTCCTTTCTGCATATTGTTTGCCTAGTACAATGGTACCTCAGTTTAAGAACAGTCCAGTTTAAGAACGATTTAGTTTACAAACTCCGCAAAACCGAAAATAGTGTCTTGGTTTGAGAACTTTACCTTGACCTAAGAATGGAATCCGAATGGTGGAAGGGCACCGTTGGCGCGAGGCCTCATTAGGGAAAGCGCACCTCGGTTTAAGAACGGTTTTGGTTTAAGAACGGACTTCCAGAACGGATTAAATTCGTAAACCGAGGTACCAATGTATATCATTGCATTTTGGAATTTTCCAAGATGACTGTCTAATATGTGCCCCAACCATTATTGTCATTATGTTTCTTTCCTGCCTTTCACCTGAAGGTCCCAGGGCGGGTACAACAATATAAAATGCACCATTCATTCAAGATATTTGTCCGGAAAATCTTTATGCTGCAGTATTACTGAAACATACGGAGCATATTGGCATTTGATGTCTCATATTCCCAACATTTATTATTTGCCCCTGGATATATTTGGTTTAGCCTAGCCCAAGTGCCAACAAAACAGAAATTTACAAAACATTATTTAAGAGTAGTACTAAAAGTTTGCTGTGGGGCAGTGTGCCACCTCCACTGACAGCTGTAATCTCACAGTTCAGGGTTTCTTCCCATTTAGTTTGATGTGCAGTAGCAGAAACATCACAGCTCATAGAAAGTCCATGCCCTTTACTCAGTAACTTTTATCTTCTCCTGCTTTACCACCAGGTTTTCCACATCTGTAGCATCCCACAATGGGCAATATTTTGTCATTAAGCAGTTAGCTATATTTCTTAATTGTAAATTAAGAACCAACCCATAACTGCACCATGATTTCAGATGGCCTAAGATAGTCTTGTCTTCCATTTCCTTGTTTTATTCTATTTCTGGTAAACTGACATTATTTCCACTTTGCATTGACCAGAAATGTGGCACAATCTGAGGGAAGGAAGGGGTGAGCCCAGGGCAAGGCAGAGACAGTGGCCAATTGCTGCGAAGATTGCCTTTTCATTTGGGGGACTGGGCTGGTAGGACTTCCCCTTTCCATCTTGGAAGTTCCTTTTTCACTTCAGCTCTTGTAGAGCTTTCCAAATGAAGAAGTACTGAAAGAAAAAAGACTTCCTAATAGGACACCTCATGGGAGGGAGAGCTAGAAACCCCTGGCTTTAGTCGAGCTTTCATTTGTAACCTGTTCTCCAAACCAAATGCAAATCCCTTTCCACCAGTTACACCTTAAGCTTTGAAAAGGACTCTTCCAATGACATCAGAGGTCACCTATGCTGAAGTGAGGTTCAAGAACAACGGGCCTTCATCTGCTGAACCCAAAGGTAATGATCTGCCGGTGGGGTGCAAGGGCATGTGTGCTGGGGTGTCGGCAACTGAAACGAGCCTCTGGGCGCTTCTTCCCCAGTTGTGTTGTTTTAGGACAGCTTGGCTATAGAATACCTTTTCAGTTTTCTGATCTACTGTTCTATTTAAATTCAGAGCAGGCAGAATTCAGACAAGTGTATACTTTTTTAGTATGGAAACCTAGCAGTGGGAAAACATTGCTGGCTGTTAGAAAATATGACAGCAGTCTTACAATCTATTTTTTAATTACAAAAAATGCTTATTACAAGATTGAACCACTCCATAGGACCAAAATAATTCTTTCTTGCATCCATCCAACCAACCAACCAACCAACCAACCAACCAACCTGTAAACCCAGGGGTTGGCAACCTAAGGCCCATGGGCCACAAGTGGCCCACGGAAGTTCGTTTAACCAGCCCATGAGCCACCCACAAACTGAGCCACCGGCTCGGCGAGTCCCCGTGTGCTGCGCTAAACCGACGCAGCGTGGGGACTCGCTTCCATGGCGCCAGAAGCCGTGTTGACGCAGACGCTGGAAATCACTGGCGCACGCACAGTCCAGCCCATGGAGGGATCTCGGCCCAGGTGAGGTAAACCTTGCTGACCCCTGTGTAATCCCATTACTCTCTTGGGATATGTGGGAATTTGCCAGTTGGAGGAAACAGTACAGCCTGGATCCGAATAGTGCAGCTTCCTTTGTCAGAGATGAACAAACACACACAGAAACTTGAGGAAGGGAGGTGCATTTATATTTTTGCCACTTGGTTGCCATCCATTCCTTTCTGATAAATGCGAGATTAGAAAATGCTTAAGAAGTAAGATGGAGACCTTCAGGTGTGCCTCACTTTAATGGTCTCTGGTAGATTATTATTACTGGCTGGTGTCGTTATTTCTTAAATTTACTCTTTGGACTTAATGATCTCAGCAGAGCTTTCTGATATTGCAAAATAAAAATCCATAAACAAGCCCGATCAAAATTGGTTAGGATTGTATGCCATCTGCTCTTCACTGACCTCTGCTGGCCGATGGAAAGGGGGTGCTTCATCGTGGAAGAGACCCTAGGCTTGCCTGGGCAGGCAGTAAGCAGCCACCATCGGATCTTTCATACGCAGCAGAGAGCAGAAAGCTACAAAACTGGGTGCTTCAAAGCAGGATTCAAAGTATCTGCTAGATCCTCAGCTACATCATCCTGGAGCTAGAGTAGCAAAAAGTTCTAGCAAAATCCTCCCTCCCTGCCAGTTTTCTGCCCTGGCTGGTGAGAGCCATCGAGGGTCTGAGCTGCAGCACTCAATCTTTCAGACTGCCCCCCTGCCAGACCCCATGTAGAAGTGCCTTCCTCCACGTCTAAAAACGCATCACAGAGGTTCTAGACGATGGTCTAGGGGTTCTAGGCTAGTCCCCTAAATGTTTCCCTGGCACCTCCTTCCCAAAGCCCAGGAAGCTTCTGCCCGGCCTAGGAAATAAGGCACGGTGCCCTGATGGGGTCCAAGAGCTCTCCTGGCTTTGGGAAGGACAGCATCCTGTCAGAGGCCTGTTGCCTCCTTCCCAAAGCCCAGGAGGCTTCTGCCCAGGTTAGGGAGGGAAGCGCGATGCTCATGTGCACGATGTCCCCCCCCCCCAATCTCCCTCATAAGCCTCTGGCCCTAACTGTTCCCCTATGAAAAATTTCACCCCACCCCACTGATTCTCGAGTATCTAGGTCTTAACCAATCTCCTAAGAGCTCAAAGGAAATGGTCATGGCAGGCTTTCTGAAGGAGCGATTCTCCAAAGAGGACTCTGCCAAAGGGAAGACCCTGCCTGGTTGGTCTAACATTTGATAGTCATGGTACCTAGGCCCTCAGGGTGGCTGACTCAGATTGGGGGCAGAAAACCTTTTCCCTGAGGAAAGGTTATCATGCTTAGGGCTTCTTCATTTGGGGAAAAGGCATGATAAGAGGTATATAAAGTGGATATGTGGAAAAAGTGGACATAAATAAGTTTTCCTCCATCTCTAACAATACCAGAACTCAAGGTCATCTTTAGGAAGCTAGCTGGTACAAGGTTTGGGGCAGACAAGAGTGTACTTCTGCACAAAGTGCATGCCTGAAGTGTGGAAGTCACGAGCATTAGGTGGAGAAGTAAGACAAATTCACAATGGTAAAGGCCATGTTATCATATTCAAACTGGGAAAGTGACCTCCATTGAAAGGTGTGACGGCCATGTTTGACACTGAGTACTGGAGACAGTCTGCCACTGAATACTAGTCTGGGGAACACGAGGGGAGAGAGCGCTGTTGGCATCTGTCTGTCTGGCCTCTGTGGGAAATGGCTGCTGGATGAGGTTGTCTCTTTCTTCCATCTCATGTTCGTGTGCCATGGGCTGCTTGTCCATCCATAAAAGTATGGCACTTAAAAACCTTTCTTGGGATTTCCATCTGGAGACACGTAATCTTCAAGAAGATGGCACAAGGAGCCTTTTCCTTTTAGAGCATTCATCAAGCAGGCTAGAGAAGGTGCAACTTAACCGGCAAGCATCAAGCAAAAAATGGCTTCAAAGGCAAAAACAGGAATGGTGCACATCTGTTCTGGACTAGCGGGTCTGAGAAATGAACAAAAGGCTATTTTTGCCTAAAAAGCCCCACTTCCCCAATATTCCATACACACGAATGTGCATGTCAGCTTTTTTGAACACCAGCATTCCACAAATTTCTGGCTGCCAAGCAGAATCAACTTGCATGATGTGCTAATGCCCAGCAGAATTATAGTTAATGGGGAAATACACTCAGAAACCAATTTGCATAAGTGGCCTATAGAGAATTTGTAATCTTCCCCAAAAATCTGCGGGCAGTGGATTTTTCAAAAATGATTCATAGTCACAAGGCATTTGTGTATATGAGAAGTGCAGAGCAGGCACATAAGAAGCTATTTTAGACAGTCATGTCATTAGCCTATCTAGTTCAGTAGCCAGTGTGGGGGCCCCCAGATGTTCTGAACCCCCTGTTCTCATCATCTCCAGCCGACTATCTTCCCCATGGCCCGAGGCTGGAGGCTGCAGCATTATGGGGAGTGTCCCTCTGCTCTAGACCATCTGTGCTGACTGGCAGTGATATTCCAGATTTCACAGCCCTAAATGGAAATGTCAGGGATCGAACCTGGGATTTTTGCCTGAAAAACATGTCCTCTACTACTAAGGCATGGTCCTAAGTCATTGCTACTGAGTCATTATGTCCCCCAAGCAACAGAGAGTCTTGTTGCACTTTACAGACGGCTGTTGGCATATGGTTTCTAGTGCACAGAACTAGCTTTCCCATAGGTCATTATTCTTCAGCCAGTGTGACTGCGAGTGCAACAGTGATGCAACAGCATGATTAGACATTTTAAGGGTTAACTAGCTTGCACTGAGTGCATTTGAGTAAGTACCCTTTACCTTTGTAATGGTGACATTTTCACTTTTCAGCATCTTCAGGAAGCGAAAAACCAC
Organism: Podarcis raffonei; assembly: GCF_027172205.1. Taxonomy (NCBI): domain Eukaryota; kingdom Metazoa; phylum Chordata; class Lepidosauria; order Squamata; family Lacertidae; genus Podarcis; species Podarcis raffonei. The sequence continues at coordinate 2,927,594 of NC_070610.1, forward strand.
TTAGTACATTCCAGAAATGCAAGCCCTGGTTTCCGTGGGTGGTGTCAGGGTTTTTGATGTTGCTCTCCGTCATCCTTCTTGTTTTCATCATTGGTGAGTAAAAAGCAAACTGAACTTAAGAGAAAGGGGAAGATTCTGCAAAATGGTTGCGTAAAATTTCTGAGTAAAGCAGGGAGAACTAAAGCCTGCTAGATGTAAGTAGACTTAGTAGGTATTCTCTCCCTTTAGCAGAGAGTATGACAGAACCTAAAAGCTCTCCAGTTGACAAATGCCCTTCAAATTGATGAAGTTTGGATTGGACATGTTGTGATGAGGGGTGCACTAACATAATTAAACAGAATCCTCATTCATATTCACTCACTGTTTCCCATCCATTCAGGTAATCTCCTTTTTTAAAAAATCTGGCACCAAAAGGTTTGATAGATCACTTGCTCTCTTGACCATCATGGCTGATTCAGATTATCCAAAGGGAAGTCACTGGTTTGGTTGAGGATACAGTGAATGCATCATTATGTGAGAGAGTGGTGCCTGCTAATCTTAAATAATCAGTACAGTGGTACCTCGGGTTAAGAACTTAATTCGTTTTGGAGATCCGTTCTTAAGCTGAAACTGTTCTTAACCTGAGGTACCACTTTAGCTAATGGGGCCTCCTGCTGCTGCCACGCTGCCACCGATTGATTACTATTCTCATCCTGAAGCAAAGTTCTTAACCCAAGGTACTATTTCTGGGTTAGCGGAGTCTGTAACCTGAAGCGTCTGTAACCCGAGGTACCACTGTAGTTTTTAGTGAACTAGGCAGTGGCAGCTGATCTGGCATTTTTGAAGATGTCCCTCCATTCAGGATTTACTGCAGGATTTACTACAGAGGTGCCCAATTCCAGACTGTTCAGGGGTTCATCACAGTGTTAACACCTCCTTCTGCGGCCAAGCCTTTTTTATTGGACTCTGCAGTATTATATGGTGCTGCTGTTCATTCCCTTTTCCCAGTTATCCTCAAAGGAAGTTCAAAGAAGGGATTCCTCAAAAGCCAGTTTCAGAAATCAACAAAATGGAATTGCCTCCTGAAGAGACCTGAAGGAAAAGGTGAGTCACTATGAATTAGAGGATCTGATGGGCAACAAAGAAAGCCACCTTAGTATGTGACTAAAGGTTAGACGCTTTAAATTAAAAAGTAGAGAGCCACCCCTATTTAAAGGAGCCTCTTAAAAGCAGGAATTGATCCAGAAATGCAGTTGGAATAGTCTGCCAAAAAGTTTTTAAAATATATAAGTGGTTTCTTTTTAAAACAGCAGCAGCAGCAGCAGCAACAACAACATTTAAATGTGTCTCACATAAAAATTCCTGAGTGTATTTGCCTTGATCCACTCCAGAGGGGCTAATATGTCTGCAAATTTTATTCACTTCTGCCAAAAGAAAAAAGTTGCATATTCTCCCATAATAAATGTGGTGGTGATAAAACAACACTTCATTTTTTTTTACTGTGTACTGTTGAGTACCCCCAGAAAAAAGCACTGGTTCCAGTGTTTTGAGAACCACATAACACAAGTGGGAGCTGCAAGGAAATGCTGCAATATGGCATGGTCCTCTTCAGGATTCTAGGCAGCTGGCCATGCCCTTTCCCCAAATACTCCATTCCACCCACTTCCCAGTTTTCCACCCATTCTCCCAGTCAGTCAGCATTCCATGCCTGCTGAACTGTTTCTGATTCACTCTCGATCCCTGACTTAGTTTTTTCTGATCATTTTTTGCAGTTCTGCAAACCTGGAGGTTCCCTTAAGCCTCCTTGGGAAGCATTGCATTGGCTGTGCCACAGCATTCACGGTGCCTTACGCGCCCCTTGTCCTTCCCAGTCTCCCTCTTGGTAAGCAGCAGCAATGTGCTGGTTCCAGCTGCACTTAGTTTGAAAAATAAAGCATTGCTGAGCTCTAGTCTGAGCTTGAATCCTTCACTATTCTTTGCTCCTGAGTGCTGCTTGCTCCTCAACCTTGCCTCCTAGTGCAGGCCAGAATTGTTGATTGTTCATGACTGCTGCTTTGCCCTATCACTTCTGGGTCCCAGCTTCTAGCTCTCCTCAGACTGCTGCCCACAGTTCAGCCCTGGTAGCAGGAAATGGAGTTCCCTTGCTTGTGTGCCTGACCAGTAAAAGCTCCTCCACAGTGTGTGTCTCATTTATCATTTCTTTTCACGATACACATTGCCTTAACTGCTACCACATGCAGTTCAAGTTTTTTCCTTTAGTTTTTAAAGCCCTAAACAACTTGGGAACTGGTTACCCAAGGACTGTGTCATACCACTCTCCTCGGTTGGGTATTGCTAAGGGTACCACTTGCCCCAGGGATGTGCTTAATATGCAAGTACTAGAAACCTGGTTTTTAGGATTGCAGCTCCAGCCCTCTGGAGTCAGTTAGCAACTGAAATTAGACAAGTGCCCAATTAGACCCTGTGTGACCCAGTAGTTTTATGGAATATTAATAGTACTATTGCTTTTAGTTTACTGAGTGTCATCTTTTTTGTTTTGTCTTATTGAGCACTCCTTTGGCCACTTTTGGTTGTGAAATATAATGAAAATAAAAATAAAAATACCCTGCCCATCTGACTGGGTTGCCCCAGCTACCCTGGGGTGAACTTGGGGTTCACAAAGCCTGCCAGGTTAGGACTATATCCCCACTGAAAACCCCGTATGAAATCTGAATTATAGTGCCTATCTGAACATGTGAATTCCTGCTGGTGAGTCAACCCTTGAACAACTAAGAAATAAAAATGTAGACTTAACTCCAAGCTCCTTCCCTCACTTATGGGACTTGTCTGTTGATGTGAACAATGACACATGAGCCCGGAAATTGCTGCTGCAACCTGTGCAATTTCCCAGGCTTCAAAAGGGGAACTCTAGAAGGCTGAATGTTGTCACGTAGCTTTCAGCTGAGGACAAGAGCCCACTATCTTAATAGCAGTAAATGATATGGTGTAGTGGTTAGAGCCTAACCTACCTCACATGGTTGTGGTGGGGATTTGAGGGTGGGGAGAACACTGTACGACACCTTGAGCTCCTTTATGCAAAAAGAAGAACAAATGATGGTTCACCAAAGGAAAGGTGAGTTGAGTGTGCACACTGTGAGCAGCACTCTTTGCACCCCTTTAAATTCTGCATGTCCACTTATTTTCTGAGCCTTCCCTGTGCATATTTTTGAAACAAAATAAAGGATGCGCAATACTACAAATGGAACGTGCAACTTAAAAAGTGGGACAACTTAACAGAATGTGATGAAAAATAGAAAAAATAAAAAGATAAAAATAAAAAGAAAGATCTGGAAAAGGGCTGGGAGTGGGTGGGAGAGACCTGTTTCCAGTTGCAACAAGATTTCAGGTTGCTTCTTGTTGTCTCTGCTTTCCTTACAGAACCACAGCTGTCATGTTGCATGGGGGACCTAGAGCAATTTGGATCCAGCTGCTACTATTTCTCCAAAGACGAAGGGACCTGGAACAAGAGCAGGGCAGAATGCATGAAGAAGGGCTTCGACTTGGTGATTATAAATTCAGAAGCTGAGCAGGTGAGCTCAGTGGCATAGCATGGGGATGGCCCCAGGCGCAAAATTGTTAGGGGCGCAAAATGTCAACACCCAGTGCTGCCTCACTGGGCACCGTTGAGAACAGCTTCTCCATGTGAACCAGGAAGTGACCTCTCCAGACAATAGAACAACTCTTCTTTTCTTATCACTGCAGCTGTTATCTCCTGTGTGATGTGGATGCTTTTAGGAAGTTGTATGCACATGCGCTGTCCATTTCCCTCCCTCTCCCACTCCATGTGGTGCTGGGTGAGCTACCGTAGGTCAGCCTTCCCAACCTGGTGCCCTCCAACATGACCGTTGGGCAGGGATGATGGGAGCCATCCAGCAACAACTGAAGGGTTCCAGGCTGGGGAAGCTTGTGCTACATTTATCATGCCTGGAAGCAGAATGTTAGAAGAAGAAGCATTTCTATCTCCCACCACTCAGCTATATTTGTGGTCTTTAGTTGCATTGGTGTTTACATGCTACGACAGGCAGCCTTGGGTTTGGGGTTTGTTTGACACAAAAGGATCCCCAAAGATCTCTGCTCCACAAAGACAGCTAACCTGTATAGACTGCTCTGTGATTTTAATTAACTGAAAGTTTGGTTCACATTTTTGTGCAGGGTTTTCTTACAAACCATACCCAGAACAGTCAAGTCGAAAATTTTTGTATCGGTCTCACATATCAGAAGGGAACAGATCAATGGCTTTGGGTGGATGAGACTCCTCTTGACCCCATGCTAATGTGAGTAATACTTACATAGTAATAGTTATATTTAGCATTTATATTGTGCTTTTCAAATGTGCTTCATAGGCACATTGCAGATTGGGATGGCAGCTGAGGTTGAGCAAATACTGCTTTGTGTTGCAGAAGGCCAGGTGTGCCAGCTTGGCCCTGTGACCACGGGTGCCCAGCGCCATGGGTGTCATGCAGCGTTTATGGCCCTGGCACTGAAATGTGTGAGTGCCTGGCCCCTTCATGGGGAATTTTCTGGGTGCTCGGGCAACCAGGGTCCCAGGGGTTTGGCAGGGAATTTCAAACTCTCCATATTTCCTCTCACCAAACAGTCGTGGGATAGGGATAGCACTGTGACAGAACCCTTGTTCTTCTTTATTTTGGTAGTTCACAGCATTCTGGAGTGAATACTTTTTACAAAGTTAGGTGCTAGGGTTTGCTTTCATGTGCAGGAGCGCCAATCAAATCCAATATTATGTGTGTCTTCACAAAAGGCCAAAAAAGGAACATATTTTCATTTGTGGTGGGAGTGCCCTCCGTCTCAGATGTTCTGGTTCAATTTTTTGTTGTTGTTGAAATAAGGAATATTCTTAGAGAACCTGTTCCAGCTATACCTCAAATGGCACTGATATTTTAAGGTAGAAAAATTCAGAAATAAATCTATTTACTTTGTTTTACTAGTGGTAGCATGTGCTACTATGGAAGATATTAGAGGAATGGGACATTGGAAAATGGTGGGATAATGTTTGGAAAACAGCTATACAGGAAAAACTTACATGGCGTGTTAGATTATTGTCTGGTAGGATTAAGCCAGAAAGCTTTGGGGCAATTTTGAGAGATCTTCTTGAATATACCAACAGGGCACAGCTGCCACACTCCTTGACAGCAGCTTCAGCATATATGTGGAGTATGTGGCAATGGTAGGGTTTTTGTAGAGTTATATTGATAATTTTATGTGTCCCAGTTTCCCCATCTTTTTAGCTCATTTCCTATGTTTATATTCTTTCTGTGACATATAAGATACACTAGTCATCTATATTATTTACATCTACTGTCCATCCAAACATTATTCACCATTTCTCCCCAACTGTGCTTTATTGTTTTCTAAACTATTAGTTTAGAGTATTTTTAAATTAATTGAATTAAATTAATTAAATTAATAGAGTATTTTTAAAAAGGCAAATAGAGATTTGGTGGGGTGAGGGGGATTGGTGCAATGCGTGGCAGAGCTATATACCTATTTTTCCTTGCCGCCACCACCACCACCAACATAGCCATAAACAAGAAATCTACAATCCTGTCGTAATATATAAGTAAAAATATAGAGAGAGGATTAAATAAAAAACATATTCACCAGCGCTGGTGTCCCTGGTAGCAATTAGAGAAGCAGCCTGAAGTCATTCAGACTCCAGTCAAGCTGGCTTCTCCAAATTCAGGCAGAGCCAGGTCTATGAGAATATCTTGAGGTAAGTATTTTCTTATTCCATGAGAAGCATATTTACACTGTTATTTTCCTTGGATATGTCCTGCTTGTTCAGCATGATCTTTCTTTGGGGTGCTAAGTCCAAAACATCATTTTTTGTGCTTCTATTATCCGTTTGTTGTTGTTCTCCATCTTGGCGTCTGAAAACTAAACTCTCAAAATGGCTCCATTTCTGTCCTTCTTGACTTGTTCGTTGGAGACCTCTTTGATTTCCTGAGAACCCAAAGTTTAATGAGCCTTGGGTATGCCTTGTGCTATTTGGACCGATGTACAGGGCTTGTCTATTAAATCCTAGCTTTGCATCCTTCTTTCATTAATTGTCTTCTCTTTCAGGTTCTGGAGAAGCAAGGAACCTAGTAATGTTGATGAAAACTGTGTTGTCATGCATATAGGTAAGGGAAAAGACAACAAGATGAAGAATAACTGGAATGATGTCCAGTGTTTAGTGGACAAGCATCATTATGTTTGTGAAACAAATACAGTATCTTTTCCCATGTAAAGGATGATCTAGAGCCAAAAGAACACTTCAAGCTATTCATCATAGGCCCCTGACTGCACAGACTGAATCCATTCTGAGCATGGGCTCCACAGGAGAACGGTGTGCATTCTCATTCCACAATTGTGCTCCAAAAGAAATGTAATGTATATAAATTTTCAAATGATAGGGAGAATCCAAAGTTCAGTAGAAAGTGATTAATATGTAGCCGTAGCATGTAGCTCCAGCCCTAACCACGTCTTCTCAGAAGTAAGTTCCATTGAATTCAATGAGATTTACCCCTAGGTAAGCGGGATTAGGATTACAGAGTAGGAGTCATTCCTGTAGCAGAATTAATTAATTAATTACAGAGTAGGAGTCATTCCTGTAGCAGAAGTAATTCTCAAAGTGTGAGGTTCTTAAAGTGTTCTCTCTGGCACCATGCCAGGTATCAAGGTGTATGTGTTGAGATATTTCAGCAGGAGCAGCAAGATTTTCAGCAAGGTCTAAAAGTCTACTTTTGTATACAGTGTTACACCCCCCCAATCTCCAAGCAGTGCGAGTTTCTGGGCGCTTGCCTAGGGTTCATGTTTCCTTTGGAAATGAGGCACAGCAGAGACTGTGGTGTCTTTAGGATCTATGGTTTATTTACACATATATACAACCTGAGCCTCAATGGAGGGGCTCCCAGCTTTACACTCCAAGAGGGTCTTGCTTCTCCCATAGATGCAGCCCTGGTTTCAAACAGACACAGCCATCCTGCCTGTTGCCCTGAAACTTAGCTTGCTCTCCCACCCACACAACTCCTGACTCCCAGGCAGCCGCCTAGCTTGCTTCTCCGTTGCATCGCTACTAACCGACTGAAAAACCTTTCCCCCTTCAATCCTGAAACACTACCACTTCTGCCTTTTTCTCCGCTAACTTACACAGAGCTCAGGGAGAAGGGCCCCCGCCCCTCTGCCATCTTTGCTACTGGCTCATCAGCCTGCCTTTGTTCCCTGCTGATGGCCCCCCTTCTCCCACGCAATTTCTTGTGCAAGGAAAAACTGATTTGGCCTGTACTTTGGCACTGCTAAACTCAATACCTGGCAGCCCATCTTAATGCTCCGAGCATTGATTAAACTCCAACACCCACTAGACCCAGGAATTCAGGGGAGTCAAGGTGCCCACAAACGCATAACAATATTAAAAGATATAAAGATACTGAGCCTATGATGGAGGGGCTCACTGCATTAGCACCCCAAGAGGGTCTTGCTTCCCAGCCTACAGCCTGCCAACTTCTGTCTTCTAGCTCACCTAACTTCACTCTCAACTCTGAGCTTCGTCTTCTAACTACTGGTGAATGAATGAATGAAACTTTATTTGCGTTAGCCATTGGCCATAGCAATAAAAAAGCATTACGATGTACACAAACACAATAAAAGTCAATTATAATAAAACACAGTTTAGGGTCCTGAATCATCAGTCAAACAGTGGATCTTATTCTGATTTCCCCAGCTAAAAACCTCGCAACCTTTGCTATCGTCTGCTCCTCTTGATCTGCCAGGAGAAAAGGCACTGTGGCAGGGGTTGGACAACCCAGAATGGACAATAAGAGAGGGGTGGGTTGAGGGAGTTGGCCGTCCATCTGCTCTCTAACACAAAGGTCATGACCTCAGCAGGAAGCTAGCTTGGCCATGCCAGAAACTGAATCTTTGCTGGAGTGCCTGATGCTTTACAACTGACTGGCTTTCAGGATATTTGGAAGTAGTGTTGTAAAAGAGTGGCCAATCATTTGTCCTCAGGATGGAGAATCTGCAAATATAAGTTTTAGTGCACAGTTGTAATCAACAACTGTAGTAGTAATCAACAGCAACAAGACGAACAAAGCCTTTTAAAGGAAGATTAGCTGCCAGAATTTGCTGTTCCTTACTTGGTAAGGATGAGAAAGATCCTGCCTCAGAGGTTTTTGGGTCACTTTTGCATCCACCTTAGAGACCTGGGAGACTGTGTGTGGTGTGGTGTGGTGTGGTGTGTGTGTGTGTGTGTGTGTGTGTGTGTGTGTGTGTGTGTTGCCATTTGATACATTTTTGTAATCTCCAAACTGTCCAGGCAGGGAGGAGAGGGGTGTTGCAAAGCAAGACTTTGCAGCCAGGAAGACAGAAGCAGCCATATAGTTATAAACTGGATAATTTGCTTTAATAGCATCAGCCCAGACTATTTGCAGCAGAAGGAAGGAGTAAAGGGGAAAGAGAAACAAAACTCACAACTTGGAAAGGCCACTTGCAGTTCCTTTTTAGTGAGGTTTTAGCGAGTATTAAAGGCTGCTGCTTATTCCAAGAAGGGGAGCAAAGGAAGTGGTGCAGTTCTATAAGTTACAGCTCCAACTTGCAGTGGAGAAATGACTTTACAATGACTAACTGGGCTCTTTCTCTTTGTGAGAGAAAGCCCAGTTGAGAAAGTGGCGGGCTGGGTGCCTCTTCTTGAAAGTGCATAGTGATCATATGCCTTGTCATGAAGTCTGTCAGATGCTGGAATTTTTAGTACACATGATGGTCAAGTGCTACAGATTTTACACTTGTTGCAACTGGAATCCATATTTTCACTGTCATTAAGCAATAGCTTTAATACAGCAAAGTTCGGAGCAAAAGAATCTGCCAAGTGGTGGTCTGGCCGAAGAAATTTTGCAGCAGAGAAGTTGGAGACAGAGCAGTTATTGGAGAAGACAAAGCTAAGAAGGTGGAGAAGGCAAGTCCAAAGGCGGAAGTAAAAGGAAGAGAGGAAGCAGGCAGCATATTGGTCAGAGAAACTGTCAATATATTTAATATTATTGGTTAGAGTACTCATTCTCAAACTTTTTCCTCTGGGCCACACTTTCAGAATTTTTTTTTTGCTCGCAGCACACCAAATTCTTTATTGCTAAGAAACACGTGCGGAAACACAGCTAGGATTGTCCTCAGTATCACTTGATGCCCTTGCTTTCCTTTTGAAAATATTTCTACGTGAATTATGCAAATAAATATTTTGATATTATACTATATTGATTTTCCTTGAATCTTCCTGCCACACCCTTTGAAAACCACTGGGATCGAGCAATCTAGCCACAGGTAAATGCTTCTGAAGCCTGTTGATTTTAAACACACAGTTAAACCTCTCCCACTGAAATAAATGAACCTGAAATAAAAATACTGAAATCAGCTGATTGGATTGTCCTTTCATTCTGCTAAGCCATAAAAAGACTATTGCCACACACAATACAGTTTGAGAGTATTGTGCTATTTATGTTAATATTTTGTCTTGGATAAGCCAAGGCAGGAGGTGGAATTGTAAGGTGTTTGCTCCAGAAAGCAAGAGCTGCTTTAAGATTCATGCATGAAAATACGGACCAGATTGTTCCCTGATATGTTAGCTAGCTGCCAGATTATGAGTTTATGTAGACACAATGCAGAAAACAGTATAAAGAACACCCATAAAAGGAGATGGAGACAGCCAGGTGACTTCATAATCATTTCCACTTTTATTATGTATCATAGCTATACTATAGGACTCGTAACAGGAAAGAGGCACTAATCATAAAAAAGCATTAGGCAAATCATCAAACCCAAATCAGCAGCAAGCAATTTTAAGCGGACTTCATCTTGAAGCTGATTCAATTTAATTGTGTCATTCAGATTCATCCCATTTTACTGTGTCATTCAGATTCACCCATTCAGATCCAAGCTCTTCCGATTCCTCATGGAGACACATACTGCTTCATTGGATTCTCCACCCATTGGGGGAAGGTTCTGGCCAGCTTCTGAGAAAGCTCTTTCTTAATAGGCCACTTCCAGGCTTGAAAGAAGGGGGCTAGATCTCTCTTCACTTGCTGGGAGAACTTTTCTGCCCACAGATTCATCTTGGACTCGTTGTCTTCTGGGATTTGGGTCATTTTTTGGTACTCAGCAAAAATGCGCATGTAGGGCTCCCATCCAAATGCCTCCTGCAGCTGAAAATCAGAAAAAAAGTGTATTCAGTCCCTTTCTTAAGTACTTCATGATGGCTTCTGTGTACAAAGCAAGGAAGAGGTTCCCATAAGTTACGCTCAGAATGCCCTTTTTGTCTAATATTTTGTTGCATGCCACCCCAATCTCTGAGTGGTGCAAGATTCCAGGGGTTCCAGGCACTTACCCAAGGTTCATGTTTCCTCAGAATGAGGGACAATGGAGACTGTGCTGTTTTTATGATATAGGGTTCATTTACACATATATACAACCTGAGCCTACAATGGTGGCGGTCATAGCATTAACAGCCCAAGAGGTTCTTGCTTCTCCCATAGGCACAGCCTTCGATTCCCACAGAAACCAGGCATGGAATGTTAATATACTTTTATTGCATTTTACCTGCAAATATGGTTCCAGTGCAGTAAACAGCTCAAAGTCCTTTAGCTGGCCATTTTTAATGTAATTTTCAATCCTTTTCTTTCTGAGCTCTGGCAGAAGTTCCTCATGGGCCCTTTCTCTTGGGGTGTTCAGGACAGTCTCATTTACATAGACAGACCATAGATTGCAGGTGGCTTCAGTGGTGTGAGGTGGAAAATCCCATCCGGCCTGCTGCTGGTTGTGCCCTAGCTCATGAATGGGGCCCCATAGGCCATTGGCATGTATGGACTGCACATCTATCATCTCTTGCACTGACACCAAGTGAAGCATGATTGGGTAGCCAGAATGCATCCAACCTAAGGAGCGGTGAGTGAGGAGAAAGACACACAAAATAGACCCTTAGGAGCTGAATGCCAAGGAACCAGCTGTAGATAAAACATAGTCTAAGCATGTAGTTGAGGGCCATCCTTTGGAAACCATGGCAACACAAATGGCTTTCTGGTTAGGTGATGTTGTCTCTTGGGAAACATGAGGAAACTACTCAGATTGATGTGCTTAAATGTTGTTGGAGCAGCGCAGGCATTGGCTAAGGCACCAAGTCAGCCATGTTTAGGATTTGTGCATTGGCCTGTGTGCATTGCCTTTTGAGAGTAGGACAGAAGACTGAATTCTCTTCTATCTTCCATTATGGTTCCTAGCCTCCTTCCTACCAAAGCACTTGACCCAATCCAAACTTGCTTAGTTTTAGTAATGTGGTTGTATCATATGGCCTCAGGCTATGCCTCATTATAACGGAACACTTTGACAACTAAAGAAAATAAGAAGAGACCTAGTCCAGCAGCTTGTTCTCACAGTGGCCAACTAGATGCTTGTGGGAAACCAGCTTTTGTGAAAAGAAGTGTTCGTATAGCAAACAGGCTTTTGTATAGCAAAAAGGTTCATGTGGTCTGAGGGAGAATGACATGAAAGACCTTTGGGCAAGGAGGACCTAAGGCAGTGGTGTGGAGTTGCCTGGCCTGTGGGACAATCTTGGCCAGCCAGTTTGGCCCACAAGACCATTAAGAAAACAACCCATCTGTCAATCAGCTGATGTCACTGTGATGGAGAGTATGATGTCAGTTGATGGTTTCAATTATTCAAGGTTTTCCTCCCTCTTGCTGAAATGGAGGCGTATGCCCCTGGTTTTGGCAGCAGTTTCAATGCAAATCCTTTGTCATTGGGAAGGTGACTGGACTAATACTCCTGCTTAGGAGTATCTTCCTCCTCTCCATTTTCCCCTCCAACTTTGGGACTTCAAAGCATCAAAAGAGTGGACATCTTTGTGACAACTGGTGATTTGACAGGTGGCTCCACTCACCCATCAAAACTGGCCAATCTTACTAAGGATCTGACTTGTAGATCCAAAAAAGACCCGTACCCTTGACCTAAGGGAAGCTATAACTGTACTCTCACAGGGCGATACATGTAGATTGCTCACTGCCAAGCCCTAGGATGTGAAACGGGTGGCACAGATCCAAGGGAGTCTGGTAGAATGCCAAATTCCTCTTATGCATGCCTGGCCCTTCAGACTACAACTCCCAGAAATCTTCAGGGGTAAGTCAGGAGAGTGAAATGGCTAAATAACTAGCTAGCTTAAGTTTCCAGCACATCAGTGCCCTCTGGACTGCTTTTCTAGAATGAGTTGCACTTGTCTAAAAACTGCTGCATTGTGCAAAATGCCACTTTCAGCCACATATGTATGAATTTTTAAATATTGTACTTGCCAACTGATATTTGAACATCTGCCACAATTCTCTCTGGCCTGGGGAAAACAGGAGGGACGGATGCTAACTTGGCCACTGCCTTCATCATGTTGTCCCAGATGGTGAGAAGAACCCCAGGATTGTCCATAGTCCGCACATTGTCTGCTGGCACTGTCAAAATAACGTTTGTGGTTTCTAGCTCAGCCCAGGGAGCAGGAAAGTGGCGGATAGTGTTCTGCCAGGCAGATGTGCTGGTTTCACCTAGTGAAATATTTTAAAGGGAGATGTTTATTTTGAAAAAACACATTGCGTACTTTTCCATTATGCAGATAACACCAAGTAATTAGGCAAGTTCATTTAAAAGAAAAAAAATAACCAGTCTCTAAAAAAGAAACTACAGATAACACTCTTAGGCAGTATTTGCATCCATTCATGGAAAGAAGGGGATTCACAAGTCCTGGGGTGCCTCAGCTGATTCCACCATCCTTTCAAAGTACAGGCCAGGTGGCACTTCAGGCTGAAGATAGCAATGGATGTCAGGTTCATTGCAATGATAGGAGGAGCTGCAAAGTGTTCATAAGTGGCTGCAAAGAGAGGAGCAGTTCTTGGAAACACCAACAGAATTTAGACATGGCAGCTGGTCCTTTGGAGATCCGTTATGGTTACAGGAGTTGCACAAAGTTTGCTCAGATATTACAACAAAGGTGAAAACAATCACACATGATCAGGTGTGGCGCATGAGAATGTGGCTTGGTGGTGGAACAGAAGAACCAACCCACACTCCAGGCCTGCCCCACACACTGTTTGTTAAGGATTAATGTGTGGGGTGGGGTGGGAGACAGGCTGAAATGGTGCAATAGTGAGGCTATGGCACTCTGAACATATTCAAAAGTACTTTTTAAAAATTGTATCATATTACTTTATCTCTCTCCCTCTAAGAAGAATGGCCAAAGAGGTAGGAAAGTCTAGAGGGGGCAGTATCTGCAAGATTTGTTTTTCTATGAGCAGCACCAGGCAAGAAACTGGCAGCATCGGACTGTGTGCACCTGCTGTGCTCTGCGGAGCTCCCAGAATGCAGTGGGGCTCCTACCAGCTTGCCAATTCCCTTACGTCTGAATTCAGATCCATTTCCCATAGTTCAAAGAACATTTCCAGGGCATCCCTATGCAAGTCTACTCAGAAATAAGTGCCACTGAGACTTCTGCACAACCCGTAGGTGTGTACTTTCCTTCTTACCATGTTTGTAATAAGGTGCCTGGACCGCTCCTTTGATGGTAACAGAGATCAGGCCCACCGATGACTTCTCTGGCACAACGATGTATAAGAGGCCACCCCACAGGCTGGAGACTTCCACGTTCTGAGCCTTAACTTCAAACCTCCTTGTCACTACAGGAGCACGTTTCAGCTCCTCAGCATCACTTAAGTCATCCGAATGACAACCAATCTGCACCTAGAGAAAGGAAGTGTGATGCTTCAAATCAGACTTTGCCACAAAAGACAACGGGCCATTCAACACTGTTTGGTCTGCTGTGTCCCTTTGGCATGACTCCCATCTTGAAACAGATGTGTTGATACTAAGTTAGAAAGATCCAAAGATAGAAAGAATCCATTTCCGTGCAGTACATTGATTGTCTACTCAGCAGTGAATTTAATTGGGATTTATTCCCAGGTAAGCCTTATTCCCAGGTCTTACAGATCAGGGTCAGTCCTCTCAATCAGGAGTGCCAATATTGGGGGGGGGATCAGGGAATGATGTGGAGCATGCACACCATTTGTATGGCAATGCCTATTAACTTGGGGGAAGCCTGGCACCCTTAAATATTTTTTTGGGGGGACAAAGACCTCTCAGCCCCTAGGAGTTGGCTCCTATGCTCTCAATGATTGTCTTCAACAAACAGAAAGTGGAAGAATGCAAGGTATAGCATGCTAGAGGTACCTGTTGTGTCTTCTGACACAATAATTTCACAAAAAATTCCAGCCCCCAAAGTAGATCTGAACCATATAGTAAAAACAATACAGAGTCTGTTGTTTGCAATTCAGCTGAAGTTATTGCAAGTTGGTTAGCACCTGTAATTTAGCACCGATGGCATTGTAGGGAAATAGCAAGCTGGCTGTTTTCATTGGGGGGACATAGAGGCCCGTGCTTCTCCATGCTTCATTTCCTGCAAAGAGGTCAAAGCAGTTGAAACACAGAGTATAAATCAGTCAAAAGTTGTTCGGTACAAATAAAACAGTTTAGTTAGCTTTCCTTTTCAAAAATACTTTCCCACTGAGTCCAAGACTTCAAACTTTGTATAGGTTAACTAGAAATTTTACTATATAATCCTTGGAATGTCTTGTAAGCAACAGGAGGATGCCAATTTCTTTGGCTCTGATTCCACCATTTCTCCAAAACGGCGTCTGTGCTGCTCCTGCACGGCCCCAACGTTGTTCAGAAGTAATTCTCTCTGGGTTTGGTGGCGCTTATCCCCAGAACAAAGCTTCAGGAAGCTGGACTTTATTAGAATTCAGTTAGTTACCATCTTTCCCAGAGAACATATCTGCATATTTACATATTCTAAATAGCCTGTGGTTTGTTGTAAAGAGAGGTCCTGAGTATACAAAAAAAACATCCCTATTAGACGGCAGCATGAAGCTCCAGTTACGTCATTCCCGGAAGTCCCACAATCAGGAGCCAAATGAGAAATGGTTTTCAGAACACCGTTCACCTTGCACCCCCTATTTCAATCCAAAAGTTTGTTGTGTTAACCTTTCAGCTCAGCAGTAATTAGTATTTATTCACACATATTGCAGGTGAGGAATGAACTGAGTTTTGCCTTGCTCAGGGTACTATGACTTTATGGCTGAGACAATATTTCAACAAGGCCCTTCCCAGCTTATAGCAAATTCTCAGGAAGTCAGATACTGTATTCAGATAGCTAAAGCCAGCAGATCAAGCAATGAGCTGAGTGAAAAATCGAAAATACTTCTTACCATTATTCTTTCCATTTATTCTGATAGTTTGAGGAGGGGAAATAGGGTAAGTTGCTCCAAGCTGTTGATTCAGGCTGGGCGCTAGCTTCTGGAATTCTGGGGAAACGTTGTAGAGCTCTGAAGACAGCTTGATAAAAAATGCCTCCTCTGAACTGGATTTGATGGGGTTGCTTGCACTGATCTCAGGAATTCCCCTGGACTTCATCAGCTCCATCAGATCTTCATGCACAGAGAATATAGTAGGGGATTCAGCAGCTGGGATCTTTATCAGTGTAACCAAATCTTGTCCTAGCTTCTTAAGCCATGAGGAATATGGTGACTTCAGAGCTTGGCGGTTCTCAATGTGTTGCTGGAATTGGAAGAAGGCTTTCCGGAAGTGATAGGCCAAAGCAACTTCTCTGGCTGGTCTAGCTGGGAAGATTTCATCAGATGAGCTGATGTCATTTCCAAGGATCCCAATTCCAAATTTCTCCAGTATTTTGTTTCCTGGAAACTCAGTAATAATACTGGAACCAGTATTTTCAGCAGCACTTGACCAGGCTTGTCCGCCAATCAGGAGACCACCTCCTTCAGAGACAAACTCTTGGATTTTTTCCACCTCTGTGTCATAGTAGGCTGTGCAGCAATACACACTGAGGCCGTCTTTAAGGTCTGTTAGCTCACATGTGATCTTCGCTTGATCTAGCATGGAGTAAAGGTCCTGGAGATAATCTCCAACCCCCACCTTTCCTCCCTTCCCAGAACTAAGCCACCGGATTGCATTGAGGACGAAAGGTTTCATGGATGGTGTGCTAAACAGGTTTTCATGAGCACTTACGATAACCCGTCCCCTCCCATAACGAGCAGCTGCAAGAAACGACTGATTGGCATCATCTATGGCAATTGGAAATGCCAAGGTTCCATGGATTAGCAGCTCAGATGGAACACCATCCTGAATCTTGAATTCTTTCACTCCACTAAGTAGAGCTGTTAAATCACTTTGGGTATCTAATCCATGCCTAGAAGAAAAGCAATATCAATTCTTATCATGAGGAGTAACACTATATGGCAAAACAGCATCTTATTGTCCTTTCTGAAGGATCTCAAGAGAGTCTTACAATTTCACGTACAGTATATACTTTCAAATACAACAAATTGCAGTTTTGTCACTAGAATTTATATGTAATTTACTGCTGGAATTCCTTGCTTTACATTTTCCCTAGCAAATTCCTTAGACTTCTACAGTGGCAGTTCCAGAAGAGCCAGAGCTTTTCCAATGAGAGATGCGTACATCCCCCTGGTGTGATGTGCTCTTTTTGCTATATGGCCAGCAAAGATGCAGGAGGAAACTTGGCTTCAGTGATTATCAAAATCATTCTTTTGGGCGCAGGGCTCATCCTGACCACCAGTACCTTACATGGGCTGGCAGGTGAGCTGGCCTGGCTAATTTGTATGTAACTTGTCTTTTATTCGCATGTCCCCCAAGGTAGGTTTTGGGAGGGGGAAAAACCTCTGGGAACTTTTCTGGGAACCTGAAAGGTGGTGTGTGTGAGGGAGAGTTTTACATCCCTGACAATCTTTTCTCACACAGGTTTGAAATCCAAGCACTGTCAGATCCCTTGGCTTCTCCATTACATCCCAGAAGAGAACATGAAGGCTCTGCACCAGCAACAACTGAGAAGGGAAGAAGCGCACCTTTTGTGGAGGACCCTGTGCAGCATCTGACTGCTTCTCCTATTGTATGCAGGGGAGCCCCATAATTCAACTACATCCAATAAAGAGAAATTAAAACCCTGCAGGGGGAAAACAGAAGGAAGGAAAGGCAACCTGGATTTTGTCCCTGGAACATTTCGTATCCGCCCCTTTAAGCTAAAGGCTTAAATCCATAATTTGTGGGCACTCCTACTTCCCCCAGGTCATTTTAAGCCCTGAAATTGGTTCACATTAGCCAATATTTTTTGACAACCCCTCCCCTGGGAGAACTCACTGGCATGGCAGATAAAGAGGTACAAGTATAGAATAATATAATCCCAACTTCCTGCAATATGTGAAACACAACTATTATGAGCAATTTAATCCTCAGTGCCTAGCAAACAAGTCACAGTAAGTGAGACTTTGATGGACACCTAACATCCCCTCTTAGGGCCAGCAGGAGAAAGCTCTGCTGAATAGAATGGGAGGCTGCCCTGTGTGCCAGCGAAGTCTTGCTTTTTTCATTGCCTCCACCTCTACCACAAAGCAGACTTCAATTCTTACCTGTGTTTGGTCACAAGTTTTGCATATGTATGTATGTATACGTGTGTGTGTGTGTGTGCGCACAGGGTTTTTTTAAATGAAAAATGCAGATAAGAGGTTTACTCACTGGGTGATAAGTGGAATCCTCGGCATTTGTGCGGACACAGGGAAGATCCCATTGCCTCCCACGTTGCCAGTGAAGTACACACCAGCCACACTCGCCACCTGGTTGCCAGGAAACCCAAGCAGCACGTTCTTCATGCCATGTTGACTTGCCCAGTACCAGGCCTGCCCTGCAATGAGCAGGCCCCCACCGCTCTTCACGAACTGCACAAGGTCATCTGCGTGCACCTCCTCATAGGCATCTGTGCAGTAGACTCCCAGGGAAGACCCCAGCGCTGCCCCTGCCTGCACTTTCACACCATCGCGGAGGAGCATTTGAGAGAGGGAATCCAAGCTTGCATGGACACCCACCTGTGATGCCCCGGAGGGCTTGAGCCACTGCAAAACATTTCTAATGAATGGCAAGAACTGGGGAGTTTTCAGGGCATCTTCATGGGAGACAACTACCATGCGCCCCTTCCCGTACTGGGATGCAGCAATTAGCACTTGCCCATTTGCACTCACAAGGACAGGGAAAGCTTTATCTCCTGTAAGCAGAAGTTCACAAGGCTGAAACCCCCCACTAAAGTCAAAAGAAGGAACGCCCTTAACTAGAGCTGCATAAGAATTTTTGAAATCCATGTCAGATGTTTAGAATGGATCGTTGAATGATGGAGCTGAAAGAAAGAGAGAGAGAGAATGCAACACATCTAATTAGCACCTGCAACTCCCCGCTACATCCATACGTCCCCATAAAAAAAATTAATGAGTACAAAATCTTACCAAACTTGAGTTCCTCTCTAGAACTGCCGGTGCACAGTGACACAGTTTGGGTGCCTTTATACCCAACAGCTAGCTTTTTTGGGGTGGGGTGGGGGGAACACAATGGGTGTGGGAGTAGCTTTAGGCCAATCAGAAGCCCATGCTAAATACCTGTCAGTAAGTTAGTAACAGCACTATAATCCCCTTTAAGCGTTTCCTTGTTTCTGTACCTAGAAATGGTTAAATATAAAAAAGCCGTGGTTTATTGTATTAACATGTCCAGAATTGCAGAAGGAAAATTAAACCCCTTTTGAAATTAAATCCCACCTGTCTTACCTACTAAAGCTGCAACCCTAACAAGACCTACTAGGGAGTCAGACCTGTGGAATATAATGGGACTTACTTCTGTGTAAACACACCTAGGATTCCTCAGTCAGTACATCTGTGGGAAACTCTGCTGACCATTCATGTCTGGCCAATGCCTTCTGTCAAAAAATTTACAGACGAAAGTATCTGTGCTGGTCTAGGGACCTGTGTGTCTTACTTTTGAGAAGACGGTCTTTTATCTGTAGGAGCCCTCTATTTGAAAGGCACTCTGGGGGTGGCTCAGTTTAAAGTAAAACTCTGGCCCAGAGGTCTCACCCTGATGAAGCAGATGTGAGTACAGAAGATCCCTGCCTCCCCAGTTCCCACTAGGACTCTCCAGGGTCTTTCCAACAAAGTCTCAAGCTGCATCTGTGCACAACTTGCTCTGCCCGTTTGCTTTCTCCGCATGTTCTAGGACAGGGGTCGGCAAGGTTTACCTCGCCTGGGCCAGTTCACTCCAGCGGAGATCCCTCTGTGGGCTGGATCAGTGCAAGAGAGAGATTGCACGGCTGCTATTTCTGGTGTCTGCATCTGCACAGACACGATTTTCAGCATCTGAGCATGCACAGACACAATTTCCGGCACCGCGGAAGCGAGTCCTCATGCCGTGCTGCGCTGGTCTAGCGCATCGCGCAGGGACTCGCTGAGCGGGCGGCTCGGTTCGGGGGCAGCTCGTGGGCCGGTTAAACAACTCCCGTGGGCTGCTGTGGGTTGCCTACACCTGTTCTAGGAGACCAGGGGCAAGGGCAGTTGGTCGCAGCAAGAGGGGAGGACTCCCTGGCTTCAGCAGCCTGCATCTCTGTCTCCCGGGCCTACTCGTCTCCAGCCCCGCTTCTGCCTCATAGTCTGAACTGTGCTCTGCCTCAGCCTCTTCCTGTTCACCAAAGCCTGTCACCTCTTCTGCTTCTGACATCTCCTGCTCGCAGTCTGCTCCTTCTACCTCTGACCACTCATCACTATCCTACCACCAATTCCCTGGCACCGAGCTTTCTTCCCCTGGGGGTTCCCCGGCTGGTGCCTCCCACCGCTCCACTGCATCTAGCCAATCCATGCCACCTTGGGACCTAAATTCATAACAGTCCTGTTCTTAAGAAAAATTCACTCAAATGAAGCAAGAAACCTGGAAAAAATATAATAAGGTTAAGCAGAAGTGGTAGTATTGATTTTCTTATGACTTGATTAATGTTTTTTGGTTATAATGGTAATATGAATTTATGAAACTTGTTTTCAGCAAGACTTTTTCAGTAAGGTCTCGTGCAGTATTTTTGTTGGGAAAGTGGTAAAATGTGGGCTAGACAATGATACTGTTAGGTGGATTTGTAGCCGACTGATGGGCTGTGCCCAAATAGGGGCCATCAATGTTTCCTTGTCAACCTGGATAGAAGTGACAAGCAAGGGTGCTGCAAGGTTCTCTCTTGAGTCCAGTGTGGTTTAACTCCTTTATAAATCACTTGGGTGGAGAGGATACTCATCAGATTTGGAGATGACACCAAACTGGGTGGTGTAACTAACAGCTTAGAAAACAAAAAGAGAATTCAAGATAGCCTTGCCTGGATAGAGAGCAGGGCCAAAACTAACAAACTGAAACGGAACAGAGATCCAAGTTAAAAACAACCCAGAAGTACAAATACAGGATTGCTGACACCTGGCTTGACAGCAGTATGGATAAAGAGGAATCTATGTGTTTTAGGAGACCGCAAGCTAAATTTGAGTCAGCAGTGTGACTTAGTGGTCAAAAAAGCTAATATTTATTAATAAAACAAATCTTTTTAAAAAAATTGCTACCCCAGCACTAATAATAATAATAATAACAACAACAATATTTTTCAGTGATGTGGTTGTGAATGAAGCAACCCACATATGTCTTTTGTGTCTCTGAGTTTAATTTTATTCAATTGTACTATCTTTATTTCTTAATTCTTGTATGTTATTGAATCATATGCTCCTGCTTTATAAATATATAAAAAGCTAATGTGATTCTAGTTTGAACAGCAAAAGTATCATGAGAGAACAGCATAGATGGGAAGGGGACTGGAGACTCAGTGTCCAGTCTTGTTGTAGTTCTCCATTTTGAAAATCCCTAGTGGCAACCAATTTCAGTGCTTATCCCCTTTATTTATTTGACAAAATGTCCATACCCCTCGACAGTAATACAGTGGTACCTCGGGTTAAGAACTTAATTCGTTCTAGAGGTCCGTTCTTAAACTGAAACTGTTCTTAGCCTGAAGCACCACTTTAGCTATTGGAGCCCACCGCTGCCGCTGCCGCACGATTTCTGTTCTCATCCTGAAGCAAAGTTCTTAACCCGATGGTTAGTGGAGTCTGTAACCTGAAGTGTATGTAACCCGAGGTACCACTGTAGAACCTCTAAGCAGTTTACCAATAACCCTTGATAATCTTCTATAACCTCAGATAATCTTTGTGTTCTGTCCTGAGCTAGTCTGTACTATTCTGGGCACTCCTTTGGATTCTGTGCACAATTTCATTATCTTGAAAGTCACATGTAGGGGCCTTTCCAAGAGCTATCTAGATTTGGGGTTTTTACTCTTCTCTTTTAAAGCCAAGCCAAGCCTCCAGAAAGGTATTCAGAGTCAGCTGAAAATTGGTTGTAGGCTGGGATGTTTATTTTCAACTAAAAAACAACAGGGGGAAATTTGGAGGATTAGGGATTGCCACCTCACTCCTGAAACTGGCGTAGCAAGGTCAGGTGGTACCTGGTGAAGATTTTTTTTTTTTTAAATTGCCTGCAAAAATGGTTTGACTTTATGTCATATTTTCTTACAAAGGAATGTGGATTCTGGGCCTCTGATAACAAGGAGGCAACTGTGGATGGATACTTAAATCTACAAGATGGATTGTGTTTTGGCTTGTGTTATTTTATTTATATTTATTGTTTATTTATTTAATAAAATTTATTTTTAAAAACCTGCAAAGTGATTTACCAAAAAAAACAACAACAAAAAAACACCACAGCAGTAAAATCAAGAAAAATTAACAGTTCCTACTTTAAAACATACAAAAGCTAAAATATTAAAACAAATTAAAATTGCTTCAACTTCCTAAGCATCTGGGTACGCTTGCCTAAACAAGAATCCTTTCAGCAGGTGCCTGAAAAGAGTCTAGCAAAGGCACGTGCTTTATTGTAATAGGCTGGGGGTTCCAAAGTGCAGGTGCTGCCACACTAAACAATGCAGTACAAGTGGGACTTATTCCCGAGCAGATGGTGCATAAGATGGGCCGCAATCCTTTTCTGCAGTGGTTCCCCATTTGTGGGATGCTGTCCCAAGGGAGACCCACCTGGCTCCTTCCTTACATCTTTAGGTGCCAGGCAAAAACGTCTCTCTATAGCCAGGCCTTTGGCTGGTTAACATTCTACGGCCTTTTAAATATGTTTGTGGGAGGAGAGATCATTGGTTTGGCTTTGTCTTTGTTTTATTATGCATTTTGTGTTCTCATTTTGCATTTTTATGTTGTGAACTGCCCTGCAAACTTTGGATGAAGGGCAGGATACAAATTTATTATTAATAATAATAGCAGCAGCAGCAGTGAACAGCACAGGTAACTATAGTCAATCAGGGGTGCCAACTTGAATAAAATATTGGGGAGGCAGGCCTGGGCACAGGCAGCATTTATGTTAGGAGGGCAGAATCTCAATTAAGGATTTTTATTTATGTACTTAATGGGGGGCAGCTACGCCCATGGACCCAAGGAGGCCCCACCCTGCAAAACTGATCACAAGATGCAGTGTGCACACACCATTATTATTTGAATGGCAATGCCCATTAACGGGGGGGGGCTCAAATATTTTCTGGGGGGAACCAAAGGGACCTGGGCCCTTGGAGTTGGCTCTTATGCAGTCCATCATGGCTGGCTGGCAGACCTGCTGGCTCTATTCCTTAATTTATAGGTGTGCCTACCAAGACCAAAAAATGTATCCTGCTAAGGTGCTCTGGGGTTATGCGAATCCCCTTAGGATATTGGAGGCAAAGCTCTGTGAGGAAGAGAAGCAGAATTTCTTGCTCTCTCTCTGTCCCTCCCCCCGCCTTTTTGGCTGTGTCATTCATCCTTCTGACAGGCAGAAATCCAGCAGGTGGGGAGGATTTCCTTTCAATATCGCTCCTGGAATGTTTGCAGTGACTGAGAGCTTCATTGTAATGGATTGCTTTGAAGTGATTTCTGCACCAGGTAAAGTAATTTTTAGCCCCCCAATTACACCCCCCTGTATTTTGCCCAACCAAAGGTGGCAGCCCTACCTAAAGCACAGGAACGAAGCAGCAAAAGGGACTTTCTTGCCTCCAGGCTGGGGCGGAGCGAGTCCGGGAGCGCGTCCCTCCGCCGCCGCGCGCCCAGCCTCCCTTCCCCGGCTTCTTTGGGCGTCCTTGCTCCCTCCGTGCTCCGCCTCTGCTCCGGGGCGAAGTTCCAGCCTCGGGCAACAGCTCTGGATCACGCTTCGCTTCTCGCCTTTTCCAGCCTCCTCCTCCTCCGCAGGCGACGTCGGCAGTTTCTCCCCTCGCCGAAAAAGAGAAGGCAGCAGGTGCATCATCCGGCTTGTTTCAGAGCAGTCCGATCAAGCGGCCAGTCCTGGGGTGTTGTGTTTCCTGGCTTGTAGCTTCACAAACGCGGCTTAAAAGACAAATACATAAAAACCGCGCTAAGTTTGACCTTCTCATTAAGCCCAGAGGCCACGAGAACAATTTTAACGCTACAAGGAAACAGTTCCCTTGGGTGGGTTAGATGGGCGTGAATCTTTTCTTTGGGGGGGGGGCTGAGGCGCATGGCAAGGAGGGGGAGATCGCCACCCCCACCCCCCATAGTGGGAAAAGATTCGGGATGCCCCCCAGGGCCGGATTTAGATGAAGAGAGGCTCAAGGCTACTCCACTTGTGACCCCCCCCCCACGACTAGAAGAAAATGGAAGAGAGTTATAAACAAAATTGAGTGAAGCCAAGGATGATGATGATGATGATGATGGGTATTTACAATTCTGCAATTCACAATTTCTCCTCTAAAGGACATCAAAAAACTTCATCAAAATTTGTTTGTCTAAGTTTGTCACTTTCAATGTACAGAATGCTCAGTGCGGACAACCTCTCTTGAGACATCGTGGCCCTTAATTCACTTTTAATTCTTTTGAGTCTTGGAAAAACTCCTCTCTCCCGAGCAGTTAGTGACCATAAAGCTAAAAAATAGCCGCAAAATTGCTTCCACAGTAGGAAAGGCCATCTGAATTTTTTCCTTGCATATAATTTAATAAAGGTCTGTATGAGACAGAGAGTGCTCTGCTGTAAGCCTATGGCTTTGTCTCATGTACAGGTGAAAGTGCAAAAATTCATCAAGAAGTTTCCGATCAGTATCTTCTGGGTACGCTTCCATCAACAGTTCAACACCTTGCTGAATTTCTTGCTTAGGTGCTATCAGGATAGCAAGAATGGAAAACTATTGTGCAACATCACTGTACACAGTACTTCTTCTTAAATTGGCTTCAAGTGCATCTAATATAGGGATATAGGAATAAAGGATTTTATCATAAACTTCTCTCTTGAAGAAAGTGCATCTAAGGCACCAGGCGCACTTCTGTCATTTCTTTGCCGTTCCCTCACTCTTTGTCTCCTTGTTTTGTAGTGGACGTTTGGCAAGGTGGCTTTTGCTTGTTTCTCAAGCTCATCAAAATCATCTCTAATTTTCCTTTTTTCCCCTTCTAATTTTTCTTTAAAAATCCAGAAGTGAACTGTACAAACTTGCTCAAGAACTCAATAACAGGTCTGATTTGCTGACCTTGTGAAAATGACCTAGCACACAGATTTATATCTCTAAGATTCTGCAGACTTTGGCTGTGAACTAGGGTCCCACAAAAAAAAATTCAAATTGGGCCCCACTGGCTGGCCCTGCCCTCGCATGAAGTCTTGGGTTTGCAATTTGGGGGGAGGGGAGACTGCCTGCTGGGGGTGGGTGGGCTGGTGACGCCCCCTAGATTTAGAGGCCCTAGGCTTCAGCCTACTTAGCCTATATATATATATATTTATTAAAGATTTTCTTGTTTTACTGAAGTATGTGTAATGTCTCTTGTATTTTTTTCCCATGTAACATTTTTACAAATCAGTTTCATTTGTTGAGACATTGGGGGGGGGGGGAAGATGGGGGAGTGGGTGGGGTTGGGTGGCGATGTTTCTATTTCTACTTACCCTATATATAAATCTGGCCCTGCCCCTCCCCTCCTTCCTTCCCTGCCCCACTCCAGCCTGAGTCCTGCAATCTCGGTGCATCTTTCGCTCAGCCTTAGCGGCAGCAGCAGCAGCAGCCCCAAAGCTGGGCTGGGTCTTGTGCAAAGGAGCCCCCCAAGTCCAGAGGGCTGTTGCTCGCCAGGCAGGCGGCTGTGGCGACTAATTTTAGCCAGGCCAGCAGGAACAGCAGCCCTTGCGCTCTCCAAAAATGCGAATGAAGAAGCAAAGGGGAGGGGGGGAGAGGAGGGGAAGCTTGGAGCTCCGAGGCAGCCAGCCAGGAGCCTGCTGCTCCGCACCCCCCCCCACTCCGCTTGCCCAGCAGCAGCAGCAGCCACGGGGGGGGGGGGGCAGGCACTAGGTGCCTGCAGGTGCCTATCAGTAAACTCTGATCCCATTCAAAGTAGTCTGCCTGCCTCCTCCCACTCAGTTGCCCTACAGCTGGGGGACAGGGAGGCAGCGGGCGGACCATTTGGGCAGGAGGGAGCCTGCGCGCACCCAAGCCACTGCTTGGAGAGACCCACCGCTTGGCTGTGCTACAGGTCCCGCGGTGAGTGCCGCCTGGACCACCCCCACTGCACCCCTTGCTCTGCCCCTGCCCACAGGGCGGAGCTAGCCACTGCTGGGGTGCGACAGCGGCCAGCGTCGGGGGGGGGGCGGCGGCAGCGAGCCTTCCAGGGGAGTGCGCCAGTGGCGGCAAGCATCCCAAGGGGAGCACCGCCTGTGGTGATGTCACCCCCCTCAGGGATGACACCCAGGGTGGACTGCCCCCCACCGCCACCCTTTTCTCCCCCAATGTTTGCAGTGAAAAGGGCCAGCAAGAGTTGTAAGCTGCAAATCCCTTTCCCCTCCCCCTCCTGCCCCACTTTTGCCTACATTTCACCCACATTAAAAAAATCAAGTTAAATTTTACTTGACATTGAGTACTTGAATAAATTAGAACCATTAATTTCAGTGGGTCTTCTCTGAGTAAAACTTTGTTGAATATCATCCCAGGTGTTTTGCTTGTCAGTATCCCTCTTTGCTCAAGTAACAGGCGCAGGCATTAGCTGACAGAAGCCCTTGAATGATTTATTTAGCAAACTCCAATATGTTAGTGGTTATGATATATAACAAACAATATATTTTTAAAAAACTGGGTAGTTTCTTTTTTACAACTGCATTGATGACAATCAGAATATTTACATATCATGGTAAAACTATTTTTGGTCTCCAGTGAGTTATGCTATTAATGTGATGTGGAGAGCAGAGGAGAACGGTTTTGAAAAAAGGAATTGACATTCTGGTTAATGCACTATTTCCATTCAATATTATGGTGCAGGAAATGCAAATATTGATTCTGGAATCACTTGGTCTGCTGTTTAATGCACAAAATGCACCTGGTATAAAAGGAATTGCCCCAGTGAGATCAAGGAAATGCACTGCCTGGTGCGCAAGTGGTGAAACCTGAAGTAATTTGCTAAATCATCCTTAGCGACTCATCAGCACATTCTGATTTTGCAATCTTGGCAGCCACCCCTTAAAGAAAATATTAAGAAAATGTTGAAGTTCAGCCCAGGATTATCAAAGGGAGGTCTGTGCTTTGCAGAGGTGTCAAATGATACCTTGGCAATTGTTGTGAAGATATACTGGTAAGCACCCTAGATTAGGGAAAGGTATTTGTGGCAATTGTTACTTGTAGCTTCAGAAATAGGGGATTAAATGTACCTTTTCCTCTTTTCTACAAATGCTGACTAGGGAGTTGAACAAAAAATCTGTTGCTTTTAGAAGCAATGGAAATGACTTTTCTAGTGACATTGGCCTGGCATTGCAGTCGTCCCAGTCAGGCACCAGTAGTATTGCTCTACCTGATTAGAGTGCTACTACGTGCATTGCAAAATAGGCTTGCATTGATACCATGGAGCCTAAATTTAGAGTGCCTTTTATTTTTGTCAGGATCTTGGCAAGGATTTAGGGATGGGGGAATCAGTTTGATTCAGTGTGCATTTAAAGGCATATCGATCGAATTTGTACTTTCAAAAGCAGTATGGGAACCGAAGCACAGCAGTGGCAGACTTTGGGCTGTAAAATTTCAGTGCTCATCTTCCATTATTCATCATTGCTTTTCTGCCCCCTGCAGCACCCTCTCAGGCCAACCAGTTGTGCTCCTCTAAATCCACCTCTGAGCACAGGGATCCTTTGAAATCCACACTTACCCAAATTTTGTGATGTAGTTCTTCAGCCAAACAGCTTTAAAAAAACCAAACAAAAGTGCATATATTAGAAGGAAAGATCAGTTTACTAGTTATAAATAACACACCAAATGCTTTATATTTAGGAGAATTTACCTGCAGAAATGTGCACATCAGGCAAAAAGTGTTGATTAGGCAAAATCCACCCTGAAATGATGGAGAGTTTTCCTGGGAATTAAAAAAGAAAAAGAAATTTGCAAATTTCTGTAGAAATGTGGAGAACCGAGTTTAAGATTGGAGAAATGAGAAACAGAGAACACAAATTGACAAATTATTCTATCCCTAGCCTGCAGCCCAATATAACAATATAAGGAGAAATTGTTGCTTATGGGTGGACAAATCTAGTTCAGTCCTCAGACAGTCAGCACCATATTCAAGAGGGGATGTTAACAGGGAGCAGATTCTGAACATTGCAGCTAATGACTCTGTGTAGCAGGGAGATGACCCTTTGCAATGTTGCTGTGCAAGAAGATTTTGAATCCAAGAAGGTTTTATATAACCCTATCTTCATAGCTACTTCCAAGCTGTGCCATAATGGATTGGCTCCAGAAATCAGAACTGGAGACTACCCAAGTTGTTATGTCATGCGATGGGGTCCCATGTTATTAATGGGGAAGCTGATTGTAACACTGTCCCTGGCCTGGTGTTGCAAGCATCCTTTTGGTTCCACCTGTTGAAGGAGGATCTGCCTATACTCCTGACGTTTCCTCCATGAGATCAAGAGTCCAGTCATATGGGGGGGGACCTCCATGAGTACTCTCTCTCTCTCTCTCTCTCTCTCTCTCTCTCTCTCTCTCTCTCTCACACACACACACACACACACACACACACACACACACACACACTTGATGCTGGCAAACATTCACACACTTCTTTCATGCACACAAACATTGCCATCCACACTCCTGTCCTTTACTCTGGGGAAGGAGCAAGACTGGGTCCTCCTATGTTTTTTTTCCAAAATCCCAGATCATTTGGGAACAGGCCCAAGCCACTGGACAGAAGCGTAGCAAGCTCAAGTGGTACCCGGTGCGGAAATTGTTTGTCACCCCCCCATTGAAATTATTAAAAGAAGGGAAAATAAGACACAGTTGCAAGTGAGCATAAACACTTAAAACTTCCCCCCCTAACTTTGTTCTCTCACCCCACCTCTCCTCCTGTGTGTTCCAGGGTTTGGGTCCTGAGTTGAGGGAGCTTTTGCTTCTCTCCTTCCCTTCCTGCTCCGCTTGTTTGCTCACCTGCCTCCTTCCCGTCCTCTCTGAGTCCCTCCCCCTCCCCCCTCCCAGAGGTGTAGGAAGGTCAGGTGGTACCCAGTGCAGAAAATTTCTTGTCACCTCCCCATTGATTGATATATTTTTTGCCTGCAAAAATGGTTTTACGTTTTCATATTTTCTTGCAAAGGAATAGTAGTAGTAGTAATAACAATAATAATAATAAACTTTTATTTATATCCCACTCTCCCTAGCTGAAGTCGGGCTCAGGGCAGCTAACTTCAGATACATAACATTGGTATAAAATCAAACAATAATTAAATTACCTCATAAAAACATGTCAAAATCAAATTAAAGTCTACTTAGATGGCTTTCTGCAGGGTTAGGGTTGGGAACAGTAAGTGCTCCACTGAATTGAAATTTCAGCCTTCATGGCATAGGAAAACGGTCAAGTAAACAGCTATTTTCGTGGAGGAGGGTCAAGATATTAACTGATATGCATGAAATTTCATATATAGCTATATAATCCCTAGTGTAGTAAGATAAGACCCTAGTGTAGTAAGATAAGACCCTAGTGGGGCAGTAATTGTTCCTTGATAATTTGTCACCCCCCTCCATGATGGCACCCGGGGCTGACTGCCCCCCCGCCCCCTTCCTACGCCTCTGCTTCCTCCAGCAGCCTGGGAGCGCGGGGCTGTCAAAACGTTTCCTGTTGAAAATAAGGAAAATGCATGTGGTTTTGGGGCATCGTTAGACTGCTTCTGCACTCCAGCTAAACGTCACTTCCACATGTAGCTAACAATGCTTTTCGTCGATTGGCGATCCTACAAGTGAATACAGGGCCTGTGTTCCTTAGTTTCAGGCACTCCAGCTCAGAAGCATACCCCACAAAGTGCAAAGAGTAAATGCCCTCAGATAGGAGGGCAAGTTGCACCCAGAAATGATCATCAGCAGCAACATAAAAGAAACGAAGCAAGCAGGGCAGAGATTAGCTGGAGGGGACATGGGAAACAGCACAGAAGTGCAGTTAAGAGACAGTAAAAAAACTGGATAACCCAAAAGCCATATGGCCAAGCAAATTGTCACCTATTCTAATTGGTTGTGAAACCTTTACCCCAAAATGACAAGGCTCTCTCTCATTCACCCAGCTTCCAGTGACTGAGCTGTCGGGGGCAACGGTGCCCCCCCCCCACCGTGACTCCCAAGCATACCCCGAGCTGTCGGGGGAAGGGAGGGAGCTGTGCCGCTTTGCTGGTAGTGCCGGCAAAACCACACAGCTTGTCCTCTCTCTCCCCTGCCTGCCTGCCTCCTCCAGCCGGGCGCGCGGGGGCAACAGCATGTGGGTGCACAGCACGCAGAATGTCACCTCCCATCAGGATGGCACCCGGGGCGGACCACCCCCACAGCCCCCACTGCCCCCACCTTGCTCTGCCTCTGCCACTGGATTCCATTCTCTTTCCCAAAAGGACAGAAGCAAGCCAGAGGATCTGCTCAGGGAAGACAGGAAAGAGAAAGTTCCCGTGGTGGCGGCTGCTCCTGGAGGCGGCAGGAGGAGTGTTTGTGCAGGAAAAGGGAGGAACCCATCGCAAGTTGGCACTTAGGGTGACGGTTCTGGTTGGTGCTTTTACCAGGAGCGCAGCCCACACTCTCGAAAAGAACGGTTGGACTTGGCCTGTGCAGGAAGGCAGATGGTGTCTGAGCTTTTGAATCAGGCCAAGGAGAGCAGGATCCAGCAACTGGGCAGAGGAAGAAGGCCTGGCAAGGGAGCACAGAGCTCAGCACCACCACTAGGGCGACTGCGCCTCCTCCGCTGCGCATCAAGTCTTCAGGGAGATCCACGTTGGGGTCATATGATACGTTCATATGAGTCTCAGCCTGAAGGGGGCATCTGGGAGCTTGTGCCCCCAAAGAGTTGTTTATTTTTTTGGCCAAGAGGCACCACGGATGGATGACAGACTTGACACATGTGGCAGAAATTGTGTGCTTTTGATGTTTTGTGGGGGTGTGTGTCATTTTTTGTGGGGGTGTGTGTCATTTTTTGGTAGGTATTTCAGCTGGCAGGGCTGAGCCCCTGTTGCCCTAGTGTACAAGCCTCATCACTGGTTTTACTCCTTCCTGTTCAGAAGAAGAGGCCAACCTGGTGGGTGGTCAGCCCAGGGCACTGAGAAGCTGCCACCTGCAGTTCAAAGGTTCACCACATGGGGGAGCTGCACACATAGCCAGGAATTGACATCTGGGAGTTTGCCAGTGTGAAAAGCTTTAACTATTTTTCTTTCTGAACCGAGTTTCTTCAGAATTCCCCATAATACAGAAAATCAGGCCTGCCAATTTTCATGAATCAGAAATTTAGACTGGATTTAACCCAATCAACCATCTGGGAATCATGCTACATGCTGACACTTTCCTCCGTTTTATAACATGCCTTTAGTCCAACATGGAACTCAAATCCCCCATCCAGCCACTGACCTGGTCCACACCTGTTTGATTCAGCAAGGTTCCCAGGGAAGGTGCTCTCTGTCTCCATACACAGCAAGGAGCAATATGGAATGTGTTACAAAATCTAAGATATGGTTTATAACCGGTCTACTGAAAGGCGCTTTCAAAACCCCAAAAGAACAATATTTGAAAGCAGCCATGTGTGCACACTGACCCAAAATGCATCTGTGGAAGGAAGCCACCTTTTATTTCAGGTCAGACTGAAGTTTTTGTTGCATTTGTCAGCCCCTGAAAGTCAACGAATATCTCCTCCTCTGACTTTCACAGGAGATTAATCTTTGGAGATCACTCACAACCAAGCAAGATTGACTTCCATGAACATGGTCTTAACAGTGTGTCCGTAGGTGACTGTGGAGGACAATTCTGGATCCACACGTCCTTCCACAGTGGGGACGTAGGTTTCTGGGCAGGAGTTGATCATGGTGAGGGTTTGCCAAGAGAAGCGCCTCCTACGCATATCTCAAGGCCTGGGCAGGCATGTATGGGAGAATACAGTCTCTCAGATCTGAGCCGTTATTTCAGTTGTTAAATAATATCTTAAATGAAAATTAATATATATTCTCTATTATGCTATGCTTTCAAAACATACCTTCAGCCAGTACCTGTTCAAGTGAAACTAATAATCCTGGACTTTCAGCACACACCTTTAAATGCACTTGATGCTATAAACCCCCACAAATCAGGACATACCCAGCAAATCCTGCTTCCTGTGCATTTCCTGTGTCTTGGCGTCAGTGAAAACCTCCAAACAATGAATGTGTGCCTCCTGATTGGATAGTTTGCGGTGGAAGTCAACAGCCATGATTTTGTTTTTCTTGCTGCCTCTTTTCTTCTCAGCCTGAATAAATTCATCCATATTTTTCTTCTGAATCAAGATACTGAATGGAATCAGGATGTTGTCTGAAATTGAGGGCGGGGTGGGGGCAGGGGGCAGGAATGTGTGACGAAATCCTAGAACCAGCAGCATAGCTAGCTGATCGGGTGCCTGGTGTGCCCTGCAGCCGGGGGCGGGGGCACTGTGTGGAGCCTCTCCGCTGCGTTCCCCTCAGCTGTAGGGCAGCTGAGGGAGAGGCGGAGGGCAGACGCAAGTCCCACGCTGCCGTTTTAGGCACCACAGAGCCTGTAGGCGCCCAAACCACCATGTCACTCCCAGGAGAGATGCGTGGCTCAGGCACGCTACAGGCCCCACGGTAAGTGCCGGCCCCCATGGTGTGGCGCCCAGTGCCAGCCGTGTTTCATTACGTTTCTTGACTGAACTAAAAAGTTTCGTGAGCCCAATTTTTTTAAACTCATATTTTTGTCACCCCCCTCAGTGATGACACCCGGGGCAGTCCTCACCCACCGCACCCCCCTTCCTCCGCCACTGCCTAGAACATCAGTGGAGCAATCTTCACAAAGAAAGCTCATTGAAGTGATGGCCTTAGAAATTCAACTGGGAAACGGCTGTGATATTTTTCACACCACAATGTAGCACATTCAAAGTGAAGCCTACCTTTGGAAACAGATACTGCAACAATTGTGTGATGTAATTATTTCTTAGTGAGAGAGGTTTGTCGTTCGAAGGTGCATCTCAGAAAACCGGAGAGCCAAATCATAGAAATCTTACTGGAGTCTAGAATTGTAGAATTGGAAGGGACTATGAGGGTCATCTAGACCAGCTCCCTGCAATGCTTGAACTTCTTGCCCAATGTTGTTCTCAAACCCATGGTCTTGGCACTAAGAGTCTCAGGGATTGAACCCAGAACTTTCTACATGCAAAGCATGTTCTCCGTTAGTGACCTAACATGGCACGCACCCCATCTAGAACCCACAGATGAAATAAAAGCACTACTGTGGTCACTATTTGCTTCAGTGAGACTCGACTGGTTGACATCTGTTATGGAATAATTTGACACCGATTATAATATATTTATGAGGCAAAATATTAGAAGTTTTCAAACTCAAAACTATCTTTTCACAGGGCTGTGGCCTTTCAGAAATTGCTGGACCTACAAAGCCCACAATCCTGACCCACTGGTCAGACTCTTGAGGGCAAATGGGAATTGTAGCCCAATAACTGCAGTTACAGAGTGTCCCTATTTTCCAGGGCACTCCTGGATTTACAGAAGCTGCCCCAGTTTCTGATTTGATCTCAGAATGGCCTGCTTTTCCTTAGGACATACCTATTTTAATCAGAAAAATGTTGGAGGGTATGGAGCTAGGCAAACCCTGAGCCAAGTAACTACACAACCTTTAGAAGACATTTAGGGAGCATTTTAAATGTTAAATGTTTTATTATGTTTTTATATATGTTAAAAGCCGCCCAGAGTGGCTGGGGCAACACAGTCAGATGGGTGGGGTATAAATAATAAAATTGTTGTTGTTGTTGTTGATGTTGAATAGGACACCCCTATTTTCATCAGATTTCTCTGATGTTGGAGGTTATGCAGTCAGTGGGTTATAGGTTCTCCACCCCTGAGCCACCCACACATTTTACACGCTGGGATGTTATGCACTAAAGAGGCCAAAATGAAAGTAATGAGATGAATGGCCTGTAATGGCTTCATCTAAAGCCAGCAGACCAGCAAGTTTTGAGGCAGGCGCTGGATGAATTCAACCCGTTTATGGCGTTCAATTACATTAAACATCCATGAAGCTGGAAGCGTCTGAAACCACAACAGACATGCATGTAGCTAGAAGATGTCATATTTTCCTCCTGAATGAGTCCTCAGCAATGTGTGGGCCTGTGGAAACTCAAAATACAACACAAAAATTGTAATGACACACATTTGAAAAGTTCTAAATCAAATCCTGGTAATGCCGCATAAAAATAGCCGAAATGGAAAATCACCAGCAAAAATGTTAGAATGTTAAATACCAAACGATCTGCATTATTGCTCCCAGAGTGATTAATGTACTGGCAGTTCCCCAACCTGTTGCAATTTAATAGCATGTGGGTTTTAAAAAAAAATTCCTAGAGCATAATCAAATATTATTTCATTAAAGAAACTTGAATGCTTGTTAACAAAAAAAATCCAAATTAACTGTCAACATATGTTGCATTCACTTTTTCAAATCAGAGTACATAACCATTTCTAATTGGCTTCCTGATTAATAAATGGATAGGGAATGAAGTAAATTATATTAAGAATAACTTGCAGTTTGCACAGGTTAGGAGGGGGTAAAATAGTTTTTCAACAGGAATCAAATAAATCTACTGAACATTTTGTTTTGTTTTACAATGCTGTGAAAATATGCAAGACATTGTGTTGTTAAAAGCTGGCTCAGCCACTGGAGAGGATGAATAAATACCCTTGGCCATATGAAAACTGCCAGTTAAATGAAGATCACAACATTGTTTGTTGCTATATAATGGTTACTTTTGCTATTAAGAGAGTAATTTCAATTTACAGAGGCTTAAGGCAATTTTCCATCTAATTTTCCATTTTATAGTATCTGCTAAAATCCTGGTGCCTTATTAGTTTGTGTGGTCGAATATAGTTTTCAAATTTCAAGACCATTGGTTCTTCTTGGGTTAAAGAAAATGTGATTAGATGGGTTTGTGTAATATACAGGAAACTTATGAAGCTGAAATCAAGGCAAGACTCAAACTGGTTAGAATGAGAAAGGGCCAAGATTTCATTTCAGCTATTAAAAACCTAGTGTTAAGAACTTTCAGAACACTTTGTGTATTCTTGGATTATGGTGTTTTAAAATAACGCAACTTTCTGTTTTAGCTTGTCTTGGTTTCTATAGACTTGAAGCACAATCCACGGGGAAGTTGTTCTGTGTAAACCCAACTGTGATGCTTTGAGCTGTGCAAGAGCAGAGAACTTCCTGAGGGACTCTGCATTCCTTGAACAGCAAAATAAAACACTTGGGCTGCATAAATAGCTGGTGCTGAAACCTGATTCCGGGCAATTCAGGTTTTTCATCCGACCCACCAAAATGTGTGCAAAGCAGGCCTAATGTCAGGGGTGAGCAAACTGTAAAACCTCCACTTTCGTTCCCTATGTTGCCTATGCCAGAGCTTTGCGTTATGGCCCATGAAAGAGCATTCCATTAAAAAAAGCAGTCTCAGAGGTACAGTAGCAATTTTCTGCGCTGATTCATACTTTTCTGCTGCAAGGCACATACACAGGCTGTATGTATGACCTGGGGGGTTATTGGGCTCGTCACTTGTAGAGTTGGAAGGGGACAATGGGGTTTCCTATTTCTTAGAAATTCTGTTCTGTTCTGTCCCGTTTCATTGACACTGCATTGCACCGAGCTGTGATAGCCCAGTTGGTAGAGCTCCAATTTGGGCAAAAGACTCCTGCATTGCAGGGGGTTGGACTAGATGACCATGGGGTCCCCTCCAACTCTGCAGTTCTATGACTCCACCTGTTGCATAATGGGAACGGTGGGTTTTCTATCTACATGCTGCCATGTCACAATAAATTTCATTCACGCCAGTGGGTGCTGTGTGACACAAAAACAAATGTCCTCTTTGCCATCACTCCCTCCCCCCTTTTAAGGGCACGAGTGCTTCTGTTCAGCACATGGGCAGGTTCAGGCCATGTTTCATCCACGAAAATCAGCCAAAGGCCTGGTTAAAGTGGAACGTTTTTGCCTGGCGCCTTCATTATATTTAATTTCCCTTCTCTTCCCTCCCCCTCCCCTTTTATGAAGATCACCCGCTCTGAGACCCCACAGCTAATTCTCCCCTGGCCTCCTCGCTGGCCCAAGTAGGACCAATTCAGCCAGCCCTGGGGATTATCTAATGCTTATTTCCCCTAAATTGATTTTTTATTTTTGAATTTTATTGTTATTCATGTTTTTATACTGCATTTTATGCTGCTTTTATAATTAAGTGTTTTAAATTTGTTGTTAGCCGCCCTGAACCCGGTTTTTGAACCGGGAAGGGCGGGGTATAAATAAAAAATTATTATTATTATTATCATCAACATCATCATCATCATCATCCACCTTAGGCAAACTTCCCGGGGGAGAGCATTCCACAGACGGGGAGCCACTGCAGAAAAGGCCTGTTCTCGTGTTACCACCCTTTGAACCTCTCGTGGAGAAGGCACACAAAGAAGCAGCTTACACTTAGTACAGTGGTACCTCAGGTTACATATGCTTCAGGTTACATACTTTTCAGGTTACACACTCCGCTAACCCAGAAATAGTGCTTCAGGTTAATAACTTTGCTTCAGGATAAGAAGAGAAATCGTGCTCCGGTGGCGCAGCGGCAGGGGGAGGCCCCATTAGCTAAAGTGGTGCTTCAGGTTAAGAACAGTTTCAGGTTAAGAACAGACCTCCGGAACGAATTAAGTACTTAACCCGAGGTACCACTGTACCAAATGCAAGTCTCGCTGGTTTGGGGTGGGACCAGGTATGGACAGGTTAGTGACTCTGGGCCCCGCCCACCTGTCAAATGTGCTCTGTGGAGGATTGGTCACTATTTGATCCAGCCCACTGGGTGGACGTTGTTTTTCTACTGCCAGCCCTGCCACTGCACACTTTGCCCGAAAGCAATGATAATCAATGCACAGAGCTTATTTGCGCTTTTGGAAGTATATAACAACCCTTTAGATAGGCACAATTGTTTAATATATGTATCACAGAATCTTGAAAGTACTTTTGGGAAAAACACCCTTTCATCTGTTCAAGGGGAAATGAGAGAGTTCACATACACACACATGCTGCCCACTTCATTAACCATTTTGGCTTTAGCTGGGCACTGTATTTTATCCTCAGACAGCTCCTCACAAATCCCATAGTCTTTAGCAAATGCAGACCTGGCAAGTGACGTTGACTCTGATTTAAGCCATTGCTCACATACCTGGGGACAAATCTAGCAACTAGTAAATGCCTTTACACCAAAAACCTTGGCTTTTTATTCTCTTTGATCCTAGTATCAATTAGCAGCTAGTTGGAATTTTGATGTAGAAAAAATGATTTCTTCAGCCAACTGGCAAACAACAATTCTTTGTTTTTGGATTTACAGTTGCAAGCTGGGTGGCAAAAGAACATTTTGGAAAGCTTCATATCAAAGTGACTTCTGGAGCACAGTTTTATTAAAATAAGCAGAAGTCCTTTATTTACATAGCCAAAGGCCAACTGGATTAAAATAGCTGTTAGTTTGGCCCTGTTTCTGGAATTCCAGCTTCATTTTTCTTCTTAGATCTGCCATTACTGTCTTCTTTCTGTTGATCTCCCTCTCTGCTCTTTACCATACCTTATCTCTGCTGTTTGTGTTGGTAGTGGAGAAAGATGTTACATTACTGACTGGTTGTATGTGCTGCCATACTCAGCCCACGCCAGGGAAACCTGCCCTTGTACTTCAAGCTGCCAGATGTAAACATGATCTCTTGAAACCCCCACACTACAGTCCCACATACCTTACTGACCAAAGCATAGAAGCATAGAATTGTAGAATTGGAAGGTATTCAAAAGTCCCTGCATTGCAGGAATCTCAGCTAAAGCATCCAAGATGCTTTATATGTATCACCATCTAACCTCTGCTTAAAAACCTCCAATGAAATAAAGTCCAGCACCTCCCAAGAGAGTCAGTTCTGCTGCTGAACAGGTCTTACCATCAGAAAGTTATTCCTGTTTAGTCGGAAGCAAAGACTGTACTTCAATCAGATTTGTCTTTACGACTTATAGGCTCCAGAATTGGAACCAACGCTGCTAATTTGCTGATCTTGAACACCAGGGATGGGAACCTGCAGGCCTTCAGATCCCTAATGCTGACTGAGGATGATTGGCGTAGGAGTCTAATAACATATGAAGGATGACAGAATTCGGTATAATTTGGCATTGACCAGAGGTGCCATCTTCTCAAAATGTTTGAGGGGCCCAATGCAACATACTGACGTCACACATGCAGCATCACAAGGAGCCAGGGGGCAGAGTTGAACGCCCTCTGAACATTGAGTGGGCCAGGTCCATGGACGGGGCAAAGTGTCTCAGCCCGCAGGAGCCAGCCTCTAGGACATGGACATAATACTGTTTTGTATTGTATTGTATGTCTCAATGCAAAATGAAAGGGACTCCACCTCCTGCAAGGCCTATCCCTCCAATGAGGTCAGAAGAATAGAATCAAAGAATGGAAGGGACCATGAGGGTCATCTAATCCAACCCCTGCAGTGCAGAAATATCTTGCACAATGCGAGGCCCAAAGCCACAACCCTGAGAGTAAGCGTCTCATGCTCTAACTATGGAGCTGCTCCAGAGTATGTAAACACCATGTTATTTTTGCCGTGTTATTTTTGCTGCCTCAGCAGCACCAAACTGACCTCTCCACGGTACAGGCCAGTGCCCAGACCAGAAGACCCCCTCTC
Source organism: Podarcis raffonei (assembly GCF_027172205.1). NCBI lineage: Eukaryota > Metazoa > Chordata > Lepidosauria > Squamata > Lacertidae > Podarcis > Podarcis raffonei. The sequence goes on from NC_070610.1 coordinate 2,965,796, forward strand.
AGCCTCACTGATGGGGTCCAAAGAAAAGGAAAGCAATACAGCTGGCACCAGCTTGACTGCCGGAGTTGCTGGAAGGAGGGTACAAGGCGCCATCCAACCCTCTTAGAAACTCCACCCTGGGTTTGTGTAGGATTTACTCCTTAGCCTTTTATTCTCCTGAAGATGTCTCATAAGGCGACAAGCCTGTAAGATTAGAATATGAGCGACTAGATGGAATTTTAAAGGTTTGTGGAGGAGAAAAATCTATGGAGAATATAAATGGAACAGAGAGGGGTGGTGCTAACAAATGACATGTGGGGGATTTCCTCTGTGTAGAAAGTTTTCTTTGAGTTTATTGGTTCTTGTGTTAAGTAGCATTGCTCTTATAGGTGTGTTTGATTCTGAGTGCCAACCTATAGAGAACATTTAAAATGATGCATTTTGGATAGGAATTCTAGTTTACATGAGAATAAGTTGAAACCACCTAAAAGTCCAGTTGTGCTATTGAGGAAGGCAGAAGCCAAACGATTTAGGTAAACAGTTCTAGATACAGTGGTACCTCGGGTTTAGAACTTAATTCGTTCTGGAGGTCCGTTCTTAACCTGAAACTGTTCTTAACCTGAAGCACCACTTTAGCTAATGGGGCCTCCTGCTGCCGCCACGCGATTTCTGTTCTTATCCTAAAGCAAAGTTCTTAACCTGAGGTAATATTTCTGGGTTAGCGGCGTCTGTAACCTGAAGCGTCTGTAACCTGAAGTGTATGTAACCCGAGGTACCACTGTATCTCTCTGCTTTGTCACTCACCCGTTTTACATGTATAATTACTTAAGTGTTTGATGGTAACCTTCTAGGACCAAGAGACCTGCTTGTCTGTGGTGCTCTTTGGTCTCTTTTAAGATATATATTAGTGATTTCTTAGGGGCAAATAACTTTTGACCACGTAGGCCTGGTAATACAATGGCTTTCATTTACCCCAGTTGCCCAAGATTCCAAGATCTACTTTAAGCAAAACCAGACCACGTCCCTTGCTTCTGGTATGAGAATGCATTTGACCCTTCAGGATACAGATACAGCAAGCCTGTGCCAATCTTTCCTCTGCCTGTAATATTATGCAGATGACAAAGACACCACCAGCCCCCATGCAGGAACTCCCTAGGGCTGTTGCCTCGCTAGGTCTAGGTCAACACATGCAAGCAGGTTTGAAGTACAACAGGCCCAAGAATCTGAGGAGGCTGCAAAAGCTTTTCAGTAGCTCATCCACAATGTGAGGTGGACATCCTTGCTGAGGTGGAACAAATCTTTTCTCCTTACCTGACCTCCTTAGCTAAGGCATCCGACCACCTGGCCATCCTGGAAAACAAGATCAAAAAGAGTCGCTCCTGAGGACAGAAATTATTTCCATTTAATAAGGCATTGGTGGCTCCAGGAATGTCTTAATATTTACATTCTGAGATAATAAGTATTCAACAGAGCAGAGTTACAAGGAAAAGTCCCCAAAGGATTTTAGGGGGGAAATTATATATCTCTGTTGGCATGGCTGGTTCCATAGAAATATTAATATCACAAGGCTTGTATGTCGATGGAGGAATTTCCTTGCAAAAGGTGGAAGAAAATTTTTGTGTTTTTTTTAAATAAATATTTATTAAGATTTTACAAAACAAAAGATTCATCCTTTCAAAATGTATCATTTCCATACATAAAGTTCATATAAAAAACAAATACAACAGAAAAACAAAAATATATAACAGAAAAAGAAGAAAAATAGAGAGAAAAAAAAAAAGAAAAATGAAAAACCCTTTTTCTTAAATTTATAAAGTTCCATACCCCTCTGTCTTGACCTCCTCACATCCCCCTTTTTTGTGTTCCTCTTTATTCCAATCCAATTCAGCAAATTCAAAACCTTATTTAAACCATACTTAATTTTACGTTCTTCTAATTATTATGTCCCGATTTTCCATTATTTTAATCCATATCTCATCTTATATACTATGACATAATAATGTTCTGTTCATAACCCCCTATCCTTTTTAACATTCTTCTTTTAATTCACATTTAACCAAGTCACACAAACCCTGTTACCTTCACTTCCCACATCATATTAACACTCAAAGATTTTACAATATTTCTGTAAATAGTCCTTAAACTTTTTCCAATCCTGTTCAATCAAATCTTCTCCCTGATCACGGATTCTGCCAGTCATTTCAGCCATCTCCATGTAGTCGATCACTTGCGTCTGCCATTCCTCCACGGTGGGTAAATCTTGTGTCTTCCAGTACTTGGCAAGAAGTATTCTTGCTGCTGTTGTTGCATACATAAAAAATGTTCTATCTTTCTTTGGCACCCATTGGCCAACTATGCCCAAAAGAAAGGCCTCTGGTTTCTTAGGAAAGGTACTTTTAAATACCTTCTTGAGTTCATTATATATCATTTCCCAGTAAGCCTTGACCCTTGGGCATGTCCACCAAAGGTGAAAGAATGTTCCCTCAGCTTCTTTACATTTCCAACACTTGTTGTCAGGCAGGTGATAAATTTTTGCAAGCTTGACTGGGGTCATGTACCACCTGTAAATCATTTTCATAATATTCTCCTTTAAGGCAATGCATGCCGTAAACTTCATACCGGTGGTCCACAACTGCTCCCAGTCAGCAAACATAATGTTATGACCTAAATCCTGCGCCCATTTAATCATTGCTGATTTAACCGTTTCATCCTGCGTGTTCCATTTCAACAGCAAGTTATACATCTTTGACAAAATCTTAGTTTTTGGTTCTAACAGTTCTGTTTCCAATTTTGATTTCTCCACCTGGAAGCCAATTTTTTTGTCCAAATTATAGGCCTCTCTTATTTGATAATAATGAAGCCAATCTCGCACTTTGTCTTTTAATTTTTCAAAACTCTGCAGTTTCAATCTGTCACCTTCTTGTTCCAAAATTTCCCAATATTTTGGCCATTTGGCCTCCATATTGAGCTTTTTCTGAGCCTTAGCTTCCATAGGTGACAACCACCTTGGGGTTTTGCTTTCCAGCAAATCTTTATATCTTATCCAGACGTTAAACAGAGATTTCCTGACAATATGGTTTTTAAATGCCTTATGAGCTTTAACCTTGTCGTACCACAGATATGCATGCCACCCAAAAACAGTGTTGAAACCTTCTAAATCCAAAATGTCCGTGTTCTCAAGAAGCAGCCAGTCTTTTAACCAGCAGAATGCTGCTGATTCATAATACAATTTAAGGTCTGGCAGGGCAAATCCACCTCTTTCTTTTACATCAGTTAAAATTTTAAACTTTATTCTAGGTTTCTTGCCCTGCCAGACAAATCTAGAAATATCTCTCTGCCACTTCTTGAAACAGTCCATCTTGTCCAAAATTTGCAAAGATTGAAACAAAAATAACATTTTTGGCAATACATTCATTTTTATAGCTGCAATTCGACCCAACAAGGAAAGCTTCAAATTAGACCAAATTTCTAAGTCTTTTTTAACTTCTGACCAACATTTCTCATAGTTCTCTTTAAATAAGTTCAAATTTTTCGCAGTCATATTAATCCCTAGGTATTTCACTTTCTTAACCACCGTTAAACCTGTTTCATTCTGAAACCTATCCTTTTCCATTGGAGTTAAATTCTTCTCTAATACTTTAGTTTTTACCTTGTTTAATCTAAATCCAGCCACATGACCAAATTCTTTAATCAATTCCAAAGCTCTTTTCATACTAGATTCCGGCTCCTGTAGAGTTAGAACCAAATCATCTGCAAAAGCTTTCAATTTATATTGTTTGGCTCCGACCTGTATTCCTTTAATAGACCGGTCCCCTCTAATCATGTTCAGCAGCACCTCCAGGACCGAGATAAATAATAATGGAGAGATAGGGCAACCCTGACGTGTTCCTTTTTCTATCATAAAATCTTCAGTCACCACATTGTTTACAATCAATTTTGCTTTTTGTTCTGAATAAATTGCTCCTATACCATTTTCAAACCCCTGTCCCACTCCCATCCCTTTCAAATTTTTCTTCATAAAACTCCAAGAAATATTATCAAAGGCTTTCTCCGCATCAATAAAGACTAACACAGCTTTCGTATTAATATTCATTTGCAGCAACTCCAAAATGTCAATTATATTCCTTGTGTTATCAGATAAGTGTCTACCTGGAAGAAAGCCTGCCTGGTCCTTGTGTATTACTTCCGCTAACACTTTTTTAAGTCTATTAGCTAGAATGTCTGCAAAGATTTTGTAATCCACATTCAAGAGGGAGATGGGACGGTAGTTCTTTAGTTGTGTCTTTTCAGCTTCTGTCTTGGGTATCAATGTGATGTATGCTTCTTTCCACGATTCAGGCGCCCTTTTCCCTTCCAAAATCTCGTTGCACACCTCCTTTAATGGTTGAATTAAAAAGTCTTTCAAAGTCCTATAATATTTGGAGGTTAGTCCGTCCGGTCCTGGAGATTTGCCCAATTGCATGTTCTGAATGGCACCTTCGATTTCTTGTTCTGTAATTTGATGATCCAATATTAATTTATTTTCTGAAGATATTTTTTGTAATCCATTGGTTCTTAAAAATTGGTCTATCTCAGTTTCTTTCTGCGGCCCTTGCATATAAAGTTGTTTGAAATATCTCTGGAAACACCTTCTGATCTCCTCCGGGTTCTGTATATTTTTCCCATCGATCTCAAGATTTGTAATCGTATTTAACTTCTGTCTTTTTTTCAATTGCCACGCCAGTAATTTCCCACATTTATTGGCCGACTCAAAAGTCTTTTGTCTCATTTGTTTAATTTTCCATTCTACTTCCTCATTAATCAGTTTCATATATTGCACCTGATATAACTTAATCTCTCTTAGGCTCTCTTTTGAGTTTGGTTTAGCTCTTAACTTCTTCTCCCCTTGTTTTATTTTCTCCAAAATTTTCCCTTTTTTCTCAATTTGGGATCTCTTTTTTATTGCATTCTGTTGAATCAAGAACCCTCTCATAACCGCCTTACTTGCGTCCCAGATTGTTCTTTTTTCAACCGTGGTTCTCATATTTATTTCAAAGTAGTCTTTCAAAGTCTTTTGGGCCTTCCTTACAATGTCTTGGTTTCTTAATAAGGTGTCATTCATCCTCCATCTAAAGGAACCGATGAGTGTTAGTTTCATTTCCATCTTTACCGCATTATGGTCGGAGCAGGTTTTTGGGCAGATTTCCACCTTTTTTATCTTAGGTGCCAGGCCTCTAGTTGTCCAAATTTGGTCGATCCTTGTCCATGTCATTTTGGCTTCAGAGAAGAACGTTCCCTCTCTACCTAGGGGGTTTTTAGTCCTCCAAATGTCAATCAAGTCCATATTGTCAGTCAGTTCAAAAAAAGTTTTTGGTAGTCTGCCCTCTTTCGTTATGGTCTGTCTTTGTGCTTTGTCCATATTCGTAGATACCACTCCGTTCATGTCTCCCATCATAATAATATTGTTATAGTCCATAAAGTCCATCAATGTCTCATGCAGTTTCTTGTAAAACTCTGATTTCCCCTCATTTGGTGCATAAATTCCTAAAATCAAAAATTTCTCTCCTTGTATTTGGATTTCGATTGCCAAGATTCTTCCTTGTTCGTCTTTAAAAAGAAACTTTGGTGATAGGCTTTCTTTTGCGTAAATTGCCACTCCTCTCTTTTTAACCTTGTCTGATGAAATAAATTCTTGGCCTAGTTTTTTATTAATTAACACTTTTCTGTGCAGCCTAATCACATGTGTTTCCTGCAAGCAAATTATGTCCAATTGTTCCTTTTTTAATAGATGAAAAACTTTCCTCCTCTTTTCCGGGGAATTCAAACCATGAATATTCCAGCTTAATAATTGCAGAGACATATTGAAATAGTGCTATTTTCCTCCTGTTGCTCCCAAAAGTGGCGTCTCTTTCTCAGGATCTTTCAATCCCCCAGGTGCAGGTGTTGGGCTTGGTGATCCAGGTCCTAAATCACTTCGCTCTTCAATCCCTTTCTGAAGGTCTTCTCCGTAATCGTTCAAAAATTTGTCTTTGTCTTCCACCGATTTAATTTTAACTTTTTTCCCTCTGAAAGTAAAGGATATCCCCTGGGGGAACTCCCATCTGAAGATAATCCTGTTGCTCCTCAATAGTTGCACCAAGTCACCGTAATTCACTCTGAGCTCCAACAGATGCTTCGGAATATCCTTATAAATTTCCAGCCTTGAATCTTGGATCTCTAAAGGCGTCTTAAAGTGCGCACTCAGAATTTTGTCTCTTTCTTCCCTCGTTCTAAGGGAGATCAGACAGTCTCTCGACTTAATCTTCCTCCCTCCCTTTCCCAATCTGAATGCACTTACGATTTTAAAGTCCTTTTCTTCTTCCAGAGACCAAAATTGTGTAAATTCTTTTGTAAGGTACTCAATTAGATTTTCCTTATCAATTTCCGGTACAGATCTGATTCTCAGATTATTTTCCTTATTTTTCAGTTCGATCATAGACAGCAATGCCTGATGTTCCCCTATCTGTTTGCGCATAGGTTTGATTTCTCCTTGAACTTCTTCAACTTTCTGCTTTGCCTCCTCAGCTATTTTACGATTTGCAGTAGTGTCTTCCACAAGCTTTCCAATGGTTTGTGCATTTAAGTTTACTTGTTGGGTCAAGTTGTTGATACTTGCAGTATTTTGGTCTATCTTAGCTGACTGGTCAGTGACTTGTTTACTTAAACCTTCCAATTTTTCCAAAATTTTGTTTAGCACTGTAGTAAAGTCCCCTCCTGAGGCCATTCCTTCCGGCCTAGGTTGTTCTATATCTTCCACTCGTGCCACAGGAATTGTGGGAACAGATGATCTGCGTAGCTGAGAAGTTAAAGTAGTTTGCACTGTTTTTGCTTTAGCTGATCTTGTCCTTCCACTCATACCCCTTCTTATCTATGCGTCAAGGTCAGTCTCACAGTCTGTCTTTCTCATGGAAATCCCCAAATCCACAGATGGAAAATTCCCCCAGTAGGTTGCCAAACTGAGTTGCTCCACTAGAGGGACACTGTATTCAAGAATGTTCAAAAATGTCGCAGTTCATAAAAGTTAGAAAGTTCCCTCTAGAAGTTAAACAGTATCCAATTGCAAAAAGACCTTCAGGCTCCTCTTAAATCCCTTAAATTTCCACAGAGTTACTCTTTAACAAATTAGGTTGTCCCAGCAAGATGCGAGATACTAAGTAACAGTTCCAAAGCAGCCTTCAAATTCCAAACCCTGGCAGCTCGGTAACCAGAGATTCAATATTTTCCAGTCCCAAAGTTCAAAGAATAGGTAGGAAAAAGCTGATTTTTCACCTCCTCCACCCCGCAGTAAGTTGAGGGGAGGTCTTTAAACTTAATGTAAGAGTTTGAAACTTATTTAACTCCAAGTCCGGGGCTTGGGTTCTTTTAAAAGTCTTTGCTTTGATCTTGCAACAAAACCCGGGAGACGGACTTCCTGGTTGCGTCTCCCGCTTGTATGCCAAATTCATAAATTTTATCTTCTTAATCCAAATTGAATCCCCTACTTACGGGTTGAAGTTTGTAGCCAAATGGTTCCCAGGAAAAGGGTCAGCGCTCACCGACAGCAGCTTAGCGGCTTCACTCCACAAAAAGAGCGATTGACTCACAGCACCGCGCCACCCCCGACACGATCCGGAGCTCCTTACGGGGTCCCTTCACGTAACGGAGGAGCGCTACAGGTGCCCGCCGAGTCCCATGACCACAGGCTATCCCCACCTGTGGGTTTCCGACGAGTGTCTCCGCTTTGCCGTAGCGGACGACCCGTTTTTGCGGAGCTTCCCCTTCACTAACGAAAGGGGACCGCCATTGCCGTTCGCGCCGCCCCCGGAAGTCTGTGGAAGAAAACTTTTGAGGCTGTTTGTTTGTTTGCTTTTGGTGTGGCATATATACTTCAAGTTAATCTCAAATGTATGGCCTTAATTTTATTTAGTGTAGGTTGTAGGGGAAAGCAAAAGGCACCGACTCTGCTGAGCCTCTTCCCACCTTGTCAAGGGGAAATGCCATTCCTTTGATGGGTTCCAGGCAGAAGGCTTCCTTCCCAGGCTTCTCTCTCTTCTCTGGGACTGTGGATCTGTCTCACAGTTCTCACTCTTCTTGATAGAAGAATGAGGAAAGGGGAAGGATAGGATTTAGCTATATGTGACCGAAAAGCAGTGGCGAAGCTGCATGCCCCGCTACCGGGGCCGAAGAGCAGGCGGGGGTGTGGCTGGCACCCACAGATGCATGGCGTGTGTCCCGGTGGTGTGGTACACCACCCGCAGGGGCGTGGCACGCGTTCTGGGGGCGTGGCGTGCTGCCTGGGGGCGTGGCACCTGTGGGGACCACTGCAATGGCACCCTGCTGGAATAGTGGTGCCGGGGGTGGTCCGCGCCCTTTGCACTCCCGTTCCTCTGCCAGTGCCGAAAAGGACATTGGAAGTGAGGAGGGGAAGTTTGAAGAAGTACCAAAAGAAGAAGAAGAAGAAGAAGAAGAGGAATACTGGCAAGCTGGTTACTTCAGCATCCCAATTATTCTGCTTTTATTTGCTTCCTGATTTTGGGAGGGTCAGGTTCTTGAACATTTCTAGCTACTGTTTTATAAAAATTAAACAGTTACTGAATTTAAAAAATGAGGGTATACAGGCAAGGGCCTGCAACAAAATGTTGTGTTGCTTGGGAGGGTGAGAACTTCTCTGGCACTACCTATGGCACATTCCGCATAATGCACACAGTATCTCATGTGAGGCAGGCACTCTGCACCTTGTGTGACACAACTTGATTATTATTATTATTAATAATAATAATAATATGCTGTGACAATAGATAGCAAAAACCATTATACATCCAACTTCCTTGCTTCTCATGTAAAAGAAAAGAAATAAAATAAAAAGAGAAAAAAACAAGAAAAAAACAATGAAATGACATATGAGGAGGCAAGAGAGACAACATAACAAAAACTCTGTAATACCATGAATAAATTAAAAGGAAAAATATCATTTACTTCATCATTCCAGAAATATAAAAACAAGGCCCACCCCTCAATAAATTTGTTTTCTTGCATTTCTCTAGTATGCAAGTTTTATAATTAAGATAGTTTGCCAAGTTTTCCTTAACCAATCAGTTATGGCGGGGGGGGTGTCTTTGTTTTTCCATTTTTGTGCAAATCATTGCTTTGCTTTTGTTAGCAGTGTGATGATCAATTGTAAAGCAGTATTAATGACTTCACGGTGAAAAGGAGAGTTGTTCTAGGTTTTCTTGGGAGATCATAGCCTATACATATTTAATAATAATAATAATAATAATTATACCCCGTCCATCTGGCTGGGTTGCCCCAGCCACTCTGGGCAGCTTACAGCATATCTAAAAACATAAAACATCAGGCATTAATACAAGGCTGTCTTCAGATGTCTTCTAGCTGGACCATAAAGAAGGCTGATCGCCAAAGAATGGATGCTTTTGAATTCTGGTGCTGGAGGAGACTCTTGAGAGTCCCATGGACTGCAAGAAGATCAAACCTATCCATTCTTAAGGAAATCAGTCCTGAGTGCTCACTGGAAGGACAGATCCTGAAGCTGAGACTCCAAGACTTTGGCCACCTCATGAGAAGAGAAGACTCCCTGGAAAAGACCCTGATGTTGGGAAAGATGGAGGACACAAGGAGAAGGGGACGACAGAGGACGAGATGGCTGGACAGTGTTCTTGAAGCTACCAACATGATTCTGACCAAACTGCGGGAGGCAGTGGAAGACAGGAGTGCCTGGCGTGCTCTGGTCCAGGGGGTCACGAGTCGGACACGACTAAATGACTACAACTTATTTGTCTCCTTGACATCTGAAGGGAGGGTGTTCCACAGGTCAGGTGCCACTACCGAAAAGGCCTTCTGCCTATCATACTTATTTGCACAAGATTCAGTACTTCATGACACAACTGATTTGTGTCATCTTCCTCCTCTCACTTCAAGAGCTGGGGTGGGGTGGGGTGGCAAAATTCAGGCTACTGCATGGTGGCTTCTCAATTAACATCATGTGTCTGCTGTAAGGCAGCTGCCCAGACACCACACACCCTGGAGCACCAGCCTATAGAAACCAGGACTGAAGGTCAAGAGAAGCAGCCATGGCAGATCCTCAAAGTGTCCCTATTTTCCAGGGACGTCCCTGATTTAGAGAAACTGTCCCAGTTTCTTATTTAATCCCAGAATGTCCCACCTTTCCTTAGGATGTCCCTATTTTCATTGGAGAAACATTGAAGGGTATGAAGTTATACTACTACTGAGCTGCCTGAAGTCAATCCTGTATATAGGGAAGGGTTTTTTTTTAATGTTTACATGTTTTATTATGTTTTTATATTGTGTTGGAAGCTGCCCAGAGTGGCTGGGGCAACCCAGCCAGATGGGCGGCATATAAATAATAAATTATTATTATTTATGTGTGGGCTATAAATAGTATCATTATGGAATGTGACATCCCTACTGTATTTTAATATTTGACTATTGTATTTTAATATTCTGTTGGAAGCCACCCAGAGTGGCTGGGGAAACCCAGCCAGATGGGCGGGGTATTATTATTATTTATAAATAAATAAATAAATAAATAAATAAAATTATTACTATTACTAATAATAATAATAATAATAATAATAATATATTATTTATACCCCGCCCATCTGGCTGGGCCTCCCCAGCCACTCTGGGCGGCTTCCATAAAAACCAAAAATACAGTAAAATATCACACGTTAAAAACTTCCCTGAACAGGGCTGCCTTAAGATGTCTTCTGAATGTCAGGTAGTTGTTTATCGCTTTGACATCTGCTGGAAGGGCGTTCCACAGGGCGGGCGCCACTACTGAGAAGGCCCTCTGCCTGGTTCCCTGTAACTTGGCTTCTCGCAATGAGGGAACCACCAGAAGGCCCTCGGCGCTGGACCTCCATTGGCACCTCCATTAGTAGATAAATGTTAGACATGCCATGGCAGGCCTCTGTAATTTCAGAATGATGGGGTTTTGTTACTGTTTTGACACATGACCTAGATTTCAGGCTCAAAAAATCATGGAGGGAAATTGTATGCCATTCTCCTTCAAAAAAATTAAGTTAAAAATTCCATAATAAATAAAATACAATAAAACATAAAAAGCAAACAGCATAAAAGCAAACAACGCAGGATGAGATCTAAGAGGCCTTGCAGAATATGGCTATGAACACCTTGGTGGCTTGAAACACAGTGAAGTCTCCCACCACATTTCAAGTCACTTTCTGACACCAGATTGGGGACAGGGATGTCTTCACCTGGTGCACATTATCTGATTTGCTTCCTGTGCTGAACTCCAACTCACAGAAGCCATCCTCTGCACATGTGCTCTTATCTGTGCATGAGTAGCGGCTCCCTGAACTGTACACCCCTCAGCTTAACCGCAGCTGATGTTTTCAAATTGGATGGCAGCTGGTTTGAGGGAAAGTGCATCAAACAGGTGTGTTTCTCAATTTGCTGTGGCTAATGCCACGTGGCTGTGGCTAATGCCATGTGCACTGAACTTCAAACTCAGCAGCTGCGGGAGCGCAGTGGATCCGGAGTAAATCGTAATGTTGAGGAGCCAAAGAGGGGTTTTGTGTGACACATCTCAAGGATGACACAGCAGATGCCAGCCGGGCACCAGTCAGCAAGAGAGCTTTCATAGTCGTCCAGGCACATTTGTTCAGGCATGACCAGGATATGGCCTGCAAGTTCCTCCACCCCTTGTGCAAAATAAGAGCTATAACCTTTACGTCTAAAATTGCTTTGTCCACTTTTCTCTGGTATTACTGTTGCTGACAAGCCATTCATTGCACCCCTGTTGCTTTCTAAGTGAAAGGTGGTTGGCCAGAATGTTTTGGGAGAGTCTTTCTAATGGAGAATTTACCTGTTGGGGTGCAGTTTGACAAAGGTGCCAATGGGCAGTTGGCAGTTTGAATTTATACAAGGGAGAGCGCGGGTTAGCTGCAAGTGAGATGCAACTGTGGATCTGATCGCAACAAATGTTCTCTGCAAATTTCATGCAGAATTAGTGGCTGTGCTCTCTGGCTGCCAGGGTTTAGCTGCCTCTACTTTGACCTGCTTATATATTTGCAAAGAAAACAAACTGTACAACCATCAAGTCCCCATAGCTCTTTAGAGCAAAGGAAATGTAACTCAGTAGTGGGGAATATGGAACACTATAGATTTCTTTTGTTACAAGTGAAACTGTGAGCAAATATTTTACCACACCTCTATTATACCCAGCCAGATGGGTAGGGTATAAATATATTATTATTATTATTATTATTATTATTATTATTATTGGTTGCTGAGGCCTTAGAAGGGGTGGTGAAACTGTTTTGGGAGTGTAGTATTCCAGCCTCATATAACCTTAGCATGTTTGAATCTAATTAGTGCATAAATGGGTTTAACCATAGAGTAAGCTGTCCTGCCAGGCTTAGCCTATGTCATCATTCCTCACCTTGAGAGGAAATGGGTCATTAAGACTTTGTTAAAATTTGCAGTATGTCAGATCTCTGAACCGGTCACTCCAGCCGATGGCTTTAACCAGCCTCTTATTTTTCAGACCAGAATGGAGTCTGAAACTAGCATTTCCCCCCCTCCACCAATAGTTCAGAAACTTTTACCTTTAGTAACCAAGCAATATTTTGCCTGTGCATCTTTTCTAACTGCTGCATGGAAAAGCACATGAACTTTGAAGAGTTTTGTAAGTAAACCATTTTATGGCTTACCAAACGTGTGGTCTCTGTGCTAGGGAAGTGGGATAGCTTGAAAATAGCTTTTAAAAAGGGACTTCGGGAACTTACTGGAAGGGCACATTTTAAAGGTTTTACCGTCTATATTTCCAAACTTTTATTTGCTGCATGTTTTGTGATGCTAAATTTCTGCTGGGGTTCTCTCACCAAAGAGTCCTTGCCCTGAACTTCTAGGATGCCAGCAGGGAGCTGGGTCAGATCAGTAGGCTAGCAGCAGCCGTATGATCGGCTTCCTTAATACCCCAACCCTAAGTATCTGCATACAGATATCCGCAGCAGCAGTGAGCCCTTGGGTTTATGACAATGTGCTGGTGATGAGGGAGTAAATGGCTGAAAGAGCAAGAATTTAGATCAGAGTAGGTATTAAATTATTCTTTTGCAATGTGCTTAAGCTATGTGTTGGTCAGAGGAGCATTTCCAGAGGTGGGTAGGAATGTGGGGGTAACCAGCCCAGCACAGAGAGAAAAGAGCAATAAGGACACAGCACCGGGGAATTTGCTTGAAATCTCAGCACCGAAGGAAGATAGATGCTACCAATTATTGCAACTTGTGGCAACTATGGCAGTCCTTCATTTCATACGTGATCCCAAAGCCTCCCAGGTCCTCACAAGAAGTCTTTATTGCTGAATTTGTGGGCTTTCCTCCTGGTTCTTAGTTAACATTTTACACTGAAATTTAATGATTTTTCAGCAACTCGGGATGCAATTCAAGACACTCCCTAGGAGCCTTTTGGAGTTTAGAAGGAATGAATGACATGAAAGACAGAAATACATTTTAAAAATGCAAGGCTGGCTGCCAGGAGATCTTGACATTTCAACTCAATATTTACTTTTGGCATGGGTGGATTTTTCACCGCCAATGGAAAGTCTTTTAAGTGCCAATGCATTTTTGGATAATCTTTGCTTGAACCACACTCTGAACTGGCAAACAGCATCTGATATTAAATTTTATCCCTTGCCAAAACACACACACACTCTCTAACATTTCCCCGAAGTACATGAAACAACTTTTTAATACTTTTGATTCTCTGTGTGACTAATTGTGTATGGATTTATTTTAGCCAAATCAAATTAGCGGTGCATTCTGAAGATATTTGACAGAGGGAAAGGAAAGCCAGCTGGTATTAAGGCTTACAGTCCGTTTGCTACTTATGGAGCACAGACACGGTGGCAGCTGCTGGGCAAGAAGGGAGGAAAGCAAGGACCTGGGCCATTTCATTCTCAGGCTCGCTTGCACCCTTGGCAGGGAACTGCACTGTGCCCCTGACACAGAGAGCACACAGGTGGGTGGGTGGGATTGCAGCCACTCTGAGTAGAGAATTATAAAGAATATGAAGTATTTCAATGCATAGTTTTGTATCCGTTGAGTAGCCATATCGTAAGTTGGGTTTAACCAGACATGCAACCAGGCATATATTTGGGCCATTCCCTGACCTGGATTGCCATCTTTCTTGCTTTTCTTTTTTTAAACCAGTATCTATGAAGAAGCAAAATGTACATGCAGCATTCTGCCTTATCTGTTGGTGAGAATGAGGCTTGCTTTTACCTCCCCAGTGAGAAATCACAGCTATGGCTGACACAGTACTGTTGGTGGTGGCTGCGGCTGAAATAATGTGGTTATAACAAACCTGAAAAGTAGCCCCACAGTCAGAGCTGGATTAATACCTTTAGAGGCCCTAAGAACTTAAAAGATTTTGGTGCTCCCACATATATCTAATTCGAAACATAAGCAATAATGAACTGTAAAATAAAATTTTATTTTTCAAACTGAAGCAAAACCTACATAAAGATGGAAAGTAATGTTTCTTTTTGCATACTTCCACTTTATATTTGAATTTTTTCCCTACTGTTTCTAATCAAAGTCTTTTATCAGATCCCCAAAACTAATCTTATCTGCTTCTATACTTCTATAAGGCATCCAGCCGGCCTTGTTGCATAGTTGTTCTGTTGGGATTTTTAATATACTTCAACTGAGAAAATGACCACTGAGCAATTTGTGACCATTAATGTTAAAAATCCAGCAATAGAAAATTTCTGTGGTGCCCCCGCTTCCCTTTATGCCCTAAGCACATGCTTATTTTGCTTAACGGTTAATCCAGCCTTGCCCCGGTCCTCATTGCAGGTTAGAGAGGTGGATTCTAGCCAAATGTTCTCCATATAAAGCAAGACTGCGGCTAAAACCCATCTACCAAAACTGCCTCTGCAAATCTCTTCCCAGCCCAGATCCAGTACTCAGTTGTATCCAGAAGCCATGTGCTCTAATTACTTGCATGCAGACATGTTCTGATTTTAAAATATTTAAGAACTCAAAAGTATCATGTCTTACACACAAAATAACACCCCAGTTTTAAAAAGGCATGACTTACTGTCTTTGGGATGAGCAAGTAACTCTGCTGCCCATTCACAGGTGCTGCTGAAATCCTGGGTGGCCAGCTGTCATTCCACCCAGGGATTGGTGGGGGGCCGACAAGAGTGAACCCAGAAGCTGGACAGACTCTGAGTTTATTTTACCCTGAAGTACAGTGTACCAGACAGAACAAACCTTTTATGCTTCAAAATTGGCTGCAGAAATGTTTACATAAAATTAATATAATTTGTTGTTGCTCAACAGTAGTATCAGAGAGAGTTTTTGAAATGCCACCTAAAGGTATTATGGGTGAGAAAAAGAGAAGGCACCAAACTATAAACAGTGTGTGTGTGTGTGTCTGTGTATAGTATATACAGTAAGGAACATATGACTGAATTTCCATGCTTAGGAAAACAAAGGGCAGAATGAAGGTTACTCTATGGCCTATGCAAGCCAGCTGAGGATTCTCTAACCCAGAGAGCATGTAGCTGTCTTTGTTTTGCTTTGTTTTTTTTTTCACCCTTGGAGGTTCAACTGCACTTTGCATGTAAAAACTGTAAGAAAAGCCCCCTGACCTATTTCCTTGCTGCAATACTGGGAGGGGGCTGCTTGAAGTAGAAAAGTGGCAGAAGTTAAACACTTCTGCAGCCCACTTCTTAGCTGTTTACAATATCCTTAAAAGTGTATTGTATTTAAACTGTTATGACCTGCATCAAATACTAATGCCAATAAATATCTGCATAATTACATTCCCTACATTCATATTAACGACGTTAGTAATTAGTGACAGGCAGGCATTCACACCTAAAATAAAATTTAAAAGACCCTGTGCTGATTATAAAAGGACGAAAGGCTTACTAGATCTAGAGTGTTATTCAACTAAGTTTAAGTTCTGTTTTGACCTATTCTTCCTCAAACCCAATTATGCTTGCTTTGCCTTTCTCAAATTAATAAAGCATATGATTTGATTCAGTTTTGCTAAATCTCACTGTTTGATGTACATTCTCTTGAGTGAGGACCCTCTCTGGTTTAGCAGCATTTCACATGTATCATTTCACATGTATCATTTTTATTTCTGGCAAATAAGGACCCTCCCCACAACCTGGAACTTCTACTTGTGCATGAATTGAGCAGGTGCAAAGCCGTTGCTGCAACAGAATAAGAGGCAGCAGGAGGCAGCAGCCCATGAGATCACTCACTGGCAAACTTTGCTGTTGTTTGAAAACATGCACAACTTCTGACTTGAATGAATGGTCAGGGGAAATGTTCCCCCAATCCTTCTACCTGCAACTTTTTGAGCTAGTTGTCAGGACCAGACGCAAATCAAGCCAAAGACAGTTTAAGAATGAGCGTGCCTTTTAGCATAATTAGGAAACAATTTGCAGGGCTATGCAAATTATGCCACCCAGATTTGAGAAACTGGGATATGGCAAGCCAACACATAGGTTGTACAAATTTGCAAATTATTTCACTTTACAAAAGCTTAGTCTGCGAGGGGCCACTAGGGGCGCATCAGAAGATGGCTGACAATAACATCTCTCCGACCCACATGAGGTAAATTGGAGGCTGTGATGGGAGTAAATAGCCTCCCTACCCCCCCCCCAGGATTGTGGGGTGGGACTGCCCTTGCCTGCTGTGCCCTATACCACCCCCGAATTTGTGGGGATGGGGGCACTAGGCACAATGCCCTCCTGTGGGATTTCGGCGCTCCTGGACACCGTCTCTGATCCGTGTCACTAGCTGCAAGAACTTCAAAAGAAACAATTTGTATGAAGCGAATGCACATATTTCAAGGAAGAAGGGGGAGTAAAGACTGCTAACAGAAGAGATCTCTGATAAAACAAGACGAGTCGGAGGAACAAGTATAAATCATGAGAAGATACACCAAGACTCGGTATGGCAAAGGGACTGATGGGGGAGGGGGAAAAAACTTTCCTTTCTTTCTTTTTATGTGATTAAACAAGAATCCCCCCCCTCACAAGTCAGAAATGTCGTTTTAAGGACTTAAGCTGTGGATTTAAGGCTGTGTGGAGATAAACTTTCGAACCAAAGCATGTTTTGAGAAGAGCATGGAATGTATAAGGGCTTTGGAATGACGCAGTTAAAAGTGCCGTCGCCATATTGGGAAGTTCTGTCGGAGGACTTAAGTCTGGGAGGAGAAATAGAGAAATAGAGCTGTTTTTATATTGTGGGTGAAACTCCTCAGAGGGACTTAAGAACGACAGTTCTGTGATTAAAGATGGAAAAAGTGATGTTATCTATGAAGGCGATGATATATGGAGCCATCTCGATTTGAGGATTGGAAGAACGGGAAAATTCACACAGGATTATTATTGGTGTTTATCGGCTTAAGCAGACTATCAGAAGAGATCATAAAGAAAAAAGAGAAAATATATGAACAAGATGTGATGTGGAAACAGCAAGATAAGACTGGATAGAATAATGAACTTTGTTTGGACTGATTTGGATATTAACGCAGTAGCAAGAAGATGATCAGAATCCCCCTTCGGATCTTGAAATATGGGTCCCCTCAACAAAATTTAAAATTCGGCTTTGTAATTCGGAATTTATGTGATGTGATTTGATGTGATTGGCCGGTTAATAAAAATTATTTAAAAAACAACAACAAAACAAAAGCTTAGTCTGCAATCTTCTTTCAGTGATTTCATCGAAGCTGAGTACAATCTGCCTTGCTTATTGGCAATGAACGTGAATCTTGAAACTTTTGTTTTCTTTGCATGCAACATTGTCAACTAATAAGTACTTTTGAGGCTGGCTCACCTTTTCAACGTGGCTGAAAACTTCATTCAAAGCTTTGTTAGCAAATTTCTTCCAGAGAAGACCAGCACATACTTTCCATGCGAAAGGCCCTAGGTTTATTCCCTTGACATTGGCGGTTAAAGGCGCTCAGGCTGCAGAACTAGGAAAAGATCTTAGAGAGCGACGACCAGTTTGTAATAGGAGATACCAGGAGAGGAGACAGTTTCTCCAACACAGCCAAGACTCCTTTAATACATTCAGCACCGTATGTAATTGCCTTCTTGTCAATCATGATCTTAATGGAATATTAGGGTCAGAGAAGTTCCCCACACCTCCTCCTCAGATGTATTCTGTGTCATGCGTTCTGCTTCTCTCTCTTCCATCTGTGCTTAGTGAATTTCTCCTCCTAGTTTTGTTCAGATGCATATTGTGCTACGCATCCAGCTCCATTATTTCATGAAGTACAAAATGTGCCTGGAGGGACAGATAATCTTTCCTTGGAATGCATATCAGTGGGGGGTTTTCCTGTCAATACACTGAAGGCAGACAGAGTGGCGGGTGCCGAGTATACATGTCTGCATATCTCTCAAAAGCAACTCCTGAGTATTGTACATAAATGATAAAACTTCTGGTGAAGTGGCTTTTCAAATGCAAAACCAAGTGTGAATTCTCTGAAAGGGAAAACTGAGGGTGTTGTCTATTGCTGGCAACACAAGTGAGAACAGCAGGAAGGGGAGGAGGAAGAGAGAGTGAACAGATTTGGGTTTGTCATCCCTCAAAGTAGATGATTATACTAATTCAGAACTAGATGAAGTAATGTAAAAACAGTCCCAAGTAAAGCTAGAACATCTTTGGAGCTTGTGGTGCAGTAATATAAGTATTTGGCTTGAAAAGAGACGAGGACACTCAACATAAATAGCCTCATAGCCTACAAAAAGGTAGACTTCTTCTGCAGATGGATGATCTGGTGATCAGCAGCAGGCAGATCGGGAGACACAATCCCACTCCATATAATGCACACACATACAGAAACACAAATATTCACTGAAAAGCATTCCGTGTGCATCAGTGACTGCTGCACTTGGCATATCAGAAGAAATCATGCATTTCCAATATGCATAGAATCATAGAATTGGAAGAGACCACAAGGGCCATCGAGTCCAACCCCCTGCCAAGCAGGAAACACCATCAGAGCACTCCTGACATATGGTTGTCAAGCCTCTGCTTAAAGACCTCCAAAGAAGGAGACTCCACCACACTCCTTGGCAGCAAATTCCACTGTCGAACAGCTCTTACTGTCAGGAAGTTCTTCCTAATGTTTATTTTTTTATATATAAAATTTATTAGGGTTTTTACATTACAAAATAGAAAAAGAAAAAAGAAAAAATACAAAATAAAAATAATTAAAAACAATCAATCTTTTCATCGCATTATTTTTCATTAACTTATTTCCCGGACCTCCTCTTACCTCCCTTTTTTGTATTCCAGTTCAATTTATTAACTTAGCCATTTCTTTCCCTCTTTATTATACCCAGATCTTTAATCTTAAGTTATTATAACATTAGATTTTTACTTATAAAAAAACGTTTTTTCATGTTCTTTTATACCATTACAGCTAGAAATCACTTAATTTCAATCCAACATCATTCTAACATTCATTAATTTTACAATATTTCTGTAAATAGTCTTTAAATTTCTTCCAGTCTTCTTCCACCAACTCTTCTCCCTGATCTCGAATTCTGCCAGTCATTTCCGCCAATTCCATATAGTCCATCACCTTCATCTGCCACTCTTCCAGGGTGGGTAAATCTTGTGTCTTCCAATACTTTGTGTTGTGACGTGGGGTTTGTGATTTCAGCTCTCTTGACATAATATGCTGGAGACAGTTCTGTAGTAACACTTCTTTATTAGAGCAAACAAGACTGAGAACTGAGGAGGGGAGAGCTACATTTATAGGGACAGAGAACTAGCTAGAAAGGATACATTTTGGAGGGAACAATATCAGGCAATCACAGTCCTGCCTTTTGGAGGAAACCAATAAGACAGAGGATCCAAATACAGCAGCTTAAATGAACCAATAGTAGCTGTACCCTCTGGAACCAAAAGGCAGTTACTTTACCCTAATGCAAATACAGACAATAATAATACAGATATAAAATCCTTTGACTCAATACACAACACTTTGCAATAAGTATTCTTGCTGCTGTTGTAGCGTACATAAAGAAAGTTCTATCCTTCTTTAACACCGATTGGCCGACTATGCCCAGGAGAAAGGCCTCTGGTTTCTTCAAGAAGGTATATTTAAATACCTTTTTCAATTCATTATACATCGTCTCCCAGAAAGCCTTAATCCTTGGGCACGTCCACCAAAGGTGAAAGAATGTACCTTCAGTTTCTTTACATTTCCAACATTTATTATCGGGCAAATGATAGATTTTTGCTAGCTTGACTGGGGTCATGTACCACCTGTATATCATTTTCATAATATTCTCTCTTAGGGCGTTACATGCCGTAAACTTCATACCTGTGGTCCATAACTGTTCCCAGTCAGCAAACATAATATTGTGTCCAACATCTTGTGCCCATTTAATCATAACAGATTTCACCGTTTCATCCTGAGTGTTCCATTTCAACAGCAAGTTATACATCCTTGACAAAATCTTAGTTTTGGGTTCTAACAGTTCTGTTTCTAATTTTGATTTTTTTCCACCTGGAAGCCAATTTTCTTGTCCAAATTATATGCCTCCATTATCTGATAATAATGAAGCCAGTCTCGCACTTTGTTCTTTGCACTCTGCAATTTCAATCTATCTCCATCTTGTTCCAAAATTTCCCAATATTTCGGCCATTTAGCCTCCATATTGAGCTTTTTCTGAGCTTTCGCTTCCATCGGTGACAGCCACCTTGGGGTTTTATTTTCCAATAGATCCTTGTATCTTATCCAAACATTAAACAATGCTTTCCTAACAATATGGTTTTTAAATGCTTTATGCGCTTTGACCTTATCATACCACAGATATGCATGCCATCCAAATAAATTATTAAAACCTTCCAAGTCCAAAATGTCTGTGTTTTCAAGAAGTAGCCATTCTTTCAACCAGCAAAAAGCTGCTGATTCGTAGTAAAGTTTAAAGTCTGGCAGGGCAAATCCACCTCTTTCCTTTGCATCTGTTAATATTTTAAATTTTATTCTAGGCTTCTTGCCCTGCCAGACAAATCTTGAAATATCTCTCTGCCACTTCTTGAAACAGTCCACTTTGTCCACAATTTGCAATGCCTGAAACAAAAACAACATTCTAGGCAATACATTCATTTTTATAGCAGCAATACGTCCCAGCAATGAAAGCTTCAAATTTGACCATATCTCTAAATCTTTTTTCACTTCCACCCAGCATTTTTCATAGTTGTCTTTAAATAAATTCCCATTTCTTGCTGTCATGTTGATCCCCAAGTATTTAACTTTCTTAACCACTGTTAAACCTGTCACATTCTGAAACCTCTCTCTCTCAATTGGTATTAAATTTTTCTCTAAAACCTTGGTTTTTGACTTATTCAATTTAAACCCTGCAACCTGACCAAATTCTTGAATCAGTTCTAAGACCCTTTTAGTACTAGATTCTGGCTCCTGCAATGTCAATACTAAATCATCTGCAAATGCTCTCAATTTGTACTGTTTGGCTCCGACCTGGAAGTTCTTCCTAATGTTTAGGTGGAATCTTCTTTCTTGTAGTTTGGATCCATTGCTCCGTGTCCGCTTCTCTGGAGCAGCAGAAAACAACCTTTCTCCCTCCTCTATGTGACATCCTTTTATATATTTGAACATGGCTATGGTTAACCTCCTCTTCTCCAGGCTAAACATGCCCAGCTCCCTTAGCCGTTCCTCATAAGGCATCGTTTCCAGGCCTTTGACCATTTTGGTTGCCCTCCTCTGGACACGTTCCAGTTTGTCAGTGTCCTTCTTGAACTGTGGCGCCCAGAACTGGACACAGTACTCCAGGTGAGGTCTGACCAGAGCAGAATACAGTGGCACTATTACTTCCCTTGATCTAGATGCTATACTCCTATTGATGCAGCCCAGAATTGCATTGGCTTTTTTATTTATTTTTTTTATAATAATTTTTTATTACAGATTTTTATAACAACACAAACATATAACAAATACATAAACAAACAAAAAACACACACAATCAAAACAAAAAACATGTACCATTTCATATCTTAGTTTCTTACACCTTTCTTCCCCGACTTCCTCATGCCTCCCTTCTCTGTATTCCAAGTTCTTATCAATTACTCAGCAAATCTTCCCTTATTTTAATAAAAATTCAAGCTAATCTTCCTTATTCTCCTTGTCTTAACCATTACTAATAGTAACCATTTACTTTCCAATCCAACATCATTCTAACTCTCATTAATTTTGTAGTATTTCTTTAAATAGTCCTTAAACTTTTTCCAATCTTCTTGCGCTGCTTCTCTTCCCTGGTTTCGGATTCTGCTCGTCATTTCTGCCAAGCCCATGTAGTCTATCACCTTCATCTGCCATTCTTCCAGTGTGGGTAAATCTTGCGTCTTCCAGTACTTCGCAATGAGTATTCTAGCTGCTGTTGTAGCATACATGAAAAAAGTTGTATCTGTCTTTAACACCCCTTGGCCGACAATACCCAAGAGAAAGGCCTCTGGTTTCTTGGTGAAAGTATATTTAAATACCTTTTTAAGTTCATTATAGATCATTTCCCAGAATGCCTTAATCTTCGGGCACGTCCACCAAAGGTGAAAGAATGTACCTTCCTTTTCTTTACATTTCCAACATTTATTATCAGGCAAATGGTAAATCTTTGCAAGCTTGACTGGGGTTATGTACCACCTATAGATCATTTTCATAATATTTTCTCTTAAGGCATTGCATGCCGTAAATTTCATCCCGGTGGTCCACAACTTTTCCCAGTCAGCAAACATGATATTATGACCCATGTCCTGAGCCCATTTAACAGAATTGCATTGGCTTTTTTAGCTGCCACGTCACACTGTTGGCTCATGTCAAGATTGTGGTCAACCAAGACTCCTATATCCTAATAAGCCTAATAAGCCAGAAAATGCAGCTGTGGCTTCAGATGTACAGTATATATTGTTATAATTTTGTTGCGGGGATAGGCTAAATGCCTGGGTTTAATACATGTTAGACTTTAATTGGAACTGGTATGTTAAAACAGGTTGTCAGACCCTTCTGTCTTAAGTTAGATCCGTGTGTGCATTAGGTCATGTGTGAAACCCACTTCAAAGCCCCTGGAATTAGCATAGGTGAAAGCTATTTTAGTCAGACAGACTTCTTAAGTTGAAACACCTCCTAATCCAAGAAAATTAACATGAGGTCACCATGTATGGATTGCGCACAGTTCTAAATCGTGTGTGTTCATCTACCTCTTTGACACCTTCCCATTGCATTTGCAGAGTATGAAGCAAGAACAAACAAACAAAAACAGCATTGGTAGATGA
The DNA here is from genome assembly GCF_027172205.1 of Podarcis raffonei. NCBI lineage: Eukaryota > Metazoa > Chordata > Lepidosauria > Squamata > Lacertidae > Podarcis > Podarcis raffonei. Next base: position 2,989,105 of record NC_070610.1, read on the forward strand.
TATTGTTATGTTAGCTAAAGAAAGATGGGTAAAAATGGAACAGCCATTAAAACAAAGTTACTTCAGGAAAAGAAGCAGCAATATGCATCTGTATTATATATTAGATTTACCATAAAGACCCAGGACAGGTCACAACAATAACATATACAATTATAAAACAAACAGAACAGTTACCATAAAACAGGAAAAGTGTAAGGACAATCAAAAAGCGTTCTGTATATATACACATTTAAAAATATTTCCAAATATAAAAATCGTTAAAAATTGTTCTAATACAGATGTAGACTGGGATCAATATCTTAATGTGTATTTAACAAAGTTCTTAATATGCAATCTGCAATATCAAACAGAATTGCATTTGTTCTCAAACCTCTTGCTATGGGGAATGCCCTGCATGTGCTACAAGATAGAAAGGAGGGGAAATCAGTGATTTAGCAGTGTCTTTCACTGGTGCAAGCAGCAAGAAACTTACTGTTGGGAGAAAGATTCCAACTGTCCAGTAGCAGAGTTAGCACAATTGCGATTGCTTCAATCACATTACAACTAGTTAGATATGCATCTGCCCTCAACCACCTTTAAACAAATGTTCCCCATGCTTAGGCTAGAATAAATCACAGACACTTAGCTTTGCAAATAAGTGAGTGTTTTACTTACAGAGTCTCCATAAGTTAGAGCAAACAAGTCAACATCTGTTGGCAGTAAAACAAAAATAAAAAAGGTTCCAAACAACTTAAAAGGTAAAGTACAATGTTTCCTTATGAAAGGATAATGCAATCTTTGAGTTAGCAAAGATACAGGCTAGAAAATCTCCTTTTGGAGTTATTCAGTTGCAGGGCGCCATGGCAGCACAAAGAAAGACTGAGGGGCGGGGGAAAGCAGAGGCTTAAGAGAGCCTGATAAGCCACACCCAGTTGCAACCTGAGCTCTGGGCTGCTTTTCATCCTGATAGCTCATATGAGAAGCATCTTTCTTTCTTTTTGGGAAGGGGAGGCAACAGGCAAGTGGACCAAACTGTGCAAAATGAAGGAGGTGCATGACTGGATCTTCCAATGTTTCCAAGTTTAATGAAAAGGAGCCTTGAGCCACACCCCTCCCCCAATGAGGTCAAGCTAGGGATACTGGGTGAGGATGAGTGTAACCCTTTCTCTCATGCTATTTCCTGGATCTAAATTGCCCCACTCCAATGCTGTTAATTTCCAGTTGACCCCTACTGGGTCAAACAGCAGCTTTAGAGGCTACAGCAGGCTTCCTCAGCCTTGGCCCTCCAGATGTTTTGATACTACAATTCCCATCATCCCTGACCACTGGTCCTGCTAGCTAGGGATCATGGAAGTTGTAGGGCCAAGGTTCAGGAAGCCTGGGCTACAGCAAGTAACCAGCATGCGGGAAAGCGATAGTCCTATCTCCTCCCACCACTGCTGCTCTTCTCCATTTCTGAATCCTATTGTCAGAGGCTCAGGAGCAGAAGAGCAGGGGAGAGAGCAAATAGAGAGCGGAGGAGAGGAATCAGAGGGGAGCGTAGGGGAATATGACAGTGGACCGAGAGATTCCATGAGCTTCTCCAGCGAATCAGAAGATTCCCAGGAGGGGGCGCCTATGGTAAGGGCGAGGCGAATCCCAGAGGGGACGATCCATAAACAGGGAACCAGAGGGGAGTCCCAAAGGAGTAGCGGAGAAGTAGGGCCAGTTCCCCCACCAGAGCACAGTGGGGGAGAAGAGGCATGGGAGTCAGGACCAGCGTCTCCTCCATCGGGGAGTGGGGAGACGGAGGGAAGGGCAGGTCCAGCTAGCCTCCCCGAAAGGGGGAGCAGTGACACAAGTGTAACGGTCAGAAGGAAAGTGGGAGGCTGCGCGCGCGCGCCAAGTTCAAATGTGGAGGAGCGCGGGACAGCAGAAAACCCGGATTGGGAGCCAGGTCCTAAAGCCCGAAAGAGGGGGGAGGAGGAGTCGGGAGAATCAGCGTCAGAAGAATCTCGGAGGGCAGAGACTCCGACTAGCAGAAGGACCCAGAGAAAGAAGGAACAGAGGAAGAGGTGGAGTAAAGCTAGAATCTTAAGCTGGTGTCAGGGGGGCGGAGATTCAGATGGGACTTCTATGATCTGACGGATAGATGTAGCGTTGCGCGCTGCACGTCTGGAAATGAGACTGAACTTCAATAAAGACTTTTGAACTTGAGCAAGAAGCAGCGTTGGTCTTGTGTGAGCTGGGACCTTGGGCAGCGCTGACAGTAAGTCCCATCTCCAATAAACTCTGCGAGCTCACGGAGATAGGCAAAGATGACGACTGAGGAAAAAGTCAAGCAATTGCAGGAAGCGGTGTCAACGCTCTACGCAGAATTAGCTGCGTCTAGGAAAAAAGAAGAAGACACAGCTGCGCTCTGCCAGGATCTGCAAGCCAGGTGGGACAAATGGGGAAAGGAGGGGCAGCTGGGAGCCAAGCCGGAGGGAGTTAGCCTCGGGAAAAGGGGGGCAAGCCTTGTGACCCATTTTGACGGGAACCTGCAGCAGTACCCTAACTTCAGAGCAGAAGTAGTCTTCGCGCTCAATTTGCTTCGGAAAGATTTTAGAGATGAGGAGGAGAAAGTGGGTTTCATAATCACTCATCTGCATGGGGAAGCTAAGTCGTGGCTGCGAACTTTGCTACGCGAAAATGACCCCGCCCTCAAAGATTCAAGCGCTTTTATTGGAGCCATGGACGCTTGCTTTAAATCAACGGTGGATGTGGATGTCGCTAGAAGGGAAATGCATGGATTGCGACAAGGGAGAGCGACGGTGCGCCAGTATCATTCCCGCTTTTTTGGGTTAGTAAATGTGCTGGGCTGGCAGAAGGACTCAGCTGCCGTCAGGGATCTGTTCTGGGAGGGGCTGAATGGAGCCGTTAAAGATGAACTGGCGAGGGGGGAGAGACCCCAAAATACAACAGAAGTAGTCCAAAGGGCGCTTGCAATTGGGGTGCGCCTGGAAGAACGCCCGTGGAGCAGGGAGGAGGGGCGAAGAGCAAACACGTCAGTTAGAACGACTCCCTTCCTACCCAGAGAGACAGAGCGCGCTCAGTCCACGCCTCCTCTCATAAGTGGAGAGGAGCCAATGGAAATCGGAGGTGCAAGGGCTCAGACAGCAAGCAGAGCCCAGACACCAGGAGCAGTCAAGGCGAAGGCTCCTAGAGGGAGCAGGAAGTGTTACATCTGCGACAGTGCACAGCACATGGCGAAAGAGTGTCCCCAGAGGCTCCAGAAGCACACTGCAGCCTCAGCAACTGTTAAAGGAGGAATTCAGCAGGGAGTTGAGCAGCAGGGAAAAGGCGACGCCTGGTTGGAGATGGAGGCTCTGGGGCTCAACCAGGCGAGTCAGTGAAACAGTCCCCAGAGATTTTGCAGCCCACAGACCCCCTCCCACCCAAACCAGTGGTGCAACTCACTGCATCGCTCCAGCTGCCCGATGGGCTCACCCTGGAGGTCCCTATTACCATTGACTCTGGTAGCAACGCAGACTTTGTAGGGTTGGACTTCGTCAAGCAGCATCGCATAGCACTCCTGCCAGCCACGATGCCCCTAAATGTTGTCACGGTAGATGGCAGGAAGATACTGGGAGGAGAGGTGGTACAGCAAACACCGCCTCTGGTGATGCAAATTGGAAACCACCGCGAAGTCATCAGTTTCAACGTCACCCACCTGTCGGACACGCCCATAGTGTTGGGCATGAGTTGGCTGGATAGGCACAGCCCGGCATTAGCGTGGTACCAGCGGCAATTGACCTTCTGCTCTTCCTACTGCGCAGCGCACTGCATCCAGACCTGCCAGGAAGGAGAGGGGCAAGAGGATGCACCGCAGCTACACCTAGGCGTGGTGCAAGCGGTGCCCAACAAGTACAAGGACTTTTTGGAAGTCTTCTGCGAGAAGGAAGCAGACAAGCTGCCTCCCCACAGACCCTACGACTGCAAGATTGACCTCCTGCCAGGGGCGACGCTGCCAACTGGGAAACTGTACTCCATGTCTGAAGACGAAATGCAAGAACTCAGGGAGTTCATAGATCGCAATTTGAAGCGGGGATTCATCCGGGAATCCAAAGCAGTGGGGGGCAGTCCCGTGTTTTTCGTGAAGAAGAGAGACACGCCCGAACGGAGGCTCATAGTGGATTATAGAATCATCAATTCCAGGACAAAGCCCACAGCATTCCCCATGCCCAAAATTGACGACCTGCTCGCGACGGTGAGGAAGGGACGGATCTTCACCAAGTTGGATTTACGAGGGGCCTACAACCTTATACGCATGCGGGAGGGCGACGAGTGGAAGACAGCCATGTTTACGCCTTTAGGAACCTATGAATACAGAGTCATGCCGTTTGGTCTCCAAAATGGCTCCCATTGTTTCCAAGCTTTCATGCACCACGTGCTAGCGGGACTCCTCTACAAGAAGTGCGTCTGCTTTTTAGATGATATCCTGATCTTTTCGGACTCGCAGGAGGCGCACGAGGAGGACGTCAAGGAGGTCCTGCAGAGACTACGGGAGCACAGACTTTACGCCAAACTGGAGAAGTGCCAGTTCGACACGACAGAGGTGGATTTCCTGGGCTACAAGCTGTCCGACAAGGGACTTGCCATGGACAGCGCCAAGGTCCGCTCAGTGTTGGACTGGAAGAGCCCGCGCAACCGGAAGGAGGTCCAGAAGTTCGTCGGTTTCGCCAACTTTTATCGCAAGTTCATCAAGGGGTTCGCGAAGGAGACAGCGGCCATCACGGACACCCTCAGCTCCAAGAAGAAGAAGTTCACCTGGACGGACCAGGCGGAGCAGTCCTTTCGGAGGCTCAAGCGTCTCTTCGCGTCCGAAGAACAGCTGCTACACGTAAACCCCAGCAAACCGATGAGGGTTGAAACGGACGCCTCGGACAGAGCGGTGGGGGCGGTCCTGTTGCAGCAAGATCCGCAAGGGGACTGGAGACCGTGCGCATTCTACTCCAGGAAGCTCAGCACGTCGGAGCAGAACTACACCATCTGGGACAGGGAGTTGCTGGCCATTCATGCAGCTTTCAAGGCGTGGCGGCACTTCCTCGTCGGAGCCAGACACACGGTGCAGGTTCGCACGGACCACAAGAACCTGGAGTACTGGCGCACGGCGAAATTCCTGAACCAGAGACACATCCGCTGGGCGGAGTTCTTTGCAGATTTCGATTTCCGGATAGAATACATCCCGGGAGACAACAACGTCATGGCGGATGCGCTATCCAGGAAGCCGCAGTATCTCGAGGAAGCGGCACCGGCAGCGGCCAAACACATTTTCGCACCAGAGGTGTGGGCGTGCGCTTCAGCCGCAGTGGACCTGGACGCAGTCCGTCGTGCGCTACAGGCGGATTCGTTTGCGCAAACCAAGATGGAGGAGGTGCGAAACGGCACAGCGAGGGACGGCGAGTTCCAGATACGCGACGGACTACTCCTCCGCAAAGGGGCTCTCTACGTACCGGGAGAAGACCTTCGCGCGAGAGTCTTGCAGCAGCTGCACGACGCGCCCAGCGCTGGGCACTTCGGCAAGGACAAGACGGCGGAATTAGTCACCAGGGACTTTTGGTGGCCCAAGGTGCGGGGAGAAGTTGCGGATTACGTTTCCAGGTGTGACACCTGCCAAAGGGCCAAGCCAGTACACAGGAAGCCGGCGGGTCTGCTGGAACCGCTGCAGACGCCGCTCGAACCATGGGAGAAAGTGGCCCTGGACTTTGTTACAGATCTGCCCAGTTCGCGCGGCAAAACAGCAGTACTCGTGGTCGTAGACCTCTTCACCAAAATGGCGCATTTCATTCCGTGCGCGAAGGTGGCCACAGCGGAACAGACCGCCAAGCTGTTCATAGACCACGTGTTCAAAGCTCACGGCCTGCCGCGGTCCATCCTGTCCGACCGGGGCCGCCAATTCATCTCGAACTTTTGGCAGAAGCTGCTGGGCATCCTGAACGTCAAGATCAACTTAGCGTCGGCACGACACCCGCAGACCAACGGACAAGCGGAGAGGGTCAACGCCATCATGCAGCAGTACCTGCGATGCTACGCCAATCAACAGCCCTCGACCTGGGTGGACTACCTACCGCTAGCCGAGTTTGCCTACAACAACACGAAGCACGGGTCTACAGGGGTGACACCGTTCTTCGCCAACAATGGGCGCCACCCCAGAACCTTCCCGGGGTTGGAGACCGAGGCAGAGGGGGAGCCACGGGGGGCAGAGCACTTAGCCGCAGAGTTACAGGAGGTCCATGAGCAACTCCGAAGGCACTTGGAACTCGCGAAACACGCCTACAAGATGCAGGCAGACAGGCACAGGAGGGTTGGGGAAGACATACAGGTAGGGGACTGGGTCTGGTTAGCAGCTCAGGCAGTGCCGGCCAGAACGCTAGCTAAGAGGAAGCTAGGACACAAGCAGCTGGGACCTTACCAGGTCGCGGCACAAATCAATCCAGTGGCCTACCGGTTGACACTCCCGGAGGGCTCCAGAATGCACCCAGTTTTTCACAGGTCAGTGCTCACGCCTTACAAGGCGCCCCACAGGTTTCAGGCGCCAGGGACCGCACCAGCTCCACGTAGCCCATCGCCAGCAGGGGAGGGACCACAGAGGGCGACGCCACTCAACGAGGTCACAGAGATTTTGGACTCCAGATGGGGGGGAGAGGGAGTTGAATATCTCCTCGCCAGGGAGGGTACTCCGGCCAGCGCCAACGAGTGGGTGCCGTGCTACGCCGTGGAGGAGCACTATCTCAAAGACGAGTTCCATTCGATCTTCCCACACAGACCCATGCCGGCGGAGTATTTTGACGACTGGCTTTTCACACCCACACTGTCAGCCAGCACGTTCCAAGGTTTCTCCTCAGATGAGGAGCCGATGCCGGGGATGAGCTCCCCGGAGGGGTCGCTCTCGGGGTTTGCCACGGACCGCTCCTATTGGTGGGACACTCAACCAGAAGTGGGGTGGAGCAGGGAACTGCTGAGGGGGCCCTTGCACACAGCCTCACCCGAGGGACCGGGGGGAGAGGAGGACATGGACGTGTGGGGGGAGGATCTTGGTTTTGAGCACGACAGCAGAGAAATGGAAGCAGAGGAAGTCGACGTCGACGAACCCATCGTGGGGGGGCCTGATCCCGCTGGACGGTTGCACACCAGGGAGAGAGAACGGAAGCCAGCACTCACACCCCCAGCGCTGGAGCACCTGGAACCCACACCCGAAGAGGGGGAGGGGGGAAGGGGGGGCTTCGAGGGGGGGATGGATGTCAGAGGCTCAGGAGCAGAAGAGCAGGGGAGAGAGCAAATAGAGAGCGGAGGAGAGGAATCAGAGGGGAGCGTAGGGGAATATGACAGTGGACCGAGAGATTCCATGAGCTTCTCCAGCGAATCAGAAGATTCCCAGGAGGGGGCGCCTATGGTAAGGGCGAGGCGAATCCCAGAGGGGACGATCCATAAACAGGGAACCAGAGGGGAGTCCCAAAGGAGTAGCGGAGAAGTAGGGCCAGTTCCCCCACCAGAGCACAGTGGGGGAGAAGAGGCATGGGAGTCAGGACCAGCGTCTCCTCCATCGGGGAGTGGGGAGACGGAGGGAAGGGCAGGTCCAGCTAGCCTCCCCGAAAGGGGGAGCAGTGACACAAGTGTAACGGTCAGAAGGAAAGTGGGAGGCTGCGCGCGCGCGCCAAGTTCAAATGTGGAGGAGCGCGGGACAGCAGAAAACCCGGATTGGGAGCCAGGTCCTAAAGCCCGAAAGAGGGGGGAGGAGGAGTCGGGAGAATCAGCGTCAGAAGAATCTCGGAGGGCAGAGACTCCGACTAGCAGAAGGACCCAGAGAAAGAAGGAACAGAGGAAGAGGTGGAGTAAAGCTAGAATCTTAAGCTGGTGTCAGGGGGGCGGAGATTCAGATGGGACTTCTATGATCTGACGGATAGATGTAGCGTTGCGCGCTGCACGTCTGGAAATGAGACTGAACTTCAATAAAGACTTTTGAACTTGAGCAAGAAGCAGCGTTGGTCTTGTGTGAGCTGGGACCTTGGGCAGCGCTGACACCTATTATTAACTGAAAACAGAAAAAATGGAAGATTCAATCATGTATTTTGTGCCTGCGTTTTCAATATTCCAATATGTGTTATGATTTTACTGTTTTCTCCTCATATTACGGAGGGAGGGGGCGGTCAAATTCAACCTTCACTCATGACTTAAATACATTTCTTATAAATGTTAATAGTGGTGCCTTAGTACACTTAACAGCCACAGGGGAATTGAGAACTGGGGGAAATTGCACGAAATGCCAGTGAGAAAGATCTGGTTTCCTCTTTATAATGCAGTAAAGAAAGGCATGAATTGAAAAATGCATGTTTTAATATTTTACGCAGCCTACATTGGATGCGATGGGGAATGAATGCAGGGAGCCTGGAAGCAGCCCTTTTTCCTTGGCGGAGGCAAGGCTGTGTGTGTGTGTGTGTGTGTGTGTGTGTGTGTGTGTGTGTGTGCTGGTTAATTTGCAACTACTCAGGGTGGTGATGTTTATGATTCTGATGCGTGTGCTCAAATGTGCATAGCATGGGAAGGTGTCAAGAAAAAGATGACCACTCTACATGCTGTCTTCATGACCATTCCAAGCCCATCTGTTACTGGGAGCACCTTCTGATAAGAAGAACCTTCTCTTCAAGGAAGGCAACCGAGATGTGGATCAGATTAATGGTGGAAAGGGGAATTATTCCTAGACTCTGGAAAGACTGGGCTCCCTCGGCAGAGGCAGAATGGATAACTAGCTTTACTCAAATTACACCTCCTGGGAGTGTGATTTATAAAACACAGAACAGGGGAGATTTATTCAAAAACATATGGAAGCTATTTATGGATTATGTTGATGGGTCTGGGATTAATGTATGAAAATATGTAATACTGCTACATTTGTTGGAAAGATTGCTACATAATGAAGGCTTCATCTATAAATTATGCACTCCCTGTTCAAGTCATGTGTTCGGAGGGTAGTTGATGGCGGGAGGCGGAGGTGAAAGGGAATCCTTTGTTTTTGGAGGAAGTTTGTTGGTTTGGGGTTAGTATGGTGTTCTCTCTCACTCTCTCTTAAGATCACTTAGGAAGGAGTGGATAACCATACTGTAAATTGCCCTGAGGGTGATGAAGAGCACAAACATTACACCTTTGTACACATCTGAAGCCTAATCCTGACACGTGCTCACTAGCTACTATGGAAGGTAGCACACTTTTTTTCATTGGCTTCCCGACATGAATGAAACTCAAGAGCAGACAAGCAGGATGGCCTGGATTCAAAAAGCCACAGGGCTAATTTCTTGTGCCCAATGGGCAGTCGAATCTGGGTCTCGTGGGTCTCATGAACAATGCAGCAGCTCTCCTTGCCATGTAGGAAAGCCCACTGCAAGGCATCTGTTCTGGGGTAATCCTGCAGGCTTAGAGAGGGCACTCTGCAAGGCCTTGCCACACTTGTCTTCAGGGAAGACGAACAGCAATGCTGCACAGAGGATTGCCTCTCTCTCATTGAACTCAATGAGACAGGGGCCTTCTGGCTGTGGTGGAAGCAGAGGAGTGGGTGGGTCACTGCCTCTTGCACCTCTGCCACCCAAAGCAGCTGCTTCACCCTGCCTAAGGGGTATGCTAGGGTTGCCATACGTCCGGATTTTCCCGGACAGGTCTGGAATTCCAATGACAGAATTAGCATCTGGAGGGAATTTCAGAAAATGGACAAAATGTCCAGATATTTGAAATTTTCAACAGCTCCCCTCCTGTTGCTCGGTCCCTGCTCCTGCCAATCTAGCAGTTCGAAAGCACGTCAAAAGTGCAAGTAGATAAATAGGTACCACTCCGGCAGGAAGGTAAACGGCGTTTCCATGCGCTGCTCTGCTTCTCCAGAAGCGGCTTAGTCATGCTGGCCACATGACCCGGAAGCTGTACACCGGCTCCCTTGGCCAGTAAAGCGAGATGAGCGTCGCAACCCAAGAGTTGGTCATGACTAGACCTAATGGTCAGGGGTCCCTTTACCTTTAGTAAGTCAGGGATGGGGAACATGTGTGGCTCTCCAGGTGTCGATGGACTCTTAACTCCCAGCAAATGTTTTTTGTTATTAGGTATGTGATCTTTGCTGTCTATTTTGTTGTTTGTTCAGCTTGTAAACGACCTTGTGTATAGAAATTAAAAGTGAAATTAAATGAAATGAAATTGTTTTTGGAGAGGATTCTACCCCTCAGTTTATTTTCTAAAGGCTTTTGTACTTTAACGGACTTTGTGGTTACCACAACTCTCATCTATTAATGTCAACACTTTTTGGCTGCACAGACTCATAGAATTGTAGAGTTGGAAGGGACCCTGAGGGTCATCTAGTCCAACCCCTTGAGATGCAGGAATCACAATTAAAGCATGCCTGACAGATGACCATCCAACCTCTGCTTAAAAACCTCCAAGGAAGTCCATTCCGCCGTCAGACAGCTGTTCCAGTCAGAAAGTTATTCCTAATGTTTAGTCGGAATCTCCTTTCTCCCTTGAAGATTGTAAACAGAATGCAGGAGGGAACCTTAATGGGGAAGACATGCATTCCATGCAGTAACACCAGGAATAAAGAACCTTGGTGGATTAGATTAAAGGTCTATCTAAAATAGGATTCTGTTTCTGGCAGTGCCAATCAGGGGCTCCTGGCAAACAAAAACTCCCTTCCCACCCCACTGTTTGCGCACAAGCAACTGGTATTTAGAGATCTACTGTCTCTGAACATGGAGGTTACATTTAGCTCTCATGGCTTAAATAGCAATTGATATTTCATGAATGTGTCTATTCTCCTTTTAAAGCAATCAAAGCTAGTGGTCACCATCACCACACCTTGTCACAGCAATTCTCATACCAGTGGTGTCCAAACTTTTTTCAAAGAGGGCCAGATTTGATGAAGTGAAGGGCTGTGGGGGCCAACCATTGTTGACCTTTTTTTAGGGTTAGAGTTGTTGAGCTTCTTTTAGGATTGAAGTTGTTAAGGTTTTTTTTAGGATTTTACCCCAGGAAATAAAGTGCCACAGAGGCCGGATTTTACCGATCGGCAGGCCAGATTAGGCCCCCAAAATGGACTTTGGACATGCCTGCCATAAACCAATTATGCCCTGTCTGCCCTGAATCTACTGCCAATCACATTTCAGTGTGTGACCCTGAATCCTACCATTATGCGAACAGAATAACTTATTTCTGTCACATTCCCCAAACCATGCATGATTCCCCTAGCAGATATTCCCTTTATTTTAACCATCTTTTTGCTATGACTAGAACAACTTCCATGATCAGGTTATAGGATCTAAGTCCAACTGCAGTTAATCACAGATACAATGTGAGGGAGCCAGCTAAGGAAGCCGATTTGTGGCACTCTTAAGGGCAGCAGATGGAAAGAGAGACCAGCCTCACCGATGAGCCACCACCTACTAAACTCTTGGGATTCAATTGGGACTTACATTAATTAGTAGGGAGAAGGGCTGGACTTGGAACAGGGCTATCATCCTGATCCTATATAAAGTTATTAAAGATATACTCCAGAAATCCCCTTCCATTCGAACCCTTTAACAAGTTGTTGGTGAGACAGGCCAAGGCCAAAGGCATCACACATTTTCTTGAGTTCATTAAAGATAATTAAAGAAATTAAGCCAGGGGTCTCAGTTGCCTGGTGACTTCCTTTTCTTTGATTTATGGCCCCCTTGGGTTCAGAGGGAAGCAATTCTGCCAGGGCTGGTTCCTCTAATCTGAATTTTACAAGAAACGGATGTGCTAAAAGAAGCAACAAGCCAGTGGTGCTTCTGGTTGCATTTTCAGCCTGATTTATAGAGCTGTAAAACAATCTGGATCAGGGAACTGCCATTAACTTCAAGAGAGCTGTGAACACTGCTTCCCACCCCCCCAGAAAAAACCCCTTCTGCTTTAGGACTTCTGAACCAGGTTCAGAAATGGCACTGAAAGCTATTCTCTCTCTCCATTACTTTGAAAAGTGTTTAAGACAAAGGTAATATACTCAAGCTGTACAGCAGATGGAGCTGAAATGGCACCAGAATAGAGGCAGAGACCAAGCAGCACAACGGTGAGCTGGAGGTTTGTCATCATCCTGTGGGTGTTGTGGTTGCATTTGCTACTATTTGAATTCATACTCACCAAAATGACCCCCAAAGCTCTGCAATTATGTTATATAGTGTGATGCAGCAGCAAAAAAAAATCTCTTCTAGGCTGCATCAAGTATAATGTCCAGATTAAGGGAAGTAATAGTACCAACCTTTTCTGCTTTAGTCAGACCACACCTGGAGTACTGTTTCCAGTTCTGGACACAATTTAAGAAGGATATTGACAAGCTGACACGTGTGCAGAGAAGGGCAACCAAGGTGATCAAGGGTCTGGAAACCAAGCCTGATGAGGAGTGGTTGAGGGAGTTGGGGATGTTTAGCCTGGAAAAGAGGAGCCATCTTCAAATAGCTAAAGGGCTGCCACATGGAAGATGGAGCAAGCTTCTTTTCTCCTGCTCCAGAAGGGAAGATCTGAACCAATGGATTCAAGTTACAAGAAAGGAGATTCCAATTAAACATCAGAAAGAACTTTCTGACAGCAGGAGCTGTTCCACAGTGGAATGGAATTCCTTGGGAGGCTGTGGATTCTCCTTCATTGGAGGAGTTTAAGCAGAGGCTGGATGGCCATCTGTCATGGATGCTTTATCTGAGATTCTTGCACTGCAGGGGGGTTGGACTAGATGACCCTCAGGGTCCCTCCCAACTCCACAATTCTGATTCTATTCTGTTTATTAATTATTTTGTTAGTATTAATATTAGTGAGGGACCAGGTGGCTCTGTGGGTTAAACCACAGAGCCTAGGACTTGCCGATCAGAAGGTCGGCGGTTCGAATCCCCGCGATGGGGTGAGCTCCCGTTGCTCGGTCCCTGCTCCTGCCAACCTAGCAGTTCGAAAGCACATCAAAGTGCAAGTAGATAAATAGGTAGTGCTCCGGTGTGAAGGTAAACGGCGTTTCCGTGTGCTGCTCTGGTTCACCAGAAGCGGCTTAGTCATGCTGGCCACATGAACCGCCAGCTCCCTCGGCCAATAAAGCGAGATGAGCGCAGCAGCCCCAGAGTCGGTCACGACTGGACCTAATGGTCAGGGGTCCCTTTACCTTTTATTAATATTAGTAAATAGCACCTTAAGTGTTTATGGGGCTTTGCCTTTTGTAAAAAGTTTGCTCTTCCCATGAGTTCTTGGCCTAAGTTTCAAGGGTAGGGCAGATGGCCGTCCAAGGGCAAATAAAAAATAGGGAGCCTGAGAAATGTGCAAAAAGAGATACTTAAAATGAAACAGTAGAGATGAACCCCGGGAAGAGGTACAAGCATGAGGCAAAAATAATAATAATCAAGTATGACTCTCTAACATGCACATCAAAATTTGACTAGCTTCAGCTATGAAAACAAGAAGCCTTTAACCTATTTCATAGATAGTTCCAGTGGTGGTTCCAGTGCAGATGAGTCCTTCACATCCAGTGTTTACATACTGTATCTTCGTTTGGCAAGCTCATTTCCACACCTTCCCATTTTCCGGTCATGGATATTTTCATTCATTCACTGCTATTCTATGGCTTGCCAATCAAATTGGTGGGTGGAGCTTCAGGAAATATATTCAGAGGTGGGGGGGTTGTACCTCCCCTCAACCCCACCCCCCACTGTTTACTGCTCTGGGTATGTCTCAACCTGTATGCACACTTTTTTTAAAAAATGCAGACGTGCAAAAGAGTGAATGTTCACACTATTCTTACGCTTCACAATGGGCAAAAGAGAGGTTTGTGCTCTTGTGGAGGGAAGGCACTTCCATTTCTTTTTAATACTGGTGTCTTGTGCAAAACCTCTCTATGTGACCATGTAACAGAATATTGATTGACCTTTATCAACATACACACACCCGGCCAAAACCCCCCCAAAATTAGTGATTAGTCTCCAAGGTGGTGATTTTGAGATGGCTGCTGCTCCTAACCAGCTTCTTGAAATTTGAATGGGTCTTCAGCAGAAATAATCTGGGTCAATGGGAACTATGTGACTAGATTGTGCTGGCATGAGGAGCAGATGGACATACGACCTGTTGCAACATCACCGCCCCCCCCCCAAATGTTAATGAGCTGGAGCTTCCATACCAACAGTGTCTACAGATTCCTTAGATTTCACATGGTACAGGGAAATACAGATTAACTTGCAAAAAGCAGGGGCTGTCATTTTGATGGTGACAGCATATGCAGACTCTGCAAAAGAATCTTATATACATACATAGCAGCACCATTTCCACAATAAACTCCTACCTGGAAGTAGGAAGCACCCTTGAATGACACTGATCTCTGTCTCCTTTCTCAGACTTATAAATAAATAAATAAATAGATGATAGATGATAGATAGATAGATAGATAGATAGATAGATAGATAGATAGAAAAGCAGCTTCAGAGGCTGTGGTTAGCTGCAGAAGACGAGCCTATAGGTCCTTTAAGACTTCTCCCTACTAGTGAATTTCCCTGTAATGGTTTTCCCCAAGCTGTTCCCCTACCTGTGGGAGAAAAGATGCAAAGCCTTCATATTGTGTTCAATGGAAGGAGAAACACCTCTTGGGGAAGGAAAGTTTTAGAGGAACCAATGGCAGGAACAGCCCCTGCCCTGCAGCATCAGAAGCTTCTTTTTCAGGAGTGTGTGGGGTTTGTTCTGTTTTTTAAGCCAGGGATAGATTTAACAGACTAAATGGAAAGTGCAGTTTGAGCCCCACTCAAGTCCGTTGTAGACCCAGGCTGATGCTGTACCGTTCAGACTGAAGGTAGGGGCTTATGTGATCCGTTGCTCCTAATAACAATAATGCCATTACTTTTATTATTGGTAATAATAATTTTTACTACTACAATAACTTGTTGCACATAGAAAGCTAGAATATCAAGAGGAAGCGCAGACTAGAATTCTGCTGAGCTCCCAGCACTAAGTTTTCTGTATGCAGGGTAAGTTTTGTGTGTGGAGTAATCCATAATATGAACTGCACATTCAGTCTGAAGTGGTACAGCCCTAACTCTAGGTCAGAGTCAGCTGCTAAAAAGACATTATTGCAGCTTGCTTTCAATCGGCTATGTAGCAACACAGCGCTTCCAGAGTGCTTCCAGGGAGGGGAGTAATTTTTGCCTTTCTGAAAGAAGGAAATGTCACACTGAAAGATGGATTTCAAAAATCTTTTTCCAAAGAATAGTTTCCCTGAAAAGGAGCACAGCTGATCAAAAGCCAGGAGTTCAGATATTTTATTTTAAAATGCAAAGCTGGGTGGCCTTCATCTTCAGATCTCTCCACACATGCTCCTCTTTTTTTGCGCAAAACGGAGTCTGCCGTCTGCAGCATGACTTCCAGCTCTGGGTGCAGCTGCAAGTGATCCAAGCGTTTCAAACGCACCCGCCACTTGCAACACAAACATCTCTGATTGGCTGCTGCTTCACCGGCTCCCTTAAAGTTGCTAGCACTTGGAAGTGGGGTGCTATGGAGGGGAGGGAAGGAAGTCCATATATGAACATAATAAAAAAGGCTTTGTCCAGCATACGATTAGCCCAGTATCCTGCTTCCAGTGGCAGCCGGTCATACGCTTTTGAAAAATGCAAACGCAAGCAGGGATATAAAGGCATTGCTCTCCTACCCTCCTTTACTGCCTCTATGCATCCAGCTGATTGTTCTGTTTAGAACATGTGGAGAGCCCCCTCCCCTCCTCCCTAACCACTGCCAATTTTAGCAGCCATCACCACATCTTGTGGCAGTGAATTCCACCATCCAGCACATATTGGGCAAATAAATGCTCCCCTTTGTCTCCTCCACTGTCTCAACTCTATTGCCAATCACAGTTTCAGCAGAGGAGGTCTGGCTTCAAGCTTTAAGGGGTTCTGTGTTTTACTACAACCCCAAGATCTACCAGACACATATCCAGGCAAAAAAAGTCTTACCTGCACATCATTCATGGGGTCCTGAACTGGTAGACTGATAGACCAGAAATGAGACCTTGGGAGTCATAAAAGATAGCTCATCAAAAGGCAAATTACATGCAAGGACTCGTTAGGAAAGGAATTGAAAATAAAGCTGCCAATAGCCTAATGTCATTATACAAATCTTTGGTGCAATACCATTTAGAAACTGTTCTGGTTCCCTCGTCTCAAAAATGATACTGTAGAGTAAGCAAAAGTTATGAAAGGGACAATGAAAATGATAAAGGGGGTGGGGCAACCCCCCTGCTGCCCTTAAGGAAGCTTGCAGCGTTTGAGACTTTATAGTTTAGAGAAAAGGCGGGGTGATAATAGTTTATAAAATAATGCAAGGCATGGGGAAAGTGGATAGAGAAAAGTCCCCCCCCCCCCTATAACACTAAGAACTCCTGGGCACCCAGTGAAGGTGAATGTTGGAAGAATGAGCAAGATAAAAGAACACGGGACATAGTTAAACTATGGAACTTGCCATCTACTTCTACTTGCCATGATGGCTCTGCTCTGCTTCAGGGATGGAAGCAGCAATGCTTCTGAACACCAGCTGCACAAGGGGAGGGTGCTTTTGTGCTGCGGTCCTGCTTGCGCTTTTCCCCTAAGTGTCATCGGGTAGGTGGGCTGCTTTGAGAACCGGGTGCTGGACTAGACGGGCCCCTGGCCTGGTCCAGGAGGCTCCTTAGAAGGTCCTTAGAAGGCAAAGTTAGAATGAAAGAACAGGGTTAGCATGAAAGAACAAGGTGCCTCTGAGCAGTTACTAAGCAAAGAGGCTTGTTTTCAGTATCAGACTCAAGGGAACCTGCAGTGCTTCACCCCCAAAACCTATTCTCAGTCACCCCAAGTTTGCATCATTTTAAGCAGCTAGTTTAGGGAAGTCGGGGGGGTGGTTGCTTTATTATCTCTGCTGCGTAAAACAATGAGGGCTAGAAATCCTTCCCGATCCACTGCAGATCACCCTTCTCGCCATCCCGGGCCTCTAAAGAAGTTGCTATGAAGGAGGAAAACTGCTTCCTGAGCTGGGCTGGACCATCCCGTTGCCCTGGCCGGGGCCTGCAAGCTGGGGCAGCCCTCATTATTATTTATTAAGTAATTGATAAAATAATCCACCCCAGGGGCCCGGGAACACTACGTGGGAATGCAGGCCTCGCTTGCCCGCCCCACGATGTTTCTACGGAGACCTGCTCACAGACAGGACTCGCGCCCCATTTTGTCCTCGCGACCCTCAACTGTTCTGATTGGGAGCGGGGCAGGCGGCTGGCGGGGCCCCGGAAAGGAAGCCAACCTGGCCTGGGCTGCGTGGCGCCGGCGCCGCCCGGTGAAAAGGGACGCGGCCCTGCTCCGCCGCCCCGCCGCGCCGCTCCCGAGGCCACAAAGACACCAAAGCGCGGCTCGCTTCGCCGGCGAGGCCCTTGAGAAGCAGCGCCGCCGACGCCTCCCTCCGCGGCGCCGGCGCCTTTTGTGGCGGCCTGGCCATTCAGCCGGGGCGCTCGGGCGTGTGACGGCAGCGCCCGACGTATTGTCCTGGCCCCCTTATTAATCGCCCTCGGGCGAGGGGAGCGGCGAGGGGGCTCCGGACTGAGGGGAGGCCGAGCGGGGCGGCTGCTCTTCGTCCGCCCGCCCGCCCGCCGGCCTCTCCTCTCCCGGAGCCGCCCTCGCCTGAGGCGACCCAGCCGGCGAGTCCCGGCCAGAAGTGGACGGGGCAGAAGGCCGGAGGAGGGAGCGCCGCGCGGAGCTTTTCCTGCCCGTGTGAGCCGGGAGGAGACGAGAGAGCGAGCAGCAGCGGCTCCCGGGGCAGCCGGCAGGGAAGGCGAGGCTGGCGCGCTGCTTGGAGGGGCTTCGCGCTGCCCAGAACTGGGGCTTCACGAGACTGGGCGGAGCCCGCTTCTTCTCGACCCGCAGGCAGCACCCAGGGCGCGCGCAAAACTTCGCGCTCCGCCACCGTCGTCGCAGGATCGCCGAGGGGAGAAGCGGCCCGCGAGCCGCGCCCACGAAACCACCAGCCGACGTTTTGGAAGGAGGAGGATCCGCCCCGGAGTGTCCCCCCCTCTCCGCGCTCCCTGCTGCTTGGAACCGAATCCCTTTCAGATCTCCAGCAGCGTTTTGCGAAGGTGGGGGCTTTCTTTTCCCGGAAAGCAGGAGGCCGCGAGCCCTGCCGGGGCGCAGGAGAAAGCCGATCCCGGGGCCAGAGCTCCTGTACATGGCCCCCTTTCCCGCCTGCCCCCTAGACCAGCCCCCGAGTCCAGCCCGTGGCCGGTGCCTAGTCCCTCTCGCCCACCCGCTTGCCGGCCAGCAGCCCCGTCTGCAGTCACCTGAAAGCGAAACAAGCTACTCACCTGCGGCGCGAGCAGAAAGTGCGGTGAACGGATTTCCAGGGAAGCTGCTGCAACTGCAGCCGTCTGCCCGCGAATTTGGGTTGGCGGGGGCCCAGAAGCGCAACTGGACCTTGTTTCTGAGCAAGCATGCATAGATAAGAGCCTGGCTGCAAAGTGGGTGGGTGGGAAGGGAGTTAAGTACGGAGAGGTTAGTGGATGCGTGTTTACTCCGAATGACCTAACAAAAACACACACACACACACACCCCACCGATTGAACCATTGGTCCCCTGTAAATGTCCACAGCATAGCAGCCTACGTTGCGGAAAGGCTGCAACTCCAGCTATGGCGACACCCCCTTCAGCACTCCAGGAGTTTTAATATTTGTATGGAACTCTGGGTCCTGAACAAGTTTACAGTGCATGAATTCCAGTTTGAACTTACTTGCATTTATGTACTGCTTACGCCCTGCCACAACACCTAGCACGATTCCCCTAACGCCTGAATAGAAAAAAAATAATCTGAAAAGTGAGGCTAATTCTCAAACATTTCCAATTGAAATAAATGGATTTACTCAAGTTATTGTGGCAAGGATTCGAATGCAAGGTTGCAATGCTAGGTATAGTTACTTCAGAGTAAGTAACTTTCAAGTCATTAGGCACAGGATTGCAGTACTGATGCTTTTCCAACGCAGTAGGTGTCACAATAATGATCACTGAAGTTTGCTCAGCTCAGCTCGGTTTATATCGCTAGATGGGAAGCTTTTCTGATGAGATCAGATTTGCACAGCTTTTGTTACTTACTCAGATCCAAGACTGTGCTCTGAAATAGGAATGCTTGGGTGCCTGGGGAGGCCTTTGTGAAATTTGTTTTGTTCTGAAAAGGAGGAACCCAATGGTAGATATATATTCTTGGAAGGACAGAAAGGGAAGTCGCTTCCCACTGCTGGCAACAAGGCTTACTTTCCAATTAAGCAGTAGATTTGGGGACCTATGAAAATACACCACCTTTGGTCTTCTTCAGACCAGAGAAATCTAGGTCTTTGCACTGCAAACCTAGGCACTTTACTTCCAAGTAAGTTCTTTAAAATCAGTTGAACTTCTTCAAATAAGTGAGGACAATCCACACGAAGTTCTGCACAGCCTGCATTGAAATGCAGGGGTGGGGAGTGGGGGCCTAAGAGCCAGATTTGAGAAGTAATGATAAAAATAATCAACAGGAGCCCCAGATTCAGAGGGCTTGGATGGAATGAAACCTTGCAGACCTTCCAGGACAGAAGGCAATGTCCAACCATTCACCCCAAGGTCATTTAAAATTAATTTATTTATCAAATATAGCTATTAATATAAACGATAATAAATTTTCAACTGTACAGTATATTACACAGTACGCAGAGCCCTTCCACGGGGCTTGGTGGAAGAACGAGCGGCAAAGAGCAGCAAGTGCAGTCCTGGGGCCTGGAGGGATTTGGGGGGGCGGGGTGTCCACAGTCTGACTCCTGCGTCCAAAGGGGCAGCCCAAGCCTGCGGAGTATTCCGGTCCTTCGAGAGAGGCTTTACCTGGGCGAGTCCAGCGGACCAGCTCTCCTTCCTTCCCTGCTGGCCGTGCCTGTCCTTCGAGGGACCGAGGGCTGACACGTCTGACAGGCCTTCTCGCTAAGGCCCGATCCTCTGGGGTGGAGGAGCCCCGGGCTCGCCCTGGGGGGTTCTAGGTGAGATGGTACATGCTGTAGCCCACGTGCGCCGCGTAGAGTCCCACGGGGGTGACGGGCAGGCCGGCTCGCGGGAAGGGCCCCGAGGAGGCGTAGAGAGAGGCGCCCGCCACCGCCGGGCCGCCCAAGGGGAAGGAGATGCCGAAGGCGGCGGGCGGCAGCATGGGCTTGGCTGCCATCTTCAGCTTCTCCAGCTCGGCCTCCTGCAGCCGCTTGGCCTTGGCGCGCCGGTTCTGGAACCAGATCTTGACCTGCGTCTCGGTGAGGCTCAGCGAGCTGGAGAACTCGGCGCGCTCCGCGATGGACAAGTACTGCTTCTGGCGGAACTTCCTCTCCAGCGCCAGCAGCTGCGCCGTCGTGAAGGGCGTCCGCGGCTTGCGGTTGGTCTTGTGCTTGCGCAGGGTGCAGGCCGGCGGGCTGGCGCGCCCTGCGGAGACAGCGAGCGACACCCGGTAAGGCCCTTCCCAAAGACACCCCGGCGCGCCGAGCCGCCCCGCCGCCCGACCGCCCCCCCCCGGGCAAAAGGCGCAACAATCCCGGGAAGGCGAAGGAGCCCGGCTGGCGCGCAGGATCAGACCACCTGCTCACCCCGCAAGCCCCAAAGCCGTTTGCAGGGGCGCCTCAGCGGAAGAGCAATCTTAAAGTGCAGGAGGACCCGCAACCTGGGCAAATTTATCAGGAAATAAGCATCGCTGGCTGAACTCAGTAGGATTTAATTCAGAGTGAACGTATTTTAGAAACCGGCTGTAAGGCGGGTCTCGTTTGACAGCTTGCTCGGGTTAAACCGTCATCTAGTTAAACCACAGTAAGGCAATTTAGCTCTATTGAAATTAATGGGCCAAATTGGTATTAAATACAGTGCTTCTGGTTTATTTAAGCTGTAAGGGGAATTTCTTCGGGATTTTCCAGATTAGAATATTTCAAGAGCTGGGTTCTAAATTCAGCTGAGCGGAGTTACAATGATTCAGAGTAACTGGAGTCTGAACCTGGAGGATGTATGGTGGTACAATCCTAAACACACTTAAGAAAGAGCCGCGTTAAAATGCAGAAGGACTTTCAAACGGACTGGACCTTGCATTTTACTGAAGCGGAGCTGTTCCCGGATAGGAAAGCCAAGTCGACTTACAGCCAGGGGGACATTTTGCAACTGAACAAATAGGATGCTGGAAACCCCCCGAATTGTACAGATTTAAAGAAGGAGGCGACTTTTAGCTGGAAGAGAGAGAGAGAGAGAGGTCGTTCTGACAGCCCAAATCAGCCTGATCCCACCCACTCGCTTTAAAAGGCCTCATTCCCACGTAAGCGAATAGGATTGCAGCCTTCCAAGAGGCGCCTGGGTGTCACGCCAAGCCACGCCGCCGCCACAGCCAACCCCTCCCAAAGGCTTATCCGTGGGGGAAGACGCGCGTGGCCCCCAAAATGGTGCGTTTTCTTTAAGAGGTTGGGTGCATTTATTAGTGCTTCAGATAGAAAAATAAAGTATTGGGGCAGTTCATAAGAAGGGGAAAGCGGGGTTGGGGGAGGAAGGAAACCATAAATTATTGAACTAAAGGAAAAAAATTTAAAAAATGAAAAGGGCAGGTCCTGTCACTCACATCCCGTTTATGGCCCTCTTGGGAAACAGAGTGCGCATGTCATTAATTAGGGAGTCGGTGAGGACGCCGCTTGTTCCTTTTATGGCCTGTTTTAAGAACGACTCTCGGCATTCCGACCCACACCCTTTGGAGCGGAAGAATTTAGACTGCTAAACACATTTACTTGAAAATAAAGGCTGGCAGGTTTAACGGAGTCAAGTTAATTGTTTTAAATCATAGCCTCAAGTCAAGTTGAATCCAAGTGAAGCATTTCCATCGTGAAGCTAACACTCACAAAAGTTGTAGATCGCTTTCAGTGTTTCCATTAGCAGAAAAGACACTGGAGCTACTGTAGTCGTAGGTACCTTTACTTGGGAGCAATTCCCACTGCGACTCATCACTTTGAGTTAAAAGTGCACAGGCCGGGACTGCCAGCTGTGATGAAATCCTTTGGAGACATTCCAACGGGAAGCAAACCCCGTTGAAGGGAAAGAGCCACAGTTGACCAACGCAGGCCTCGGGAATGCCGGAGTATCTTTGCTGCAAGATTTTCCCGGTGGATTTGGCCCATTTTAAGTTAAGGCTACCCACGGTAGGACGCTAAGCTGACCTGGAGAATATATTCTTCCTAATATGTTTAATTTCGATAGTCTTTGAAGATATACTCACATAACTCTTCCCCAACCCCGTCCCTTATAGATTCCGTGCATTGCACAGGGGAAGCCATAGCAGGACGACAATTACAATATGGGATAGATTCTCTTTTCACATTCCGTTTGCAATAATTTGGAAGATTGCTTTTTTAAAAACAAAACCTTATTACTTCCTGGTATCTGGGCAACATTTTAAAAATAAATTGCAATTACAGGGGTTGGGAATCCAGCTGGAAAGAGATTCCTAATTAATCCAAAACGACATGAGCCCTGAACAAAAAATACAAGAGAAGCCTGTTTTGTTACTTTCAGTTGCTTTTCACTTTTTACATATCGGTAGGAAGTCCAAGAGATCACTTTTCAAGGAACAAACCCCTAACTTCAAAAGTGAGGCTGCTGGACATTTTAGAAACGGTTCAAATCACAGCGATCTACTGAAGTGGAATTTAGCATCGCTAGAAATGTTATGGGCATTTTCTCCAAAGCTACCTCTGCCCGGATTCTCCTACTCACTGACTGAAAGGAATTTCCACGGACACAAGTAGGAGTTAGAGCACATTAAAATAGCGCCCTTAAACTATTTTAAACTGCTAAAATACTCTTGTTTTAATCCGCGGGAGAGAAAAGGAGGCAGAAAAGTCCCCGCTAATTCCTCTCCTGCTCAGGCCGATCCGTAAACAAAGCAACTTTCTTTAAAACGAATCACTGAGGCGGATTGTGCGGCAGGGCTGGGTCTACATGGACTCCGCCACCTTCGATCCTAAAAAGTTTGCTGAGAAAAGTAAACTACTTTGAGTTGGAAGCTAAGTTTCCTGGGCCACAGGATGTTGTGGAAGGTCTCGCAGGGAAAATAAGGCTGAAACCCTATAGGTGGGAGTCTTCCCAAATGAACTCGGTGGGACTTCTCAGTGGGGATGGAAAGGATTCCGCTGTAATTGCTTCTGTTTCCCAACAGCGCAATTTAAGGACCATTAACGAGAAGCGCAGTAGAAATAAGCAGCCGAAACTCATCGGATTTCCTTATTACGTTTTCCTATTTGTTTAGCATTTTTTTTATTTAAAAAGCACGAATGTGCTCGTAGCGATTTTCTGGTTCTCCAGATGGTGTGCAAACCGCAGTGGTTTAAAATGTCCTTACTCAGGTTGTCTGTCTGTCTCTCTCAGCCCAGAAACGGGCTCCTGGGTGGCGGAAAAGGCCCTGAAACCCGGAAGTCCCAGGCATCCCCCCCTCCCTCCCCCTGGAAAGCGGTGACCGGTTCAGAAACCAGGTCCAAGGAACCAGTGACCTTTCATTCCCAACTCACTGAAGGAGACCTTCCCGGGGACCCTGGGCTTCTCTGGGCAACTGTCAGCTACCAACAGCTGTAGCTGTCTGAAAAGGCCCCTCTCTACCTAGAGTCCCAGCTTCAAGGCAGCGGGAAGCGAAGATTGCGGGGAAAGTGAGGCGGTCCCCCAAACGGGCTCTACAGGAGCGACACGATCTGCAGTGAAGGCAACTCCCCAGCTCCCCTTTGGCAGCACTGGGGCTGCAGGCAGCTTGCCGCTGCTTCACGGCCAAGTCAAGCAGCAGCGGAAGGCAGGCAGGCAGGAGCTGCATGGAAGCTGCTCTGGTTCTAAGCATATTCTAAAAAGGTCGCCTCGATCTCAGCTTCCGGGCTGCTCGGCGCTCTCGGCTTTAATTCGGCTAAAACGCCGCTATCCGACTAATACTTTGCAAGCAAGGCCTCTTGAGACCAAGGATTGGTTTAAGCAAGGGGAAGCCGACCCTGTTAGAAACCGGTGCTCCTTACTTCCAAGCAGCGACGCGGACTTATAAAAAATATTGGGGGGGCCCGGGAAAGCTCATGAATAATAAATAAGCTCATGAATATGCAAATAAAGTGGCGCCGCCTCCTCGTGAGCGAATAGGGGAGAGCGTGCTGCGCCTATTAATCAGCTCCAAAGGAAATTGGGTGGAGCTTTTGCTCGGGAGGGAGGGCAGGAGGCATGCAGCCCGCCCCCCCTGTGCATTTTGGGCTGGGGGAGGGGCGGCGATGGCGCTCTGCTGGAGGGGCGCCGGAGATTATTGGGGGGGCGGAGCCCCCCCAAACGAATTTTTGAGGGGGCTCGGGCCCCCTCAAGCCCCATGGAGTCGGCGCCTATGCTTCCAAGTAAACACCTTTTGAGCGTGCCTGCCCCATTCGAGCTAGGAATCAAGGCCGGGCACCTACGCGCTTTGAGTTGGGGGCCGGCTGGTTTGTTTGTTTGTTTTGTATTTTGTTTAACTAGCAACTCAAGTTCCACGAGCGGAAGCAGCAACCTGGAACATCTCTCCGGCGCTCAACACATGCATTTACTGGAAAGTAAAAAGTCCCTTGTCTTAAGTGACAGCCGAGACCGGCTTCCCCATCCTCAACCGCAGCGTTTTGGCTACTCGCTTCCCGGCCAAGTCCACGTGCGCTTCCCGGCTGCTCACTTACTTGGCGGCGGCGGAGAGAAGCGGGGGCTTTGCATCCAGGGCGTCCGCTCCGGCTTCTCGGGGCTTTCGGCTTTGGCGAGCGCCTCTTCGGGCACCTGGACTAATCCCCCGACAGCAAAATGGGTGGCGATGGCCAGCGCCGAGGCGGGTCTCTCCGGCGCCGCGGCAGAGGGCGCCCCCCTCCTGGGACTGAGGGGCCTCGGGTGCGCCGACGGCTCCCCCCGCTCGGGCCCGCCGGGCAGGCTGCCGGGCTTTCTGCGGTCGGCCATGAGCGCCTCGACGCTGAAGGGTAGCAGAGCCGGAGCCGCCTTAGGCTTGTCGCCGCCGCCGCCCTCCTCCCGGCCCCTGGTGGCCCCCGGGGGCCCCGTCGGGCCGGGCTTGCCGAAAGGCGGCGCGGGTGGCTCCTCGCTCCCCGCCGCGCTCTGAGCAGAAGTCATTTCCAGCGCCGGGGCCATGCAGCTCCCCCCGTCCCCCCGCCGGCGCCCCAGCCCTCGCAGCCGTCGCTCATGGAGGTGGGCGCGGAGTGTGAGGCAGGCCCGGCCGCGCTCCCGGCTGCGCGGCGCCTTCGCTCGTCAGGGCTCCGCTTGGCGAGGCCCGGGACCCAGCCCGGCGGGCTAATAAAGCCAGGCCGCCCCCGACGGCGGCCAATCCGCGCTCCGAAGGGGGGTCCCGCTGCCTTCCCATTGGTTGCGGCGCGCAAGAGAGCGCGCGAGGAGGACCGGGAGGCGGAGGAAGAGGAGGCGGGATCGCCCGGCGCGCCTCCGCTCGACTCTGCCCGGCGCGCCCGCCAAGCCGCGAAGAAACTTTGCTCGGCGCTAGCCGGGAGCCATTGCGCGCCGGACTTTCGTTCTCCGCCTCTGGGCAGCTCCCATTCACCTCGCGTCGCCGTCGATTCACCTCGAGGAGTTGTTTGTTTTGCTTGGATTCCCTTCCGTCCCGCTCGCTCCGTCTCTGCAATGGAAATTCCGCGAGCCTGAGCTGCAGGCGGCAGCTTTGCTTGGGACGACGATGCTCATCTTCAGATTATTGTAGAATAATTATTTTACCCCTTCTCTCGCAATCAGCGGCGTGCAATCTAGTTCTACCATAACCATTTAGAGTTTTTATTCTCTTTGAAGTGTCTCCCGACAATCAAGCGGTATATTGAGTTTGTGAAATAAATGTGAAATAAAATAAATAAGTCTTCTTTGAATATGGGCTGCATTCGTGTGTGTGTGTGTGTAAGAGAGAGATAGAGAGATAGAGAGAATGCTGTAATAATATGTAATATTTGCCCACCCCCGCCGCCCAATATCATTTTGATGCTCACTGATTTCAAAGGGATACGTTTACACATGCCTTTCGCGTTTGGAGGGGAAATCAACGTGGAAAAAAGCTATTAAATTTGGCTGCATCGTCGTGTAGCTTACTCGGAAGTAAGTGCAATGAGACTCATTCCAGGCAAGTGTGGATGGAATGGCAACCTCTCTGGTTGTGAAATAAAAGTTCTTCTTAAGCACAATAAACTCCCAAACTGACAAAAACAAACAAACAAAAAACCACAGAGAGTCCAATATATAAGCCAATGAATTAAATACGATGTATTAAATACGATATTAGCATTAGATGGGCTATACTTGATTTTGCAGGGATTTGGATGAGGATGCGATCTGCCCTCGGTATGACCCAGTCTCAGTGCAGATACAGTATAGCTAGTCTTCCCCATCGGCTTACAAAAAGGCAATTTAACAAACAAGCAAACAAGCAGGAGGCAAAAAGAGGGGCAAACCCTGGCCATCATTTGTATCTGGTGTATCTCTCCTAGAGCTCTGTTTGTATGGATAAGGCGTACAGTGTGGCGACGGGATCATTCTTTGGTAAAGAATCATTGTAAAGGTGCCTAGAGATTGGAGCGTTAATACCCTAAAGGAAGTCTAACCTCTAGTCCCGACCAATTAAGGTCTTAAAAAGGAGATTTTGTTTCGTGAATGCCTTTTACGATCCCTTATCCTCGCGGCCAGGACGGATGTGCAGTAAAAGGCGCTGCTCTCTCTCATAATGGGATTGGCCGCTTGCTGGGAAAAGTTTATTGATAGCTGCGGGGCTCTAATCTCGGCCAAACACAAGAGCTTCTTGCAGTCATTTAAGGGCAATTATCTAAACGGGGAGGGACAGCGGAGCCCCTGCCTTTGAACGGGGCCCCAGGAAGACGGGAGGTTATGAGCGCTTAGATTATGGGATGGATGGGTGAATGTCACAGCAAAGCTAGGTTTGTCAATACGCGAAGGAGCCGAGGAAAAGGAAGCGGGAAGGTTCTTCAGGCTGCGCCTAGGTTCTCGCGCAGACAGACCCAGCATTGCGTTCCCGTAGATGGATGACCCAACCTCGAGTATCGCTATTTATTTACTGCATAAATATATTTCCTGTATGTAAATTTCCCTCCAAGGAGCTCATGGTCACGTATGTGAATCCCTCCCCCCGCCAACTTCCCCTTACAACAGCCCTGCGAAGTGGGCCAGGTTTGCCGAGAGTAAAGCCTCGCAAAGTTTCGTGGCTGAGGAGGAACAAAGATCTCCCGAGGTCGAGCTAACGCTCTTAAGCGCTGCTCCACCCTGGCTCTGCCCCCGGGACTCCCAGTGTGGACCTAGAGCGCCTGGTTCTTCCTTCCTCCCCCCGCCCCGCAAAACAACAGCAACAAAATACCCTCAATGAAGAGAAGACCCTCTTTTCGGATGAAAATCAAACTTGCTCATATTCACACATCTCTCCTGGAACACGTTACACATTTCTTTCTATCGCCGT
This sequence comes from Podarcis raffonei, assembly GCF_027172205.1. Classification (NCBI taxonomy): domain Eukaryota; kingdom Metazoa; phylum Chordata; class Lepidosauria; order Squamata; family Lacertidae; genus Podarcis; species Podarcis raffonei. Next base: position 3,016,576 of record NC_070610.1, read on the forward strand.
CTCCATATACTTTAATAAGAATAACGACACTGCTTCTTCCTGTTGCTGCTGTTACTGAAACAATAAATAACACGATAGGGGGGGTCAGCCGTGTAACGGGTGCTCAAAGAGGAGCCATTGAAATAAATGCGGTACAGTAACCTAGGGCTTAGTGATGAACGATAAAGCTAAACTTAACCCCGAAAAAATGGAAGCTTATGTTTAACTTCCACGCACCATCTTGGGGTTTAACGGCAATATCTTACTCGGTAAAAGGCCCACGGAGCTTCGGGTAAATGGCCCTAGGCCTGCAGCCTAAAAGTATTTATTTCTAGGGAGGGATGAGCGATTTGTGATCCATGGATTCACAGAAAGGGAGAAGCGGGCGCGCGCGTGCCCGCGTGAGAATGCACGCTGTGATTTGGAGGGTGTTCCTGCGTGTGCGCGAGATTTTAAGACTAGACTAGATCTGGATCGCTTAAACCATTTATTGGACTGAAGTATATTCCTCTCTAAGGCGCATGCATTTGTTGCAGGCCTCAAGAAATCTATGAAACCAATAAATTGGTTCTATGAAATCTATGAAACCAAGTAAACCAATAAATCACGAGCACACCTGCGTGTCCTGGCTTCACCCCATATTGAAAAGGTTCTTGGATAGGAGTGGAATTTCCTTCCACAAGGATGTGGTCTGCTTTCTGGGAGAAATCGACTTAAACTTCCCCGTTTTAGTATACAGCGTGGATGTCGTCCCCAATAGTTGTGCTGCGGTGTGTCTGCGCATTCCTTGGATCCTAATGCCGACCGAGATTCGCTTGCTAAAGCCCTTTCTACTCTGGTCCCTTTCCTCACAGGGTCCTTTCTTAGACTCCTGGGGGAAAGTTCCGCCCGCCCACCCTTGGGGCCTACCATGCGGATCTCCAGAAAGAATTTAGGGCGGAACCCTGGGGCTCTCCGCGAAAGGAACGCGCCTGCTCGCTTCTCTGACCCGTGGACCAAAGAGTAAAATCGATAGGATTTTTGGGAGGGGGCCTCCTGCCCCAAGCACAAAACGCCGCGCCTTTCCTCCTCTTTTATCCCGCTTCTGGCGGCCAGGTTGCGTTGCCCGCCTTTGGTGGGAACCCAGCGAGGTCCGCTTCTCGCGCGCCTCTCCCGCTGCCCTTGGACGGCGCGGCCAGCCCGGTCCAAGGGGCGTCTGCGCGGGCGCCCCAGAAGCGGCCGCGTCGCTAATTGCGAGAATAAACAATCTGTCACGATTAGTCAGTGCCTCTACTGGGCAGACAAGGGATGTTGTCTGGAGGCGCCAGCGGCGGCGGCATCAAAGGCTCCCGCTGGAGGGCCTATTGAGGACGCGAACCCGCGTCCAGGGAGCGAGGCGCCGGAGCCCGGCGAGGACCCCGACGCAAGCAGCCGGGCCAAAGGAGCGCGCTCGCCCAACCCCGCCTCTCTTCCCTCCCCCGCCCCGACGGGGAAGACGCAGGATCCAGCCCCTCGCAGTCTTTTGCTTTTGGGCCGCACGGGCAATTCTTTGGGACCCCTTCACCCCCCCCCAAAGCGGGAGGACGTTGCAGAAGGGGATAACTGGCACTCATGTGAGCGCAGTCGGCGGCTGTTCCCACCAGCCCAGCTCCTTGGGCGTTGCTTCGACGGGGCTGGGGTCTGTGGGCATTGCTAGTCAGGACCATTAAGCCTTGGGGAGGAAGGGACCCCAGGAGCGGCCGGCCGCCCGCAGCGCTCACGAGGCAGCCCCGCGAGCAAGATGCTCCGAGAGCAGGACTGAGGCCGGGCATTGCCGCTGGGGCGCTGCGTGGGGGTAGATGTGGAAATCCCGTTCCGGAATCCCGAAAATTCCTCCCGCCAGTCATAATGCCAGTCCCACTTTACGGTCGCAACGGTGCTTTTCCAGCGTCCCAGTCGGCGCTTGCTTGTCCTTTACAAGCCGGCAAGATTGCGGCTTCCGCAGGAGAAGAGACCGGCGCTTTTACTGACTTAGCCAAAGCGACTCCTTCCCCGACGGCTGTGGGGTTTTCTTGAGCGCAGGAGGCCGCATGAAATCCGTGCAACGAAATTTTGTGTGGATTGTTGTTGCTTAAGAATCTCCAAATTTTTTATTGCGCTTATTATAAATGGGCACAACACGCTGACAGATTATTTACCCCGGTTTGTCCTCAACCGTTTCTTTGAAGGAAGGAGAGGGGAAGAGTTTAAGAAAGAGAGAGAGAGAAGTGAGGGACCATGCTCCTCTTGGGTGGAACAGATCATTTAATGATAATATAACTTGAAAGCAAAACAAAACAACAACAGAATTTCAATCATGGCTTTATTTAGGGGGGAAAGTCTCACTTTATTCAGCGAGCTTAACTTAAAACTAAATGTGCAGTGATTGATGCGAGCATAACACTGATTACTAAATATCTATACTTGGAAACAAATCCTATCGAAACTATGAACTGGGCATTGGTCGTCTTAAAGTGAAGGATTCTGGGCTACAAGTCTTATTTGCAACAGCACAGAGAAGCCCCGGCAAACCTAGCCGCCTTGTAAATTTACCCAGCGCTATTTGCTGAATTTAACCAGGGTTCTGTTCGGTCGAGTTTCCTCTCTCCAAACCACTAGAATCTGGGAAGACGTTCCCATTGAAATAGATCAGGTCCTGGGTGTTAGTTTGCATGTCCGTCGCTTGACTACTAAACCCCTGGAGCGCTGACTTGTAGTACCCCTGAACTGCAGCGGCAGCCGGTACTGCACAGCTGACCGAAAGGTGATTTCAACTTCACCGGAAACGCAGGGCTTTCTAGGGAACTCCCGTCCATACATTCACTTGCCAGTCGCGAAGGGTTTGGCATCCAGTTTGGAGGTATGGCGGGATTACATGCACGTGTGAATCACACTTAAGCGCTTAAGAGTTGAGCGGGACAGCCCTCGTTACCTTTGATTTCTTGTTGCTGGAGCCAAACCATACCCAGAGAATATACCGGGCACAGGAACGGAACACCGGGGAGGGGGGCTTCGCTTAAGGGCTAGGGAAGTCCGTGAGATTTCATAGCCCCAGTTCAGCTGATGGAATTGAAGACTTCTCTGAGAGAGGTTCTTCTGCTCTTATTTAAAAGTGCCTCTTGCCCTTTGATCTTAAGCGCACTGAGTGCAGCCTGTCTTCGTTAGTCGCCTTGAAATAAGCGGGAAAGAATTCCTATTCCTTTTCATGCATCCGTGGAGACGGCGCGTATTAGTTGAACATCGGGGCTCCCATTGTAGGGCTTTGCGCGGGGGTTTGCCTTCTTCGACTTAGAGGGAGTGTGTGTGTGTGTGTGTGTGTGTGCGCGCGCGCACATAACTCTTCCAACCTTGGCCAGTTCCTGAACCGTGCAAGGCGATTCACACGTACTTTCCGATCATTTGAGAACCCGCAACGTCAAGTGCTAATGAGCCTTCCAGAACACCGCCAGTGTAACTTTCGCATCGCCGCAAACGCAAAAGTCAAGACATTTCAAGTGCGTCATGGAGGTGTCAGTGAACAAGTCCTTGTCATTTGTGCCTTATCCTGACTTCGCCTTCCTTCTCCTCAAATTCAGTTCGCACATTCAGCTTCCACCGGTCACCAAGTGGGCAATAATCGAGAGATGGCAAATCAAATAATGTGTGTTGCACCACCGGCATTTAAAAATGTATGCACGCAGCTAAAAACCAAAACCAACAATTTGACAGGGAACTTTGACTCCTTGGTGAGTGTGTCCCTATGATACACGAGTTTGCATATACATGCGTGTCGCATTCGCACGCATTTTGGGTGTGCATTTGAACCATGAACTAATGAGTGGAATTGCCGTCGGTCCCATGTATTCTGATGAAATCTATTTCCAAGTAGCAAAACCGAAGGGTGTGTATAAGGTGGGAGTAAGGTCTGGTCCATGGGGTCACGAAGAGTCGGACACGACTAAACGACTAAAAAACAACAACAAAGGTCCTATTAATCTAAGCGAGAATAATCTCCAAGTAACGCATTTAAGGCAGGGAGGGGGGCGAGACTGCAGCCCCCATTCGTTTTATCTGGACAAACCTTCACTCCAAGACGAGGTTTTAAAACCTTCTCTTCCTTTGCAGACTTTGTAAATTCGCCGACTGCGGGTCGAAGTCAAACAGGATAAGGAGCGTGCACCCCCCCCCATCGCTGCCCCGGCCATAAACACTTCTCAGGGATTCCCGAGTTTAGTAATTATCCTGATCAAACGAGCTTTCCCTCCCAATCTCTCTCAGGCCGCCCCCCCAACAAAAAGGGATCCTTGCCTCTTTAAGGCTGGATGAATGGAGGGCACTATTTCAAGTGGCCCAAATTAATTTGATCGCGACATTTTGATGCACTTGGGCAAGATGAAAGCACAAGGCTGGCCGTCTCCTCCAAGATCTCTATAATTATAGATAATATATCCTATTTCAAAGCAATTAGCTCAATCAGGCGTAACGAGGCACTTGGCTGCCAGGCAGTTAACAAAGCGGCCCTGACGGTTATTTAAGCTTCAAGATGTCAAGCAGACACGGAGCCTCTTGGCTCAAGACGGGGTCGGAGCTGTTCCCCGAAGACTCCTCCTGTCTCTCTCTCATATAGATTCATGAAATGGTAGAGGGCTTTTTAAAATTAATATTTTATTTGGAAAAATTCATTTATAAGAAGAGAGACTAAAGAAATTGTAGAGTTGGAAGGTACCCCGAGGGTCATCTAGTCCAACCCTCTGCAATGCAGGAATCTAAACTGAAGCATCCGTGATGACAGATGCTCTCTTTCTCGCGCGCGGCGTGGCGCGAAGCGTGGGAAGCAAACACTGTCCTGGAAACCGCCTTCCTGAAATGAATCCACTGCGCGGATCTCCCGCAGGAGCTTGAGCAGGAGAACGGCCCAACAGACATTCCCACTGGCCTAAGGCGAATAGCGGGGTGACGGGCTTGGTCCGGTTTGCGTCGGGATGGAGCGGGAGGAAAGTTCCCGCTGACTTGCTCCCTCCTTTTTCTTCTCATCCCCAAAGTCCTAGCCACGTCCTAAGCACGTGTATATTGGGGACTCCCGGCCCATTCACTTCAATTTACCCGCAAGAGCTCGCGGTTAGAACCGCAGCCAGACGCCTGGCCTCTCCGAAAAGGCTCACAGCCCGCGCCTTGACCAGGAAGCAGGTTCAGCTGAGCTCAATGAGATGGGCTCCCCCAGGATCCTGCAGCCTCAGGACCCCAAATTCTGCACTCAGGCAGCCGGTGCTTTGAATTATGGGCGATTTAACTAAGACGCCGCCTTCAATCCGAACTCATTGTCACCCCGCGCTAAATAAAAAGGGTGTCCTTTCTATTGGCCGTGGCTCCCGTGCAAAGGCGTTTGGGATCGCCGCCTCTGACTTTGACGGGCCTTTTTGCACACACTTGACAACAATTTAAAAATGCAGACGTGTGCAATCGATAAGAGATCTCGAGTCCAAGTGTTTGAGAGCAGGGCTGGGCGTTTGCGTCGGTGGGAAGCAGCAGCTCCGAGCCAGAAGAGACTGATAATTCTGGGCTTTTCAGCTCCCGCCCCCCCCCCGCATCCTCGCTCTACTCTCCGGGTCCCTCCAGCGGACACAGGCGCGTCACCTTCTCTCTCTCTCTCGCCCCCCCTTCTGCTTTCCACTGCAAGATCCGATCCAGAGAATCCAACACGTCGTGGCAGTCTCGCCAGCAAGCACGACCTAAGTGGATTCAGTGCAGCACCCGTCCTCACCGCATTGTTTTGGCCGAGACAGATGCCGGGGCCCATTGAAACCCACGGCATTCGGCTGCGGAGCCCAAGAGAGAAGCAGGATAAGGCCAGGGTCCATCTGCGGCCTGGATGTTGTCTGCGAGCTTTGGGTCCCAGCGATCCACCCACAGACTGAAGTCCATCGGGCTAAAGCTAAGGCTTAGGCTACAGCCGGATACTTGTGTCTTGGAGGAAGTCCCTTCGGACGCACTTCCTCATAAACAATACGCATAGGATAAGGTTGCGCGGGTTGTTGAGTTTTAAAATCGAGTTTCAAATCGGTACGGGGCTGTCTTGAGACCGTGCCTTCAAGCTGCCTAGATGCTCCATATTAAGCTTAGAAACTCCTAAAGATGATTTAGGACGGTTTAGAATCATCCACAAGAATGAGTGGTCCTTAGCAAAACATTGCGGGGGAGTCTAAGGCGCAGTGGGAGGTGGGTGCGCATAACCATTTTTAAGTATCAAAGTGCTTGTCAGACATCCTCGTGTCACTGCAGCCCTACTGGAATGTGGGAGAAAATTGCTTCTCGTTGAGTAGACAGCTGCCTAAATCTTCTCCTTTAGACCCCCATCAATTAAAAAGCTAGCAGTCTTAATTTTAAGATAAGAAGCTGAACACTCCGGGAAGATTCCCACCTCCTGTTTGTCTGCTGCTCTCGGGTTGTAACCCTCGATCTTTAGCACTTACTTTGAAATAAGCGCAGCTCCATTGTCATCCGCGGGGCTACTTCGTTACTACGCTATAGTTGCGCACAAGCGGAAGTCTTCTCGCTCGCGCCGCCAAACGGATCCTCGCCCCCTTGTGGCCAGTGCGACTCCTGGAGCGCTGCGCCAAGGACGCGCACTCCAACGTCCTGCTGTGCTTAGGATCGCCGCCTTCATTCCGTCGGAAAGGACACGTCTAGGGCGTAACCCAATGCGGCCCCCATTTACTTGGAAGTAAGTCTCATTGTCTTGCACAGAAACCTCTTTCCCAGTCAATAGGATTTGCTGGGTCCGGACGTTGCACGGGGAATGAAAGCCGTTGCGCGATGCAGGAAGAAGCTTTTGCTCCGCGGCGTCCGCAGAGGTTACCTCGGGTTTTCGGAGCGGCTCCCAGACAGAAGGGCTTCGAAGTGCGCCAGTTGGTACCGTTAGCGGAAGGTGAGGACACAACCGGCCGGGCAGTACTCCTGCCTAACCTCTTCGACGTGGATCGCTGCCTTGCGCAGAGCCTTGCCCTGCTCCGTTTGGAGTTGCTTGCAGCGACACAGCTCCGGGCTCGGCGGAGCTTGCCCTGCTGGCTTCCGGGAATACCAGTCGGATCCTCTCGATTTGCAACCCGGTCAAGCTGCGGCGCAAGCAAGGGGGCTGCAAAAAGCGCGACTGTGTTTGTTTAGTAGGGATTGCTAATCGGCCTGCCTGGGTCTTTTCTTCCTTCCCGGTGTGAATGGCTTTTTGTGCGCAGCACCGATTTAGTAAAATCCCACCAGATCCGTCCCGCAGCTATTTGATTCGTTGCAATCACAGGCACCTAGTTCATACGCTCTCTTTCTGAATATTCTTGCATGTAACATAGGACTATATTCTATGCACGTGTGAATAATTACCCACAATAATATGTTGACTTGGAAGATGCGTTTTCCTGCGCTGTTCTAAGCACACAACAGAAGGAAATAAGCGATATTTGCATATGCTTTCAAGAAAATACATGTCTGTCAGTATGGGAATATTATTAACCCCCGAGAGGCCTGGATAATATGTGGTTGAATACAGGTCTGCAGTCCACAAAACACATGGTATGGTTCCTACTGCTGGATGTGACAGGATTACTGAGGAATAAATTGTTTGTGCAGGGCAGATTATGTAATTGTCTCTTGAATCAACCCCACAGGATCTCAGGGGCATACAGTATTGTGTTCAAATAAATATTGCCATGTCTGTATGTGTATCTGTATGTTTACATGTGTGTCTGCTTATCTAGAGTTAGATCTTCAGCTTCAATCTTCATTTCTTTTGCTCTAGTCTAGATCATCCACATTGAATCGACTTGAGCAAGACTTCTGTGAACACGGTCTGGAACCAGCACATAAGTAGCTGCAGAGCTTCAGAGAATTGCTGCCCAACTAGCTTTCCTCCCAGATCCCAGGTTGGGGTGGGGAATGTTTTTCTAAGGGGGTGGGCCACGACCACATGTGGTTCCTCCTTAGCAGCTCCTAGTATTTAGTGGTTATGGCTGCACACTTTACTTGGAGTAAGTCCCATTAGAGACAATGGGATCTACTTCTGAGCAAACACTGCACTTTCTTGGGAACAGGAAAGTTAGTGGGATTTCTTGGCCAGAGCTAACATGCACTGAGCAGTAGTGACTCTGGATGGGCCTATTTTGCTTAAAGCTAATGGAGGTGGTCTAATTTCATAGACTCATAGAATTGTTGTTGGAAGGGAACACTAAGGATCATCTAGATCAACCCCCTACAATGGAGGAATCACAACTAAAGCACCCAAGACAGATGGACTTGGGGTTGATAATTCAGATCCAGTTATTGCCAGGCTTACAAAGTAACCACGCCCACATCCCTCAGTTTTATTGCTGTTTTGCTCAGCAGCCTAATGTCAGTCAGTCAGTTAGTCAGTCAGTCAAGTTTATTGCTTATAGCCAAAGGCTGCTGCATTATATACAATGTCATTCAATAAAATACGGGTATATACTAGTTTGATACAAAAACTTAAAACATTTTCATTATCAAAACATGACCTAATCTGCACAAAGCTAAAATCACCACGGGGCCACTAATATATTAAAAGTAATGTTAAATAATATAATAGACAATTATGTACAAAGTTTAGTGAGAAAGATTCAGCTTGGTGTAGATGGGGGCAGTCTAATGGTAATTTGATCAAGAGCAGCTCCCATTCCTTTCCTCTGGGCCTGGACTGGTCACCTTCCTGTGCCCAAAGTATTTCTCTTCCTGGCAGGCAATCGCCCCCTTTCGCTGGGTCCAGGGCCAGTTCACCCATGAGGCAGGGAGAGGCAACCACCTCAGACAGCAGGATCCACAGGGGCTGCAGCTCCAGCCTCCAAGGACGGCATCAACAGTTGTTCATGCAGTGACAGTGATGGCTATGGCTGGCTCTGCCATCTCCTTAGCAGCCACCCAGTGCTACTTCTATAGCAGACTCTTGGCAAATAGGAGGCACTGCTGGTCTCCTCCCTCTCCTAGGGAGGAAAAGGTGGGGGCTGCCCTCTGGGGTCTCCTGGGCATTCGCCTGGCATGATTCAGAGTGGCACCTTTCCCTTCTGTGATGACCTTTGATTCCCACTTCAACCATTGAGGAAGGTTGATGTGACTCTCCCCCTTGTCCCCAATGTAGATCTGCCCCCCCTTATTTCTGATGTAGAGTCACTCCTTTCTTCTTACTTGGTTGGTGGGTGTGCCATTTTGTGGTTCATCTCAGGTGCCAAAATGTCTTGGTCAGGCCCTGGTTGGGTCAGTGCCCTGCCATTCTCCACCCAGAGAACTGCGTGGGGCTGCCACCTGAGGGCTCAGACTCTACCATGCTGTCCAGAAACTTCTAACACCGTATTGCACAAGGAACCGAGGAAGAATGATCCCAGCCCTGGTTAAGCTAAGAGTGCTTTGATTTATTTCATTTAAACCAGTAGCAGAAATCCTCACAAAAGCTGCTTTGTTGAGCAGCGGCCTGGGCTGAGATTTGGGGTAATTATTGCATCCTTCCCTTTCTCCCTCAACCCCATCTTCTTCTAATCATGTGCTCACAAGAGAAGTTTTGTTCCCCACCCCCTGCCAAACCTTCTGGTAAGGAGAGGAGAAACTGCACCCCAGACTGTGGTGCCCTTGAAGCAGTCACCGTGAGAGAAAGTTTCGAAGCCAAAGAAAACCATACAAGGTAAATTTCTGTGCTGGTTTCCCTTTCTCTTCCTCAATATATAGGAAGCTGGGAGAATAGCCACAGAAAAAGTGCCAGAAAGCATTACAGAAGGCTCCCTCTTTCAGGCGATAATCATCAGAACCTGGGAAAATGCATGCAGAAGGAGAGGAAAGTTACAGTTTCCACCAAAATATGTCTAGGGAAATAGTTTCTTTCGTCAACAAATCACCCCAGATAGAGGTCAGAAGAGTTTCCAAGGGGTTTGGAGTAAGCGGTTCCAGGTCTGTTCCCCAATCCAAGGTTCAGATCTGCTACACTGTGGGGGTCTTTGCTACAGATTCTGTTTCAACGTTGCCAGTTTGCTTTGTTAAATCTCTCTCTCTCTCTCTCTCTCTCTCTCTCTCTCTCTCTCTCTCTCTCACACACACACACACACACACACACACACACACACACACGAGGAAACCACAACTGTAGTCATGAAAACAGTTAAATAGAAGCATGTCTGTTTTAAGTCTATGCCCCAAATTCTTCTTGCATGGAATGGAGACAGATACAAGTGAATTGCATTACAAGTGAACCAGCATTACAATAATTGTATTTCCAGGAACTGGGACTGGGAGCTTATGTAGGAAAACATCATGAAGATTTGCGATCTTGATATCTCTATATATTTATTTATCCATTTTTATTTATATTCCTTAGTGGAGAACCACTACAACTGGAACTAAATAGCTCTGTCAGTACAGAGTGAGACTCTGGATCTCAGCGTCATGGGTTCAAGCCATGACCACGTTGGGCAAAAGATTCCTGCTTTGCAAGGGGCTGGACTAGATGACCCTCATGGTCCCTCCCAACTCTACAATTCTATGATTCTTGAATACAAATCACTACAAGCTTCCTAAATGAAGAGGACAGGGGCCTTGAATTTTGAGAGAAAAGCTCTCTCTGAATATTCCAGGCATGTTGGACTTTTCCGAGAACCTCTTGCCCATCCTCTGGCTATAATTCAGTATCTTCTGCCAATCAATACCACCAAGACATCTTCCTTTTGCCTCTGTGATGCCTGATTGCTGGGCACCATCACAAGCCAACAGAAGCCAGCAATTTCTCTACATTGGAAGAGTCATATTTTGTAACAAACCAAATTTTTTAAAAATAGACATCTATGTAGAATCCTGTCTCACACAAGCTCAGATAACAACAAGTAGTTTCAACTTTTCAAAGTCTTCACATATACATGATTTGGGCATGATTTCCACCAGCCCTGTAAAATTGGTAATTTATATTATTTCCTTGTTAAAGGTACAGACACTTGGAGGCTTTGTGGATGAGGGTTAGCATCAAACCTAGACAGCCTCAGGTGGTGCTGGTGAGAAGTCGGGAAGAGCTGTTGCACGTGTGCCTTCTTTGCATGCTTTGCTGGTGCAGACTGCATTCCTTTGGGGGTAATATTTTTGGGGCACACTATGACTGTGGGGAGCCCCAAGGGCAGAGCCACCCTTTTGCTCTCTTTCTGACACTCGCTCCTCTCTCTCTTTCTGTCACCTTCCTCTCTTCCCTTTCCTGCTCAACAGGTGATTGCAGGAGGGAAAGATTGCTATGGTGTGGCAAGGCTCCGGGCCCCACAGTTCCTCCGAAATAAACACACAGGCACGAATATGTTGGGTTAATTGGGATAAATTAGGCCACAACTTTATTGGTTACGGATGTGAGCAGTTTGGCTTAGGCATTTGGGTGAAGCCAGGCTATATCTTGACTCCTGCCCGTCAGCAGCGAGTCTCTGAAGGGTCAACCACTGATGGGGGGAGCCCTATGATATACATCAATTAAGAGCACCCCCAGGGGCACCGATGGGGTTGTGGCACGGCCCTAGCCCACGCCCAGGCTTCGGACAGGATCCACACCTCCAGATCCCTTTAACGCAGGGGTCAGTAAACTTTTTCAGCAGGGGGCCGGTCCACTGTCCCTCAGACCTTGTGGGGGGCTGGACTTTTTTTTTTGGGGGGGGGAAATGAACAAATTCCTATGCCCCACAAATAACCCAGAGATGCATTTTAAATAAAAGGACACATTCTACTCATATAAAAACACGCTGATTCCTGGACTGTCCGCGGGCCGGACTGAGAAGGTAATTGGGCTGCACCCGGCCCCCAGGCCTTAGTCTGCCTGCCCATGCTTTAACGGGCTACCCTCAACGTGGAGGGGCAGGCCGGAGGCAACAACCGCCCCTCCCATGACAAGGCAAAGTTGTGACGATTGCTACAAGGTAGGTGAAAACCAAATGGATGGTGCCAATTTGCCAAGTGGAAAAATTCCTGCCTGGCCCCAACAACCAGGCGACCAGCATTAGTCCATAGCAAGGCCAAAGTCAAGCAATGCATAAAAAAAGAGGGTGGGCGGACTGGGAGATCCGACAAGAAGGTGAATGGCGGTTGCCCCCCACAGCCACACCACAGTTTAAACCCGATTGGTCAGCCAGGGGGTGTGACTGGGCTGGGAGTCCTCATGACATGGGCGGCATCCCTCCAAAGGGAGGTGCCGGATGCTCGGCCACAACTCCACCCCCTCCCCGGGGAAGGGAAGTGGCTTTGCCAGAGGTGTAAACTGAGTGCAAAGGGCTTTTGAATCAGACCAAGGGCCACAGAAAAGTAGGCAGACCTTGATCTGATCTAAATGGATGTAGACATATACATGCAGGGATGCCCCATGTAAACTGGAATCGTGTTGGTCATTTATAGTATTATTATATCTGTTACAGAGCTTTGTGCTCTCAGGGAGAATGTGTCATGTGGAATATTAACAGGATTCAGGTTGCCCCCCCCCCCGCACCTGGATTAGGCGGCAACCCTAAATTACCTACTTCGAGCAGAGTTTAACACACACACCTCACTAAAGTCAACAGGACAACCATCGGTATAAAAATTAGACACAGAGTTTAGTGGCAGATCTGTTAATTAAAGCTCCGTAGCCTTCTGCTTTGCATGCTGACTGGGAAGAAAGCCCCAAGGGGCATTGCTGAGAACTGTGTAGGATTGCAATCATAGTGGATTAACAGACAATGACACACTTGTTTAATTTGGTCAGTGGCTATTTTGGGTCTATCTTCTTTTTCAAAGGAAATGAAAAATAAAATATTTATACAGTGGCACCTTTTGCTTGTCAAACTGTTAAGTTCTCACATATTTGTTTGGTCTCTCTCTGTCTCAAAAAAAAGGGTGTGTATATGAAGGTTTGGGCAGTGTACATATATATTCAAATTTAATCAGTTAAAAATAATATCTTATTAAGCGGAAATAGTTTAAATAATCAACATTGTAGTTCTAACACTGCACCTCTTTGGAACCCCTTTGGCTACTAAATGCCACTTTAGGGCACTGAAGGAGCCACAGCCATGAGGGAGCGCTCGGTTCACCCAGAGAGTCTCCCGCCCCTTTGCTTGTGCTTCACTCAGAGCTTCCATGCAGATTCCAGAAGCAAAATAAGCTGCTGGGTGATTTGAAACTGGCCACATTCATGTGTTCCTTTGAAATGAGATCACAGTCTCACCAGAAAGAGTTAAGACCTTAATTGCTGATGCTCGCATTAAATTTCAGGAACTAAAGTAAAAAGCTTTTGCAAGTGAGAAGACACAGCCATTTTCCCCAAGTGAATTTTGGTTAGGAATTACATCAATAAATACTTTCCTTTCAAAGCTTCACAAAACCCAATGGCTTTGGAAAGGTTTGCGAGAAAAAAGCACATCAGCCACTCCAGTGCAGTTTATGACTGGCTTCGTTCAATCCTGCAGCTCAGTTCACAGCTTTCACACATTACCTTGTTAGGTGAACACTTAAGATGTTTCAGAATGTGAGAAACGTGTATCACCCAGGGACACATAATTGGCTGCAAATTCCCAAATAGTGTACGCCCATTGGTGAACTCAGGTTTGCTTTGCGTAATGTGTGAAAGAGCTCCCTTGCTTCTCTTAAACATTAGCATCCCCTATGTGCTTCATGCTGTGTGAATGATCTTAAGGAACATGCTGAACTCAGTGGGACTTATTTCTATATAATGTGTTTAGAACAGGTGTACTTTTCTCATTAATCAGAGTTGATACATCAAAGTTGCTGGCTTTATTAAATCAGTCTAATCCATTTGCACTTAGTTGCACTAAAGCAGTTTAAAACCATCCAACTGGTTTATAGCTGGTTGAGAATTGTACAATGTCTACTGGCTTAAAACCAAATATTTTTGTTTAATGAGGTTTCTGGCCTGGCCAGGTTTCTGGGCCAGTTCTGATCCATGTTTTGAGCTCCCTTGTAGAAACAAACGCAGCACAACCCTTCCCCTCCGCTTTCATACAATCCTGGCAACAAAACTTCTGTCTAAAGTTTTTTACTGTGACCTCTACCAAAATTATGTTGACTACTTAGAAGTCAAAATCTGAAGCCAAACTCTGCCTAATTTGTATGTATTTGGTCCTGTGACGTGAGGGAACATGGAAAGAGACTCTCTGACCCTGACGCAGCCCAATTATGTGAAAACAGAGACTGGTTTATCATTTCCAGCATCGCATCCGGGAGGAACTGGAGGCGCTCCCTGTCGCTTTGATTTTCCTCTTCAGCCACACTTGCTTTCAAACAGTCTGGAAACCTCTTACCTTTCCTTTGATGAAGTATCTCAGAGGAGGGAAGGTAAGAAGTCTTTTCCCCTTAGAGGTTCCGGAAGAAGGGCCAGGGAGGAAGCTGCCAGGTCATCTCAGTGGAAACAGGGGAAAGGTACAAAAATCTAGGATTGCTCAACTCCCAAATTTTGCTTCCTTTTCACATAGTTTGCCCATGATCTGGCCAAATCTAAGCACTTGTGCAATTTCTGATGGGAGAGTTAAGAGTGGCTTAGCCACACTTTTGTACTGGAATCGAGGGGATTTAAAAGTACAGTGATACCTTGGGTTACAAACACTTTGGGTTACAGACTCCGCTAACCTGGAAGTAGTACCTCGGGTTAAGAACTTTACCTCAGGATGAGAACAGAAATCACGCTGCGGCAGCAGGAGGCTCCATTAGCTAAAGTGGTACCTCAGGTTAAGAACGGTTTCAGGTTAAGAACAGACCTCTGGAACGAATTAAGTTCGTAACCAGAGGTACCACTGTAATGGAACATGTGCTGAATATTGCTAAGCTCCAGTTGGGAATGTTGAGCATAATCCATCAAAACTGACAAAGTCCATCACCAAAGACTCCTGAGTAAGATTAGCAGTCATGGAAGAAGAGGAGATGTCTTCCTGCAGACCACCTTCAGCAGGAACATGTCATTGAAGAGACAGGATTGTCCTTCAGTTCTGAAGGAGGACCACTGCGTTCAAAGGAATGGAGTTGAGGGAGGAAGAAAGCCCAGGAACCTGATTCTTACCTCCAGATATGAGGACTGGGAGAAGGTTTAGGGCCACCCCACCCCACCCCAATGGTGTCCATAAGCAAGCTGTATTTTCCCCTTGTGAAAAACACATGCATTTGCCCATGCATTGAAATCTTTGGCAGGTGACGATCCAAGAGTGAGCCTTGTCAGTAGTTCAATAGTGGTGTCACAATTGCTGGATGTTCTCTGCTGCCTGCTTGGTTGTCTTTTTTGAAGCTAGGGGGAAAACCCTCTTTTTATTTTTCCCAAGCTTTTATCTTACCATTTTAGTGCTGAAGTTGGGCCTGAAGCCATAAACAAATTGGTCCAAATTATTTCTTTGTTGAAACGTATATGTTTGATTGTAAAAAAAAGAAAAGAAACACCACCTTCTAAATGGTTTACAGCAGGCACGTCCAACAGGTAGATCATGATCTACCGGTAGATCACTGGATGTCTGTGGTAGATCACTGGTAGATCACAAAGAAGCTCAACAAGTTTGGCTCCCCTAAAAAAAGCTCACCTTTTTGTCCTGCGTGCCAAAAAAGCATGGCTTTCCCCTCCCTCCCCTCCCTAAAAAATGTCAACAACCTTGACCTGAACCCCCAAAAAGGGGGCAGATCACTGCCAGTTTGTGAGTAGATCACAGTCTCTTGGGAGTTGGCCACCCCTAGTTTACAGTATAAAACTAAATGTTAAAAAATATTGCTAAAAACAGTTAAATGCTGGTATTAAAATATTTAAAAGATGAATAGAAAGAATAAAATAAAGAATAAAAAGAATAAAGAATAAAAATAAATAAAACACATGCAGCTTCTATCAGACTGGGTAAGCTTGCCGAAACATTTGTTTAAAGCGGGCGCCAAAGAAAGTACAGTGAAGGCACCACCTGCCTGATGCCAATAGGCAGGGAGTTCCAAGCATCGGTGCTGCCAGACTAAAATATTGATTTCTTACAAGTGTGACAAGAATACTGCATGGCACCTGTAATGGTGTCAGTTTTACAGATCAAAGTGGTCAAGGGGGCATATATGAAGCAAGGTGATTCCACAAGTAAATTGGCCCCAAGCCATTAAGGGCTCTACATATGAATAGAAACACCTTGACTTTGGTCCTGTAGCAAATGAACAACCAGTGCAGATATTCGAGCAGAGGTGCTATATGTTGACGGGGTCTCACTCCTTTCAGCAACTGAGCCGCAGAATTCTGCACTAACTGCAGCCTCTAGGCCAAATTCAAGGGAAGCCCCACACAGAGGTTATATGATATCACATCAAGCAATTCTTACCCCATGTTTTGTATTTCCCCATCACTTTCCTTACCTCAAAAAGCCTGGTGTTTTTTGGTGTTGTTGTTGTTTTGGGTGGTGGTAGAGGGAAGGAGTAGAGGTAGATATGTTGTGCAAGAATGCCAACTCCACTGTAATAATGGAGCATGAATTTGCTGTTACCGGTATGTGATGGAACCTTACCTGCAAAATAGCAGCAGTCTGTAAGTGGCCAAACAGGGAAACTAGTTTAAGGAATACAAAGCTACTGATTACAATAGTGGGCTCATTTAAATCCATGGAAACGGAACCAAAAGGAGGAAGAGGAGGAGAAAGAAAAAACATGGAAAGAACAGGGTGTTAGGACTTCAAAAGAATTAAGCCAACACATTTATTTAGATTTATATTCCTTGGGTCTCCCCCTCTCCTGCCCCCAACAGATTTAAAGATCTATTCTCTCTATGATTCATGCACACACATAAATCCCATTGATGGAGCGTCTCCAGGTGATTGGATGTGCATTCCAAATAAGGCATGGTGTCAAGTGCATATTCCCCAGCACAAAAGGGCCAACTGGCAACCAACATGTTGTCTATTAGTATCATGAAATTCGTTTCAGCATTTAACTGGTGCACCCTGTGTGCAAAATTGAAGAATTCCATCCTAGAAGATCTCTTTGCCCTTTACTGAGGCCTCAGACCCCGACATAAGTTTCGCTCTGAGGTACAGAGCGACTTACGTGGGGGTCTGGGGATCACTCGTAAAGCCAAAATCGCATATAGTCAAGTTCAGTGGTGGGTGGGATTGCCAAGGCCTTTTTTCCTGGACACCCACCTCCTTTCCACCCCCTTTATAATTTGCAACAAACACTTCAACCCTTCAGGCCTTGGGCACAAACCTTCTGGAAATTCTTACGTGCAATTTGCATAGAACTGGTATTGTTTCAATGAGGTTTGTGCAGAAAACCTTTCAGGCTGGCTGTGCCCAGTACATATAAATGGTTTAATATAAATGAACAAAATGGAATGAGCTAACTAGATATGTGGATCTCATTAGCAGAAAAGTATCTCTTGGAAAACCTTGAAACAAATTGCATTAAGTGACAAATCTATTTTAAAAGGAACAGAGAAAAAAAGAATCTATGTTTCTCTCTTGACCTTTATTTACAAAGCATATTTTCATGACAACAAGATGTTCATTAGGTTTAGAATTAATCTCTCAATTACCTCTCTCTGAAGATAGGCTCTGAGTTGTATTGGCATGAGCTGCTGTGAAGATGCAACAAGCCTCTGCTCTGCGGTGTCACAAATGAACAAAACAGAAAGATATGATTAACCAAATGCCCATGATGCCAGTGCTTTAAAGCTATGGCAGTCCTGTTACAGAAAAGGTCAGCCAACAACTTTCACCCCCAGAAATGTCTTGAGGGATGGAGTGCCAAAGAGTGTCATGCTCCTAAACTTACTGGCTATTATTTCTCAAGGCAAGCAGATGGACAAGTTATGACTCACTCAGAGGTTTCTCTCTCAGTCTTTATCAGTTAATGGTGTGGGACGTGATCCATGAGAGGCAGTCAAGGACAACATTCCTTGAAATGCTAGACAAGACATGTGAGGGAAAGTTTGGTCCAGCCAGTTGAAACTTCCTGTTCCTCCTGGCTAGAGCATCCTTCCTTTTTCATGTGATAGAAGGTGGGCATGACCTAACCTGTCCAGGTAACAAAAGGACGAGTCATGCAGCAACCTCTCCCTGTTTTGACTTCCTTCTTCGTTTGACCAGCTTTTAGCTAGGACTGCTCTGCTAGATCTCAGCTAGCAGAAGCACCAGGATTATTCCCCCATATGGGGTAGATCCACATGTACATATTTGTAACTAAGTCTGCCTTCAGGAATCCAACTGTGAGCTGATGTAAGTAAACTTCTTTTATTGACTTTGAATAAGATTGTGGCGTCTTTATTCTTTTAAGAGGGATTCAAGGGAATTTACCAGAAATGTACAATTCAATCTGAGACAGACTGAATTGTATAATAGTGAGATGCTCACACGAGCCTGCAACCAGCTATCTGCTGTGCATGTAAAAAGGGGAATGTAACTCTGCTAAGTAAAGGAACTTGCTAGCGCAAGTTAGGAAGGATACTAATAAACAATATATCCTCTCCTGCCACCCTGAACATTCCCACAAATGGAAGATCAATGCCCAGCTGACGCTGATGCATCTGACCTGCAGCAGTTATGGTGAAAACATTGAACAGACTCACATCTCTGTGCCTTATTCAGTCCCTCTTCAGGACCAGCTTCCAAGCAGAGGGTGGACTAGTGGTATCCAGGCATTAATATGGGGATCAGTGCAATCTAATCATCTCATTATGGTCAGGATCTATGAATGATGGCATCACCAAGCAGCAAAGCCATCACATAGAGAGAACACATTTATTTATTTTAACTTAAGGTATAAACCCATCCCTCATCATGCAGATCCCAGGGAGGAAACTGCAGACTACCAAACACATACAATAAAATCAATACAATAAAACAGTTCATAACATGCAACACTCACTTGCGTGAGTCACAGAAACAGAAGCTAACTGCATGACCTCACCTCCTCCGAGAGTCTGGATAAAAAGATGTATCTTTAACAGGCATCAGAACTCAAGGACACTTGGCACCAGGCACATATTTTTATGGTTGTAAGCTGTTTTAAACTGTTTTTAATTTTGTGTTAATGCTGTAACCCAGCTTTGGGTGAAGGGTGGGTAATAGACAGACAGACAAATAGACAGACAGAAAGACATACTCTGAGGTCATTCTGGAGGTGTGGGCTTGTTACAGAGAAAGAAAGCCCTTTCTCACAACATTGTACAGTGGTACCTCGGGTTACATACGCTTCACGTCACATACTCTAATGGTTATGGGGTTGCTCGTGCGTAAGTTGCCGCCACTCCTGGGTAGGTGGCCTGGTTAAACCTTTCCTGGCTGGACAGCCCCTCACTTCGTGGCTGCTCAGTCGCTGGCAGAATCCGACAGTGGGCGTTTCTTCAACCTTTTCCAACATAAAAGTTGTTTGACGCCCAGTCTCCTCCTAGCCTCCCTGCGCGGAAGCCTTCTGCGCAGGGTGGGCGTGGGTAGCGGAGGACCTGTGCCCTCTCCGCTGGTGTCCAGTGAAGAGTCTCTGAGCCTGCTCTCCGCTCCCCCCATTGGCCCCCCTCCATCCCTGGTGTCGTGCTGAATTTCTTCCCCAACAGGAGACCTGCCTCTCTCCCTACTTGGCCCCTCTCCAGCATCGTCGTGGAGCCCCTCCTCCTCCTCTTGTTCCGATGGCAGTTCCCTGACATCCATCTCCCCCCCAGAACCCCCTCCACCCCCGGCCCCACCTCTGGATCCAACTTCGTCCCTGTCCTCGGCCGACGATGCGGGAAATCCTCGGAAGGAGCTGTCGCTATCCTCAGAGGATTCAAAACCCGCTTCCCACCCTCTCTGATCTCTCCTCGCGGGGTGGGCCTCCCAGTCTGAATCCTCCCTCTCCGACGCTTCTCGTCCCTCCTCTTCGGAGTCAGGAAAACCCTCCAACTCCTCCTCATCGTCGGTGGTGCCAAATTGCTCCTCCCAGAATCTCGCTGGTGGTTTTGGTTTGCGTGGGAACTGACTGTAGAAATCTTCCACTAGATACCCGTCATTGATTGCCTCCGCGGGAACCCACGATACTCTACTCTGCGCCCCCGCCACCTGGAATCGAGTATTTCCGTGGCTTGGTTGTGGTGTTCTTTCTCCTCTACTTGCGGGTGTGTGGTGACTTCTCCCTCCCGTCCCAGGAATTCCCGCCCCTCCCTGTACGGAGAGAGTAGGGACCTATGGAACACCGGGTGTAACTTCATGCTGTCCGGCAGCTTGAGCCTATATGCAACGGGGTTCACTTGCTGTGTTACCTCAAAAGGTCCCAGTCGCCTCGGCTGCAACTTCTTGCACCCTCCCTTAAAGGGTAACCCTCGGGTTGACAACCACACCCGGTCCCCCACCCGTATGGTCTCCCCTTCCCGACAGTGCTTGTCTGCCTGCCTCTTGTAAATTTCTTTGGCCCTCTCCAAATTCATCTGGAGTTGCTGGTACAAGGCCTCCATTTCTTCCACAAACTGCTCTGCTGCAGGTACGCTCCACCCTTCCTCCCCTCTCCCCGGGAAGGCCCGGGGGTGACACCCATAATTGGCCATGAACGGGCTCATTCCCGTGGACACGTGTTCAGCGTTGTTGTATGCAAATTCAGCCAGCGCTAGTTTCTCTACCCAATCGTTCTGTCTCTCGCTGACGTAGCAGCGTAGGTATTGCTGGAGTATACTGTTCGCTCGTTCCGCTTGTCCGTTGGTTTCCGGGTGTCTCGCCGTCGAGAACCCCACCTCGACCTGTAGCAAGCTCATGAGCTTCCTCCAGAACCTTGAAGTAAATTGTTTCCCGCGATCTGAGATGACCCTCGAGGGAGCCCCATGCAACCTGAATATGTGATCTACAAACAATCTGGCCGTTTCCTCTGCCGTCACCGCATGCGAGCAAGCTATAAAATGGCACATTTTTGTCAGTAGGTCGACTACTACCATGACTGCTGTCTTCCCTCTTGATTTGGGCAAATCAGTCATAAAATCTATGGAGACCACCTCCCAGGCTCTTCCCGGTGTAGGTAAGGGTTCCAGTAGCCCTGCAGATGCCGCCCTCTCCCCCTTTGCCCTCTGGCAGCGGTCACACCCCCGTACGTACTCCCGTACATATCCCCTCACCCTTGGCCACCAGAACTGCCTGGTGACAAGCAGCATGGTCTTGTGCTGACCAAAGTGCCCTGCTGTTGGGTTGTCGTGGAGTTGTATGAGTACCCTTCCCCTCAATGTCTCCCCCGGTACGTACAGCGCTCCCTTATAGTACAGTACCCCTTCCTTTTCCTCAAATTCTCCCTGGTTTTCCCTTCCTTCCCGTAGTGCCCTGATTTTAGTTTGGGCGAACTCGTCGCCCCTGGTGAGACCGGCCAGTTCCCGTTTCCCAACCAACACTCCCCCCCCACCCATCTGTCCTCGGGGAACACGTGTCGGGCTTCCGGCGGTCCCTCTCCTTCCATGTACTCCGGCTTCCGGGAGAGAGCATCGGCTCTAACATTCTCCGCTCCCGGCACATACCGGATCTCGAAGGAAAACTTGGAGAACTCTTGCGCCCATCGAATCTGTCTCTGGTTGAGTACTCGCGCAGTCCTCCAGTACTCCAAGTTCTTGTGATCCGTGCAAACCTGGATCTTGTGCCGCACCCCTATCAACAGATGTCTCCATCAGCGAAACGCAGCATAGATAGCTAGCAGTTTGCGGTCATACACCGTGTAGTTCTGCTCCGACTTGTTCAGCTTCCTCGAGAAAAAGGCGCACGGCCTCCACTCTTGCTGGCTGCAAAAGTACGGCTCCTATGGCCCTGTCTGATGCGTCAGTCTCTAGCCTCATGGGCTTCTCCAGATCCACGTGCAGGAGTTGCTCTTCCAACGCGAATGCTTTCTTCAGGCTTTCAAAGGATCGCTGTGCCCCTTCCGTCCAGACGAACTTCTTTTTGCTGCTGAGACAGTCTGTGATGGGTGCTGTTAAATGAGCGAAGTTCTTGATGAACTTCCTGTAAAAGTTGCTGAACCCTAGGAACCTCTGCACGTCCTTCCGGGTCTTGGGGGCCTTCCATTCCAGTACCGCCTGCACCTTGCTGGGGTCCATAGCTAGACCCTTGTCTGACAACTTGTACCCCAGAAACTCGACCTCCCTTGTGTGAAATTGGCATTTTTCCAGCTTGACCCACAACTGGTGCCTCTGTAGTCTCTTTAGCACTTCCCTGACGTCCTTGACATGTTGCTCCTCATTGTCAGAATAAATTAAGACGTCGTCCAAGAAGACTACGCAGTTTTTGTACAGCAGGGACCCCAACACGTGGTGCATGAAAGCTTGAAAGCAGGCGGAGCCGGACTGTAATCCAAATGGCATAACTAAGTATTCGAAGGCTCCCAGGGGGGTGAACATGGTGGTTTTCCATTCGTCCCCCTCCCTCATCCTGATCAAATTGTATGCCCCCCTGAGGTCCAGCTTGGTAAAAATTTTCCCCTGCCTCACCCGTGTTAAAATGTCGTCAATCCTGGGCATTGGGAAGGTCATGGGTTCTGACACCAGGTTGACACCCTGGTAGTCCACAATGAGCCTGGGCTGATTTGTATCCTTTTTGTCCACAAAGAACACCGGACTGCCCCCCACCGCCTTTGATTCTCTTATGAAACCTCTTTTCAAGTTCTTGTCGATAAATTCCCGCAACTCCTGCATCTCCCTGTCCGACATGGCATACAGTTTACCCACTGGCAGCTGAGCCCCTGGGAGTAGGTTGATTTGGCAGTCAAAGGGCCTATGGGGGGGTAGTCTATCCGCCTCCTTCTCGCTGAAGACCTCCTGCAGGTCAGCATATTGGGGTGGCACCTTCCCTTTTGGCTCCACCGCCATTCCCGGCACCCTGGCCACTGTCATTCTTGGGGTTCCCCCCCCATGCAATGTTCCAAGCAGTAAGCTGACCCAAAGGTGACTGTCCGCTGATGCCATGCCACTACTGGATCATGCAGTGCCAGCCAGCTCATTCCCAGTATTACTGGGGGTCCTGCCAGTGTGGCTTCGTGAAAGGCAACGGTCTCCGTGTGCTGGGAAACCCTCATTCTCATTGGCGGGGTCTGGTGCGTCACTTCCCCTCCCAGAAGTTCTCTGCCATCTATGGTGGTCACTTGCAAGGGGAAATCCAGGGGCAGCAGGTGGAGTTGGTGTGCCAGAGCGAAGTCCTTGCTAAAGAAATTGCAGGAGCTGCCTGAATCCAGCAGCGCCTTCACCTTGACTGGGTGCCCATTCGGGAGTTCTAGCACCACTTCTATGGCTATTGCTGCCTTGGGGGGGTCTGGCTGGGGCACTTCTATTAGTTGCTGGCCTGGCTGCTGTGCCCGCTGATCGGCAGCCAAGCGTTGGCGTTTCCCTGCGCCTGCCCATTTTCCTCCTCCTCCCCCTCACCAGTGGCTCCCACCATTCCTTGCCAGGCCTTTCTTTGAGGGCAGACCCTGGCAAAATGTCCTGGCCGTTGGCAGAGGTAACACTTCTTGGTGGTTTTCCAATCCTTTCCCTCCCTTTTGCGACCTTCACCAGAGTTTGAAACCTCGAGCGTGCGCGCTCCATCTATCTCCATTGGTTCAGCCGGCTGGGGAGACTGCCTCGGTATTTCAGGAATGCGGTAGTCATGGCAACGTTCCCCTCTCCTTCCGCGCTTCTCCTCCGCCCGCGCTTCCTGGCATAATCCAATCGCAAGCACAGGCTTGGTCAGCTGATCCATCGACTGCGGGCGGAGCGCGTGGGAAAGCTCGTCCTTCACCGTTGGGGACAACCCCTCCTCAAACAACATTTGAATGGGCTCCGAGTCTAGATCCCACCCGAGCCGGTGGATCAACATCGCAAAACGCGACCAGTACTCTCTAACTGATTGGCTCCCCTGCTTGCACCCCATTAGTTCCCGGCGAGTCACATTTTGCTCCACTTGGCTGGAGTACATTGCATCCATCGCGCCAAAAAATTTCCTAAGGTCCTTCAAGGCAGTGTTTTGCGTTGCCATTAGGGGCCTGACCTATTCCCGGGCGCCATCCTGTAGATGCCCAATGACAAATGCGACCCTCTCCCCATCATCAGCAAAGTCATTATGCTGCAGTTCCAAAGCGTACTCTATTTCCGTCCGGAACGCGTTATAGTCTTGGGGCTTCCCCCCAAACTTATGTACCAGTCCCGGTACCTTCCTTGCGACGGGGGTGGTTCTGACCTGTCCATCCTGCGCCCGCCTTTCTTCTAGCCACGCCGTCAGCAGAGCTACATGCTGTTCCAAATCTCGGTTCCTCTCCACCAGATTTTGCACTCCAGCTGCCTGCTCCGTGGCGCCTGCTCCCCCGGTTTGGCTCATGGTGCTGTCTGCCTGTCGCTGCGCACAAGCAACTTCAGGGACTGTCGGATTGCTCTAATGGTTATGGGGTTGCTCGTGCGTAAGTTGCCGCCACTCCTGGTTAGGTGGCCTGGTTAAACCTTTCCTGGCTGGACAGCCCCTCACTTCGTGGCTGCTCAGTCGCTGGCAGAATCCGACAGTGGGCGTTTCTTCAACCTTTTCCAACATAAAAGTTGTTTGACGCCCAGTCTCCTCCTAGCCTCCCTGCGCGGAAGCCTTCTGCGCAGGGTGGGCGTGGGTAGCGGAGGACCTGTGCTCTCTCCGCTGGTGTCCAGTGAAGAGTCTCTGAGCCTGCTCTCCGCTTCCCCCATTGGTCCCCCTCCATCCCTGGTGTCGCGCTGATTTTCTTCCCCAACAGGAGACCTGCCTCTCTCCCTACTTGGCCCCTCTCCAGCATCGTCGTGGAGCCCCCCCTCCTCCTCTCGTTTCGATGGCAGTTCCCTGACACATACGCTTCAGGTTACAGACTCCGCTAACCCACAAATAGTGCTTCAGGTTAAGAACTTTGTTTCAGGATGAGAACAGAAATCGTGCTCCAGCGGTGCAGCAGCAGCGGGAGGCCCCATTGGCTAAAGTGGTGCTTCAGGTTAAGAACAGTTTCAGGTTAAGTACGGACCTCCGGAACGAATTAAGTACTTAACCCGAGGTACCACTGTGCTGTGTTCTTGCCTGGGCAGTGCAGCCACAAGAAAGGCTTCTTCCTTCCCAGTCTCAATACACAGGCAGGTTGGTCAAGAGAAATCAGGCCAGAACTGGCCCAGGATGTTCTGCTGCTTCAGGCCAAACAGAAAAGGACCCCCGCCCCAGCCCACGTCCCCTGCTGCCCTGCCCCCTGCTTCCCACCATGACTGTCTCCTCTGTGCCCACCACACAGATCCAAACTTGGTAAATGCAATTATGTTAAAAACCTCCTGGTAGGATCTTAGTTGTCAGCCTTCCCTGCTTGCAGCAATTAACATCCCTTTAAAAACCTAGTTGAGAACATTTCTGGGGCTCAGGGGTTGTTACGTGGGCCAAAACATTCCCTAAGGGGATCTTTTAGCAGGGGGGGGGGGCGGCGGTAAATGGAGGACATAGCAGCGTGAAAGCACATATAGTACACACTATTTTGGCATGCAGAGGTGAAATGCTAAGGTTTCCCATGTGGAAATTAAGCATAACTATTTTGTGGATCAAACTTGAGAAGAACCCAGACATAAATAACACAATGTCCGCCAGGTTTCCTAGTATGATTTCAGACAAATGGGTTTAACCAAACGTGGATGCTTCGGGGGGGGGGGTTTGTGGTTAGTCCAATTGCTTTCATTATATCTTTATAGCAACAATGTGTCTGCTCCCCATGTGCCATAAAACAATCTCTGAGCTGAAGCTCAGCTTCAGAACAGGAGGCTCCTTGACCATCCTGCATAATAGCATTGCTTGTTTGCACTATTCTTACCGAACTTTCCAAACACATGTCATTTCCCCTTTCATTCTGGGAGTGATTGTACGCTAAAGCAATTATAGGCAAACCCTTCCAGAGTTCTGAAGACCAAAACTTTCTTTGTGTGGAAGCCCAAAGGCAATTATTGGCATTAGAGTTTGAGGGAGGCATTCCATTTCTCTGATGTAACAGTAGCTTTGGGGGGCATGTTTTAAATGAAGCAATTTGCCCGCTTGGCGAATTCAGCGCAAATTCAAATTATTAGTATTACTATTATGCAATGATAAAGATCTAACATGGAAACTTCTTTGATAAAGTACAAAAGCAGTTTTGGTATTCAAAAAAACCCTAAAAGGCAGAATCCATTGAGGGGTGTTCTGTGCAAGAGTTAGTGAAATAAATGCGAAAGATGCAAACACTCCCAGTGATTTCAGCAGAATTTGCACTGGATAACTTCCATATAGATGAGCTTTCTCCAACTTGGCCTTCCAGATGCTTTGGACTACAACTCCCAGCAGGTACACACACATACACACACACACACACACACACACACACACACACACACATTGTGCCACTGGGGTGGCGCTGTGGTCTAAACCACTGAGCCTCTTGGGCTTGCTGATTGGAAGGTCGGCGGTTCGAATTCATGTGATGGTAGTGAGCTCCCATTGCTCTGTCTCAGCTCCTGCCAACCTAGCAGTTCGAAAGCCTGCCAGTACAAGTAGATAAATAGGTACTGCTGCAGCGGAAAGGTAAAAGGTGTTTCCGTAAACTCTGGCACTTGTCATGGTGTTCCATTGCACCAGAAGTGATTTAGTCATGCTGGCCACATGACCTAGAAAGCTGTCTGTGGACAAACACTGGCTCCCTCGGCCTGAAAGTAGAGATGAGTGCCACACCCAATAGTTGAATTTGACTGGACTTAAATGTCCAGGGGTCCTTTACCTTTTACCTTTACCTAAAAAAGGAACCCCTGTGTATGTTCAGCTGCTCATGCACTGGGGCTTCAAACAGTTAGGATCCTAGATTGCATGGGCATCTCAATTGCATGGCGTTCCTCTGCCAGACCAGCTCCATTAACATGTGACCCTGAAATCTCAGATTCCACCCCAAAAAAACTGAAGCCAAATTTAGTGTTAGTTTTGTGCCATGAACTCACATGTTAATGGAACTCTGGCACTGTGCTGATTAGGATGCAAGCCCAGCAGAGAGAGCTACTGTTTGGGCTCAGTCCAACCTCCCACTTTTGTCCTGGGTCTTCAATACACACAGCAAACAGACTCATGTTTTCTACCAGTGGATTTCTCCCTTTCACCTCAGTGAACCTGACAAGTGATGGAGTCTCTGCATTAGGGATGTGTAACTGATTTGGGAACGGGAAGCAGAAAGAACTAATAAATGGATAGTTCTCACAATGCAGGTAAGTAAGAAGTAGGATCATGAAACTAAGCCTCCTGATGTATATTGTGCTCTAGGAAGCTCAGTTTGGTCAGAATTGAGTTTACACCTCCAGTTGTTGTTGTTTAGTCGTTTAGTCGTGCCTGACTCTTCGTGACCCCATGGACCAGAGCACGCCAGGCACTCCTGTCTCCCACTGCCTCCCGCAGTTTGGTCAAACTCATGTTGGTGGCTTCGAGAACACTGTCCCACCATCTTGTCCTCTGTCGTCCCCTTCTCCTTCTGCCCTCCATCTTTCCCAACATCAGGGGCTTTTCCAGGGAGTCTTCTCTTCTCATGAGGTGGCCAAAGTATTGGAGCCTCAGCTTCAGGATCTGTCCTTCCAGTGAGCACTCAGGGCTGATTTCCTGAAGAATGGATACGTTTGATCTTCTTGCAGTATTAAGTATTACACCTCCAGAGTTAACACTAAATACATTACTTCTGGTAAATGAGCCACCATAGCCACTAGAGGACTGTGAAAATTTGTGTTCCAGACTTTTTAGACTCGTCTACCCATGTACTATCTGAAACCAAAGGGGCACATTAATTGCCAGGTGTTAATTCCCCCCAGCTCTCCTACCCCACTATTGAGATCACCATTTACCTCTTTTCCCCCCGTCATGGTCTTTAAAAAAAGCCTCTCTGAAGCTGATTTCATTTGTATTTCAAGGCCTTCATTGGTGCCAATGGTAGCTTTCCTTGAAATGCATGTATCCATTTCAGAAAGACAATTTTTGTTTGGTCTGTTGTTGATTTTTGTAGTGCCATAAATATGAACGCACTTTTACTAAGTAATGTAATCCAAAAAAGGTGTCCCTCCTCCAAGGATCATCCTATCTAACGCAGGGGTGGAGAACTTGTGGCTATCCAGATGTTGCTGGACCACAGTTCTTATCATTACAGTTCATATGCTGGCTGGGGCTGATGGGAATTGGGGTCCCAACATCAAATGGAGGGTCACAGGTTCCTCACCCAGTATCCATTGCTGTGGCTGATTCTGGAGCTCTTGGGCCTGGTGGCTCCTGGGCCCCATTTGTCCTGGGTCTTCGGTGCACAGCAAACAGACTCACAGCTTTGTCATCCAGTGGGTTTCTTCTTTCATCCCAGTGAACATCCACCCTCCAGATGAAGTGGATTTTGGATAGCCTTTCTGCTTCTTTTTCGCTGCCTATTTTTAGCCTAGTTCATCTTTGTCTTTGAGAATATCTGATTCTCATTCATCTCATGCAATTCTTGAGCACAATAAGAATACACCAAAGTTCCAGTCAGAAGAGCAAGCTTTGGTCAGCTGTTGTGGGCTACCATGAAAGGTGGAGTCAAAGAGCTGAGGTGTTATCTGATGTGGTACAATCACTGTGGGTGAGTATTGTGTGTGTTGCAAAACATTTGCATGAATGCTGCAGTAGGATGAGAAATCCAACCCTGATGTCTCACCAACTACTGTTCTCATAAACTGCAAGGTTCAAACTATTTGCCAGGTATTTAGATGTACAATCAACTGAAGTTTATTGAAAAATGTGCACTGGTACAAGAAAAATCAGGGTAGATTGCAGGTAGCATGAGGGTCTTGGAGTTCTGGAAGCCTTTGCTACTGTTTACATCCTCTCCTTTTCAGAAATGTAAAAAGAAAAGAAAAGTGGTATCTTACTCAATAGAGCTTGAACACAGGCCACATTTAGGGACACAAAGAGATGCTGGCCATGTATCTTTCTCTTTCTCTTTGGTGATTCACACTTGACTTGTGGAAAGTGAAATGGGTGTGGGGTGGGGGTGGGAATCTGGTTTCCATGGAGAACTTAATTTTGTTCTACTTGTTTATTTGTTGTTGAGGGATTATTTGTGTGGGTGGGAATCTTTGCAACAACAGCAGGAAAAATCCTGCTGAAAATTCTGCAAAAAAAAAAAAATACTGTTTGAGAGTTGAGGCATAAGAGGGGGGATGTGAAGAATTACAAAAGGCTATAAAAATATGAAAAGAGATAAACCTGAAACTTTTAAACTTTTGCGTAATATTTTCCTGTTCATTTTGAGGAGTCTTCTAAAAATAGTCAGAGCCAACTGAAGTCACAGCCTGGAAGATGAAAGATTCTGTAAACTGTAGTTCTTGGAGGCTAATTAGAGAGCATTTTGTCCGTCTCTGATGCTAATCTGTTTAATCTGGCCTTGTAATCAATACTATCTATGCTTTCAAGTCACCTGTTCCCAAGAGCTTAAATTAACCAGTTTCATAAAAGACTGACAGTAATAAGAAAAGGAAACTACATATTCAGAATGAAACTCCAGGTCAATGGTCCAGATATCTCTTGTGCTAATTTCCAGTATGCCACCTCAAAGTACAAATATATTTGCTTTTATAGTAAGCTTAATTATTCATTTCTCCTTAAATATGCCTTCTTTTTAAGCAAACACGTTGTGTCTCATATAGGTTTAGGGTGTCTGTTTCTCCTACTCCTTTGTGGCCTACTGACATTTCTTGTGTTTTACATTGGAAAGTGAATTCTTTCAGCTCAGTTCTAAACTTGTTTGCTGATAACTCAGTTCCAGCCAGTTGAAATGGCTATTTTGCTCCACTGAAGCTTATTATTTCCAGTGTCTCTCCTGTCCCTGCCAAGACCAACAGTTACGGGATCAAGGATGTTCCCCTTACACAGTACAGTGGTGCCTTGGTTCTCGAATGGACTCCGTTCTGGGAGTCCATTCGACTCCTGAAACTGTTCAAAAACCAAGGCGTGGCTTCCAATTGGCTGCAGGAGCTTCCTGCACTCAAGCGGAAGCCGCGTTGGACATTTGGCTTCCGAAAAACATTTGCAAGCCGGAACACTTACTTCTGGGTCTGTGGCATTTGGGAGCAGATTTGTTTGGGATCCAAGCCGTTCGAGTACCAAGGTACCACTGCACCAGGCAAGCTACAAGCCATGGCTATAGTAAGACCAATGACACTGGAGCTGCATTCAGCTGTCTCCCTGTGAGGTTGCCAACTGTCTGGCCATCAGTGATGGGTCAGACTCCTCTGGTCAGGTTTGGAACTGGGCTTCAAGAATTTCCCCAAATGAGAAAACAGTTTGGCTTTTCTCCCCCTAAGCCCAATTCTAAACCAAATCAGGCACCGCCATGCCTTGATGATGTCATCAGGAGCAGGCCAAGATATGATTCCCACCCGCTGGTTACTTTAAAAATCTGCTCTGATCCCCCCTCCAGCAATCTACTTGTCTACCTGCTGATCTAGCTTGCTGTTTTGGTGGTGGCAGGCAGCAGCAGACTGGAGAGAGAGAGAGAGAGGGAGAGGGAAAGGACTCCCCCCCCCCGTCCTTCCCTGACACCCAGGATGCAGCACTGGGAACATCTCTTTAACTTTGCAGAATGACAGTCTGGTTACATCAGTGGTGTCCAGACTTTTTCCAAAGAGGGCCAGTTTCCAACCAAAGGGCCAACCAAACTTGTCAACCTTTATTTAGGATTGAAGCTGTTGAGCTTCTTTTAGGATTAAACTGACTGGATTAGGCCCCCGAAATGGACTTTGGACATGCCTGGGTTACATGAACAAAGGCACAAATCAAGGTTCAATGGAGAGGATGGTCCCTAATGCAAGGTGGAAGAGAGCCCGACCCTTCCATTATTTTTTTCTGCACCCCAGAATCCAAAACCCGTCAGTCCTGTGTCCTCTCCCCCCTCCCAAGCCACATTCAAGTACTTCTTATCATTCAGAAACTTCCTGGAATCTTTTTAGTCCATCTCTCTTGGTACAAGCAGGACTAAAATAGTAAAAGTATAACTACATATTTGATGCTAACTCCTAGGCATGTGTCCAGCTTTTCTCTTCTGATACTTCCCCCGCTGAAAATAGCTTATATGTCTTCTGCATCTTTGCAAGGGAGGAGGATGGGAAGAAAACCAGAATAAGTTGACTCAGCCCCCAGTGACGCCCCCCCCCGCCAACTCCAGTCCCCATTAGCTGCCCTGCCTACAGCTCCATCAGCTCCAATGGTTACTACAGCTAAGAACATGCTACCAACTCAGATACTGATGAGATGCTAAAAGAATTCAGTTAGCTGAAGTGGAAATGCCGTAATAATGGCACTACTGTCACATGAACTGGGTAGATGTAAATTTGAGCCATGACAGAGAATAAAAATTTCTAGATACAATGGACGATTGTGACTTAGCCATGCAGCTGACAAGAGAAGAAGCAATCATTGATTTACTCCCTTAGTGTTGGTGAGAATCTGCTGCAAGACAGTTGTTTTTTTAAAAAAACCACCAAAACACAAATCTGTTGAGAGTTGTGCACATGCACCGACACCCTTTTATTAATGTTTAATTGTGAAAGAGACAGAATGGGGGAGGGAAAGCAACACTGGTCTTTGGAAAAGTGGAGGGGGGGGGAGAAGTCTTTTTATCTTTGTCTTGTCTTACTTAGAGACAGATCTCTTGCAATATTTGGCGCCTGGCAGAGGCATTTTATCCACTCAGAGGTTTGTAGTTTTCTTTGTTGCTTGCTTTGTTTTTCTCTGAGGTGTGTGTATGTTAGAGTTTGGGCAGGCTTTGCTAAGCTGATGCCCTCCTGATGGGACTTGTAGTCCAAAAACACATCGAGGGCAATAGCTTGGCAAAGGCTGAGCTTAGGTGTTGGGTGTATTGTGCTGCCTATACATCAATAGAAATCAAGTTAAGCTCCTAGGGTGACCAGGTAAAAAAAAAAAGGACCAGGCTCTTGTACCTTTTAGAAGTTGTGCAAAAGAGGGAATTTCTGCAGGCAAACTGCATCTGATTAAATTTCATCTTCTGCAAACCTCTTAACGCTGCAGGGGCCCCATTCTCCTCCCTGCACCCCCAGCCAGCCTGTTCTTGCTTCCTACTAATCTGTAGACAACAGCACAATTTATTCCAAACTAGCTGAAGCCAG
Organism: Podarcis raffonei; assembly: GCF_027172205.1. Classification (NCBI taxonomy): domain Eukaryota; kingdom Metazoa; phylum Chordata; class Lepidosauria; order Squamata; family Lacertidae; genus Podarcis; species Podarcis raffonei. Next base: position 3,048,611 of record NC_070610.1, read on the forward strand.
CACAGCCTTTTATTATTAGCAGATATCTTATGCACACCTATCTAGAAATAAGCCCCACTGAACCCTGTGGAACTTACTTTATAGGTAAACTTGCAAGGGCTGAGCATGTTACATTAATTTCAAAAAGTGTCAGTAAGGCTGTAAATAGGCACAATATTATATTGAAAATTAAATTTAAAAGGAATCTCTGTTTCACTGAAAATACCATTCATGAATATAGAATGGTAAAATAACTAAGCCTCCTTCATAGTGTTGTAAGTTTTTTTGGGGTGGTGGTTGGTTTGTGTTGTAAATCCTGGATTCAGCATGGATTAAATTGTTGAAACAGCCAGACCCATTCAAGTTGTGTGTATATATATGTAAACAAACCATATATCATAAAGACACCACAGTCTGCAATGTCCCTCATTCCAAGGAAATCATACCCTGGGTAAGTGTCTGGAACCCCAGGAATTTTGCACAGTTCAGAGATTGGGGTGGTGTGCAACACTGGTGTCAAAAGTGGGATTTGTGTTTCCAGAAGAAGGATCTGTGAGTGAGGTGTGCCTGAGCTGAAATGGAGGGAGGTAGAGTTGTGTGCGGGGGTTTTTTTGGGGGGGGGATTGAACACTAATGGAAGATCCCCTTTTTGAATTAACCAGGCAAGGGCCATAATGGCCCTAAGTATGGGTCATTGCTCTGTGCCAGAGGGCAAATGGGTGGGCCCCCTCCCTCACCTTCCTGGAAGCTAGAGTTGGGTTGTGTGTGAGAGAGCTGGGTTAGAAGCAGGCAGAAGCCAGGAAGTCAGAGCCATGCTTGATTTCTGCTTGAACCCAAGGCTAGGACAATGGAAGAAGCAAGACCTCTTGGGGTGTTAATGCTGTGAGCCCTTCCATCATCGGCTCAGGAAATAAACCGTATATCATAAAGACACCACAGTCTCTCCTGCTTCTCATTCCAAGGAAACTGGACCCTCTGTAAGTTCCTGGAGCCCCATAGTACATATGCTAAAGTCACATGACTTCACCCTGGACTTTTACACCTCTGAGGCATATTTTTAGGACCGCCCCCCATCTTCTGATAGTTAATTGTTTTAAGATGTTAATCGGCAGAGGCTGGTTCATTTGGGCCAATGCGGCAGTGACCCACTAACCTTAGTCTGCCCTTAAGGAGCCCAAACCTTCCTCCCTTCTTACTTACAACCAGTCGAATGGGGTAGCCTTGTCAGTTAGCTTCCTCCACTTTCCTTAGTCTGTGTGTTGCCCTTGTAGAACTCAGCTGAGGGGAGCGGGGGGGACGGACGGACAATAATTAATTGGCTCCAGCTCCAACCCCTGACGGCCCCTCGGCCTACCACCCTACCCATCCCAATGGGGACCAGGCACCTCTGATTTCATGTTTGCAGTTTTACATTGCTGTAATCTGCCCCAGAGCCTTATAGTGAAGGGCAAGTAAGCAACCCAATTTACCAGACCCTCCAAGTGTCACTATTTTCCAGGGACAGTCCTGGATTTTAAAAAGCCGTCTTGGTTTCTGATTTGATCCCAGAATGTCCCATTTTTCCTTAGGACGTCCCTATTTTCATTGGAGAAATGTTGGAGGGTATGGTAGGACTTCCCTATTTTCAACTGAGGGTGTGGAGTTATCCGACCCCCGAGCCAACAAGATAAGTAACTATGCAACCTTTAGAAGACTTTTAGAAGACATCTGAAGTATTTTCTAATGTTTATGTTTTATTATGTTTTTATTTTTGTTGGAAGCCACCTAGAGTAGATGGGGCAACCCAGTCAGGTGGGCAGGGTATATTATTATTATTATTATTATTATTATTATTATTATTATTATTATACTAATGGAATAGGAGGTCTCTGTTTTCATCAGACACATGTTGGAGGGTATTAATTTACTAGTACTAAACCACTACTGTATAGATGGGATAAAGCAGATCCTTTTGTCAAAATCTGAGCAAATATTGAGCCACAGGCTCCTTACCATGCAATCGTATTTTTTCATCTATCACTTCCTTTTGTACATCTGTTTTAGAATACAGAAGGCATAGCAATTTATTGTTGTTAGCCGCCCTGAGCCCGGCTTCGGCTGGGGAGGGCGGGATATAAATAAAATTATTATTATTATTATTAATAATAATAATAATAATACAATGTTTATTTTTTGTGTTAACTTGGATAGATATTATTATAACTGTATGTATTTATGCATATATGTATGAATGCTTGTATAAAGACACACTATCAATGAAATGTTGTGAAAAACAAAAAGAAAACCCAAACTTGATAAACAAAGGACCCACACATTATCTTCACTATGCTGCCTACTAAAGTGCAACCAACTTGTTCAGAGGCTTGAAGCAGATTCCTGCTCCGAAGTGTGTCCCACTGAATTCAATGGGGCTTCTTGCTGGGTAATTGAGTATAGCATTGCAATAAGGCCAGCAGGCCAGAGACGTTCTCGCTGGCCCCTGGCATGCAGCCTGACACATAAATAGCATCCAGTCATTGAATATTGCTGGCGGGGAGAAGAAAACTGCTTCTGATTAGACAGTAACAAGTAGTAGATTTTCTGATCAGGAGTTTCTGCACAGAACCACCAATGGCCCACAGCCACTTTTAAACTGTCCATGATGTTAGAAATCATTCCCCAAACAGGTAACTACTGTTTTTTTTTAATGCTCTTTTGCTAGCTAGCTTACTCCATGCTCCACTAGATGTGCTTTCAACATGAAAATGAGCTTTTTGATTGTGCGAGCAGGTCTGCCATGGATGCTTATTAGCTTCTTCAGTTTATATCCTGCACTGCAGCATTATCCAAGCATCAGAATCCATCATGAAGTGTTACGTCGTTGTTCCCGCGTCAACCCATGAGGAAGTGCAGCTTTGTATTGCCTCCGTGAGCGGACAATGGTAGTGAGGAGACAAGAGATGGGTGAAAGAAACAGATGGAAGAGTGTGAAGCAACAAAGAGTTTATTGTGAGCAGCACGACAAGCTGCGATCCTGGCAAACCAGCTGCCGAGCTACTGCCAAAGATTTGTAGACATAACGGCAGAGGAGACATTCTAAGGAGAAGTGAGGGGGACAATGGAATCTCTTCGCAGCTATTTATCGTAGACTTTCATAGCAGTGATTTGATTGGAAGGAGCTACAGGAGTTGTGCCAGAACAGCTTTGGAATGAAAGGGTGGGGAAACTTAGTATTTTAACGTTTTATCATCCCTGAGAGACCTTCCTCTTTCCTTGCATCAGTTTCCTTAACGTGTGTTTCTTACACTTAACTGCTCATAGTGGGAGGTGTGAAATATATGTAATATTCAGAAGCTTGGGTGATGCAGGACGGTATTGTGAGCTCCTGTGGGGTGATATTGGGGGCCAAAGTTAGCTTCAAGAGAATCTTGGCTTTCGTATAATATCGAATGTAATGCACACCTATTTTGGCCAAATTACATAGAGGAAATTAAGGTGCACCAGCAAAAACTTTTTTGGTTTCAAGGTTTTGAAAATTGAGGTGTGCATTAGATTTGATGGTGCATTAGATTCCCGTAAATGCAGTAATAAAAAGTTTCTGTCCCTTGAAGCTGCAAAGATAGTCTTGAAAGTGTGTTGGTGATTCTAGCTGAAATCAGAGCAGCTGAAGTTGCTGAAGTCTGTAGAGTTGTGTGTAATCCTGCAGGAGATGTTAACCAGGCTGTCAACCATGCATAGGTGTGTGCATAAACATCTGAAACAAGGGAGACTGAGAACTGTGACTTGCTCAACTCAGGACAGCAGAACTCTGCTTTGCCACCAGTGAGATCCAGCCTACGGTGGTACCTCTGGTTAAGAACTTAATTCATTCCGGAGGTCCGTTCTTAACCTGAAACTGTTCTTAACCTGAGGTACCACTTTAGCTAATGGGGCCTCTAGTTGCTGCTGCACGATTTCTGTTCTCATCCTGAAGCAAAGTTCTTAACCCAAGGTACTATTTCTGGGTTAGCGGAATCTGTAACCTGAAGCATCTGTAACCTGTAATCTGTAATCTGTAATCTGTAAGCGTCTGTAACCCGAGGTACCACTGTACTTCAAAATCAAGGGGAGGAAACCAAATATTTATAACCAGGTACCTTCTAGCTCATATATTCTTGACAGCAGTGCTCCCCCCCCAAAAAAATGTTTAGGGGATATTCTCATTTTCCTACTCATATTGAAATATTGCCCTTAATGAGGCCAAACTTAGATTCACAAAATGTTTAGGGGTATGTGTGCCCCTGCGTCCCCCCAGAAAAAAAGCACTGCTTGACAGGAAGCTGTTGTCTACTGTGTTGCCTGATTCTACACCATAGGGACTGGGATATTTTACGATTCCTTCTGGGTTTAGCTTGAAGGTGTCTGCCTGAGGACTGTATTTCCCCCAGCTGAGTAGTTCAAACTCTTTGCTCCAGCAAAAAGCACCGTTTGGCCCCTCAAGTGTCTGCTGTCTCTGGAGTTGTCAAGGCAACAACTTTAGCATTTCCAAGGAATCTGTTGCAATAATCTTGGCCTCTGATCTTTTGACAGGCCTATAATGAAGGAGGAGTTTGTAAATGCTGACATAAACATTTTGAAAACCTAGAGAGGTGATTATTTAATGCTGTTTAGGAAGTCAGCCGATGCACAGTCAACAGAACAGTCTTCTGTGAAAATATTTACTCAAGCAAATTTCCTCAGGAGGAAACAAATGTCCGCTTTACAGTGGAACTTGACTATCAAGGGCCTTGTGTGTCACAAGGACTCTCCAAGTTCCTTTGCCTTTTTAGATCCCTATAATGTACATTTTTCTGCATAACACAGAGCCAAGCCAAAAGGTTTCTCAGTCAATTTTCTCTTTTTCATAACCCAGTCTTTGCTTTCCAAATGACGTAGCTTCGTTTCTACGAAAAGAGATGCTGAGGCTATCTGGAACCTTTCTCCTCTGACCTGACAACCAGTCTCTGTACTTTCTCATTAGTGAGGGAAAGGACCCTGTGCCTGCTTAAAGGTATCTATTCTTCCTTGCTAAATTCCAAAGGTGAGCCTTGGCACTGCAAGCAGGTAGTCAAGGGATGAGGGGCTGGGGCACTTGTTTATTTCACTCGTTTTCTCCTGCTCTGGAGGGTAAGACTCGAACCAATGGCTTCAAGTAACCTCAGGAGGTTGTGGACTCATCTTCTTTGGAGGTTTGTAAGCAGAGGTCAGATGGCCATCTGTCATGGATGATTTAGTTGAGATTCCTGCATTTCAGGGGGTTGGACTACATGACTCTTGGGGTCACTTCCAACTCTGCAATTCCAGAGGACTTTGGATGTTGGCCCTCTTCCTTACTCAGGCTGGGGCCTTAGGAGTGGCCTCCAAGGACCATTCATGGAGGAAAGTTGGTTTGTAAATTACACCCGATCCCATGTTACTCTAAGATCCCTTTCCCTATTGTGTCAGCACAACAAGCCTGTGAGGTAAGTTGGGTTGAGTGATAATGAATGCCACAATGTGGTTCTCTCTTGTGTCCTATTCAGGCGTGCCTACGGGGGTGGTGGGACTGAGAGAGAGGTTTACCCAAAAGATATCAGAACCTGGGAATGCTCACGTAGAGAGGTATGGTCCTTCAGATGTCTAGATCTAAGATGTATAGGGTTTTGTAAGTCAAAACCAGTGCTGTGAATCTTGCCCGGAAATGGAGAATTAGCCAGTGGAGCTATTGCAACAAGGCATTTCTGTTCTTCCTATATCTGGCTCCAGTCAGCAACCTGGCTGCAGCATCTCAGACCTGCTGAGGTTTCCAAACACTTTCCAAAGGAAGTTCCATGTAAAGTGTGTTACAGTAATCCCAACATGATGCAACTAAGGCTGCTGGAATAGCTCAGTTGGAAGATCATGAGACTCTTAATCTCAGAGTCATGGGTTTGAGCCCCACATTGCATTGCAGGGGGCTGGACTAGATTGTTGAATGGTTTATTTAAATGTAAAGGTTCATCATTGTTGCACCCGATGTGTATGTCTTTAAGGGGCCAAAGCAAGGGCCAGAGCAAGATAACGAGACCCAGCTTTGCAGCTGTGAAGCATAGCAGGTGCTGCTGAGTTGTATTTGATTAAGGTGTGTCAGCATTTGGGTGTAGTATATAAGGAGCAGCACCTAGCTCTCCCATTACCCTGGGGGATGGGTTGGTGGTTGGGTCTGGTTTGGTTGTTAATGTATTTAGTGTAAAAGGAGTTTTTGTTTTTCTTATTAAAACCTAGTTTAAGTTATTTTTGAGTCCTTTATTTTTTTAATGCATGGTCTCCCCAGCAAGCTCTCTGCAGCGTTACCATACTGCAAACAGCCAACATCTTTGGTTATGGGCCCAGCTGCTGAGTGGATGACTGCATATTTTTGGACTCTGAGAAAGGTTTGAAAACTCCTTCTCCTGTTAGTGTAGTTCTGTGGGTCTGGAAGAGTTCCAGAATGGTTGACCGGGTTCCTGAAGCTGAGAAGGCTCTGGTCTTCCCACAGCTAACAGATGAGAACTATAGTTTATGGTCTTTTCGGGTGGAGGCGCTTTTGACCTCTAGAGAAGTATGGACCTATGTAACTGATGACCCTCCTGACCCTGTGACTAATGCTTGGTCGAAAGGAGATGCAAAAGCCAGGGCGATAATTAATTTGGCAGTCAGTGACCAGCAAGTAGTCTATATAAGAAATAAGAAAACTGCCAAAGAAATGTGGGACAGTCTTGCAGCAGTGCATGTTAGAAAAGAGTCAGCATCTGCATTGACGTTTTTCAAGCAGTTGTACCAGACGAAGTTGCAGCCTGGTGGTGATTTGGCAGCACACTTGAGACGTCTGGAGGCAATACGCTGCGAATTAATTCGAAGGGACATGGAGATACCTGATATTCAGTATGTTTTTATCATTCTATGTTCCCTTAATGAGGACTTCGATGGTATAGCTAGCCAGATATCTGCCGTTCCACCAGCACAATTAACTGTGGAAGGGGTGACGGCAAGATTAATGGGCGAGTTGGATAGAAGGGAGGCTTGTGCCATAAGCACTCCTATTTCCAGAAGTAATGAGGAACGCCATATGCAAACTTGTGGTGATACAACTGCATTTAAAGCTGCAAAGCGTTGTTGGTTCTGCAATAAACAAGGACATTTTGCAAAGGACTGCAGATCCAAAAGAAAGCAAAGTACTCCCAAGCCTGTTTCTGTTCGTCAGTCACGGTTGTCAGCCCAGCAGCCGACATCGTATAGTAGAGACAGAAACGAGCCGCGAGTTTTCCATGCTAGGACAACAGATCGTAAAAGACTTAAACGTGCCAAGTGGAAGTCTTTTGTTGTGGACTCAGGAGCATCTCAGCATATTTGCAACGATCGAAGCTTGTTTATTTCTTTCGAAGAGGAAATTGGTAATGTACATTTAGCCAATTCACAAGTCTTGCAGTCGCTTGGCAGGGGTACTGTTAAACTTGACTCTTTAAACATTACAATAGCGAACTGCATTTACTGCCCGTCAGTGGACAATTTATTATCAGTAAGGTGTTTTGCTCGTCAAGGCATAACTGTGCGTTTCTTAAAGTCAATGTGTGAGTTTTTCGATGGGAACAAACGTCTATTGTATGCCCGGGAATCTGATGGTTTATATAGACTGTATTTTCGCACCTACTCCCAATCGCCTATAAATTGCAGAGCAGCACAGTCAAGCCAGGGGTTGAGGAATGTAAGGCCACATTCCGGGTGTGTCCATGAGGCGCACAGAATTCTGGGACACCTGAATTTTGCTGATGTAATTAAGACAAAGAATATTGTTGATGGCCTCAACTTAAAACCATGTAAATTCTTTATGCAATGTCTATCCTGTTGCAAGAATAAGATTAAGGTTGCACGCAAGGGTAGATGCTCAGATAGGAAAGTAACTGAGCCATTTGAGCGTGTACATTGTGATTTAGTTGGGCCACTCCCACCATCATTAGGAGGTTCTAAGTACTGGCTTACTCTGATAGACCAGTATAGTAGATATTGTTGGACTTATGCAATAGCTGAGAAGTCCCAAGCATTTGAGAAGTACAAAGTTTTTTGCAACTGGGTAAAAACGCACTTTAACAAACCAATTAAGAACCTATTTTCTGACCGGGGCGGCGAATTTGTTTCTGAGGATTTTGAGAAATTCCTGGAAGCGCAGGGGACTACTCATGAGTTATCTTGCCCCCGAAGTCCCTGGCAAAATGGGCTTGTTGAAGTTGTGCAGCGTGACCTACAGGCAGGGGTTAAAACGTATCTGCACGATGCTAATCTGCCCAAAGACTTTTGGGCTGAAGCGCTTAATGCGTTTTGTTATGTAAGAAATCGCAGTTATCATTCTGGTTTAGATGTCACCCCCTATGAGAAGCTGTTTAAAAAACGCCCTAATCTGAAATACCTACGCATTTGGGGTTCAGATGTAATTATGCATTATCCCGCTAAGCAGAAATTGGGTGAACGTAGTGTCCAGGGAAAATTAATGGGCTACCAGCAGGGGGCGTACAGAATTTACGTACCAGCAACTGGCAAATTTCATATTACCAGAAGCATGATACAAACTGTAAATTGGAATGGAGTTGCTGTCTTCCAAGATACTGATGGTATAGATAATACTGAGGAAGAAGAAGCAGCAGCAGGAAATGGTGCTTCTGAATTAATGGAAAAAGACAAAAAGTCTGTTGAATCTGATTTGTTTGATGATTTAAAGTTAAAGGGACCCGAGGGGAGGTTAGATTCTCTTGAGTTTTCTGACCGTGAGCTTAGCCTACAGGCATCTCTTCAATCTGACAATGATTTACAACCTGAAACTAGTGGTTCACTTAGTCCCATTAAGTCTGAGGAGTCTGACTCTCCTTCCGGACTGAGACGTTCAGATAGAAAGAGACAGAAGCCACAACGTTTTGCAGATGAACATTTTAATACTGTGTATGCCAATAAGGCAGTTTTTGAGCCAAAAAGCTACAATGATGTTCAGAAATTACCTAAGCAACAAGCTGCAAATTGGTATAAAGCTATGAACTCTGAGATAGCTTCTTTAAAAGAGCATAACACTTGGTCTCTTGTACCACAAACCCCAGATATGAGACTTATTGATTCAAAATGGGTTTATAGAGTTAAGATGAATGACAAAAGTGAAGTTGTAAGGTACAAGGCTAGATAGTTGCTATGGGTTTTCAACAAATTCCAGGTGAAGATTATGATTTGTGTTATTCACCAAGCGTAAAATATGAAACAGTTAAGCTTTTGTTAAAAGATGCATCACAACGTGGACATTCTGTTTATCACCTAGATATAAAAACTGCATATTTGTTTGCAGACTTAAAAGAACAAATTTTTATGCGTGTTCCTGAAGGCATAGACGCCGCTGAAGGTTTGGTATGCAAATTAAATAAATCCCTTTATGGTCTGCACCAAAGTGGAAGGAATTGGCACCAAACTTTAGCAAAAGAATTGCTGGATATTGGTTTTTCACAAGGAAAGGCAGACAACTGTGTGTTTATAAAGGAAAGGGCAAACTCTGTAACAAAAATATGTGTGTATGTAGATGACGTGCTAATTTCTACAAAAACTAAACAGGAATATGAACTGGTAGTATCACAGTTACAGAAGAAATTTGATGTGGTGGAGTTAGGCATAGCTAAAAATTACTTATCCATGCAAATTGAGAAAGGCAAAAATGGATCTTTTCTGGTTCATCAAACTGCAAAAATTGATGATCTTGTTAAAATGCTATGTTTAGAAAATGCAAATGGCAAGGAAACGCCTATGGTGTGTGGTTTCACCTTTACAGGTGAAGATAAGCCATTTCCTAACAAAACTTTGTATCGTTCTGCTATAGGCAAGCTAAATTTCATTCAAAGAATCTCAAGACCAGATATAACTTATGCTTTTCACTTTCTGGCAAAATTTGTGGAAAAGCCTACTACACAATGTTTCTCTGCTCTTAAGAGAGTGGTAATGTACCTTAAACACACCAAACATTATAGGTTGCAGTTTACAACATGTATTGACAAAGATTTTGAAATTTTCTGCGATGCATCTCATGCAGTGGAACAAAATAATTGCAGGGGTGTGTCTGGTATGGTGTTTTGTTATAACGGTTGTCCATTTGAATGGAAGTCCCAGACACAAACCATTATTTGTCTCTCCACAACAGAGAGTGAATTATGTGCATGCGTTCAGGCCACTCGTGATGTAGAATGGTATCTGCAAGTATTTGCAGACCTACAGATGCAAGTAACACTACCAGTAAAAGTTTACCTTGATTCCCAGAGCGGACTTGCTATCCTGTGTTCAGAGACCAATACGCAGCGCACTAGAGTCTTAAGGTTACGTTTACAGTTTGTAAAGAAACTAATTGCTGATGAAATGATTGTATTTGAATATGTTCCAGGTGACGATCAAATTGCGGACATTTTTACTAAAGCACTTCCAAAGGTTACACATGAAAGACATGTACAAAATATGCTTTATGTTTTTGTTCCACAATGATGAACCGCAGGGGAAATGTTGAATGGTTTATTTAAATGTAAAGGTTCATCATTGTTGCACCCGATGTGTATGTCTTTAAGGGGCCAAAGCAAGGGCCAGAGCAAGATAACGAGACCCAGCTTTGCAGCTGTGAAGCATAGCAGGTGCTGCTGAGTTGTATTTGATTAAGGTGTGTCAGCATTTGGGTGTAGTATATAAGGAGCAGCACCTAGCTCTCCCATTACCCTGGGGGATGGGTTGGTGGTTGGGTCTGGTTTGGTTGTTAATGTATTTAGTGTAAAAGGAGTTTTTGTTTTTCTTATTAAAACCTAGTTTAAGTTATTTTTGAGTCCTTTATTTTTTAATGCATGGTCTCCCCAGCAAGCTCTCTGCAGCGTTACCATACTGCAAACAGCCAACATAGATGACCCTGGGGGTCCATTCCAGCTCTACAATTCTGTGATTCTATGGCATATATCAGTGTGGTCACATCAGACATCTCTAGGAACAGGTGCAGCTGGTGCACTAAGTTTTACTGCAAATGGGTAAATTCTCTCCAAGCCACCATGGAAACTTGGGTGTCTAGACTAAGCATTGAATCTCGGAGTACACGCAAGAGGAATAACCTGAGTTTTCAGGAGGAGAGGAACCCCATCCAGTATGGGTTGAATCCCTGTTCTTTGATCTGCTTTTTGACTGATTAGGCGCACCCCTGTCTTGTCTGAATTCAGCTTCAATTTGTTCTCCACAATCCAGTCCATTACTGATGGATACTGGCTTAGCACAGAAACAGCCTCCTCAGATGCAGATGGAAAGGAGAGATAAAGTTGGGCACTAGCGTATTGGTGGCCCCAGGCCCCAGCCAAAGTCCAGCACTCTTTCCACCACTCCACAGCGCTTTGCTTGCCTAAGAGATTGTGAGCTGATTTTCTAGCAAGCATCTAGCGAGACTGTTTAGCATGGTTTAAAAAGTGAGGGGGAGAAGATCAGTTCAGCTGAGGATTCTTCCGCCACCCCAGTCCAATGGTGGCTGTAGAAAGAAACTGTGCTCCCCCCCCCCTCCGCCCCTTGCACTGCACATTGTAAGTCAAAAACCCTTGTTCCACCGGGAAGGCCATTACTCCTGGAGCAATTTCCAATAGTAGCTGGAGTGCTCCAAATGTCCTCGGGGGGTGGAATCCATCACGCAGTGTGCTGAATCCCGTCAAGGAAGCCTGGGAGAAAGGGTCAAGTGGTCCGCTGCCATGCTGTTGGAGCTCATCAGAGACATATTTAATTTAATTAAGGTTGTCAGTGCTATTGATTTTGGCAGTTTCAATTACTGTGCTGTTACGGCTTCTGGATCTACTGATCTGTGATGAGCCATATCAGCACCAGCACACATGGAGGAAAAAGCCCTTTGTCTCCTTTAAAAGCTGACACATCTGCCATCGGCCATAACTTATTACTTTTATCCAGCCCAGCTCCTCTTCTGTTCCTCATAATTAATTTCTCATTAGACAGCTCTTTATTGTTTAATTTGTGCAGTTTATAATCAAATTGGGCACATTAATTGTCGCTGAATTTAAGGCTAATGAAAAATAAAGGTTTTCAATAACTTACTCTTCCATTATTCCAGACAAGATAAAGTAAAACACTTTAAGGATTGTCAGCTTTTTAAATTATAAATTAGGTTGTTTAAAGAGCATGGGCATTTAGGAAGCCGTTATCACACATTTAGTAATTATAAATCCTGGCCTCCAATACAATTATTGGGATTATATTTACAATTCCTCTTTGCTTCCCTCATCCCACAGTCTTGTTATTTAACTGTGTTACATCTTATTGCTGTTAGTCAAAAATAACTGAGTTCTGAGATAATGAAGGGTATTTTACATGCATAATTGCACACCATAACTAACTCTGAAGAAGTCAATAAAGTTATGAAGTAATACTTGAAGTTACAAGAGAACAGCTGTAAACTAATACAAAACATCTCAGATATGTGTTTTCTTTCTTTCAGATTCTGGAGGGTTCTGGAGGACTGAGTCCTTTCCGATGGAGATAGTTGGTGCTGTGTCACTGCCAAAATCCTGTGGCAGGAAAATTGGACTACAGTTTCACCTTTGCCCTGAATTCAGTGAGTAGCTTTAGGGGACCTTTTTTCTGTTAGTCTGTGGTATGACCACATCACATATGAGCACATTAGGAGATCTGTGGTGAGGTGTCACCAATGCGCTAAGGATACCCAGCTTTATTTCTGTGCAGTATCTGCATCAGAAGAGGTCATGCCAGCCCTGGACTCGCAGTGGTGGGCTGGATAAGAGCCAGCAAACTGATGCTGAATCCTGACAAGCTAAAAGTGTTGATGGCTCCCATGCCTGAGAGCTGGTCAACAGCTTGCTTTGGATGGTGTCATTTTCCCCCTGAAGGAGCAGCTTCATAGTCTGGGGGTCCTCTTGGATCTATCTCTGTCACTAGACAGGTGACCTCAATGACTATGAGTGCCTTTTACGAACTTCAGCTAGAAGGCAGGTTTGTCCATTTCTGGGCTGGATAGCCTGATCACTGATGTCCATGCACTGTGGGCTGGACTACTGCAATGCACTGTTTGTGGAGCTGCCCCTGAGATTGGCCTGGAAGCTGCAGCTAGTGCGTTGGGGAGAAATAGTGCCACCAATATCCAGCAGCTTCTGAAAGAACTTCACTAGCTGCCAATTAGCTGCCAGGCTAAGCTCAAGGTGCAGAACATTTCCACCCACTATTGTGATCGAAACAATAACTGGGAGCCACAGCAATAAAGTATTGCTGGGAAAATTAGATTTCCCTACCGCAAAAATGCTTAAAGAAAGATACTTGGATCCCGAGGTTGAAAGAACTCCCTCCCCTGCAATTTATTCTTCAGACGACTTTTGCTATGTCCATGTGTTTCACCAGGAGCTAAAAGATATGTTTTTGTTGCCTCCCCTCTGCTCACTGCCAATGCCTCTATTAATTGGTTTCAAATGCTGGCAGGCCTGTGAAACATGGCCTTGTGAGTCTAGTTCCTTATATGATTTTTATTAAAATTCACTTTGTGTCCAAAGCACATGAGATTTACAGCTGAAAGTAATAGATTGATTCTTACTAAGGCATAAATCTGCTAACGGTTTATGGAGGCTTGTTGATATTAGAAGGTTGGTGAAAGTCACTGCAATCGTCCAGCCGAAGAGCCGTCTGTTATGCCCCTTAATGCATTTGCTTAATTGGATAAATTGTACACGGCTTCTGAAAATACAAACAGAGGTGTGGGAGGTGGAGATACTCTGCTTGGTGCACAGTTTCTCCTTCCACACCCTTTCCCTCAAAAAATTGAAAATGAAGAGGAGGCAGAAGGGAACAAGAGAGGCAGCCTTGCAGTTTGCTACCTTGCAGCTGAAGCAATTTGTTTTCCTGCAGCCATGGAGAAGCCCTACCTTGCCTCTGGGAAGGAAGGAAGGAAGGAAGGAAGGAAGGAAGGAAGGGGGACAGAAGCCTTTGGGGAAAACTGTAAACTAAAGCCACTAGAGGATGATGAATGGGGAAGGCAGAAAGGTAGCAAATGTATGGATTTAGGGTTGCTGTTGGTAATTTTTTCAATGATTATGAAGAATATAAGAAACAGGAGGGGTTCAGGGGGAAATATGAGGTTTAGTCTTGGACATACAGTGGTACCTTGGTTTGCATACGTTTTGGATTACAAACACGTCAAACCCAGAAGTGCGTGTCCCGGTTTGCAACCTTTTTTTGGATTATAGCCCCTTTTTTTTGACTCACGAACAATTTTTTTTTGGAGGCCCCATTGGTGAAAGTGCGCCTTGGGTTACAACCTGTTTTGGTTTACAAATGGACCTCTGGAACGGATCATGGTTGTAAACCAAAGTACCACTGTACTCAGCTTGAGATGATGAAGAAGCACTGAAGGGGGAAGATCAGAGAGACTCTTAGAAATGGAGGACTGGGGCAAGGCAAGAGAAGAGTTGGGTGTCACAGGCTGTGATGAGATTAGACAGTAGGAAATGGACAGAACGAAAATCACAGAGGATCAAAGAGAGAGAGGGAAAGTGAGGAAGGACTGAAAGAATGATTGGGCAGCTAGGAAGCAAACTGTGATGGACAGCTGAAGCAGTCACTGGGGGTCAGTAATTGTGCTTAGTAATTCTTTTTCTGAAAAGGGGGCGGTAGGCCAAAAAAGTTTGAGAACGTCTGAGAGAGCAGCAGGGAGAAAATAATTAAAGAGCGGGTTCTGATCTATGTGCAACATCCACTCTGAGGAAAATATCTACAGGTAGAAAAAAGCGTCTCTGACCTTAGATAGAAACCCAGTGTTTAGTGTCTTGTGAGAGTATTAAGCCAGGAGTTAACTGGAGGGCTGGGTTTGAGCAAGGAGAAGTAGAGCTGGGAGGATACCATCTACTTGGGTCTCATTTCAGTCAGAAGGGGAGAGATCTTCTAGAAAGAGAAGAATCCAAATCCAGTCAAGAGGAGTGTGGTGACCCCTGGGTGTGTTGTTATTGTGCTGCTATAAGTACCTCTGGAGTGTGACTGCTAGAAGGTTGGGAAACTGACAGAAAGTGCTACCTTGGTTAAGAACCAAAGTATTAAGCTGTAACACTTATGCAACGATTAAGTTAAGGAACTGAAGTGAAATAACTTGAAATAAGCTAAGCATTTACCAACTAGTCTAGAAACCTGTAATATCTAACTGAAGAATAATAACTAAAAATAAGCAACTGAAAATTAAAAGAAGCAATCTGTGTGTTTACTACCTTGTTTAGAAGCCTGTAACATCCACTAGTTTTAGTATGATTATTAATAAGTTAACTGTTTCCTAAAAGAAGTTGATCTCTTGACAAATCATTTGCTTGACCAACTTTGTCCTATATGATAAATCTTTCTTATTTGTTCAACTTCTGCATGAGTCTCCAAGTATCAAAGTTTTACCTCATTCAAAACCCATAACCTGTGGTGCATATAGAGGGTCTACAGTGGAAGAACCTACTGAAGATGAAACTCCAGAGGTGGAGGGCATAAGGGGAATCAAGGAAGGAATAAACTGTATTGAAGGCAGCAGAGAAGTCAAGGAGGATGGGGACTGAGCAGAGACATTTGGATTTATGTGTGCGAAGATCATCAGTGATTTGGGGGAGGATAGCTTCAGTGCCATGGTGAGTGGAGGGTGGAAGGCAGATTGGAGGGGGCCAAGAGCATAGCTAGAGGCAAGAAAGGTCTCCTCTAGATGACCTGCTTATTCAGCATTCATCCAGATTTGTTTGCATGAAGTTTACATGGTGGTTAGACTAAGCCTGGTCTTTTCTGACAATGAACATTCATTCTGCATTCATCCTGTTTTGCTTTCAGGGTGTTTACATGTCTTCCCATGAGTTCATCCCACATGAAGTGCCCCCCCCCATTATATTGGAACAAATGTAGCATCACTCTCAGTGCCAGCATGCTGAGCACTGATTTGCACATCTCTATGGAGAACTAAGTTTCCATTTTACAATGCCAGTCTTTCCTGACGACACGTCAGACTGATCCAGTAACCAGTTGCATTAGTAACCTGATACTCCCTTGGGTTTATAACTGGTAATTTGGGCCAACAGCAATGCGCTGAGCCACGTAACATCTGCAGGCATTAAGTATCACAAAACTTTACAGTGCTGATTGCAAATATTGTCAGCCATTCAAAATATTTTATAGTCACACATACGTT
The DNA here is from genome assembly GCF_027172205.1 of Podarcis raffonei. Taxonomy (NCBI): domain Eukaryota; kingdom Metazoa; phylum Chordata; class Lepidosauria; order Squamata; family Lacertidae; genus Podarcis; species Podarcis raffonei. Next base: position 3,064,773 of record NC_070610.1, read on the forward strand.
CCAAAAGCCATTCCAGTAGCTCTGTCTTTGATCTACTTCAGAGCCTGTCTCTAAATAGGATCCTTGTAATAGCACAGGGTGCCATTTTCTAGAAATTAAGTACTTAGGGAACAGATCCTTTTCATTGACTAATGGCTTGTGGGCCAGATGCTGATCCAGTTACCAGTTTTAGAGTGGTGTAATTTATCCTGACCTGCAGCTGAATAAGGGAAGCACTTCAGACATTCATACATATCAAAGACAAAAAGCTAAAACTCCCATAATTGTCATGTCCCCTGCACCCCCCCCCTTTCTAGGCCTCTTATGTAATTCATCCAAGGTTAGTCCTTTACAACCAGTTATTTTAAATGGGGAAAATTATTGGAAAGGTGTTGCCCAGTGTATATATGGGCATAGCCCATATAACTGATAGATTAAGAAGAGATTGTGGATGGTTCAAAATTCTGAACCCAAGTTTTATGTTACTGGAAGCTCCCTTTGTCAGAAATAGTGCTGACTTTTTTACAAAGGGGAAACATGGCCATGGCAGTTCTCGTCTAAAGACTTATACGCCTTGAACCCCAATATTCACTGAGAACCTGGGAGATAAAAAGTGATCCTGACAAAACAATGGATAACCTTGTTGGATGCTGAGGCTCTGGCGAAGGCAAGTGACAGCACCTAGTGGGGAGGGCAGAGTTTGCTTCAACTGCATGGCTGTAAGGCCACTAACAAGCTCTTATCAAGCCAGCTGGAAAACTGCTTAGCCCTTGACTCTGGATCCTCAGTCTGAGATCTAACGCCTTTCCTCTGAGATACTTAGAAGGAGGCTAATCCTTCTAGATCCCCTTAAATGTCTTAAATGGCTTTGAGATGTGGCCAAGCTGTGGACCCTGCTCCTAAGTAAGAATTTGTAGGATTGCGGTCTTAGTATGTTATAGTTTTATATCTTTATATATTGCAAAATTCTTTCAGAGCCAATTTGGACATGTTGTAAAAGGCTTAAGTTCTGAAACTGAATGAATGAATTTTCACGGAATCAAGCCTATTGTGCTAGATTAGTGGTTGTTGGCAAGGAAAGGTGAGAATGATTTCATAGGTACTTGGCTAGCTGTGTTTCCATTTACTGTCTTGGCCTTGAAGATGGAGACCAGTAATGTGGTCAAGGGCCTTTTGTGACTCACTAAGCAGAATGCAGGCAATTCATGACCTGCAGTTGTACCTGAAAGAAATATTCTATTACATGCACATGATTCACTTTTGGATGTTTCCAATTAAGTACAACCAGGATGCCTCCTGAACCTTGAACGGTTCTGGGCAAATTCTGTCAGGCTGTGTGTTGGTGGTTCATTTCTCTGCACTATTTCCTGCAGTAATGACAAACTGGGCATGCTGAAATTCTTGTTTTCAGTCCAAGACAAGTTGAATTTGGAGACTAAATCAAGAGGCAAGATTGCTGCAGTTGCAGGAGTCCAGGGGAAGTGAGAGAGAAAGAAGAGGAGCCATCATATATTTCCAGAAGAGGCAAGTGCCAAGCATGTAGGCCAGGCACCAATCTCACCCTCCTAACAGACTTTTTACTAGGGACCAAAGGTTCTACCCTTGTCCTGTTCCTTAACTACTCCAAAGGTTCCCGATCTTTCCACTCTTACTTCTTTCACTGATTGGCTGTTTCTTTTACGTTCTTTTAAGTTCCACTAGAACTCACCTCCAAGAGTGCATAAATGACTTGGATGAAGGAATTGAGGTGATGGTCATCTACTTTGCAGATAACACTAAACTGGGTGGGGCAGCTAATGCTGCAGAAGACCGAACCAGGATTCAAGATGACCTTAACAGATTGGAAAACTGGGCCAAAACTGACAAAATGAATTTCAGTAGGGACAAATGTAAGGTTCTACACTTAGACAGGAAGAACCAGCTGCACAGATATAAGATGGGGGACATCTGGCTTGCCAGCAGGATCTAGGGGTCTTAGTAGACCACAAGCTTACTGAGACAACAGTGTGATGCAGCAGCAAAAAACCTTATGCTGTTAGGCTACATCAACACAAGTATAGAGTTCAGATCAAGGGAAGTCATGATACCACTCTATTCTTTCTTGGTCAGACTCAGAACACACCTAGAGTACTGAATCCTGTTACGGGCACCACAATTTTTATTCAAAATAAGCTGCAAAAGAAATGCCATTGGTTTATGTGAATATAATTGCTCATCAGCAATGCATAAATATTGCACATTCATCTTAAGTGTTGTCGTGTCCCCAAATTGTATGTTTTCTTCGCAGATGCAACTACAGAACACAGTGGTAAAAGGGCAAAGCCCAGAGCAAGTGCCTTTGATTCATGGTATTAACAGCTACCGCTTTTGTATACAGACATACTGCATTGCCTTCAAGTTTCACAAATGTTCTAGAGGACAGGGCCAACACAAATCAGCCTCCAACTGTGTTGGAAAGAGAAATCAAGGATTAAAAGTGCATTACTCAAATAGGCAAGTACAGCCGCAGGATAATCAATGAATGTGTGGGCTCAAAACTGATGCAGTTTAGTGGATCATTCAAGAAAGTTGGTGAATCCACATAGTACAGGCTAAGTGAATAACGGACGGAGCACAACTCCATTCAAAACCTAACATTCAAGAATATGAAGTATTCTCTCTCTCTCTCTCTCTCTCTCTCTCTCTCTCTCTCTCACACACACACACACACACACACACACACACAATGTGTGTAGTGATGCCAATGTGATGTAGTGGTTATTGTGGGAGACCATGTTTCAAATCCCACTCAACCATGAAGTTCATCTGGGGCCAATTATTGGTTATCAGGTGCCCTGCCATTATGACTACAAAATGGGGGAACATATGTTGCCCTACGCCCCAGGGACTAGAGGTGGAATATAAGTGAAACAAACAAACAAAAACACAAAGGCAGACTTTCCCCACTTTCACACTGAATCACACCACCTTTTCTCTTTCTGATCTGAATTCCCACCTTCCCCGACTGTTCTTTCATTCTTTTTTCTTTTGCTTCTGTTTCTCACTTACCTTCTTTCTTTCCTCCTTTCCCTCTTTCTCTTCTGCCATCTCTGACCCCCCCCCCCAAATCTCCTTACAGAGCTCAGGTTGTGTACACATTACCTGCTTAAAAAGCAGCCAGGTCATTTTTTTCAATTCAGATCAAAGCTGGTTTGCGGGGTTTCATCAAAGCAACAGTATTTCATTAGAGGGTGGATGTGTGTATTATGGGTGACATTATGCACACACTGCTTCCTAGACCAGTGGTGGAAGCACATGGGGGTGCACAGTAAACTGAAGCCCCCTTCAGAAATTCTCCTCTGCACATTCCAGGTAGGAGAAGGGCAGCACCCATGGGTGTCATTGTCAGTCTGCCTGTCTCCACTGCCTTCACCCCACTTCACTGTCTTTGTGCATTGGATGGGAGATCAGGACGGGGGGGGGGGGATATGTGCTACTTCATGTGATCAAGGGCTTCAGTTGCACCAGGGTTCTTGATCACATGAAGGAACCTGCACGCATTCAGCAGAAAGCTTATAGGTCCTCTCTTCCAACCTTCCGCAAAACACGCCAATGTCACGTGGGCAAAGTGTGCAGGGCCCTGCTCTCCCTTTCCCTGTTCTTGGAAAATGTGAAACTTCTGAAGGATCTTTTGTTGCAAATACCTGTGTAGCATCTGAGAAGGCCAGATCTCCTGTCTCCTACTCTGCCGTTCTGGATGGCACTCAAATTCTGTCAAATGAGACGGCTGCCTCCTCAGATTTGCTGGGGAGGGGGGAGTGCATGCTTTCTCCTACAAAGCAACAATGCATGTAAGGGATTCTAAGAGGAAAAAGTCACTTACAGCCCAACAAGAACTGTTTATGAAAACTGGCACTGAAGGCCGTGTGAAATGCGAAAAGCATCTGTCTCAGAGAGAGATCCGTTTTAAATGCATGTTGGTCTGCTCACAATCTGGATCATTTTTGCCTTGCAAATGTCCCAGTAGGAGTTTCAGGAGTCAGTTGCAGCCAATTGTACTCACTTCTCCTGCTCTCCTTCAAAAGGGATAAATCTTTCAAACATTGTGAATAAACTGTGATTACATCTTCATTTGTCAGTAATGGGATTACCGTGCCAGTGAAAGAGACTTCAGACAAACATACATGTTTAAGATGGGTGTAAATTACCCTAGGGGATTGGGAGGGGGGAATTCTTGGGGCTCTCCTGGCCCCAGCCCCCAACTCCAGCTTCTTTAGAAAGCTGGCCTGCGGCAACGAACTTGAATAGCCTGGGATCAGCTGACTGTTCCCTGCTGCGCGTTGTTGCTGTTTTCCTGTGCACATGCTCAGTGAACTGGAAAATACAATTATACACATCCAAGAGAATGGCTAGAGTTTTTGACTCTGGCTAACAAGCTAAGGATTTTTCAACTAATTGATTTTTATCTCTGTATGAAGAAGATGTCATAAATCTTCCTTGGCTAATAATAGTTAAGAGATAAAGGCTGTTCTGAAGAAATATAAGCTGGGCTGCTGCTTAAAACTCAGAAGGGGTACATGGGCTAAAGTGCAGAAAGCCTTAGGTAGCTGTTGATAAAGCAGAACAAACTGGGGGCCAAGGAGCCTGTAAAGAAATCAATTAGATTAAAGTTCGTCCTGTGAAAGCTCTACTTAGGTCCTCTTAAAGATAAAGGAAGGCGAGAAGCCCGAGAAGTTTTATCAGCTTGTTATGCTTCTAATGAGCAAGACGAGGAGGAAAGCCAAATGTATCCCGGAAAAATGAGCATGGGGTCTCTTTCATTTAAAGGAGGAGGTTTTGGTTACACTGCTGGAATCGGGGCTTCTTTTCCCAGGTCCCATGGCACATCACGCGCATAAAGAAAACCCTCTTCAGGGCTTACAGACATGTAGGGGAAACATTAGCAGGGCCCCACTTTCACCCCACCATCACGCAGCTTCCCGGAATTCTGTGCCGCTTCTGCAGTGGGGATACCAAAGATTCGCCATACAATGAAGAGTCCTGCACAACCAGGGTTCTAAACCACACCTGGAGTTTCCACGGATCCTGGAGGTCCCCTGCTGCCCGTGGAGACCTGCAGAGCCAGGCACAGCGAGGTAACAGAGAGAGCAGGACCCTTCACTCTCCTGATCACAAGATGGAGATTGTGTGCTTTAAATTACTGGAGAAGGCTTAAATCATGGGTAGGCAACCTAAGGCCTGGGGGCCGGATCCAGCCCAATCGCCTTCTCAATCCGGCCCACGGACGGTCCGGGAATCAGCGTGTTTTTACATGAGTAGAATGTGTCCTTTTATTTAAAATGCATCTCTGGGTTATTTGTGGGGCAAAGGAATTCGTTCGTGTCCCCCCCAATATAGTCCGGGCCCCCCACAAAGTCTGAGGGATGGTGGACCGGTCCCCTGCTGAAAAAGTTTGCTGACCTGTGGCTTAAATGCTTCCAAAAAAGCTGAATGATAGAAAGTGGATCAAAATCTGGGTGAAAACAAAAGGGCTAACTTCTTGTCAGCAATATGTTGTGATAAGGCACAGATACAGGGGGAGGCTTTGCTCATGCCTGAACACAGCAAAGTCTTCTGCAGAGTTAAGCATGTCTTCTCCAAAGGGCTCCAAAGCAAAACATGCTGCTTTGGAGCAGAGTTTTGGAAGGGTGTTTGTACAGCCTCACCCACCCCAGTTCTCCATAAAGGGAAAGCTCCAGGTACTAGAAAGAGGAGATTATGTTTTATGACTGGTGAAACAGGGAATGCCTTCATTACCAGAGCTCTTTGGGGAGGGGCCTTGATAAGACAGAATATCAGAAATGGTGCAGTATTTTTTATGGTTCACTTCCGAGTTGCCTCACGCAGGAAAAGGATGTGAAGTTGATGGCATTTTTTTTGCTGCTCCAATTTCAATGTGGTATTTCATCCTTGGGAGGGGCAGGGGAAGAGATGGACTCCTGTATTTCCACACACACATACTCAGTGAAAGGAAGGGTGGTTTTGAGCTGAAAACTGATAAAAGGGGTGGGGGAAGGTTGGCTCAGCACATGCGTTGTATGCAGAAAGTCCCAGATCCAATTCCTGGCATCTCCAGGTAGGGCTGTTAGAGATCCCGGTCTGAATAATATATTATTATTATTATTATTATTATTATTATTATTATTATTATTATTATTATTATTATTATTTATTTATACCCTGCCCATCTGGCTGGGTTTCCTTAGCCACTTCAACAGAATATTAAAATACAATAGTCTATTAAACATTAAAAGCTTCCCTAAACAGGGCTGCCTTCAGAAATTCTGGAGAGGCTCTGCTGGTCTGTGTAATAATAGTAGTAGTAGTAGTAATAATAATAATAATAATAATAATAATAATATGCCATCATGACTGGAATTTGTACATAGGCAATTTCAAGCAAATACAAGCACCTCGGAGTGAAGTTATATGAAATCAGAGCATGCTATGTACACTCAATAAAGCAAAAAGGCTATTAAATAGATGAGAGTTATACTTCATTATAAAAATGACCAAACATTAAAAAGGGGAAGTTATTCATTGTACAGTGTGGTGGGTTGCAAACCCTGACGTAACCACTCTAGCAAAACCCATAATAGTCATTGTAGGCGAGTCTCTTTTCATGGCCCAAACATCATCAGTTTCTTTTGGGCTGTGAATCAGTGGGCATTTTTGCTAATCTCTAAATATTAAGGTCAATCTCAGGCCCGTCTTAGTTGACTGGTCTATAAGATGTAACTTTATTTTGGCCAGATAGAATTATTGTAGCTGGGTCATGTGATATTGCCCTTTCCTTTCACTTAGAATCTTTGGGGATTATGAAAGTGAAGGGCGTAGAAAAACTCACACAATACTCAGCAAATTAGTCCATCTGTCAGTCACTTAGTCACTTCTGGAGCTCAGCATGGAGGACTCTCTGCAAGTAAAGGATGGTGAGAAAAATCGCAGGACAGGAATTCCCTGAAGGTGAGTTTGCAAATGTTGCTTTAAACCGACTGGATAATTGTCCTAAGGTGACACAAGACTCTTGGTTGTTTTACTGCAAAAGCCCAATGGGGTTACCTATTTTTCTGTGCTGGCTTTCTTCACTTCAGAATGAAACTTAATCTACTTAGGAACTTTTTGTTGTTTGCAATCACTTAACTCATTGATCACCAAATGTGGAGAAGACTGAATGAATGGGTTAAAACTACAGCAGCTGTGTTGACATGATTGCACATATTTCTAATCTGAGGGTGTCTACTGCAGTTTATGGAAGGAAACAGATCCAAATCCATTGACTGTTTATATGAGGACACGCTGAAAAACTGTGGTCAAATAAAATATGAAGAAAATATCACAGCTAGAAACCATTTCTGAGAAATAAATTACAGAGTTGGAGGAAAGCTTAGCTTAAAGATGTTTTTGGCCCAGTCAAATAGCACTTTCCCTTGGAATGTTTCAGCACAATAAAAAAAAATGGCTTCTTCTCAACAGGGAGAGAATAGACTAACTTGGAATATTTTGGATTCCATTCAGCTTTTTGTCTCCAAGCCTGCTTTCCCACCACATTTGCATGCCTCCCTCTTGTAAAATATTTTGTCAGGGGAGAAGTAGAGCCCAAAATAAGGGCAATCAAACTTGCTTCAATTATCTTACTAGAAAAAATGCGGTTCTGAGCCTTTACAATTGTTTCTAATAATAATGTCAAAGATTAACACTGTCTGATTTGAGGGACTAAAATATTTAAATGTTTAGAAACATAGGGCACAATCTCACCAAAATTAAGAACTTTTAAATCTCTTTTATTTCAATAATGTTAATGTTAAACACATTTAGTTCCAGCATTTGAGGATTTTATTTTTTACTAGAATAATTTTTTCATTCTCATGAGTAATTGCTGCACTTCACAACTTTGGTATAATGACTTTTGTTTGTGCCATTTAATTTCTATTTATTAACCTTGCCTTGAGCCTCAAATAGTCAAGACACCACATTTCCCAGAAAAATGTTGGTCCTTTTCTGTCTATTCCAGGACAAAGCCATGAGTTGAGCTCTCAAATGCAGGGTCACCAGTTTTGGGCTATGTACACATTAGCAGCTTAAAACACAGTGAAGTCACACACACACAACCCTGCTGCATTTCCAGTTGCATTTTTGTGTTGCTGTACAGACTGGAGGGGAGCAGAGATAGCTTCACCTGATGCACATTACCTGATTTGTTCCCCTGCACCTGCAACCCCTCATAACTCCTATTCAATGAAGTTATCATCTACACATATACAATGATTGTCTCAAATGTACACACTTCAGCTTAACCACGACATACATTTTCAAATCAGATGGAAGCTGATCTGAAGGAAAATGCATCAAACAGCGCTATTTTTCTAGAAACTACAGGATATATATGGATTGTGACTAACATCACGGAAGTGCACTGGAGCCAGAGTAATTGGTAACATCTGGCATTTGGAAGAAGGGTCACTAGGTGCACTGTGTTTGGGGACCAGCATCTTGACACTGTAGGACAGGCACATTCAACAGGTAGATCGTGATCTACCGGTAGATCACTGGACATCTGTGGTAGATCACTGGTAGATCTCTGGCTCAATTTTTTTGCCCCGCACCCCCCCAAAATGGGGCTTTTTCCTTCCTAGAAAAAGCTCAACAACTTAGACCTGAACCCCCCAAAAGGGGGTAGATCGCTGCCGCCAGTCTTTAACTCCGTGAGTAGAAGTTGGAAGTTGGCCACCCCTGCTGTAGTAGAATAAAGAATTCATAAAGCTGGAAGTAAGCAAAGTGGATATTTGGATATTTTTCTCTATGACTACCATTAATTATATTCTTGACCATACTCCAAGAGGAAGCTATTACTAGTAGTGTCCATGTATTGTCATGTGTGATTATAAGTCATCTTATGTGATAAGGGTTTTGGTGAATCTTTCCATGTCTGTTTGTTGTGTGTGCGTGTGTATGTGCGCATGCACACACAAATACGAGAGCGGGGAAGGGGAGAAAGAGCCCATGCATGACTTGACCTGTCTTAAGGCTTGGCTCGCCTGTCTTCTTCAGTTATCTGCTCATCCTCTTTCTGTGTTTTGTCTAGTACTTCTGGGCATCCAGCCACCATCTTGAACTTGCTCCCCATATCCTGGAATTTGAGTCATTTTGCACCATGGGGGAAAACTATCATGGTGGCCTGTGTTTCTGCCCCAATGGCTTGGGTTGGCATTGAGACAGCGGCCCAGATTGTTTAGAAATACAGCCCTTTTCAGCCATGTGGAGGAGACATTTCCCAGCATGCTTGGCTCTGTGGAAGATGTCAAGACTATCAGAGCCTGACCTCTGCCTGTATAACTGGAACCACTCAATAACTGCTGAGGTCTGCTCCCATATGGAGGACTGAACAACCACAAGCTTTCTGGCAAGAACATTCTGGAACATTCTGGTGTGGTTCCACCTACCAAGGCTGAGCAGTGGCTCCTTCCTGGGATGAACAGCTCTTTGGCCCTGCCATTCTCTGGTTCTGCCTTTGGCTTGTCCTCTCCTCCTGATTGGCTCCTGGTTCCTCTTCCAGTGATGGCCATTTGGCAAAGCCAGACTCCTTGCTCTCAACTGCCACCTCCCTCCAGACTGCTGCCCACAGCCTAGCTCTGCATCTCTACTACCCATTATAGATGTCTCTGAGGTGCGTGAAACAGTTGTTGACATGCTCTGGTCACCACCAGGGAGGAAGACAGTGTTGTTGGGAAAGGAGTCCAGGTCACCTGCATGGGCCTCCTTGAAGGTTTCCATTTGATGTTCCCTGGACTGAAACGGAGTGTCAACACATTGCGATTATAATTTTTGTCACTGAGTTGGAATTAAGACTTTCAGCCCATCAGGACCACACAGGGCACTGAAATTGTATCACACGGGACTCTTATCTCATTGGGATGAAAGAGAAACTTTGTCCTCCTGTCAGGAACTATTGTCATTTGGAGTTAGGTTCTTACACTGGGGGACACAAAAGCCACACACTGGGCAGAGGGCAAAGCACACACTGCATGGTTGACCATCAAGCTCATTTCATACATGTCAGCATCATTGTCCTGAGGAAATATGATCAGATCATTTAATACTACATCTGAGGTTCTGCTAATTTCCCTGACCAGCCAAGTAGTTGTTTCTTTTCACTATCAAAATACCATCAAGCCCAACATGCAAGTTCCCTGGACAGAAGTGCTGAAACATTTCTTTCACTTATCTTCAAGGATTCTACCTTCTCCCCACCCCCATAAAGCATTGCTCTAAGGAATTACATGTAATTCTGTAATCATGATTTAAAACATGAACCTCAAACTTTGATGGAAATGTCTACCAGTTTCATTTATCATTAAATGGAGGCTCCATGAAACATTACAGCAGGAAAAACTTCCTATTTAGAAGAAAAAACAAAAACTTAGAAATACAATTTCATATTCAAGGAAAATCCTTTGTATTGCTTCACAGAGCAGTATGGCTGTTACCCATGCAGTTCCTGGGTGAACAAAGTATATCTGCTGTGCTGAATGGTTGTTTGCTTTTTGTGGGGGTGGGTGCCAGTTTTTTTATGCAAAAGTTGTCATTTTGGGAGTGCAGAGTCATCAATTTTCGTATATGATCCTGGGAAATTAAGGATCACACAGTGAACATGACAATGTCATAGAGATAAATAGCTAATAAGATCTGGCTACATGATGATGGATTGGTAGCTGATACTCACTGGAGTTGGCAGAGAGGCAACAGTAGGCAGAGCCAGAACCAGAACCAGGGACAGGCAGAACCAGCTAATTCCAGTTTTGTCCTCATTCTGCTCCCTGCTGCATACAGTGAGGCCCCTGCTGCAGGTGAGAAGGCAGGCAGGTGGGGACCAGTTGAGAGCAGGTGGAGCTTGGTGCAGGTGTGTGTGACTCATTTGCCCATATGTACAATTGCCCTCACTCTGGTGGGGAAGAAAGAGGGGAACATATCCTTGCTGCCCCTGCATGACCAATCAAACCATTGGCTTGATTGGAATCTAGGCTTAGACAAGGATCCTCAATGTAATATGCTTGTGATCTATGTGGGAAAGGGACACATTCTGCCCCTGAGCATTGCATGCAGTGGTGGGGCTGCACCTGGACCTCAGAGGAGACTCCAACCTCACCCCACCTCCCACCCCCCAGTAAGTTATCAGATTAGAGCAGGGGCCAGCAAACTGACCGTGCCTCGGGCCGGTGTCTCCAGCGCTGGCGGCGGGCTGGAGGGCGGGGGAGCACGTGCCCATACGCGTGTGCACACGCTATTTCTGGCGCACTTCCGGGTCGGAGGAGCACCGGAGAAAGCTTGTGCGCATGTGCATGTTGGTTTGCAAGCCCCCTCCACAGAGGCTGGCCCCTCTCACTGTCCTCGGAGCTTGCTTACCGGTAACCTCCTCTGGCTGATATCCAGACAGACCAGGGAGATTTTGATAGGCGACATTTTCCCAAGCGTGGGTAAAATGCACAACCCCTCCCTCCTGCTTCCGCAGGGGAAAGAAAATAAGTCAGAAATCTATTTACATGATGTTTATTTCTGACATTACAGCACTAGAGAAAAACACGTCCTTTCAGTTCAGTTCTTCCAGCAAGTCTGACAAACTTCCTGAACATGCGCACACAGAAGGTTTCAAATTACACTCTTCACAAAGACTTATCCAGCCTGTGAACGTCCTGGGAAATTCTTCTTTCCCACAGATAGGCGCATCATGTGATGTCAACAAACTGGCTGTCTGCAGCGGTGATGTTTTCATATAATGACAGTGCACAGGTCTCCTCCGACCCAGATGTGCACCAGAAATAACGCTTGTGCATGCGCAAATAACGCTTGCATATGCACACAAGCTATTTCTGGTGCTCCTCCGCCCTGAAAGTGGGCAGCCGTGCAGCGCAGCGCTGGTAAGAGCAGGCAGTGCCAGCGGGTGGCGGGGGTCGCCGTGGGCCGGATAAACGAGTCCCTTGGGCCTTAGTTTTGGGACCCCTGGATTAGAGAACTGGGCCAAAACTAACAAGATGAATTTCAGTAGGTACAAATGAAGGTTCTACACTTAAGCAGGAATAATCAGATGCACTGATATAATATGATGGACACCTGACTTTCCAGCATGATCTGGCAAGTTAACAGTGTGATTCAGTAGCAAACAAAAGTTAAAGTTCTTCTAAGCTGCATCACTCTATTCTGCCTTAGAATCATAGAATCATAGAGTTGGAAGAGACCACAAGGGCCATCGAGTCCAACCCCCTGCCAAGCAGGAAACACCATCAGAGCACTCCTGACATATGGTTGTCAAGCCTCTGCTTAAAGACCTCCAAAGAAGGAGACTCCTTGATCAGACCACACCTGGAATCCTGTGTCCAGTTCTGGGCACAACAGTTTAAGGATATTGACAAGGAGGGTGACCAAGATGATCAAGGGCAGGCATAGGCAAACTCGGACCTCCAGATGTTTGTTTTTTTTAAATAATATTTATTAAAATTTTAAAGGTTACAAAGAGAAAAAATAGAAAACACCATATTAAGCAAAAACAAAACATCACATCACAATAAGGAAAAAGAGAAAAAGGAAAAAGAAAGAAAGAAAAAAACCAGAAAAATAAAAACAGTTAAAAACACAATGAACCTTCCCATAACTTATCTTTCATTTGCTTGTTTCCTTGACCTCCTCACACCTCCCTTTTTTGTATTCTAGTTCAGTTAGCTATTTCAGCAAGTCCTTTCCATCTTTTCCAGTTTTTGTCCTATAATTTATCTTAATATAATGTAACTTTACTTTCCCTCCTTTCACCAATTAACAATCTGTTTTTTCTTAATCCTTTATAACATTTCTGCTAAAACCACATTACTTCATTCCAACATCCTTCTAACATTCCTTAATTTTACAATGTTTCTGTAAATAAACTTTAAATTTCTTCCAATCTTCTTCCGCCGACTCTTCTCCCTGGTCTCGGATTCTGCCAGTCATTTCTGCCAGTTCCATGTAGTCCATCACCTTCATCTGCCATTCTTCCCGGGTGGGTAGATCTTGTGTCTTCCAGTACTTTGCAATAAGTATTCTTGCTGCTGTCGTGGCATACATAAATAAAGTTCTATCCTTCTTTGGCACCAATTGGCCGACCATGCCCAGGAGAAAGGCCTCTGGTTTCTTCAGGAAGGTATATTTAAATACCTTTTTCATTTCATTATAAATCATCTCCCAGAATGTCTTAATCCTTGGGCACGTCCACCAAAGATGAAAGAATGTACCTTCAGTCTCTTTACATTTCCAACATTTATTATCGGGCAAGTGATAAATTTTTGCGAGCTTGACTGGTGTCATGTACCACCTGTAAATCATTTTCATTGTATTCTCTCTTAAGGCATTACATGCCGTGAACTTCATACCTGTGGTTCATAACTGTTCCCAGTCACCCATCATAATATTATGTCCTACATCTTGTGCCCATTTAATCATAGTTGATTTCACCGTTTCATCCTGAGTATTCCATTTCAACAGCAAGTTATACATTCTTGACAAGTTCTTAGTTTTGGGATCTAACAGTTCTGTTTCCAATTTTGATTTTTCCACCTGGAAGCCAATTTTTTTATCCAAATTATACGCCTCCATTATTTGGTAATAATGGAGCCAGTCTCGCACTCTATTTTTTAGTTTTTCAAAACTCTGCAGTTTTAATCTGTCTCCCTCTTGTTCCAAAATTTCCCAATATTTCGGCCAATTGGCCTCCATATTGAGCTTTTTCTGAGCCTTCACTTCCATTGGTGACAACCACCTTGGGGTTTTATTTTCAAGCAAGTCCTTATATCTTATCCAGACATTAAACAGTGCTTTTCTGACAATATGGTTTTTAAACGCTTTATGTGCTTTGACCTTATCATACCACAAATATGCATGCCACCCAAATACATTGTTAAAACCTTCTAGGTCCAGCACGTCAGTGTTTTCAAGAAGCAGCCATTCTCTCAGCCAGCAAAACGCGGCTGATTCATAATAAAGTTTAAAGTCTGGCAGGGCAAATCCATCTCTTTCTTTAGCATCGGTTAATATCTTAAATTTTATTCGAGGCTTCTTGCCCTGCCAGACAAATCTAGAAATATCTCTCTGCCACTTCTTGAAGCAAACCATTTTATCCAAAATTTGCAATGTTTGAAACAAAAACAGCATCCTTGGCAATACATTCATTTTTATCGCAGCAATTCAGCCTAGCAATGATAACTTCAGATTTGACCATATTTCTAAATCCTTTTTCACTTCCATCCAACATTTTTCATAGTTATCCTTAAATAAATTCACATTCTTGGCAGTCATATTGACCCCTAGGTATTTCACTTTCTTAACCAATGTTAATCCTGTCTCCTTCTGAAACCTCTCTCTCTCAGTCACTGTTAGATTTTTCTCTAAAACCTTAGTTTTCATCTTGTTCAACTTAAAACCCGCTACCTGACCAAATTCTTGAATCAGTTCCAGTACTCTTTTGGTACTAGATTCTGGCTCCTGTAATGTCAATAGCAAATCATCGGCAAATGCTTTCAATTTGTACTGTTTAGCTCCGATTTGTATACCTTTAACCATTTGGTCCCTTCTAATCATGTTTAAGAGAACCTCCAGGACCAATATAAAAAGCAATGGAGAGATTGGGCAACCTTGTCGTGTTCCTTTCTCTATCTTAAATTCTTCCGTCACTACATTATTCACAATTAATTTAGCCTTTTGTTCTGAGTAAATTGCAGCTATACCATTTCCAAAACCTTGACCAACCCCCATCCCCTGTAAATTCTTCTTCATAAAACTCCAAGAAATATTGTCAAAGGCTTTCTCCGTGTCCACAAATATCAAAACTGCTTTAGTATTAATATTCACTTGTAGTTTTTCTAGAATATTAATTATGTTCCTCGTATTGTCAGACAAGTGTCTGCCCGGGAGAAAGCCCGCTTGATCTTTATGAATTTCTTCTACTAGTACCTTTTTTAATCTTTTAGCCAAAATGTCTGCAAAAATTTTATAATCCACATTAAGCAAAGATATGGGGCGGTAGTTC
Organism: Podarcis raffonei; assembly: GCF_027172205.1. Lineage (NCBI taxonomy): Eukaryota > Metazoa > Chordata > Lepidosauria > Squamata > Lacertidae > Podarcis > Podarcis raffonei. The sequence continues at coordinate 3,079,819 of NC_070610.1, forward strand.
TTAAGCTGTGTCTTCTCAGACTCTGTTTTTGGTATAAGTGTAATATAAGCTTCCTTCCACGACTCTGGTGCCCTTTTCCCTTCCAACATTTCATTACAAACTTCTTTTAATGGCTGTACTAACCATTCTTTCAGGGATCTATAATATCTTGAAGTCAAACCATCCGGTCCTGGAGATTTGCCTAATTGCATGTTCTGGATGGCCCCTTCTACCTCCTGCTCCATTATTTTGTAGTTCAACATTAGCTTGTTTTCTTGAGAGATTTTTTGTAGTCCATTTGTTTTCAAAAATCTGTCAATGTCCATTTCTTTCTGCGTCTCCTGTGTATATAATTGTTTAAAGTACCTCTGGAAGCACTTTCTGATCTCCACTGGATTCTGTATATTCTTTCCTTCCACTTCCAAATTTGTAATGGTATTAAGTTTTTGTCTTTTTTTCATTTGCCAAGCCAGCAGTTTCCCACATTTATTTGCCGATTCAAATGTCTTTTGTCTCATCTGTTTAATTTTCCATTCTATTTCCTGGTTCATCATTTTCATATATTGTACTTGATATAACTTTATCTCTTTCAGGATCTCCTGCAACTTTGGTTTCACTCTCAGTTTCTTCTCTCCTTCTTTTATTTTCTCCAAAATCTTATCTTTTTTCTCATTTTGAGCTCTCTTCTTAATTGCATTCTGTTGTATCAGAAATCCTCTCATAACCGCGTTACTTGCGTGCCAGATTACTCTTTTTTCAATAGTGGTGTTCATATTTATCTCAAAATAATCTCTCAAGGTTTTTTGGGCCTTCTTAGTCACTTCTTCGTTCCTAAACAAAGTGTCATTCATCCTCCATCTAAAGGAACCAGTTGGTGTTAGTTTCATTTCCATCTTCACAGCATTATGGTCGGAGTAAGTTTTAGGGCAAATTTCCACTTTTCTAATCTTCGGAGCCAACCCTCTAGTTACCCAAATTTGGTCAATTCTTGTCCATGTCATTTTGGCCTCAGAGAAGAAAGTTCCCTCTCTTCCCAAAGGGTTCTTCATTCTCCAGATGTCAACTAAATCCATATTGTCAGTCATATCAAAAAAAGTTTTTGGTAGTCTACCATCCTTGGTGACTACCTGTCTCAGTGCCTTTTCCATATTTGTAGACACCACTCCATTCATGTCCCCCATCAAAATCATATTGTAATCCATATAGTCCATCAGAGTCTCATGTAACTTCTTGTAAAATTCCGATTTTCCCTCATTTGGTGCATAAATGCCTACTATCAAAAATTTCTCTCCTTGTGATTGAATTTCAATTGCGACAAATCTTCCTCGGTCATCTTTAAATATAAATTTCGGTGATAGGCTCTCCTTTGCATAAAGGACTACTCCTCTTTTTTTGACTTTATCTGATGAAATAAATTCTTGGCCCAATCTTTTGTTACTCAATATCTTCCTATGTAGCCTTGTCACATGTGTTTCTTGCAGACAAATCAAGTCTTTTTTCAATAAGTGAAAGACTCTCCGCCTTTTTTCCGGGGAGTTCAGTCCATTAACATTCCAGCTTAATACTTGCAGTGCCATGATGTAATTACTCTGATTTTCCTCCAACTGCACCCAATGCCTGCTATTCTTCTGTTGGTAGTGTCGGTGTCACTAGGCGGTCCAGTCCAAAAGGTAATGTTGCAATGTCCACTATTCCTCTTTTTGGTGATCTTCTGTCCAATGCTCTTTGCTCTAATCCTCTGTCTGGTGATCTTCTGTCCGATGCTCTTGACTCTTTTCCAAGTTCCTTCTGCAGATCTTCCTCGTAGTTATTCAAAAACTTTACTTTATCTTCTACTGATCTTATTTTTATTTTCCTTCCTTTGAAACTGAAGGATAGGCCTTGGGGAAATTCCCACCTGAAGATTATTTTGTTCCTTCTCAGCAGGACATCCAAATCTCCGTAATTGGACCTAAGGTCCAAAAGATGTTTCGGGATATCTTTAAATATTTCCACTCTTGACTGTTGTATTACCAAAGTCTTCTGGTAATGCCAACCCAAAATTCTGTGTCTCTCTTCTTTAGATCTGAGGGTAATCAAACAGTCTCTTATTCTGTTCTTCTCTTTCTTCCCTCCTCTTCCCAATCTAAAGGCCCTCACAATTTTAAATTCCTCTTGTTCCAAATCCAGCTCCCAAAATTCTGCAAGTTCCTGCGTGAGAAAGTCTGTCAAACTGTCCTTCTCCAGTTCAGGTACAGCTCTGATCCTCAAATTTGTCTGTTTCTCCTTAAGCTCAATCATAGAAAGCGTCAGCTTATGGTCCTGAAGTTGCCTCTGTAGGTCTGGGACTCTCTCTGTTTCCAATTGTATTACCTTAAATTCCACAGCAGCAACTTTTTCCTTGGCTTCCTTTGTGGTCTGTCGTGTCGAATTAGATTCCTGTATCAGTTTCTCAATGGTTTCTGTGTTAGTATTCACCTTTTGTCCCAAACTATTTATGCTTTCTGTATTTACATCAATTTTAGTAACTGCAGCATCCACTTTTGCATTTGTGGCATCTGCTTTCTTGTTAAGTTGTTCCAGTGATTCATTTATCTTACTTAATGCAAGCGCTAGAGCTTCTTCTGATGACATTCCTCTTGATTTAGATTGTGTTGGTACAGCTGCAGATAAGGCAGAAGGGCTGGATGCTGACGCTCTTCGCTGCCAAGACTTCCCAGACCTTGTTGTTTTGTCTGGGAGTGACGGATCTACTTTTTCTTTCCCATCTGCCATAACACTTTAAAAAATCCAAGGTCAGTCCCACAGTCACACAGTTTTATCTTACAAGTGGAAAATTCCCCTGATCCAACTCTTGTAACAGTTTCAGAAACTTCCTCTAGGGGGAAACAGTTGCTATCTGTACTTGTATTAATCCAAAATAACACCTTTTAAAACACAACTCAAGCAAGAAAGTTAGTTTCAATTTTCAGTTACTTTTCCTCCTTTTTAAGATCAGAAGGGGGCAGCTGAAAACAATGTATCTCTCTTACTCAGCTAGCTGTCAGCGGATGGTCTATTCACAGTCAATACGCATTTCAAAGTACGGCAGTCTTGTTGTCCTATTGGCAGCCCGTTCCCAGGTTCTGAGCGGTGGAATTTTAGCTTCCTTCCCTCTCTCTTGCAGGTATATATGGTCAAACTCCCCCCCCCTCTTCTCCTGCTTCCAAGGGGGGGGGGATTCACTATTTTTTAATGTTGGAAAATTAGTCCTTTCCGATTGACTTTCCAAGACTTTAGCTTGCAGGCTCTTTGCTTTGATCTATTTACAAAAGCGGAAGGCGGACTTCCTGTTTGAGCCTCCCCGCTTCAGTGCCAAATTAGGTCTTTTTCCCCCTTTAAAAACTTCCAATTTATTCTACTCATGGGTAGTTGCTTTTAAAATCAAATTGTCCACAGGAAAAAGTCAGCGCTCTCCGGCAATGGCTGTGCGGCTTCGCTCCGTGGAAAAAGCAGTCGATTCACTCCTTGTTGGGTCGAATTGCAGCTATAAAGATGAATGTATTGCCTAGAATGTTGTTTTTGTTTCAAACATTGCAAATTTTGGACAAGATGGACTGTTTCAAGAAGTGGCAGAAAGACATTTCTAAATTTGTCTGGCAGGGCAAGAAGCCTAGAATAAAATTTAAGATATTAACTGATGTAAAGGAAAGGGGTGGATTTGCCCTGCCAGACTTTAAACTTTATTATGAGTCAGCAGCATTCTGCTGGTTGAAAGACTGGCTGCTTCTTGAGAATACAGACATTTTGGATCTTGAAGGTTTTAACAATGTATTTGGGTGGCATGCATATTTGTGGTACGACAAGGTTAAAGCACATAAAGCTTTCAAAAACGATATTGTCAGGAGAGCATTGTTTAATGTTTGGATTAGATATAAGGATCTATTGGAAAATAAAACTCCAAGGTGGTTGTCACCAATGGAGGCTAAGGCTCAGAGAAAACTTAACATGGAGGCCAAATGGCCAAAATACTGGGAAATTTTGGAACAAGAAGGGGACAGACTGAAATTGCAGAGTTTTGAGAAATTGAAAGATAAAGTGCGAGATTGGCTTCATTATTACCAGATAATGGAGGTTTACAATTCGGACAAGAAAGTTGGTTTCCAGGTGGAAAAATCTAAATTGGAAACAGAATTGTTAGAATCCAAAACTAAGACTTTGTCAAAAATGTATAACTTGCTGCTGAAATGGAATACCCAGGATGAGACGGTTAAATTTGTAATGATTAAGTGGGCACAAGACGTTGGACACAATATTATGTTTGCTGACTGGGAACAGTTGTGGACCACCGGGATTAAATTTACGGCATGTAATGCCTTAAGAGAAAATATTATGAAAATGATATATAGGTGGTACATGACCCCAGTCAAGCTTGCAAAAATTTACCATTTGCCCGATAATAAATGTTGGAAATGTAAAGAAAATGAAGGTACATTCTTTCACCTTTGGTGGACGTGCCCCAGGATTAATGCTTTCTGGGAAATGATATATAATGAATTGAAAAAGGTATTTAAATATACCTTCTTGAAGAAACCAGAGGCCTTTCTCTTGGGCATGGCCGGCCAAGTGGTGCCAAAGAAGGACAGAACTTTTTTTATGTATGCTACAACAGCAGCAAGAATACTCATCGCAAAGTATTGGAAGACGCAAGATCTACCCACTCTGGAAGAATGGCAGATGAAACTGATTGACTGTATGGGATTGGCAGAAATGACGAGCAGAATCCCTGACCAGGGAGAAGAGTCGGCAGAAGAAGATTGGAAAAAATTTAAGGACTATTTACAGAAATATTGTAAAATTAAGGAATGCTGAATGATGTTGGATTGAAATTGAGTGGTTTCTAGCTGTAATGATATAAAGGAATATGGATGAAAAAAAAGGGTTTGGATAGAAAATAAGGTGATATTATAAGCTGTAATGCTTTAAGGTAAGGATTTGCTGAACAAAGAATTTAAAAGGGAATACAAGAAGGGGGGGTATGAGGAGGTCAGAGAAATATGTTATTGAAAAGATTGTATTTTGAACAATCTTTTTTAAAAAAAATTTGTTTGTTTTTTGTTTGTATAAAAAATTGAAAATCTTAATAAATATCTTTTTTTAAAAAAAGCAGTCGATTCACAGCACCGCGCCACTCACCCCACTTCGCTCCGGAGCCCCGAAATCAGGTTTCCCCGTGAGTAGGGGAGGCGCGAAAGGTGCCCGCCGAATCCCACGTTCACAGGCTTCACCCACCTGTGATTTTTGAGGGGTCTCCGCCTTCGCCGTGACGGCCAGACCCGGTTTCCACAGAGCAAATTCCTCCTAGTCAGAGGAATTCCGCCATTACCGATGGCGCTAACCCAGATGTTTTGGAACTACAACTCCCATCAACCCTAGCTAGCAGGACCAGTGGTCAGGGATGATGGGAATTGTAATCCCAAAACATCTGGAGGGCTGAGTTTGCCTATGCCTGATCAAGGGTCTGGAAACAAAGCCTGATGAGGAACGGTTTAGATAATTTAGTCTGGATAAGAGGAGACTGAGAAGAGATATGAAAGCCATCTTCAACTATCTTTAGAGATGTTCCATGGAGGATGGAGCAAACTTGTTTTCTCTTGCTCTGGAGGGGAGGACTCAGACCAATGGCTTCAAGTTACAAGAAAGGAGATTCCAACTAAACATCAGGAAGAACTCTCTGACAGTCAGAGCTGTTTGACAGTAGAACAACAGATTCCCCCTGGAGGTGGTGGACTCTCCTTCATTGGTGGTTGTTAAGCAGAGGCTGGATGGCCATCTGTCATGGATGCTTAGTTGAGATTGCTGCAGTGCAAGGGTTGGACTAGATGACCCTCAAGATCGCTTCCAACTCTACAATTCTATGGTTCTGTATGATTCTATGGGGTTACCAATTACCAGTATATTAAATTTACTGGAAGCTGGTGTTAGCGACTGCCAGCACAGGAGGCTCCATAGGAAAGCTAAACTGTTTTGCTACATCTCAAATCTCCCCTGTCTTCAAATATTCCTCATTGTAGGATGAAGAACAGTATCTAAAAGGACAGCTTTCATTCCATTATACAATACAAAGGTCTCTGTGCTGAAATGTTGATTCTCAGGAAAGATTAGACATCTTTTTAGTTCGCCAAACACAAAGTGTAATAATCTGTCCTAAGTATGCAATCCAAACTCAGCTCCTGGAAACATATATCTGATGGAAACCACAAGCTGAATTCACCAGAGTTAATGGGTGGGTGAGTAAGTTGAACGCAGTGCTTCCTGCAATTAAAACATATGGATTCAAATCAGAAGGTTACAGTTACCAACCAAGATGCTAGAAACCATTTAAGTCTCCGCAGAGCAGGCACAAGTGAATTCTTTGTTGTTCTAAAGTTTATTTTATTATGCTAGAACTTTAGCAATTGGTTTAAAATTGAAGTGAGAAAGGCTGAAGCCCACCGGGTTTACTGTTTTCTGCTAACATATGGACTATTATCCAGGTTTCAAAGCGGCCACCAAAGAAGGCTGTTTCCAAAGCTGTAGTAGGATAGCAATCTAACACCCCTCCTGAATGAAAAGAATGAATACAACTTTTCAGCTCACAAATGAGGTAGATTAGGTGCAGTGTTTTAGTCCTGTGTGCAAATGCTCCCCAAAATGTCTCTCAGACAGGCTCCCTCTCTCCTTCCACAGCAGCCGTCTGGAACGATTGCTAATAAATGGCAGAGGAGGAATCAAGGAAACCTTGTCTTTCAGTCCAGCCAAGAAAGGGACAGTATTTGATATCTGATGTGTGATGGTGGCAATTAGCATCTGACAGTATTGATAACCAATGTGAAAATGTGGGTTGCTGTAGTTTTTTTTTAGACTTTCTTCATGGAAAACTTTTCACACTGAATTATTAGCCAATGGACTCCAGATATCTGCTGCAGGTAAACTTGAAGGTATCTCCTAGGGTTGTGTTCTTCAACACTGGTTCCTCAGATAGTAGAGCCGACATATTTCAAAAGGCTTCAGGAAGCTATCCGCAAGCCTTGCGCGCCCGGGGGGAGTTCCCGCCGGCCTCCCAAGGCTTGCGGATAGCAGCCTCCCAACCCGACCTGGTTTGGACACTGGCGGTGCTTTCCCCACCGCCAGCCCCACAAGCTGGGGGGACAGCGGGGAGGCAGAGCGCCGCCTTCCCGCTGTTCCCTGACCTGGTCTTTGGGGCTGGCGGTGGGGGAAAGCACTGCTCCCCCCCCGCCAGCCCCAAAGAGCAGGTCGAAAGGAACCCAAAGCCTCCAGAGCCCAGCAGGTGGCTTTGGGTGAACGCACCTTGAACGCACAGAACGCACCTTGACTAAGAGGGGGAGAACAAGAAAATTTTTTTTTTCTGTTCTCCCCCTCCTATGGTCCGGTGCGTCCTATGGTCTGGTGCGTCCAATAGAGCGAAAAATACGGTATATCTCCTGCCCCCCGGTCCCCAAAAAACCTGGTCAGGCCATATGTGCTCAGCTAGAAACATAAAGACATCAACAGTGGAGGTTGGCTGGCCACCTGTCAGGGATTCTTTGGCTATTATTCCTGCATTTCAGAGGGTTGGTCTAGATGACCCTCGGGGTCCCTTCCAACTCTACGATTCTATGAAAACTGTACACACACACACACACACACAGAGAGAGAGAGAGAGAGAGAGAGGAGTTATCACAATATTAGAGCTAGAGATGCTTGAATTCCATCCTTCTGTTTCTGTGCAGTTTTTTACTTTTCTGCCTTCTTGCCTCAGATATTCACAGAAAATCCATGGAGTACCTCAGATATCCCTTCTGTTAAGAACTGCAGGTATAAATTGCACATTAAAACCAGCATCCAAATGTAGATCCATCTTCACTTTTAAACCCACAGGAAGCTTGTGTGAGAATTTTTGCATCCAGCCACCAATTTCCCCCCTCTTAATTAAAACTTAAATCAAAGAGAGCCAGGCAGAAACTGGGTTGAAGTTAATTACAATAACCATGTTTAAAAAAAAAATCAAACCTGCCAGATTACTGCTGCATCCCTGAGTAGAGCAGCGAGGGAGAGCTGGAGACTTAATTCAGTTCTCTGGGTTCTCTGGCCTTACAGCATTTTAACAGCTTTCTCATGTCTGAATAGAACTCAGCTGAATTTGAAGCCAAGCAAGCTCTTTATCTCTTTTATTTTGAATAGGCAAGGTTTCTGGAGGCAGAGATTTCGATTGTCAAGGGTCCTGAGTTATGCGTTAAGGGTAGAGATGCCAGTGTAGATCTGAGAGTTTAACTTTCAGGAGGTAGCAAAAAAGACTTTTTGTTGTAAAGATCCCTGGCTTCTTGACTCCCAGCTGTAAGAAATCTTTGTTTCTTTCTCTTCCTTAGTGAAAAAGGAGATTATCTACTGCAGAGCACCTATTATTTTACCTTTTCATTCACTGTAAACTCTGTTTTCATGCTTGTTGCTTCTTTCTATGCAGTCGCACTTGGTGCTAAATGCTGACCTTTACTTTGTTGCCAGAGTAAATGTAGACCATTTTACCACTTCAAAGGACAAGCCCTGGACTTCTCAACATTTAAAAGCCAGCTGGCATGGATATTTACCTGTCTACAGTAACATCTAACTACTTGTCAACTGTAACTTGGCTAACATACTACCAAAATAAAACTCTTTTCAAAAGCTAGTCCAATGGTCATTTACTTCATTGTGAAGATGGCAGGATCCCAGACAGTTGTGGGTAAGTTATAGTTGTTTGTAGCAGAAAGGGTTAGGTTTGCTTTGCTTCAGACCATATCTACCTAAGGGGATGGAATCTGACTTTCATGTAGCATTAACAAATGTTCTCTCCACCCCCTTTTCTTTTCTTTTGAAAGTCCATTTAACTCTGCTTTGTCATTCCATCTGGAAACGAAAGAGCCGGGGTGATGGGTTTGCATTCTGTTTCACTAGCAGAAGATGAAGGAACAAAATTTATCTCCTGATGTCTGCCCTTAGATCAATGCAATGAGATTGATTTCTCTGTGTTTTAACAGAAGAAAAAAGAATAAACAAAATGAACTGTATTAGGGCCTCCTTACATAATCAGACATTGTGGGATAACAATGGTTTCTATGTACTGCATGTTTTTTAAAAAAAAACCAAGGGAGAGAGGGAATTAGCGGTCCAAGTCTGGGGACCCTGAGCAAGAGCTTGGGTTTCTTGAGTTGTTCTCTCTCATCTACAATAAAACAATAACTGGATGGTGTTCTCCAGTGGATGGAGTTCATAATTTCATCAAGGGCCAATGACCTTGGACCAAACTATTTTAGGATCATCTGCCTTAGATATCTGTGCTACCCTGCCACATGGTAACATAGTTTTACCACACAGCAGCGGTACAGGTGAAGTCAAAAATGTGGTGCAATGTGTACAACTGTGCTTGTTTGACCTGCCCACCCCAACCAGGAAATAATCCAAGGAAAATAACAATGTGATGAGCACTTCCCAAGTTGTAACAAAGTGGTGTACAATGTAAATGACTGGGAAGGATCATTGTGTGCATCATTCAGCCAACTCACAAGGAGAATTTTACTACAAAACAGGCGTGGTCAAGAATATGGCTCCTTGAAGAATTTAGTATTATTTTCGTTTGTGCACCAGGACTTCCTGAACAGACAGGCTTGGCTGGAGATACTTTTAGTAAGGTGCTAACACCAACTAAAGTGTTAGGAGATTAATTAGTTCGAATCAATTTTAATCAGTGATTACCTTGGTGCTCCTCACCCAGCAAAGATGACAGGGCAACACATAATGGTTAAAAAAAACCACCCCAGTGATTAGCCATGCTGCCTTTCAAGCTTTGGACCAGTGGTGAGACTTGATACGGCCTTTATCAGTTGCTGAAATGCTGCATTAGCAAGTAAGCAGTAAATTATGTCTAAAGTAATTAAACAGCACCTAAGCAAAGGACTGGAGGAGAAATTGAATAGCGGGTGGGAATAAAAGCAAACGAGAGAGATTCTGCTTAGGCATTTTTATCAGGCAGTTACTTATCATCTACCAGAGGGGGAAAGAGAAGGCTTCAGCAGTAGGTAGCAATTCAAGGCTCTTAAACTGACTCATTTATATAAGTGAGTGTAGCATTAACTGTGATAATTTGTACATCAGTAAATCTCAAGAGTGTACCAACAATGATTATTGGTCACTGAACAGTGGTCAAAAGGTAATGCCGGGGAGTTCTCTGCAATTTATACTGTGCGGTGCCAGAGGATTCCAGCTACCATCTCCATGAAACCATTGATTGGAGTTTGTGGTGAGGGCTTATCAGTCGGCTCTTTTTCGCTCAGCAGGAGCCTCCACTCTATTCTTCCAACTGGGGAGGCAGAGATGACAAAAGACATCACACAGGTTGCAAAGAGATAAGGTTGTTTCTCAGAGTTTGGACGCTTCTAGGTGGGGGCTCAATATTGCAAACAGGTTGCTGAATCTTCTAACTTAACTGGGTTTTTTGTGTAAATGGTACATCTGGATCAAATCCAGGTAGGGGATGATGACGCAGACAGGTATTTTGATACCCACAATGTCTTGAGAATACTGTGAATCAATTAATCAATCTTTATTGAGGTCAAATACCAGACAGCAAAATTAACAACAACAGCAACAAAGGTTGGGACAATGGTGGCGCTGTGATCTAAGCCATCAAGCCTCTTGGGGTTGCCAATCACTCTGTCCCAGCTCCTGCCAACCTAGCAGTTCAAAAGCACACCAGTGAAAGTAGATAAATAGGTACTGCTGCGGCAGGAAGGTAAACGCCATTTCCATGCGCTCTGGCAATCGTCACGGTGTTCTGTTGCCCCAGAAGTGGTTTAGTCCTGCTGGCCGCATGACCTGGAAAGCTGGCTGTGGACAAACACTGGCTCCCTCGGCCTGAAGCGAGATGAGCGCCGCACCCCATAGTCGCCTTTGACTGCACTTAACCGTCCAGAGGTCCTTTACCTTTACCTATATGGGTGCAGATGGCTTTTCAGATACCCTAATCCAAAACTATGCAGGGCTTTATAGGACACAATTGTCATATAATTGTCTTATAATTTTGCCTGGAAACAAATTGGTAACCTGCGAACCTCTTTTAAGTCCCAGCAAGATGTGTTCGCACCTACCTGTGATTTACTGCTGTATTCTAACCCTGTTAAAGCTTCTAGTCGGTGTTCACAGGCAATTTCATATATAGCACATGTCCAGTGGGCATTGATGCCAGATTATGTGTTTCCAGATATGTATGTAAGTTCTGGTTTAATATGCTGGCTGTTTGCTGTAATAAACATTGATTGATTGATTGATTGATTGATTGATTGATTGTGTTTCCGGGAAAGTCTGAAGCTGGTGTACCAACAAAATTCTTTAAATGCTCTTTGTGCCATGGACAGTACTTGCGCATCTATCTCTGTGGAGGGAAGGTGGGTATTTCCTTATTTTATTAACAAAAATCTAACTTCCACTCCAATGATTTTCCTGAACGCATCCCACTGCCACCGATTAATATCTCTTATACCCTGTTCACCAGCAAGTTAATTTTACCTTTAACTCTGCTAACTATACCTTTACCAACAATATTATGTTGATAACAATATTATGTAGTGCACAAGCTTATGCGATTACGTTAATATAGTGCCATCTCTTTAAGTGGGTATATACTGCCCGGTATAATATGGAGCCAATCACGTCAACCACCAATCTCATTTCGATTCCAACTTTCAAGAAATCCTATGGACCCATCCTCACCTGAAAGTGGGCCTTCTTAGTTGGTCTCCCACCTTGCAGAGGCTAAAAATCCCTGTGTGTTTCATTCTCAGAAGGTAATGGTCAATCCATCACAAGGACACTGCTGATGCCTTCAAGACTATTGTACAAATAGCCCTACTTTCTCCCAACAGGAAGACAGGCTGCTGAAGGCAAATTTCCAGGGGTAAGTGTGCGGTGAAGTACACTGCTGCAGTGGCGTAGCGTGGGTTGTCAGCACCCGGGGCAAGGCAAGTAATTTGCGCCCCCTAACCCGTGGATTTGCGCCCCCTAACCCTAACCCCCAGATGTTGCACCAGGTGCGGCCGCCCCCCCTGCACCCCCAACGCTACGCCACTGCCCTACTGCTTCCCCATTGCAAATCTCCACTTTGCTGCCACTTTTCAGTGGAGAACAAACAGCCTGCAGTCCCAGACCCAGGTCTGTTGTTTCATGATGATGCTGGACTGATCATGATGATTTGTGGCCTGATCCAGCAGGCTCTTCTTACATTCTTAAGTTTTATTTCAATAAATTAATATTTATTTCATATAGACATTTATAAATATATGGATTTTTAAAAACAAAACCCTACTTTGTGGCTAGAGATGGAACCCCTCTATAAAGAGATCTTGAAACTCAGCAGCATGTTGTGGAATATGGTATTCAATTACCAGCATAATTAATTGTCTTGGAAAGAAAACAATTTGCTAGTTAATTTGCTGAAATAACGAACTATAAAAGCAGTGAAGGTGGTAGTTCAGCAAATCTGAGTAAATCATCGTCTTGCTCTGACTACTGTTCACTAGCAAATGGAGATAAGTGTTAATGAAAGAAGTCTCTAGGGGTGTGCATTCGTTTTGGGACGAATGGGGAAATGGGACTAATAGGTCCCTTTTGTTCATTCATCATCCATCACGAGACAAACACCATAGACTCAAACGACTCCTGGATGAGTAGCTGTGCTTTTGGGGCTGCTTTTGGTTTTCAGTCTTGATTTCCCAGCAAACGGCAGATCAAGCACAGCCCGGTTCAGTGGAAATGTTCATGTGCTGGTTTGTGTGCGTTAGGAGAAAATGGACACTCATCTCTCCAGCTCAGACACATCCTAGCAAAAGTTATTTTCCCAGACCTTTTTTCCGCATAGGAACCTTCAAGTCCTGGCATCTAGATGAAGGATATGAAGGAAAATGGAACAGAAATGCAACACTGTTCCTTGTTTCCCCCACTCTGTAGTTCTGGTGCTTTTTAGCAGGAGAAATGGAGAGAAAACATTTGGTTCTGTGGTCGCCCTTTGTGTGCGTGGGGCGGGGGGAATGTAGTCCCTCATCTCTTTCCATTTGTAGTTTATTCATTCATAAGAACATATAAAGCATCCAAATGCAGACCCTAATTTCTTTCCATCTGAAAATTATTTATTTATTTACACATACATACATAAGAACGAATATTACAATTTTCCAAGCACTATAGAAAGGTTTTTAAACAACTTAGACTCTGGCCTCAGGCTTACAGTCAAAACTACACCTTTTTCACCCTTATTTAGCTTCTGTGTAGCAGGACTCCAAGGTGATCCTGGGCCTCTGTAGCATTCCTGGCCAAATGTTTTTAGCCAGCCCCAGAATGACAGCAGAGCAGGGAAAGGAGAGACTTGTGTGTGGCAACGGCCTGGTGCCGCAAGAGACGGCATGTGGGCCTGCTGATGACCAAATGCAAGCCCAAGCCCAAGTGTTTTATTCTCATATACTGAATGTAAGTGAAAGATACACAGGAGCGAGACATCTTGGTACAATTAAAGAGACACTGTGAAGACGGCAAAGCACAGAGTCTTGACCTGGAGCTCTATAACATTGGATCAGTCTGGTTGGCTTGACCTTTGGTGCTCCCAAAGTGTTTGTTTTATTTTACGAGACTTTATTTTCCATTTTTCCAAGCTCAATAGGAAATTTAACATGCAAACGCTGATGCTCAGCTCTGTCAGGCTCACACTAGGTCACCAGGCCTCATTCCTGTTTGTGCGGAGGCAGCATGAATTCTTCACCTGGTGTGTAGTGAAAGATGTGGCAGGGGAGGCCTTTTCTCACATTTAGCAGCATGGAGATCGTCAGTCAGTTTTCATTCTCATTCCTTTGCTGTGGGATGCAACAATATCTTGGCTGGATTTAGGAAGCAACAAGGTGCCGTACTCCTGGTTTACATCATCATGTGCTCACAGTTGTATGTGCTTTCTATTTTTATGAGTATCAGTCTCCCATGTTTCACTAGCATGACAGCATAGATCCAAGATTAGATTCCCCTTTCTAATATTACACTATATTCCGGACATCTCCAACCCGGCAGCTCCTACTTATTTTGCAGCTAAGCACATGAGTCATGAGCGTGTGGCCTGATGCTGTTTTGCGAGGATCTCTGGACTGGTCCACTAATCTTACACTGGCATTAGAAGATGAGTCCTGTACCTAAAGGAAACATCACAGAGAACAGGGAAAAATAACCAGAATATTGCAGCACCTACTCTTGTAGTCCCCACTTCCCCCAAAATATATTTGGATTATGAGGAAACTGGATGAACAGTTGGATACATATCTCATATGAAGCACCAAGGGATATAGAGATAGATCCCAGTCTTGACTGGGGGCAGAACAAAGGCCCTCTGCTTCAGAATCACTCCTTTAAAAAATAAAGTTTTTATTAAAGATTTTCTTGGGTTACAAAAGTACATACAGCACCTCTGCTTTCAGTTCATTGGGTCCTTCCTACAGATCAGCTATATTCAATGTGAGACACTAACGTTATAGAAAGTATGAGGTTGGGGGAGAGAGGGGGAGAAGGGGGAAGCAAATTACCTAGGTTTTCCTTCCTTTACCTAGGTTTTGTGTCAGCGTCATGTGAGTAGTTTCTTTTTTTATTCAGTTATTAGTTTTAATTGGCGGGAGACACTGGGGGCCCCAGGGCCTCCTTGGTTGCCTTCAGTTGACTGCAGTGAGTTTTGTTTGTGTGTGAGGGGAGGGGTTGTTAGGTCAAGTTAGCCAATTTGTATGCCTTTGGTGTGTTCTTGTTCTTGTTTCGTTGGGCCGTATGTGTAATAAAAGGGAGTCACACCAGGGTGAAGGTGTCCTCTTTTATTTGTCCCCATGCTAGTTTCAATTTGTTGGTTAGCTTTTCTAGTAGGGCTGTTTCCCATACGGTTTGGTACCAGTGGTCTATGTTCACTCCTGACCTGTCCCTCTAGTGTCTAGTTTATGAAGCTCCTGGCTGCTGATAGGTGGCTTATGAGTTCTTTGTAGAGTGAGTGTGGGTTATTGTCTTGGAAAATATTCAGTAGGGCCAGTTCTGGGGTGGCTTCTAGTACCTGGTTTTCTTGTTGGACTGAAGTCCAAAAGGGTTGGATTTGGGGGCAATCCCACCACATGTGGAGGTATGTGCCTGTAGAGGTGCAACCTCTCCAGTATTTAGTGAGGTTTCTGGGTGTATCAGTGCCAGCTTCCGGGGTGTTAGGAACCATCTATAGATAAGTTTCGAGGTGAGTTCTCTTCTTTTGGTTGAGATGGAATTAAAGAGAGGTTTAGACCACAATGTAGTCCATCGAGTAGTGCCCCCCCCCCCGTAGCCTATGTCATTCTCCCACTGTTTTCTTCTTAGGATGAGGAGGGTTTGTGGGATTCTGAAGTAGTGTTTTGTACACAGAAACATTTCCGTCTTCTATCCTTTGACCATCTATGCCGAGTTTGAAAAACTAGTGAAAAGAGGGGAAATCCTCACTTGCTACAGCTTGTTAATGATTATGGTTACAGAGAATGCAGCAAATTTCTTTGGGATTAATAGTGGCTTCATTGGCTACAAGGTACTGCTGTTCTAGATGACCACCTTCTCCTTTGCACTGTGGCATACCACAGCAGGGCGTTTTCTATAATGATGGTGCAGTTATAGGAGCTGTATCAGGCTCCTTCACTGTTGAATGCCCTTCAGTCATAGGAGAGTACACCTGGCTGTTTGCAATTGTTTTATGGATGAATGAAGCAACAGAGGACATTCCCCATTACTGTTGCTATGCGCTTCCTTATATTTCTGACAAAGCCACTCCCGACCTAAAGAGAGGGGGGGGGTTGCGGGCTCACGCCCCCATCTACAATCTCGCGGGGATGGTGCCAGCCCCGCGGGACTCGGGGATTCCCCTGTCTCATTAATATTCATCGCCCTCAGCACCAGCCAATCGGCTGGCGCTAGGGGCGGGCTTACCAGGAGCTCTTAAGGTCGGGGCAGCCCTGGCTCGCCCCTTTTCTTTCCTACAGCAGCTGCGGCCTGGCTCGTGTGGCGGTTAGGCATTGGCAGGGGTATTGTCATGCAAATGAAGTCGGGGGAGGAGGAACGCCATCACCTCCCCCAAATCTTGACGGGTAGTCTGTTAAAGGACTCTGAGGGGCGTCACCTCATCCGAAACCTACGGAGGCTAGGGCCTAAAGCGCGCTCCCGAGCGGTAACCCCTTGGGGAGTGCCTAGGGATGTGCATCTCAGGGGCTCCCCCTGTTGGTGCTTAACCCTTCCCGGTTAGACCGGATAGTCTGTTAGGGCCAATGCCTAAAGCCAATACCGCTCTTACCTGTAATCAATAAAGTTGTGGCCATTTTCGCCCATTAACCTAAATTCTGGTGTCCGGTATCTTTATTTACTCCATCTGTGGGAGGGGGCGGGAATCGCCACGCAACAACTGGTGTTCTTGTTTCACTGCATTTCAGTTGATATCGCTGGTTTTACTGTTACTTTTTAAAAAAGTTATTTAAAGAAGAGGAGGTTATAAAACACAATTGTTCCAAAGGGATGGGTTCTTGGAGCCTTGTGGTTGGGTCGCCAAATGCCAGCAGTATGCAGTGCTGCAAGAATTAGTAAACAAACACAGAAAAAATAATGGGCAAGTATTTAACTAGTAGTTAAAAAGCCAGTAAATTCTAGCTTCACTTTTGAGGATTTTACCTACCGTTTTTATTTTTGTTACATATCTTATTATCTAAAATTCAAAACTTTATTATTATATTATATTCATTTATTATATATTAAAATGAATATAATATTTATTATAAAGCTTAAAGCATTATATTATTATCATCATTATTATTTCATGCAGGCGTTCCCTGCTGTGTTGTCTGCCCTACTGAATGCTTTGCTGTTTGTTTGTAATTTATTTTGTATATGCTTTCAAATTTTAACATGTACACTGGTCTGGTATTTTATATGGTGCTGAGTGGTTTATATAAGGTTATATACCACCATGAAATCAGAATAGGATGAAGGGCAGTTTATAAATGTTTTTAGTAATATATCAATAAATTTCAATGGTTTAGTTAGCTATCAAGCCACTCACTTTTGAGCACAATTTTTAAAAATTCAATTCGAGAACCTGTAACAGAAAACAGAAAATATGTGTACCTTAAGCTGTCGTTTAGTGTATGATACCAATGTGTCTCTGTAGTCTAATGCTACGCACAGTCTTTAACAACTGTCAAACCAACTCAATAGATGGCAAGCAAAGCCCTTTTTGAAATAAAAAGGGCAATTCTGTTGAGACGCAGTGCTTACTCTTAGAAGTGCAATAAAACCCAATGGATGTCTGAAAAAGAAAAAAAGCCAGACCTGAAAGAGGGTTGAGATTTGAGAATAAAAGATATTGTAAGGATCGCATGATCAGATGATGAGAGGTCTTAGACAAGGAGGTAGAAGACCAAAAGGATGCTCATTTGCAATCCTTGGGGGATAAACTAAGGAGGAAAACAATCCCCCTTTTTGTTTATACTGGTGAGTAACTCAATTTTGTCTTATTTGGAACATAACAGAAAGATGAAAACTAAAATGAAAACAGGTTTTGAATTAGGGTCAATTTTTGTTTAATCAGCCAACATTAAAGCAAAATGGAATTAGGACAGTGAGTGAATGACATGCATGATTGATAGGAGACGTTTGAAATCCCATCTCTGTAAACAAAATGGTCACCAATGTGCTCACTGATGGAACTGATTGAAGAATCATTTGGATGACCCCTAAGACTAATATATACATAGTCAAGACACACAGTTATGCTGCTCCAGAAAAATGATTTAATGCTCACTCCAAAAGGAGCACAGCTACCTACTGAGCTGATACAGCAGGCGCCATTAGCAGCACAGCCCCTACCCTCCAACACTTTGAAGCAAAAATCCAGAACTCCACCTTCCCGGATGCCATTTCCCCCCAGGACATAACCCCCAGGGAAATGGGGAGTTGCCTGTATAAGAAAACGGGAGAGGCACTATTACTATTGCTTGAGTCTGATGCAGTGTCTGCTGCTTTGGGTGTGTGTATTAGGGTTCACTCACAGAGGTTTCTTCAGCTCTGGTAAGGGACACGGGTGGCGCTGTGGTCTAAACCACCGAGCATCTTGGGCTTGCCGATCAGAAGGTGGCAGTTCGAATCCCCGCAATGGGGTGAGCTCCCATTGCTCGGTCCCTGCTCCTGCCAACCTAGCAGTTCAAAAGCACGCCAAAAAGTGCAAGTAGATAAATAGGTACTGCTCTGGCGGGAAGGTAAACAGAGTTTCCGTGCACTGCTCTGGTTCGCCAGAAGCGGCTTAGTCCTGCTGGCCACATGACCTGGAAAAACTGTCTGCGGACAAACGCCAGCTGCCTTGGCTTGTAAAGCGAGATGAGCGCCGCAACCCCAGAGTCATCTGTGACTAGACTTAACTGTCAGGGATCCTTTACCTTTTTTTTTAAGGTGACAGCAATCAAGTAAATCTTACAATCAAAACATCTGGTGTACGTGCAGACCATGCAGCAACTTTACTCAAAGTAGTTCAGGTTTGTCCCCAATATTTATTTGAATCAAGCTGTTGCTCAGATTGTTTTGTACTAATCGTCAGCAGGGTTTCCTCATAAACCTCATCAGTGAAATGGTGAAATGCCGCTGCTTGGGGACGTCTGCAACAAACTAAGACCCAGGGAATATTCAAACCATATAGCAAGCTGCATTATTGATCTAGGTCAATATTGTCTACACTGACCGCTGGCTATCCAGGGTTCCGGAAAGGAGTCTTTCTCAGCCCAACCTGAAGGTATCATGAGGTGGGTTGTGTGTCTGGGGGGGGGGGGGAGGAATTGGGCACTTTTTCCTGGCATGAATTATTAAGAACAGATGATACATAATCAATTTTCCAACAGCAAATTTCATTGATTTATTTCATTGTAGGAATTCTTCCATTCATATTACTCTTAATCTACAAATTTCATATAGATAAGAAAATGTCATAGAATCGCAGAATCTTAGAGCTGGAAGGGACCTCGAGGGTCATCTAGCCCAACCCCCCGCAATGCAATAATCTCAGCTAAAGCATCCAGGACAGACAGATGACCATCCAACCTCTGTTAAAAAACTTCCAAGGAAGGAGAGTCCACCACCTCTTGTGGGAGTCTGTCCACTGCAGAACAGCTCTTACCGTCAGAAAATTTTCCCAAATGTTTAGTCAGAATCTCCTTTCTTGTAACTTGAAGTGTTCTCCTTCAGGAGAAAACAACCTTGCTCCCTCTTCCATGTGACAGCCCTTGACATATTTGAAGATGGCTATCATATCTCCTTGCAGTCTCCTCTTTTCCAGGCTAAACATACCCAGTTCCTTCAAATGCTCCTCATAAGGTTTAGTTTCCAGACCCTTGATCATCTTGGTCCCCCTCCTTTGCACATGTTCCAGCCTGTCAACATCCTTCCTAAATTGTGGTACCCAGAATTGGGCACATTATTCCAGGTGTGGTCTGACCAAGGCAGAATTAAGGGGTGCTATTGCTTTCCTTGATCTGAACACTATACTTCGGTTGATGCATTCTAGAATAGCATTAGGGTTTTTTGCTGCTGCATCACACTGTTGAGTCATGTGAAGCTTGTGGTCCACCAAGACCCCTAGATCCTTTTCACATGGCCTGCTTGCAAGCCAGGTGTCCCCCATCCTATATTTGTGCATCTGGTTCTTCCTGCCTAAGTAGCAGAACCTTACATTTGTCCCTATTTAAATTCATTTTGTTAGCTTGGGCCCAGTTCTCCATTTTGTTAAGGTCATTTTGAATTCTGATTCTGTTTCTGAGGCATTTACCTACCCATCCTTTCCACTTTATCTCCACCCACAGGTTTCTCTTAGAAGCTCAGGAGCCCTTTTCAGCATGAATTTGCAAAAATCTTTATCGTGTAGGTAGAAGTGTGATTGACTGAGGGTCAAGGTAGATGCTAATTTTATTTAGAAAAAAATAGCTCAGTCAATAATCTCAGGGCTGTGAGTTCGAGTCCCAGGTTGAGCAAAAGATTCCTACATTTCAGGAGGTTGGACTAGATGACCCTTCCGGTTCCTTCCAACTCTATGTCTCTGTGATTTGGTGAATTCTGTGATATAAACAGCTAAAAAACAAGCAAACCCTCTAACAGTGTACACAGAACAGTTACCTGTAATACAAGTTGAAATCAGAAACATTTTATATATTTATAGAAAATTATATGGATAGGATCATTGAAATCATTTTTTTAAATTCAGGAAATTTAAAAGGGAAAACATGGTGAGGGGAGATTTCTTTGGATCAGGACCACACCACTGTGGAAGGTGTTTAGCCTGAAGCTACCTGTTAAGTGTATAGTTGGTGGCAATCTCAAGTTTGCCTCTACAATTCCATTTGCCATGACCCAGAGACCATGCAGCGTGTGAATGCCTCAGAGGAAGATGAGAGTAGGTCTTCATCCTTGGGTAAAGAGCTGCCAGAATTATCTTCAGAGGACACGGGGGATGAGTTTCCCATGGAGCCCTGTCTCCCCAGCCTCATAGAAGCCAAAGAAGAAGGAGAGGACCTCTTAACATCCAGCCAGCCCCCTTTCGAAGGCTGAGCTTTCTGCGCTACTGCTGCGTGCAATGCATGAAGGCTTCTGTTGGAGGTAGGTGCTTGCAGAGACAGCTGCATACAAAGTTACCTCAGGAGGATCCTGGGCGCTCTCCAAGGTCCTGCAGGTGCTCTCAAAGCCTCAGCCTCCTAAGGAGACCCCTCCAGGCTTCCTCAACGAGCCCTGAGCTCCGTGATGCAATAAATCTGCCAATTCACGAAATAGCAGTGTTCAGCAATCCAATATTCTTCCTCAGGAGACGGACCAAGGGCTTACCCCACGTACATTATGCATTAGGTACACTCAAGATATTATAAGGATATGCTTCATATAAGTTTGTGTGTTCTTTTTTGCAAGTATATAGTCCTAAGAGAAACCCTAAGCTCCTGGGAAGAGCAGTTAGGAGGGTGTTGAATATCGCAGGGCTCCAGTGCTCAAGGGGGAGGTCTCCCTGGAGTAGGGTTGCCATATTTTGAAGAGCAAAAAAGAGGACTTTGTGCCCATAATGTTCCTGAGGGGGGACAAAGCAGCAACTCCACCCCCCCAAAGACACAAACAGCCCCATGTTTCTTCTTGAGCCCCTGTTTCCACCTCTTCCTATTCACTGCCCAGGAATGGGCCAAACAGCTACCCTCAATTCTGCCAGTTACTTTTAGCCCACCTGTGCCCTTTCTGCATGCACACAGGCCGTCATCACCCAGGATGGTGTGGTGCCACCATGCGTGCATTCCCTTCAGCCTGGCCCTTGCTCCAAATTCACACTCATCCCCCCAAAGTGCAGTATAGTCTGCGGTATTAACAAGCCCGTCTGCTCCAACATCATCTCCAGGTGCGGGGAACCTGGGAGCTCAGCTATGACAGGCAACAGGAGCTGGCCTGGGAAAGCAAGGCACAGAGCCTGCCGCCAAGGAGGAGGAGAAAGCAAGAGCCGGTTCTCCTTTCAAGAGGCCCTGCATGTTTCACACCGTGACAAACGACAGGTTGCTTGACTAGACAGCAACCTAGGCTGGTCAAGTGGCAAGAGAAAGCAGGAGGGGGCAAGGAGAGAGAGAGAGAGAGACAGGCAGACAACAGAGCCACAGCCTTGGAGTGGGTGGGGGGTGGGGAGGAGTGAGGGCAACTGCACACATGTGGGACCCTCTTACCCCACAGAGGAACCGCCAGGTGCCCAAAGCACCAGGGGAGATGTAGTTCCTGCTCTTCATCAGCCCTGAGGGGGGATTTGAATTTCCTTTCCCCTTTCCCCTTCCTTCTTCTAATGGCACACACATGACAATTGCTCGTTGCCCTGCTCCTCACCTGCAGCTGGTACCAGACAAACAAATGAAACCCCGGACATTTTGCCCAACCCACCTGGACAGAAAATTCAAGCTTGAAAAAGAGGACGTGTCCAGGAAAAACAGGACATATGGCAAACCCTACCCTGGAGAGGCAACAGAGAACTCCACCCCACTACTGATCAGGGTTCAAAAGGCAGTAAGGCCAAAAAGGAAGAATTTGGTAGAACAGGGGAAGTTTTGGATCCCTGGCTCCCTGGAAATGCCTCTGGAATAGGGGGGGAAACTATTCCAGCCCTGGAGGCCTGGGTTCTTCTATCCCAAACAAAAGTAGGCCTAAAAAAACTGATGAGAGCATTTTTAGGATATTGCCAGGAGCTGGCCATGAATTACAAGAAAACCAAAGTCATGGTTTTCTCAAGAAACTATAGGGCCCATAGATGGCACATGGACAACCAGCTTATTGAACAGGTCAAAGTTTTCAAATATCTTGACCTTATTTTCCAGTCTACGGGGTCATGGGGAGCACACCAGATATGTGCAAAAGAAAAAGTGTCCCAAAGCGCCAACATTCTGATACGCTTTTTCTACACAAAAGGTGGCAATTATATACCATCAGCCCTGGAAGTGTTCCAAGCTAAAGCCCTAGCACAGGTATTATAAGGGGCTCAGATTTGGACAGGATCAATGGAAGCTGTCCAATCAAAGTTCTTCAGGCAAATTTCCTCTGTCCCACCTGTGTCCCAAACGCATCATTGCGCCTAGAGGCTAATCTTCCCTGGGTAGAATTATGGATCTGGCATAGGACACTTAACTATTGGCTTCGCCTAAACTCAGTTCCCCCCTTTCTAATATCCGTAGTGCTGCAAGATTGTCACAAGAGTGCCTGGACTAAAATTGTCTATCAAAAACTTCACTTTGGGTTTTAGTAAAGCAAACAGACTAATTTGTCAGTGCCTAAATGATATTGAGCGTCAGAACAACTTGGCCACAATAAGGAAATTTTTCTCATGGTGTGATTATTTTCCACCTTCCCATTTTGACTCTCTGGCACTCTATCTGCATAACGTAGCAATTCTAAAATATAGACATGCTTTTACTCTCACAAAATTGAATGTTTTGCCCTCGGCTGCACTTGAGGGGTGATTCCAACAGATTCCACACGAAAACGCTTCTGTCCCTGTGGCGATGGCAGCACCGAATCGGTGGTGCATGTCCTTCCGGCTTGCACTCTTTATAAAGACTTGAGGAATGAGGTTATCACCCCTGTTTTATTGTCCATTCCGGGTCGCCCAGCCCCTGCCAGAGTGTCCTTTCTCTCGGCAGATCAAGATGAGCAGGTGACAGCAAAGGTTGAAAGGATTTTAGCTGGGGCAATTAGAATAAGATCCACTATTTGACTATTGATTCAAAACCCTAAAATGTATATTATGTAACTGACTTTTTATTTCTATTCTTTGTATATTGTATTGTTGTTTTATCGCAATGGCCAATGGCTGATGCAAATAAAGATTCATTCATTCGTTCAACCCCTGGAACTGACACAGGTCTTTCCCCTCCCATTGGAATGAATAAACAAGAAATATAGAAAAAGGAGGAGGAGGAGGACGACGAAGAGGAAACATGACTGAAAAGGGGACAGGATACACCTGCTTCTGTTCTGTTCAGCCATCAGGGTTTTCCTCCTGACGTTCGCCTCCTCTGAGCTCCCCAGTTGTTGGGATTGACTATGGCAGATCCAGGTCTGCTGCATACATAATGAAATGGCCCTGGTGGTCTACTCAATAATTTGAAGATATTAGCCTCTAAATATATCATTACATTTCCCCCTTGCCGATGGTCCCTTGCCCTCTTATCTCCAGTGACAGCAGAGAAAATCATGGGAATTCCCAACAGGAAACACAGGCCCTGATGTGATCAGACACACTTCTGTGGCCTGCAGTTGATGTTTCATTTTGAACCCCAAACATTCCTCCTTCATGTATCTAAAAGTATTTCTGTTTGGTGATTAAGGCTGGTATTGGGTGACCTTTACTCTTCTTTCCCTTGCTTTCCTCTTAAGAGTTAAATGAGAGCCTTCCGTTCCTCTACAGGGTACTTAGAACTAAGGCAGGATGGCGCTAGCAGCAGGTTGGTTTCATTACATTGATCGGATACATGTGCTGTTTTTTATCTCTAGCATTTTCTCAGTAATTCAGCACTTTAAAGTCTCAGCTGTCTACTGATCTGCAGACAATTGTTTGGTGTAATACTATCCGGAAAAGGCTGATAAAATGCAGATGTGGCTGGGGCTCTGAAATTTGTGGTTTGCTAAGTGGCTCCCTCCCCCGCCCCCGCCGCCCCAATACTTGCTCATGGCAAGTCAGCTTCCCTGCTAAGCATGAAGACAGATTTTTTATTAAAATGTTGTGAAGAGGAAGTAATTGCCCCAAATTATCTGCAATTAAAAAAGTTAGCGGAAATGTAAAAGAGCAGAGTTGTATATTTCTCACCTTTGTTTCTAAACTTTAGCCAATCTGTGGGTAATGGTTATTAATTTCCAAGAGGTTTAGTTGATCGAAGTGGATGGTTCTCTGGCTGCTCAAGCAGTGCCTTCTGCTTTGAAATTAAAATGCTTTCAAAATGCACAAATTCATATAGCTCTGAATGTACAGCTATCTGTCTGATAAAATGTGATTGTGCACCAATGTGACTGAGAGCAATAAATCTTGAGCCAGGAATAATACCATATCTTAATGGTTGGCATAGGCTAAAACAGATTGTATTTGCTCTGCTATCAGATGATAGTGATTAAAGCTGGAGGACTCTTTGCTCTAATCAACATATGTCTCCCAACTCATTGTGGTTCATGTCCTACTTCACTTGATCATTCACAGGCATGTCAGTGCAACAGTCAAATAAACGGCTTCTACTGTTTTTAAGGCTGACATTAACACCAGCGTTGTGCTGGGTGGCATAGAGAACAGAAACCTCATTGTCTCTGGACCACTTGGCACATTACATTTTTTGATGTGCACCTAAGATGTTTGCAACTAACATGTGCCTATGAAAAGATTATCATCTGGGACTTCAAGCTATGGGTGGCAGCTGCTCCTTGTTGAGAGCACTTTGTGGCAAATTCGGGTCACTAAATTTTGGGCCCTTTGTAAGGTTCAGATTTCAGATCTTCTGGCAGAGAAGACAAAGTTGTTGAAGAGCAGAGGTGCCAACTTGTGAGGGAGATTGAATCATAGAATCATAGAATCATAGAATCATAGAGTTGGAAGAGACCACAAGGGCCATCGAGTCCAACCCCCTGCCAAGCAGGAAACACCATCAGAGCACTCCTGACATATGGTTGTCAAGCCTCTGCTTAAAGACCTCCAAAGAAGGAGACTCCACCACACTCCTTGGCAGCAAATTCCACTGTCGAACAGCTCTTACTGTCAGGAAGTTCTTCCTAATGTTTAGGTGGAATCTTCTTTCCTGCAGTTTGGATCCATTGCTCCGTGTCCGCTTCTCTGGAGCAGCAGAAAACAACCTTTCTCCCTCCTCTATGTGACATCCTTTTATATATTTGAACATGGCTATCATATCACCCCTTAACCTCCTCTTCTCCAGGCTAAACATGCCCAGCTCCCTTAGCCGTTCCTCATAAGGCATCGTTTCCAGGCCTTTGACCATTTTGGTTGCCCTCCTCTGGACACGTTCCAGTTTGTCAATGTCCTTCTTGAACTGTGGTGCCCAGAACTGGACACAGTACTCCAGGTGAGGTCTGACCAGAGCAGAATACAGTGGCACTATTACTTCCCTTGATCTAGATGCTATACTCCTATTGATGCAGCCCAGAATTGCATTGGCTTTTTTAGCTGCCGCGTCACACTGTTGGCTCATGTCAAGTTTGTGGTCAACCAAGACTCCTAGATCCTTTTCACATGTAGTGCTCTCAAGCCAGGTGTCACCCATCTTGTATTTGTGCCTCTCATTTTTTTTGCCCAAGTGCAATACTTTACATTTCTCCCTGTTAAAATTCATCTTGTTTGTTTTGGCCCAGTTCTCTAATCTGTCAAGGTCGTTTTGAAGTGTGTTCCTGTCCTCTGGGGTGTTAGCCACCCCTCCCAGTTTGGTGTCATCTGCAAATTTGATCAGGATGCCCTTGAGTCCATCATCCAAGTCGTTGATAAAGATGTTGAATAAGACCGGGCCCAAGACAGAACCCTGTGGCACCCCACTAGTCACTCTTCTCCAGGATGAAGAGGAACCATTGATGAGCACCCTTTGGGTTCGGTCAGTCAGCCAGTTACAAATCCACTGAGTGGTAGCATAGTCAAGACCGCATTTTACCAGCTTCTTTACAAGAATATCATGGGGCACCTTGTCAAATGCCTTGCTGAAATCAAGGTAGGCTACATCCACTGCGTTCCCTTCATCTACCAGGCTTGTAATTCTGTCAAAAAACGAGATCAGGTTAGTCTGACATGACTTATTTTTCAGAAATCCATGCTGACTATTGGTGATCACAGCATTCCTTTCCAGGTGCTCACAGACTGTTTGCTTAATGATCTGCTCCAGAATCTTCCCTGGTATTGATGTCAGACTGACTGGGCGGTAATTATTTGGGTCCTCTCTTTTCCCCTTTTTGAAAATAGGGACAACATTTGCCCTCCTCCAGTCTGCCGGGACTTCGCCTGTTCTCCAGGAATTCTCAAAGATGACTGCCAGTGGTTCTGAAATCACATCTGCCAGTTCTTTTAATACTCTTGGATGCAGTTCATCTGGCCCTGGAGACTTGAATACATCTAGACTAGCCAAGTATTCTTGTACTATCTCCTTAGTTATTCTGGGCTGTGTTTCCTCTGCTGAATCATTTGCTCCAAATTCTTCAGGTCGGGCATTGTTTTCTTTATCGGAGAAGACTGAGGCAAAGAAGGCATTGAGGAGTTCAGCCCTTTCTGTGTCCCCTGTTTGCATTTCACCATCTTCTCCTCTGAGTGTCCCCACTGTTTCTTTGTTCTTCCTTTTGCTACGAACATACCCATACAAGCCTTTTTTGTTGCTTTTAACCTCTCTAGCAAGCCTGAGTTCATTCTGTGCTTTAGCTTTTCTGACTTTGTGTCTACACGTGCTGGCTATTTGTTTGAATTCCTCTTTGGTGGTTTCCCCCCTTTTCCATTTTTTGTACACATCCTTTTTTAATCTTAACTCAGTTAAAAGTTCTTTAGATAGCCACCCTGGCTTCTTTAGGCACCTTCCATGTTTCCGTCTCATTGGTATTGCCTGAAGTTGTGCTTTTACTATCTCCCTCTTAACAAACTCCCAGCCATCATGAACTCCCTTTCCTTTTAGTATTACTGTCCATGGGATCTCACCCAGCACTTCCCTAAGTTTTATGAAGTCGGCTTTCTTAAAGTCGAGAAATTGAGTCCTAGTATGCTTGGCTGCTCCTTTCCGCTGTATAGTAAACTTCAGAAGAGCATGATCACTCGCGCCTAATGATCCTTCCACTTCTACCCCACTAACCAGGTCATCAACATTGGTTAGGACCAGATCTAAAATGGCTGTTCCTCTTGTAGCTTCTCCCACTTTCTGGACAATGAAGTTGTCTGCAAGGCCAGTGAGGAATCTGTTTGACCTTATGCTCTTGGCTGAGTTTGACATCCAACAAATATCCGGGTAATTGAAGTCCCCCATTACTACTATCTCCCTTCCTTTTGCATGCTTGGCCATCTGTTCCAGGAAGGCATCATCTATGTCCTCCGTTTGGCTTGGGGATCTATAGTAAACTCCCACAATGAGGTCACTGTTATTCTTCTCTCCCTTAATTTTGACCCAAATGCTCTCACTTTGGCTTTGAGGTTCTAAATCTTGGATCTCTTCACAGGTATACACATCCCTGACATATAACGCCACTCCTCCTCCTTTCTTGTCTGGTCTGTTTCTCTGAAATAGATTGTATCCCTCCATTATTACATTCCAATCGTGGGAATGTAACTGAGTATTGGGGGGGGCGACCCCTAATGTCACACACGTAATGTGCAGTGTCGCATCATGATGTCAGGAAAGGAACAGGTGAGTTGGACAACGGATCGGCTTGAACAAAACAAGCTTCACAAGAGGGAGATATCTGATAAATACACAGGATGTTCCAGCGCCCATCCACTCTTGGCACCAAATGGCAACATGATTGTAGGAGGGATCACAACTTTTATCTCCAGCCCCCTCATCAACCACAGCTTTTGTGTCCCACCCTTCATATATAATGCTTTCTTCTTTGACCATCATTTGTAGCCAAGTAAGATTGTCTTCCACAAACACAGTCTTAACAGTGAGTCCGTAAGTGACTGTGGAGGCCAATTCTGGATCCACACGTCCTTCCACAGTGGGGACATTGGTTTCCGGGCGGGAGTTGATCACGGTGAGAGTTTGCCAAAAGTGCCTTTCTCTTAGCTCGTTTCTCCTTTTCACCCTGAGTTTGTGCTTCTTCAAAGTCCACGACACCTTTGGCAAAGGCTGTTCTCCAATTGGACCTCTCGCAGGCCAGTGTTTCCCAGTTATAAGTGCTTAGACCACTTTTTTTTTTAGATCATATGTAATACAAAACCAAAATGTGCCCCACATGCATGTGGAGAAGCAGGATTCTGAAGGTAGGAGCCGCTCACTGGCTCCCAATACATTTTCTGGGATGAGGTAAAGTGTGCTATTTGCAAGACTGCTGCGGGAGGGGCCAAACCTGCTCCAGCCAAATGCTAAAGTCATCTGTGGGTTGGTGCAATTTCATCCACTCTCCCACTAGTGTTGGCTCCTGTCTCTGTGCTTCTGCACTTCTGTCGTTTAAAGGAAGTGCTGCCACTCCTTCCTTTTGGCAATATTCAGGTGCTACCTGAAGACGGCATGAGACTCTTCTTCTTCTTCTTTGGCAATCACTCATAGCCGAGTAAGATTGTCTTCCATAACCACGGTTTTAACAATGAGTCCGTAAGTGACTGTGGAGGCCAATTCTGGATCCACACATCCTTCCACAGTGGGGACATTGGTTTCCGGACGGGAGTTGATCACAGTGTGGATTTGCCAAGCGTGCCTTCCTCCTAGCACGTTTCTCCCTTGCGTCCTGAGTTTGAGTGTCTTCAAAGCCCATGACACCTTTGGTAAAGGCTGTTCTCCAACTGGAGCGCTTGCAGGCCAGTGTTTCCCAATTGTTGGTGTTTATACTACATTTTTAAAGATTTGCCTTGAGACAGTCTTTAAACCTCTTTTGTTGACCACCAGCATTACGCTTTCCATTTTTAAGTTCGGAATAGAGTAGATGCTTTGGGTGACGATCATCAGGCATCCGCACAACATGACCAGTCCAACGAAGTTGATGTTGAAGAATCATTGCTTCAACACTGGTGATCTTTGCTTCTTCCAGTACACTGTTTGCATGTCTTCCCAAGTGATGTGTAAAATTTTTCAGAGACACAATCTTTTGAGAAGTTGGAGATGGCGTTTTAAGTGGTCCATGTTTCACAAGGTTGGTAGTACAATTGCTTTGTAAACAAGCCTTTTGCTTTCCCTCCGAATCTCCTGGTCCTCAAATACCCACGCAAGGTCTCCTCCCTCTCTTGGGCATTCTACACGTTCCCAAATAACCAATAGGCTCACTTATGTGAAATAGAACTGAGCAGCCAGAGGCTGGAACATTCACCATATTGGTCACACTGAGCTTGTTCCCATTCCTCACTTCCGTAAATCCCTGTTTCCACTGGGAAGTTCCTGAGTTGTGCTGTTAGTATCTTACAACATTGAACAGGATGTGAATAAATATAATTGCAGTAAAGAAACTATCCTCAAAGAGACTGAAAGCTTAAATTCTCTTTTAAAGTCTGGCCTACATTTAAAAAAAAACAAAAAACCTTTTTAATTCATCCATTAATTCATTCCTTGAGTCTTTTCATCCTTCCTTTCTGCCCTAGGGGACTCACTGCTTACAGCAACCATTCAGTAACCATTAAAACAACGCAGTAATTAAAAGTAAAGAAAGTATTAACTTCTAAAAACAAACTAAGCAGCACAGGCTTTTTTATATTTTAAGGAAGCTATTTTGTGGTTGTTTAACTCCCAACTCTACCTTTTTGTTTCTTTCTTTATTTGGGCAATTTATATACTGTACTGCTTAATTACAATTGTCTCTAAGCAGTGTCCTTAAACTTCCCAAAGGCTGGGTAGTTGTTGGTTTTTTAAAAAAAGAAATGCTTTAGGCACTTGTTTTGAAAACGAACAAGGACTTGTACTTATTGGGTACTTGAGAGAGCACATTAAAAATACCACAGTTCATAAGACAGTCCTGGAGGCTCCCAGGACCAGGTCCCTCTTACTGGCTCCCATTCACCAGGCACCCAAGAAGCTCCTTTTCCTTATAAATCAAATGGTGACCCTTTCCTTGTCAGCACTATTTATTTATGAGCTTAAAGCTGCAATCCTATGCATACTTACCTGCCCTGGGACCACGTAACTCCCAGGAAATCCCATTGAACACATTGATGGTAACTTCTGAGTTAAAATGCATAGGATCCAGCTGCCCATCAATTAAAGTAGAGATCTGGGTGTTTTGAGCAGTGACTGTGGAATTGTCTTCACCTGCAGACCTTCCAGAATTCCTTCCTTCCTATTTTTTAGGAAGTGAAGGATCAGCTGTTTTGTAGGACTTTTTATACCAGTTAATCCACAATAGTATTGCCTGTTGTTTGTAGCTGATGAATGTGTTTTTCTTCTATATTATAATCCACACTGAGTTTTCTGTACTCAATGGTGGTTTTGTGAAAAGCAGATGATTACAGAGCAGATCTGAACTGTGTATGTTAGGACATGTCGTGGATATTGCATTCTACTGCTTCTGAGAGGAAAAACACGAACATACAAAAGATATGTGCATGCACATCTATTTGTTTCATAAAATTTATACAAGGTTGAGTGTATAAACAACAACAACCCTCAAAGCCGTTTATAAAAATAAAACAGTAAAATCAAGAAAAATGCACAAACCTACTTTAAAACATACAAAAGTTAAAATATTAAAACAATATATATTGTTAATGTTGTTTATTATTATTTATATGGCTGATGGGTGATTTCGGTTTTTTCCATAAATGTTATATTAGACAGTATATTGATGTATTGTTGTATCCCCTTTTTCCTTCTCTTGTGCGTGTGTGTCAGGTGACAGGCAACTAATAAGCTTAACAAAAAACAAACTAAACCACTGCTTCTGCCTCGCACCTTGGACGCTGCCTCCCAGTTCCGCTCGGAATGGTAGCTAAGCGTGCGATCAGGCACCTTGATAAGCAGAGATAAGCTCCTGCGCAGCCTCTGCTTGCGGCGCCCGGGAAACTCACGCCCGAGGGACGAGCCTCACTCCCATCCGAATCAAGGGGCTTTTCCTTTTCCTTTCTTTTTTTGCAGTGAAGGGTCACTCTGCAATTCCCGATTTCTGAAGGAAAGAGGCGTTCCTATTTATTCCGGCAACATTTAGTGGTTACATGCCTGGCTGGCAGCAATTTCCCACAATGTGTAAATTAGTCAATCCTCAAAGTCAGTAAACCTTTGCTTTGAAGTGGACATTAATGAACTGCACCATTAGAGCCCAATGATTGCTTACATTGGTATGTTAGGGAGCCTCCCCCACCCCCAGCTTGGCTTTTTATGTTTTCCTGCCTTGGTGTTTCTTGTCTTTTAGTTATCTGAATTGCCCAGACTGCAAAAATGCTCCTGAAAGAGCTGGGGGGGGGGGGGAATTAATGAAAAAAGTTACTACGGGCCTGACTGATGTTGGCACTTCAAAGCTGGAGCAGACTAAATTGCTGTAGACTGCTTAATTCAGAAGTGCTCCCTTGTGGATGACAGTGCATGGTGACAAAGTTCAATTGGCAACAGGAGACAGGCAAGATCAAAGACTCCCTATTGTAATAGTTTTGTTCCATGAAGAATTGCTTATTGTCAATAGTTTTTCAAGCCTTTACTAGCTCCAGCTTTGTATCAGGATTCTTTGGTTCAGAACCAGCTTAAATAAATAGCTAACTACATCCTTTGGATAATACATTTCAACTCAAAATATTGAATGTTAAGTCTCTTGCAAAATTCACCTCTAAAATCGGGAAAGAGTGAACCGCCTTCACTTTTTGCAGAGCAGAGGAATGGAAGGGAAATCCAATATGAAAAGTACAACATGAGGCTGTGCTCCTGGGATTTAGGATTTATTCCAGAAACTGTTATCTATTATTGGAACAAGAATGTTCCCTTCCCCACTTTTGAATCATTTCTCTGCTTGCATGCAGCTCAGTCCTGTTTATTGTGGCCTCTCTTTGCCTTTCAGCATCAGATTTTAAAAAAAGAACTTAATTTCATTAGTCTATCCAACAGAAATAGTTCACACGATGGCACTTTTTCTTATCCTCCCCTTTGCAAAATGTTAAGATGTGGCTCTACTCAGCTTTTGAAAACAACCGTTAATTTCCAAAATAGCCACCAACTCATATTTTAGCAATGTTGTTGTTTTGATTTCAGCAGCAATGGGGATGACACAACTGGTAAATATGAGTTTGGAAAGTAGCAAATGACTCCTAAGCACAGCATTGTCAACATCCTTTGCCTTGAAGCAATTACACAGGCTAGTTTGGTGACAATTAAACAAAACTGCTGAGTGATCATTGGGATCTATAATGTTGACAGCAACTTCTTTCACACCCTCCATGCAACAATTTTTTCAGTGTCTTTTAAAGGAAATATAACTTTGTGCTGAATGCCAAATTAGTTTATTGCACAGTCACAAAGTAGGAGGCAACAAAGCAAGAATACCTCACAATGAAACTCTTCAGGTTGCTCCTTGGAGATCTATTTCTTTTAAGAAACAAGAACAGATTTGCTAAAATCATCCTTTAAGTTAAAATGTGTATCTTTTCTTTTCTAAAAGAAAAAGCCTAGGATTCTAACTTGTAGTTAGAAAGCAAGCTAAGATGCCCACTCCACCAGGGAAGTTGTACAGCAGACACCCCACCAAAATTGTGTCCTATACATTTAGCTCCAGCAGCCTTTTGGTTGTAAATTATGATAGGAGACATCATTAGCCTCTGACTTGTATGCCCCCTCCTACTTAATCACACTAAAGTCCACACATAAGCCCCAGCAGAGCAATCACAAATAATTAAATCAATTATGGGCAGCCTAACATTTGGGTATTGTGATTAAACTGGTGTCAACTTTCATAATATTTTATCTGTAAATGCAAATGTGTGGCTTTGAGTGCACGAGGATAAAAGCTTATATAAATGCCAAAGTATGTTGCTTAGCAATGGCTTTACAACAAATTTCATAAAGGATACAAAGCTGCCTTCTCAAGGAAAACAATAAGTAATGAAATTCCAATTAAAATTGTGCAAATCTGAAAGCTAAGAAATGAGTTAATTAAAAAAGGATAAAATGCAGGTTCTGGAGAAAATATGCTGAATATCATTAATATTTTAAATTCTTTTAAATCCAGCATTTGGCCTAACTTTTTCATTTTAAGTAGCAGAAAAATCACTTGGTTTACATGGCACTCAAAAGAGTTGAAATCCTACCAGAGTGCTTTAGCCATGTTAATATTTCTTAATTTATTTTTCATTGGCATCAAACCTGAAAACTCATGAACAATCAACTGTCAAATTCAAAATACCAGTACATGCCAACTATCAAATTTTATAAATGTGCATTTTATTTATTTGAAATATTTTCACCCATTTCTTAATCTCAGTTTCTGAGTTGGTTTACAACATAATTAAAAACAATAAATGTTTTTAAGTGCTTTGTAAATGCTGTACATATATTATTTCAACATTATATCTGCAAGGTAGGTTAGTATTTTTGCCCCGCTATTGCAGACCAGGGATGATAAGTCACGTTGGACCACCTTGTCGATTCGTGTCACAGGTGAGATTTGAACCAGGATCTTCCTTCTTACAGCTCGGTCTCTCACTACACAGTAGGGCTGCACAGGAACATCACAGCTAATATGTTCAGGAACTGAGTATAAGGATGCCTAATGAAGTTACCTTGGCAGTGAAATCCATTACAAAAATAATAATTTGCAGGGCAAATTAAGTCTCCCACTGCTTCTTCCCCCAACAGCTTTTGAAGAAGGCAATATCAGCAGTCGTGATTCCAAATTTGAGTAAAGAAAAAAGACTCCTAATTTAAGAAAACACTCGGAAAGAAAAGATACATTGAATGTACCTATCAGGCTTTTATAAACACAGATGAGTTTTCTGGGGATTTTAATTGTATGTAGCATAACAAGAAAGATCTGATAGTACCCCTGCTTTTTAGATGACATTCCAATTTTTACAGAGGTTATTAATGTTCTATGATTAGTTTGCTTAGGGGAAAATATCAAAGATAAATGGTATGGTTATCAACTGCAGGTTTATTGGTCTGAGACTTCCACCACAGGGAGTGGCTGCTGTATGGGATTGATAAACGCAGAGATTTATAAGGTCAGCTTTTATGAGTCTACAGATTCCTTGTGGTGTATTACCACATCCTTATTACAAGCCCCTGCTGTCGTGCTCCTCAGCCAACAGAGGCAATATATTACACAGGCTTGTCTATCCCACAGATTTCCTCCTCCTAACAATAGAAGAAGAGACCAAAATAAAATATTGCTTTCCTAAATTGTTTGAGCAGCTTTTGTCAGAGTATTTCCCATAATTTTAGATCTGGTCTGAGCATTCTAACATTATTTTTCCAATTCTTACCAGTTCCTTTTCATATATGAGTTGAATTATGTGGCAACTGTGGTGCAAGAAGAAATATATTTTTAATGTCTATGTAAAAGACACATGATAAATGCATTTTGCAATACTGGAAAAAGACTGAAACAAATCTCCAGAGCAGATTTCTGGAAGAGAAGAGATCCCTTTGCATCATATACTGAGGATTCAACACTGAAGAGGGGAACTGTTCCAAGAATGTTTGATATATTTTCTTTGACCCATGAGATCTGTCAAATTCCCAAACAGTTATAACTTTATTAAGAAGTTGTGGGAAACTAGAAGTACTTTTTATTTATCTATTCATGAATTACATCTATATCCTCCCTTTCTAGTTCCAAGAATGGCTCAAGGCAGCTCTCCACAGTAATAATGTATTAAAAGAATAAAAACAAGTTAAAGCACCACAAAACAACATATCAACATATAAAAGCAGCAAACAAAGACATGAAATGGGGGGGAGGACACTGAGCAGGTTTCAGCAGCAGGGAGGGCAAAAGCTCTCTGACAAACCACAGGCTTCAGCTATTATGGAGAGGAAAGAGAGGGTCAGCAAAATCCCAGGGGCAGGGAGTTCCACAGGGCTTTCCCATCAATCAAACCTCAGGAGGTGGCCATTTGTTGTTTTCATTTATATGAATTTTATATTTGCAACCAACTTGCTTAACCAACATTGTAGAAAGTTACTGTAATAAAGTGATGGGAAGATAGTACAAGCTTGAGTCAGAGGTCCCGTCCCCACCGCAAATTAGCCAGGAGGGAGTGTTAGAATTCCTGCTCCGTGATTGCAGTCATGGGATTGTTGTCCTTCACATGACGGTATATGTTTTGACTCCACAGAGTGGGAAGTGACGGAGACAGGATGTTTGTGTTACTGTGTTCCGTGAAGTAGAACTATTGTCCTTTGTCCTTTTCCTCTTTGCTGTCTGATGCTAGAGAGAGAGGGAGCCATGTTGCAGTGCTCCATGTGTGTTTATATGTAAATGAAGTAGATTAGCCAAAATGCTGAGTTGCTGAGGTCTGTCACGCAACTGCGCAAACTCTGCGGATCCCTAAGTGTGCCAGCGTCTGTTGACATCGGTCGCTGTGATGTTTGGGCTGAAGGAAGCTTTTGAAGCTCCCAAACGATTGACCAGGAGGGAGAGAACATGCCAGTCGGGCATGTGTCTCTGCCAGGGTCCTACTCGAGTGTAGGCTGAGCTCCTGACAGGGAGCCCTCTGGGCATGCTCCACACCCCTCCCCAGTTTGCGGCTCCATTGACTTTGGTGGTGCCTCGGAGCCCTCAGGCTTACTCAGGAGTAAGTTGGCTGCTGCCACTGGGCCCAAGACTTGGGCTGCTTGAAGGGAAGAGCACAGTTGCCATGTTCCAGAGGCCAGGCAGGGCTCAGGGCTTCCCCACGCTGGAACTGTCCTCCATTCAGCAGAGAGCAGCATTTGGAGAGACTCCCCAAATGCATCAGGCAGCACTTTAAAAAAAGAAGACGACAGCAGCAGTGCAGACTTCTGGCCCCTTGAGCAAAATCTGTTGATCCAGCACTGTCTTCCAGGCCTCTTTATCTGGCCACGCTTCAACCCCCCCCTTCCCCACTGCTCCCTCCCAGTGTTTTTGCATCCTATAATTCAGGTGATGCATCTTCCTTGTCTGGACGGAGGACAGAGAGGGAGAAGGGAGTCTAGAGAAACTAGCATACTGCACAAGGTAAAATCTGCATCCGTGGCTTTGCTCTCTTTCTGCCTATGGTCCTGTCCTCCTGCGCATGGCCTCGGAAAGTGGCCCAGAAAGGAATGTGGGCCCCATCCTGCAGGGGCTTCTGCTTTTGCTTAACTGCAGCTTGTGACTCTTGGAATATGCACGCAGGGTTAACAAGCAGCTTGGAAGCTGACCTGCACACCGAATCCCTGGTTGATAACTACACCTGACCCCGAGATTCTGAGTTAAGGAAAATAGGGATTTTACGTTATGAAGGCGCCATGGGCCAGTGCATGTGGCTGTTAACCTGAAAGTTGGGGGTGGTTTTGCCCAGGATTCCTGCATTGCAGGGGGTTGGACTAGATGACCATGGGGTCCCATCCAACCCTACAATTCTATGATATTACATACTGGATTTTTTTAAAAAAGGATCCTAGTTCTATCTAACCAAGGTGGAGATACAAAGAGCCATACCTGTTCTTTGTTCTCAGCAGGAGAGATATACAAGGATGTCTCCTCTCCCAAAGTGAGGAGGAAGAAGGAAAAGAGGAAAGCAGTCCTAAGAGTATCAGTCTAACACCTGAGGGAAGATCAGCACAGATTAAAGGACAGTCATGGAAGCTTGGAGGTTTCTTCAACTGTCTACTTTCTCCTATGCAGATCTTCAATACAAGCAGAGTTGCATCCCAGCAGTTTCCACAGTTAAGTCATTTAGACTGTGGTGAATTGTGGTTAATGTTAACTATGGTTAATTTCAAACAAGCAAACTTCAAACCATTGTGAATTAAGCCGGCTTGTTTAAAATAACCACAATTAAGATTAACTACAGTTATCTTAAGCTTTTGTTTCATAACATGCTCTTCCATGGTGGCCCATTCCCCACAGAGCTCACAATAACATACTCATAGCTGTCAACCGTCCCTTATTTGGCGGGAAACTCCCTTATCCCAGCGCCGTTTCCCGCTGCTGTCTCGGATTGATGATGTCCCTTAAATATCCCAAGTTTCATGCTCGCCCGGCTCAGGAGGGAAGCAGCGGCTCGGGGTTCTCCGCCTCGAGAGAGTGCCCACGAGCTGCCGCGTCTCCGTCTCTTCCTTTTCCCCTCAGGGGCGCGTTGTGAGGAGACAGGTGACAGCAGGCAGGCAGGCAGCCTCTCTCTTGCAAGACTTCAGCCACGCTGCCAGGGGAAGCCGGAGGTGGCGGCAGTGGCTGAGGAGGCAGCCTGAGGGAGGAGGAAGAGGCGGGGATGGGGAGGGACGCAGAAGGGCAGCGCTTGAGTGGCCGCTGCACCACTGCCGCAAGCGCCGCATGCTGGGCTCGCGGGCAGCATGGGCGAGAATCTCTTTCCCTCTCTCCCTCTCTCTCGGGCGGAGAAGGGCCGATGGAACTCCTCGCACCAGGATGACGGCAGCCCTGACATGCTGCTTAGCATACCCTCCAACCAGTGTAGCATCTTAATGTAGTGATTTCCCCCTCTGCATCCCTTTCATAACTCTATTTGTATAAATCATTTGTCCATCCATAGTTCAAATTTTTACTACAAGTTTTCTGTCAATCCTACCAATGTAGGTATGTAACTCTTTACAATAGCTTTTCAACTAAATTATAAACTTTCCCCATTCGTTATTAAAGAGGTCCTCTTTCTGGTTTCTAATTCTGCCTGTAAGCTTTGCCATCTCAATGTTGTTCATCAGTTTTGTCTGCCACTCTTCTTTGGTCAGAGTTGTAGACCCTTAGGATCATCTAGTCCAACCCCCTGCAAAACAGAGTCAGTGGCAGCAAAAGCAGCCTGACTCCATCAGTGCCGGATTTCTGTATAAGCTAAGCCAAAATCCCTTATTTTAGCTGCTGATCCCTTATTTTTGAGGCTGCTGGTCCCTTATTTTCAAATCTGTAAGCTGACAGCTGTGAACATACTTATTTTTAAAAGTGCCAAAAAATTCAAAATACTTCTGTTTTTCTTCTCCATTGTATTTTAAAGAAAACTTCTATTTTACTTTTCTGTTTCTGGGTCTGGACAACATGGTAAGCTGTGGTTAAACAAATTCAGAAGTGCAAGCTTCCAAACTCCTCCTCCCTGCCAACTGGAAGAGGAGGGAAGAGGGGAGATTGCACTAGCCTGTGGCTCACTGCAGCTCATTCCCAATTATTTACGCTGCACTAAAATATGGTTTGGCATGACATACAAACACAGCCATTGTTAGTCTGCTGCCTGGCATATTTCAGGGAGATTATCAGCATTGCTACTTTCGGTCCCTGTGGGCTGTCGTCCAGTAAATTTGTCTCCTCCAGGAATGCATACAGAAGTCACTTGCAATGGAGAAGGATTTTGACACAAATTCTGTGCCTGGAAAAAATCTGTCACCTGCATTACATATATTTGAATCATTTGCTCTTTTTCTGGTAGTCATGGAGGAAGCTTTACCTCTGAAGGGCACTGGATTGCTGTGACTTAGAACTGCCTGAACAGCTACTGTAAAAAAACAATAATGCATCAAGTAGTTTTTTTTTTAAATTATCTTTACTCCAGGCACCAGGCACAATCTGCAGGGGAAACCTTCAACACATCATTTGAAATATGCTATTGCTCTGCCATGGCTCCAGATGAACAGAGTTCTGGACTCGTAGATTGCCACTGCGAATGCCACTCTTACATGCTTAGCCTATTTCACACTGCTTGTATTTTAAAGAAATTGCTATCAGGGCCATTTTAAATGTGGGCATCATCACAGAGGTATACATTCAGGGTTAGCTGTGGCCAGTGCTCTTTTCCTAGAAAAATAGATGCTGGTACTCTCCTCCATGAAGCTGGCTGTGGCTCCCTGTTCAGTGTGTGCCTGATGGCAAACGTAACTTGTGAAATGACCCTTAGTCTGTTGCTGAGGATAAAGTCTGCCAGAGTGCTGTCCTCTCTCTTGTATTTTTGCCACAGGGATGATTTCTAGGTGTTGTCCAGTACAAACACAAGCTGCAACACAGGAAATTGCCCTCAGTTGAGTTGATGTAGCTCATTACTTCTTTAAATAAAGCAACTGGGAAGTGATGGTCAGGGCAGCTCGGTGTGTTTACAACTTTTGCATGTTGTCACCTGACGCTAGTGGCTGAAACAGAAGCAGGAGACCATTCCTCATTTGTAAAAGAACTGAATGTGGGTTGAGTGTGAGAGGCTTTGCTCCCCAGGGTGCAGACACATTCCTCCTGCCCCATTGTCATCTTGGTCAAGCAGATTTTTTGAAACAATACCTGAAAAAGTAATGAAAGGGGGAAGGGATGCGCACACCCCACAAGCGTAGCACCCTCTTTAAAACTTCCTTCAGTTCTGGGGTGGGGGTGGGGACTTTGCAACTCCAGCTAGAAACAAAAGCTCCCCTCGGAAACCCTTCCGCGATTCCAGTTTTACAAAATCCTTGATTCCCTTTTTCACCTCGTAACAGATAAATAACAATGAATTTTGCCGAAGAGCAAAAATGCAGCCAAGAGAACAAATCTGATGTCCCTGCCCTGGAGGATCCAGCCTGCCTCATTTGAACTGCCTTCCTAGCCAGCCAGCAGCATAGTTACCCGTTCTGTTTTATTTTACCAACTCCAAATAAGCAAACAATGCCTCCCTGTGAAACTCTGAATCACAGCGTGTGCATTTACAGCTGCAGATGAAATCTGGTTTGTATTTAATGTAACAAATTATGCAAAGCACACCAAATAAGAACCATTTAAAATTCCAATGGCCCTTTCGGAAAACATTTTAGCAAAATATTTGCTTTGCCGTTTCCTTCTGCTCTCATTAAAAACAATAAATCACCAAACAAAGGTTGGGATGATAGTAGCCCCTCCCCCCCCCCGGCCATCACGTTCCTTTTATGCCATCGTGGGATTTGCTGCATGATACAGGTCAGACACATGGCTCCAACTTTAAGCAAAATTCTAGCCAACCAGAAAAATGCCAGATATCACTTAGCATTCAATTCCAGTGTCTACGTATCCACAAGAACATGCTGCTTTTGATTGGCGTTAGAATGTGTAGCTTTTTGTGAGCAGAAGGCCACTCCTCTCCTAAAAGGCCTCCCCTAGGGTGGGCCCCACCTCCTGAATCTCATGGCCTGGGTCAGGGGGGGGCAGAAATGGGAGAGCCGAATTGCCCAGAATCAGGCCCAGCAACTTTCCAGCACTGGCAACGGTGCCCCACAGGGAGAGGAGCTCTGTGGAGTTCCCAGTGTTCATCCTATGAATCAGTGCGGGTCCTTTGGGAGAGGGCAGGAAGGTCAAAATTCGGGGACTGAATGTTTTGGCACCCATTCCAAAGCTCCAGCAAAGGCTCTTACTTGTGAATAAGTGAACATTAGTCAAGGCTTCCAACAATGCAGGTCAGGCTACAGGTAAAGCTATAGAGGTGTTCTTTTTAAAGCATCAAGGGTCCGAGACTGGGCAAAAGCTACAAAGGTGTCTTGATGGGTCACACCCCTCCCACCAGCTTTTAAAGCCCCCCTACAAGTCTGGTGCACTTGGAGACACATACTTCTCCAAGGGATGTGGGTCGGCTGCCTACAGAGTTCTCCCTGATGGGACAGGGGTCAGTTCCGCCTCTGGTTCCTCCTTTTCTAGCTGTCCAGCCTCTCCTCCTTGCCGGTCAATGCTCTTCCCCATTATTAGGGGATCTCTCCATTCCGTGGATGGGGCAGGACAGAAAATAAGTGGACTGTCTCTCCTTCCTGGCTCCGTAAGGCAAAAGGGAGGGAGGAGGCACCCCCTTCCCAGGCTGTTCCCCACCTGGGGCATCCTTTGTGTCCTCCTCCTCCTCCTCCTCGCCACTTCCAAAGCACAGAGCACCAGAGCCATTTTGCTGCTGTCACCTCCTCTGCCAGGGACGGGTGCCTTGCACCAGCCTTCCCCAGCACAATCTCTTTGGCATTTGAGCAGCACTGATGGGACCAGCCCTGCAAGAGCAACTTCCTCCTAGTTTCTCTGGCATCACCAAATGGGAAGGGTCAGTAGGGTGTGGTCCCAGGGCATGGTCTTCCTCAAGATGCATTTTTGGGTTTTTTTGGGGGGGGGAGAACAAATTAACAAATACATACGTAACTAGCATCAGATGGTAGGTTTCCTATTTCTGCTAGGTCTGGTGTCTGAACACTGGTGAAGTCCAGGTAGACCTGGCCTCTGAGAAACTCCCATTGTTTCTCATCCCTACTCAGTCCTTTGAACCTGTCTGCTGGCTGGTCTCGGAGTTCCTGGTCCCTGACTTACCCCAGCCTGGCCCAGCTCTGGCTCTCCTGCCTGTGGAAGATCCTGTAACTATCAGCAGGCAGGTGGTGAGTCTGCACAGGGCAAGCTGCAGTGTCGCTTAGCTGCCTGTCAGGATTCATGGGATGGACTTGAGTTGAAGTGAGGGAGGACACAAGCTGCTAGGTATTGGGAAAGGAAGGGCAGTTTACCCAAGGCAAGTGCTTCCACCACTTGCTTACCAGGGTGGGGTCTTGTCCTTGAGTTACTAGTGGTGACAGTGAAGTGGCAGCTGGTTTTGAGTGTTCTTCTCTAGATTTCTGAGGCAGGGTCCCTGTACATTTTGAGCAGACAAGTAGGGGTTAAAAGGAAAAGGTTAAAGGGACCCCTGACCTTTAAATCCAGTCGTGGCCGACTCTGTGGTTGCACACTCATCTCGCTTTATTGGCCGAGGGAGCCGGCGTACAGCTTCTGAGTCATGTGGCCAGCATGACTAAGCAGCTTCTGGCGAACCAGAGCAGCGCACAGAAACGCCGTTTACCTTCCCGCCGCAGTGGTACCTATTTATCTATTTGCACTTTGATGTGCTTTCAAACTGCTAGGTTGGCAGGAGCAACGGGAGCTCACCTCGTCGCGGGGATTTGAACCGCTGACCTTCTGATCGGCAAGTCCTAGGCTCTGTGGTTTAGACTACAGCGCCACCCGCGTCCCATTAAGTAGGGGTTAGGAAGACCTTTATGTATTCAGAGGTTGGGGGTAGGAAGTGGGTCTGAGGAAGCTTCCCAGTCAAGGAGCCATAACACCTTTCTCTGCATCCTGCTTGGTGCCCTCCATCGGCAGCGTTGTGTTGGCAGTGCAAAACAGGCCAACATGGAATTGTTCCAGTGAGTTCCCCCTGGAGGAAGCATATCTGGAGATGCGGGGCTTCCACCGCAGGCCAATGCTCCCTTCCCCCAGCCAACGTATCTTGGCCATGGGATTGCACCTTCAATTATAAAAAGGGAGCTTGGATATAGGATCTTACCAGCAGTTATATGAGCCCTTATCAAGCCCTTATCTTTGCTTTCTTTTAAATGGCCTTTTTCTTTTCATTCAAAAGATAGTCACTCATTTTTATTGAAGGGGCTAATGCTTTGCATTTAGACCAAATTGGAAAGGAGATGCTTAAGGGTAACTGGGTGATGAAAGGACTACATTAGTGTACAAGTCCAAAGGCTGCTGTTTCTTATTTGTAATGCTGAATTCACATGTGAGTTGTATTTAAGCTATAAATGGTGGCGTCCAGGGAATATACAGTCCAATTGCCTTAAGTAATGAAATACTTTTATCAAATCACCAGATGGCCCTGTATTCCAAAACAACGTTCTCCTGAAGAACTTGCTATTTTATATATATTCTGCTTACAGCATCCAGCTTTCAGTACTACACATTAAGGCATTAAGTACTGGTGGATACAAACCATGAGCAGAGGTATGTGTTTTATTGTTGAAACTGATTTTAATAGTGCATTTATCATATAGTCATTTATTCTCAGGCATCCCCTATAACCTTTGCTTTTCTCTCACTTCCAAAATTGCACCTCATGTTTCTGTATATGTTCTGGTAAAGAATATAGTGTGGTGGTAACATGAACAATAATTAACAATAAACAAGACACACAGAGCATGAAGTCACCCATTTAGCCCCCTTTTCAAAGAACAGAAGAGGGAATATTTTGGGGGGGGGTGAGAAAAAGTCACCATGACCACACACAAAAATGGTTGCTGGATCAGTCCCTTGAATCCAGTGGATTCTTATGCCCAGTACATATAGCTCTATCTTGGGTTGTTAACTTCTGCAGTACATTAGAGTGAGCTGGGATGTTGGGATGTTGGGATGTTATATTATTTTTTATAGTCTTGATTATTGTTTATAAGAGAACAGGGTAGCAGCAAAATTTGGATTGCTTCACAATTGTGTGTCACAGTGATGATGATGATGATGATGATGATGATGATAATAATAATTATTATTATTATTATTATTATTTACCCAACTGACTGGGTTGCAGGAGTTCAATAATCTCTCTCTCTCTCTCTCTGTATACACACACACACACACACACACACACACACACACACGTTGAAAAGCAACTACAGAATATTTTCCAGCAGAGGAAAATGTTTAACCCTTTCCCTTCACATGATTTGTCCATCAAAAAAAGCAACTCAACAAGCTGCTTTCCTCGTAAAAAGACTCCTCCCCCCCCATAGGGGCTCTTCATTTACTTGATTTCATTTATGAATTGCTTCCCATAAAGTATCCAAAAGCAATTTCACAGTAAAAACACCATCAACAATAAAGACAATTACAAACAATTCCATATATTATGTAAAACCAATTCCATATTTACATTTTTTTAAAAAAAATCCATATATAAAATATAATTAAAACAATTTCATATGTTGAAACA
Source organism: Podarcis raffonei (assembly GCF_027172205.1). Lineage (NCBI taxonomy): Eukaryota > Metazoa > Chordata > Lepidosauria > Squamata > Lacertidae > Podarcis > Podarcis raffonei. Next base: position 3,123,812 of record NC_070610.1, read on the forward strand.
ATTATAAATCTAGATGCAGATGAAGGCTGATTTTAGGGTTGTTTGTTTGTTTGTTCGTTCAGGGGACCATTCATGACTCATGAGCCATTCTCTATTAATTATTCTATCCCACCTTTCATTGGGAAGGTGGGAGGAGAGGAAGAGGATGGAAGGGAAGAAAAATGGAAATGGTTAATGGACAGATATATGGAAATGGGAGACACAGCCATCTACAAATGACCTGTTCTGAGCTGTGTTAATTGAGGCAAGGATGGCGAGATCCAGGTGTGACGAGGTGCACATCTGAAGGTGCATGTGTCCAGCACTCAGGCATTCAACACACAACTCTGAGAAGATTGAAATCTTTTGCTGAAGTCAGTACATGCATCCATTACGAATACGCATTTGTCCTTAACCTTATGCTCCAGAGAGGAGTAAGAACAGATTGTAACTCGAAATGAAAGTGACAGAGCATATGGATGATACTTTCAGACAGGAATGTTATAGTATTAATGGGCAGCAGATTATATAGCATAATACTTTGATGTTGTGAGTAAACAAGATCCCTTCCTCCAAAATCTCAAGAGTGAGCATGACAGTTTGCCACAGTACCCACACAAAAGAGAAAAATAAGAGAGGAAGAGGAATATACAAAGTCAGGGATCAAAGTTCTGTGCCTTCTGCAAGACTTAAGGCTTTCCCCTTAAAGTCCTAGAACAGCCAGGCAACAGAAATCTCTCACACATTCCTTTGGTCTGTGTCTAGAGAGGAATAGGGCTGATCTTTGAGGTTGCTGAGGAGCGACGAGGGAGGGGGTCCCCATAGAGCTTATGAGTTAACCAACCATTTAAAATCTAGGGTTTAAGTACTACTTTGAATCAATGTTACCTTATAGAGGAGTGAGGGGTCTTCCTGGAAGAGTGAGTGTTATAGTACCATTATTCCATTGCACCATTGTTTATTTCCTACAAGCTCCTTTCTGTTTACTGTTCTATTTACCTTGCCCTAGCTGAAAGGACCTGACCATAATGAGAAATGACCTTCAAGGACACATTCAAGATAAGAACTGTACCCGGGTCAAGATAGTTCACTGAGAGTTTATATCAAGTTATGCCAACTTTACTGATGCCATGATCTACAGAAATAAACCATGGACAAAGTCCAGATTGGGAGGGGTGAGGAGAGAGAGAGATGGAATGGGAGACAGAAAGTGAGAGTTATGCAATGCTACACAGTCTGCCCACTTTGGGTTCTCTGGCCTTGCCCACTGTTGGCATGCAATACACAACAGATTAACCCAGGGATCATGCAATCTGTTGTAGGAGGTGATGATGGTTATCTTTTTGTTATGGGCATTAGACACACAAAGTGCATCTTATTTGCATTGCAAGTTGTAAGAAGATTGGAAAAAATAGAGGGTCTATATCTATTTGTGGGGTGGGCTTCATCCACAACCGCCTGCTATTTCTGAGATAATTCTGAGATCATTAGTTGAAGGATTGTCTCCACCTGTATGAATCTGACCTGACTAAGTTGCAGGTCCACTTTTCAGGTCAGTCAGATTGGCAGGCACAAGAGATGCGGGCTGTACAGTGATGGCCCCCTCCCTCCCAAGGGACATATGCATAGTCCCATCAGCACAGGCTTTTGAATGGACTCTGCAAACCAACATATTTTGGTTCACTTTTAGTTGAGAAGTCTCACCTAGTTAAGGAAATACAGTGTTGTTGGTTCAAAATGGTTTTAAATTGTTCTAATATGCAGTTATGTGTTGTTAGCTTATGCATTGTTTTAGTCTATGGTTTTAAATTATCATTAATTATTGGATGTGATATTGTATTTTAAGTTCATATAAGCTGCCTTGCATGGGTTTTTGTCTAAAAAGGTGATTTAGAAATATTTTAAAGAAATAAAGGAAAATTTAACAGGCAGTAACAAACAACAATAGAATTGTTACATAGTTGTTAAGAAAATGACTACAATTGTGCTTGGTTTCTATTCCTTATATTTGTTTGGTATGTAATATTTGATAGCAACAGGAGTGTCATTTTGTTAGACTTTTTAAGAGGGAATGAAACATGTTCAGTTAGTAGAATTCTTTTAAACAAAGACCAAAAAAATGAAGGACATGCAAACTGTAGACCTGTCTGAGTTCCACAAAAACTTGAGTTGGTCAGTGGATCCTAATTATTCCAAAAGCCAGCTAGCAGCTGTCTGACCATTGGATATGGTGATTTGCATGGTTAACAATTGGATGTCTATCTGGTATCTGAATGGCCTGCAAAAACTGTTTGTCGGGAGACTATTCATAATGGCACAGTCAAAAGTCTTCTGAAAGGCATATGCGTTTCCATTTCTGTTCTTCGCCCTTCCAAAATTGGCAATTTATTACATCAAAAATAGCAGTCAGCCCAGAAAAGGACAAAATTGACACAGTTCCCTTTTGATCTTTTAGTTCTGAATAGGCATTCACCAATGAACTTCCCAATGAATATTCATTGAATGCAAAAGAAGTCGCTCAGCATTTTTAAAGTATACTTTAAATATTTTCTGTAATGGCAGGAAGTGGCATTATTGAAACAGTATCAAGGTAGTTAAAAAATATTTCAGAAAAGCACAGTAAACTCTTACTTTTCAAAGCAAACTCTTCCTACATTTGCTTTCATATGTAAGTTTACAAGGGGACCATGTTTTCTCAAATTTCTGGCTTTGAGTAGATTTGTTAGCTGATTCTGAAGATTTATTAGGCATCCTTCCTTCACTGCTGTCATGTTGAGCTTTGGGTGGGAAACAAGCAAAAGCCAGCAGATCACAACTGTGTTGCACAGTTGATATTTTCAATATCTCAATACCCCCCACCCCGTGGTATTGCATTAATAAAACAGAAAATGGCATTCTTTTTGCATCAGATCGAATCCAGAATACTCCCTTGCAATTACTCTTCAGTTACTTCCTACTTATTTCAGAGCTTTCTAGTGAAGTGTAAATAGCATAAGTTTGTGAAAGCATATTGGTAAAGATAAAAGAGATGATAAATGTAGTTACTCATATTAAGTTGGACTTAGAGCTGTTACTGTTTATGACTCTGTTATTCAAGAAATGTAGCTTACCATGAATTGATCATATATACATGTTGAAAAAAGCAAGAACTTGCTATGCTAAAATATGGAGAACAGTATCAACTCCTACTGTGGATGACTGAAAGAATGAAATAGATACTGACATGCCAAATTTGACCCGTTATACAAGGCTAAAGACAGAGTCAGAAGAGAGCTTTGTTAGTTTGAAATGCCTTCACTGATGATGGGCAGAAAAGGTTGCATCTTTCTACAGATTAACTATTGTAAATTTGCACACATAAAACACAAATATGACCATGCACAGTATATCTGTAATAAGATTGGTTTTATTGACTCATGACTTATAGGGCAACCAGAGCAGCTCTGTATGGGTGAGCCGAGTGTCATTTCCAGCATTTTACCGTAGCGAGGCCTGAAAGTTCTATTCATCATAATCAAGAAAATGTATCCTATTTGTTTGGAAATGAGGCTTGGTGAAGCCTCCTTATGAGGGGTACCATGTGACCAGTGTTAGAAATCTCCCCAGGTGCATTTTGCAACTGGAGCAGGTCCAATCAACCACGTGGGGGGATCTCTGGATTTCAGGCTGGCAACTGACATCTCCACCTGGCTGGCCCATCCAGCTTTCTTAAGCAGGTAAGCAGAAGAGCTTATTGAATGCATTTATAGTCCACCTTTTTCTCCAAGGAGTACATGGTTTACTCCCCTCCCGAATGAGGCTGTGCCTGACTCCAAGGGCACCCAGTGAGCTTCATGGCTGAGTGGGGATTTGAACCCTGATCTCCCAGGTCCTAGTCCAACACTCTAACCACTACACCACACTGGCTTCCTAGAGGACTTCTGCTATGGGGCAGCTATGCAGATAAGTAGGTAAACAAATACAGGGAAAGCAAAATGTCATTTAGAGAAGGAGCTGAAATATTTTCCCAGAAGCCTTAATTTGTTTTCTTCTAGATTGTTTCATTTGATGTTTTAATGTGCTGTAAACCACTGTGAGATTTTTTCTTTAAAATATAAAGCAGTATAGAAATGAAATTAATAATAATAGTAATGATAAATAAATTTCACTGTAAGAAAATGGCCCATACAGTCCATTGTGACGACCATAACTTAGGTTTAAGGTACCATTTGGCAACTACCAAGCTTATATATCTGAGTTTCTATTTTCTTGATTATGATGAATAGAACTTTCAGGCCTCTGCATGTGACCTCAATTTCAGAACATGCAGATTATTATTATTTACTGAATTTGTATACTGGCCTTCACCCCAAGATCCCAGAGTGGTTTGCAACAGATGAAGAAGGACTGTTGTGGCATGTTAAAAAAAATGAATGCAATGAAATACAGGTCTCCTGCATTAGCTAGCAATGTATGTTGCATCTTTCCACTGGAAGAGTCTTCCTGTAGTTCACTGGTGAAAAAGCAGGTGCAAGTTCCTAAAATGATGAGATTTCACAACTCCCATTTTAAACCCATCTTGTCGCTATAGGCAAATATTGGAGCTATGGGCGTTTGAAAAAGGGTTGGTCACAAATGCTGCCCTGGAAGGGAAATTGTAACATTCCCCTCAGGGATGTTGGGAATTATAGTGCCAGTCTCTGTCCCAACTAGAATAAAGATAGTGGTTCCTTTTTATGGGGGGTGGGATGGGATGAAATTGGTTTGAGCTTTCATTGCTGGGCGGGGGGGGGGGGAGTTGAGCTCCTTTCAGACTAAGCACAGGGATGCACATGCAGCTCAGTCTGAAGCTTCCCAGATGAAGCAGGCTTCTCGTGAGCTAGACTGCCACACAGGAATGTGCAGGCGGCAGCAGTATATCTATCTGTAGATCAGGGAAGTGGTGTTTGTGTGTGATGTGTTGCTATGTGTGTCTGCATATGAAGTGTTCCTGTCCATGTAATGTGTTGCTGTATGTATAAGAATGTAATGATTGTTTCCTTGTTGAAAGAAAGAAAGAAAGAAAGAAAGAAAGAAGAGAGAGAGAGAGAGAGAGAGAGAGAGAGAGAGAGAGAAAGAAAGAAAGAAAGAAAGAAAGAAAGAAAGAAAGAAAGAAAGAAAGAACATTCCTTACATCTTTCTGTTGGAACAACTTTGGCATTTTAGTGTGTTATTTCACCAAAAGGCTTAGGCGGGAAATGATGTTTGTCTTACAATGAGATGCATTTTAAACAAGCATTCCTGTACATACATATTAATTTGGTACCTTAAATTTCTTAACCAGCTAGAAAGCTGGCAATTTACCTTAAAGCACCCAGTTTTGATTTTTCACAGGTTGAATACTCTTTGGTGGTCTAAAAGACCCTGAAGCATGTAAACATTACAATGTTATTTTTACAGTAATAGCAGATCATGGATCAAGCCAGTAACAATTTCATAATCTCTCTCTAATCCTTTTTCAACTACACTTTTTGTTTGGTTAAGGCCTATCTGGCAGGGTTATGAGGTAAAGGTCCATATGTATTCATTTATAGACAGGGTCAGCAACAATATCCAGAACATTTAGTTAATCAGACTTTTAAAGAAACTGGAGTATTATTGCACACAAAATGTCACTTATTTATGACTACTATGGATAGATCATACTATCAATAACCGAGATTTAGAAAAACTTTAGATCTGCTTTACACCAGTCCATAATTAGTACCTTGAACAGAGACTCCAGAAGGTGAAGAATTAAAGTACAATCTTTGAACAAGTTAAATACTACAATACACATCCTCCTGCCATGCCGACATGCTAGCAATTTGATAAGAAGCAATGTAAGAAGCTGTGGGCTCTGCATTATATTGAAATTTGTCTTTTCAAAAGGTTAAGAAAAGTATCAATTTTTCCAGTGAATTCTAGTAAAGCTTCTTTATAAATAAGTCTGTTTTTATATGAAAGCAATATTCCATTTTTTTCTCCCTTTTAGTAACTGTATGTATTTTTCCTGTAAATTTAAATTAATTCTAAGTTGTAATAGTATATTTTAAGCAGCATAAAACATTTTAGGGTCATGTAGAATTATATATCCTGTCATTTTATTAATTATTCCTCGTATTTCTTTCCAGTATGAATGTATGACCAGCAGACATTCAGAAAGAATTCAGGATGTGGTGCTCAGCATTTGCAACATCTCTGTGGTACCCTACTCCTTCAAGCCCTGGACAGCACTACAAAGCTCCTGTTAAGGACTCCGGCCAGGTAGAAATGGAGGGAAACTGTGGAGGAATGACACTGTACAAGTGGGCGTGTTGCACAAACAGCCTCACCACAGGTACAAAGAATGCCCTGCTGACCCTTGCCATCTCAGAAAACCTACAGCAGGAATGGGGAACCTGTAGCCTTCCAGAAGTTGCTATATTACAGCTCCGCTCACCCTAGACCACTGGCCATGCTGGCTGAGGTTGATGAAGATCATCAATTGTTACACACACTTCAGTTTCAGGAATGCTAGAGCATCATCCTCTAGAAGGAAAATGACAAGAGACAGTGGTGTCTTTGTGATTTGTGTTTTCATTTACATACATATATACGCACACATATATACACACACACACACACACACACACACAGTGGTACCTCAGGTTACATACGCTTCAGGTTACATACGCTTCAGGTTACAGACTCCGCTAACCCACAAATAGTACTTCAGGTTAAGAACTCTGCTTCAGGATGACAACAGAAATCGTGCTCTGGCAGCACAGCTGCAGCAGGAAGCCCCATTAGCTAAAGTGGTGCTTCAGGTTAAGAACAGTTTCAGGTTAAGAATGGAGCTCCGGAACGAATTAAGTACTTAACCCGAGGTACCACTGTGTATGTGTATATATATATATATATAGATATAGATATAGATATATATAGGCTGAGCATAAGATGGAAGGGTTCATCACATTAATTCTCCAACAGATACAATTCCTCTGTTTCCAGAGGAAACAGGTTTCCAGGGGAGATGTCCTAGATAGCACTGGATTCTCATAGACAGCAAACCTAGGCCTCTAGTTTCCAGCTCCAGGTACCAGTTCTTCTTCCAGAATCAGACATCTCTTTAAAGGAGGGTCATTGATCACACTGTCAGAATCCTAAAGGTAATATCCCACTTCTGCTTATTCCAGTAATCCTCTCCTGACCAAACTTTAGTCTCACAACTAAAAATCACAGGGCTCAGATGACATCAAGGCTAAACCCCCACAGGAACAACAGTATTGTGATGAAAACAAGTAAAGAACCTCTTTACTAGCAGGAAGCAAGGGTGGTCATGATGCCATGACGAAATGATATCTAAAACTAGAAAGGATCTTCAGTGCTATACAAACCAATCTCTTTCCATCACCTCTGTCAAGATAATTCTATGCAGTCCTTGCAGAAAGACTAAATATCATTATAATCAATTGTCATGAGTTATGCGAAGGTGCCATCTTAAATTCTGAAGAACTAGAGATGTGGCAAGAGTCTTGACAATAATTGTAGTGGATAAGGAGAAGGTTTTCGATCATATAGAATGGATAACGGAGACAAAATCATGATTCATTCATTAAGACACACACACACACACACACTGTATCTCTCCTGCACGCATGTAGGAAATATGAACGTTTTGGGTAAGTTATGGCCTCTGTAGCTATCCATTGACTTGTGCATTAACTTATATCCAACAATGGCTTTGTACTTAGTTGAAAGTGCAAGGTTAGGCATCCTGTTTTTGCCAATTCCCACCACCGCCACCAACTGTTGTCCCTACAGCAAATCACATATCGTTCCAGAGAGTCCCTTGAGTCCCAGTAATTTGGAGAACACAAGAGACTGCAGTGGGTAAAGAGAACTGGCAAAAACTATCTGTCCCACCTTGCACAACCCAGAAGTGCTTTCCACCAGCACAAAACCACCAACTGGATGCAACCCACCAGAACGACCCAATGGAAAGTTCTCCTGTGTAAGAATTATTGAAATGAATGGAAGTTGTGCAAGAGCACTATTGAAATCCTGTAAGTAACTATTCCTGGCATCTAAGTGCAAGTTAGACTTTATGTAAGAGATGTGGGGATTTTATGGGAAAGTAACTGTAAAAGGCTGCCTGTTAAAACAAGAGGAACAGTGTGTGTGCGCGCACATGCACATGCACACACTTAACCATATCTCCTCTTGTTACTCAAAAAACCCAAGCTGATTTTTCTACTACAGTGCAAATTTAAGGGGTCACACATCTGTCTCCCGTGGTCAAGAAAGCAGCTGGAGTGGGGCCGAGGAGGAAAGCCGCAAAGAGAGAAAGGAAGCAATCAGAAGCAGACTAGCAGTGCAGCTCCTCCCCAACAGCTGCTTTTCTGCTTCTGATTGCAGCTTCCAATGCGCCTTCAAAAGAATAAATAATAAAAACTCTTGAAGGCGTTCAGTGTGTTTCTTCTGTAATGTCTAGTTTGACTCTTAAGCAGTCAGTTATCCTGGTAGACTTCCTGGTGTCCAACAAGTGTTGTTTCCATTTTTGTTGGTTTAAATAATTTCAACTCAATCATATTTAGCCCCATTTGTTTTGAAAGGTGTAACTGGATTGTGGTGAAAAAGGTAAGTGTGACGGCAGTTCCAAGATTTCTTTTCATTTCTCCAAACTGGAAGTGCACCCACAATCTCACCAACGCTTTGTGTGTTAATGGCAAAGAGGTGTGGATCTCTAAGGTCACTTATGAGAAGTGCTAAGCATTAAGGATTCTTCATGATAATGCCATCATTTCTTCAGCTGCAATGTATAGATTTATAAAGATAAAATGGTAATATTTCACATCAGCTCAGTTATGCCAGCATCAGTTTTAAAACCCCAGATAATAAAACTGATTTAAACTGCTGCACCTTCCGTAAGCTTCCCATATTAAAAAAGCTTTGATCTTGAAGATTAAAGGCACTATGGCATTTTATAAACACGGCACCTAAACATGGAGCATGATCCAAAGTTAAGCAATTGAAAATCCCTTTGATTTCACTGAGAGAATTAAGCAGATGTTTAAATCCATCTAATTTAAGTAATTATAAAAAGGGCTGGATGCCAAAGGAAATAGCAATTTTGGCACATTGTCCAAAACAGATTATATTTAGATTATGAGGCCAAACATAGTTACTTGGAAGTAAGATTAAAATCATTTAAATCAATAGGGCTTACTTCCAAAAATATGTGCCAGGCTTTTCTCAACTTGCCATAAATCTGATGGATGGATTTCACTTGTAATATGCCATTAAGGTGTTTGGATTTTTTATTTTAAAAAATACCCACAATCTATTGTTGAAAATATCTACTTTTGGTACAGAGCAATGCAATTTTATCCATTATTTATTAATTTTGGAATGCAGTAATATTAAATTAATAAAGCAGTTCTTCTTTCAAAGGGGAGCATAATGCTTTAAGTCACAGTATTCAAAGACTATTCATTTGAGAATGTAACTTCAAATACACGCACACACTTTAAATATTAAGTTCCCCCCAAAGCAGCATATAAACTTTCTAGTGAGAATGGACTAGTACCATTGTTAGTTGGGCTGCAGATGGAACTGAAAGAGAGAGGAGCTACAGCACGTTCAGTGGAAGAGGACTTGCTTCGCAATTTCTGCTTCTTTAGTAAAAAAGATTTCCAGTAGACAGACTGAGAGACCTGTCCATGAGACCTGGGAGAGCCTCTGGCGACAGTGAGAGCAACACTGCTAGGCTAGGACTCATCTATGAACTTGAAATGAATGGGAGCCGTGCTACCAATGGCTACCAATGGCGCTGCACAAAAAGACTGTGCTTTCCACTATTTGATATCTGTTGGGATTAAGTTTTTAAAAGCAGCCTTTGATGCAATGACACTTTTTTTGTACTTGGCCATTTTTAATTGACTTGCCGCAGCACTGGATAATTGACAGCTTGAAATAGAATCGGATTTTTGACATCGCCTGGGAGCATTCCTGAGGAGCAGAGTACATCTAAATAATATTTGATGGCAAAATGTAATATTTGACTTCTGGCATCCGATATTCAGAATCTGATGCGATATTTTCATAAGTGGTCTGAAGCCGTGGTCTGAAAAATAGAGTGGGATAAGCTGGCTGAAGCCAAGAGATCTGGATCAAGTCCGGACTTGGACAACTTTGTCCACTACTCTGAGTTCTGTTGAAGGAAGACAAGCTACAAATAGAATGAAGAAAAAGATTTTTACAAAATTGTGTGCTTTTTAATGAATGCTACTTGATCCACTGTTTGAGCAGTCAATGACTGGTACTCATTATTTGAAGGGGAAAAAACCCAACATCTATTATCTGCACCTGGGAGTGCATGTCTTCTAAAAAGAGGTGTGCCAGGGCTCAGCCTACCTGGAAATTATACTTTGTGAACTGGGTACCCTATCCCCTACTCCCAGACCTATAAGGACTGACTGCAGTTGCTCAGAGCGTCAAAATGACATTCTCTATATCCATAGATCCACTCTTCGTTATTAACATAGTACAATGCTCCTGAAGAGATTTTTAAAGTTGAGTCTTTTTAAAGTTGATCCCTCATAGCTGGTATTCTTCTATGTTTGATACTTACATTTAAAATCAAAACTGGTTTAAAACCAAAATTATTTAATATTATTACAATTATCTAATGGATGTTTAAATGTTGGTTGTCTGTGTATCAGTCAAGCAGACTTGCACCTCACCCTTCTTTCCATGAGTCTCCATGGGTCCTTAACAGGAATTACTCCTCACAAGAATGCCTGAGGGGTCCCTATGCAAAAGTCTCCTCTGATGGGCCCTGTCCTCTACTGCTCTGATGTCAGCAGTGGTCTAAGCAGTGCCTGGTGATCAGGTCTTGGCACCATTTTAACTCCCCACAATGCCCTAGAGCAGCACTATGCCATGCAAGGGGAATAAAAATGGCCGCTGGACCACCAGCCACCACGTGCTGCTTGGAACACTTGGTTGGGTGGCTTGTGTGGGAATGTTCAGAGGGGCAGGAGAAGATATATTGTTTATTAATATCCTTCCTAACTTGTGCTAGCAAGTTCCTTTACTTAGCAGAGTTACATTCCCCTTTTTACATCACAGCAGATAGCTGGTTGCAGGCTCGTGTGAGCCTCTTACTATTATACAATTCAGTCTGTCTTCCGACTGAATTGTATGTTCCTGGTAAGTGCCCTTGAATCCCTCTTAAAAAAATAAAGACGCCACAATATGGTAACCAGACGTCCCCATTTCTCGGGACAGTCCCCAGATTTACAAATCTGTCCCTGGAAAAAATTCATCCCCGGAATGTCCCCAGATTTCATTTAATGTCCCCGGATTTATATTTTAAATGTTGTAGATTTATTAGCAAGTCAAAATAGGGAGAGGTTGCTGCGTGACTTGTCATTTTGTTACCTGGACAGGTTAGGTCACGCCCACCTTCTATCACATGCAAAAGGAAGGATGCTCTAGCCAGGAGGAACAGGGAGTTTTGACTGGCTGGACCAAACTTTCCCTTGCATGTCTTCTCTAGCATTCAAGGAATGTTGTCCTTGACTGCCTCTCGTGGATCACATTCCACAGCTTGAAGGGGAGGGCCAGGGCAGGCATCTGTGCTGGGCCTTGCTAGGATGGTGTGTTCTGGTAGGTGCCCAAGGATGCCAAGTGATGATACTGGCCTTGCATTTGCCAGTCAAAGACTGGACGTATTTCTCATGTGAAAATACATAGCATAAGTAAGGCTGTAAACGTTACACCTGTCCATTGTCAGAACAAGGAAGAGACAGGTATCCTACTTTGGTTTGAAGGAAGCTGGCAAGAAACAGCGTTCAAAAGCAGATCAGTTGGGGCCTACTGTATAAAACAATGCTCTTTGTACCTTATATTTGAAGAGACAAAGCTGAGCAATTCAGAGTATCAGATTGATGAAGGGATTTTTATTGAATTACTGAAGCTTCACAGCCACAACAATGAGACCCTGGGAAGCTAACTGAAGAGAAAACAAGATTACACAAGTCCAACAATTCCAAATGAAATCAGCAGCCTAATGAGCCAGAAGTTATCCACGCTATTGTAAAGGAAATTAATTGCAGTTCACAATACCATTCTGTCATCGCTGATGGAACTCGGGATTACTTAGATGTGGCCCAGGATGGAAGGGCTGCCTTCCCCATGTCAGCCTTGGCACACAGCCACGGGAAGCATCCATTATGCCCTATCAGCTCCTGGGAGTGGGGTGCAAAAAGCTATTATTACCCTTGATCATTTCCCCCCACTGCCTATTACAGCAATGTAATGATTATTATTTTTTAAAGCCAAAGTATTTTTTAATGGTGTTCCTTGAGTTGCATATATTTCTGCATAGTGAAAGATTCACCAGGCACCATTATCCAGTGGTGCTTCTTATCGCTTTCAGATAATTAAAATATGAAAACAGGGACGCAGATCCAACTGTAAATATATTTTGATTCTATGTTCCTTTGTGGCTATCAACATGCACCCCCCCCCCAATAAAGTCTGGAACACTTTTGCATGCAGAGGGGCTGGAGCAGGAGTTCGATAGTGAGCGGCCTATGCCCAGTAAGCTTTATCAAAGGGAAGTTAATGAGGCGCAAAAGCGATTCCACTGTGTCTATTACAAAACAAGCAGAAGAAATTGTCTAAACATTGGCCTTGGATCCCATAACACTTCAGCAGCTCCAATGCTTCCCTTCCTATTGTGCTACTGGAAGAGGCAGCCAATTGGCACTGAAAGAATGTTTCAGAGGCAGCACTTCAAAGCCATCCGGGTGCCCTTTGTACAGCTGGATAACTGATTTTTTTTGTGCAGCTTGAAATGAAATATCCAAAACTAGAAGGAATTTGCTTCATGCTGGTATGAGGAAGGAATTCGCCAGCTGTAACTTGAAAGCAGAGAGGCCTGCGGGACTTAAGAAATCTCCTTTCCTCTAAAGGCTGAGCTACTCTTGTCACAGGTCAACCTTGCCCAACCTGGTGCCCCCCAGGTTGGCTGGGGCTGATGGAGGCTGTAGGCCAAAAGTTCTGGAGGGCAACAGGTTGGGGAAGGCTGTCGTGGATGACTGTGAAGAGGAGTTGTCCTAGCTGTCGGGGGTATTTTGTAGCATTTTGATATGGGGTAATGGAGTTCCTACTGCCTGATCTGCAGCCCCCTTGACGACTGTCACTCTGAGTGGAAGCAGCACAGAGGAACAGAAGAATGCATAAGGAGCAATGCCTGTACAGTCAAAACAAAGCAGTCCAAAGATGCTGAGATCCTTTCCTGATCTTCGTGAAGTGTGTGTGTGTGTGTGTGTGTTTGTGTCTGTTGCCACCTCATGATTAAGGGGGCACTGGGGGGGGGGGGAAATCATTCATAGGCACCGAGGACAGTCCTCAGCGGTGCCACTGTGTCCACAGGTTTCTGGGAGTGCAGAAATCAGGATGGCTAGAAAGTTTCTGGCATGCCACAATATATGGATAGTAGGCATGCTCCGGTCTTTTGTGGGGAAATGTTCACACAGATTTATCACAAGTCTTCCAGTTTTGCATTTTTGGGAGTGGGAAGGTTGGCCTCAAAACCAGGCAAGTCTAGTTACACCCCCCACCCACCCCATGTGAACCACCCGTTCATGTCTCCTCCTTCACTTTCTTCTCTGGGGCCAGGCCAGTCACTCCCTGCAAGCTATCTTTATACTTAATTTACCGGTATGTATTTATTTGCAAAGCTTCTACATTGCTTCATATAAAAATAAATCCCCAAGTGGTTTACATATAATGAGGCAATGGGGTGGGGGAAAACAATATATATTCATATAAAATTTCAACAACCATATATAAAAAAAGCTTTTATGATGCTAGATGAAAAGAGAATAAAACTTTATTCCCATAGATAAAATGGAACAGTGTAGAAAAAAGGTAGGGGGGAGACTTAGGCATCAGAGTCCAGGGAAGGCTTTGTGTGAATATATACGTATTTAGCAGGCATCTGCAGCCGGTTCCTGGCTCTGCCACTTAAACCACGCGAAGGAGGGCACTCCAAAGAGCCAGGGCTGCCAAAAGTAAAGCCCACCTTCTGGGTTGTCTCCAAGTGACAATGACCAGCAGGGTTTCCTCAAAAGATCTTAAGGCACAACCTGGTCTTGCCAGGAGAAGTGATCTGTTGCGTTCCCCTGGTGGCCCTGGTCCCAAGCTGGCTGCTGGCTGCTCCAGCTTCCTCTTCCTCAAGTAGCTCAACTAGTTCAGCCAACTTCCTTCTTCACAAAGCTCCTACAAATCCCTCCAGCTAGAAGACCAGGGAATGTATTAGGCCAACATGAGAGCTGCTTTACTGCGGGGTGTAACTCTTTACGTTTCAGCATGAATCCTTGCCAACAATTCTAAATAAATTCTGAGCTGGTTAGCATAGCATAATGGCTAAGACTATGCTACAAACTAGGATTGTCTTGCTTCATATCTTGGTTCTAAACTTCTTAGGTGACCTTAGGCATCTTACTATTTCCTAGCCCCTAGCCGTCTGCAATATGGGAACAGTATTAATAATAATACAGACTTGGTTTTAAGGATTACTGAGACGATGCCTGTGAATTGCTCTGAACAATTTAAAGAGTTCCCTTAACAATAAGCCATAATAAATAGATGGCAATAAGAATAACAACTGCACTTTTAGCTAAAATCCCCCCCCCACACACACACACAAAAGAAGTTTCCCTTAAACGTGGACATAAAACAAGTGGGAATTACCAAGGTTTCTCATCAGCTGGTCTTCTGTAGTAGGTCTTCTGTAGCTGGTCGTGGCACCTGCCCTGTGGAACGCCCTCCCATCAGATGTCAAAGAAATAAACAACTATCTGACATTTAGAAGACATCTGAAGGCAGCCCTGTTTAGGGAAGTTTTTAATGACTGATTTTTTAAAAAAATCTTTTGTTGGAAGCTGCCCAGAGTGGCTGGGGAAACCCAGCCAGATGGGTGGGGTGTAAAAAGAAGAAGAAGAAGAAGAAGAAGAAGAAGAAGAAGAAGAAGAAGAAGTCGGGGGCTGGTTCTAAATGACTCAACCACATAGGTCTCTATATGAGCATGGAAAGGATTATTGTTGGGGGGCAGGCCTTTTGTTAGGGGGTCAGAACCTCAGATTGCTATGTATTTTTATTGATTGTGGGGGGCAGCTACCCCTCTCTGCCCACCCTGGCTACACCCATGGTATCTTCCAAATAATTGGCATTTTGCCAGAAAGGGTCGTCGTCGTCCCCGCTCACACCGTGGCATCATTCAGGCACAGCCCACAGCTGTGTAAGGACACATTGTGGAAAAGCTGCTTCCCGGAAGCTAACCAGGGAATCAGGATTGAGTTAAATAATAGGTCATGTCAGAACTGCAGTAATAAATAATTCTGTGGACTAGGAAAAGAAACTGAAAATTAATCACAATGTTTGTTTTAGATAAAAATCCTACCTATAGTGCAGAGGGCTCCTTTTCCTCATTAAGAAATAAATATGATACCTGAAGCAATTCTGGGGAAAGTCTATGGTTTTGGAATGAGTGACACCACTGTCAGTAGCAAGGGGACAAGATGGGACAATGGTTGATTTCAATGGTTTCAGAGTCAAGAGAATCTACATGTGCCCTCTTGTGTCCGCTTAGGAAGGTACAAGCATTATGAACTTGAAAGTCTTAATTCACATTTGGTCCATCAAAAAAACTCCAAATGTCACAATTCATACTTATATTAGGACAAGCCAAATGGGTGCAAGTTTTTGAGTTCTCCAGAACAGTCTACTAGGCAAAATTTTGCACAAAACAAGTGTTTCTCAAAAGCCTCATCTTTTTCTGGGTTAAAATTGGAGGCATGCTTCACACCAGGGCTGCTGGATGTCCTTATTATTATTGGAGAAATGTCGGAGGCTATGTGAGTGTGACATGGATACATATATTTTCTTGAGCAGCTTTCAGAAGAATGGAGAAGCGTCATCTTGCAATATTACTTGCAGTTGTCGTTCCTTCTTTTTTCTGGTAGTCAGTTAGTGAGCTCTCCCAATCTTTGGCTGAAGCTCTGATCACCTCAAATTTATCCCCCCCCCAAAAAGAGGCCCCCCCACAACAAAGCCAGCCCCCTCTTGCAGCCTTGCAGGAAAACAGCATTGTCCTCCTGCCTCTGGTTGCATTTAAAGGTCTCTAGGCAGCTTAAGACATAAGACCTCTGCCAAACATACAGCAAGATGTCTCCATAAAGGGTAAGTGAGAGAGGAGAGGGGAAGGACTTGACATGGGAAACCCATCCTGTACAAATCACATAGTTTTACTTGCAGTTGCACTCATTTTTGAGGGGAAATGTTAGCTTGACTAAAAGGGCCTTTAAAAACTGCTTGGCAACTTTTCTTAAAAGAACTGTCAGTGAAATTCCCCTACCTGTGACAGTTTCAAAACTCCCATTTATTTTAATGAGAGAGTTTTTAAGTGTTATATACAGATACCAAATGTACTGATTTCAGTGTAAATTCCTACATAAGAATGGCCATATAGTTAAGCCAAATGGGTCAAACACCATTATACCACTATAAAGTCTAGATATTTAGAATGCTAATAAAACTGAGAAGATTTATCCCATCTGGTCCCCCCCCCTTTAACCTCCCAAAATGAAGTGACTGTTAAAACAGAGCTTTGTGTCTCTGTGTGAACAGCTGCATTTGAATTTATGCATCAATAGCAGTCTCACAGCCAGTCTTGCTCAGGAATTCTGAGAAACCAAAAAAATCAGTGCAGTTTTGAAAAGTTTAGTCTTCCATCTTGATTCAAAATGGCATCCAATTGTACACTACCATCTGCTTGAAATTTGGTATAAAGTGCATGCTGAAATATATTAATAACAAAGTCAATGCAATTGGCTACTTATTGTATCAACTTTTCCCACTTGAGTCGGAAAAAGCAATTGCTTGCATTAAATGGAGACTTTTGGATTTAAATCTGCAAAATTCATCAATCTTGGCAAGTGGTGTTTGTTAAATCTCAGTCTACACTGCAACACAGGGTCAATTATCACCCCCCGAGTACCTGATAACATTAAATATCCCTGTACAGTCTCTCTGGCTAGGCTAAGTGCATTCCCACCTGCAGTTATGAAAGGCTGTTTTACAAGCTACGTTGGCACTTGAGAGCTCGTCCCTGGGGGTGTGGTACAGTGGAAACAGTGGGCCATGTTCTTTTATATTGCAATTTTTATAGAGTTATAAAATCTAAATTTTATTGTCGCAACTTTTTCTTTATTTTGGGGAAAACGTATTGTTTTATGGGCCATACCAATGTTAGTCATATTTGGAGCAGATCCACAGAAATCAGCTGATTTAACTGGATGCCACACTCTGTTTCTGCCTCATTGGCAGATTTTAATATCAGGTCTACAGGAACTACAGCTAAGTTTCTTACTGTGAGCATTAAAACAATGTCACAGATATTAATATGAGTTGCTCTGAGTATTTCTTATTTATTAAATATGCATGTGGCACCAATACTGAAGCTTCTAGACAATTTGCAACATACAAAATGGGAAATACAATAAATACAATTTGTTATAAGTTCAATTATATGACAGCACCAATAACCCACCCCTCCACCATACAAAGCTACACAGAAGAAGCTTCCCCATTGAAAATTTCACCCCCAAAACAATATTAAAAGCTGTAAGCAGGAGGAAGATGTTAACTCTAAAAGCCTAAAAACTGTTCCACTGCAAAATCTAATAAAACTGATGAAATCTGCTTAAAAGTCTTTGAAAAGATAGATGTGTTTCTGTCTGGTGTCAAAGACGGCACAGGTGGCACCAAGTGAGTTTCCCCGGGAAAAGTGATCCATAAGGTGGGGGGGCAACCACTGAAATTTTGGATTGGAAGGTGCCCTCTGATCAGGGCATCCTGAGATTATTTTAAGGTTCAGGGATGGTAATATGAGAAGAAGCATTCCTTCAGGTACTGTGGAATCCACACTCCGTAAGACTTTATAGGTTAATACTCAACATCTTGAATTAGGTCTAGAAATGCGCTGGCAGTAAGGATCTGTATACTAGATGCCTGGTCCTCCTAAGTAACTTCACTGCTGAATTCTAAACCAGTTGACGTTTCTGGACAGTGTTTAAGGGCAGTCCCACATATAACATGTTACGGTAATCTAGCAAAGGGTAGATCACTTATACAAGGTTATTCCTAGCCAGATTGAGGGTCACACCTGAACCACCATTCTAAGCTGGTGAAACACATAGAGGCCTACAGAGACAAAGATGGATCTATGAATACCTCCAAACCTGATCCTTCAAGAGATGTGAAAGCCCCTCCAGAAATGGTTGAACACCACATAACCAAACCAAGCAACCACTCACAAACAGTGTATCTGCCTTGTCTGGATTTAGCCTCAGTTTGTTGGCTCTCATCTAGTCCATTACCATGTGGAAGCACCTGTCCCTCCCATCTACCCCTGCACCTGATGAAGAGGAAAAGAAGAAATACCGCTGTATATCATCAGTATGCTGATAACAATGCTCTCCTAAATTCCAGATAACCCACTCAGTGGTTTCATGTAGCTATTAAATAGCATGAAGGATAAGCTGAACCCCTGCGGAACCCAGTCTTTGTGACTAAACACAAATGGCACACCACCACCTTCTGGGACCAGCCATCCAGGTAGGAATGGAAGAACTACACAGCAGTGCTTTGAACAGCCATTCTAGAGTAGTAGTAGTAGTAATAATAGTAATTTTATTATTTATACCCTACCCATCTGGCTGGGTTGCCCCAGCCACCTGGGCGACTTCCAACACACATGAAAACATAATGAAAACTTTAAAACATTAAAAACTTCCGAATTCAGGGCTGCCTTCAGACATCTTCTGAAAGTTGAATAATGCCTTGGTCAATTATATGAAAAGCCAACAGGGTTTGTGCCTACTATTAAGATAACTCATAAGCATCTGGATCAGAAAATCAGATCAAAATATCAATGTGGTGTAATACAATAGTCAGTTGCTACAATGCCCTCCTCGTGAAGTGTTCCAACTACAGTATGACAATTATTTAATATCTGCATCACCAATTACTCCAACATCCTGCCTATTGCAAAAAAACCTATATCCTGGACAAGTCCTTTCATGTGTGTACAGCCCAAGGTGGTGCCTTCCTCAGGAGACTTCAGCCTGCACCAGGTGTGAACAATTTTTGGGAACTTGGAAGCTGGTCTCCAATGATAAGTTGGCTGACTATATGAAAGAACTTGGTGTGGGCCACCAAGAAGTTGGCGAGTGTTGCCAAGCCCAATGTGATCATCAATTGCAATGGAGAGGTTATAACCCACAAAGCAGAGAGCCAGTGTGGTGTAGTGTTTAAGAGTGGTGGACTCGTAATCTGGTGAACCAGGTTCGCTTCCCCGCTCCTCCACATGCAGCTGCTGGGTGACCTTGGGCTAGTCACACTTCTTTGAAGTCTCTCAGCCTCACTCACTTCACAGAATGTTTGTTGTGGGGGAGGAAGGGAAAAGGAGAATGTTAGCCGCTTTGAGACTCCTTAGGGTAGTGATAAAGCGGGATATCAAATCTAAACTCTTCTTATTCTAGTTTAAAGAGCACAAGAGATTTCCTTCAGACTGGGGGGAGAGTTTGAGAAGGCCACAGCAGATGACAGGAAAGTAAAGACTGTTGTGACATTAGACAATGAGACACTCAATCAGTTGCAAAAATAGGGTGGCAAAAATACTACAATAAAAAGAAAAATAACAGAAGGAAAGCTGGTTGTGAAATGAATGGCATTATCTGCACCAGAGTATATGAGAAAGCAGGAAGACATTCTCCTTGCCCTGTGCAATTCATGGGACACAAAAGCAGGAGAGCCCCACAAGGCTTGCTTTCTCCAAAGAACTGAGACATTATCAACAGACCCATTCCAAAGAACCTTTATACAGTATCTAACCCAAAAGTATTGTGACTCTTCAATAAAGTGCTTAATGGG
Organism: Podarcis raffonei; assembly: GCF_027172205.1. Classification (NCBI taxonomy): domain Eukaryota; kingdom Metazoa; phylum Chordata; class Lepidosauria; order Squamata; family Lacertidae; genus Podarcis; species Podarcis raffonei. The sequence goes on from NC_070610.1 coordinate 3,143,780, forward strand.
GGGGGGGGGCTTGGATAGTACCAGGGTTGCTATGCAGAGAATGAAATACCACACTCTGCCAGACAAGACATACTGGCTATGACTATTGAAGTTGCCCGATACATTCAACCTCTGTAACTCCAACACATTGTCCAAGGCCACTTCCATGATGAGCCCACTGAGAAACAAAGGAAGCAAACAAATGCAAAACAAAACAAACAAAAACAAAGTCACTGCAGATTATCTCTGGATCTAATAAAGAAAAACAGGCCTGGGAAATTTGCATAGAGAAAAACAACAACATTCGCTTCAATTTAACAGTGTTGTAGGTCCAGCTGGAAGAGCTGGTTTTCAAAATGGCATTCTTTTTAATAACAAAGAAAAGGTATGCCTAAAACAAAAGTATACTGAAAAGCCTGGCTGATTTTCATACACCACCGAAAGGAATAAGGTAAGTCTAGATTACGCAATAACATATTTTCCAGAGAAATTTTGCATGATCTTTTATACTGCTGTTCAAAATAAACTCTGAAAGCATGCATGGACAGACTCAACGCTGTGTTTTGCCTGAGCTTTGACAGCTATGCAAGTGCTGTATATATTTTGTTTACTGTTGGTGGTGGCTTGAATGTAACAATATTAACTAGGAAACTTCAGTCTTAAAAAATAAATCAAAAAGATCTCCTTTGGCACACACTTTTACAACATGCATTTTTGAAGTTTATTTAAACTGGGAGCCACAAAGTACTCTAAAGCAACCTGGGACTTTGAATACCACTGTGGCTAATGCTAGAAAACGAGTTTAATTTTACAAATCAAGTAAATATGGGTTCAGAGAGGTAACAATTTTGTAATAAAATAAGGGAGGAGAGGAATTTCCAAGAAATGGAATGGTATTTGCAGTCAAGAATTAAAAGGCGTCTCCTTAACCAAAGAGGAAAATGCCTCCAGGCTGCGATGTGAGAATAGTTTCAAAAAAATGTGAGTCAGGCTGGCAGCCTTCTTTGTGGCCCATCTCGCATCAAGGGCAGAGGGCATCCCATGTTGCAAGCGGGTGAAGAAAGAGGGAAAGTTATACCGAGTAGCTCCATGTTATTATTCCAAGAAATGTGCCTTTCTGGGCATACAGAGTCCAATATGGGAAGACATAGGCTGAACGGCTGAGCCAATGGGCTCATTGCATCTGAGCAGAAAGCTGTACAGCATTTTCCTGCGGATAGAGCTGCTAGGTTTTCTCTGTTGCATGTAACTTTATTTCCAGCCTTAATACACAACCTCAGCTTTTAACAAAGATATGTTTCAAAGCTGCTTACTCTTACTAATGACCAATAAGTTACAAAATAAAGGCTTTTATATTGTTTCAATATGGAAATTTTCCATGTAAGCAGATTTATTACATTATAAAAATATTTACATTAAAAAAAAAACCAACCCGCCCCAAATCCTTTAGTGTTTGACTCTAAGGCCATGAAGGAATATAATATGCTATAAAATTAGCTTTAAGTCATGTAAATATCCCCTAATTCCCTTTGCTCTAGGCAAAAGATGGTATCTCTGAGGGAGAAGATTTTTCAAGCTTAGGGACCCTTATTTAGCATCTCAGCAGTAAAAGCCACTAAAGGATTGCCATTACCTCTGCATTACTATTTATGAAGAACAAAGGCTTCTCTTAGGCCTGAAACCATATTGGTGCAATTAAAGTCTGCTAATAACAATTGAGAGTATTTTCATAAGCCAGTGCAAACTGGGGTTTTGATCTTTGATGAAAAGATTCAATCAGGAATTTCTAACACACTGTAATTGTTGTAAAAACTGCTAACTCGGTAAAAGGGTTAGAGAATTCACATCCTGTCAATCTGTCTCCATGAGATCATTCTCTAGAGCCAACTCTTCAATTACATTATATATAATCCTGGTTTGATTGTCCTGCTGCGCTTCATAAAGGAAACCTTTTTCAGGTTCCCAAAGTTCACTCGGCGTCGCCTTGAGAATTCTTATTTGTAAATCCATTGTGTTGTAAATATATATTTTTTATATTGTAAGCTGCCCTGTGATCTTTGAACGAAGGGCGGTGTAGAAATTTAATTAATAATAATAGAAACAAAGGAATGTGATTTAAAAGAAAACTGAAAACATACAATAGGAGAGGATACAAAGCAGATCCATGCAAAAATACAAAGTGAAAATGGTGGTGGAAGTTCAGTGGTTCAGTGGTCTTCTCTTGCAGTGCAGAAATCAGCATATTCACTTAACCCAAGCCATATTCAGATTGAGACTCTATGGAAGGGTGGCTTCCAGCTCTGGCAACCGGGTTGCCGCGGATGGACTTGCACTTCCCTGTGAAGGAGCAGCTACGTAGCTTGGAGGTCCTCCAAGCTCCACCATGAAAGGCCTAGGGGAAACCAGCATCTTGGAGCTCCCAGTACCAGCTTTGGTTCGTTTGCCAGATATGGTTGTTCATGGAAAGAAATAGCCTTGCCAAAGTGGTCTGTGCATTTGAAACCTCACGCCTAGGTTACTGTGATGTATTTTAGGTGGGGCTGCCTTTACACCTAATTTGGAAGTTGCAGCTAGTGCCAGGTTCCACAGTGGGGCACCCCACTGCACAACGACTTACTCTGGCTTCCTATTAGCTACTGGGCCAGTCTCAAAGTTTTTTTGTGGACATTAAGATGTAAGATGGGGGACACCTGGCTTGCAAGCAGGCCATGTGAAAAGGATCTAGGGGTCTTGGTGGACCACAAGCTGCACATGACTCAACAGTGGGATCCAGCAACAAAAAAAAACTAATGCTATTCTAGGCTGCAGATTCAGATCAAGGGAAGTAATTGTTGTTGTTGTTTAGCCGTTTAGTCGTGTCTGACTCTTCGTGACCCCCTGGACCAGAGCACGCCAGGCACTGCTGTCTTCCACTGCCCCCCGCAGTTTGGTCAAACTCATGTTCGTAGTTTCGAGAACACTGTCCAACCATCTCGTCCCTCTGTCATCCCCTTAACCAAAGAGGAAAATGCCTCCAGGCTACGATGTGAGAATAGTTTCAAAAAAATGTGAGTCAGGGTAGGCAGCCTTCTTTGTGGACCATCTCACATCAAGGGCAGAGGGCATCCCATGAGTCAACAGTGTGATGCAGCAGCAAAAAAAGCTAATGCTATTCTAGGCTGCATCAACAGAAGTATAATGGCCAGATCAAGGGAAACCATGGTACCACTCTATTCTGCCTTATTCAAACCACACCTGGAATACTGTGTCCAGTTCTGGGCACCACAGTTTAAGAAGAATGTTGACAAGCTGGAACATGTGCAGAGGAGGGTGACCAAGATGATCGGGGGTCTGGAAACCAAGTCTTACGAGGAACATTGAAGGAGCTGGGTATGTTTTGCCTGGAAAAGAGGAGATTGAGAAGAGATATGATAGTCATCAAATATGTCAAAGGCTCTCACATGGAAGAGGGAACAAGCTTGTTTTCTCCTGCTCTGGAGGGTAGGACTCCAACCAATGGCTTCAAGTTACAAGAAGGAGATTCTGACTAAGCATACAGAAAAACTTTCTGACAGTCAGAGCTCTTCAGCAGTGAAACAGACTCCCTTGGAAGGTGCTGGACTCTCCATCCCTGGAGGTTTGTAAGCAGAGGTTAGATGGCCATCTGTCCTGGATGCTTTAGCTGAGAGTCCTGCATTGCAGGGGGTTGGACTAGATGACCCTTGGAGATCCCTTCCAGCTCTATTATTCTATTATTTAAAGCCCGAAACAACTTGGGATCAGGATACCTAGCAGGAACCTACCTCCCATTCCTGGTTCAGACAAAAGCAAGTCTCCAAAAACTCTGCTGGCTGGTGACAGATTGGAAGTTGGCTTTCTCAGTGGGGGCAACCATCCTTCCCTGAAGGGCTTGAGAGACAGAGTCTCTTAAAGACATCTATTCACTCAAGTTTTCCTCAACACGGATTCCTGAGGTTGAAATATCTTTCTTTTTGTTTGGTGATTTTTGTTTATGGTATGCGGTTTTTGTCCTCTTTTTATTTAGGTTTGTAAAAAAGTTTTATTCCATTGTTTTATTTTTATATGAATTTATATTATTTCTTCTTTTTATTGAAAAGTCTGCTTAGATGTTTCTTTTTATATTAAGGGTTATATATGATTTATAAATAAATAGAATAAAATAAAATCCAGATTGTATAGTTATCAAAGGTCCATACACTTTTAATAAAGAAGTCTGTATGCTTCTGAATTGTTTCAAACTTGTTAGATTTCTTGTCATTTATTGAATCCTACATTCCTTAAATCTGTTTCCCTCTCCTTAAACACAAAACAATTAAGATAATAATTCTGCATGCTACTTTTCTTTTAATTAAGACAGCAATCCTAGGCACACCTTCTGGGGGTAAGCAACACACAAGATCATATTTCATCATTTTATTTAAATATAGGTTATAAATTTTTATTACTGCAGTTCTTCCCATCTAATATAACTTTGATTTAGCTCAATTATTCAATATTTGCTTCATTTTATACATTATAACCAGACCCTGGTCATTCTTAGAAAACTTAAACCTCAAATATCCCGTTTGTCTTTCTTTCTCTACGTGAACAAAGCATCATTTCTGATTAGGAATAGTTTTATATCCTACTGTATGCCCGAAGTCTTTGCCCTAGGTCTAGCATTTTTTTTGAAAGGATACTCTGGGTTTCTCAAATGATACATTTTCTGCATACAGTAGTTATGGACCAGATACACTGGCATAACAGATGCCACACCCAATCTGTGCTCAGCCTGGCAAGGAAACACACACAAACGCAAAATGCAAAAATGGGTATAGAAATGGCACACTTCGTCATAGTGCTCGTGAAAACTCTGCCACTGCCCACCAACCAGGGATTTTGCTAGTGATGACATCCACCTTCAGAAGGAGCCAATGAATTCATGGTGATGGAAACTTGGCCCCAGCAAAGAGCCATGGGTCCTGGGGTAACGGTGGCTCGTCACCCAGGTTCAGTGTTGGGGGATAGTCTTCTTCTATTAAAACCTTGCTCAAAGCCCCTTCCAGGAAACCTGGGACTCCAGTTTTTGGCTTTATGGTTGGGTTGCCATATTTCAAACAGTGAAAATCTGGACAGAAAAGTTGTTTGCAACAGAAGCGGGAAACCTGATTTTAAGAAATTGTATTAAATTAAAGTAATTTGGTTTGATTTGTAATAATTTGGAAAATTAACACTGATTCTGAGACTGCAGTATTCCAGATATGTCTGGGAAGTTCCAGACATGCAGCAGCCCTACTTTATGGCTATGCACACAACTGGTTCTCTAAACACTTGAACACTTGAATGGCAGCATTGTGCCCTGTTGTTCCATTGTGTGTGTTTGTGTTTGTATGATTCTTGGTATTTCTGTGGCCTGCCCTGAAAACATTTGGTACAATGAACAAACAAATAAAATATTTGTCGCTGCCCTGCCCTATGAACCCGTCGTAGAGGTCAGGAGTGCAGGGCTACAGGACCAGCCCTAGACAGGTTGCCTTTTATGTGCTGGAGATGTGCTGGTTCTTGTCCAGGCTGCCAACACACAACAGGAGAGGTAGGAAGGGTCCCCAAAAACCCAGGTGCAGCCAAGCCTCTCAGGAGGAGTGCAGCGTGAGCCTGCGACTTGGCCCTTTGGCCTGGCATTCCCTTTTGCCTAACAGGGCAGCCCTGCTGGGCAATATCCCTGCCAGTGCACCGAGCTCTAGCTCCTTAGCATGGCCAGACACTGGGCAAGCACTGAAGCTGCAGGTTGAGGGTCACTGACAAGGACACTCAACCCCATAGCCAAATCAAACTGTAGTTAAAACTTTCAGAAGCTGAGTCAAGTAACATAAACTTACCTTAAGAGAACCTCACCAACGTTTTAAGAGTAGAGTCAGGGTCCCAAATGGGCCCCCCATGGAAGGCGTCTCAGAGCCTCAACATCACTGTGGAGCAGCCCTGTCAAGCCTCCTCGCCATTTTAACCTCAGATGGAGATGCGACACAGAGCAGAATTATTTTAGCAGGCATCAGAATATGAAGTAGTGCTGCAAGACTTGGTCTTCCTGGTCAGGGGTGGCAGCAGAGAAACCTACTCCCTTTTATGCAAATGCATGTTACTTCATGTATTTGAACCTGGGGTGAGACAGCTCTGCTGCATTTGGAGTCCCTCCAGCTCCTTCTGTTGAATGGGACCCCTAAATATCTGCCCCAAAGTCAGTGCTGCATTAAACCCTGTGGAAGCCCCTAGGCAGTCGAAATCTCGGGGGCTCCCTCAGGCACGCTTTCTAGTAGGATAACATGGAAAGAAGAAAGCTGGATTGTAATTTTCTTTCAAGGTCAGATCAATATTATTTTGATCCATTGTTGTGGAGCCCCTAAAAGGTGTGGGGTTCATAAGCCAGCACCTACTTTGCCTATTTGGTAATCCGGAACTGCCTTAAGCACCACCGTTCCCTTACTGTACTTTATCAGGGAATGGGAGGTTCTGAATCAACATATAGATGCTGCTGGCTTGAAAAAGAGCCATCTTCTTAGAGGTAGAGAAACAGAACACGCTGTCAAATGTACCAGAAAGCGTCTCAAACAATGGATCGCTTGGCATGATGAAGAAACTCCAAGCAAATTCTGATGAAAGTCATCATCAAGCAAGTCAAGCAAACGCATAAAAACTGCTCCAGAAAACAACCCAAGCTTCCAAACGGAAAACCAAGGAGAGCTTCAAACAATTACCCGATAATATGTGCTTTACATGAATCTCTAAGTGTTAAAACTGATTTAATTTGCTGTTGTAAATAATGACTACCAACCAAGCATGCATGTTTATCTCCCTGGCAAAGATAAAAGAGTTCCATCTGCCAGTAGCCTCTGCTGGGGAAGCTGCATTTCATCTGCCTTGCATGTGTTCCAGACCCAGTAATCAGCAATGAACTTTCCCATGTGGAATTACTTTGGTGTGCTGACTTTATTTTAATCTTATTTTTCGTTATCTTAAAATTGTGCTTCAACATACTACCAATTCATAAACAGAGAAATTTAGCTGCCAGGAGCTTTAAGGCTTGGTGGTCAGCTCTGTGGCGCCAGTTTCTCCATGCTGACAGCTGAAAAAATAGTTGTTGCCCCAGTGGCATTTGGTGCTAATAATTCCTTGTGCACCTTCCTTTCCTCTGTCCTCTTTGCACCAAGGACAGTGTAGATCAAGAGAGATGCCTGTCCCAGAATTAGGTGGGTGGAAACAGAGCAGCAGCAGCAGCAAATTAAAGTGCCTGGGCAGGCTGCAGTTAGCCAGCTGGGAAGACTGGTATATAAATACTTGTTTAGTGATAATATTTCTGATGGCTGATATGATTAGGAATGTCCAATTGGCAATTCACAGGCAGGGGTTGGCTCTCAAAGTCATTCAACTGGGGCCCTGGTGACACCACTGAACTTTAATCAATATTATGTGAGATATTTACCCAAAATTTCAAGTCAAAGTTGTTTCCATGTGGTAAGAAATAAAGATATGACATACTTTATATCTCTGTGTATGAACAATCAACTGTACACCTTACATATTGTGCTATGCTTCAGTCTTCAACTGAGAAGACTAATGGTGCCAACTTTATTATGGAGTCTGACTATTTGCCACTGTTTGTGGCAAAATATACTTCAAAATTTTTCTGAGAAGCAAGACACCTGGTGATTCTAGTAATTTTGAGACACTTCCAGTCACTCCTGCAGCTCCTGTTGCTGTAGCTGCTAATTTAACAAAACACTGTGCAAACTCGTTTCAAGGTATTGAACCCAAGCATGTTGTCAGAAACAGGGGCCACAAGGCTTCTGAAACAGTGTATGGCCTTTTCTTCTTCTTCTTCTGATCTTAAAGCAGCTGAGCACTGTGAGCACCCACTATCATATTTAGTTCAGATGGACCAGAGAGAGACGTTCTGGCTTTCCAGTGGTTCTGGTCCTCCTTGGCTGGTTGTTTCCAGAGGGTGATGCTTGGGGAATGCTATTCAGCCCTTTGGAGTCTTCACTGTAGGGTTCCTCAGGGTTCAGTTTTATCCTCCATGCTGTTTAATATCTACATGAAACTGCTGAGTGGGGGTATCTGAAGTTTTGGAGTATGTTGTCAGCAATATTCTGATAACACACAGCTGTACTCCTTTACATCTGCAGGTGTGGCAATGGATGTGCTGGACCATTGTCTTGCTTTGGTAGTAGACAAAGGGGCAAGGTGGCGCTGTGGCCTAAACCACTGAGCCTCTTGGGCTTGCCGATCAGAAGGTCAGTGGTTCGAATCCCTCTGACGGGGTGAGCTCTTGTTGCTCTGTCCCAGCTCCTGCCAACCTAGCAGTTCGAAAGCACACCAGTGCAAGTATCATAGAATCATAGAATCATAGAGTTGGAAGCGACCACAAGTACCATCGAGTCCAACCCCCTGCCAAGCAGGAAACACCATCAGAGCACTCCTGACATATGGTTGTCAAGCCTCTGCTTAAAGACCTCCAAAGAAGGAGACTCCACCACACTCCTTGGCAGCAAATTCCACTGTCGAACAGCTCTTACTGTCAGGAAGTTCTTCCTAATGTTTAGGTGGAATCTTCTTTCCTGCAGTTTGGATCCATTGCTCCGTGTCTGCTTCTCTGGAGCAGCAGAAAACAACCTTTCTCCCTCCTCTATGTGACATCCTTTTATATATTTGAACCTGGCTATCATATCACCCCTTAACCTCCTCTTCTCCAGGCTAAACATGCCCAGCTCCCTTAGCCGTTCCTCATAAGGCATCGTTTCCAGGCCTTTGACCATTTTGGTTGCCCTCCTCTGGACACGTTCCAGTTTGTCAGTGTCCTTCTTGAACTGTGGTGCCCAGAACTGGACACAGTACTCCAGGTGAGGTCTGACCAGAGCAGAATACAGTGGCACTATTACTTCCCTTGATCTAGATGCTATACTCCTATTGATGCAGCCCAGAATTGCATTGGCTTTTTTAGCTGCCGCGTCACACTGTTGGCTCATGTCAAGTTTGTGGTCAACCAAGACTCCTAGATCCTTTTCCCATGTACTGCTCTCAAGCCAGGTGTCACCCATCTTGTATTTGTGCCTCTCATTTTTTTTGCCCAAGTGCAATACTTTACATTTTTCCCTGTTAAAATTCATCTTGTTTGTTTTGGCCCAGTTCTCCAATCTGTCAAGGTCGTTTTGAAGTGTGATCCTGTCCTCTGGGGTGTTAGCCACCCCTCCCAGTTTGGTGTCATCTGCAAATTTGATCAGTAGATAAATAGGTACTGCTGCAGCGGGAAGATAAACTGCATTTCTTTGCAGTCTGGTTTCCGTCATGGTGTTCCGTTGCACCAGAAGCGGTTTAGACCCAGAAAGCTATCTGTGGACAAACGCCAGCTCCCTTGGCCTGAAAGAGAGATGAGTGCCGCAACCCCATAGTCGCCTTTGAGTGGACTTAACAGTCCAGGGGTCCTTTACCTTTACTTTTTTAGTGGACAAACCTCTGTCGTTGCTCAAAACCACATTTTTTCTTTCACTGTCTCTCCACTCCTACTTTATTCAAACTTCTGCCATTGTTTAAAGCAGTCACTTTTCCTCCTTTCAGCATTTCTCCCTTCTCATTGTACTCAAACTTCTCTCTCTCTTCTGTTCCTCGGCTGCCTCATGTGAGAGATGCAGAATTCTCAGATGTTCCATGGTGCCTTCATAGAATTAAGGTACTGTACTCAAACCTCTGCTGTTCTTTAAAATCAACATTTTCCTCTCATTTCCTCCCTCCCTCAAACTTCTGCCATTGTTTTATGACACCACTGAAACCTCTGAACCCCTCTCTTCCTGTTCCTATGCCATGCAATGGCTGTTGTGCAAGCTCCCTTCACTTTTGCTCCCCTCCCTTGTGGTGAAGCTGCATGCTCCGTCACTGGGGGCAGAGAGCAGGCGGGGGCGCAGCTGGTGTGCGTCCCAGGGGTGTGGCATGCATCCTTCAGGCATGGCGCCTGGCACAGTGGGGGGTGCGCAGCACATGTCCGGGGGGTGCAGCCGCGGTGGTACCCCCCTCCCCAATGGTGCCGGGGGCGATGCGCTCCCCCAACTCCCCTGTTCCTCTGCCAGTGCCCTCCCCTCCCCTGACTTCATTCACATGCAGGATTGTGATGTGGCACTACAAATCTTCCAGTGGGAGCTGCACAAAGACATTCTTACATTTTTTCCTGTCAAAGTACTAGCTTTAAAGGTGGCTAAGACTGAGGTTTCTTGGGCTAGGTGAAACACATTACGTTTTCACTGTCAGAGCTGAAGGAGCAACACTGCTTAGTTGTGAAGTTGTTTGGCGGCTCTTGAGTTCAGTTTCTTGGCTGCATGACAGTGTGATGGAACTGTGGAGACAATATCAGAATGCTAGCAAATGGATAGAAAATACTAGTGTGTGGTGGAGATCCTGCATTTAAAAACTAAAGTTAACAATTCAGTCGTTTTGACAAGTGCAGTCCTGAAATAGGAAAGTCAACATTGCTCTCCTCTCACTCAGAGCAATAGAAGCAATGCTTCAAGGAAAGGCAAAAAATGAAAGAAAAATCACTGCAATTATTTGCACTTAGACATGTCAGTTTAATTAAGTTTCACGCTGCTGCTTGATCACTGAAATGGGAACTGAGTTCAGCTCTAAGTATGGAACTCTAAGTATGGAACGCCTCTCTGTCCTCTTGCACACACAGTTCCCTGTATCTTTTTTTCCTGGTGGAGTTGTTTTCCCCAATAACAGATCAAAAGAAAAATTATCAGTATCTTTCTGCCCTCAGACTAAAGAAGCCAGACTTCTAACAACTTAAAGCTGGAAAAGGCACCGAGATCAAGGGAGGGGTAGGGGGGAGAGAGATGGAGAAAGACAACTCCATGACTGCATTGTAATTGCCAGATTATGGAGGAGGAAATTGCTGTTTGAGCACCCACAGATGCTTAGAAGGTGGGGTGGCAGGAGCTGGGGGTGGCAGCCTTTCCTGATTGGGCTCAGTCCACCCTAAAGGCACCAAGGTCACAGACCCTTGGACTTGCAGCTCCCAAACTGAAACAGCATCCTCTTGTGTTATGCAATGGATGGCTAAAGGTGAAGCCCTTTAAAACAAAAGGACACATTACAGCAAGATTATGCCTATTAACGGAACACACATGTAAGTTTAGAATCAGAAATGCTGCTCTGGAAATGCTGGCTTAAGCCAAACGTGTAAGATTCATTTTCTCACCATCTAAAGGAAAATTAATTAAGCAGTCTTAGGTGCCTTTGATTTCAGGGGGAGGCAAGTCTGCTCTTGAAAGCCGCAGGATTAAAAAGTGCTTAACTTTGCCCCAGTTGTGGTCATGATTTGCATGAAATACAAGGACAGAGCTGATGTCCTCAAGCATTTGCTGAGAGCCTGGGAAGGCCCACTGGACCTTGTTTCTGGGTGGCAGCAGCAGTGGATGATTGGCCCCCACCCTGTACTGCTGTTAGGTTCCACTGGGGGATTGGGCCCTTGACCCCCTTCTCTGTCTATCATTTGACATATGTGCTGCCGCCTGTGGCAGCAACGGCAGCACCTCTTCTTCCTTCCCTTTGTCCCAGAGTAGTGGAGGGTAGGCAGTAGCAGCTGTTTGCCCATTCTTGCTTATCCACCAGAAGCAACAGCCATTGCTACCAAAAGGACAAAGAAAGATGACCAAGAAACATCAGCTGCATCTTTGCAAAGTCTGCCACCCAGGCAAGTGAGCAGGTGAGCCAGGGTGTTGGATTGAAGCAGCAGCCACCGTTGCTCGTTCACCTGTTTTGTATCTTGACAATGCCATGGTGGTCGCTGCTAGCAGTAGTGTCAGCAGGCAAGTAGTAATGGCAGTTATGTGTAGAAGCCATGTTTCCTCATGTGCCAGTTCTCTCCTTCTCAGTAGCAGTCACTGCTGTTTGCCCTCTGTCCAGGGCAGGGCAAGAAGGTGGCCACAGCATAGGAAGTAGGAATGGAGACGTGTGTGGGAAATTGCAGTCAATTATAACTATGGATAAGTGCTAGTTAGTACATGAAGGGGTTAAGACCAGAGACGTCTGTTCCTAGACTCAGCTAGGTCATGCCCCATTACCGCCGGGATGGAGGAAGTGAAGCTGTTTCTGCTCCTTTCTCTTCTCTCCATGTAATCCACCAGGACAGATGTGCCTGAAGTTACTCAAACTTTAGACCACATGCTTGAAACTATATGTTGTATTTTGCAACCAAGAGTAATCTACCTGTGTTCTCCTTACTCCTGCCTGGAATAACACATGAACCAGACCTTTGGCTTTAGTAAGTAAAATTTTTAAACTTACTTAATAATGTATGCTCTGTTCATTGCTAGAGGGGTAGAGAGGGGCACAAGAGCTTTAAGGAAGACTAAACAGGAGATGCAAAAGGGTCTAACAACCAAAAAAAGGTTGCAAACCAGGACACGCACTTCCAGGTTTGACGGGTTTTTAATCCAAAACATATGCAAACCAAGACGTATGCAAACCAAGGTACCACTGTACAGTTAAGAAATCAGAGAAACATTTCTATGTATACCAGTTTACCAGTTGATTTGGAAGGAAGGCGGGATATAAATTGAAAGAATTTATATATTAATGTAAGAGAAGGGCTTAATGAGCTTGTCTGAGGACATTTGGAACGGTATTTGAAGAACCGCCCTGAGATCTGATGATGAATCAAAAAATAAATAAAAAAGGTTAATCTTCTCCAGGGTTTCAGAGAAAGGCCTTTCTCATCTCCACTCACCTATGCTACGGATCCCAAATTTTGGGGTTAGTATTTAATTTTCCTCTCCACCATCCCCTGCCCACTCACAGAGTTTTCACAGTTCTCTGGAACGGTAGCTCTTTTAAAACCAAAGACTGAAACATTAACCATCTTCAAAGGTGGTTTCAATTATGGTCTATTTAGCCTTATCTATAAGTTGAGTAATTGCACAATATCACAGCAAATTTCCCTACAATAGTAAATGTAAATTAACATTTTAATGGTTCCATATGGCATTTGGCACTATTAGAAATGGGCCAAAGAGAATAATTAATTGGGACATATCCCCACAAAGATTCACACCATGTAGCTACTGCAAATAGTCAGCAAAATGTGGTTTATTTATCACCTGTAGCATTCCAGAAACAAATGTGAGGCAACACTACTTGATCTTTCCTATTTTAAAAATCTGCCATGCTGGGAATTTTGTCTGCCACAGGAGGTCCATGTGTCTGAATCAACCAAACATTTCTTACTTCTGCAAGTAATCATGAAAATCACAGAAGATCAGTTGCATCTTTCCTAGTCTGTCTTTCAAAAATTCATTATTGAAATGTTCACCAATCTTTGTGTATCTGGCCAAACTGGGACTATGGCAGGAAGAAGAAGCTTCGGCCATCTACTAATACTCACTGGCATGAAGACTTTATTGCTGTTTCTGGATTTAAACAGATGGCTTAGAATCATCAGTCTCATTTACATAGATACCTATTTTGGACATATGGATTGCTTATACTGATTTATAAATTTAAAGTAGGGTTGATGTAAATTTTTTACTGTCAGTGTCAGCTGGAAATGTTTTTATTTTTCTTTCTTTCTCTGTTATATTTGCAGATAAACGCTCTCAGAAGAATTAGTAGTTCAAGCAGACCTGATCTACAGAGCCCAATGAGTTTTGACTCACTGAAATTAATGGAAATGCAGAAGCAAGAGTTCTGTTTGTGTGGCAATGGATTTACCCCATGTTATTAGTGGAAGTGTGGGGGGGGGCGTTTGAATTCTATGCCTCGGGGACCAAAATGTATTGGGATGATCTTAGGATCAGATTGTACAGAAGCAGAGATGGATTATTAGAGTTTGTTATAATAAAGCACATGGGAATGGAAAACCCAAGACGACCCCATGCAAGGGCAGCCCAACCCATTTCGCCACCAGAGGCAAAATGGGCAAATGGTCCCCCGTACTCCCCGCTGAAGCCTCACTTATCAGGGTCACTGCAGCTTCCGGCGAGATTTTGTGAGAGTCCTGTGAGATTTTGCCAGAAGCCACATGGGACCCCGGTGGCAGTGGCGGGGCAGTTGGGTGTGGCACCCATGGAGGCACTGCCCTGTGGGAGTCCACCACCTGAGGCGGGCTACTTCACTCCGCCTAATGAGTGGGCCGGCCCTGGCTCCATAAAAAGCCCTCCTGCCACCGGTGAAGTTTCCAATAGCTGTAAACACTTTGAACCAATTTGAAGATGACTCCATTTGTACTATAGGATGGTTTAAACATTTAAATAAATAACTAACACAGTCCATTTGGGGGGTGGGAATATGGGTTGGCTAGATTTTCCTTCCACATTCAAGAGCCATCAATCATTTTAATTAAAAGTATATTTGCACACACTAGCAGACTTCAATCATCATGCTATTTTCAGAGCTGAGTTTGTCAAATCCCACATGGCCAAAGGTATTATTACTTATTATTGCAAAACTGAAAAAAAAATGGAAACCAATTTACCAGATTGAAAAGTGGAATGCCCTCCCATCAGATGTCAAAGATATAAACAACTATCTGACTTTTAGAAGACATCTGAAGGCAGCCCTGTTTAGGGAAGCTTTTCATATTTGACGAATTATTGTATTTTAATACTTTGCTGGAAGCTACCCAGATGGGGAGGGTATTAATCATCATCATCATCATCATCAAATATTTATATTTTTGTTTCCAAAAATGAATAAAAGGAAGACATTCTACAGTAACACTAAAGCAGTTATAAAACTGTTCAGTGTTAAAAACAGTTAAAACAAAGCACAGCCACAGGAATGCGTTGTGTCTTCAAAAACATACCAGTACATCTCAGATGTCAAAAGCTGTCTGTCAGGGCCAAACCAGACAATATGCCAGCTATGTATCTGTGACCTTAAGAGCAATTGTTTCATGAATGTTGTCGGCACAGGAGGCCTAGTCTACAGCTAGCACTGTACTTTGCAGTGGGCACAACTGCCTTATAAGCTAAGGTTGCCAGATTTTTTTCAATGAATCCGGGGACACTTTTCAACTTCCTACTAAATAGATGGATTTTGTCAGGGGACTGATTTGTAAATCTGGGGGCTGTCCCCGGGAAACGGGGACATCTGGTAACCTTATTATAAGCAAAACTTTTAAAAAGTTTAAAGTAAAAGGGCGGAAAGGTCAGGTGATTTAGGGTCCACTGTGAAAGATCCAGGGCACCCTCTCAACAGTGCCCCTGGTCTGTATAGCTGTATAGTCAGTATAGCTAAAACATGCTGCGTTCTCTTAGATCAGAAAGCACCCTAAGTAGGGATCTATTTGGATTTAATTTACCTGTATATAAGCCTTGGGTGGCTCCAGCAAATGAAACAAGTTCAGCTCTTTCTCTTGGTGCAGAAGAGGGGCTGAGAGTATTTGATAAGGTCATCTGAGAAATCAGTGCTGGTGTTGCAAGTTGCATTCCTATTTATCCAGCATACTTGCTTTGAACAGAAATACATGACCAAAAGCATAATTAATCTTGATGAAAGGAAGTATTCATTTTAAACACATATTTCTGAAGCAGGCAAAAACTCTGATGGGAGAGAGTAGGGAGAAAATCTTCCTATGTTAATTAATTAACTATAGGAAAAACCAAGATAATGCTTCAGAAGACAGAAGGCACAAGCCGCTGGGAAGCCATGAAGTGATTCAAGCAATGTCATCTGGTTATCTTGAGATCAAAAAGTCAATTTTGTGAATAAGAGTTTGGAGTCAGTGGTGGTGGGGATGATTTAGGATGCAGAAGAGATTACTGGTGATTCGGAACAGATAAAATAAAGCACTTCACACAGTGCATACTTAATCTGAGGAATTTGCTCCCGCAAGATGTGGAGATAGCTTTATCCTCCTTAAATTTGTGTAAACTAGAGACTATGTCGTCCTAATGGCTATGTGAAACCCGCTAGTTGCTGTGAGCAAGCAAGAGCAGAAGGGTTTGGCCACCATGGAAAGGGATGCTGACTTAGGTGAGTCTTTGGTCTTAAGCTAGCCCAGGTATTTTTCCCTTTTCCACCAGTGGATTTAAAGTCTGCCTACAAATCTTCTACTTTCACTCTTTGCATCTTCAAAGTCATGATGGGCACTGTGTCAAAGGAGGGAGGAAGCACAAGTTGGTCCATTTTAAAATAAAAGAACATCAGCATCTGTCAGTGAGGATATATAAGCAGGCCTAACAGGTAAACAAAATGTACCGTCACTTTGAAAGATAATGCTATTTAATTGTGATCCTGTGCAGGCTGTTTCTGGAGAGTCTGTAATCGGCAACATCCCATCTAAACAAAATGTTATCTTTGTTTACTATACTTATCTTGTTCGTTAATTGATCCAGTGTTGAGTGTCTCAGTGAACAACACTCCAATTAAAGCCTTTTACCTATAATTTGTTTAGCTCAGATTAAGACGCAAAAGACAGCTGGGGAAAGCAGCACCAGAGCATACTGGTGATGTCAGGAGATTCATTACCAAAGCATTTGTTGCATGGTAATTTTGCAGAGCATCAGATTATTTGCTCATTTCAATTACTTACACATCCAAAAAAATGTTATGTGAATTGAGCATAAGGAAATAAATAAAATAAAATAAAATAAAGGGGTGGGGTGGGGTGGGGAAAGACACCTCAAATACAGTAACTATAACAGTTCCAGTATTCCGTGATGCAAAACTCTTCACAAGCAGATCAAAGTGCTTTGGAATAAAACAATACCCCTTCTTCAGGAGCTTCAGAAATTCTTAAAATTAAAAATGCCTTGTTCTTAAAATATAAGCAACTCAAGAACCAGCTTGAAAAGGTTGTAGAGGAATTGTTTATTAACGCTATGGTGTAAACCACAGAGCCTTGGGCTTGCCGATTAGAAGGTCTGTGGTTTGAATCCCAGCAATGGGGTGAGCTCCCATTGCTCTGTCCCAGCTCCTGCCAACCTAGCAGTTCGAAAGCACATCAAAGTGCAAGTAGATAAAAAGGTACCGCTCTGGCGGGAAGGTAAACGGCATTTCTGTGCGCTGCTCTGGTTCGCCAGAAGCGGCTTAGTCATGCTGGCCACATGACCCAGAAGCTGTACGCCGGCTCCCTCAGCCAATAAAGCGAGATGAGTGCTGCAACCCCAGAGTCGGTCACGACTGGACTTAATGGTCAGGGCTCCTTTACGTTTACCTTTAAGATGATATTACCATTACAATTCAAGCACCTGAAGGGGCGTTCTACTCCAAAATGTGTTGAGCTACTCTGAAGAGTTTTCTATCCGTGAGTGAAACTATGGAATTAAGTTGGGAATAAGTGAGCAAAACCATTCCCTACGAAGCCTGTGCTCTTTTTCATAGGAACCAACTCCTGGACCTAGAGGCTGAGGGGTCTCTTCACCCTCCCCAATAAAATATTTGAGGGGGCTGCCCGCCCCCCCCCTTGTTGATGACCATTGCTATTCAAATGGTGTGTGTGCACTGTGACACCAAACTGGGAGGGGTAGCTAATACAGCAGAAGACAGAATCAGGATTCAAGATGACCTTAACAGATTGGAGAACTGGGCCCAAACTAACAAAATGAATTTCAATAGCAGCAAATGTAAGGTTCTGCACTTAGGCAGAACCCTAACTTCTTCAGCTGGTAGAATCCTCCTACAGAAGCAGCCAAGGTAAGGGTAAGCTATTGGGGGGAAACAACAGCCAGGGAGGGATTCCATAAATTGAGGACCCTGGAGCATCTGGTGCCTTCACCATACAGATTTTGGTAAATGCTGAAGATGCATCTCTTTTACCCTGGACACACATTACCCTGAAATGTGTGTTTTCGAGACCGGTCCATTTTCTGTGAGTGTAATTTGTTTTAACTCTTTTTAGTACTGAATTTTAATTGTTGCATTCCACTCTGGGATCTGCGCTGGTAAAGGGCAGGTAATTAATAATAATAAAGGTGATTAATAATAATAAATCTAGTTATGATGCCATACGGAAGAAAAAAGGCATGGCTTTTAAAGTTGGTTGCCTTTTGTGCCTGCTCTTAAGCCTGATAGTAATGTCATTGAAACCTTAAGTTTTGTCTGTGCTTGGACCGACCACTGCACGTCTATAGTGTGACAATCTCACATGGTAAGTCACGTCAGAGAAAATGGTTGTGCAAAAACTTGTAAGTTAGATAAAGTCTCCTTAGGCCTTGTGAACTGCAGGATCAGTCCTTTGCTCTTGCAAAGGTATCTCATTTGTACTTGGGCTTGACTTTTAGGTGTTTGTTGTTGTGATGCTGGAAATTTTTAAGGGGACAGAAATGTCTCTGTTTGTGACTGTTTTGCCTGTAACCTAGAACTGATAAAACCTGTCTGTCTAGTAGGATCATGATGATGCTGTATCTAAAGGTATAACTACTTAAACAAGGTTAGAACAGAGTCCCAAAAATAATTTAAATTCATTTCTCAATCACATTTACATTCTCTTTTCAAACATCCTCTTAGGAAAATGGTCCCTAAACTACACGCTTAGAGAAACACACACACACCCTTTAACTGTTCTTGTTATTGTTTGTGACTCCTTATTATCCACACCCAGGAATTCTTTGGGTCTCATTAATACGAAAGACAGCCTTCTTTAGCCCCTGTCTTTTAAAACTGTCAGATAATTACACAGTTGGCTTTAGAGTTTAACTTGTCAAAGGAGTTTTCATTACTTTGTTCCTTTTGGGCAACCTGCCCTATTGTGTTCCTGGAACACTAAACAGAACCTATATTAACTGTCAGTTAATTATACACCATTTTTTCCTTCAGCTTTTACCAGTCAAAGGGGCAGGTAGGCTGCAATCCTATCATCTCAATCACTGTCTTTTGCCACAAAAGAATCAATAAAGATGAGTCACATAGTGTCACCTAGCGTCTGATACTCAAAGCCACCCATTCCTAATTGCCTTTAGAGATGAATGATAATGAAAACTTTGAAGTGATAATCAGTCTAATGAGTGGTCTTGCTGAGAGGGCAGATCATGTGTCAGTAGAGTTTGCAGATGCTTAAAGGCAAACAAAGCCCACTTTCCTTTTAGAGCTGAGAAGACCCTGGCGAGTCTGGTACCCAGAGGCCTGCACAATGACAGAGACTGGCTCTCAGCGGGATGCTGAAGCCTGCGGATCACAACTGACTCCATCCATCTTGCTCTTTGCCTTTTAATCAACCCAGTCAGAGTGAACTCTCTTGGATCTTGTAGCGTAAGTCTCTAGTCGTGGCTTAACACGGGTTGTTTGGATCAGAACGAGAAGCATGGCAACACATTCCTTCTCTCTGGAAAATGTTTGATTTAAGCAGTGGCAGAAACTTCATGGGCAACGTTTGGGAAGCCTAGCTAACAGTTGTGGCCTTAAATGCAGGAGAGCAGGGCAGCTACGTGACAATAGAGAGACAATAAAAGGTCGTTCAAACAGCAGTGAAAACCAACATCAGCACAAAAAACAAAGGCGGTGTTTGGTTTGCTAATAAGAGGCTGAGGGGCTTTGTGTCACAATGCCTGAAATGTGTCTTCATTGCCGTGGGTCATATATTTCCTTTTCATTTTCTTCTGTTTATGAATGGAAAGATAGGAAGTTTGAGAAGGCTGCTTCTAAAAGTTTGAAGTAAGACTATAAAAAGAACAATGAAAATATTTGGAAGTGTTATATACAGATTGCAAGTTCCTTTACCTTGGGATGCTCTTTAGTAAAAGAGAGAAAACTAGTTCAATTTCTGTCTTAGTTGCCAAAACATACTGGGATAGTCTTGGACTTTAAGTCAACAATTCATCATGAACTCAAGTTTTAAAAGCAACTCTATTCAAAGAAAAGTCCTACTGAGTTTAATGGGATTTGCTTCCCATGATTTCAGCCTAACACTTACACAGGCTCACTGCTTTGAGGCACTTTTTTGTCCAGTTCCATGTGGAACCCATTCTTGGTAATGGCTTCCCCATTTATGTATTAGGAAAAGGAATGTCACATATATTATTTCGTATGGTTTTCTGCTCAGCCTTCAAACTGACTGACAGTGTAAACACCCCTGAATTTCTTTAGCTGCAGTGATGAAACCAGTGGTGTCATCGCCAGAGGCTTTCTGGAGAAAGTCCATTTGAGCCATAATATCAATGTTTGGCTGATGGGATTAATCAGTTCATGTTAACACAGTGATTATCATAAAGTAAAGGGGGAACATTTCAAAAGAATAATCCAGTCTGAGAAAGTGAAGCAAAATCATTTGTGCTTCCAGAGAGGTCATGGTTGAATTATCACAAAACTCTCTTTATTCAAAGCAGATGCTTATTATGATAAATTTAGTGTGAAAAGTGAAGCAAAATGCATATAAAAGACATTGTCTCCTCGATTATGTAATAAGAAACTACCTCATTATATATCCACCAAAGATGATTGTATTTTCCTAGGGGCTGTATAACTACAGCCTGCCAAAAGCCTCTCACAGTCCTCTTCCAATATTTTACATGAAATAGCATACTTCTGAGAATAAAGCCAAATGACCAGTAACAGAAGAATCTAAAATAAACATCATTTTAAAGACGCAAAAGGCATTTCTTACTGTCTCCATCATGTATATTCTTCCTAATAAGAAACGTTATTGTTAATATACATGCATGAAGACATATTCGTTTTGCTTTCTGTTCTTGAGACTATAAAGCACATAGCAGCCAGCCGAGAACATTTTCTTGTGCATTTTATAAAACGCCTGCAATCCTATCAATGCGATGCATTTTAGAAGCGCTATTAATACAGCCCCCCTTAGCTTCTTCTGCAGGCCACAACTGAACCTTCTGAAAGGCTCCTGGCTGCCACCAAAAACAGCAGCCTTATTGTGCAGCAATACAAAACATATGACATGGTGCTGCTGCACTGAGAATCTCTCCCCACCCCCAAAAGAGGCAGCCAATGAAGAGGAGTGCCCTGCCCGAAAAGCGCATCAGATGTTTCATATTATGTATGGGAGAAAAGAGAATCTGCGGTGCTCTTTGCAGTGGCAGTACCACGTCCTAAGCCCTAGTTCCAACCTTCAGCTGCACAACTATTTGTAAAAAGAAGTTTTACAGCCATTTTACTTTCCTTTGAGAAACAGTTCAGTAAATACCTGCCATAACCAGGAGGCTCAGATTCTTGGGCTCTCCTGCAGGTTTGCAAAAGAGTGCCTGCTTGGTTTGGGTTGGGGTTTTTTTTTTTTTTGTTTTAATGTTTACTTGCTTTTTGTTTTAGCGCCCTCCAGTGTCCCCGCAGGTGTACTGATGATTTCTTTTCTGCTTTGTTCAATTAATTTGAAGATCAGCAGTAGAGAGCATCACACACACACCCCACTTCTGTATGACTTGCAAACTTTTGTAAGAATCCTGGAAAGAAAGTGAAGGCCGGATCCGCCCGAAAGTTCTGTTGCACAGGGAAAGAGCACAGGAGGAAGGCGAAGATGCGGGAGCCGGGGGGGTCCACTTCTCAGGTAAGCAATGGGGAAATTTGTCAGAAGAAAGTTGCGGCAGGGGTGGCATGGTGGCGGAGATTTCTCTGGTGCTGTGGTAATCCCCTGAATAATTTTATATGGGGTTTAATTTTCTGATATTAAAAAAGAAAAACGCAGAAGGTTGATTTTCTTCCCCACCATTGCAGGAAATTTGCACCCTCAAGAAGCTGAGATTTTCACAGACTGCTAAGAACTTTTTGGTTCATTGGATGTTTATGCGCAGGATTTCTTCTCAAATGTCGCTGATATAAAGAAGCCCAGGCTGTGATAAACTGATAGCTGAAGAGGACTTGAAGTTCCTGCGAAGGCAAAGGTGGCCATCATCTTAACAGATGTACTCTATTTTGAGTGTATTGATTTAACTCCTGCATAAAATATGGTATAAGCAAAGAACAGAAGGGGAAAGATTTGAATATTTACTGTGTAATTGTATCATACTAACTAAGGATATGTATGCAATATTTTATTTGTATGGGACAAACAGGAAAAAAGCTTACTTCCATCCCCATATCTTGTAGCACCTGAAGGCAAACAAATTTATTATAGCATAAGCTTTTGTGGAATACTAAAGTAGATTTCCCTGGATGCACATAGCGAGTGGACATGCTTTAAAATGTACTGTAAGATACAGAGCTGTGGCCATATGAGTAACCTACATATGAATTTTAGGATCCTGTTGCTTCAGTACAAATAGGGAGAAATTGGTCCTTGTGACAGCTTCAACAGAAATAGATGTACTCATGGCAGTTACATCCTATGGTTAAGCATTTGAGTTAACAGGAGTAAAACTCATTCCTGATCTAGCCTTTGTGGTCAACAACTTCTCTCTGTTTGCATTGCATCAAAAGGATTCTAAAATTCAGATATTATCTGTTAGCAACGTCTCCACAGTAAGTATGGGAAGCTGGTGAGTTTATTTATTCTGAACAAAAATTTGAGAAATAAGCAAATATTATTCCTGTTTTTAACACAGATCTTTAACACAGGTTTGAGAGACTGCTACTATTTTAGAATAAATGTTCCTGTGATAATTCTACCCCTGCTAATAGTCTTCCTTTTTAGTTGCAACACCAGACATTAGAGCAAATGTAATATCGGCTAGGGAAGACTAAGACTGCATTGATTGATATGTAAAACTCAAATTAAAATTTTGATTATTTTATCCAGAAAAACCAACACCGGAGCTGATAAAAGTTTTTAACACTTGTAAATGTGTACCACTGCCATCATCACCATCATCTTCCCACTACGATTTTTCACAGATTTTGCTGGTGTTTACAGTGATAAAAAGGATTGCAAAACATGTATGAGGAGCGATAACAGCAGGATAAAAGAAGTCTTGTTTCTCAATTCTCTTCATACTTAGAGCACAGACAGATGGTTCCCTCCCTCCCGGCCCACATTTCACTTTGGATGTCTTCTGTGGTTTGACTGCACCGGGTATTCTAGGCAACCAGTCTTCCCAATGATCAGATACATTTCATAATAAATTTTGTAATCTGCTTATGCAGTTTTCTCTTGCTGAAACTTTCCATTATTCATTGTGGTGTTCACCTCTTTAGACAATTCATGCTCTGCTATGACCATACTCATTAAACCCTTCGTGCTAATGACATAAAAACTTGGTTCCTGCTATCACTGTATCCGTCTGTTTTCAGTTGGAAGGATATTTGAAACTGGACAATTGGACGGTATCGTCTTCTGCATTTTAAAATAAGTAAGGACAAGGAAAAGGGTTTTTCTTGATATAAGCATTTCAGTGCAGCCAAATGCACACTGGAATGTGCACTGAAGTGCAATTTCCACCGAAAGCCCTTCCTTGAGTTCTTAAAGTGCAGAACAGTTTCAAATGTGAATGATTTTTCCAGATTAAATTACAGGTAACAGCAGGATATCTTTTGGGGGAAAGGAAAACAGCATTATTGTTTTTTTAAAAAAAAACATGCAATCTTATGAGAATAATGGAAAGACTCCCTTATGGTAATACTTGTTAATACTTTTAATATGTTTCTTTATATGCTTGCATATGATTAGTTTCATGAATATGTGACAGAAACGGAAAGCTATAGTCTGAGGAAATTGAGTGTTTAAAGCAAACTTTAAGAATTCTGAAAATCTGAGGTAGAAGAATGAGAAAGCAAATGCCTTGAAACTACTCCATGACAGGACAAAGTAAACGGAAGTGCTAAATCCTGAGAGGGGCTGGAAAGAGGTAGGGAACCGAGGAGAAAGGAAATGTACAGCACAACTGTGTGCATGTTTACTTGGAAATAAGTCCCCCTCTTCAACAGGACTTAAGCGTGATAGGAGTGAGCTAGACCCGTTTTTAGAGCTGCAATCCTAAGCTAGGTCTGCATACATTTACCCAGCCAAATACAGCCTGCTGGTTGTGCATTGTGCCTGACAACTGTTTCTGCAATCCCAGGCAACTCTTGTCAGGCCATCACACATAGTTTGTGAGCCATGTTTAACTTGGTGGGTCACAAGTTTGCAGGCTTGATATAGTGCTGAAAATCTAGAAGAAAAAGAATATGAAAGTTTTTTTAAAAAGATTTTAAAAACAAACAAAAAGCAAAGTACATATCTGTGCTGCATTAACTGTAAGGGGAAGTAGCTCACACATTATGTTTTTATTTATTCAACCTGGTAAGAATAAATTCAAACGGCTGAGTTTTAACCCCTAATCAAAATGCATTTTTGCAGTTATTCTCCACCCACATGAAGTTATCTCCTGCTGAATACAGTTTTGCCTCCCTTTTGATCTCTCCCTCCTGTTCGTTTCATCATCACTAGTACTTATAATTGACCTGTGTACAATTTAACACTCTTGCCTGTATCTCTGCTGCTACATTTGATTTTTTTAATGTTGTTTTGGACCTATTATTAAGTTTGCCTCTTACTTCTATCACAGTCATCACTGCAAAAGGCCACATGTTAATAATAAAAGGTGGAGGGACAAGGCAAAACAAAAAAATTACATGAAATGTACAAATAAAGTCATTTGGCTCTTTGGAGAGAATGTGCTGTTACGTAGGCTTGGCATATGTCAGGAAAATTCCTGACATGTCCTTGTTTTCGAGTGTAAAAACGGCATCGGGGAATTTTGCCGAATTGGCAAAATGTCAGGGAAAACCCGGATGTATGGCAACGCGATGGAAAAGCAGTGGAAACAGCTCAAAAAGCTTAAAATAAAAAAGCTTTGGTGGGTATCAAGAATTTTACTTTTTGAAATATGGCAACCCTAGGTGTATGTTTTGGTAACACCCCCACTGTTTTGCTAGCAAGTTCAATCTCTGTATTGGGGAAAGAAGACTGATTTTTAAAAAATCTCATCCCCCCCGCCCAATCTTGGTCATTCTAGTGAGGTTGCCAAAATTTAGAGTAGCTGTAATTACATTTTCTATTGATGTTTAACTTACTTTTACTCTTGGAAACTGACATCCTTAGTTGATTTTTATTCAGACCAAGTTTTCCTGAAGGAATATGGAGAACATACACATAAAAGAGTTTGGCCTTTGAACACTTTTTCATTTTCCACATTAAAAGTTAAAAATATAAAACGTCCATGATCACTGAAAACAGTAGAGGCGGCAGTATACATTGGCCACTGTTGACTGAACAAAGCCAACCCAAACTTCACCTTCTAATGCAATTAGAAGACTATGATTGCTATATTGCTAAAGCTAAGTATATCGCCATCTATTCCATCCTGCCTGCCCAGGGGCGATGCAGCCCATTTTGTCACTGGAGGTGGAATTCCAAAGCCCCCTGCCCCCCACGCCAAAGCCTTCCTTACCTGGGTTGTGCAGCAGTGCCTGCAAAGTGGCCTGCAAGTTCCAGCAAGATCTCATGTAGTGTATGAGATCTCACAAGATTTATGGTGAAATGCTGCTGTTTCTCCGCCAGTGCTAGAGGTGGCAGAGCCCCCAAATCTTTGTGTTCCTCTGCCTGAAGCTGCTGCCTGAGTCTGCCTCATGGGCAGCCTGACCCTATGGCTGCCCCATGTAAGCTGCTGCAGTGGGCTGCCCAAAAGAAACTTTAAACATTAAGAACTGCATCATGCCCAGCCCTGGAATAATGATGCCAAAATGCATTGCTCTGCTTTTCTTTGAACCACATAGCAAAGGGGGGGGTCTGGTTGTCTAGGCAGCCCACGACCTCCATGCACACTGCCTAGGCTTGTGCTCCTAACACAGCAAAAACAATGTGGGAGGCAGCAGTTAGGTCTCTGCAGCCACAGAAGGCGCTGTGATTCTCCAGTACTCCCAGAGGGGCACTCCATTGCCTCTGGAGACAGATGGATGCCATCAACAACTAACAAAATTCCCTGCACTTCATCTGAAGGTCCCAGAACATGGAGTCTTCTCCCCGCCACACGGCATCTTTTCAGTGGTTACCGGTAATTTATTCTGAGAAATCACATAAATTTCTTCTTAAGCGATGTATTTTAAACAAGATGTTGTTATTCTTGGGTGTGTGAGTTGGCATGTATAGGTTTGGTTGAATAACGATAAAGCAAAATAATTAGTGCCAGTTCTATTCGTTTTGGACACCCTCAAGGGATGAGGGAACTGCTTTGGCTCGGCTGCCAATGGGCTCCTCCTCTCTCTGAATGATCTTCCAGTGGCAGCTCTTCCCCCAGGCTGCAGCGGAAGGAGAGATGCCCCAGAGCTGCTAACTCAATTGGCTCCTGTCCTTTAACTATCATCTTTGAGCCGCCATTCCACCTGGATGCAGACAGGAACTGGGAGTCAGCGCTCACTCCATCAGCTTTGGTTCCGCTTCCATGTGGCCCCTCCCATCCCTCAGCTGTTTCCATCAAATTAGGTTATTGTAACCACTACTGTGTTATTAAAGGTAAAGGGACCCCTGACCGTTAGGTCCAGTCGCGGACGACTCCGGGGTTCTGGCGCTCATCTTGCTTAACTGGCTGAGGGAGCCAGCGTACAGCTTCTGGGTCATGTGGCCAGCATGACTAAGCCGCTTCTGGTGAACCAGAGCAGCGCATGGAAACGCCATTTCCCTTCCCGCTGGAGCGGTACCTATTTATCTACTTGCACTTTGACGTGCTTTCGAACTGCTAGGTTGGCAGGAGCAGGGACCGAGCAACGGGAGCTCACCCCGTTGCGGGGATTCGAACCGCCAACCTTCTGATCGGCAAGTCTTAGGCTCTGTGGTTTAACCCACAGCACCAGCCACGTTATAATGTTATTATGCATCTTTAAAAACCACTTCGCAACTTTTATTGGTGTCTGGATCTCCTTGTTTTCCTCTTTACTCCCCTTCTCCTTTCCCTTTTGTGCCGCACCTTTTAGATTGTGTGGAAGGAATGTGTTTCTGATCAGTGTTCATTGCAACTCTTTTAGCACTTGGTAAATTTTAGATTACAGTGGTACCTTGGGTTACATACGCTTCAGGTTACAGACTCCACTAACCCAGAAATAGTACCTCGGGTTAAGAACTTTGTTTCAGGATGAGAACAGAAATTGTGCTCTGGCGGCGCGGCGGCAGCAGGAGGCCCCATTAGCTAAAGTGGTGCTTCAGGTTAAGAACAGTTTCAGGTTAAGAATGGACCTCTGGAATGAATTAAGTACTTAACCTGAGGTACCACTGTAATCATTATCATCATATGCATGTTCTATTTACCACATAAAAACAAGGGGCACAGCCTTCTGCAAGGATCTTTTGTGCAAACCTCCTTGGTATAAAGAGGGGTTCTCAAAAACTCCTCTGGAACTTCCTAGAGCTCTTGTGCAGTTCACATTTGTTCCAGCGAGGAGATGGTGGATCATGTCCCCGATACTGACTACTAAGGTAACAGAATATCTTCTTTCCTGCATGCTCTGCACATATTTTCAGGGAGCTTGATTAGCACAAAGTTTGCCAATTTCCCCCAAATTTAAGTGGGATTTCTTTTTCACTTTCATAAAGTTGCTGAGTTTATTTTGAATGGGGGCCAATCAATGTGTCTGATACTGCTTAGTCAAACAACCCAACAATCTCCAAATATGGCTTCTTTTGTTGACATGCCTTGATTACGAGTAAGTGGTATAAGCAAACTGCCTCAAAAAGAAGTTTTCAGCATTAGAATTCAACACATGTGAGCTGTTGTTCTTCCCATGCCAGGAAAGTATGGAACAAATAAAATATACTGAATATAACTTTATTACAGAATCGAGCCAAATTATGCCTGTCCCAGCAAGAATTTACAAAAGCAAAGCAGCTTCAGCTGGTCTGAGTCATGACTTTTGTGCATCTGGGGTTGTCACTACAATATTGTAGCATGTTTCTCTGGGGATACTTCTACCTGCAGTGCTTTGAGGGAAAGAATGTAGTTCATTGTGTGTATATGTGTGTTGTAGAAATATAGACCAAACTAAAAATCTCGAATTTCAAGGGGAGGCTTTTTTTATAGCCATTATAAAAGAAGCCATAGTATATACTCCTAGAGTCTCTCTTCTCAAAACTAAGCTTTAAACCTTCACATCAAGGTACCTGTGGAAGTGCAAATCACATCTAAATGCAGTTACTGTACACAGGAAACCAAGATCAAGTTCAAACGCATCTGGGCACAAGTTTGAAAAAGCACTTTTTAAAGCGGTTACAGTCTTCAAAGCTATCTCTCTCTCTCTTTGGGAGGAGGGGATCTGAAAGTATTATGTACCTAATAAGGTGGACCAGTTCAGTCATCTCCTCTAACCTTTTTTTTTAAAAAAAAAAATTATAGAGAAGCCTTTCTTCCTTTGGGCCAGAAATCAAGACAGGATTTTGCCACTGTATTGTCTATCATTATAATCTGAAAGTGCTGGTACTGCTGTAGTATTCTGGCTACAAACTTTTAAAACTACATATATTTTCAGGAAATTAATGCCTACAGTATGATCTTCCATGATACCTGAGTACAAGTTGTCTACTTGGATGAATATTAAAATTTTCCAAAATCCTCAAAGCATTGTTCCTGACTTCATTTTGCAATAAATGTGTGGTAATGGCTGTTTTCATTATGGCTAAACATGAATGCAAAAGTGTGCAGGTACTCACAGCTTTGCTTCTCTTCCAGTCCTACTGCTTTTAGCTACGTCAAGATTTTGATCAGTCTTGTGTCAAAACCTGGAGTTGTACTTTGTCTCTCTAAGACATACTGTGAGTGGTAAGCTAAGGATGAACCTTGACTACAGCTCATGACTTGTCTGGAGGAAAACAATGAGCCTGACTACAGCCATAGGCAAAAGGTAAAGGACCCATGGACAGTTAAGTCCAGTCTAAGGTGACTATGGGGTTGCGACGCTCATCTTTCTTTCAGGCCGAGGGAGCCAGTGTTTGTCCACAGACAGTTTTCCACGTCATGTGGCCAGCAGGACTAAACTGCTTCTGGCGCAACTGGACACCGTGACGGAAACCAAAGTGCATGGAAACGCCACAGCGGTACCAATTTATCTACTTGCACTGGCATGCTTTAGAACTGCTAGGTTGGCAGGAGCAGGGACAGAGCGATCTCACCCAGTCATGGGGATTCGTATTATGTAGACATAACACTAAGCGAAAGGAATCGCTGTGAGACCTGCAGGTACAGAGCGGTATACAAATTTAATAAATAATAAAATGAAACAAGGATTGAAAAGTATCCAATGTAACACCAATTTTAAAAAAGGGATTCTGGGAATTACAGGCTGGTTAGCTTCATCTGTCCCAGGAAAACTTGTGGAAAGTATCATTGAAGTTTCAATAATTAGTAAAATACTGCTTAAATTAAAAAGTTTTGTAGCACTTTAAAACTGAGGGGAAACAGTAAAACTCTGAAGTAAAGCTTACTTAAATATGGTATAAAGTTGTACTTCAAAATGTTGTACAGGCAACTCCCCATTTTATGTTGGGATTGTGTTCTGGGCCCCCATGCACATAAGTGAAATCACGCGGGGGAGCACCCTCTAAACACCCTCTCTGCCACTCTCTCTTCAATCTAAATAGTATATCCAAAAATATTCACAACTAGAACTGAAGTTGGAGGACGTGTGGGAAAGCGGTTGTTGCTGCTGCTGCTGCACTACCTGCACATCAGCTGTTAGGCAGGGAGGTTGAGCAGCATAAACAATGCCCTGCTGTGCCTCTGGTCTCTTTGGGTTTCCTCCGCCCTCACTGACGGGTCTCTTCCAGGTCAGGTCTCCTCGCAAGTTCCAAGGACTCTCCAGCCACATTTGGATATGAATTATTATTTCCCCCTGCCATGCGTGTATGTGGTTGTGCATGAGTAGAACATAATGGAGGGGATGTCTGCATTATAAAATCCATTTGGTTTGTGAATAGTTAACTTAATGAAGGGAAAAGGTGGGCAAGGTCACCTCCACAACTGAGACCTAAGGAATATAAGGTATAGGGTAATCTACAGCTGGCAACCTGCCAAGGAACAGCTAAGCTGATACCATTACTAAGGTGGTGACTAGGTCCCTTGAGAAATGTTCCATTATGTAGTTGACACTGGAGACCACTGCTTTTATAAGACACAGTATAATAATAAAAAAGGTTAAATTGCAATGTGGACTCTTGTCGACATTCCACTGGCACCCAGTGGGCCTCAGTTAAAACTCAGTGAGCTGTCAGAGAGTAACCTTTGGTGAGGGGATGTGCCTGAAGTGTATCAAAAGGCAGACACAGCCCTGTATGAGAGCCTGGAGCTGGGAGAGGAAGCTGAGATCTGAGCAGCAGCAGCAGCAAGCAGTAACTGTCCAAGGGTGGAGAGGTCAGGGTGAATGTGAAACCCAGCTTGTAAAAAGAGCGGAAGCCAGGTTGTCAGTGGTTCACAAGAAGCAGCGAGTTTCTGACCAAATGAAAACTTTAGGTTAAGTCCTATATAAAAATCTATGTGTTAACTAGGGAGAAGATACAGTGGTACCTCGGGTTAAGAACTTAATTCGTTCCAGAGGTCCGTTCTTAACCTGAAACTGTTCTTAACCTGAAGCACCACTTTAGCTAATGGGGCCTCCTGCTGCTGCTGCACAATTTCTGTTCTCATCCTGAAGCAAAGTTCTTAACCCGAAGTACTATTTCTGGGTTAGCGGAGTCTGTAACCTGAAGCGTCTGTAACCCGAGGTACCACTGTAATGGCAATTGCCTTAGACCAGGGAAAAGACATGGTTATTTTAAAGAGGTAACATTGTAAAGCAAACATCAAAGTTTCATTTAACATCTAGCCTTGCAAATACATCCTATTATCAGATAATAATAATAATAATAATAATAATAATAATAATAATAATAATTTGGCTTTTCAGTTTTAAGCCGCCTGGTCTGTTTGTCCCATAGTCTAATAATGGAGTATTTAGAACTAATTGGAGGCAGTGGAGATTTGTGGATGATGGGTGGTATACAAATTTAATGAATAATAATAATGATTAGTAGCAGGTGCTACTTTTGGCTCAAGAGCTTGTTACTCAGCTCTGTTCTGTCCTGCTGTAAGTTATCCTAGAACTGCAAAGTTGGAAAGTCCAACCCCATCACAACGCAGGACGGAGATGCAGCTGCCCTTTATGGGGGTCGAACCTTCAACCACCTGTCCCATCAGGCGCCCTATGGCAACCATCACTGAACCCAGGGCCAGATTTAGATTTGATGAGGCCCTAAGCTACTGAAGGTAATGGGGTCCTTTATATTTCCAGCTGTTCTTTGTCAACAACAAATTGTCAGTTTTTTGTGTTGAATATATGCTATTCATAGGAGCCTACACAGCACAAAACACGGTTGCTGTATGTAGGCTTTGGTTTTTATCTTATATTTTGGAAATGTACATCCAGGGGTTTTTTTCTTAAAATTTTTTGGGGGCCCCCATTTGGGGCCCTAAACTATAGCTTGTTTAGATTATAAATTAATCCGGCACTGACTGAACCCCACGCTTTCCCCCTCAGGTTACATACCTCAGGTTACAGACTCCGCTATCCCAGAAATAGTACCTCGGGTTAAGAACTTTGCTTCAGGATGAGAACAGAAATCACGCGGCGGCAGCGGGAGGTGCTTCAAGTTAAGAGCGCACCTCCAGAACGAATTAAGTTCTTAACCCGAGGTACCACTGTACACATGTATATGGACACCCCATATATGTATGGATACACTGTCCCTGCCTAGGGAGGTTCGGAACGCAGATTCCGCCATTTTACACCAAGGGGAGGGCAAAGGGGGCCGCGGCGCCTTCTTCTCCATTCCGGGGGGACCCGGAATCATGAGGCGGAGAGGGAGGAAATGAAGGCAGGCTCCGGGGCCGCAGCGTGAGCGCTTCCCCATGTCTACGGCCCCCCCAGTCCCTCCGACGAGAGAGGGGGGCAGTTTAGGAAGAAGGCTTCCTAGGCCGCCCTGACGAGCCGGCCAACCGCCAACTCCCCGCCCGCCCGCCAGCCACCCAAGCGGCGGGCGGAGGCGGAACCTTCGCGCGCGGTCCCGGCTGGCGAGGGGACGCCTTTCGGCGCAGGGCCGCCTTCCGCCTCCCTCGCCGCCCGCCATGGCGGTGGACATCACGCTGCTGTTCAAGGCGAGCGTGAAGACGGTGAAGACCCGCAACAAGGCCCTGGGGGTCCCGCTGGGCGGCGGCGGCGGCAGCGACGGGCCCCGCGACGACGCCCAGGCCCTGCTCAAGCGCGGCGGCGGAGGGCAGCGCTCCAAAGGCGACTTCTCCAGCCGCGCCCGCGAAGTGGTGAGTGGGGCGGGGGGGGGCGACAATTAAGTCCAGAAAACAGCATCTGGCCGCTGCTCAGCTGGGGCTTCTTATTATCTTGAGGCTGCGTATGGCCATTCGGAAGAAGCGGCACTCTGCACATGCTCGAAGTGCTCCTTTCTTCGCAGGTCGCCAGAGAGAGGGGTCGGAGTTCTGCTTGGGTAGGATCTGGTATGTTAATAGAAAAGAAAGAAGGCTGAGAAGTACTGCATGTTGGAGCATATTCTTTGCGGGTCTGATCCTCTTGCATTCCCTACCCAGCCAGTGGTGACAGTGTAAAGGAGGAGGGGGTGTTAATTGTTTATTTTTATACCGCCTTTTTAGCCCAATGGCCCCAGAGTGGTGAACAACATTAATCCATATTATTACAAAAAAGTACAATACTGTACAGTACTGTTCTAGCCTCCCACGGCTAGAAAGGGTTAGTTTAACCTCCGGTTTGCTAATAAAACTGAATTACTGTGTCATGAAATGATGCATGTCTAAAAAGTGTGTCACCAACATGAAAAGTTTAGATGTGTAGACTGTTCTGCGTTCTGTTGGAGGCAGCAATGCTTCCGAATGCCAGTTGCTGGAAACCAGAGGAGGGGAGAGTTGCTCTTGGGCTCATGTTTTTTTTGCAGATTCTCCACAGGGATATGGTGGGCCACTGTGAGAACAGGACGCTGGACTGGATGGGCCATGGGCCTGATCCAGAAGGTTCCTATCTTCTAATGCAGAGCTTTCCAAACTGTGAGTCATGACACATTAGTGTGCCGGCCGCAGTGTGTAGGTGTGTAGCATGAATGCTCCCCACACTCTTTCTGGGGATGGAAAGGGTTAGTTTAACCTCTGGTTTGCTTGTTTAGTCATTTAGTTGTGTCTGACTCTTCGTGACCCCCTGGACCAGAACACGCCAGGCACTCCTGTCTTCCACTGCCTCCCACAGTTTGTTCAGACTCATGTTTGTAGCTTCGAGAACACTGTCCAGCCATCTCGTCCTCTGTCATCCCATTCTCCTTGTGCCCTCCATCTTTCCCAACACCAGGGTCTTTTCCAGGGAGTCTTCTCTTCTCATGAGGTGGCCAAAGTATTGTGTCGCGAAATGATGCATGACCAAAAAGTGTGTCACCAACTTGAAAAGCCTGGAAAGCTCTGGATGGCAGTCTTAAACTGCTCTAAATGTATCTAGATGGAGTCTGAACCAACATGCCAAAATGCAGGTGTCTTGGATAAGATCAGGCTCCATTATTGGAGCATGTGCATTTGCCTCCTTTTATCATGGCTATCCCTGATTCAGTGGCAGGTGTAAATTGTGTGGAACAGAGCTTGCTGTCCTTGAATACATATGTATTTCTTTCAGTCTTGCCAGTGACAAGCTCATTGGCTCCTTGCTGTCTTACTAGAGACTGTTTCCACTCCCTCCATCCATGGGTAGGCAAACTAAGGCCCGGGGGCCAGATGCGGCCCAATCGCCTTCTAAATCCGGCCCGCGGATGGTCCGGGAATCAGTGTGTTTTTACATGAGTAGAATGTCCACTTTTATTTAAAATACATCTCTGGGTTATTTGTGGGGCATAGGAATTCGTTCATTATTATTTTTTCAAAATATAGTCCGGCCCCCCACAAGGTCTAAGGAAAGTGGAGCGGCCCCCTGCTGAAAAAGTTTGCTGATCCCTGATACAGTCCCATAGCCTGTTTCTACTGATGCAGTAGTAATAGCAGCTTCTGTCCCAATGAAAGGGACATTATCCACATATCATGCACTAGAGCAAAAGGGCCAGTACAAATGCAGTAGAATATACAGCTAAACTGTAGTGCTTATTTTACTACTAATACTGTATATGAATTTCTAATGACATCTTGTTTTATTTTGCCTTTAGCTGTGAACCATTAGAGCTGGGGGGTTTTCATGGTAGCAGCAGTGGGCAGCTATTAAAGTGTAGTCCTAATTAGTTCAGTTCATAAAAACCTTTTCTTCCACAGTCCTCACCAGCACTCCAATTTTGCTTAACTGTTAAGCGATGCATTTTAGTGTCAATATTTGCACTTCCTTTTCTTCTAATAGTGAATGCTAACCACCAATATCTGTTGCTACAAAGCCTCCTTGGAATGTGTACATGTACCTGAGCTTACATTTTATTCTTCACACAAACATCACATCTGTATATAAACCCTTGTTTTTTTTTTAATAATGTTTTTATTAAAGAATTTTTTGTAACCACAAAAACATAACATTACAATACAATAAACACAACAAATACACAAACAAACAAAAACAAAAACAAAAAAACAAGTACAATTTCATATCTTAATTTCTTATACCTTTCTTCTCCGACTTCCTCATGCCTCCCTTTTCTGTATTCCAATTTCTAATCAATTATTCAGCAAATCTTCCCTTATTTTAATTTAATTTAATCTTCCTTATTCTCCTTGTCTTAACCGTTACTAATAGTAACCGTTTATTTTCTAGTCCAACATCATTCTAACTTTCATTAATTTTGTAATATTTCTTTAAATAGTCCTTAAATTTTTTCCATTCTTCTTCCGCTGCTTCTCTTCCCTGGTTTCGGATTCTGCTCGTCATTTCTGCCAGGCCTATATAGTCAATCACCTTCATCTGCCATTCTTCCAGAGTGGGTAGCTCTTGTGTCTTCCAGTACTTCGCAATAAGTATTCTTGCTGCTGTTGTAGCATACATAAAAAAAATTATATCCGTCTTTAACACCCCTTGGCCGACAATACCCAAGAGAAAGGCCTCTGGTTTCTTAGGGAAGGTATATTTAAATACCTTTTTCAGTTCATTATAGATCATTTCCCAGAATGCCTTAATCTTCGGGCACGTCCACCAGAGGTGAAAGAATGTACCTTCCTTTTCCTTACATTTCCAACATTTATTGTCAGGCAAATGATAAATCTTTGCAAGCTTGACTGGGGTTATGTACCACCTATAAATCATTTTCATAATATTTTCTCTTAAGGCATTACATGCCGTAAATTTCATCCCGGTGGTCCACAACTTCTCCCAATCAGCAAACAAAATGTTATGACCAATGTCCTGAGCCCATTTAATCATACTTGATTTAACCGTTTCATCTTGTGTATTCCATTTCAGCAGCAAATTATACATTTTTGACAAATTTCTAGTGCTGGATTCTAACAATTCAGTCTCCAATTTTGATTTTTCCACCTGGAAGCCAATTTTACTGTGTATATAAACCCTTGGAAGGCTGTTGATGTATGTAAGCCAGATAAATTATCTCTGAAAATAAGGGCACCTTGTTAGCCTAGTATCTAGAATGCTTTTTTGCATGGGAGAGGAGATTGCAAGTAACTTGCTTACCTCTTTTCTGAGGAGCTATATACTGGTAAACTATATGTTTGTATGCAGAGAGCCCCATGTTTAATCCTTGGCATCTCCAGTTGGATGAATCTCCTGTAGGAGTTGGGCTCTGGAATACCCAAAACCTTGCAGAGTTGCAGCTAGCTGTAGTAGAAAGTACCGTATTTTTCGCACCATAGGACGCACTTTTTCCCCTCCAAAAATGAAGGGGAAATGTGTGTGCGTCCTATGGTGCGAATGCAGGCTTTCGCTGAAGCCTGGAGAGCGAGAGGCATCGGTGCACACCGACTCCTCTCGCTCTCCAGGCTTTAGGAAGCTATCCGTAAGCCTTGCAAGCCCGGCGGGAGTTCCCGCGGGCTCACAAGGCTTGCGGGCAGCAGCCTGCAGCCCCGGCAAGTGTCCGCAAGCCTTGCGTGCCGGCGGGAGGTCCCGACGGGCGCGCGAGGCTTGGGGCGGCAGCCTGTCGCCCGAAGCACGGGGAAGCCTCCGGAGGGCTCTCCGTGCTTGGGGCGAGTGTCTGCAAGCCTTGCGCGCCCGGCGGGAGGTCCCGACGGGCGCGCGAGGCTTGGGGCGGCAGCCTGTCGCCCGAAGCACGGGGAGGCCTCCGGAGGGCTCTCCGTGCTTGGGGCGACAGGCTGCAAGCCTTGCGCGCCCGGCGGGAGGTCCCGACGGGCGCGCGAGGCTTGGGGCGGCAGCCTGTCACCCGAAGCACGGGGAGCCCCCCGAGGGCTCTCCGTGCTTCGGGCGAGTGTCTGCAAGCCTTGCGCGCCCGGCGGGAGGTCCCGACGGGCGCGCGAGGCTTGGGGCGGCAGCCTGTCGCCCGAAGCACGGGGAGCCCCCCGAGGGCTCTCCGTGCTTGGGGCGACAGGCTGCAAGCCTTGCGCGCCCGGCGGGAGGTCCCGACGGGCGCGCGAGGCTTGGGGCGGCAGCCTGTCACCCGAAGCACGGGGAGGCCTCCGGAGGGCTCTCCGTGCTTCGGGCGAGTGTCTGCAAGCCTTGCGCGCCCGGCGGGAGGTCCCGACGGGCGCGCGAGGCTTGGGGCGGCAGCCTGTCACCCGAAGCTTCGGGCGAGTGTCTGCAAGCCTTGCGCGCCCGGCGGGAGCTCCCGCCGGGCGCGCAAGACTTGGGGCGGCAGCCTGCACCCCGAAGCATGCGGAGCCCTCCGGAGGGCGCCCCGTGCTTCGGGCAGGTGTGCGCAAGGCTTGGGGCGGCAGCTGCGGCTGGGGGGGGAATAAATTTTTTTTATTCATTCCCCCCCCCCCAAAAAAACGAGGTGCGTCCTATGGGCCGGTGCGCCCTATAGAACGAAAAATACGGTACTAGGCTAGATGTACTAGGAAGTACTGGAACTGATTCATCTGTTCTGAGCTGTATGGTGATCTTGTAAAATAGTTGAAATGTACAGCCTTATGAAGTGATACCCAAGCACTAAACTACTGGACATTAGGTAGTTCTGATTAAAGTGGTCATTTGCTGCCAGAGTTGGTGTTGCAATAAAATAAAGTGAAGTGTTTACTGCAGCTATAAACTCAACTTGATTATGTAGACAGAGGATTCACTCAAATTTTTATTCTTTCTTTTTTTTTGTTATATATGTGCCACTGCTTCTATTACCAGGCAGTAAAACTTGAAAATGTAAAACAAAGTTGAACAACATTTAAAGATCATCCTGTATTTCAGTGCTAGAGGGCTCTCAATTGTTGACTGACTACAATTGAGAAAATTAGTCAGGTTCCTACCAGAGTTATCATAGCATACTTTTACCTCCATAGTTTCTCATGTGATGACATCAGATTGAAGAGTCCGTTTTCAATGTCAAAATGGAAACGGAAATTAAATCTGTTGTAGAGAAACTAAAATATTGTTAGCGTAAACCAGCCTTGTAAATTTGCACTCAAACGTTACCAGCTTTCAAATGGCATGGGAAGAGACTTTGCCGCCTCTATGTCATGTTTCTGTGCCTGATACTTGTCTCATGTAGGAACACAGGAAGGGGTGCACTTTTCCACCACTGCCTGTTGTGTTGGGTTCTATGCTGTACATGTAGGAGTGAGCTGTGCCTCCTCTACATCCAGCACTGAAATGCAGTGGGATGGAAGTGAAGGGACAGAACGATTTGTCCCTTTGCTGCCAGCTTGCTTGGTTTCTGTGTGGACAGCGAGAAGGCAAAATGCCCCCTCCATGGCTAGCATAGAAACACAGTTGGTTGCTGGGGGTGGGGGTGGCGAGTCAAGCACTCCAAACCTCTTCTGGCAACTTCCTCACTTGCCTGGATGCGGTTCTTAGTTGCCTGTGGCGACCAGGCAAGTGGTTAAAACAATGATGGGGTAAACCAGAAACACTGTCTATTGCAGCATGCTTTGCATTTACAAAGTTTATTTTAATTGGTGACCGTTATAATTAAGAGCAGGGGAAAGAGAACATGCACGTCTGCAGCGTAGGTTAAGTGTTAATCAGCTCTGCAGTTTAGAGAAATTCATCTTGGACATTAAGAACTTAAAATGGTTCCATCTTTCAGTTTGCTTTTAATGAGAAGCTAGTTCTTTTAAATCGGGCTCATAGCTGAGGTTATAGGACAGCTAGTTCTTCCTCATGTAACAATTTAAATAGAAACTCATTGATACTAGTATATACAGTATTATACTTATAGTTTATACAGTATTATGTTTACACACATCTATTTTAAATATTTTGAACTAATTCCCATATCATGTAGTACAAGTTTTATTTTTGCA
The DNA here is from genome assembly GCF_027172205.1 of Podarcis raffonei. Classification (NCBI taxonomy): domain Eukaryota; kingdom Metazoa; phylum Chordata; class Lepidosauria; order Squamata; family Lacertidae; genus Podarcis; species Podarcis raffonei. The sequence goes on from NC_070610.1 coordinate 3,181,999, forward strand.
GAAAAATAGCAAATAAACAATATGAAAAGTTATGTTTATGTCAGAAACTAATTTAAAACTAAAGAGCATGCCTTATTTAATAGTAGATTAAGTTCCAGACCAGTTAAAGTCCCTTGGGGAGTGCCTCTGAAGTCAGCCAAGTAGGATGTGTGTACAGGACAAGCAGTTCGAAATGCTAAGTTCAGTCTAGTAATATATCTATATCTATATCTATATCTATATCTATATCTATATCTATATCTATATCTATATCTATATCTATATATAACAAGTAGCATGGATATATAAAAAGTGAGGTTTGGATAAGCAGGGTTGCTGTAACTATGAGCTGCTTCTCTGAGGTGACATTTACCAGTTTATCTCTCACAGGTTAAATAGTATGTTGCTGAACACTGATACCAAGAGGCTAAGAATTTTTATATGCCTCTTTTCTAAAATATGTGCCATGTAGACAAAATTATATTTGTTTGTTTTATTACACTTAATGTGAATAATTGTACAAACAATATGCATACACTACAAATGTAAACTACTTTTAATCCCATTCAGTTGTCACAGCTCCCAGACATCTTCTTTCCATGATTGGATAACTCCCTGCCCCCTTTTTTGTTTATATTGGTCTGAGTAAGAGGCAGAATAGTGACAGAATGAAAACTTGTTGAATGTGAAGTAGATTCGCCTTCTGTGTTTGTTCTTTAGCAGTTTTGGTATCCTGGACTGCATGTCTATTTTTTAATATGTGTCCTAGTCAGACTTCAAAATAATTTAAGTATTCTTAATGGGAACACATTAATTCCGACATTTTTCATTCCCTAAATAATTTTCTTTCTTTTAGAAGACATCTGAAGGCAGCCCTGTTTAGGGAAGTTTTTAATATCTGAAGTTTTATTCTGCTTTTAATGTTCTGTTGAAAGCCATCCAGAGTGGCTGGGGAAACTCAGCCAGCTGGGTAGAATAGAAATAAATTATTGTTGTTGTTGTTGTTGTTGTTATTAATTGGGACCTTAAAAGTATAAACATCTGATAAATAAGTGTCTTAGAATAATTGGTGTGCTCCTTTAATTAATGTAGAGAAACTGGTCCCCACTGTGTTAATTCTGTTTCTGGAGCTAAATTGCACAATTATTTCAAATGTGACTGGGTGGCTTTTAGGGGTTCTTGAAATGTCCATGCTGTTGTTTTGAAGTTAATTTTATTGAGGGGATTGTGAAGACAAAGCCTTTCCCTGCTAGATAGTCAATAGTTTCCCCTGGAAATTTCATTACAGTTTTTGTTCTTGAATTGGGTGCATCTTGATGGGGATGGCAGCCAATACAGGCATGTTCTCCTTTGCGCTGGACATGGGACTGTGCTTCTCCTTTTCATAATGGCTCCTTCACTTTTGCGGTAATAACAAACAACTGAGAACAGCAAAGTAACATGAAAGAGAAGCATGAAAACAATTTAATGATTAGCACCGAAACGAATATTTAATTAAAATAAAAGCCATGCCTAAAAGCCTTAATGCTGACTTTTGGAAACCGAACCATGCTGTGGTATTTGGAAAGCCCAATGTCCTGTACAGTAGATATTCCAAATTGCTTGGGAACTGGAGCTTACGTTTGCAAGCTTGGAATGTCCTGCGGATAATTAAGTTGTGGTCAGGCTTTAGAAAAATACAAAGTTCTCAAACTATGATTTTATAAACATGCTGCAATAACATTTCTTTATATTTAACAGTTTCGTATAGAAAGCTGATACTCTCACAAGGCATTGATTAAAGGTAAAACATCAAGAAAGGAAAAATATTAAATTAAAACTTCAGTTAGGATGTTGACAGTTGGCTTGTAATATTAAACAGATGTGCGTGTTCTTGGAATATTCTTCTTTCAAAGCCTTGTTGCCAGGATTAAAAAAAAGACAGCTACATGATTTTTTATTAATGTTTAATTCCCTTTTACTTTAGATTCTCTTTTGCCTGGTTCAGTCCCTTTGGATGCTGAGATTTTAATAAGGTCTTTGTATATTTCATTTTAGATCAGAACACATGAGATTGTGCCCATTATTTAAAATTCTGGTTTAGAAAGTTTTCACTTTTGCTTTGCATGTTAAATTTGTTTTTTATGTAATTGATATGTATGTGGGAGCAGAATTCGATCTACTTGGATCCATGCTGATTAGAAGTAGTTTATAATAGATAACAGAAAATCATTAAACTTTTCTACATTGAATTGTAGTTCAATATAGTGCTTCTTCTTTTTTAATTGTGAGAAAATCACTAGGAAATAATGTGATCAATTACAGAACTTCTTTTTGGAACAACTAGTGTTTAACTCAGTATATTTTTGCTTTTCATCCGTGGCTTTATTTTAAATATTATGTTATACCATGAAGTCCCAAGAGCTACTTCGAGAAGGAGATTGCCAGTGACATTCTTAACTTCTTTTTCTTCCAATAGTTGACACCCGCATGTTATACCACAACTTCATTTTTATGATGTTTTGATTATTTTATCATATGCCACTGTGACATTTTATAAATCTTTTTATAAATAAATAAAATAAACTGCTTTAAATCCTCTGTCTTAAAAAAAGTCTGCCATGTAAAACACAAGTCTGAAGCCTCCGTGAGCTCAGCATGTTCTTTGGCACCTGACCCTGGCATCTAAGGATAGTTGTAGACAACTATCTACCAAACTGTTTTTGTTTTAGCAGATATAGATAAAATTATCTTCAACAGCTGGCTAGACATTGCCAGATATCAGGGCTACATGGAGACCTTCCTGGGCCCTTTGTTGTTCAGTGTCTTTCTAAATGACTTGGATGAAAGAATTGAGGGGATGTCCATCCAATTTGCAGATGACACCAAACTGGGAGGATTCAAGATGACCTTAACAGACTGGAGAACTGGGACAAAGCTAACAAAATGAATTTCACTAGGGACAAATGTATGGTTCTGCAATTAGGCGGGAAGTACCAGGTGCACAAATATAAGATGGAAGAACCAGGCTTACTAGTACAGTGGTACCTTGGGTTACATACGCTTCAGGTTACAGACTCCGCTAACCCAGAAATAGTACCTCGGGTTAAGAACTTTGCTTCAGGATGAGAACAGAAATTGTGCTGCGGCGGCAGCGGGAGGCCTCATTAGCTAAAGTGGTGCTTCAGGTTAAGAACAGTTTCAGGTTAAGAACGGACCTCCGGAACAAATTAAGTACTTAACCCGAGGTACCACTGTAGTACATGTGAAAAAGATGTTGGGGTCTTGGTGGACCACAAGCTTAACATGAATCAACAAAAAGCGAACACTCTTCTAGGCTGCATCAATAGAAGTACAGTGGTACCTTGGTTCCCAAACTTAATCCGTCCCAGAAGTCTGTTCCAAAACCAAAGCGTTCTAAAACCAAGGCATGCTTTCCCATAGAAAGTAAAGCAGAATGGATGAATCTGTTCCAGACTTTTAAAAACAACCCCTAAAACAGCAATTTAACATGAATTTTACTATCTAACGAGACCATTGATCCACAAAATGAAAGCAATACTCAATGTACTGTACTATAAAATAAATAAGACTGTATTGTAGATAATAAAAATTAAAATTAATTTTTTTCCTTACATGCACTGATCATTGTTTGGATCAGTGCTTTTATCCATTTTTGCAGTCACACAATCAGTAGCTGAACTGGGTTCCACACAGTCACAAGTCAGTACCATAAAACGAAGGACAAGTCACAGTAAAAAGAACCCGAAAAAACCACACAAACAAAAGCGCAAAAAAGTAGCAAAAACAAAAGCTCCAAATATTATCTCTGTGTTGCGTGGGTGCTCAGGTCTAAACAGCTGACAGACTCAACAGGAAGCCTCTGATAAGTAGTGGGGGACTCAATTTACAAACGGAACACACTCAACAGGAAGCGGAACATGTTCCGCTTCCAAGGCAAAGTTCACAAACTGGAACACCTACTTCCAGGTTTGCAGCATTCTGTTTCCAAGTTGTTTATAAACTAATCTGTTCTAAAACCAAGGTACCACTGTATAATAGTGTCCAGATCAAGAGAAGTAATAATACCACTGTATTCTTTCTTGGTGTCAGACCACATCTGGAATACTGTCCCCAGTTCTGGGCACCACAATTTAAGAAGGGTATTGACAAGTTGACTTTTCATTTAGTTGGTAATACTGCAACCTGTCTGTCGCTCAGTTCTTTATTTTCCCCCACGTCTTCAGTTTGATTTCTCTCTCCGATAAGTCCAGTAAATCTCTATATATTGCCCATTGTCTGTCCATATTGGTCTTCTTCAATGCTATAGCTTCTATTGGTGATAACCACAAGAGTGTTTCCCTCTCCAACAGATTTTTATATTTCTCCCAGACTCTGTAGGTATTCCTTCTTACCACATGGTTCTAGAAGTTCTTTTATATATATATTAGCATTTCCATACCATAAACACGGGTGCCAGCCAAAATTAATACCATGACCTTCCAAATCTAATAGGTGGTTTTTTTAATAGCAAAATTCATTCCTTTAACCAACATAAACATGCCGCCTCATAATATAATTGTAAATTGGCAATTTCTTATTTAGGTACATATCTTCTGATTACAAGTTGAGCATAAACAGTCATAAGTTATGTTGTAACTCATTCTGCTTTTTGTAAACCTCTTTAAGGGTTTGTTGTTGTTGTTTTTACAATCAAGCGGACTATATTCCTATACAGGAATTTTCTGAAATAAGATAAATATACTTTGACAGTTTGAAGCCATTATGCCTGACTGTGGATAGTTAGATTGTTTGATATTATATTATCCCTGGCCTTGAAAATTGCAGTGGTCTTTAGGAGTGATCTGACATTCATGAAATCAGGCTTAGTATACCTATTCTGGAATGTAAAACACCCCTTTCCCCCTTTTGTATTGAGGATAAATCATGATGAAATCTTTCTCATTTCCCTGTTTTCTTCCCATTATAATGTGTAATGCAAATAATTTTCTCTGAATTTTAAGACCTGATCCCTATGAATTGTATGCTAGTGGTTTCAATTCAAGGGGAAGAATGAAGAAATAGGGCATATAAATAGATTTCTTTCCTATGAAAACACACGCATAGTCTCAGCTTGTTTGTTTATGAGCCCAGTTTGCATTGTGTCTCCCCATGTTGATTTGCTTTTTTTTTGTTTGCCACTTGAGAATGCAGGATGAGGGTCATTTGATTGAATGCTCCTCTGTATTAAAATAAACCACTGCCTATTAAAAACTCAGTGACAGAGTGTGACAGATTTCAATTCTACCTTTCCCCCTGACATACACATTATCTGTGTGTAGGAATCAACTCCTCCTGTAGCAGGGTAGTATTTCACCAGGAGTCTAACCAGACACAGGTTTGAAATAGGCCTTTTTGTTCCTAAACATCAGTAAGGCATCCTATAAACTAGCTTTGTAGAATGAAGACCCAAAGCTTGCCTTGTGGGGTGTGGCTGCTATTCCATTTTATCCTTACAACAACCTTATGAAATGGATTCATTTGAGAGATGGAGATTGGCCCAGGATCACCCAGGGAACTACATGGCCAAGCAGGGTTGGACCTGTGAGTCTCTTTTCCAAGTCCCATTCTCTGAGTATTGCACCATAGTGGTTCAGTTTTATTTGAAATCTGTTTGGATGGTATAAGAAAAAGCAAAGTGTACTCTTTTGAATAAACAGTTCTTTTGCTTCTGTTTTTTGGCAGGCTGCAGATGGTACTTCTGTATTGCCATATCTGCATAGTAAAATGGGAGTGGCATTGTAGGGTGTTTGCTCAGTTAATTATAACATCAATTAAGAGTGTGTGTGGTTGCAGTAGTTCATTGTTAGATATATGACCCTCCTGCTAAAATAGAAGACATCACACCATTCTGTGTGTATGTATGTTGAATGACGTGTTCAGGGTTTTTTTAATGCAATTTTGAAAATATGCAAGATGTAGCAATTAACCTACATGTACGTATATAATACTAGAAAATGGGCAACTTATTATATTCAAAGACAGGATCTGATAGGCTCAAATTGCTTAAAACATCAGTTATTGAAGATCTACCCAGGGGAATTTAAGAAACCATTTAACAGATGAAAGTACATTTTGAAAAGTTTGACCTTACAGGCAATCATAAAATGAATGCAAACAGTGCTTCTCCCCCTGAAATGTATAGAGCCCATCTGTGTCTAATCCAGTAATTACAGACTGAGTTCAATTACCTTTTCAAACTTGGAGCAGACTGGAGACTAAGCAGTGAATGTGCATGGGGTTTTGTCTAGACCTCAGTTGACCACAGTCTAAAACAGGAATTTATATCTAATTTTATTTTATTTTGTTCAGTTTGGTAGCTCTTAAAAGATTCATTTTGGTACTTAAGTTATCAGATTCTGGAAGCCCAGTACACATGTAATGCTGTACTTGTGTGTGAACATGTCTTTAAAAAAAAAAAGTTTGTGAGAAAAGTAGTTGGCATTTGCAGGGTAAGGATTTGGGGAGTTTAGTTCCTTTTAAAAACTGTTTGAGAGCAGCCATGCTTTTGTTTCTTAGTTCTTTGTGGTTTACTCTGGTTCTGTTTTAATACTGTGGCCTATAATATGCATTGCATAATGAATAATATTTTGAAAGAATTATTAACAGTAATTTTCAAATGTAACGCACTATAAACAATGACGCAACCTTTACTATCACCCCTAAGGATCATGCAGCTAGGCTGCCTGTGTGTGCTGGCTTTGTGTGGGATCCTGTGCAACATGTTAAAATGATGCTGGAGCACATATTCTTGCCTAGCCCCATTATTTTCTTATTTTAAGCAACTGGGTTTTAGGGGCTTTCAATGGCAAAGTGAGGCAGAAATGTTTGGGTATGTACCATGTGCTCAAGTTAAAATTGTCTCTTTGCTTTCAGCTGTTTCTCTCATTTAAATCAGTAGAAGTTCTGAACAGTAGCGCACAGTCCTTGTAAATAGATTGTAAACACAGCTGCAGGAACTGATTCCACTGTTTGGAATGAAATGAAATGAAATGACTTGCTATCAATACAACATAGCATATTCTCTTCCTTGCATATCAAATAATTCATCTGGCGATGAGATATTAGCATGGTTCGCACATCATGCTAAGCCAAACTATGCCTTATTGACAGCATGTGGGCTTCTGGAGAGGAAATTGCCTCTAGTTTGCTACTCAGTCAGTTTTCTGCTGTGGAGCACTGAGCTCGTCTATGGTTTGGCTTAATGTGTAAACTGAACCCAGGCTTGTGGTTTAGCTCTCTCTACACTAGCCATGAACTTTAAACTATAGGACAAAACTTGGTTACAGCTCATGTTTAGTGCGGAGAGAGCTAAATAATGAGCCCAATTTGGGCGACATGCTAAACCAAACCATGGCTTATAAGGTTCAGTGCGGAGCAGGAGCAAAGTGACTAGGGAGGACCAAACGGCCATTGTTTTCTCTCCCAGGGCCTGCATGCATTCATGCTAAATCATGCTTTGGTTTACATTGATGTGTGAACCAGGATATTATTTGCTAAGTTGATAAATTGGGTATGCCATCAACTGTAGTCTTACACAATATTCTGTGGGTCAGACTTTATTATTAATTTTACTTATTTGTCTACTACAAAAAAGTGTCCAATCAATTCAGAAAAAGATATAGCATAATAAAACCATTCTAATAATCTATAAACAAACCCAGTAGAAGAACATTTAATGGAATTGCCACCAACCAGCTGGTTGCAATCCATCAAATGCCTGGGAGAAAAAAAAGTAAGTTTTAACTTGACACCTAAATGATGTTATTGGTGGACCTCATTGGGAAGAGCATTCCATAGGTGGGTAGCCATAACTGAAAAAGTTTTCTTCCTTGTTGATACCTCTTGAACCTTCCTCAGAGGGAGCATTCAAATAAAAATCACAAGTGAAGATGGAAGGGTCCAAGTAGGTTCATACTGGGAGAGGCACTTCGGAAAAGATTGTGGTCCCAAGCCATCAGTGTTAAAACTAGCACTCTGAATTGGCAACCAGTGCAGTTGTGCCAGGATTGGTGTGATATGTCAACAAGTGGGTGGCCACTAGCTAAATATTCTGAACCATCTTCAAAGGCAAACAAATATACAGCACATTGCAGAGCATATATTACTGCAGCCAAGTTATTCCTGTCCATATAGGGCCACAGCTGAGCCACCAGACAAAGCTGGTACTCTGCACTCTGCACCACTGAGGCTGCCTCATGTGACAGCAGTGGATCTAGGAAGACACTCGACTGCAGACCTGCTCTTTCAGAAGGAGCTTGACCGCCACCCGCCTGGTCAGAAGAATCACCCACTAATAATATTTCAGTCTTGTCTGGATTCAGTCTGTTTATAGGCCCTCATCCATTCTATTTTCACAACCAAGCACCAGTTCAGCACATTTTTCACCTCACCTGCAGAAGATGAAAGAGAGAAATGCAGCTTTGTGTCATCAGCCTGCTGTTGAGAATGTACTGTCATTAAAGAGAAGAGTAAGATCAGCCTCTGCAGGACCCAGTTCTGGAGAACCCATAGGGCCAAACAGTATCCCCCAAGCACAACCTTCTAGATCTAGGAGTGGTGATGCCTTTAGGACAGTTCCTTGTTTAGAAAACTTCTGTTAAAAAACCCCATGGTTTCCCTTGCATAGATAGTACGTCTGGATTAGCCCAGAGTAAAAAATTCTGTTGCCAGACACAAGAGGGTGCATAGGAATCTGTCAGCTCAGGAGGCCAGAAGTTATATGATGCAGCCATCTTGTTGAAGCTAAGTAGGTGTGGGCCTGGATGGGACACTACATGGAAACTCCTTGAGGTTTATAATGGAAATAAATTCAACCTGATCTGCAATAACAGCAGTTCCATCAACATGGGTAAAGTTTGCAGATCCACACATTCTGTAGAACAAGAGGTAAATTTAATTATGGTTTGGTGTGGTATCTCTGTTAACAAACCAATGTTTCAGATGTTGCTCCGCCTCCAGAACCACTGTTTCTAGAGATGGTAGCACTAACAGATGGGGAAAAGGGGGGACTTGTGGTACATGCATGGGTCAAGTATACCTTGGTAGTTGCCACTTTACAAAGTTAGGCTCTCTGGCCGCAGCTGCACAAAAGAGTCAAAGTAAATATATCCCTTTGGTGTTTTCATATTCTAACTGGACCTAAACATGTTTACTCAGGTAAGTTTCACTTAATCCAGTTGTATTTCCTTCCAGCTATTGCTTTGCAGACTTTGTAAAAGTTAGTAATTTTTCATTGAGACCATTGTGGAATGTTGTAGGCTACATGGCATTTATTTCAAATGTATGAACTATGCCTTTCAATTTAGCACCCTTTTTAATAAAATTAAACAGCAATTTTTTTTGACTTGGTTTTTTTTTATTTTATGAAAGAGATATTGCCTAAGTGGGTATAATTAAGTTGTAAGAAGTGGCCCATCAACTGAAATCCTATGACGAAAAACAAGACACTGTTTAATAAAAGGAGGTTCTTTTGCAGGAACAGTACTCTGATTTTCATTAAGTAAATGGTAATCTCAGCTACTTTATCTAAGCTCGAGATTAATTTCTATGGTTACGGGTGGATATAAATCTCTAGTATGCTTTTCAAAACTGATTGTGTTTGTTCACAACAAGATTATAGCAGCCTTCTTCTAAAATAAGTTTTTACTTTAAATTCCCCCCATTAAATGCATAGACATAGGTGGGCTGCAATTCCAGAGGCATCATCAAAAAATAAAAAGATATGTGCTGAAATAGAATTACAGAAAGTAGACATTAAAATACTAAATAGCAGTGCTTCCCCCCCTAAAACATGTTTAGGGGATATTCTCATTTTCCTAGTCATATTGAAATACTGCCCCTCAATGAGGCCAAACTTAGATTCACAAAATGTTTAGGGGTATGTGTGCCCCTGCGTCCCCCCAGAAAAAAAGCACTGCTAAATAGGGTTCATGGTTTCAGGCAAAGGGAAAAAATGAGTGCCCCTTACTGTACACCAGGTGTACAGTGGGGAGCCTGAGGTCTGGCTCTTTATCTGGCCTTGAAACTATCCCAGGCCATATCCTGCATCAGCTCTGTTCATGTGACCCCAAACTCTGTTAATTTCTCCTGCTTGTCTGGGTATAGAATAGAGAGAGAAGTGCAAGTGTGTGTAGAAACTCTTCTAACATGCAAAGGTAAACTTTACATGCCTTGTCCTGTTCCCTTTTGCCTCTGGCCCTGCCTACCAATAATTGGTTGTGATCCCCATAAAATTGCCCAGAAGCAGAGGTGAGCCTTGAACTAAAAATGGTTCCTCACCCCTGCTGTACACTAGGACTTCTAAATATTCATTTCTATACTTCAGCTCTAGCAGATAGACATATTTAATGCTGAGTAATAAACACATAATTAATGATGATAAACAATATTTCTTCCACGAGAAAATCTGTCTACCGTGCTTTTTATTGAACAGAAGGGATTTCCCCCCATACAATTGTATCCTATGTTCTGCATGTGCAACAGAACTTCCTACTTGTCTCCTTTTGTCTCTCCTGTGCACCCTCCTGCACTGAAAATCATCTCCAGTGGGTTGGGAGACACTCCTGAGCACTTTGGGGAGAAAAGAGGAAGTATTGTTGTGTAAGTGAAACTTTGTTTGTTTAACGTTAGGTGCAACCTAAAATTTTGCTCCCCTAAATAAAATTGCTAATGTTAAAATGTAAATTTCCCAGAAAGTTATGTATGAGCCAGATTAGATTACTGTTCGTGCAAAGCATGATGGAAAGCATGTTTATACTATTGTGTGTGTGTCTGTGTGCACTCATGTATTTTCCATATAGAGATCATGTCATTTTTTGTTCCCACATTCCACGCAGAGAAAGAATTTCTGAAGCATAGCTTATTTATAAAATAATAGTCAGGAAACATGTTTTTGAGATTCTGAATAACATCAGTATAACTTGTAAGTAGAGGATATACAGAAGGATATCTTGGTAATGGAAATTGCAAGTAAGGAATTAAAACACTTTTAAAAGCAATGATATGTGAATGAGAATCTCTGTATGGGGTTACTAGTTACAGCCAACTCATTCTCAGAATGTGGAATCCTTTGTAGCCAAAGCAGCACAATTCACACACATAACAGAGGCGTCAGTAGGCTTGAAGGAGTCCCAAAGAATGCTATCTAAATACATAAACTGAAAGCCCCTTTTGGGGCTAGGTGGGTGGAATGCTGACTGACTGTTGGCAAAGACAACAGAAAACCTGGAAGAGAGGAAGTGGAAGGGAGTATCCTGTAGGAGGGCATTGCTAGCTGGTTGGAACCCTGATCAGGAGCCTGCCACACGACAGTGTTTTGTTGCAGGTCCTGCTTGTCTCTGCACAGTGTGTGTGTGTGTGTGTGTGTGTGTGTGAGAGAGAGAGAGAGAGAGAGAGAGAGAGAGAGAGAGAGAGAGAGAGATTGTACAGATGCTCGTTTCCCTATAGCTTGTTATGCACGGAATAAATTTTGAATCTGAAATTATATACTGTGCTACATAGATACAATTCAGTGTGCATTTCAGAATTGGGCCTCTATTATGTACATCAGTTACAGATTGCTAAATTAATGAATCGTAATGAGTAGGATTGGGCTCCAACCTCTACACCCAATCCTACACAACTTTTAGAAGACATCTGAAGGCAGCCCTGTATCAGGAAGTTTTTAACATTTGACTTTGAATAAGGATTCCTTAAATCAGAGCATAACATAGTTTTTATAAAACCTGATTGTTGTAAAGAGTAGATTAATGGGAAATGTTTGAAGATGAGCTGTCTACTATTCAATATAATGTCCTACCTTATTACAGTTGGCCCCATCTTAATGATGCTTCCATGTCTGCAGTGGTTAATTGTAGAAAGATGTGGACTCTGCAGAAGAGTTGAGTGAGGTCTTACTTGATAAAGAAAAGAAGAAATAAATTTATAATTGATTCAGAACAAAATGGAACAGTTGAAGAAAAAACATCCTGTGTAAAAGTGCAAATAAAGTTTAATGCAGAGAATTGTGGTAAGCGGAGTGTGTTTAATTCGCAGTAATAAAGGCCAATTTCGGCAAACATATTTTGACCAATTTGCTTTTGTTTCCCAGCTGAAACGTTCCTCAAATCTTGTGGCTTTTGTGTTGCGCTTAAAGAGGTTTTAGATAGTTGTGTGAAAATATAAATATTGAAGTTCTGATTGGAGTTAGGCAATAAGACAAGAAGAAAATATTGGAAAATCCTATTAAAGTCAGATGTTGGATCCCATGATGAAACAAAAAATATGAACATCAGAAGATTTGTGTGTTTTGCAGACTTGAATGAGGCAGTTTCAATTTGTTAGTTCAACAGATAAGACTGAATTTTTGTCAGGTCCTTATTTTTCAGTTCAGTGACAAAAACTCCTTTCAGTGTTTATGCATACATAACAGTTGTGTGAATAATGAACTCACTGACCGTGCAATCTTATGCATGTTTAATCAAAAGTAAGACTTACTCTCAAACATGTGGGTGCATAAATTATTGTAGACTTACAACACAATCTTAACCATGACACCTACTCAGAAGTAAGTCCTGTTGAATTCAGTGGGGCTTACTGCTCTGTAAGTGGAGTTAAGATTGCAGCCTTATTCTTGTAAGTGATACTAAAACTGTATTCAGTCGTTTGAAACTTTCTGCCAGTTCTTAAAACACACCGTTGTGTTCCTTTTTGCAGTAATTAACCTTCCCTTTTAATATATAACATTTCAGTGTGTTGAAATTCATAGAATTATAAGTATTCACGTGTATGAACTTACAAAGGCAAGAAGATTACTGGTCTGTCTTTTTTGGATAAGGACTCGGAACAATCGATGAAGCACTTTTTGCAGGTTCTTATTTCAGTGTTTTATTTAGAATCCAAGCTCAGTCGATCTGTAGAACTTCAAAGTCTTAATTATGAAGTTTCATTTGGTGATCTTGTTGCACAAGCAAAAGTCACTGGTGCCTCCTTCCGTCCTCTGCTGCTCCCCACAGGTCCCAAAGACACCCCCCCCCCGAGCAACTTTGTGCTCAATATTATACAATAACTCTTGTAACATATAGTCAAGGTTGTTCTCGCATTTGGGAGTGGTACGTGTGTGTGTCTGTGAGACCATTTGTTTTCTTAATTTTAAGTAATACTAAATTTAAGAGATGCAACTGCATTAGGTGCTCACTTTTCAAAAAATATTTGAGTTACTCAAAATATTCTACTTTCCTTTTAATAATGTTGCGGCGATACAGAAAAGCAACTTTCATATTCCTGGAAGGAGCATTATTTAAATACTTCCTGCTATGAGTCCTTTTTTTGTTTGTTTGTTAAAGGAAGCTGTACTCAAAGATGAAATAAACCAATTTCAGAAAATGTTTTTCAAAAGCTGTAAACTCAAAATAGTGAACGGAAGGTTTATGATTTATTCCTCACAGTTAGGATTGCATAGTCGCTCTTGTTTGAAGGGGTGTCCCGATTCAAGAATATTTTGATCCTTTAGAATAGGAATCTCACGTATTTCTAAATTTCTGTATACTAAAAGAGCTCCTAAATGCTTTTGTTTTGGAAATTTGATTTTGTTTGACAGCAGATAATAGCAGGAGATTACGAAGAGATATGATGTGCAAGTTGACTAAGATAAGTCAGGGCAGTTGTGCATGAAGAAATGCATTATTTAAAAAGAACACAAAAAAGCACATATTTGCGTAAAATTTGCGTGTGCTACTTTATACATGTAGATTTAAATTTATAAAGAATTGCTATAATTATAAGGGTAAAGGATAAATTTGGGGCCAGGTAACCTGTGTGCCTCCTCTATGTCTGCTGATGGGCCACTGCTCGTCTTTATCTTCAAACCCGACTGAAAAAAAAATAAAGGATTCCTGGAGTATAGTCCTCTGACACGCCTTCAAGTAGAGGACTATTCTGTGTTAAGTAGGGTATGTGGCCGCCCTATGTTCAGTTGTGCAGACATGTATGTGAAGAAAGTGTAAACTTCCCTTTTCCAGGGTTGTAGCAATTCACTTTAGTAGTGCCACTTGAGGTGGGGGTTTTGGGGTTTTTTCTGGGGCTGATTCTGGAGCCAGAGAGTAGTTGTACACAAGGATGAGCAATTCAGTTTTTAAACAACAATTATGAGTGCCTCGTTAAGGAATGGGAAATGTCTCCTTTTATAATGCTGTACTTTCTCATTACAATCTGCCCAGTGAAGTACCGTATTTTTTGCTCTATAAGACTCACTTTCCCCCTCCTAAAAAGTAAGGGGAAATGTGTGTGCGTCTTATGGAGCGAATGCAGGCTGCGCAGCTATCCCAGAAGCCAGAACAGCAAGAGGGATTGCTGCTTTCACTGCGCAGTGATCCCTCTTGCTGTTCTGGCTTCCGAGATCCAGAAATTTATTTTTCTTGTTTTCCTCCAAAAACTAGGTGCGTCTTATAGTCTGGTGCGTCTTATAGAGCGAAAAATACGGTGATTGAAATACCATAAAGTAAACTCTTTAATGCCTTATGGATGCACTTCCATTTTTGAAACAGGTTATCACTGCAGAGTGACATAAATGCTCCTGTATTATTTGTTTGTTCTTAATGCAGTCAACAAAAAGATTGCATATTTTATTCTAATTGATTTTTATTATTATGCAATCTGTTGATTTTTCAAGTACTGCTCTGTCTCTGCAGTGCGTAAATCACATGAACTTTTTTGTTTAGTTTTGTTACCAGCAGCTGTACTTTAAAATTTTGCCTCAGTTTTTTAAACAACATTTTTAGCGTCTCCACATTACATCTCTTTCAACATTTGCAGATAAAAAAATATGCAAGCAGTCAATTTTTGTGTTTATCGTTTCTATTCTTTCATTACTTTGAATAACTGGATATGAGTAAGGAAAGAATGTGGAACCCTCAAGTTTGAATTTTGGTGCATCTTCAGACCCTTCTACTTCGGATTTGCTGTCGTGCTTTCTTGCCCTTTTAATTTTGGGTGCATTTTTAAAGAGTTGTTGTCATTTAAATGTAACTTTTAGTAGAACAAAAGTAATGGAATAAAATGTGCATGCTATGCCTGTTAATAAAAGTAATTATAGGTCCCAAATTGCCTTCTACTTGTAGACTAGTTTTTGTTCCCCATTTGTTGATGTAAACCAGGAACTGAGCAAGGTAACCATTTTCATGAGATTAGAGGCAGCCAGGCTGACTGTCTCTTGGCTTTTTGCTCCCCCCACTTAAATGCATGCCCACCCCTATCTTCTGTTTAGATATCACTTGCTTTTTGGAGTTTCACATTACTGCAGCAATTGATCTGAGTGACCTAGCTTAAGAACTTTAACATTGCAGTTGCAACTTAAACCAAATGTGTACCCTCAAGAGGCAAATCATCTGAAAAACTGGTCAGTTGTGATTATGACCTACTGTACTTTCTCCCCGCAAACCTGAATAGGATAGCACTGGAAATCATCAGTTGCTTAAACAGGCGGGTGACATAAATCTAATTTCTGCTTATACAAATGCAGCACTTTTGCAGCTTTAGAATAAGCATTTGAACCAGCTGTGCCAACTTTTCACAGTTGCTGTTCCTGAAAGTTTAAACTTTGTGTTTTATTCTGTTTCACTTAACCATCAGACCCTGAGTTTTAAACTTAGAAATTAGGGTCAAGAATTTGGAAATTAGATGCTAATTGTGCATCAAAGCTTTGACCTGTAATTCTCAAATATCTTCCATGTAAAAATCGTTACTGTTGCGGAGACCTTTATCCTATTAAAAATCAGATAAACATGCCTAGACCGTACCAGGAATAGATGAATATTTAAATGATTCTTTTCATTATAGAGACATGAACTTTACCTTCAAAATGTGCAATACTTTGTATGCTTTTGCAGAGTAAATCTAGGTGATCTCAGTGGGACTCTGTAGTTTCAAGTAAACATGCATGGAATTAGACTAATAAGCCTATAATATTGGGTCAGCGACTTGTCTAAAATATATTTTTCATAATTCAGTTGTTTAGGCTCTTACATAATGCAGTTGGTGGACTTGTGCTTATTCTGCAGTGCTCTTTTTGTGAAAGGATTGCTCAAGTTTGAAAAATATTAATCGAACTTTACTTTTGGATCTGTATTTCTGAACTACACATGATAGAATATGGATAGAACAGCTCTAACAAAAATAAGAATTTACAAAAACAAATGAATCTTCGGCTTCTCAATTTTGATTCCTTAGAATTTTTAACATCTCACATTTAGGTTTTGACTATTTCGGTTTTTGTACTACTCAACAAGTAATATACAACCACTGCATCATTTTATCATTTGCATGAGATTAGAAGAAAATTACTACACCACCTTGAGTTTTAACAAAGCCTGAATTGTAATTAGTAACACCAGTGATTTTAAAGGCATAACGACCTCTTTAATGTACTACACCTCTTTTATGTAATGACACCAGTTTACACAGAAATAAACTGTCTTTATTCTAAGATTTAGAAGATGCTTTCTGACACCATAGATGTGACCCCTCATTTTTCATGCAGTTAACATTTTCTATCTGCAGTTAAAAAACATTGAACATTTAAAATCCAAATTATGCAACAATTTCCCCAACCCATATGCTCTGCAAAGTGTTCATACACAATGTGTAATATCTTGTAATTTTTTTATTTTGTGCCTGAATATTACTCTGTTTTTTTAAGTAAAAGCAACAACAGAACTCCAAGATCCTTGATTTTGATATTGATGTCTGAATGAAGAACCACATTTTTAAATGTTGTCTTCCTTTCAGTAATGAATTGTTGTTATTACTATTACTATTAAATTTATATCCTGCCTTTTTCCCAGACCAGGACTTGAAAGCAGCTTATACAAATTAAAACAACACAGATAAAATACAGAAGGCTTAAAACATATAAAATATAGTAATTAAAAAGTAATTAAACTGGAGTAGAATTAAAACAATATAAAAAACAGTTACAGTGGTACCTCAGGTTACATACGCTTCAGGTTACATATGCTTCAGGTTACAGACTCCACTAACCCAGAAATATTACCTCGGGTTAAGAACTTTGCTTCAGGATGAGTACAGAAATCGTGCTCCGGCAGCGGGAGGCCCCATTAGCTAAAGTGGTGCTTCAGGTTAAGAACAGTTTCAGGTTAAATATGGACCTCCGGAATGAATTAAGTACTTAACCTGAGGTACCACTGTATATTAAAATACAGATAGTAAAAGCAGCACAGCAGTATTCAAAAGCCCTTTCCTTAAAAAAACGGTCCTGCAACGCCTGCTGCAATAAAGCAGTCTTTTCTTGATGGCGGAATAGCAGCAAGGAGTGAGCCAGTCTAGCTTATTTAGGGAGCAGCCACCAAGAAGGCCCTCTTGAGAAATGTATCTTAGTGGTAATTCCTTTGTGAATGAATTTTGAAAAGCAATTGCAATTGAGATTTGTCAGGTGAGGATTCAGCACTTTGATGTGAAGGGTTGTGCAGAGGATCATGAAGGTATCCTTTTTATTTATTTGTTACACTTATCCCCTGCCTTTCCATACAAAAGGTTTTTCTTCTGAAAACCAACCCTGTATTTCCATGCTCCATCTTATTGGCAATTTCCCTTCTTGGGCAAGATAGTTGAACAAGTGTACATCACTTATTTGGGAACACAACTGGATGTGAGCACACTTTTATAAACACCTACCAACCTGGCATGTGGTCTGTTAATAGCGTTGGGCAGGCCTTGATTAACAGTTGCTGCCTGTTGATTTATCAAGATTTTCCACCCCATAGACCCTCTTAGATCTTTGATGCCTTTGGTAGTGTTGATCATGAGAAGTTGTTGGAGACACAACTGCAGAACCTGGCAGGAATTCAAAACATAGTTGTGGAGTGCCTGGTTTTGATTATAGCATGGAGGTCTGATTTGTTATTGTCCCTTTCAGATTCGGCCTGCCCTGCCTCCTGCCCAGTGTTACATATTGAATTACTGGGTAAGATTACGTATAATCTAATGTCATCAATATGCTGATGATACCCAGCTCATTATTGTAGTTTATCTGAGCCAAGCTCTGCAGTCTTCCAGGTTCAAGCCACAGCTGGATATTTCATTATGAGTGTAATAGAACAATATCCCATCCTTTCTTCAGTGAGTATAATTAGCCTTGGACAGGTGAGAATAGCCATACAAGTGGTGGAAGGGCAAAATTATCCACCTGCAGCTTTACACATAATTTAAGTTTGTGTTTTTTTGTTTTTTAAATTTTTGGTATGACATGCTTCGTTAAGGGCTTCCCATGTTCACTTAAACTCTGAAATGTAGAGAAATTTGTGGGTCATGCCCTTAATAGGTGTACTTGGGCAATGTGGATCTTCTGTGGTTCATTCCAGCTTCATCACTACTTTATTTATTTAATTTATGGAGCATTTCCAATACAACATCTTGAAGCAACGTAACAATACAAGCATCAGCAAATAAAAAACCATTTCGGTTTCAGTACAGAGGCAAACGGAAATCTCCACTTAAAAGGCTTGTAGGAAAATGAAGGTCTTCAGTAGCTCCTGAAAATAAAATAGAGATGGCAGCCAGAGGCATAGCGGTGAACTTGAGTCTACTGAACACATGGAGTCCATGTAACTGAATCTATCAGTCCACGTTACAAACACCTTACCTAACTACAAGGTATGCATGTATCCTGATTTTAATATATAAAGCATTAAAAGCAGTAGGTCCAGTTGCCTAAGAGACCCCCTCTTCTTCCATATTTTATTATTTAAATTATGTTTGTTCTGCTTCTTGTGATCCATGGGGATGCCCAATATTGTGGTGGCCCAAACAAGAGGATGTTGGTAGTTTCTGGTTGCCCAAGCAAGACGGCGAGGAAAAAGAAGGCTAGGTAAAGGCAGCACCTAGGAGGGAAATAAAGGTGGGGGGGTTCAGGACCATGGATAGAGCTTTTGCAGTGGTGACGAAACAGTCAAGTTGTCTTAGTGAGCAACTGGCTGAGTTTTGCAGCAGGCCTAGGTAGTCATTGACTAAATGTTCCCTACCCCGAGTGCCACCTCCCGTCAGTTAAAGGACCTTGTTCTTTCTTCTGTAGCCATCGATTTCTTCAAGGTAGTGGGGTTTCCAGCTATGGAAATCTCCATCTCATCCTCACAGTTGCAATTCTGGAGGACTAACTCCAAGGAGGTCTGTTCTAGGATCATTAGGGCGCTGACCCTAAACAAAATTCATTAAAAGTAAGCCCTTTTTATTGTAGCAGAACAAGCTTCCCCAAGAAAGGTGCAGTGGTAAGAATACTTGCAAGCAGTGCTTCCCCCCCCCCCTAGAAAAATAGGTGCCCTTCCTTACCATGGAGATGTTACAGTAGATGCCACATTTTTTAACAACAACAAAAAGAGGTGCCGGTACTGCATACCCTTTGGTATCCCCTAAAAAAACCCCACTGCTTGCAAGAAAGTAAGTCCTATATCCCTTTCTCAACCCCCCTGGGAAAGGAATATAGGCCAAGAGATAAACGTCTATGAATGGAGATGGACCTGGACAAAAATCCAACCGTCCTAAACCAATGCCAGCAGACCTAAGAGAAAATATTGTAAAGATCTGATTTCAGTGGTACCTTATCTCTCATATACTAAGGGGATGCTTATTCTGGGACTTGCTGAACATCGGGCTGTTCTGGAGCCTAACTGCTAGCTCAGTTAATGAAATGATAGGATATTCTTTACTATTAGAAAGAAAAGGTATGATTTGAGTTATTTACAGGATCAGATAGCAGCAGTTGATATGAAAATAACTGTGAAAATATGCATAGAAAACTGAAAGAAAAATAATCCCCCAATGGAATGGAGCATTATAACTGATTAAATTAACATTTAAGGAAGACCAGATTTGAGAACTTGAGCAAACATTTGGAACACTGGTCACTATTAATTACTTTTTCAAATGACAATATACAACCCTGCCACACTTTCCCACTGCTGTAAAAAGCGTTTTCTCTTTACTTTGGTTTGCTGATAATTTGTGGTTACTTTATATTTATTTTATCTCTCATTTATTGATGTTAATTTCCTGTTGTTTTCTGTTTATGCCTATGCTAATCTACATTGTTATGTTGATTTATTTATTTTGAAAAAGTAATTATTTAATTTAAAAAAATGTTTAAGAAGGCAAAACCTATTTAATGGATTTTGAGCAAACCTGTCTAGGGTGTGTCTTTCAGTGAGTTGTGGATTCTAGGAGCAGATGTTAAACTGCCCACCATCAAAATATTTTGGCAAGACGTGCAGCTCATTGAAAGTATTGTTCCTTGTGTCTTCCTGTTGTATTTAAGTCTGCTTTAATTAAAAATTATATATCCCTTTGAATAATAGAGAAAACTCAAAGTCAAATGTGTATGCCTGTACCCCAGTTACTGAAGGCTTCAGATAAAAATACTTTGCTTGTCTCCTGTCACTGTTAACAAAAGACAGAAGTTTTAACTGCCTTATCAAAAAAGATAAAGTATTTGTTCTGTTACTTTTAACATGATATGATTGGGTTCTTTCATCTCTGCCTCCCCCCCTCAAAGAAAAAGTGATGCTTGCAGGCCTACAGATAAAGCATCTTCAAACTACAAACTAAGCAAAAGTCGCAGAGAGATGAACATACTATCTCAAGACACCAGCATGCTAGCACAATGCTGAAATCTTTGTTGCCATCTAGTGGATATCCCTGTTGTATGCAGGAGGTTGTGCATTGCTGCTAAATTTATAAAAGCTTTCCTTCTGGCAAAGAGTATCTTTGGTGCCATTCCATTAAAGACTGCTCCCTGGGTCTCAGAAGGAAGCAGTCCTAATCTTTAAAAAGACTTCGTTATTTTAAGATGTGCAACTACTCATTCTACATGCCTATTTTATAGTTGTGTTTTTAATTTTCGTCTATTGTTATAATGGTTCTCTCGGTTTTATATACATCCTGAAATGAAATAATAATATTAAACAGCATTATAAAAAAAGAAAGGGGAGGCAGCCCTATTTAACCACGTGAGAGATATCACTTCTGGGGGTGCTACACTCTTTCTGCTGTCTTCTGCTTTAGCACAAAAGACTTTAGCTAAAGGTAAAGGTACCCCTGACCATTAGGTCCAGTCATGGACGACTCTGGGGTAGCGGCGCTCATCTCACTTTACTGGCTGAGGGAGCTGGTGTTTGTCCGCAGACAGCTTCTGGGTTATGCGGCCAGCATGACTAAGCTGCTTCTGGCAGCGCATGGAAACACTGTTTACCTTCCCGCCGGAGCGGTACCTGTTTATCTACTTGCACTTTGACATGCTTTTGAACTGCTAGGTTGGCAGGAGCAGGGACCGAGCAATGGGAGCTCACCCTATTGCGGGGATTCGAAGGGAATTTAGCTAGGCGACACCTATTTTTGTTGCCTTTTCAACCGCTGCTCTCTCCCAACAACCTTTTTTGAGCTCAGAGGCATATTCTATTTGGATTTATCAGTCCGATAGATCGATCGCCCCATTCTGAACTGAGGCTGACTTGGAATTTGGTGGCTACTTTAGTCAGGGCCACATCGTACCTGCCTGTTTCTACCTGTCTTGCTTGATCTGGGAGCAGTGGCTATTTTCTGTTGCTTCCCCGCCACAGTCCTTATTTTCCAGCACGATGCCTAAGATTTTCCTGAGTCCTGTGGAGGTCATGGAGGTCGTGGTCTGACCCTCAGGAGGAGTAGGAAGATCTTGGGGATTTGATTTTGAGGATGCTGGGGAGGTTCCCGGGGGGTGAGGGGATGGCACTCTCCAAAGAAGGCTCAGGCCAATTCTCAGATTACCCACCTTCCAAACATGCACTCTGTAGCTCCTCAAGCTGTGGAGCCACCTCTGGTGCCTTCCCTGTTAAGCAGGAACCTCCCCCTTCAGGAGAAGCAGCTGGGAGTAAACCGGATGCCAAGCCAGCGCCACTCCACCTTTGTCACCTGGAGACTACAGCACTGACTCACGCAACAGCACCTAACCTGCCCAGTGGACGGAGTGCCTGTTTGCTTGCCCAGACTCCCAACCGCTTGCAGCACTCAATATTGTGCTCACCCCATCATTCAAAAGGAAAGTGCAGGGGGCATGTCACTTGTTGGTTCAACATCTTAGCTCGTGCCTAGCTATGCCTTTGCCCTCTCATGTAACGGCTGATTCTTGCAACCTGTGACTTGCCTTAGGTACTGTTCTAATCTGAAAATAAACACCTTTAGCAAAACTGGAGTTCCGGTTCCTCGTGGGTCTGGCAGTGGTTGACAGAAGGTAGGCCTAAGTTGGTCTGCCTTGCTGGAATTAGTGCATCAGGGCAATTTGAGTGCTCTTTGAAAATAGCCCTCACCGTGCATTTGATGTTCAAGTATCATATCTTGGGCACATAAAATGCTTTTCTTTTCCCTTTCATTTTTAAATCCATTATTTACATTTTCCTTTTTTTATTTTTATTATTCAGGTCACTGAATAATTTTATTATTCAGCTTTTTATTATTCAGGTTATTTACATTTTGCTTTTTTATTATTATTATTCAGGTCAATAACATCGGGAAACTGAAAGATTTTCTTCTGCAGCACAGGAAAGATTATATTAATGCCTACAGGTAAGTATTGCAATAGGAACAGTGGGTGGGTGGTGAAGAAGGGAAACATTCTTGGACTGATGCACTCTCCCTTGGTGGAAAGCTCTTGTGCTAAATTTCCACTCTGATTAGTGAACCTGTGCTCATAGTCAAAGAATGTTAAATTGGTTTCCCTCTGAACAGGAAGAATAAAAGGTTGTGGTAAAAAAGAAAGTTGTGTTTGTTTAATGAAAAGAAGTTCTGGAACCTTGTCTGTTGTGATGGATTGAGATGGCTGTGGATGCATGGATTCCGGTTCATACCTACAGCCTTTGCACTAGGAAGTTGCTGCCACCACCTCCAACCAAAAGACCACAGCCACTTTTGGGATTAAGCCTGCACATGGAATCTGGGGGACAACCAAGCTAGCTGCCACCAGCTTGCACCACTGCTTCCCTTTTCGGCTTCGTGCCAGAGCCTGTAGTGTAGAGGTGCTGCCTTGCTCATGTGGAAAAGCTCTTTGAACTTGAAAGTCACTTCAGTCAAAGCCCAGTGTTCATTTTAAAAAACAAAAACTTGTGGTCTGGGTAAGATAGTAAAAGAGGAATAAGAAATGGAATGTTGAAGGAAAATCCAAAGATTATTTCACATTTGAATATCTAGGCAGTTTCTAAGTGCAGATATGCCCAAGCAGAGATGAAGGACAACTGCTTGAAGTGTGGAAGAAAAAGCTGGTGGTTTCCATAGTGGGAGGGAAAATATCTTTTGAACACACGCACACACATATATGTACCCTGTTTTTTCACTGACAGGGATTCAAGGCGGCTTATGGATAAAAATAAGAAATAATCTCTCTTTAATTCTTTTTAGTCATGTGGTAGAATGGTTAAACCACATCACCAGGTGGCAGTGTTCATCTTTTGGATTTAATAGCGGTATTTATTTTATGAGAAGAGGTAACTACTGTGGGAGCAGTACCCTGACACTAGTTGCAGTGGACTTAAGGAAACAGAAGTGGAGTGTGGTAAAATAAAGTTAACAATGCTGACTGTTTTCCCAGCCATGTCATGTCTGAGTATGTGCGGATGACAGACACTGAGCGAGACCAGATTGACCAGGATGCCCAGATCTTTATGAGAACATGTGCTGATGCAATTCAGCAACTCAGAACAGAAGGTAAATTGATTAAAATAATGTGTGAGTTGTGCCAGATGTTTGAAGCGTTTATCTGCGAAGCGTAATGCTTTTGTGTTTCTTTGTTTTTTTAGCACACAAGGACATCCATTCCCCGCAAGTGAAGCAGCACAGAGAAGCTGTCCTAGATTTCATTGGAGACTATTTAAAAAGTATATATTTTTCTTGAAATTGTGGTGTTTTTTATTTTGTATAGCCACAATTATTTTCTTTAAGCTTAGACCAAAATGCTCTGCATCGCTGTAGCCTTTTCATAAGTGCTTCCCTGTTTCCATTGCTGGGACAGCTAGACAGTCAGAGTTGAAGGGTGACAATAAGGCAGTGGTCTGTAGGGAGGAAAGTTATAGATATGTTGTGTCCCAAGTAACATTTGTGGGCAACTGGAACCTTGAGTTTCAATGCACACAAGTCAACTGGCTTTTAAAAAGCAAAGCAGATTTCAAACTGCCTTTGGAAGGAAAGCTAAGAAGAGTTTAAGTTAACTCCTTAGGGTATCCCTAACAAGTCCACTAAAATTAACAAGCCCATCAAAAATATTACAGTATTGTTGGGGAGTTGCAAGCAATAGATACTTAAAGAGGGAGAAAAATACTTTTTTTGTGCTAACACTAGAAGCCTTAAATTCAGAATAGGTTTGTTATATGAAGGAAGAATACCGAACCCTCAAACCTGGTGGAGCATTATCACTGGTATGGATCACCCTAGATTAGAGTGGTTCATGACATCCTGAAGTGTAGTTAATACTAAATACGGTAGGTCAATAGTGGTAAACTACAGCCCTTCATAGTTTTGAACCCCTGCTGTGGGGTGCGGGTTAGACTGAGGCTTAGTGTAGCTTTCAACTGCTCTGCAGTCTTGTATATTCCTTTTGTGAGGAAACAAGAAGGGGACACATAGTAGAAACTTTATAAAGTTATGAACAATAAAGTGAAGTGAACTTCATTCTGTGCAGACTAGTTTTTTCTTAATAAAAAATTATAATTCATGCCTATTCAGTAAAATTGATTGGTAGTAATGTTCAGAACACACAACTTTGATAAAATCCATTTATTAGGTATAGTGAGAACATGCCTACCAATGACTATTAGCTCCAATAGCTTAAAAATTGATCCTCTATGTTCAGAAGTGCTATATCAAAGAGGTAGCATATACTACAAAGGTGGTATATTGTCAGTCAGACACCCATCATATTCAACCTGTGGGTTTTATAGGCACATCCGGGTGGTTCCTGATCTAGCAAGACACTTTTTATGTTAATGTATACCATTTTCCTCTTGTTTACATGGCATCTTCATAACTATAAAGGAGTGTGTAAGCTGTATTCAGAACAAAGGGCTATCCGGGTCAAGCGAGTAGTTGATAAGAAAAGATTGTAAGTAATATTCCTTTAAATCCGTGCTTTTGATATTCTTTGGAACTCTCATTAAATTTGTGAGCAGGTGAAATGTCTCCGTAGTAAATAGGTATGTTCTTCATTCACATGCCTCAGAAAGCCAAACTGCACCTTACAAGGGATGCACAAAAGTGCAGGATCCCAAAGAGGAAGGTGCTCCTGCTTTGCTCCTCCCCAGTCCTTTTCGTTTCTTCACTGCTTTGGTTTGGTTTAGTATGTCGTCGGAATCTGAGCTTGTGTATAAGCTCTCTCCTCACTAACCACAAATCATAGCCAAGAACAAACCTTGGCTGCTGCTGAAGGAGAGAGCTTAACCACAAGCCTGGGTTTGAATGACACCCTAAGACATGGGTAGGCAAACCAAAGCTCGGGCCCAGTTGCCTTCTGGATCCGGCCTGAGGACCGTCTGGTGTGGATCTGATTGTTCGGGCTGTGCCAGTGCGCGCGTTCAGCGGTGCCTCCTCCCTCCCTCCTCCTGGCTTCTCCCCGCTCTGCCTAGAGGCGAGAGGAAGGGGGCTGGGCTTTGTTGGTGACAACAGCAGCAGCGCTAGCGCTCAAGCAGCCGCCATTGTAAGCAGGCTCAATTCGGTCTTTGTTGCTGCCAGCCCCTCTCCAGAGCCCTTTTGTGCGCCGCTCACAAGACACAGGTAAGCAGTCACCGGGGCTCATCCAGTGCTGTGGAGAAGGGAGGGGAGAGTCGGCGGGGGGTGGCTTACCTGAGTAGAGTATGTCCTTTTATTTAAAATGCATCTCTGGGTTATTTGTGGGAATTCATTCATTTTCCTCCAAAATATAGTCCAGCCCCCCACAAGGTCTGAGGGACAGTCGACCAGCCCCCTGCTGAAAAAGTTTGCCAACCTCTGCCCTGAGACAAACCTTGGTTTAGTTGAGTACAACATGGGAGTAAAAAAGTTTGGGGCGGAGTAATACAGATGCAAACTCCTCTCCAGGAATTTGCATGGTCCTAACAAGCCACCCATAGCTTCACTTACTGCAGCTTGCACAAGAAGGCGTTCTCCCTCCTCCATCTCTCTTTCTCACACCCGCATACTTTTTCTCCAGTTCTGAGTGTGACACAAACATTGAATTTCTTTTTACTTTCTTGTAGAGTTGGTTTACAACAACCTTCCAAGGGTTTCGTTTGTTTGCTTCCCCCCATTTTTATCTTGCCTTTGGCGTTCTATAAGGCTCTCAGGGTAACTTAGTTTCATTAAACTCTTCTAAAGGTTTGCCATCCAGCAGGAAAGTGAAGTATGTATGTGGCTGGATGCTTAGCCGTTCTTGCCTCATGTCATTGAAGCCGCTGCTGTTAGACCTCATGCAGAAAAATGGGAAGAGCCATGTTTCTCTTCCTTACTGAGACTAGTAGCTTTAAAGTGTATGTTCACTGGAGTTTTAGGGGAAATGATTCTGAGGGCCACAACCTCTCCAACCTGGAAGTATTTCCTAATAGAGCAACCATCAAATCTGGGCATATTAGTAGGAAACGAAAACTTCTGGATCTTTAGACTCAACCCCCACACTCATGGACTTAATCTGGAGGGCAACACTTAATTTCTCTCTTGTTATTTTTTATTTTAAAAAGCCTTTTGTACATGCCACACTTCTTAAAATTATTCTGAGTATTCTTAATGCAAAGGTGGAGATGTTTAACAAAGCAGTGTTAAATCTCTCTATTCCAACATTTATTTATTTTCCATGTATTATTGCTGAGTATCGGTCAGCACCTTCCAGAGCCTGTTTATTTACAGCGCTGCCAGACTGGTTTTAAGATTACAAAACCAGTCGTGTAGAGCACCTGCTTTCCCAGGTAGGACTGGGAAAGACTTGTGCCTTTAAGCCTGGCGATCTCTTGCCCATCAGTGTAGACCATGGTTCTTCAACCTTGGCTCCCCAAGGCTAGGGATGATGAGACTTGTAGTTCTTCGACATTTGGGGATGCAGGAACACTGGTGTAGACAGTACTGAACTAATGGTCTAGTTCCATATAAGGCAGCTTCTTATGTTCTGCAATTTATTACAGAAAATATACATATTTTAGCACTCTTTCCAGACACATAATTCATTATAGAATAGAAGCATCCTTTTTACAGATCTGTACGTGGCTCTTTTGGGAAAGCAATTGCAAAGTTCCAGATGCCACCAGAGCAGCAACTGTTAGCTCTTACTGCATGAAAGGAACTTGACATTACAGAGGCCGGCAAGGAGGAGTGGTATCTCATCTGTTGCCTTATCATATGGCACCACAAGCCCAACTGCTGTGTGTATAGACCTGCCCCAACTTTCCTCCAGCTGAAGGGAGAGATGTGCTATTCCAGCATAATGGACCATGGTATGAGCCTGTAGCTGCACTTGATCTTGGTTTGCTTGCTCTTAATTGTTTATGTATTTGCTCATTTAGATCCAGGCTTGAGCCAGAACAGAGTGATAAATCCAAAGCAACTTCTCCTGAAAGAACCGCTCAAACAACTTCGGAAGAATCTGAAGAGAAACTCACTTGTGAAGACAACAGAGGTGATATTTCAGTCCGGTTCTATCTCCATGTTCCACTTTTTAGAGGTGGTGTGTTTGTATGTGATGAGCATTTGCTCAGGTTTTTTTGCAAATTGGTGTTTGTTGATTCAGCAGTAAACAGTGGGTTTACTGGAAATCATGGGACAAATGGAAGTGTGAATGGGCCCAGAGTGTGACATGGGGAGAAACTTGCCTACTTTGGCTTTCCCTGAAAGACCTCATGGGAGTGAGGCAGAAGGAGACTCTACGGACAGGGATGCATGGTTTCTCCTATGGGGATTCAGCAGCATATGGGTCAACTAGAATAATTCCAGTCCTTCCTGAACTGACTGAAAACAATGCATCCACTATAGACTGGGTTACTCCAAGACTGGATTTCTGCAGTGCACTCTCTCTGGGGTTTCCCTTGCACTTGATCCAGAAGCTGCAGTTAGTGCAGAGTGCTGCAACACTCCCAAGGCCTTGTCAGCATAGAACCGGTGCACTCAGAGAACTGCTTCTGGGCCAGGTTCAAGGTGTGGCTATTAGTACGCAAAACCCTTAATAATTTGGGACCAGTTTACCAATGAGATTGCCTTACCCCACATGTGCCCCTTTGACCGCTTTGGTGGGCTGAATTTGCACCACCACATATGCCATATAATACCCATCCCACATTTTTAAGAGCTTAATCGTTTAGTGTGGCAGCGCTTACACTCCCTGTCTGTTGAGATCAAGCAGGTGCCTTCACTGTACAGTAGTACCTCGGGTTACAAATGCTTCGGGTTACAAACTCCGCTAACCCAGAAGTAGTACCTCGGGTTACAAACTTTGCCCCAGGATGAGAACAGAAATCACGCGCCAGCGGTAGGCCCCATTAGCAAAAGGTTAAGAACAGTTTTGGGTTAAGAACGGACCTCTGGAACGAATTAAGTTTGTAAGCCAAGGTACCACTGTACTCCTTTTCGGTGTTTGCTAAAAGCATCCTTGTTCAGACAACCTCAATTAGAAATGTGTTTTAATATTTTAATTTTTGTAATTTTTTAAAAGTAGGGTTGCGAATGTTTTCTTGGTTTTACTGTTCTGTTGTCTGTAAACCCTCTGAGCTTCCATTACAATCAAGCAATGTATAAATTTTCTGAAATAAATAAATAAGTGTGCAAACATGAAAATCGCATCCCCCCTGTGTTTCCTGTAGGAGACAGGGTGCTATGGCGACCAGAGCTAATCTGGGACTAAGGGCACCTGCTTCTGTGAGCTCTCGCCTTCCCCTGTTTCTTGATATCCATCCCGGTTGCAGTTGCCTAACAATAAGAGCACTGGCACTGGTAGTACTTAAAATTAATTGGTTCCTAGGGGCTAATAGAGGGAACTGGGTGGAATTAACGTTCTGTCTGTCAAGCGTTGCATCTTGCCAGGTGGACCAGTCGGCCCTCTCCTCTCCCCGCCTTGCTGTTTTTGGGGGTTCTCCCAGTCCCCTCCCAGCCAATTTTGGGTCATGTAGGGGAAGCAGGGGAAGCCCTGTTGTGCCAGCAGAAGTCCTTGTGTGTATTAGATTACTCTTCCCCACTCTTTCTCTGTTTGTAGTTCTGTAAGCTGACTTTTTCTGGTTTTGTGAATATTGTAAATAAGCATAGGGCTGTAGGTGATAGCTGGCACTTTTAAATGAAAACCACATTGGCTTTTTGTTCAAAGTGTGGATGTAGTTAAAGCAAACATGACTATATCCTTCAGTTAAACAAAACAATCTGATTTCAGAGCTGTGTACTTCACCTAACGTAGCTTTAGTTTGCAGAATTGGTACCATTTAATGCAAGAGAGATTATCTGCTTCTGAATAATAAGCAGATATTCTGTTCTCAGCACTGGTGTGTACCTTACACAGGGAAAGGCTATTTCTTGTCAAACCAGCATCATTTCCCTTCCCAGTTCCTTCAGGCAGTGTCATTTTTTGAGGTAGGTCATCAGTTTTCGTAAAGGTTGCACAAGAAGGTGGGAGATGGGGAAAAGGCATTTCCGGAAAAAGCTATCAAACCTCTGGCATTTGGGGGGAAAGTTTTTTGCTTTTTAGTGTTTGGTGTTGTATTGTGTTTTTACTATTTTTGGTGGGAGCCATCCAGGGTGGGGTATAAAATAATGTTGTTGTTGAAGCATAAACAGCAGGGATATTTTTTTAAAAAATCAGGAAGTAGGAACAAAAGATATGGAACTGGGTGTGAATTACCGTATTTTTCGCTCTATAACACGCACCTGACCATAACACGCACATCGTTTTTAGAGGAGGAAAACAAGGGAAAAAACATTCTGAATGAAACAGTGGATGTATCATTTTTGTGCTTCATGCTGTGGCCACAGACATGTGATCTGATGGTGAATTTGGGGTGACCCAATGCAAAAATCCTGAGAATTCCTGTGGATCCATGCTTTGTAACCACGTTTTTGCACCATTGCAGCCCCAGGCAACAGTGGGTGCGTGATTTTTTTGGTGCAGGCTGTAGCCATGGACATGCTATGTGATCTGATGGTGAATTTGGGGTGACCCAATGCAAAGATCCTGAGGATCCATGTTGGATCCATGCTTTGTAACCACGTTTTTGCACCATTGCAGCAACAGTGGGTGCGTGATTTTTTTGGTGCAGGCTGTAGCCATGGACATGCTATGTGATCTGATGGTGAATTTGGGGTGACGCAATGCAAAGATCCTGTGGATCCATGCTTTTTAACCACGTTTTTGCACCATTGCAGCCCCAGGCAACAGTGGGTGCGTGATTTTGGGGGGGCAGGCTGTAGCCATGGACATGCTATGTGATCTGATGGTGAATTTGGGGTGACCCAATGCAAAGATCCTGAGGATCCATGTGGATCCATGCTTTTTAACCACGTTTTTGCACCATTGCAGCCCCAGGCAACAGTGGGTGCGTGATTTTGGGGGGGCAGGCTGTAGCCATGGACATGCTATGTGATCTGATGGTGAATTTGGGGTGACCCAATGCAAAGATCCTGAGGATCCATGTGGATCTATGCTTTGTAACCACATTTTAAGTGGGGAGCGAAGGAAAAACAAAGAAGGGACATGAGAGGGGTGTGCAGAGAAGCAGCTGGCTAAGAATGCAGGAGAGGGATTTAACGGGAGGGAGGAAAGAAAGGCAAAAGTTTCCCCCCACCCAAGCCAGCCATCTCTCTCTCTCTCTCTCTCTCTCTCTCTCTCTCTCCCTCCCTCCCTCCCTCCCTCCCCCCTCTCTCTCCCTCTCCCCCAGCAGCACCGGAGCACAGAGAGGAGTTAGAAGGAACAACACTCTGCTTTCCCCTCTGCTTGCCTGGAGGGGAGGGGCTTTGCCTGCTCTTTGTTCCGTTTCAGCAAACACAGCAACGAAACAGAGACGGGTGGGCAGTAAGACCCTGAGGCAGAATGCAGGAAAGCAGCCGCTTCCTCTTTTCAGGTTTCCCTTCTCCGTGAAGCGCGATTTGATTTTTGCCTGATTTTTCGGCTCCAGGGACCACACATTCGCTCAATAACACGCACAGACATTTCCCCTTCCTTTTTAGGAGAAAAAATCTGCGTGTTATAGAGGGGAAAATACGGTAATGAAACCACTGCCACAGTGTCCTTTCTCTTGGCAGATCAAGATGAGCAGGTGACAGCAAAGGTTGCAAGGTTTTTAGCTGGGGCAATCAATATTTGACTGTTGATTCAAAACCCTAAAATGTATTTTATATAATTGACTTTTTACTTTTATTCTTTATATATCGTATTGTTGTTTTATTGCTATGGCCGATGGCTGACGCAAATAAAGAATCATTAATTTTTAAATGAATGCATAATAGTAAAAGAACCATGGAATATTATGTTAATATATAATCACAGTGGAGAGACTCTTGTTTCTCCCTTGAAAGAAGAAATGTAGCTTTGATTTAATGTGGCAGGTGCCCTTTCCATGCCAGTGTCACTGTTCCAAAAATGTTTCATCTGCCTTCTTCAGCCTTTGTTTTAATAAAGAAGAGAGCAGTAATTCCAGACACCATGCCTCGTTACAGAGCCTAACGTGGGAGGTGTCTTTCAGTATAATACCTCATCCAGAATTGTTTTTAAACAGAAGTCCTCTGAAGGGCTTCCCAAGAGAAGCGAGCATCTCACACGGCAACGTTGCCGGTCTAATTGAAAACACTTTCAGAGGCAAGAATATAAACAAGTACAAATTAAGCAAAACACATCTCACTCAAGGATCTTGGTAGGAAAATAATGTTCACAACCAATGGCAGGCTTCAAACATAAAATAAAGTGCAGCAGTACCCTATCTAGTTTTGTACCCTTTGGAAAATTGAACAGCCAACAGTTGAGTATGGAGACTTTTAACACTATATCCCAGCAGGTGTGTTTGGTGCCTTAACCCAGGGGTCAGCAACCTTTTTCAGCCGTGGGCCAGTCCACCGTCCCTCAAACCATGTGGTGGGACAGACTATATTGGGAGGGGGGGAATGAACGAATTCCTATGCCCCACAAATAACCCAGAGATGCATTTTAATTAAAAGGACACATTCTACTCATGTAAAAACACGCTGATTCCCGGACCGTCCGCGGGCCGGATTGAGAAGGCGATTGGGCCACATCCAGCCCCCGGGCCTTAGGTTGCCTACCCCGCCTTAACTGATGTTACTTTTTGCCAATGTTGAAAATATCAGAAAGCCGCTGGATTCCATCTGAAGGAAAACAAACAAAAACAGCTTGGGCTTTTCCATATGAATGTTACATTACACTAAAATATTCCACTCTCCCAGAGAGGTACCTCTTTTGGGGGTAGAAGTGTAAGCATGGGTCACTCATCCCCAAAAATCCCCTTTATGTAATGCAAGTAGGCAACTAATAATATCAGGAGTGCTCTGGGGCATGTTCTAAAAAGTACCTTTTTTGCATAATTTAGAAATGTCTGCTGATTTAAACCTCAGCTTTAAAGCTTCTGAAAGTGCAGCATCAGTTAAGAATATGAGCATCTCAACATCTCCAATAAGAGGAAGAAGTCTGGTGGCAGGAATTAAAAGCTGGCTTTTAAAATTGAGGCAAATAAAATTATGGACAGTTCAGTTATGGCTGAACTAGGTATAATATTAAATAGGTCTAGCAGTTTTTGGCTACATGTTGAGCATAGTTTGTTTCTTCTTTTGCAGATAAGAATGTGATAGATGAACACACTAATTTTGGACTTTGGGGTGATGGCAAAGGAGAAGATGAGCTTTCACCTGAAGAAATCCAAATGGTAAGTTGTATTTTCTACCAGTTTGTTGACTTTCTCCCTAGCTAGCTATATCTACGGATTTTGAAAATGAAATAAGTCCAATGCATGCACTGAGTCATTTGCCTTTTCTGCTAAGCAACGCTTTAACAAATGCGCCCTGCGTGTTTGCTTTTCTGGTTCTTTATGTCAGTACCTGCTTAAAATTCTTAATCATATGATTGGGAAGGTGATTGTTGTCAAGCCATTATGTTCATGGGAAAGTATTTTGCAGCAATTAAGACTGCCCTTTAAGATTTTAAATTATTGCTTTAAATCTCTACTATAAATAGTTATTTCCGTTCACAAGCAGATGGAGCTATTCTAACATTAAGAATCATAAAGAAACTTCCCAAAGAAGATACTGTAATTTATTATACTTACTTTTCCATACTACCTCTGGCCTTCCAGATGTGGATTAATTACAGCTCCCATCATCCATTGCCTTTAGCCATGCTTGCTGGGACGGATGGGAATTGTAGTCCAGCAACTTTGAGAGAGCCAAAGGTTCCCCATACCTTGTATACGATGAGGATATTATTATGAATCCACTGGTACAAAAATCACTTAAGGACATTTTAAGGGCCTTCCATGCCACACAATGCCATTGTTGCATTATGATGGGATTTCAAGCTCAGTGCCTCTCAAAATCAGAGGGATCAGTGCTGCTTTCTGCTCACCTGGCCTCTCCCTCATGTGGTGTGGTTGTGCTAGACCAGGCAGGCATAGGCAAACTCGGCCCTCCAGATGTTTTTTGAGACTACAATTCCCATCATCCCTGACCGCTGGTCCTGTTAGCTAGGAATCATGGGAGTTATAGTCCCAAAACATCTGGAGGGCCGAGTTTGCCTATGCCTGGGCTAGACCGAGGACATAGGCATTCGGGGCTAGGAAGGGGATACAGTGCCGCCAGTTTCCCTTCAAACTTAATTGCTTACCTTTTCTGATTGGTTATTTGGGACCATAATTCTGGAGATGTCCGTTGGCTCATGAGTTTTGTCTTTCAAGAGATGTAAGATACAGCAGCATATGACCATATTTTGACTTAATTCTCTTTATGAAATCAGTACACATGTTGCTTAACCAAATCTCTACTTACCATGCCTTTAACCAGAAATTCAGATAGGTAGGTGTTCAGTCATTTTCTGCCTGTGATCTTCTGCCTCCATTTTGATGTTTAAAACTGAAGGTCTTTGTTCTCATGTGAATGAGGGGAAATCCAATTTTTGTACACAATCACAATACATCCTATCATGATTGCAGTAACACTTCAAAGTCTCACTGATTTCAAGGAAAGAATTAAGAAAGCCCTTTAATCTTTGAAATACAGTGGTCTTGCAATGCTCCACTCTGCCTAGATCATACCTGTAAGCTTTCTCTTCAGTCGTGTAATTGAATTCTAAAGCATCCAGCTAATTAGCTAAGTGGATTTCAAACATTTTCTTTCTTCTCTTTATATACTCCTTTATATCAGGAAACCTAGACTGTCCAATTTCATGAAAATTACGCTAATTTAAACTAGCTGCTAAGATGGAAAGAAATATTGAAAACACTGCAGAAGTTTTATATTAAAATGTGTTTGGGAAAATTGCAACCAAAAGGGCTGCAGGCTGGTTTACAAAACATTTTTATGCGATAATTTGAATTTTCCTTACCCCCGTTAACACATTAAGGACTTTATAGTTCTTATAAGAACACGGGGCAGTGTTTAGTTAGATAAAGTAAAATATTGTTCTGTTCTATCTAATTTTCCCAAGCTACTTTCATTTTATTGTTTTGTTCTTTCGGGGAAATAATTTGTTTTGCATTTGAAAATGTCTGTACTGGAACAGTAATAAAGGACTTTATTCTGGGTAATATATCCTTTGAGTAGATCCATTAAAATCAGTGGAACTACTTTGTGTATAACTAATGTTGGATATCACCCTCTGTCAACTAACTCGGACTCTCTTTGTGTCGTTATACAGATTATCACATTACATCATCAGTTTGCAACCACTTGCCTTATTTCTCTTAAGAAAATCTGTGTTTGAGCATTGTAGAATCATATTTCCAGTTTCTATCATGTAAATTAATTTGAGTATATACTGCTCTGTCCAACTTCATGTTCATTTGACTGCTTTGTAATAGATTATTAGTCCAAGAGGCTTTCCAAATGCTACATTTATCTAAGATATGTTTTTGAGGATTAAAGGGTCTTCCCAAAGGAACATTAAAGTGA
Organism: Podarcis raffonei; assembly: GCF_027172205.1. Taxonomy (NCBI): domain Eukaryota; kingdom Metazoa; phylum Chordata; class Lepidosauria; order Squamata; family Lacertidae; genus Podarcis; species Podarcis raffonei. The sequence continues at coordinate 3,217,123 of NC_070610.1, forward strand.
AAGTGCTCTCTATATTACAGGTTACTTTGCTTCAAATAGGAAAGCACTGAAAATCCTGCCTACTCCTTTCAGAAATTAATGGGCCTAATTCAGCATTGTAAAACCCAACATTGACTGTGGTGTAACTTACTCAGACTGGTAGAAAGTCCCATGTTCCTGGTATACCGTATTTTTCCGTGTATAATACGCCCCCTATTTTGGGGAAACTCCAAATTAAGAAAACATCCCTCAGCATTACCCATGTATAAGACGAGCCCCAATTTTAAACCTATTTTTTTGGTAAATAAACCTAGTCTCATACATGGAAAAATACGGTAATTATCAGCCTTCATAAGCAGTCATTGCTGCCAAAGTGTTTGTGAATGCTTCATTTCCAGAGGCTTTGAATCTCTGCACATCAAATTTCATGGTTTATTTTGTGGTGTGGGTTGTGGGTGTGCTTGAGGGTGGAATGACCTTTAAGCCTCATATTGTTGTTATTATTGTTAACTTTCTCCTTCCAGTTTGAGCAGGAAAACCAGCGCCTTGTCGGAGAAATGAACAGCCTGTTTGATGAAGTGAGGTACAGCCCTCTCCGCATCCTCGCCTGCCCTTGCGGCACATAGAATGTGCTTTCCAATCCACTCTATGTACATACATACATTTGTATGCCACCTTTCCATGCTCACGGTTGCACACAACATGAAAACGGATACATAACCACAACATGACAAAAGTAGTCATTGCCCAAATTACCAAACTGTGTGATTTCCACACAAAACGCAAGAAGATCTAAAATAAAGATATGAAAAAACCAACAGCAACAACCCCCCACCAACAGAACACCCCAACCCCCCCCCCCAGCCCACAAGTCTGGTCAGCAGCCTCAACTTTTGCAGCTGGAGTCAGTCAAGGCCTTGCCCTCTCCGGCCAGGTGGAAAAGGCCTGCAAGGCAGGGAGCAGGTCTTCCAAGACTCAAAGCCAGGATGGCCTCTGGCCTCTTCAGCAGCCTCAGCCTTTGTAGCTGGAGTCCGTCAGGGCCCCTAATCTCAAGGTCATGGATTCAAACCCCACGTTGGGCAAAAGATTCCTGCATCACAGGGGGTCGTACTAGATGACTCTTGTGGTCCCTTCCAACTCTACAATTCTATCATTCTAGGTGGGGAACGGTCTGCAAGGCAGGGAGCAGAGCTTCACAGCCAAGATGTAGATATAGTTTCACAGTTTCTTTTCATAAATCATCTGCTAGATCAGTGGAGCTGAAAGATTCCTTTTAAGGAGCTTATGCACAATTTGAACCACTCTTCATGTTTGCTAGTTTTGTGATAAATTGGACAACACAGTTTTCTGACTAACACCACCTTATACAGAGTCAGAAATAGGTCATCTTGCCCATTTCAGCTATCTTCATCCTTTTCATATCTATCCACTTTTAACGTTAATAGGGATACTTCTCTCTCTCTCTTTGTATTACACATCAATACAGAAGCTATTAGCTAGTGATCTACTGAGTTAAAATTTATTTTTGCTAATCTGCTTCACTTGGCTTGCAATTCTCCATTCATAAGAAATGCTCCATATTATGTTTACTTAAGTTTGTAAGAAATTTAAAATGTTTGTACTTACATGGCTTTTTAATTTTTTTAAATAGACAAATTGAAGGGAAGGTGGTTGAAATATCTAGACTTCAAGAGATATTCACAGAAAAAGTCTTACAGCAGGTAAATAACACAGGGAGGTGGTTGGTTGGCTCTTTGTATTCTAGTATTTTTCCAGTAGGTAAAAAGGCTGCAGTTAGAGAGGCAAAATGAGTGATTGAGCACAAAAAGGCAGGCATAGTATAAGAAGAATAAAATGTGAGTTCCATAGGGACTCCACTGCACTGAAGGGGACTTCTGCAGCTCAAATGGGCTTCGGGAACATGTCCTGGACATCTTCAGGGGCATTGCGGGGGGAAGAAGAAGAAGAAGAGTTTGGATTTGATATCCCGCTTTATCACTACCCAAAGGAGTCTCAAAGCGGCTAACATTCTCCTTTCCCTTCCTTCCCCACAACAAGCACTCTGTGAGGTGAGTGAGGCTGGTGACCTCACAAATAAGGATAGTTTTATTCCAAAGAATATTGTATATTGGGCAGATTTTGTGCCCTCCTCCTCCATTTGATCTGAAAAATTATTCAAAACTCATTCCACGTACAGTGGTACCTCGGGTTACAGATGCTTCAGGTTATAGACTCCACTAACCCAGAAATAGTACCTTGGGTTAAGAACTTTGCTTCAGGATGAGAAAGAGGGTGAAGAGGTTTGAAGGTGCTGCTACATGCTTCAGTAGCTACAGGTGTGCCTTAACAGCTAGCTCTGGCCTCAGATTATGGTGAGCAGAAACTGACAACAGGCCACTTACCTTTCATAGCTTTTGATCTTAACATTTATCTCTCATGTGAAAAGGATGTAGGGGTCTTATTAGACCACGTTGAACAAGTCAACAGTGTGATGCAGCAAGCAAATGCTATTCTAGGCTGCATCAACAGAAGTATAGTGTTCCAATCAAGGGAAGTAGTAGTCGTGCTTTATTCTGCCTTGCTCAGACCCCACCTGGAGTCCTGCGTCCAGTTCTGGGTGCCACAATTCAAGAAGGATGTTGACAAGCTGGAACGTGCTTAGAGGAGGGTGCCCAAGATGATCCAGGCTTTGGAAACCAAGCCTTATGAGGAACAGTTGAGGGAACTGGGTATGTTTAGCGTGGAGAAGGAGAGACTGAGAGGTCAAGGGTTGTCACATGGAGCAAGCTTCTTTTCTCCTGCTCTGGAGGCTAGGACTGGAACCAATGCATTCAAGTTGCAAGAAAGGAGATTCCAACTAAACATCAGGAAGAACTTTCTGACAGTCAGAGCTGTTTGGCAGTGGAACAGACTCCCACGAGAGGTGGTGGACTTTCCTTCCTTGGAGGTTTTTAAGCAGAGGTTGGATGGCCATCTGTCACAGATGCTTTAGCTGAGATTCCCTCATTGCAGAGGGTTGGACTAGATGACCCTCAGGGTATCTTCCAACTCTACAATTAAATGATTCTGTGCAGTTTGATTATGACCTGTTTTTTACGTTATATATTTCAACTTACTTAAAAGGAAGCCGAGATTGACAGCATTCACCACTTAGTTGTGGGTGCAACAGAGAACATCAAGGAAGGAAATGAAGACATAAGAGAGGTAATGTCTGCCTCCCCCCCCCCTTTTTAAAATCAAATACTACTTGACCTAAACAGACTGCCTGTAATGTATTTTGAGAGAACACTGACACCCTTGTTAGTCAGACACATGGTCCTTCCTCCATAAAGCCACTTTTAAAATGTTCTTCAGGAAAACAAATCTCATCTTTGGGCAAGTAATGGCATGGTCTTTGGGCTTTGCTTTCTCCGCATCAATAGGAAATAAACGCCCATTTTACATGAAGACTTGAGAAGCTTCTGGTTTCAGCAGCTGGGTCTTGAAAAAAAGTGAAATGGTGGTAATAGTCTGAGTATACTTAGTGCTCACTAGAGAAAGCTATTTCATCCTTTATCTTCTGTTTGTTGAAGTCTTGTGCATAAAACTGAGCCAGATGTTTAATCGAATTTAAGTTTTTCCAGGCTGCTTACTATGTTGTTGTTGTTGTTTAAAAAGGGGTGTCTAAAATAGGAAACTCCCGGTAGATGTAACTTTTCATCAGTGGCCATAGAGGGCCTTTCACCTGTGATATGACCCAAGATTTGCAGTTTCATCAACCCAAACACTGCTTCAGTCTTGCTGCTGCTCATTCAATAGGTGGCCCACCTTTTATAATATTTCATAGCAGTGATCTACGTCAGCCCCCTGCAATTCATTGTGCCGTATTCTTAAAAGATGTGATTCATGTGGTCCAGGTCCTGCTTTCAGGCTTCCCATAGGCATCTCCTTTGGATGCTGGGCTGGGTGGGCCTTGGGCCTGATCCAGCAGGCTCGTCTTATGTTCATGTGCAGCTAAAGATGTGAAGACCTGTCTTTAGCCATTACTGCTAAATAATAGTATTCAGGGCTCAAACTGGAAAAGATTTTGCCTTGTCCTGAATTAGACCCTTTTGAGAGAAATCATGATTTATTTTTCCCCCACAGGCAATCAAGAATAATGCTGGATTTCGTGTGTGGATCCTCTTCTTCCTTGTGATGTGTTCCTTTTCTTTGTTATTCTTGGACTGGTATGGTAGCTAACCCTGGCCTATTCATTATTCATATAGCCCTGACCAAAATCTGCTGAGGCCACCTGGGACTGATACTGGCTGAAGATGTTTTCCTTACAAAGCAACACGTATTGTATTTCATGCATCATCATGGTCAAAATACCTTGACCAGACATGTGCATTTCTACACCTCCTGCTACAGGAAGTACTGGTCCAACTGGAAGTTAGGTTTAGTGTAAGTTCACACAGGGAACTGTTGTAGTGCATCAACGAACATAGCTTTTTAGCTATTTACCCAATATTTTATTACAATGGTCTCTTTCTAAATATTTTTGCACACATGGATTGCTGGTGGGAGTTTTGTAGTGCTGCTCAGTGACCAAGCCGGTGGAACTCACTGAAGTTCACAGCAAGTCCTAGAGTCTCATCTGTCAACAAAGTTCATATGTGACAGGTTGAAAAAAATCAAACTGATGGCCTAAATGAACCTTATTCCAGAAAGGCAAAATAAATTCCAGATTGCATTGAAAAGGAAAGGTTTGACTGTTTAGAATGTGATTCTTCACAGTTGGCATTTCAATTTACAACAAAACTGCTTTCTATTGCTTTCTTTTTACATAAATGCACCACTACAGAAAACAAAGTAATCCAAATTCTTCAATCGTAGACATGTAGAATAATCATCATAGGAAAACCTGAGGTGAATGTTGCCATAAGTACAGTGATTGGAATCCTTCATTTTTGATTGATTTTAAATGCAATAATACATATATCTATGTCAACATACTGAGCTTGAGACTTGGTTATCCTCCTTTTTCTTTATTTTACACAGAGTGAAAATGTCAAAAGTTACATGTGAATTTACATTCAATAAAGTACCTGACTACTAGGAAATACAAACATGGTATAGTTTAATATGTTTATATGGGACCGAACTTTTTTTTCAAAATGCAAAAGAAAGATTTGGCACATAATTTATTGCTTTTATGCATTCCACACAGTAATGATGACATACTAAAAGTTCTTTTACAACATGAAACTATGTTCAGTATGAAAAGTTCTTAATGAAAAAAACAACTGGCTTTTGCTAAGCGGGCTCGTGATGCTGAAATGTATCGGGAGAAAATGTAACCAGAAGTGGAACCAACCATGTTTGTTCTACTACATATGTGTTTTTGGAAAGCATGTGTCTACAAAAATAATGAAACTTTTGACATGTCCACTGGGAAGTAGCACATTCAGAGCATGAACAAAAATAGCAGCTGAGTGCTTTGATCCAGTGATGACCAACCCTTCGGTCAAGTGTACGCAAGTCAAGGCCCAGGTTTGAGAGAGTATAATTCTGGTGCAGTGCTTTTCAACCAGGGGTACTTGTACCATTGGACATCCTGTCAAGTGCCACTACTTATAAAGCATTGCTCTGGCGCCTCTGCAGTGCATGCTAGCACAAAAGCACAGCACTGGACACATGAGCAAGAGGCAGAGCCAATCTCTGAGCCACAGCCTGCCACGCAACATTTCCGTGGTTTATTCCAGGCGTGCTACAGGTTGACCACCCAATGTTTAAGCCGCTTTTTCCAGTGATAAAGTTAATGAAAATATTTATGTAATGTACGTTGAAAGGTTTATAAATAATAAACATGTAATAGTTTAGAAACTTGCCAACACAATAAACGTGCACCTACAATTCTAGGCTTGTCTACTACTCCCCCCACCCATCACCCACCCCATCCAAGTTTATCTCAAGAAGGCAGCCTGTCTCCTATTCTCCCTTTCCCCACATGCCATTTCAGAAATGCAATGGGAATAGGGCTATTTTTATGCATTTAATGCATTTTTTCCCTTACACCCAGTTCTAAAATGTTTACATGAAAGTCCCACTGAGTCCAGTGGAACTGTTTTCCGGGTAAATATGCTTAGGGTTGCAGCCTTAATGTCTAAAGATTAGAAAATGCCCAAAGAGTGCTGCTAACGCAAAGCATTTTGCAACATATAAAAAGGGAAACCTTTTAATGTTGTACAAAAAGAGAAAGTTCTAAGAAAACTACTCCTCCTGTCGTGTTGCACATATTACATTGTGGGCTACCTCTACAGTGGCTTTTTTTGTCTGTTCCGTAGGGCTCCACTACTTATCAGAATATTTTGCTGCCTAACATTTTTGCACATTCACTAAACATCATGATCCACCATTAAAATGTACATTTCCGTAGTGTCTGTTTTGTGTCAGTGCAAGTCCATATACAAGATTCTCTAGCCATAGTGGAAATGCAGTGAAATGTTCACAGCTTTAACAAAACAACAATTAAGCATGCCTTGTTGCAAAGAACTTAATTACTTCTAACATATCTGTTACAGTGAGAAAAAACAGGCCAACTTTATTTTTTGGTACTCATCTTTGAGTCGCAAACCAATTTTAAATACAGTTTATTAACTAACCCACATAATTTCTAGTTATGGCTATGATAATTCAGATTGCAAAACTGATTTAAAAATGAAACATTAGTACACACAGTAAAATGCACAATTCTCCCCTGTGTCCAAACCCCTGGATGGCTCAATGGAATTCTAAACTGCAAGAAGGTACCTAAGTTGGAATTATTAACAGAGAAACTGGTGTTAAAGCTCTAAAGCAATGCTGATATGCACTTGGCCATTAATGGTCTAAGTTTTTATTTTCTTATTTTTCCTTTTTGCAAAGCAGTTATCGGCAAACCAAAGCAATTGCACCATAAATATGAGTAACCTCTAAATTATCCATAACAATGAGACGTTCGATGAAAGCCCCCTTGATACCTTCCAATCAACAAGATCAATCACGTTAAGCCGATTTCTCAGCTGCTTCAGTCTCCTGCTCAGAAAGTTTCTCTTCTGAAAGCACTGTCATCCACGGAGATACGGATCGTGTGATCGTTTGTTTGGCCAGGTTGTAGTGGTTTATAACTGTATAAAATTTCCCTCTAGCACTAGAGTCTTGTTCAGAGTAGTAGTTCTCTAATCCAGCCGGAATGCATTGATTGTTCTGAAAGACAATCATTTCAATGTATTTAAATTATTTCTAAGCCATTTTTCTATTGTTGTGTAGAATTTAATTCAATCCATGGTGGGTAACAAGAATAAAACAAATATAACAGAGCAGGACAACAAACGTGCCCACCTTAACTTCTGCACCATGAAACTAAAAACAGCCTTCTAGCCTTGCATATTGTACTTGCTTACAACACCCATGTACCCACCCTTTCCCTGGGTTTTCATCCTGTGCAAGTTGAAGGAATACTGAAGTTTTCTCCTAAATTCTCACTCAGTCCGCTGTGGGTACACTTTGTCACACAGGAAGAACCTAGAAAGATACACCACCCCTCCAAGATACGCACTAGAAGAGTGAAACAGTTTTCTCTGATATGTAAATCATAAAAGGACTTCCTGTTTCCTGTAGATTCTCAGTAGGAGATGGGCACATAGACCATGATCCAGCACAAACCCTACCTCAACAGTCATTCAAAAAAAATAAAAATGCATGCACACCTTTGATGCAATTTTCCATCCCAGTATCCCCAAACAACTTTTCAAACTCCCTCCAGATATAAAGGCAGTTTGACAGAAGAGGTGTTGAAGCAAGAACTGCAAAATCCTGGCTGTGTGCACTCAGAAGAGTTTGGATTTGATATCCCGCCTTTCACTCCCTTTAAGGAGTCTCAAAGTGGCTAACAATCTCCTTTCCCTTCCTCCCCCACAACAAACACTCTGTGAGGTGAGTGAGGCTGAGAGACTTCAGAGAAGTGTGACTGGCCCAAGGTCACCCAGCAGCTGCATGTGGAGGAGCGGAGACGCGAACCCGGTTCCCCAGATTACGAGTCCACTGCTCTTAACCACTAACCACTGAAAATCTCACTTTTTTGTTTATTCCCATGAAGTCCCCCGCTCCAACCTGACTTTTCAGTTTCTTATGCTTCAGCTCTATCAAGTCCATGGCTGAACCTCCTTAAAACCTTTCTATAATAGACCTTTCCCTCAACACATGTTCTCTATGTGGAGTACCTGATGATGTGGTTCCTGCAGCACTTTAAAGAAATGTTGCCAATCATCTGCTTGAGAGGGAACGAAATCTAGGAACATCCTGCCTCAAGCAGCTATTAAGTGGAATTTCATTTTTGCTTCAAGGTTCAGCTCTTGGACCAAGAGGGGAAAGTGTGCTGAACCAGGTGGGATTGATTCTCCATTCAGTGGTGTGTGTGTTTAAGCTTCCTTAAGTCCACATTCAGCTCCAAGCTGGATCTGGGGGCATGTCCATGTTCTCAAAGGAGTTGATAAGCATGATTGGTGTGGCAAAGTATAACTCATTTATTAAACACTGAGTTAACTCACCCGTCAGCATCTCTAAAAAGCGGAGTCAGGAGTCAAAAACCCTGCATTCATTTAATCTATTGTCTGAATAGGCAAAAGTAATCAACTAACATTATTTCATTGGCTGACACATATTCTGTATTCATTTTCAGTTCTCTGAACATTGATTGGGATATTACCAAAACACCCTCCACAAGTGCACAGGGCTTCTGTTACTGTTCTAAATTATGTAGAATATTAGTGCAAAATAGCCTAGAATTGAGCGGGACAGAAATAACATGTTCTCCCTGCCTTTCATAATTTTGCAAGTTCCTCAGGTCGCCTTTAGTTTTTAACCTGAACTAAACCCCAACCTCTTTGAACCATTCCTTTAGTTTTCATTATTAGTTATTCCCCTAAAACAATACAGATGATCAATACATTGGAATCACTGTGTTCTGTTGTTGCTGGTTTTAGAAAACTATGTATTACCTTGAAAATGAAACCTTCTGGACAGGTATGGTCATATTTGTAAACCTTGTAGACTACCAGAAATACAACACATGTCAGGAATGCAAGGGCGAAAAGGACCAAAACAGTTACCTGCAAACAGACAATATATTATCAACATACTTAGCAAGACAGTTTTCTGTTTATTGCACACTGTTCACCCCCCCCCCAAAAGCCACTCCAGAAAATGATGGAAAGTTCTGAAACCTACCAGAGCTCCAATTCATGCCGCGAAGGAGCAGGTATATACTGTGCACCTAAATTACCATGACATACAAGTCCATTCATGCTGTTGCCCAATTCCTGTGATTCTTCCCCCACAAAAGAAAGGGCAAAGAGTCTGTAAAATTTGTCTCTGTGCACCAACATCACACATTTCTTTAGATCAGAGATGGAAAACCTGGGGCCTCCAAATGCTTGAACTACAACTTGGCTCATCCCTGACCATTGACCATTCTTGCTACGGCTGATGGGAGTCGGGGGTCCCAACAACATCTGAATGGCCACAGGTTCCCCATCCCTACAGGCTTGTGCCTCTATTTCCACCTCATAAATTGGAGCGAGGGCTTGGTGTGTCAACTGAACTTAGGAAAAGCACAGCATCTACTTCAAAGCAGATTTTATTAAGTCAATTCTAGCAGCACAAGAGAGTGTCTTTCCTCTTTGCTAACAAAGAGTCAAATGATATGTATTATGGCTATACAGTGTGCTTCTTAAGCCTATTTTTAGCCTTGCTCACTGCAATTGTTCTGGTAAAATGTTTCACACCAAACTCTGAATGCCAGTACCTGTTCAAAGGCTGCTCTTTATGTTTCTGGCTTCATTCAACCCCAATGAAAAACCAAATTGAGTTCAGGTACTTCTTCCCTGTTCTTCTAAAGATGGAAAGCTCTACCCTTCAGCAGAGAGTTTGCTCCTGATAGGCAGGCAATGCCTGGTGGGACAGGTTCATTACTGCCTACAGTGGTACCTCGGTTTAAGAACAGCCCTATTTACGAACTATTTGGTTTACGAATGCTGCAAAACCAGAAGTAGTGTCCCAGTTTGCGAACTTTACTTCGGTCTAAGAATGGAAGCCGAATGGTGGAAGGGCACTGGCAGCAGGAGGCCTCATTAGGGAAAGCACACCTCGGTTTAAGAACAGTTTTGGTTTAAGAACGGACTTCTGGAACGGATTAAGTTTGTAAACTGAGGTACCACTGTATTTAATAGAACTGGTGTCTTCCACATTTCATCTGCTCCCCAACAATACAGAAACAGAATCCCTTATGGACCTAAGTCTATAAACCACACAGTGACTGCCATGCTAATAGAGCTGAAATTGCTCATTTTATTGACAAGTCACCTGTGTTCCATTTGCCTTGATTTACCCTGGAGAGGATTATCCAAGCTGTGACTTATCTTTGCGTCTGGTGATAAGGGCTCTACTCTGTTTTTGATCACTCTTTCATAAGAAAATGTCATGAACATACGGAGTGTCCTTTTAGATTCAGACTCAGTCCTGTCTATATTCCACTGAAAAGCGGGAGAAGTGAAGCGATGAGCAGTTTGTCCAAGTTCAAGCAGTCACAATGCCAAAAAGATCCCCTCCTTCTTTTGGTCATCTGAAGTCTTGCATTGGGAGGATGGGGATTTACACTTGGCTAGTCAGAGATGCCGGAAATGTACTGTGTTACTGTACTGAGGGTTCCTAGCCCACTCTTCGAATTGCCATTACCATAGGAAACAACAAGAGCAACAATATTCCAACCATTCAAATTGGACAGAACATCCAGAACCGTACAGACAGATTAAATTCCCAGAGATGCTTGACTAGAAAAGAGTGATGTCTTTTAATTAAGGTAAAAGTAATGTATTTTAATTTTTGAAGAACTCCCAAAAGACATGGGAGCCTTTCCCATGAAATTCATTCCTCCAGGAACTCATGGGCAGGGCAATGTGCTTCCTTCCTGCTACACAAAGGAGGGCAGTGGAGTTCTGAGATGAAGCCACACCATTTGCCCAGTCCTCTTGGCTCTTCCATTACTGGAGTGGCTTGGAACCTCAGAAAGCAATGGGCACTTTGCTGCAGTAGCCTATGAACCAGGTTGTGGGCTGCTTGCTTGTCTCTTGAAGGCCTTGCTAACAGATACCTCTCTGGATGCTTTCTGCCCTCATGCAAAGATCTTCATACAATGATGCAGAAGTCACTGTGTTCTGTGTGGTGGGAGTCCTAACCCAGACGCTAATGGACTGGATGGAGAACAATAAACTGAAGCTCAGATTGCATTGTGGGGTCAGGAAAACCCCCAGAACAACTTGCAAGGGTAGGAGAGAGGAGATCAAAATACTCAGGGAGTCTGTCCCCCCCTCCAACAGGAAGCAATCCTGAGTGAGAATTGGCCACCTTAAAATGCTACAAGCAGTGTAACTGAAACTTACAGATTGTTGTGATTTGAAAGCTTTAGAATGAAAAAGGATACATATAATTGGATAAAGTACGGATTTCCTCTCCTCCCTTTTCCTTTTCAGCATCAAGATAAATCCTGCAATTCTCTAGGGGAGCAAAATCCTACAGCAAATTCTCTCCAATGTATCCGTTACTTAGCAGCCAAACCAAACAATCTAATACCATGAAGGTAATCCCAGTGTGATAACCATAAAGTAATATCTAAGTGACAACGGGTTTTTCATGTTCCATCCACTAGTACATAACAATGCAAACATTTAATAATCCTCCGAGTATATATGACTCGGGAGTTGCTTTTTGTTTATTTTCTTCTACCTGCATGAAATAGCTGTCTTCAGCTTTTACATGCAGAAACATCCTGATTTGCTTTTTATGAAAGTTGTTGTTAGATTATATTTCACAATGCAACTTTGAAGTCTTAATCTACAAAACACTATGCTGCATTTTGTACATGTTTTAGGAATGTTACACACACAAAATGATCTAGAAACTACAAGAACTCAATTCTTAATTGGACCCAGGACATTGGTTAAATTGAGGTGTCACAGTAAACTGTCATTTGAGCTCCCAAGCATGCAAGAGGCAAACCATGGCTTGGCCTTGCTTGTTATAGAGGCATGTAATCATAGAATTGTAGAGTTGGAAGGGACCCCAAGAGTCATCTAGTCCCACCCCCTGCAATGCAGGAATCTCATCTCAAGCATCCATGACAGATGGCTTCATCACCCTTCAGCTCACTTGTCTCCTTCCAGAATTGTTATTATTTATTAAATTTGCATACCGCTGTATACCTGTAGGTCTTACGGCGGTTACAACATAAAATCACAAAATACATAATAAAAACAACACTTCCCCAAACTGCTCTGAATTATTGAGAAATACTGTGTGTGAGATGCCTATATTTATCTCCCTTTGGGTCAAAAAGTAGCTGGCCAAGCCATTTTGGGTTGGAAGACTCACCTGAAGGGAAAGTGTTAAGCACCCCTTAATCATTACTGCTGTTCCAGTTAGATTCCTTCTCACCCCAAGAACTGCATTTTAGTTTAAAAACAACAACAACAACCTGCTTAGAGATCACCCATCTCGCAGAGTTTCATCTAAAAAGGTAAAGGGACCCCTGACCATTAGGTCCAGTCGTGGCGCTCATCTCGCTTTATTGGCCAAGGGAGCCAGCGTACAGCTTCCGGGTCATGTGGCCAGCATGACGAAGCCGCTTCTGGCGAACCAGAGCAGCGCATGGAAATGCTGTTTACCTTCCCGCCGGTGCCTATTTATCTACTTGCACGTAGGGGTGCTTTCGAACTGCTAGGTTGGCAGGAGCAGGGACAGAGCAATGGGAGCTCACCCTGTCACGGGGATTCGAACAGCCGACCTTCTGATCGGCAAGTCCTAGGCTTTGTGGTTTAACCCACAGCGCCACCTGCGTCCTCAGAGTTTCATCTAGTTTGGCACAAATGCAGGTAGGCTAATCTTAAACTGTTCTTATAGGATATGAGTTCCCAGCTTTTTTGGGAGAGTGGACACATTTGGAGTGTTGACAAAGAGTCGTGGGTATAGGGACATTGGGGGCAGGGAGCACCCTAATTACAAAATGGCTGCTATGGCCAGTCATAGAAAACAAGGTAAAAAGCCAAGTCACTTGCCTCAGAAACTGAGTGCAAGGCAGAGGTCGAGTTTGAATTCCATTGTTTCCACTAGTCACTAGTGGAAGGACCAGGACACATTAGTGATATGTATGCTGCTCTACAGAACCACTGATGTTAAACAAGCCTCAGTGTCATGCACATTCATTGGCACATTCTTTTTTGACCAACTACAGGTCTGAACCCAGACAAAAAAACCACCAGTCTTAATTATGGTTTACTGGCACTTCAATAAATTATAGTTAAGATGTTAGTTAAGATGTTAGTTAAGATTAACTATATTAACTGTATTTGAGTTGGGATGACACAGCAAGCTGAAGTTAATCAAAATGGAAGTGGAAGATTCCCATCTCCTCCTTGCAGCTTAGTTTATTTTCTAGTCCAATGATAACCTGACAAATGGATAATAATAAAACTAAAGTTTTCTACCAGTTGAAAACTCCCACAGTGCAGCATGTCATCATTACCACCAGCTTCAGCTATTTGTTTGGGAAGAAACTCTTAAGAAATAACCTTGCCTCAAACCTTTTGCCAGTATCTGTAGCTCAGTTGGTTAGAACATGGTGCTGATAACACCAAAGTTGAAGGTTCAATCCCCATACGGGACAGCTGCATATTCCTGCATAGCAGGGGGTTGGACTAGATCGGGGTGGCCAACTCCCAAGAGACTGCGATCTACTCACAGAGTTAAAAACTGGCAGTGATCTACCCCTTTTTCGAGGGTTCGGGTCAAAGATGTTGAGTTTTTTCAGGGAGGAGGGGAGCCACAGTTGTTCAGCTTCTTTGGGGGGAGTCAATGATCTACCAGTGATCTACCGCAGACATCCAGTGATCTACTGGTAGATCATGATCTACCTGTTGGACATGCCTGGACTAGATGATCCTTGGGGTCCCTTCCAGCTCTGCAGTTCTGTGATTCTATAGCTATACATGGTTGCTTTCACCACCAATCTTAGCTGTTGTTGTAACTATGCCTTCCTCAGGCCTTTTGCTTTCTGAATGGAGTTGCACCAATTTTATAGGCATTGACTGGGTATCAGATATGAATTGTGTCACAGCACAATGCTATCCATTATGTGTATCCTTTTAGTGTTACAATTTTGCTTTGCTTCCTTCCTACCAAGAAGCTCACCTGTCTATCTGCTATCTTTGTCCTAGGTAATCTGAACTATGAGAAGGTTAATTTCTCTCTTTCTTTTTTTGATCCTCTAAATTCCAAACACTTGCCAATGACTCAGTACTTTTAAATCATATTTATTGTCTAATCTGGTGACAATTGGGTTAGCAAAGCTACACCTTCTTCCCGATACAGCCACACTGTTCCAGGAACTTTTAATGGGTTTTTGATGTTCTGTCCCATGTTGGTTTATGCTCATCTGTTATGCAAAGTCCAAAAAAAATGTGGTACAGAAATTGTAGGCACCAGCAAGGCCAAGTCTTCTCACTCATTATATCCAGTAGGAGGGATTTCACCTCACTGGTACAGAATAAGGGCTGCCTCAAGATGCATGCCAAGGATAGCAACATTCAGAAACAGCCCTAATCCATCCTCACCTTCCAACAAAAGCTAATCTTTTGTTTCTCTGCTAACCAAGAACATCCAATCTTTAAAAGAAAAAGCAAACTGACTTTTGGCCAGCCTTTCAATCAGCCCTCCAACAATTTCCAACCTGGACAGGATTTATCCTTCGCTACTGATCTGCACTTGCAAGTTTACAGTATTAGAGAACAACAGTTTTCATGCACCATCAAATGGATGATAAAAACCAGCAAATTCATAAGTTCAAACATAAAATTTCTGAGACAGTCTACTGACCAGTGCAGACCCTAAGAACAAAGGAATAAGGAGGAGGGGCATTTAAGGAAATTAAAGTTTACATGGAAATGAAGGAGCAGAGGTTCAGAGAGCTATCCCTTTATGCTAAATAATAAAAAAAACCTCTAGATAAACAGACATAATCCAATAGGGAATTATCCTGCACATGCCATATTTAAACACACAATTCCCATTAATTTAAATGAGGCACATGCAAGAGACTATCCTGTTGGTCTGAGCCCTAAGATTTTGCATACAGGTCTGTGGGGCTTTCTTAGAGCAATATTGGTCTAATAAATAATAATAATAATAATAATAATAATAATAATAATAATAAATATTTAATTTCATTTATGAATCGCTTCTCATGAGGCTTCCCAAGCACAATTTACAATGAAATAAAAACATACACAGAACAACTGCATATATAAAACAGCTAAAACTCTAGCATATATAAACACAATTAACATTTTTCTTTCAAAAACAGCAACACTTCTATAAATCTATTCAAATTCATCCGATACCAGATGGGATAAAAGTCTCCACCTAGAAGGCTTGCTGAAAGAGGAATGTCAAGAAGAGGCACCAAAAAGACAATATTCTGGCAAAGGTTCCACTATTATTCTTCCACCAAAGAACTAAATATTTTAATTCCTCACTTCAAACTTCTCCCATTTATGCAACCATAGTTGTGGGTTGTTGTTTTTTGTTTAGCCACCTGCGAGGCCCAAGTGAGCAAGATGATAGGTTCTAAATACAAGAGAATAAGTCAAGCATCTGTTTCTTTATGCCAGAAATAAAGTTATGATATGACTTACCTTAAACCGTTCTGAGACACCTTCAGTGATACTGACTGTGAACTCAGCTATTTTAGGAGTACGAAATTTTCCTTTCTTGCGGTCAGGTTCATATTCTGTTTTTGTCTTGACCACCACCTTTGCAAGGAACATCAACAGGAGACCAATTACCAGCTTGATTGGTGCAGCCAAACTCTCAAACATATAACAATGCAGCCGTCTCTCCCTTTGTGCAAGACTTGCTCATTAAATATAGTTTGCAGTGAAGGCAAGTGCCACAAAACAAACCTGATGAATCCAGTTCTGCAGCTCACCCACTCACACGTCAGAGGCATCGGGGGGAAAGCTGCTCAAATCGTGATTCAACTCATCACATGCAATTCCGTCCTCAGTGACATGAACATTATGAGCATAATCTACCAGAAAGTTCTCCTGTGAAACAGTTCCTGCTTGTTTCAAGTGGGGTTTGCTTGTGCAGGAAACGTATCCATGGGTGGTGATAATATTTATGTGCCAGCTTTCTCTCAACGACCCTCAAGGTATTAAAAAGAGAAACTTACTAAAAAGAAGAGCCAACAAAAAGCAAATCACAATAGCTGAACGCAGCAGCAATTCAAATTAATTCAAAGGGTTCCCTTAAAAGCCAGGTTTGGGTTACTGTACTTCCTAAAAGCCAGGTTGCAAAGTATCATGGCAAGGCCTCATCTGCTGAATGAAGATCTTTATGGGGAAAGGTCACCCTTAATGTTTTTGATGTCTCAAGGATCTCCCGCCACTTTTTAAGCAGCTGCATAACATGTGCCTTCTTCTGCCACTGTATTGGGAAATTATGAACGCAGATTATTTCTGGAAGCAGACGCATGACAACCACCTCATTTATGCTGCTTTTTTATCATTAATTTGACATCAGGTCTTGCCCTTACCTTGGTGTCATATTAGGCCATCATTCAGGTCTCTAAGTTAGGTAAAGGTAAAGGTACCCCTGCCCGTACGGGCCAGTCTTGACAGACTCTGGGGTTGTGCGCCCATCTCACTTAAGAGGCCAGGGGCCAGCGCTGTCCGGAGACACTTCCGGGTCACGTGGCCAGCGTGACAAGCTGCATCTGGCAAGCCAGCGCAGCACACGGAAACGCCGTTTACCTTCCCGCCAGTAAGCAGTCCCTATTTATCTACTTGCACCTGGGGGTGCTTTCGAACTGCTAGGTTGGCAGGCGCTGGAACCGAGCAACGGGAGCGCACCCCGCCGCAGGGATTCGAACCGCCGACATTTCGATCGGCAAGCCCTAGGCAGTGAGGCTTTTACCCACAGCGCCACCCGCGTCCCTGCTCTAAGTTAGGTACTGCCATGCAAAAGGAAGCTTGTGTTTTACCCCCAGTGTATAAACATCCTTAGGCTGCAACTCTAAACATCCTTACTCTGTTTTCAACGGGGCTTACTTCTGAGCAGACACCTGCAATTCCAGTGGTGTTCACGTTCACCTCAATGTGCTTAAGGTTATAAATCTTCCTTAAACGCTGGGTGGCTTAAATTGGGGGTGGCCAACATGGCACATGTGCCCACAGCAGCATTCCATGGCACCCACAGGTTTCCTTCCCCAGCATCCCCCCCCCAAAAAAAAATCATGCTTGAAAGAAGCATTCTGTTGTAGCCAATATAATAGTCTGTGAGACATGAGGGGTTGTGTGTGTGCTGCCCATGACAGCTTCTCCAGATGTGCAAATGTGCCCCAAGAGGTTGGCGAGCCCTGACTTATATATATATCCTTGCAGAATACCTTTAAAAATGGTGCTGTTTTCTAGAATCAGAAAGCTGGACAGATTCAAGGTCTATGAGGAGCTCCTGTGCATCATGACTAAGAGGTTAAGCTATAAACTGGGCAGCTCAATAGCACTGACCCACCTTTGGTTAAGCCTTTTCTTAAAGGTTCCTTGAAATAATGGGTTGTACACCGTGCCATTCTTTGGTGAGCAAAACATCCCCGGCAGGCCTTTGTCTTTCTCCCCTCCCCTCTGCAGCCCCCTGTGTGCCTCAAAATGTGCTCTGGAGGGTTGGGGAACCCTATGGAGGGACCACAAGCGGAGGTCCTGTGACACAAGCAGAAGTCTGCTCAGGCAACGCTGGGCTCCAACCACTTTACAGGAAAGACTATATAAACACCAAGTGTACTATTATTGCCCTTTCCAAACTCACTGCATTGGGCAGAATTTGATGATCCAATACCATATCAGAGAAGGACATGGGGTGGCATTCAACTAAGTTTTACTCAACTGTTAAGTCCACTAATTTCAATAGTAAAACTTCAAAATGCCTCATGAATGAGGAAACCTGTTGCTACACCATGCTCTTTTCCTAGGTAGAATTTCCCCATAAAATTAAACCTCGAAAAGCCTCCTTTTTAAAATCACATCACTAGCAAACAGCACTATATAATGCAGAGGTGAGCAAGCTTTTCTTCTGCCAAGGACTAGGCTCTAGCGGCTGGAAGCAAAGGTGGGGAGGGGGCTACCTGCCATTTCTCCCTCCCTCCCTGGATGCTGTTTCTTTCCCTCTCCTGTCTCTCCTTCTCACCCCCCCCTTTCTCTCTCTCTTTCTGCCACCCCTCCTGCCATTTCCCCCTTATTTTCACCCATCTGAAATCGGGCCAAGAAATCATGCTGAAGCCATGTTCCTACCTCTGCAAGTGTGTTAATGGAATTGCATGAGGGACATCTTCAAAAATGAGGCAGCTGCAAGGCCCCTCTTGAAGAAATCCTTCCCAAGTTCTCTTAATTTTTTAAAATAGCAACCAGTGGCAAACCTTCCTTTCTTGGTCAAGATGCTCAAGGTATTCAGTGCCTTTTGCAGGCAAGGTGGTGGCTGTTCATCTACTGGCATTCCTGGATAACACGGGTTTTCTGATTTCAGTTCTGACCTGGTTTGGGACAGAAATGGCTTTTTAGCCATTGGTCACTGCTCACTTTCAGGAAGTAAAGATGCCTTAAGCGGACTCAGATAACTAGTACATCTAGCTCAGGACTGTTGGCTACCTGATTATTTGTGCAATGTTTCCAGAGAAGTAGAATGACTCCAACGATTTACTGAGCAATCAATGTGATCTGTTTGCAGGGAGGTTGCATGATGTTGCCTGAAGCAACTGTGAACCCACATTTTCCTCATCACAAAAAGTCTGATTTTGGGAGGAAACAGGTTTGCTAGGGAAAAATACTAATCAACTTCAGTTGTGCCAGGCATACTTGCTTTCAGTGTCTGGTTAAGCTCTTAACTGCGGAAACAGTTAAATGGTTGAAGGGAATTAAAGGGTTATCTGGAGGACCACAGGTTCAGCATCCACCATCTAGAAGGAATTAGGTACAAGTAGATGCACATGCAAAAAGGGAGTCGCAATACACAGTATCCCAGGAGACGAATGAGCCCAGCTTCTTCCTGCATTCAGAATGCAGTGACACAGTTGAATGATAAAAGTCTATTGTCCTAGCCTATTGTCTTTCTCCACCCCTTCCATGCCTCAAGCTAACTGCCTTTATTCTATTTTTCAAACACACACACACACACACACACACACACACTAAACTGAATGTCATTTTTTGCACTAGTTGCTTATTTGAAAGCCACCTAAGCAAAACCATATGAAATCCTAGCCCAGAGAGGGGCGTGGCCTTGTGATATCTCAGGGAGCCAGCCAAGATTGGGTTTCCTCAAGCTTTGGAATGAATGGAAATTGCACACCTGAGAACTAAGCCAACTTCAAAGGTGAATGTGTTATGAGCCAGTATTCCAGGTTTTGTTTTTAAATAGTAGCAAGCTGGAAGAGACCATTTTCATAAGGACCACAATGCACAAGGAGGGGAAGTGTTCATTCTTCCCCCATCACAACTCTAACCAAAAATCCCCCATTAGCCTTAGGAAGAAACCTCTTGCTCCTGCCAGTGCTAATAGACAACTGGGTGCCATGTGCAGTTTGACCCTGATCATTATCAATGGGCTTCTACAGGGGGTTCCCCACTTAAGCTATCTATGTCTGCCTGCACATACGCTTGGGAGGCACATGCTCCCAGCATCGCTACTTGGCAACCATAAGGCAGAGGAGGCAACATCCATGTCCGCAGCTGCTTTTAACCAAAATGGTTCTTGGGGTAGATGCAAGCGGCAAAATGGCTGTTTTGGAAAAGGGAGAGACGGAGCAGTGGGGGTCGAGGGACAGGACACAGGGGCATCCCTCGTGCTACCATGAGACCAAAGCAAGTCACACAATTTCTGATGAAACTGTAGCCTTCTCAGTGTGCAGCTACCCATCAGCTTTCAGCGGGGGCACATCTTATTGGGCAGAGGTACTGGCTGACAAATTCTTGCACCGCTGCCCTATGGACCACGTAGTGGAGAGGGAATTTTCAACAATGGCCTGGGTTCAGGATGCCCTGTTAAGTGGCAGAAGGCATCGCATATTCAAGTTGCGTGGGGTGGGACAACCAACAACCAGGACCTGGAGCTGGAAGGCCCATTTTCAACTCAGCTGTAGGGACTAGTCCAGGGGCAGGCAAACTAAGGCCTGGGGGCCGGATGCAGCCCAATCGCCTTCTCAATCCGGCCCACAGACGGTGCAGGAATCAGCGTGTTTTTACATGAATAGAATGTGTCTTTTTATTTAAAATGCATCTCTGGGTTATTTGTGGGGCCTGCCTGGTGTTTTTACATGAGTAGAATGTGTGCTTTTATTTAAAATGCATCTCTGGGTTATTTGTGGGGCATAGGAATTTGTTCATTTCTCCCCAAAAAATATAGTCCGGCCCGCCACATGGTCTGAGGGACGGTGGACTGGCCCACAGCTGAAAAAGGTTGCTGATCCCTGGACTAGTCTATGCAATGAAAGGAAGGATTGTGAAGCCTATGGTTTAAACACTTCTTTTGTGGCTCCCAGGGTGAAGAGTGGATGGAAATTATGCCGGAGAGAGCTGGCATCAGGAGTCCTTGTTTATTATATGGACAAGTATAGTAGGGGTGGTAGTCACCGACTTCTACGCCTAACAGACCTAGAGAAATTAACTTAGTCAAGTTTATTAATTTCAATGGGTTTACTATGATTAAGAGCAATATGATTATGAAAAATCAGCCTGGAACCCAGTTTCCAGATGTACTTGATGCCCAACTGCCGATTACATTATTTGGCAGTTTCTGCTGAAGAAGAAAGGGGAACACCCGTCAAAAGCCAAAAAGAGTAGCCAAAAGCCTTTACTAGCTAGCCCAACTCAACAACATTTTCCAGGGGACATGTCAAGATATGCTCCTATCCCATATACAACCTTGTCATCTTCTTTATTGGAGAACAAAATTATGTAGGAGCAACAACTGAAGAGCTGGGCTGAGTGCAAAGAGGGTATCTGGTGGGCAAGAAGCCACACCCAGGGATGTGAACAAAAGCATGTAGAGCAGCTGCAACAAAGCCTTTGTGTGTTCTATGTTGCAACAACCACAGCTCTCAGCTCTGCTATTCAAGGCTTCCAGGGCCCTAAGTATATCTACAGATTCCTTTTCCAAGCATTGCTTGCAATTTATCTTTACAAGCTAGTTAAAAAGGGCCAGTACCTGCTCTGGGTGGTCTCTAAAGGATATTTTTATTTAAATTTGTAAATATCGTCCTGCAGTTCACATAGGACTTCATTTTTTAAAAAACAAACAACTATAATAAATAATATGGAATACAATAGTAAAAATTATTGTACAGTAATAAAAAGACAAAAGCAGCAGTTAAAACAACTGAAATTTAGAAGCCTGGGGGAATAAGAAAGTATTTGCCTGGCACCAAAGAAATAACTACTTCAGCACCAGACACCTGGGGAGGGAATTCCACAAATCCAGTGCCACCAAACTTATCTGAGGTTATTCCAGTGTAATTGTCTGGGTTCCCCAGCCCACAGTCCTAAGAACTATAATTTTGTGTGGGTGCTGAGGATTCTCTGCTATGGTTTTTCCCTGGGAAGAGGCAATAACCATGAAACCAGGTCAAATCTGTAGCATAAGCTATGAATCCCTTTCTGTCCCTAGAAAAGTATCACTTCACTATGTTGGTAATGTACTGTAATTGAACCCATGCATGACAACCACGTTTTACATGTCCTTTAGAGGCACAAGCATTTCTTGTGAAAGCCTCCTTCCTATCAGTCCAGGCAAGAGGTGAGGAAGAGCCTCATGGGGTTGTTCTCTAGGGAAATCTAATGGAGAAGACCTGAGAGTATTTTTGTTCAAAAATATTTCTTAAGCTGCACTGCAAACCCTGGAAAGAAGAGGACAACCTCATTATTCAGAATGAACTTATTATTCAAACACATAGGGATGAGGTTGGCAGCAGGTTACTGGCTAACAATGGAGGATTTGGAGATTCAGATGCTGTAAAATGGAGTAAAAAGACACAGAGATATTATATGACTGAAACAGATGTACCAGATATATGATACTGTAATTTATAAGGTTCACAGGAAGTAGCAATAGATTTAATTCTCAAGGAAAACCTTTAAACTATACAATTGTTGGTTCCGACATATTTCTCAAAACCGAAAAACCTGGTTTCACAGTGTTGCTTTGCGAGCCTTTGTGACAGACATTCTTTTGTTGTTTGCCTGAGATCTGGGTGCGATTGTCAGGGGTGGAAACCAAAAACCGACTGTACCTTATCAGGAGGTGGGAACTGTAGTTGATTGACATCCAGGGGTGTGATCAAGGGGATGGTGTCAAATCCATCCTCCAAGAGGGGCTGCTTTGTGCTCTTCTCGCTAAAATTATTTCCCAGCTTCACCATTTTCTTTTCCTGGACGAAAGGGAGTCCTGGAAAATGCACACGTGCGGAAGCGCAAAGGACGGGTCACAAGAAGACTCTGCACCAAAAAATGGCCAGCCTCCCTCCCGATCCGAGACCACTTGCCACCTGGGGGGCACGACCAACCCCACTTTCCTAACCTGTCAACCATGGAGGGCTGGGGGGGGGAGTGCGCTCCTCGATCCCTTCCTTCCCCGCAATTCGGTGCGCAGCGAGAGAGCCGCTTGCGCGGAGCCTGCTCTGCCAGTTCCAAGGCTGGGAAGGAGGCAGTGCCTGGGCTGAGACCCATTTCGCCCCTCTGGGTGCCCCCCCCCGCAAGCCCTGCCTGGCTTCCCTTTCTGCTCTTCCTCCCTCCGCCCCCGCCTCCATCACGGCGCCCCTCCTGGGCTCCCTTCTCCCCGCATCTTCCTCCTCTCCCTCCTCCCTCCTCTGCCCCTTTGTCCTCTCTGCCCTCCTTCTCCGAGGCGCAAGGACTGCGAAGGGGTCCCCGCGGCTGCCCACCCCCGGGGCCCTGCCGCGCTCTCGCCCCCACCCTCCTCGCCCCCGGAGCGCGGCTCTGCGCCTCACCTCGCCTCTTGCCTCTGCGGATGCTCCTCGGCTCGTGGCTCCCCCAAGCCCAGCACGGCTCTCCGCCTGGCCTCCTCGGCTGGAGCTCCGGCTGCAATGGCGGAGCCGCACGTCGGGTCTCTCGCCTGTCGCTGGCGAAGGGCTGGCGGGGAGCGAGGGGAGCGCGCGGCCGAGGGAGCGGCGCCGGGTTAATGGGCGCGCGGCGAGTGGCTCCTTCCTCCTCCTCCTCCTCCAGCAGCAGCAGCGCCTCCGTCGTGACGCAGCCCGCGCGTCGCCTCCCCCCCCCCAGCCCCAGAAGCACCAAGGAGCCCCCGGGCGACCCACGCCCCGCGCGCTCGGGCTGCGGCAGAGGGAGGCAGCGGGCGGGCGGGCGGGGAGGGCGCACGGCGGACGGAGGCTTTTGCAGGCTGCGGGATGGGCAGAGGGAAGCTTGGGCGAGGCAACCGCGGAGCGAGCGAGCGAGCGAGGCCGGCGGGCGGGCGGGGGTCTCCCGGAGCGCGTGCGCCTCTGCTGCCGGCGCCCCCCTGCACCACCCGCAGTATTGCTTGCACTGGTTTTTATCTCACTCGGGTTTATTTCTTGTAGAAACCCCGGGGCGGGGTGGGGGGCTTATTACTGCGAAAATGTCCCCTGCTCAAAAGGAGGGGACCCTAAGGCTCCCCCAGGAGAAAACAAGCGCCGCAGCCAAACAAAGGGAAGCGGGAAGCCGCCTGCCCAGCGGAAGGGGCTGTGCGGGGCCGACCCTCCCGACCCCGGGCCAGGCTCCCGCCCCCTCCCCGGAGCGCCTCTTCCGCAGCAGGAGCTGCTCGGGTGCCTCGTCCTCCCTCCGCCGGCGGCGCCTGCCAGCACCGTGTCGCTTGCAGCCTGGAGCGGCGAGGGCGAGGGCTGCGCGCCCCCCCGGGCCCCGAGACATTGAGTGCAGAGAAGGGGGCGATTTGCCTGCAGCCCCAAAGTGGGACAAAGCCCCGCACGAGGCTGGGGGGCGCGCTTTGCCTCTTCCTCCTCCACTTTGGATAACTTGGGCCGTTGTCTCCTTTTAATGCCAACCAGGGGGCCGGGAGCCAGCTGCAGACCATTACATGTTAAGCTGGCTGCTAGCTTTAGAACTGGCAACAGGGCACCATAAGACGGGGAAGACCCTCAGAATCCTAGAATCATGTAGTTGGAAGGTACTCCAAGGGTCATGTAGTCCAGCCCCTGCAATGCAGGAATCTCAACTCAAGCATCCATGACAGATGGGCATACAACCTCTGCCTAAAAACCTCCACAACTCTGGAGGGAGCCTGTTCCACCATCCAACAGCTCCTGCCACCAGAAAGTTCAGGGTGTTTAGTTGGAATCACCTTCCTTGCAACTTGAAGCCATTGGCTCAGGCTCTATCCCTGCAGCAGGAGAAAACAACCTTGCTCCCTCTTCCATGTGACAGCCCTTGAGAGATTTGAAGATGGCTCTCTTATTTCCTCTCAGTCTCCTCTTTTCCAGGCTAAACATACCCAGCTCCTTCAAGGCTCCTCGTAAGGCTTGGTTTCCAGGCCTTTGATCATCTTGGTTGCCCTCTTCTGCACATGTTCCAGCTTGTCAACATCCTTCTTAGATTGTGGCGCCCAGAACTGGACACAGGACTCCAGGTGTGGTCTGACCAAGATCAGGACCTGGATCTGGAGACTATACTTGTGCTGATGCAGCCTAGAACAGGATCATCTTCTTTTTTGCTGCTGCATCCCACTGTTGACTCGTGTTCAGCTTGTGGTCTACAAAGACCCCTAGATCCTTTTCACATATACTACTGGCAAGCCAGGTGTTCCCAATCTTATATTTGTGCTTCTGATTCTTCCTGCCTAAGTGTTAAGTATAGAACCTTACATTTGTCTCTATGGAAATTCTTTTTGTTAAGTTTGGGCCCAGTTCTCCAATCTGTTATGGTCATATTGAATCCCGATTCTGTCTTCTGCAGCACCAGCTACCCAGCGCTGTTTGGTGCCCTCTGCAAATTGGATGAGCATCCCCTCAATTCCTTCATCCAAGGCATTTATAAAGATGTTGAATAACAGTGGGCCCCGGGCACGTAGAGACCTCACACACATTGATATCTTGTGTTTGGGCTTCTTGTGAGCATCTGGCTCACCACAGTGGGAACACAATGTTGGACACAATGTTAGAAGAGCACTGCTGGGTGAGGCTTAAGTTCTAACCATGGCAGGTTCCCATGTA
The DNA here is from genome assembly GCF_027172205.1 of Podarcis raffonei. Lineage (NCBI taxonomy): Eukaryota > Metazoa > Chordata > Lepidosauria > Squamata > Lacertidae > Podarcis > Podarcis raffonei. Next base: position 3,242,414 of record NC_070610.1, read on the forward strand.
TGGTAACTGGAGGCAGCAATGGGCTTGGAAAGAAGATGGCACTGTTTTTATGGCACACGAGACCCAGCACATCTCATGGTAAAAATTAAAACACGGCAAAGGACACCTGCATGGGCTAGTTGTGTTTCATCAGCAGGTTAGCTAATGAAATGGATCTATCAGTGCTGTGCCAGTAACAATGTGATAATCAACAATACTGGTGTGATTAAAAAAAAATAAAAATCTGGCTTAGTGAAGGGAAATCTATTTTGCCTCATGTTTCTTGAGAAGCAGAATAGAAAATCAATAGTATCCTGGAAAAGAAAAGAAAATGGCTGAAGAAATATTTTGGCTGCTTACTCAGACAACCCATAACCACTTTTCTTATTTAAAAGCTTGCCATATGACGTCTTCCGCCACTGAGAGGCAGCCCTTCCTAGTTTATGCCCATGTGGGAACCCAGGATGATCACATCCCCACAGCCACATGGAAACATGGGAGGCTTGGTAGTCACTGAGTCACTGACAGGCAGACAGGTATTATAAATATTTTTCAGTGACCAAAATGAACATGGTTGCCAGTCTCTGCTGAAGGTACAATTACATTTCAGCAGCACTTGTTGAACTCTTTAGTTTATAGAATTGTAGAGTTGGAAGGGAACATGAGGGTCATCTAGTCCAAGCCCCTGCAATTAAGGGATCTTTTTGCCCAATGCAGAGATCAAACCCACAACCCTGAGATTAAGAGTCTTGTGCTCCATGGCATGGGAAGGCAAACTAAGGCCCACGGGCCGGATCAGGCTCAATTGCCTTCAGGATCCGGCCTGCAGACGGTCTGGGAATCGCCGTGTGGATCACCAGTGTGCACGTTCTTTCCCTCTCCCTCACACGGCGGTGGCAGCACCTCCTCCCTCCCTCCCGGCTTCTCCCTGCCCTGCCTAGAGGAGGAAGGGGGCTGGGCTTTGTTGGTGCCATTTTAAGCAGCCCCTCTCCAGAGCCATTTCGCATGCCGCTAATCATCTCACTGCCACCGCCGCCAGCCCCTGCTGCTCGCAAGACACAGGTAAGCAGCCACCAGGGCTCATGGTGCTCTTGCATCATCCCCCCCATACAGTCCGGCCCCCCACAAGGTCTGAGGGACAGTGGACCGGCCCCCTGCTGAAAAAGTTTGCTGACCCCTGCTCTACGGACTGAGTGAACTCCAAGAAGGATAATGGGATTGACCCTATATTATATGGCTGTTGTGAGGATTATAAAGCACTGTACAGGAAGCACTTTGAATACGGTACAAATGTTTGTTTTTATTCATTTATTAAGATGACAAACCATAAGGTGAACTTGTCACTGGCCCAGCTCACTTTCATTCTGTAGCGTCTTCATGGCCAAACCCCAGAGGGTCACACTGGAGAAAAATGGTCCTTCGCTGTTTCTGTATTCAGCAGAAGACGCACGACTACTCAGCTCACTGCTGCAACTGCTGCCCAGTGTAGTCATGGAAGTCTGAGTCATAGAATTCCCTTCAGATTGCAGGGGTTCCTCCTCAGGGGGTAGATCCACACCTTTATAATAGCATGTCCGATTAGGTCTTTGCTGAGATTTGCAGAGTTTAACAGGATCCAAGCTCAATTTCTGTTGGTTCGCACACTCATTCTGTTGCATGGTGGGTCGCGTCTTGCGGAATGTTGCCCCAGGGCTGTCAAATTCAGTGGTCGAATTTCCGTTTGGGTGGATGGGAAACTTCACAGACACTGGCAATAAAGTTACAGATACTTCTTGGGCAAATGAGTCTGAGCTCTGGGGCTTCTCAAGTTCAGATATTTCTACTGTCTGGGAAAAGTAATCCAGTGTATTTGGACCACTGTTGCCAACTTTGCAATGGATTTTTTTGTGCCGACGCAGGACGGCAGAGCGACTGAAGCCTTTATTGCAGGTCTCACAGTTATACGGCTTTTCCCCGGTGTGAGTCCGGATGTGTCTCCGTAAGTCACCAGACCCCACAAAGCATTTTCCTGTAAAACAAGAAAGGTTATTTGGAAATGGTATCTCCCATTGTCTTGTGCATGTGTTACAAATGAATAATTATCATGTCTAAAATTATCGTGTCTAAAATACACAGTTTGTATTTATTGGAGTTTTCTGTTACCTGGGTCCCATGTGCTGTTTAATGTGCCCAACGGATGGCATGCACAATAGGTTATAGGAACCTGCTTTTTTTATTAAGGCTGCGCTGTCCATCAATTTTACATGCGGTGGAGCATTTAATTATTTTGCCCATGAAATAATATTCCTTAGTCGAAATAATGTATCGTGTATCTTTCAATAACAGATATTACTATTAGATAACTGTGGGGTGTATTCAACACAGCACTAAGTTAAAGTCACTCAGGAATATATTATTATTATTATGATTAAAATTTATATACCACCCTTCATCTGAAGACCCCAGGGTGGTTCACAACTGAAAAATATAAAATAAGAATACAAAATACATACTGAAAAGCTTCCTTCCTCAGTATAACAATACAGATGTGAAGAGTTCACCAGGATCAATAATACTTTCCGCTTGAAAGTGCGTAACACCTACAGTACTGGTGTGTGGGTTCTAACTGACCCTACCGTCACTGTTGCAACCGCAGACATGTATCTTATCCTTTTCCTTGATATTTGTGGTCCAGGCAAGCTGACTACACTTCTAGGATCATTCCAGAGTTCAATGGCCTGTAGATGCATGTCTGCTAAGGAGATTCATCTTTCTGAGCAATCACTCTAACCAATAGCTACTGTATTGGTTAAATGGCAGTAGCTACTGTATAGAGAATGCGGTAAATTTATTCCGCTGGTGAAATGTTCTGTGTGAAATGCTGTTGCACAAGAGAATGCGTAAGCAAGCTACTGGTAGCTTTGTGCACAACTCACTGTTGCACAATGAGTTTCCAATAATCACAGTTTGGTTGGAGTCCTCTTTTGTACAACACTAAAACTCACCTGTCTGCTAATGCAGAAGCCCTGTGCCAGACGGCAGCTAAGCTTGCATGCAGCCCTATTGCGGATGGAATTATTTTTATTGTTTAAGCCAAAGCGAAGAAGCTATCATAGGTGGGAAATTCCATGAGAACAAAACATTGCCAAAGCAAAGTTATGAATCAGGGGAGGGGAACTGCTGAATTCAGTCATCGTTATTTCCGTGCTCAGAAAACCCACAAGAGCAAGAAAGAAGCACTTGCAACCATTTATTTTGGTTTCTTTTCCAAACTGAGCATGTCCCACTACACTTTGGAAAAGGTGGCTTGTTTTATCTTTAAAGTGGCAATTTGTGGGGGTGATAAATTAAATTTTTCAGGGGAGCAAACTCTTATCGGGCAGAATGCTTAGTTTAATGATTATTTTAACTGTGTAATGTATTTTACTCTGTTTTATGCATTTTATTTTTTGGCTACACAAATAAATGATACTCCTGTATATAAATGGAAGCACAGACTTACCACAAGCAGAGCAGCTGTACGGTTTCTCTCCAGTGTGCCTGATCCTGTGCTTTACTAACTTTCTGGGCATGTTAAATGATTTCCCACACTCATCGCAGGTGAACACCTTCTCGACTCTATGGTTCTTCTTGTGTTCCTTTAAATTGCTGAAGTTACTAAATCCTAGAAGGAAAAGACGGTTGCTCACAGGGTGCAAGCCACAAAATGGCTCCATTACACTGATGCAGCTCTTGGACATATGGGATGTCACCAGCCCCTTGGACTGACAGGTCTGCTCCTACCAGTCATGGCACAAGATTGCCAACTGCGGCAGGCTAGCAGGACCATGGTTCAAGTTATGGGTGGGGTTTGCTTGGGCTGCGGAGAGACACACCAAGTAGGGGAACCTATGCCACATGGTATATAGCTGACAACAATTTTGTCATCCGGGCCTCTGTGCACCCTGCCCCGTTCTGCCCTTTTAGTGACATGTTTAATGACATTTCCGAGTCATTTCTAGGTTTGGCGCTACATGCGTGATGGCGCATCATTCTGGCGTATGTTGATCAGTGGTTGCCTCTAGAGGGCTTGTGAATGAGGTCTATCCACAGACTAGGAAGACTGGAAGCTGCCTTGCATTGAGACAGACCATTCTTCCATCTCGCTCATGCCTTATCTACACAGGTTAGAAGTGGCTCTCCAGGCTCCAGGGAGGAAACTTTCCCAGCACCCACCTGGAAAAGCCAGTAACTGAATCAGGCACAATCTGCATGCAAAGCAGATGTTCCGCTGTTGAGCTGTGGCCCATCCCCAATGATTGCATCTGGAGGACATGCTCCACTCACCTCGACCACAAATATCGCACAAGTGTGGCTTTTCTCCAGTGTGAATAATGATGTGGCGTTGGACATCTCCGGATGCAGCAAACCTGGAACAGGAATTTTAAAGGTCCCTTCAGTTTGGTTATAAACCTTATACAGTGGTACCTCGAGTTACAGACGCTTCAGGTTACAGACTCTGCTAACCCAGAAATAGTACCTTGGGTTAAGAACTTTGCTTCAGGATGAGAACAGAAATCGTGCGGCGGCAGCAGGAGGCCCCATTAGTTAAAGTAGTACCTTAGGTTAAGAACAGTTTCAGGTTAAGAATGGACCTCCAGAATGAATTAAGTTCTTAACCCGAGGTACCACTGTACACCTTTTCACAGCTGTGCTTCTTATTCTAAAACTGAAAGTGTTGAGGCAATCATCTGCACAACTATGTCAGGCTTCCTAGGAGGGCTTGTTCCACAGTGGGAATTGCAGCGCAGCATCGATTTAGCTCCTCCACATGGTCTGTCCTTTTCTGGCCCTCATGATGCCACGAATGGAAAGGGCCACGCCTGCAATTCCCACCAGGAGGTGATGGTTCAAACAATCACATTCCTGCAGTGCTGTGAGCACACCATGGTTTGTCTTGCTGGAAGTTGACCGAATTGGAGCTATGTGTCACAGTGGAAGCTGCTACGCTCAGCCCTCGATTATAATCAAAGCTAAAAGTGCTGGACAGATGCAGTTGTGAAATATAAAGCACTATTTCATGTCAGATGCTGTCAGAAATCTCCTGCAGATATAAATGTTAAAACAGTGCTACTGCGGACTGCTATTTCTCTAGCCAATCGCTTAGGCTGCATAACATTTCAACTCACTCAGAAGTTGACATACAGTCTCGCTAAACGGAATGAAGCAATAACAATACTGTAGGGTTTTAACGATATTGTTAAAAATGAAAAAGGAAATGCAGAACACCAACCTCCATGTAGGTTCAACAAATTCTAGAGCAGTTACTGCAGTAATGTAACAGTGGCCGCATTCAGACATCACATTCCCAAAGTGTTTGGAGGAATCAAAACGGCCAATGAGCTCAAGAACTTCTTTTCCTCAACTCCCACTCCAACCTCAACAAAAGACCTCCTGATGTCCTCAAACCCATTTCTGTGACTAGAAAACTGCATTCTGAGCAATTCCCTCCCAAACCAGGATCAACAACCACAATTCAACCCTGTTTTGCAATTGTGGTTTGAAACCACCACATCCATTTGAAAAGGTTTAAGACAATGAGGAAGCTGCCATTAAAGGCAGACAAGAGTTGAACTGGGAGGCTGGGAACAGGACACCCGAATGCATCCCTGTACTATATCATAATAGTAATTTATGAACTCCACAGTTATAAAAACTTTTTAACCTATATGAAATTTGGTATGCTTATGTCTGGGAATTAATTTTGATGGAAAAGTTAACAGAAAGGGTATGTGAAAGAAAACGTGAGAAACTACATAACTCTTACATAACGCAGCCCTCCTTTATGGCATAGGCATCAAAGAAAGAACATGCATTTAAACCACCTAAGACACATAGGAGCATGTGGAATGGCATTTTTTAAACCAGCAACTGTAGAAATAATTTTTCATTTGATTATATTACTAATGTAATTACTTGGACATAGTTGGGGCTTTTTGGGGGGGGTTAGGGGAAAACTGTATTTTATTGCTTGTATTTAATTATATGTTGTTCTTATATTCAACTAATAAAATATTCCAAAGGAAAAAACAAAAACTTTTTACCACATGTCCACAAATAGAACAATTTTGAATTGAAGTTTTAAAAGAGATCTCTCAGGTTACAGCTCAGGCAATCCCACTGGACTGCCCTTAGACCTGTGGGTATAGGATGGTATACAAATTTAATAAATAATAATAATAATAATAATAATAATAAATATAATAAATATAATTAATAATAATAATAACTCTGAGACTATTATATATATATATATGAACAATATGGACCAATTAAGAAGTAAAGAATTAATAACACATCTATTAACAGCAGCTAGAACGGTAGTAGCCAGAACCTGGAAAACCTTACAATTAATGAATATTTATTGTTTTATCATTGGAATGGAATATAGTCTGGCAAACAGCTGTAATGGAAAAGTGGTCACAAAAATCCCAAGGGGAAAGGAAAAAAAGATGATTTTTACACTATATGGCATAATCTTATTAGATATACAAATAAAGCAACACACGGGTGAGAAATACCTGCAACATATATTGCAATATGGTTTAGAACTTCTTAACGTAAATCGACAGCTCAGCGTGGCACTACTCAAGAGCTCATTCCTATTATTCTACATTTCCCAAGTTGATTTATTGAGGAATTCATTGAACTGGTTTACTGTAACTACCTCATTATTATGTCCTGTCCTGTAAAATAATATGTTTAGCATTTTACCCCCCTCTAAAGACCTGTTTTCGATCATGTTTTATGATTTATGCGTGCACAATTTTGTAACGCAAAAAATACACATTTTAAAAAACAAGAACGAAAGGCAAACCTTTTCCCACAGATTTCACAGATGTAAGGTTTTTCACCCGAGTGCCGCCGTAAATGCGTTTGAAGATTACCTGCCTACAAAGAGAAGAAACACTTTTAGCAGCCGAACTAACCAAATAGGTGATTTTGGTAAAAGTTTACGACTGGAAATGAGGATTGCACTTTACTGAACTATGACACTTCAAAAACAAAGTCTTCTGCTAGTAAAGCTGTTAAAGGCACAAGAACTCTTCCCTCCCTCCTCATTGTCAACCCTAAGCCAAGGCCTGCCATCCTGTTCCCTTTTTTATCTGGGAGGAAGCCCCATTAATCACAAAGTCTTACTTCTGAGTAGACATATAAGAGGTTGTAGCTCAAGTTAAGTATGCTGTAAATTCTAAATGCGGGCTGCTCTTTAACTCGCGCATGGCAGGAGACGTGCCCAAGTTTCTGTGCAAAGTTTTCACATTTGCCTTTTTGGAGGAGAAAGATTATTTTTAACACCCACCCACACCTCTTGTGTAGCAGTATTTGCAGGAAATACCATATTTTTTGCTCTATAAGACTCACTTTTTCCCTCCTAAAAAGTAAGGGGAAATGTGTGTGCGTCTTATGGAGCGAATGCAGGCTGCACAGCTATCCCAGGAGCCAGAACAGCAGGAGGGATTGCTGCTTTCACTGCGCAGCGATCCTTCTCACTGTTCTGGCTTCTGAGATTCAGAATATTTTTCTTCTTGTTTTCCTTCTCCAAAAACTAGGTGCGTCTTGTGGTCTGGTGCGTCTTATAGAGCGAAAAATACAGTAGCTCCTAGGAACTACCATACCTCAAGCCCCAGAAATATTCATTGTGGTTGCTAGAAAGGAAGGAAGGAAGGAGGAAGGAAAACTACAGAGATTCCCATCCTTGGAAAATGAACAAGTGCAATAAATAATAATAATAATAATAATAATAATAATAATAATAATAATAATAATAATTTATTATTTGTACCCCGCCCATCTGGCTGGGTTTCCCCAGCCACTCTGGGCAGCTTCCATAGAAACCAAAAATACACTAAATATCACAGATTTAAAACTTCCCTGAACAGGGCTGCCTTAAGATGTCTTCTGAATGTCAGGTAGTTATTTATCGCTTTGACATCTGATGGGAGGGCGTTCCACAGGGCGGGCTCCACTACCGAGAAGGCCCTCTGCCTGGTTCCGTGTAACTTGGCCTCTCGCAATGAGGGAACCGCCAGAAGGCCCTCAGTGCTGGACCTCAGCGTCCGGGCAGAACGATGGGGGTGGAGACGCTCCTTCAGGTATACTGGGCCGAGGCCGTTTACGGCTTTAAAGGTCAGCACCAACACTTTGAATTGTGCTCGGAAACGTACTGGGAGCCAATGTAGGTCTTTCAAGACCGGTGTTATGTGGTCTCGGCGGCTGCCCCCAGTCACCAGTCTAGCTGCCGCATTCTGGATTAGTTGTAGTTTCCAGTGTGGTGTAGTAGTTAAGAGCGGTAGTCTCGTAATCTGGGGAACCAGGTTCGCGTCTCCGCTCCTCCACATGCAGCTGCTGGGTGACCTTGGGCCAGTCACACTTCTTTGAAGTCGCTCAGCCCCACTCACCTCACAGAGTGTTTGTTGTGGGGGAGGAAGGGAAAGGAGAATGTTAGCCGCTTTGAGACTCCTGAAGGGGAGTGAAAGGTGGGATATCAAATCCAAACTCTTCTTCTTCTTCTTCTTTCCGAGTCACCTTCAAAGATAGCCCCACATAGAGCGCATTGCAGTAGTCCAAGCGGGAGATAACTAGAGCATGCACCACTCTGGCGAGACAGTCTGCAGGCAGGTAGGGTCTCAGCCTGCGTACCAGGTGGACTTGGTAGACAGCTGCCCTGGACACAGAATTGACCTGTGCCTTCATGGACAGCTGTGAGTCCAAAATCACTCCCAGGCTGCGCACCTGGTCCTTCAGGGGCACAGTTACCCTATTCAGGACCAGGGAGTCCTCCACACCAGCCCGCCCCCTGTCCCCCAAAAACAGTACTTCTGTCTTGTCAGGATTCAACCTCAATCCATTAGCCGCTATCCATCCTCCAACCGCCTCCAGGCACTCACACAGGACCTTCACCGCCTTCACTGGTTCTGATTTGAAAGAGAGGTAGAGCTGGGTATCATCTGCATATTGATGGACACCCAGTCCAAACCCCCTGATGATCTCTCCCAGCGGCTTCATATAGATGTTAAAAAGCATGGGGGAGAGGACGGAACCCTGAGGCACCCCACAAGTGAGGGCCCAGGGGTCTGAACACTCATCCCCCACCACCACTTTCTGAACACGGCCCAGGAGGAAGGAGCGGAACCACTGTATAACAGTTCCCCCAGCTCCCAGCCCCTCTAGACGGTCCAGAAGGATGTTATGGTTGATTGTATCAAAGGCCGCTGAGAGATCCAGCAGAACTAGGAAACAGCTCTCACCTTTGTCCCTAGCCCGCCGGAGATCATCAACCAGCGCGACCAAGGCAGTTTCAGTCCCATGACGAGGCCTGAATCCCGACTGGAAGGGATCCAAATGGTCCGCATCCTCCAGGCATGCCTGGAGTTGTTCAGCAACCACCCGCTCAATCACCTTGCCCAAGAATGGAAGATTTGAGACTGGGCGATAGTTGGCCATAGTGGCCGGGTCTAAAGATGGTTTTTTAAGAAGCGGTTTAATGACCGCCTCTTTCAGCGGGTCTGGGAAGGCTCCCTCACAGAGGGAAGCATTCACCACCCCGCAGAGCCCATCGCCCAGCATCCCCTACCACTCTCTGGAAACCATTTGGATCCATTAAGTGGCAGGGGCGGACCATCCAAACTGGTCCCACCTCCCTGCAATGAATGGAGGGGGAACAAGAGCACCTTAGGAACCCAGGGATTCCTACTGCCTGGTGCCAAACCAACTCACACATCAATCCCCGCTCTGCCTTTAGGCATTGGACAAAAACACTGGCAGGCAGGAGCAGCCAGACTGGGATATTTCACAGAAATCACTTAGAAGGGTACCTACACTAGGGATGACATATGTTTGGATTTTCCCAGACTTTAATGGGATTTCAAAGGCAGAACTTCCGAAAGGTGGCACTTTGTCCTGGATCTTAGGCAAATCAATCTAAAAATTGTGGTTGGTATTTTTTTTTTTTGCATTTTTGCAAACTTTGGGGTTTGTCTTTAAAAGCTCAACAATTTGGGGGCTTTCCCTAAAACTTTCCTCAACAACTTTCGGGGTGTCCTGGTTTTTACTTTTTGAAATATGGCAACCCTAATCCACATGTTTTGTTTCAGAATTTACTTTCTAGGAGGAATAGAGACTTACTTTTTTTAAAAATGTAAAGCTCAAAGTCTGGACCCCCTTCCCTGGGGCACCAATGAAGGCTTTTGCAGACACCGTGCCATCCGCAGGCACCAGGTTGATGATCCAAAGATGTAAAGGTAAAGGACCCCTGACAGTTAAGTCCAGTTGTGAACGACTCTGGGGTTGCGGCACTTATTTCGCTTTACTGGCCGAGGGAACTGACGTTTGTCCGCAGACAGTTTTTCATGTGGCCAGCATGACTAAGCAGCTTCTGGCGAAACCAGAGCAGCGCACGGAAATGCTGTTTACCTTCCTGCTGGAGTGGTACCTATTTATCTACTTGCACAAAGGCCGAGGGAGCCGGCCTTTGTCTGCAGACAGCTTCCAGGTCATGTGGCCAGCATGACTAAGCCGCTTCTGGCGAACCAGAGCAGCACACAGAAACGCCGTTTACCTTCCCGCTGGAGTGGTACCTATTTATCTACTTGGCCTTTGACGTGCTTTCGAACTGCTAGGTTGGCAGGAGCAGGGACCGAACAGTGGGAGCTCACCCCGTTGCGGGGATTCGAACCACCAATCTTCCGATTGGCAAGCCCAAGAGGCTCAGTGGCTTACACCACAGCGCCACCCGTGTCCCTAATCCAAAGACTAGAGGCTGGCAATTTTCTTGAGCCGAAAGAGGTACCAACATGTATTGTGTGTACCCCAGAGGGGAAAACTCCCTGGCTCCTCCCTTACACCAGAGCATTATTGTGCTTTTATTTGAAGTTATGGGCAAGAAGAGGTTTCTCAATCTCTTACCTGCATGAAAAGCCCCTTGCTGGGACTTGTCTACCTCCTTTGCTATAGGGGAAGGGTCAACTCTAGAGCAAGGGGACAGTGGTATCATTGTACCAGCTCTCAGAGCCCCAAGTCCAATCGTATGATCCAATCTGAATTCCGCTCAGAGCTTTGGGGTTTGAAACACAAAAATAATAAAAGGATCATATTTAGGACTGAGAAATTAGCTGGAGCTGGATTTCATGGACCTAATGTTTTTCAGACCTGAATATCTTGGATGACTAATGCTCTCAAAAACATCTCAAAATCAAGCTCAAGGAGGATGGGGATGGGGAGCAAAAAAAGTTGATTTTTTTCAAATATTAAAGAGATGGAAAACATTCTTCTCCAGTTCCTACAGGACTACACATATTGCAATGTGAGTGAGTGAGTGAGTGTCGACTTGGTGGGCAGCATGTCAACAAAAGCAAACTCAAACACCTACCTGTGAAAAACATTTGCCACAAACGTTACATTCAAATGGCTTCTCACCTAAAAGAAGAAGCAATAATGTTTTCTGCTGTACAGAAGTTTGAAACTGGCATATAAACAAAATTCGGAACAGTTGCCAGCAAGCTATATTTTACAGTAAGCTACTTTGCTTAACTATAATGCAAAAACGCCTGAGCACAGAATTTTCACAAAAGCTTGAAGAACGGCTCTAGAGCTGCTTGTTGATTTTTTGCTCAACAGTACTAATTATTTCTGCATGTTAAGATGCCTTGTAAAATTATTGACATGTATAAAAGTGAAAATCATAAATAAAATAAGAAGAAGATCCCTCCATTTAATAATGAAGGTGGTTTGCCTCAGGCTGACACACATCACAGAATAGCGTCTCCTTAATAGATGCGATTGGAAATCTTCTGAACAGGAGAGCTTTGTGTGTGTGCAGAGGAGCTTCAAGCTTCCACAATAAGTTAGAATGAAGGTAGCATCTTGAAGTCATTTTACAGCCATTTCCTTCCACGTACACCAAGTAGTCATTTTGCTTTTTAACTCTTTGATCACCTGACAGGTCTGACTTCTGGCATTTCTCAGCCAAACAATAATCAGGGATTTCTGGTTCACTTTACTTATTTATTTTTTTAAAGAAATGACTCAAAGCAAAATTTATGCATTTTTTGAAATATTTGCGCATCATGGTAAGCCATAATTAATGGTTACCCAGGAGTGTGCAAATGGCTTTGGGTACTTCTTTGCAAACCAAAATCCTTGGCTTAGCGTTCTATATCCAAACCAGGACTGTGATTTATTTCACTCCAAGCAAACTAGAACATGAAGCCAAGGTTTGTTGCTGGCTTACCAACCAAGGTTTGCAGATAAACTACGATCACTGGCTTGGATGTAATGCTAAGCCAAGGATTGTGGTTTCTTGCTCCCACTTCCAGAAGGGTAATGCAGATAAATTATTTTACTGGATTGCTTAACAGTCACCTTCGAATCAACTAAACATGACTTAATTGTTTGAAAGCCCTAAGCAATTTCATATGCGCTGAACACAAAGCTAACCAGCTTTAAATTCCACTCACCTTGAGGGGGGGAAATAAGCACAGGCTTAACTTTTCTTTTGAAATCAACAGGCCCTCTCTGAGTGCTTATCCTAGCTTGAGCATACCATCTTTAAAATATTATGTACCTTACAAAGAGTGTCTCACCATTATTTAGGTAATGGCTGGTATTCCTATCTGACATTGTTTCTGCTTGCAGCACCTCTGAAAAACCCCCTAAGGAAGCTAAATACTGTTGTTTTAGTAAAGTGTGACAGGAGGTGAGATGACTTACAACATGACCCTGTACATGTTTACTCAGAAGTAACTCCTACTGCATTTAATGGGACTTACAACTAAGTGGGCACAGAACTATAATCTTCAGCAGCCTTCCAAGTCCCCTGGGAAGCTGGGATTTGCAGGCAAGCCGCCCTGATCCTAAACGCAGCCCCCCATCTGGTGGGATGATCTGATTCCATAAGCATTTTAGCCTCACTGTAAAAGTGACAGAGTCACATCACACTGGCAGAATGGGAAAAGGAAAATATAGGAAGCAGCTTTTTTTTTAACAAACTGCTATCTTTTCCTTTGCAATAGTTTTCTTTTGCAGGTGTTAATAAACATAAATATCAGACACAGACTAGCCATCACATTGCTTTTATAAGGGACACACGTAACTATATGGCAAAGATTAAATATATAGCCTGCTTTTCCACAGAAAACGCATTTGATGGGCTGGCCTTACCAGAGTAGCAGGTGCCCTGTGCCCTTTCAGCTGCAAAGACTAGATTCTATCTGCCTTTCGGTTTTGTAATTAATAATTAGCCTAGAAATGTTCGATGATTGTACCTGTGTGAGACCTTATGTGCAGCTCCAGATTGCTCGGGTGTTTAAAAGCTTTTCCACACAATGAACAAGGATACTGCCTCTCTAGCAGGAAAGTCGGTAACTGGCCACCTGCCTCAGAAGCTTCCTGAGATGCCTCAAGTTCAACATTTTCCTCCAAGCATTCTGAACTCACTAGACGTTTAACTTCTTTTCCTTCAGGAGCATCAGTATTTGCCCTTTTTGTGCTGCTTTGGCTTTCCACCTCACTTTCCCTTGCAAACTCTCCATCAGCAATTTTAAGCACAGAAGATTGTTCGGGGGACTTTTGAGACCTTAGAAAATTCAGTTTTTTAAGATGTATGGCCTTTTTAAGCCTCATCTCTTTGATTGGCTGTAAAGATGCGCCTTCCGATTCTTGATCCTCGGGACACTCATTTAAGGGCTGAACCAGAAAGTTTGCTGGTAAGTGATCAGATGATTCCAAAACACATTCAGAATGACCGATAGTGCAGGAAGGTGCATTTTTGGCCGTGCTTTGTTCTGTGGAGGGACTGAAATCAAAAGATGGCTCTGGTGATCTCTTGTTGCTGGGACAAGTGGTTTGCTTGTAGAACTGTTTGCTATAAAAGTTACGGAGTTTGTAATGACAATTTGGCTGTTTAAGTGAGAGATCTGTGCAATTAGCATCCCCGGAACCCTGTTTCTCTTTGTTTCCATCACCAGATGAGACGTGAGGTGAAAGAGGCTGTGGCCCATGTGGGTTATAGCTATCCAAGACTTTACACGGCTCCACAGTCGATGAACCTCCGCGCAGCAAACTAGCGCCATAACTCTCACCATTGGTATCTTCAGCCAAAGCCTTGTGCAACGAGAAGGCACTGCTGCAAGGCACACCGGCTGGCTGCTCGACACCCGTGGGGCTTTTCAAAAAGGTGCGGCACATGTTCAAAACATTCTGCACCTGCAGACACTGTGCAATATCCAATAACGTTTGCACATTGTCCTGATTGAGTTCAAGATGAGATGTATACATGTAGTCCAAGATCTGGCCAATGCCGCCGACATTTTTAATATCCAAGTACAACACATCATTCTTCTGACCTGAGGAATTTTGGAACAGGGTCCTAGGAGAGAAAAAGCACAACTCTTTAAAATGCATACACGTATTTAAAACGGCCAGTCCTCATAGCAAAAATATATGAATAAACTAGTAATTTAGGCTACAACACACAAACATTCTGGATGCTGTAGGAGCCAACTCCTAGGGGCTGAGGGGGGGTCTTTGCCCCCTAATAAAATATTTGAGGGGGCTGCCCCCCCCAAGTTGATGGGCATTGCCATTCAAATGGTGTGTGTGAGCCACATCATGTGACTGATTATGTGGGGCAGGGTTTACCTGCCCCCCCATATTTTATTTAAGTTGGCACCCCTGTTGTACTATAAGTATTTTCAGAATCTAGTCAATATAATTATCAGTCAATCCAGCCATCCATCGTCAGTTCTCACATACAGCACAGAGGAGTGTGTCAAAAGTGTGTGGGGCTATCACAAGCCTCATTGGGATTGTGAGAAATCTCCATGTTTATTAACCAGTGACACCATATGTGCCGAGCATTGATGTCTGCCCCAATTTCCATGTCTACACTTTTCACTTGTTTCCTAGACCTGTGTGTATCAGCACAACTACTTTATAAGAAAAATAACACTCCTATATATTTCTGGAACACAATTCTATACATGCCAAAGTTTGTGGCCTAAACTGCACTGTTAATTGCTTTCACTGAAGTGTTTTCATTAACATACCTGAAGTACTGGCTGAAAGCAGCTAACACATTTTTATGTGCTTTGAAACAAACACCTTTGACCACCAACATGCAGTCACAGAGAAGGCCTTGAATGCGTTGCTCATGTAGCTGCTGAAGAAGGTGACAGCTGTGGCTCGCAACAGCATCCATGCTAGGATATGCCTTGATTGCCTAAAATAAAAAAAAAAGACATAGCATCTCAGGAAGCAGAGTTTTGTGTATACAGCGCACTGGCGTCAGTGAAGAAATTTTTTATAATAGATTTACTACATGCAAAATGGCATATGTTAAATTACTTATAAAACAATTTCTTAATCCAAAATTTCAAATGGTTTCCTATTTTGCAAAATGCTGTCCATATGCAAATGTAACAGAGCACTTGTGCATGCCTCTGACAAATGCTTAGAGAGAGATTAACAGCCACATCAAATTCTTTCCCTTCCCAGCATTGATGCTGTGGGATCGTGGCGTTGGGCACAATGCAGAGAGACTGCACCAAAGGGTGACATTTTCAGCACTTACAAGGAAATAAAGTGCCACTAAATTAAACAGAAGTGAGCAGGTGTCCGAGAGCCAGGCCTTCTTCCTATCATCCATGCAAGTTGCAATAAGGGAGGACAGAAGCAATAAGGGAGGACAGAAGTAATAATATTGCAGCGTAAGTCACGTAAGTACATTGCCAAAGCATAGTGCACCATGCTTCTGGAAGATGGGGAGGCCGAGGGGGTGCTGCCGCAAACTGGAAGGAGCAGCATGCCTACGACATGCTGTGGAACCAGTCCTGCGTCAATGAGCAGCAACAAGGGCGGCAATATTTAATCAGAGAAATGGTTAGATGCACAATCTGAAGAGCCTTTTACTCAACTAAAAGGGTATTCCCAATTAATTTTAAAGTATCTATTTTAAGTACAATTGCAGATGACAGGCACTGTTTCAAAAGAGGAGTCTCCTATTTTCCCATGCAGGGAAGTCAGCAAGTGTGCGGCAGCAGACCTCAACTAGCGTATAGTGCATGGCTAACATTTCAGGAGGAAGGTGGTAATTTGCAGCTGCCTTCAGGTCTCCTCCTGTGAGGCAGGAATAAGCCAATAGACATGTGGACTGTCCCTGGATCAAGTGACTTTTCTTGCAGTTCTCGAGGCTCTTAACCCAGCTCAAGGTTGTCATCTGAACCACCCAGATATTTAACTGATAATCAATGATACTCAGTCCATCATGGGGTGGGGGGAGCAACCTTGCCCAAAAATGGCAGCATTCCATTTTGGCAACTGCAACCTTGCTTTAAGGTTTAAAGGTTTTTAAGGTTTTAAGGTTTAAGGTTTTTGCTTTAATTTGGCACTGAGCTTATACAGTGGATGCTCGGGTTGCGAACGTGATCCATGCAGGAGGCATGATTGCAACCCGCAGTGCTGCGTCTGCGCACGCGCGGGTTGCGATTCGGCGCTTCTGTGCATGTGCAAAGCGCGGTTTAGTGCTTCTGTGCATGCGCCAAAATCCGGAAGTAACCCGTTCCGGTACTTCTGGATTTTGGTGCGTCCGTAACCCGAAAACGCACAACTTGAAGCGTCTGTAACCCAAGGTATGCCTGTATACCTGAGTTTCTAACCCTGCTCACAGGGTCTCTGCCCGAGATGCCAAGATGTTTAAAAACTGAAATTGGCAAACAAAAGTTTGCAATGACAGCTAAAAATGCGCCTGTACATTGTGAGTGATGGGGGGGGGGGAATGCTAGAGAAGGGAGGCAAGGTGTCTCATCCTTCAGTTCTCTGCAGACTTAGCTGAACATTTGTTTCACGGCACCTAGCAAGTCTCCCTGCCCGGTAAACACGCGCAGGTTTAGGCTGCATGAAGTCCAGCGGGCAGGTAAGGCGGGCAGGCACCTGTTTTCCTCGCCTCTGCTCCTGCGCCTTAACAGCAGCTCTCCACGACTCTTCCACTTCCCGGTCACATTTGTCCAGACTTTATGCTGCTGCTGCTGCTGCTGCTGCTGCTGTGGCAGAGCCTGGCTGGGCTGTTTTGTGCATCGCTTGTGAGCATTTTAATGCCGTCGCCCAGACGAAGGAAGCCTTCCTTGGCACCTGAGCGGCATGCCAGGGCAAAGCGCAGCCCGCACCTGGCATTTGCCCAGCGGTGAATCTGCGGCGGGCAGCGGCGGGCTTTCAGGTGCCACCCCAAATGCACCTCCGAGACCCACGAGGCTTCCTGCTGGGCAAACGTCCTGCCCGGTCGAGGCTGGAGCTGCCCTGAATACCAGACCTGGGCGGCCCTTCGCGGCAGTGGCTCCTCGCCGGCTCTCCTCCTCCTCAGGGCAAAATCCTCCCAGGCATTTCAGGCGAGAGCCAGCGGGCGGGAGGGATCTTCGTCCGCAGCAGCTTCCTGTCGCGTCACGGCGCCCCTTCTGCAAACTCGGGCATAGACTCCCGCCTGGCCAGACTCTTGCATTCAGCGGCACGCAGCCTCTTCGCAGGCTGCTGCTTGGTCGGAAAGGGGCTTCCTCCCTCTCGGCTCCTGCCTCCGAAGGCCTTTCGCCGAGTCCCTCTGGCTCGGGGCTGCCTCTCTGGAGGTGCCACCAGCGCGGGCTGAGTGCCGGCCCTTCCGCAGGCCAGAAACCCAGCAGCGCCCCGGGCGCCCCCGGAGGGCCGGTGAGATGCTGGCGCCTTTACATCGAGGAAGCTCCCGAACCTATTTTTCGCAAGGCCCGTTTCCGCCTGGGCAGGAGCCAGAGCTGCCGCCCATCAGCAGCGGAGAGATTGTCTATATGAAAGGTCGAGGGAAATGCCTTTCTTTTTGTTCTGGGTTGCGCGAGAGGAGACTCCTCTTACAGTTCGCTGAGGCTGCGTGCAAAGTCTGCGGGCGAGTAAAGCGCCCTGCGCGGGATTTGCGGTGCTGGGAGAGGCGCCGCGGAGGCGGAGCAATTGAAGCGGGTCCGATGGCCGCATCCAGGGCGGGCAGGGTTCTGGGCAGGGGATTTTTGGGGAGTGAAGCAACAGCCGGTCCCCTGCTGGTCCCCAGTCCGCCCTCTTCCTGCTGGGCCTGCACTGCAGGGGTGTCGCCGCTCTCAGCCAGCCTGCGGGGCTTCAGCCATGGCTGGCGACAGAAGAACAGCTGAACGGGACCTCCTCGCTGCTCCTTTGCTGTATTTCTCAGGAGTTCAGCCTCGCCCTGATCCGCAACTGGCGGCCCTGGTTGCAGACCGGACCTAAGTTGCCGCCTCTCCCTCCAGGCTGCCAATGCACGGGCATGCGAAATGTGATTTAAAATAAATATTTAGGGCTTTGACTCTTCCTCCACCCCCACTTTAAATGTAAAATCAGCCCTAATGACTCTTTGCTAATAAGCACAGCTGCGGCGCTAAGATTCTGTATGTCTCCTTTAAAAGTTTCCGATATTAACCCGGAAGTTGATCTTGGCGTGTGAGTCTGCACGCTGTAAGTCTACGCCTACGCGCGACCTCCTTGCCCATAGAGATGCTGAGGCCTAGAGCGCGCCGCTCTGCCGCCCTTGCGGGCGTCGGGGGTGTTACTCTCGACGTTTCTCTCTCTAGGCCTGAGACGTTCAAAGGAGTCGCCGGCGGTGTCGTCACAGGTGCGCGACGGAGTGGAGGGTGGCGCTCCGGAGGCGTCGCTGCAGCCCGAGGGGAGCGACCCGGCGGGGGAAGCGCGGCGCGGCGACGACCACCAGCCAGCCTTAGCCGGTGAGTTCCGCCGCTGAGCGCGTCTCGGCCCTCGGGACCCGCTCCGGTTTCTAGATCCGCGGCTAGAAAGGCGAGTGTGTGAACGCGGCGAACACGTGTCTCCCGCGCGGCAACGCTCCTCCGGGAAACGGTGGTAAGTTGCGCTCCCTGGCAAAAGTGGCGTCGGCCGGGTAAACGCATTATAGCCTGTATCAGCTTTTATGCTTTATTTTAACAGGCTATATAACTATATGTATAACTTATGTATAACTACATATACATATGTGCGCGCGCGTGTGTGTATGTATGTACATACACATAGTGTATCTATCTATCTTTATATACTAATTATATATATATATTTATATAGTTTTAATTCTAATCAATGTTTAATTGATTTTTAATAGTTTCCCCTCCCCTCATGTTTAGATGTACTTATTTTTATCTGTAAGCATTCTTGAGTCCCCTGTCAGGAGGGAAAATGAGGTATAAATACAACAACAACAACAACAACAACAACAACAACAACAACAACAACAATAATAATATGAAGCATGAAACAGCAGGCTCTATTTTTTGCCAGCTGCTCCTCCAGATTTCTGAGAAATCTTATTTGGTTGGCTGCTTGTGAAATAGCATACTTGTTTGTGTGCATGTTTGTTTGTGTGTGTGTGTTTTCTGCCAAGGTACCTGGAACAGTTACAGTTTTAAAATACTCCCTCCCCCAATGGTGCAAAATATAAAACAGAGTTCTCTTCATTTGATGGATGGGTCTTTTCCTTTGGGCATGCAGGTCTTTTGGTAGTCCAAAGGATCTGCCCATTCCCTCAAACCCTTAAGAAATTTTATTCCCATTCTGAATGTATTTGCTGCTTACAATAAATACCAGCATGCCTGGAATCATTAATGTTAATGGACCTGGGTGTATGGTGCTATTTAGGCAGTGTTAACTTAATAGTTTTGTCTTTAATGCTCAGCAGGGTGTTTAACGATATTTTTATTGTATCAACTTTTGCTTTGTTAGTCCTGCCTTTTTAAAAGGACATGTAAAACACTATTTTTAATTAATTTCTAGAATTTGTTGGAAGAGGATCAATTCTAACAGTCTCTGAAGAAAGATACTGCTATCTTGGAAGAAATGGTGGTTTTCACATGTAACGCATGTGGAGAGTCTGTGAAAAAGGGACAGGTTGAAAAGCATGTAATTGTGTGCCGCAATTGCCAATGCCTTTCTTGCATGGATTGTGGTAAAGATTTCTGGTAGGTTATCAGAGTCTTGTTTCATTATTTGGTGGTAACAACTCATTGTTATTGCTATTGTTTATATCCTGCCCTTCCTCCCAAGGAGCTCAGTGCAAAAATCTGCAATGAAACTGGTTTGGTGTTACAAGAACAAGTGGGCACAAGCCTTAGACCAACAAATCCCCTTTGAATGTTGAAAGGTGTCAGTCTCCTGACGTTATGGTGACAGTCCTGCCCACCTGTCATAAGTTACTATATGGAGGGTGGTGGACTGATGAGTCCAGCCCACTGGTTAGATATAGTTATCCACTCCTGAGTAGGATGGTAAAAAATGCAAGGGGTGGGGGAGGGAGAACTGCCAAAAACGTCTTCTTTAAAAGTTGAAGCTAATGCATAAAAAATTAGTAAAGTCATCATAAATAGAATCGTTTAAAGAAAGTAAGAGTAGCAGAATAAAATCTGATTTACAGTAACAAGATCACCATAAAATACAAGCATCTCCCTGGCCATGCAAGGTGGAACCCTCAAGAAATCTCAAAGGGTGAAGGCAGTAGCCTCTGATTGTACAAGAAATGGCTGAAGAACGTTTGGCTGTCTAAATGCATTCCCATTCCAGGGAAGCAGAGACTTTCGTGTTACTGAGTGCTTGATTTGGCCTAGGAGGAAGTCTGAGGTGGCAAGTAGATTTGACCTTCCCTGCAACCTGAGAGAGATGGGGCATTTATGACTGGGAAGCCAAACTGAACTGTTCTCTTGCCTGTAGTGGGCTATATTGCAAAATGCTGGAAACTGCTCTCTCTCGGCACCCGCAACCTGCAACAGGATATAACTGTGAACTGCACTGCAGGGTTAATTTGTGCTATTTTCTCAGTCACGCTGATGTGGGATAAAGGCAACGGATGACATTACAGGATTCTATGTGGATATGCAAGCTTTTGTGCTATTGCTGCACAACTTGACAAATGGTGGATTCTGCTTGGATTTTAATTCTAAGTAGTGCTGTTAATTGAAAATCTATGTAAAAAGTGAACAGTGGTACCACTAGAATAATAAGAACTACTGAAGCCGACAGGTCTCCAAATGATGACATTGACCTTAATGCTGACCCGACATTCTTCTGACACAGTTTTGCCCCTGTAAATAAAACCTTTTTGTTTAAAGAAGAAGCTGCGCATGAGTTACTGAATTGATGCCCCGTGTGTGACTTAATTTTATGTGCAGCCTAATCTTGTGCGGAGTTACATTGGCATAATCGCATATAAGGATTAGGCATGCTTAGCTCTATATAGAATTACAGGTCAGCTTCTGCCAGTCATAGTTCTTTCTGGATTAGCTTGACCCGTGGCTTCTCTGGGAATTAAGGCTGTTCAATATATCCAGAGCTGAAATCTTCCTACTGTGCTATAAGTGTTGTGCTATAAACTAATTTTAAGATGTATTTTAATTAATTGATTGCCTGTTTTTATGTTCTTTGTATACTGTGTTAGTTTTATGATGTTAGCCGCCCTGAGCCCGGCTCCTGCTAGGGAGGATGGGGTACAAATAAAATTATTATTATTACTACTACCACTACTACAACTACTATGGCTTTTTACCTATGCTGTTCTTAATATTTAAGGGGTGATGATTATAAATGTCATGTGAAGTGCCTAAGTGAAGACCAGAAATATGGTGGCAAGGGTTATGAAGCCAAAGCTCACAAAGGAGATGTCAAACAGCAGGAATGGATTCAGGTAAAAACAAGTGCACACATAAGCATGGTAATATGCCATTTAATTTACAGGGAAAGCTGTGTACAGTACTGATTGTTTTTCCCTTTTCCCTTTCAACCAGTGGTCTCTGATGCAATTTATACCTCAGATCAAAACAATAGAAGAATACATTTAAAAATCAGACAATAAGAAAACCCACCAACACTACATATGATTATCTAACTTCGCCCGTCAAATGTTTGGGGAACAGGACACCTTGCAGCAGGTGCACACTGAATGCAAGAGTAGATGCCAGCTTGTTGGTTTGGGAGGGCATTTCATAGTCAAAGGAAAGCCCTGTTTCTGCCCATCTGACAGAAGAGGGCCTTGGCTGACAGACTCAGCTCATGGGCTGGTGCAGTCCTTCAGATACTAAAGTCACAGGCCATTCAGAGCTTTTAACCAAAACCAGCACTTTGTTGGCTGCCATGTTCTGAAGCATTTGAAGTTTTTTAATTGATTGGTTGCTATTCCAGCAAGAAGCAATACGTTTCATACCAGCCCAAGGTGGCAAAATGCATTCTTAGTCACATGTGTCCATATGTGAGACTATATTGAAAACACCTTCCAGCTACAGACTTGAGCCTTGACTAAATACAACCCCATTTTGAAAAGATTGTGTGTTTCCTTGGGGGTCACCACCTTAATCTTGCCCTGACTGAGCTTCACTTTATTAGCCCTTGCACATCCCATCCCTCACTTGAGCTGCCTCTGTTAAGAGTTTCCAGCCCCCACCTAGATTTGATGAGAACGATAAATAATGCTGAGTGTCATCTGCATAATGGTAATGACCCTTCACTCCAAATGTCCAAACTACTTCACCAAGTGGTTTTGTGTAGATGTTAAATAGTCTTGCAGCGGGTGTGGAAATGGAAACTAGATCCTTGTGGTACTTTGCAGCATAAACATCATGAGACAGTGTGAGCTAATACAGAGTTTTTATCTTACTCCTACTTGCGTTACCTAGCCAAAATGTAGTTGTAAAATGTCAATGTATTGATGGTCATAGGCGAGCTTTCAGGCTCCGTGTGGGCCATTGTTTTTATCTGCAGTGAACATAAACACCCCAGAAACAATAACACAATTCCCAAACCTCCAGACCCTGATGCAGACAGGAGAAATGGACAGATTTAAACCTGTGATGTGTATAGCATACATCTGATTTTCAGTGCATCAGACTTGTGATTTAAGTATGTTGTGTCTCAGATGCAATCATTCCCACTTTCCTTTTGTAGAAGATTCATCAAGCGATAAAGGAAACCAACATTAACCCCAAAGTTCGAGATATTTTGGAGCAGATGTATACCTATGACAACATTCCAAGAAAAAAGGGCAAGTTTCAGGTATGCTTAGAAGTTGGACTCCTGCTTCCATCATCCCTGACCATTGGCCACTGTAGCTGGGGCTCTGGGAGGCCACCATGTTGGCTACCCCTTCGCTAGAAAGCGTCACCAGAATCCTCCAGGCTCAGGGGTTCTGCTGCAGGCAAGTTGATTTGGCAATTTACAACGCCCTTTGTTGGCAGAGTGGGGGTGGGCATTTCCCTCATATGCCCACTGTTGCTCTCACCGTCCATTCTTGTTGCTGCAGCTGTGCATTCACAAAATGCAGTGATAAACACCACGGTGCTTTAAAGTGAGTGGGAGCAGCACATGCATTCAAGGGCTGCAGTAGGATGATTCGCTGCTTTGATCTGCAACGGGCACAGAAAAGTGATCAAAGAGGTTAAGTGAGGCAAAACGGTTCAGGGAGTGCAAAGCAAAGAAGTTTGCAAACGTGTACTTCAAAGCTAATTGAAAGGCCGCCCTAAATACAGACATTTTTCAAGAGAGGCGCTTAATGCAGTTGAAACATTAGCACTGAATTGAGATAGCTACCAGCTTCAGGAAATTGGTGCCTGTCCTTGGCTGCATGATCTCCGCTGCCTTTCCATAGCCCTGTTCACACCTCAACCTGGGCAGCTAACACATGGGAAGTGGAATGGGGCTGCACCTCCTGGTTCCACCCCTTGAAATCCATGAACTGAGTATACATCCTTGCCAAAGGGTATGTCTCTGTGTTACCAACCTGAAACTCATAGGCAGCTCTTTGCAAGCAGACACACGCACAGCCTGGCATTGCCCTCCACTCCATCTGCCATGTGTGAGCCCCACATACTGAAATAATACATGACTTGGGCTCATGTCAACTGCGCTGGAACTATTTTGCCACTAGCAGGTTGTGATTCTAATGTGTATTACAGTTCTACCTGTGACTGTTACTGAATGCAGCAGAGGATGTTTCGCATGTATAGCTTGGCATCTGCCTCTAATTAGATTCTGAAGAAAGGGGCATGATTGCTGGGTCCCATTTGTCCATGCCATCCCATCCTGTGGCCCTTCTGCCGATCTGAATACTGCAAAAGTGTCTTGCTGACGGATCAGTGCATAAATAGAAATTCTGCTGTTTTCTACCTAAACAGAACTGGATGTCTAACAGTTTGAAAATACATAGCACTGCACTGCAGGACCAGGTGTGGGACATTTTTTCACAAGCTACCAGAAAGGTAAGCTAACTGGAAACTGTTTAATGGAAGCAATGTTTCATAGTCAAAAGTCCACAAATTGTGGCTGAGCTTGTAGCCAGTCTTTCTTTTCTATTAGCCAGCTAAGGCCAGTCATCCCACAATATCAGTGGGCCTTTAGGATTGCCTCCTAAATGGATTGCTAGTTGTACTCATTTGCTTAATAAATAATTGCTTTTAATAACCTTGTAGGCTTCCCTTTCCCCTCCATGTGCAGAGTTCCTCTTTTGCAATAGAGAAATGTGCTGCATATGCATTTCTTAGTTTAATGTCCACACAGATGACAGTAATGCTGTCTTTAAGGGCTCGTGTGAACTGAAGTTAGGAACTTTAAACTTCTGGGACAGTGTCTTCCCAAAAGCTTCTGCAGCTTTTTGCTTTGCAGGATATAGATGAAGTAATAATAATAATAATAATATTTTTTATTTATACCCTGCCCTCCCCAGCCAGGGCCGGGCTCAGGGCGGCTAACAAGCAATAATAAAAACAAGTTGAATGAATACAACTTAAAAACAACATTAAAATACAACATTAAAATATTGAAACATTATTTCCTCATCGCAGGAGGAGAAGGAAAGGAAAAAAGAAAGAGAGGGAGGGAATCAAATTGGCTCCAAGCCGAAGGCCAGGCAGAACAACTCTGTCTTACAGGCCCTGCGGAAAGAAATCAGATCCTGCAGGGCCCTGGTCTCATGAGGCAGAGCGTTCCACCAGGCCGGAGCCAGAGTTGAAAAGGCCCTGGCTCTGGTTGAAGCTAATCTAACTTCCTTAGGGCCCGGGACCACAAGGGTGTTGTTATTTATGGACCTTGAGGCTCTCCGTGGGGCATACCGGGAGAGGCGGTCCTGTAGGTACAAGGATCCTAGGCCGTGAAGGGCTTTAAAGTAGCCTAAGATAAAGCAAGAAAGAATTGGTTATTTGGAATGAGGGTCCAGGGGGTGGGGGGAATAGCCCAGAAGTAGAGGCATGGATTTTTCACCACCTCCCTCCACACATTCAGAAAAGCCCATTGCAAGTCCCACATCCTAGAAAGATACTGATTATTTTTTGCTGGTGGTACTTGTGAGTGGACCTTCTCATTGCACCAAAAAGCAATTCTGTGTTTTGCTTAAAGCAGGGAGGGGGAACCATTTTGGCTCCATGGGTCAGATCCTTATCAGGGCCAGATATGACAAGTGGGCAGGATTACTTCCTAGAATAAACTACTGAAGTCCCCCCTGCCCCAACTTTTTGACTAGGGGGTCTCATCATAGCGACGTATAAGCCCTCTGCATCTTCCCAACAGGAGACAGCTGAAAACCAGTCTGCAAACAGTGAAGTTATGCCAACGCCATCAGAAGACAACCAAGTAAAAATGGAGAAACCTGCAAAGAAAAAGAATAAAAGGGAACAAAAGGAAGAGAGGAAAAATATGAAAAAGGCAAAAGAATTAAGGTTGCAAGTTCAGCCAGAGGGCCTAGATCTCAAAAAAAGTAAGAAGTCTAAGAAAGAAGAGAGAGAAAATGAGAATGGAAATATTTCCAAAAGGAATGGCTTGAAGTTGACAAAGCAGCAGCAAGCAGATGTTTCAGCTGAACTGGAAATGAATGGAAACGGTGTCAGTACAAAAGAGGCAGGGACCAAAGCAAATGGGAAGAAACGCAAGCGTAACGTCTCTGAAGGTATCAGACTTGCAGTTCTTGCTTCTATGTATGAGGTGCAGTTTGGGAAAAAGGACAGTTTGTAGTATATAGGATGTACGGTATATAAATCAGGATAAATTTCAGTGCTTGGATTGAAATCTGGGTGAGAGTGACAGCCTTAGGGACATCCTGATTTCTACCCATCTCTGTCGCGAATTCTCTGCGGCGCTTTAGCAGAAATGCTCAGAGTTCCAGGTTCTTCAGTGCAGTATATTGTAAGCTATATATACAGATATCTACAGGCTATAACACACGAGCAGTTCATACAGTCAAGCCGAGTACCTGGCTGCACCTTAAGGCAAATAGGAAGACCTTTCTATCTCTCTCTCTGACCACACTCTTCTACACCACCCACTTACTGCTGGACAGGTTTCCCCTTTAAACCGATGACAGCCAATCAACTGACACACATTACTGCTGAGTCTTTCTGACCCAGCACTTCCATAGAAAGTATTGCAGGCTGACTGCATCAGCCAGTTGCATCAGCTAGCAAACTCAAGCCTGCAGACTTGCTATCTCACACAGCATTCTGTGAATCCTGACAATCTCATCTGACAATGTCAATCCTTTTCTGATTTTTCCTTGCTGTAGGAGGTTTTTATGAAATGTCAGGCAGAGCAGATTTTAGATTTAACCACTATTCCAATTTTGGTGGGTTCCCTAATGATTCTGTTACTGGACTTCCTGACGCTTATTTTGACTGTTTCTCTCCCTGTAAATCCCACCCCAGATGTTGACGAATCTCCCATTGCACAAAAAAGAATGAACAATTCAGAAACCGAAGAAAATGAGGATCAGCTTCAAGGTAACCTTCGCTTGGATGCTTAGCAGTTTGCCAACTATGAGCTAGATCTGTTTGTTGATGGCAACAATGACGTAGCACCTTAGTCAATATAATTATTAGAATCATTGTTAAAGTATAAGGGAGAGTTGTAACATTTATAAGGACATAGTTCCCTTGTCTTGAAAGTGGGTTAGTGAGTACCAGGCTTAGATAACACAGGATATTCGTGTCCAAGGAGGACAGGGGCTTATAAATTTGTGGGTGGCAATAGTAATAATAGTAATTTTATTATGTGTCCCCCACCCATCTGACTGGGTTGCCACAGCCACTCTGGGTGGCTTCCAACATATATAAAAACATAATAAAAAATTACACATTAAAAAGCTTGCCTATACATGATGATGGAGTCAAGGGCATCCTGATCAAATTTGCAGATGACACCAAACTGGGAGGGGTGGCTAACACCCCAGAGGACAGGATCACACTTCAAAACGACCTTGACAGATTAGAGAACTGGGCCAAAACAAACAAGAAGAATTTTAACAGGGAGAAATGTAAAGTATTGCACTTGGGCAAAAAAAATGAGAGGCACAAATACAAGATGGGTGACACCTGGCTTGAGAGCAGTACATGTGAAAAGGATCTAGGAGTCTTGGTTGACCACAAACTTGACATGAGCCAACAGTGTGACGCGGCAGCTAAAAAAGCCAATGCAATTCTGGGCTGCATCAATAGGAGTATAGCATCTAGATCAAGGGAAGTAATAGTGCCACTGTATTCTGCTCTGGTCAGACCTCACCTGGAGTACTGTGTCCAGTTCTGGGCACCACAGTTCAAGAAGGACACTGACAAACTGGAACGTGTCCAGAGGAGGGCAACCAAAATGGTCAAAGGCCTGGAAACGATGCCTTATGAGGAACGGCTAAGGGAGCTGGGCATGTTTAGCCTGGAGAAGAGGAGGTTAAGGGGTGATATGATAGCCATGTTCAAATATATAAAAGGATGTCACATAGAGGAGGGAGAAAGGTTGTTTTCTGTTGCTCCAGAGAAGCGGACACGGAGCAATGGATCCAAACTACAAGAAAGAAGATTCCACCTAAACATTAGGAAGAACTTCCTGACAGTAAGAGCTGTTCGACAGTGGAATTTGCTGCCAAGGAGTGTGGTGGAGTCTCCTTCTTTGGAGGTCTTTAAGCAGAGGCTTGACAACCATATGTCAGGAGTGCTCTGATGGTGTTTCCTGCTTGGCAGGGGGTTGGACTCGATGGCCCTTGTGGTCTCTTCCAACTCTAGGATTCTATGATTCTACAGGGCTGCCTTCAGATGTCTTCTAAAGGTTATATAGTTGATGATGGTGGTGATGGTGATGATGATGATAATAATAATAGTAGTAGTACTACTACTACTACTACTACTACTACTACTAATAATAATAATAATAATAAATAATTCATTTATACCCCACCCATCAGCTTGGGTTTCTCCAGCCGCTCTGGGCGGCTTCCAACAAAATATTAAAATACAGTAGTCCATCAAACATGAAAAGCTTCCCTAAACAGGGCTGCCTTCAGATGTCTTCTCAAAGTCTTGTAGTTGTTCTCTTTGACATCTGATGTGAGGGCATTCCACATAATAGGCGCCACAACCAAGAAGGCCCTCTGCCTGGTTCCCTGTAACTTGGCTCCTTGCAGTGAGGGAACCACCAGAAGGCCCTCAGAGCTGGACCTCAGTGTCTGGGCTGAATGATGGGGGTGGAGACGCTCCTTCAGGTCTACTGGGCCAAGGCTGTTTAGGGCAAAACGACATACCATTGGTTGGGTGGATCCAGAGCAGGGAGAACACAAGTCCACTTGTACAATGCGTCTTTCCTGCCCTCTCAGTCTCAACCCAGCCCTGCTAGAACAAGGCTGCCTCTGACTAATTTTTGCCGTCTTCCATCTCCCACTGTTACCACAGCCAGGCCTTTCCTGAAGCTTCCCAACATTGAGAAGGCTTGGCTGGGGGCAGGGGACGACAGTGGGGTCTGCGAGGGGGTGGGGAATGTTCTGCTAGACAAGCAGATGCTGGTACATGCAAGCTATATGGCTATTTAATCTGTTAGGAACAGCCAGACCAAGTCTCAGTTCATTTTGTTTCCTTTCTTTTTAAATCTTCTTTTCCTGAACAGAGGAATCCTCTCCAGCTTGCAGCCCACATTTTGCCGAAATGCCAGCAGAGGTTGGCCCCAGAAAATCCACTGTCACAGTTTTCAAGTGTTATAGAGTTAACTAACCTGGTGTGCCAGTGGAAGCGTGTGCAAGGGCTACTCCCCCCCCCATGAGCCCCCTGCGCCCCCCCCAAATACACTCTGGAGGGTCAGACAAGCCCTAGAGCAGTGGGAGGAAAGGGGGCAGAATCCCACCTGGCAAGCAAAAATTCTTGCACTGACAGAGCAGTCAGAAGAGTCTGACGTCAAATCCCTCCCTAAGCCTCTAAATGTTTGTAGTAGATCACATCGGGTAGAAAATGTATGTAGGTTATTATAGTGAGTTTGGCTGTTTATATTTACAGATGAGGTTTTTTAAAATAACCACTGGAAAAAGTTGGTCATTTCTCCAGGTGGATGCAGCTGACGGTTTTCTGGGTTGGAACCAGCCAGGTGTATTTCCCCTCTGAGCTAGAGAGGCATAGGGACCGGCTGCTGATTTCAAATACGAAAGTGTGGGCAATGAGGCCTTATTCATGGTTGTTGCTTTTTTTAAAAAAAACCTCCTTATTGCTTGAGGATTAATACTTCCTTATTGATTGATTTATAACCCATTCTCCCTTGTTCACATAATCCTGCGCTGCTGTGCTTGGCAATATTTCAGTTTCCAAAATCATCTCAGTGCAGCAGGATGCTTAGCAAGCAGGGCACTACTAACCTGACCAAGGAAACATTTGAAAGTGGTGTTAGGTTTCCATAGTGACCTGGCCAAAATGCATGGGGATAATTTATTTTATTCTCTCTTCCTTATCTTTTTACAATTTTTTACAGGTAAATTCAATTGGAAGGGAACTATAAAAGCTGTTCTGAGGAAAGCACCTGACAATGAACTGCCAATGAAAAAACTAAGGAAGAAGGTATATTGGAGCGTTTTCTGAAACCCAGAGTACAAGGCCGGGCAAAGTTCCCCTGCACAAGCACCACTGGAATAAATATTTGTATACTGCCCTTCATCCGTAGATCTCAGGGCGATTCACAGCATGTTTTCATTATTTCCTTATTTCCAAATTATTTCATAATTTGCCTGTTTAAAAAATAAAGACAAAATTGTACTGTTCAGGGAACGGTTCCCTATCGTAGAATCAAAGAGTTGGAAAGTACCCTTCAGGCTCAACTGGTCCAACCCCCTGCCAAGCAGGGATCAGAAGGCAAAAATAACTTTGCACATGCTCTATCCATTTGGCCCTTGAAGCCTTTTAAGGAAACACACACACACGTCTTGCTCTGGGGAGAAAGCACTCTGCATATGGTCAGGGGCACGCCAGGTGCAATGCAGGACCCTTACTGCCAAGCAAGAAAACGCTGCAAGGCTTGAGAACAGGAAGGGAAAGGCCTGATCCAAGAAGGGCCAACTCTGAGGCTTCTCTGAGGAAACGGATCAGGCTCCAGAACAGCTGCCCACCTCATCGCCTCCCCTCAGGCTGCTGCCTAACTCCAGCGCCCTACCTTGCCCGACTCACTGGATTCAGTGAGGTTTTGTGTAGGAGAACGTACCTTGGATTGTGCCCTAACTTTTAAAAAACCTGTGCTTCTGTGAGCACAACCATTTGCCAAATTCCAATTTAAATGAGCAGTTGCTAAACCGTAGTGCTGCCCCCTTTCTTCTCTGATGAACTTCTGCTGTTCCACCAACAGCATTTAATACCTTTTGTCCAAAGGCCTTGTGTGCTGATTGCATTTAAAATATATATGTTCTGGGCAGGTGGGATGGTCCTAAGCATTCTACAACTCAACAGCTAAGCCAATGTTTAGGAAAGCTCCTGTACAGTCGTACCTCCGCTTATGTATCCCTCCAGTTACGTAAACTTCAGGATACGTAAGTGGCAAACCCGGAAGTATATTTCCGGGTTTTTGCTGCACATGCACATGCAAAAGCACTCTACCGTGCCACACGCGTGTGCAGAAGCAGTCTCTCCAGTTGCAAAAACCTTGGGATCCAGCCGGACCTCCGGAACGGATCCTGTCCACAACCGGAGGTACCACTGTAATGCAACTGAAGACTTGGTTGTGTAACTAATAGCTATGGCAGTTTCAAAAACTGTCAGCCTAGATTTAAAACAAAAATTTTTTTTCCTTCCAGTAGCACCTTAAAGACCAACTAAGTTAGTTCTTGGTATGAGCTTTCGTGTGCATGCACACTTCTTCAGATACACAGTAGGGCAGACCAACACGGCTACCTATCTGTAACTGAAGCCTAGATTTAGCTCAGGTTTTCTTTCTTTTAGTTCATAATGTTACAAATGGAGAAGTGACAGCTAGTCAGATGCCACCAAGCACATAGAAAGGGCCTCATTCCCCCAGCTGCCCCTGTCTTCAAAGGTGTCAGCACAGGGCTCTGCCGGAAGATCTTCACATGTGGGCAGGCTGCTATGGGAGAACATGGCCCCTTCGGACCTTCCAGAGCTCTAAAGTAAAAAACCAGCGCTGGTTTTGTGCCTCGAATTAGAGACTGGGAGCCAGTGCAGGCTTTAAAGCCCAAGTGGAATATGACAGAACTTGATGGGGCTTGCTTTGGAGTTAGATGCTTCATATTCCAGAAAATACACTTAAGCTGATAATGGCGTGAAAGGTTTGATGTAACTTCTTTTTGTCTCTCCTTTTGTCTTGTGCAGGTTTTATCACAGTATTATGCAGTGGCAGGTGATCATCATCATAAGGCTGAAGAAGAAATTCTGGCCCTGTTCAATAAGAAAGTCAGCAACAATCCTAAATTTAGAGTTTTAAAGGAAAAGGTTAAGCTTATAAAATAGCTTTTTAGTTCTAAAATAAGGATTTTTAATATGTCCCCAGTTTTGTTATCAGATGTAAAGAGATTTTTCAGATGTATATGGCAGCAAACCTTGCCTGTATTTGATTGTGAATTTCCTTTTATTTCACATACAGTTTGTACTGATTAAAAGTTACTTTTAGGAAAAAATGTGGTTTTTAAATATATATATATATATTAAGTTATGGTTATGATCACACCCACGAGCTACTGGGTGTGATCCCATGGTCAGAAATACTCAAAGAGAAGGGAGTCCAAGAAGGATGTGAGTTTCTGAAAGGAGAAATATTGAAGGCCCAAATGCAGACAATAGCAACAAGAAAGAAAAGTGGGAGGCATCTGAGGAAACCAGTGTGGCTGCATAAGGAGCTTGCAGATGAGCTGAGAGTTAAGAAGGGCATGTATAGGAAAGGGGAAATCACAAAGGAGGAGTATACACAAGTAGCCAACAGTTGCAGGGGGGGGAGTCAGGCTGGCTAAAGCTCAGAATGGGCCATAAATGGTTCTCTTCTAATCACAGAATAGAACTTTTAGATACAACTCATTTTTTTAAAAAAAACAACACTACTGCAATGTACCCAGTGAAAGAAAGTTTACTCTGAAGTGTGTGTATTTTTGTAAAGAAATAAATCACACTAGCTCTGCACCCAATAGTGAAGGGTCTCGTTAGCAAGTATTTTCACACCTAAACCCAGAAAGCTGTACAGAATCTTTATCTATCTTACAGTGGTGGACAATGTGATATCTTTCTGAATCCCTGCTCCCCATGTAGCTGGATTGTTTGAACCATATTGCAGTGGTCCCAGATGGCATGTTTCAATTTCAGCTGAGACTTTACATTAAGCAATACACAGTCCCAGTAATACTCCGCAGAAAAGTCATTATTGATGTCAGTTTCCACTTAGGTGGCACAGTACGATTTGGAACAGGGGAAAAATACAGCTGGACAAAACAGGTTGGCATAAGTCAAGGTGTGGAAGCCATTTTCCAAAATAGCCACTGACAGTCTTCCTAGAGAGCCTTTCTCATGAACCATGGCACCTGCATCCACAAACTGTAGGTCAAACTATAGGTTTTGGGGTGTAACGGAGCCAATGGTTACACCTCTAAAGTTATCAACAAAGAAGCTTCTACAAGTTCTACAGCAAGGTATCAAAACCTAGGTGGGGAAAAAAATATTTCTGGTTCCCTAGCAACTTCACAAATTGTTGTTGGTATAAACTAACTTGTCAATCTGGCAGTCTAGGAACCCAACTCTGAACACCAACAGAATGACATTCTTTTTATATCTCGTACTGATTTCCTTTCCCGCAGATTAGCATATGTCTCCTCAATACAAATGTGTATATTTTTAACTATTGCGGTTATTGAACATTGATCTTCTCTTTGTTTGTGCTCTGCTTTGGCACTGCTTCTGCATTACTGGTCTGTTTCTTCTCTCTTTCCTCCCACTGAAAACTGATCGTCTCGCCTCCTGCTATTTTCTCATTGCGCCTGAACAACAGCGTCTCCAGTGGAATATACCTGGTGACCACTGGAGACAGAACCAGCGCATTGTTTCCCTCAGATACTTGAAAGCTGCAACAGTGTTCTGTAACAAGGAAACCAGAGAGCAAATATTAAACTTATTCACAGAAAGTTTGTAAAGGCTATATTGTTCTGTACATTGAGCTGCAGTCACAGGTTACCAGATCTCACAATCAATATATTCAAAATTTAGCCCTTCTCCCAATTAAGCTTTCGGGGTGGGGGGGGAATCCTACACGCACAGAACAAGTCTAAGTTTCTTTTCTGCTCTGTTGGCCAAGGAGAGCAGATTAAGTTTCCCCTTAATACATTAACAGGAAGTGTTACTTTATATTCAGGTTTAACATTCAGCTGGGGAAGAAGATGTCTGCTGAGAAGCTTCTCCTTGCTTGCGTTAAGACAGTCAAACCAGCTTAATCTTACGTGTGGAGAAAATACGTTTTAATCTTGATATTCTGTTTACATTGACATTGAATAAAGATCTCTGAAAAGTTTCTGATTCAAGCATGACACTTTAAAAACAGGCTTCATCAAACTGTTGGAGTCTTCAAGCAAGTAGCAGTCCCTAGAAGTCTGCAACTTAAGTCTGATCATTCATTAGTATGATCCTCCAACAGATTGTAAAAAGCTCCCAAACTTGTCACTCCTTAGCAAGGATGCTCCACACTAAAGCCTGGGTCAGAAGGGAAGGGAAGGGGCAATGCTGCTATTTAAACAATGGTTGGGTGCAAGCCCAATCGCCTTGTGGCGTCTAGCAGAGTATGATGAGAGGAAATGCAGATCAGCTGCTATCAGACATTCGGCAATTGTTTAGTTTTGCTTCGTTTTTACAAGAAGAGACTATCCCCTAAGGGTGCTTCCAGAGAGGGGTCCCATATTGCAAAAGAGTCAGGTCTGCTTTTTCAGCATCTGCTTTTGGCTTCTGTACATTCCCAGTGCTTCGGACATTAATGGTCATTGCTATTGCACAACATTTTGTCCACACTGGGTATTTTGTCCTTTCAATCATTCCTCTACACCCTCCGCTGTCATTTTCTGTTCTAATACAGGTATTTCTGTACCTTTTTCAAATTTCCAAGCAAGTGCTTAAGAGCCAAATATATCCACCCTTAGTTATCTTGCTTTGCAGTACAAGGCTATTGTATTCTGGAGAAGAGTTACGCCTTTGCTCAGTTATGATAAGACTCGTTTTAACCAAGGTGTTTGTGTAGGCTTCCAGCCTCCCTTCTCAGATTGTGAACTTCAAGGAAACTTGCACCTGTCTTTTGGCATCATGAACAGCACCTGCAAATGAGCTGGCAGCAGAGGCAAGTATGGAGACTGGGGAGGGGAAACCCCCCACAAGACAGAACCTGGGGGCACTTCCTATGCTGCCGTGTTGTGTGGGACTCTGTGGTTCTCAGGCTGCTATGGGGTGCCTGGGAGAGTCATACACCAGCTGCGATGTCCAAGAAAGAATGAAGGAGATGCTGAGACTTATCAAATATGTGAGGAACGTAAGACAGACATTGTCCTGAGGCAATTGGAGGACTTGGGAAGAAAGGAGGCAAGAAGAAACAGCTGAGTTTATCTTTTAAGAATTTGGGACCTCTATTCTCCAAAATACTCTTGTTCAGACGCAAGGGCAATTCTTCAATTGTGAACAAGGTTTAGACGAATTTCTGCATAATGTTATTCATGGGTTAGAACAGGTTCAGGCACCTGAGCATCTACAGCCTGGTAGGCTTGCGAATGTGATGGAGAAATTAAGGTTACTGAGGGGATGAGGACTGATACTTTCCGTAGGCTGTTATGGTTACGCAGAAACCAGCATCTGAGATAAAACTTCTGCAGCTGGTTTTGCAGTGGTGGGAGCTGTTATCTCCAGCGTTAGATCTGTTACAAAAGAGGGTTTGGAAATTCAGAGACCCAAACAGACAGAAGAGTGGAAGCAAAAGATGAACAGGCACTTGATGCTGAAAATAGGTTAGTTATGTAGCAGCTGGTGATAAAAAAATTTCTTCATGCATCTGTACTGGGATGAGGTACATGTCTCCCAAGAGGGGCACAGCATCTTCCTTGGGGATTCACAATAAGGCCTGGGGTGTGCATTCATGGATTATGAGGGGAGGGAAACAAAGCACAGGCTGCTCCCCATCCCACCCCCAATCCTATTTAGTGTTGTGGCACAATGCAGTTAAAAACAGGAAAACGGGGAGGGGGGGATAGTAAGCACCTTTGAGCATTGCAAGAAGCAAAGGGGAACTCATGGTAAATTCATGGGATCCAGCAGTGGTAGCAACGTAGACAGACATCCTTTGGCGCATCATTGAATGTTTGGACTATGACAAGACCTGAAAAGGGAGAACTGTTTAATCAGGAGTGTTTGGCTCTGAATAAAGCTTGAAGTGACAGGAGAAGACTTATACCACATCACGCCATGGCGTGGCTTGGAGTTAAACACACTAAAATCATCCTGCTGCAGATTCTTTAAAATTACATTGAAAAAATGTTTCCTTTTAATACTCCCTTATTAAATCCCCAGTATCTCTCTCAGGATATAAAGAGAGTTCATTTCCCCCTCCAATAACATTCCAGGGCTCATCAATCTCCACAATCTGAAGATCCTAGTAGCTTAGAAGTCCTTCTTGTGCCAGTTTTGTTCCATTCTGTTTTGGTTTTTTAAAAATCGCTGTTAATTTACAGACTAATATACTTCTACATACCTAGAGAGTCACTTGGGTATGTGTGGTAACCGGTACTTTTTTGGGGGTTTGCCATGTTTTGCTTGAAACCTAGGCACTCCACTACTAGCAAATAGAAAAGTATAAATGATGTTATCAAAAGTGCAGTGGGACAAAGAAAGACATAATAGTTTGGACACAACTATGTCCAAACATAGTGGTGCTGTGGTGCTGCACGCTGGGACTTTTCCACTACCCTTCCAACTATAGCAGACCCTCCAAGTGTCCCTATTTTCCAGGGACACTCCCGGATTAACAGAAGCTGTCCCGGTTTCCAATTTGATCCCGGAATACCCCACTTTTCCTTACATCACCCCTATTTTCATTGGAGAAATGTCAGAGACTATAGAGTGATGTAAGCCCCGAGCCAAAGAAATAAGTAACCTTTAGAGGACACCTGAAGGCAGTCCTGTATGTTGCTGTTGTTTAGTCGTTTAGTTGTGTCCGACTCTTCGTGACCCCCTGGACCAGAGCGTGCCAGGCACTTCTGTCTTCCACTGCCTCCCGCAGTTTGGTCAGACTCATGTTTGTAGCTTTGAGAACACTGTCCCACCATCTCATCCTCTGTCGTCCCCTTCTCCTTGTGCCCTCCATCTTTCCCAACATCAGGGTCTTTTCCAGGCAGTCTTCTCTTCTCATGAGGTGGCCAAAGTCTTGGAGCCTCAGCTTCAGGATCTGTCCTTCCAGTGAGCACTCAGGGCTGATTTCCTTAAGAATGGATAGGTTTGATCTTCTTGCAGTCCATGGGACTCTCAAGAGTCTCCTCCAGCACCATAATTCAAAAGCATCCATTCTTCGGCGATCAGCCTTCTTTATGGTCCAGCTCTCACTTCTATACATCACTACTGGGAAAACCAGGGCTTTAACTATACGGACCTTTGTTGGCAAGGTGATGTCTCTGCTTTTTAAGATGCTGTCTAGGTTTGCCATCGCCTTTCTCCCAAGGAGCAGGCGTCTTTTAATTTCATCCTGTATGGGGAAGTTTTAATGTTTAATGCTTTATTATATTTTTGTATATGCTGGAAGTCACTCAGAGTGGCTAGGGCAACCCAGTCAGATGGGCAAGGTATAAATAATAAAAATATGATGATGTGGATGAAACAGGACATCCCTATTTTCATCAGAGAAATGGCGGAGGGTGTGCTATAGCTCCTCTTTTCCTGGGAAAAGCTGTTCCTGGTGATCAGAGGAGAATTCAAGAGCATGAGGAGGGTTTTGGTTAGAAGGGGAAGCCCTTTACCTCCACAGAAACACTTTCTTCTTATGCACAGGGCAATTTGCATGCAAGGACTATTATTACAGCAAACAGAAAATCCATTTGGTTCAAAAGATATCCTTCTTCTGACTCCCTATTGAATTGCCTCCATATAGGTATACTAAAATAATCAAGTGTTTTGAACACTCAACAGTGTTATATAATGGCAAGTAATTATATGTAAGCAAATATATATTTGAATTACGTACCCACGTTACCCTTTCATTCATTTTTCACTGCCACTTCCTTAAACAACGAGCTTCTCTCAGGTGAATCCCTTAAAAAGACAATCTACTTTTGTTAGAGTTTCCTTGTCTTCCACCATAAAACACACACTTGATTTTGCTACTGATAAAAATAGAGAGGGAGCCGACGTTTGATTTGTGCTAAGTAAATACTTAGAAAGTTGGGCCTACTCTGGACCCAACGGAGTGTAAGGACTATAGATCACTTGCCAACACCCCTTTCTTGGCAAAGGAGGTGCCAAGGGTGGTTGTGGAGCAGGTATTGCTGGATGAGACTGATTATTTAGATCCGGGCTCAGACCCAGTTGCTGAGCTGAATCAACCTTGGTCATGCTGATGAACGAGAGAAACCAACCCTTGGCACTTGTATTCTGGGGTTCCACGGGATACTGTTATCTCTTCAGTACTATTTAACATCTAAATGAAACCATAGGGAGTGGTCATTAGAAGTTTTGAAGCAAAGTGTTGTGAGTACACCGACAACACACGCAGCTCTATTTCTCCATGCCATATCTATTAGGGCCAAGAAACTGTGCTTGAATCCTAGGAAGACAGAGGCTCTGTCAGTGAATGGTTCCCATGTCTGGGAAATAGGCGAGTTGCGTGTCCCGAATGGGATCTTTCTCTCTCTCTGAAGCATCAGGAGTGCAGCTTGGGAGCACCCCACATCTCAGCCACCAGTGGAGTGGTAAGCGATAGCCTGGCCATGCACTGATAAAATCAAAGCCAGCAGGTTCTGAGCACAAGGGCCCTCTTCCAGCAACTGGTATCTGGAAGCAATGCTGCCTCCAACTGTGGAGGCAGAGTAGAGGAGTTTTAGGTTCTTCTGTTCAATGCATGTTATATTCAAGATGGCTTTCCTGCCTCACTTAGGAAACAACAGAATTGGACTGGGAAGTGTCAGCAAAATGCATCGCCTCTGGCAACGAACAGCTCATCTGTGAGCCAGAGTGTTTAAGCTGGACCAGTGAATCCTAAGCCCAAATCCACACTAGCCTTGGTAGACCTTGGGCTGGTCACTATTTCTCCACCAAGCTTTTGTGAGGATGAAGTGGAAGAAGCCTATGCCTTGTTTCCTGAGCTCCTGAGGAATAGAATCAATGTCTTGACACCTTGACACCTTACCCTGAGAACTAAGGGTCTGGACTCCAGAAGGGCCCCATTATTGGGATTAGATTTAAATGTTTTGGTCTATTTTAAATTGCATTTTCCCATATAGTATTTAAAATTTATATTTCTATATTGTAACAACGACGCTTGGCATGTCTTCTTTTTTTAAAAAAGACATGCTAAAGGCAACTGAGGTGAGCAATTCTTGAAAGGTAGGTGAATGGTTATTGTGGTGAAAGGCAATCCTTTCTCCATTCAGCAATATTTTTCACAGATTACACAATTATTCCTCAGGCTTTTTTACTCAGCAAAAAAAATGCCATGAGGGATATTTGGAAACTTTTGCCAAAGCATGAAAGACTTTCCTTTCCTCATTTACCTTCCTCTTATCAACAAGAAGGGGTTTTTTTTAGTCTCGGATGTGAAATTTGGGAATTTTAACAACTTCTGCAGTGTAATAATTCTGGGTCCTTAGGCAGGAATGAGGAATGCCTGGAAATGAACATTGCTCTTTGGAGCTTGCTCTGTCTTCCATGGGACAGTCCTATGACTATCATATCTTCTCAGTCTCCACTTTTCTAGGCTAAACATACCCAGCTCCTTCAAGAGCTCCTCATAAGGTGTGGTTTCTAGACCCTTGATCAGCTTGGTCACCCTCCTCTGCACATGTTCCAGCTTGTCAACATCCTTCTTAAATTATGGTGCCCAGAACTGGACACAATAATCCAGGTGTGGTCTGACCAAGGCAGAATAGAGTGGTAACATGGTTTCCCTTGATCTGGACACTATACTTCTGTTAATGCAGCCTAAAATAGCATTAGCTTTTTTTGCTGCTGCATCACACTGTTGGCTCATGTGAAGCTTGTGGTCCATCAAGACCCCCAGATCCTTTTCACTTCTACTGCTTGCAAGCCAGGTGTCCCCCATTCTATATTTATGCAGCTGGTTCTTTCTGCCTAAATGGAGAAACTTATATTTACTGCATTGCAGGGGTTGGACTCGATAACACTCAGGGTCCCTTCCAACTTTAGAATTCTACAATTCTATGAAGATTTGCTACAAACTTTGCACTTGTTATGTACTGAAGTTCTCACCCTGGGCCAGCAGGGGGATACTGTAGATAGTTATGCAAATGAAGGATCGAAAAGTGACGTTCAGTGATTGGATAGTTTTAGAAAATGGCAACAGTTACATTGTTCTGGAGCTCTATATAAGCAGGCTGACTGAGCTCCTCAGCTTAGTTCTGTTCCAGCTTACAAATAAAGAGCTGCTTTGGAAGCATCGCTGTGTCGTCTGATATGTTCGCCCACAACTTAACAGCACTGATCTTATTTGTAGTCAGAGTTTGTAAGCAAATAGTGTGGACTAGATCGCAATGTTGCACAATGCCCCCTTTACAAATTTCCCAAGCTCTTTAGCTTTACAGTTGCTTTGCCTTTGCCTCTCCTCTCATCCAGTTCAAATGCACACATGTTTATAGCGAGCACATTCCTTGCCTCAAGCGCACCATTATTTACTGTCTACTCCTTAAAGGGTCAGTTCAGGGTTGCAAAGTAATTTAATACACACTTGAGAATTCTCACTTGAACGCAACAGGTTGTTTAATGTCCAACTTAGGTTGGATTCTAGCATCTGGTTGCATTTCAACAGATGGTGTACTGATAAGCTCCTGCCTCTGTGAGTTCAAATGTTTTAAGTGAAAAGAAAAATGCCCACAGATAAGGCAAAATGTATTTTTGATGTCTTAATGAGCTACCATTAACTAGCTGTCCCCAAGTTCATAATTAATTACTAATCACTTATCTCCAAGATGCATAACACAAGGAAATATACGCAGCTCCGGTCCTCTGGCCCAGTTGCTTCAGAGAAGATGGTTGGTGAGACATGGTCTTTTACATCTTACCATTCTTAGAATCAGAGTTGGAAAGTGACTGAGTCCAGCCTCCTGCTTAATACAGGTTCTGTTGCGCAGCTATAGACTCCCAGAGAGATGGTTGTCCAGCCTCTGCTTAAATACCTCCACTGACGAAGCAGCCATTACCTCCTAAGGAAACCTGTTCACTGCCAGATAGCTCTTACTAGCAGGAACGTTGTTCAAATGCTTAGTTGAATCTGCTTCCCTGCAATTTCCACCCATTGGTCCTGGTCTTGCCCTCTGGAACTGCATGAAGGTTCCATCTTCTTCATGACAGCCCTTCACACATTTGGAGACTGCTGCCTTGCCATCCTTTTATCCTGCTCGGACTAAAGATAGCACACTAGATCTTTCAACAATCCTACACGGGGTTTGATTTCTGGACCCCTTGGTATGTTGCCAAGGAGTCATGCAATTGGCCTTCCTGCAAGAGGTGGGGAAAATGTGTAGGCTCAATCATTGTTTTCCCTGAGGGGAAGGCTAGGGAGAACATAATAACATAGCATGATGCTGCTGGATCAGGCCAGTGGCTCTTTTACTCCAGGATCCTGTCCTCACAGCGGCTGACCAGGTGCCTGTGAGAAGACTCTAAGCTGGGCAGGAGCACTCTGCCCACCTGCGATGTACAGCAAGTGGTATTCAGAGGCAAATTGCATCTGACAGTGGAGGTAGAGTCATAGAATTGTAGAGTTGGAACAACTAGGGTCTAAGTCCCACCCCCTGCAATGCAGGAATCTCAGCTAAAGCATCCATGACAAATGGCCACCCAGCCTCTTCTTAAAAATCTCCAAGGAATAGAAGTCCACCACTTCCCAAGAGAGTCCGTTCCACTGTTGAAGAGCTCTTACTGTCAGAAAATTCTTCCTGATGTTTAGTTGGAATCTCCTTTCTTGTAACTTGAAGCCATTGGTTCAAGTCCTACATGCTAGTGGAGGGGAAAACAAGGTTCTATGTGCCGGCCCTTGAGATATTTGAAGATGGCTATCATATCTCTCCTCTTTTCCATATCAGTCTCCTCTTTTCCAGGCTAAACATACCCAACTCCATCGTCCTTCTCCTCCACACATTTGTCTAGAGAAGAGACTACCAGTGCCCCCGAGGGTTTGTTTCCCCCCCTTTCTTTTGAGGGAGGGGGAAATGAAGGAGCAGGCCCCATGAGATTCCTTCAGACAAGGCTGGACATGGTCCATCAACTATTTTTTGAAATTTGCCAATTTCTAACAACCTTTCTGTTTTATGTTTTGCAGAACTTATGCCTTTTGGAGGCGAGTGCTGGTGGTGACTTCCTTGGGTATCAGTAATAGCTATATCAAACACGTCTTTATACCATTCTTCCATTTTGTGTTCAGCAAGTTTGGCTAGGACCTGGGAAAGACCATGAAGCTCCCTGAGTGGCCATGGAGGCCTGTCACTGCCTCTCTGCCTAGCCTCCCTCACAGGGTTGTTGTGGAGATTAAAGGAGGAGGGGGAGAACCATGTACACCTCCTTGAGCTCCTCGGATAAAAAGGTGGGATGTGATAAATAAATACCCTGCCTGCCTCTCCACTTGTTCTGCAACTAATCAGGAATCAGATTCCACCTAAACATTAGGAAGAACTTCCTGACAGTAAGAGCTGTTCGACAGTGGAATTTGCTGCCAAGGAGTGTGGTGGAGTCTCCTTCTTTGGAGGTCTTTAAGCAGAGGCTTGACAACCATATGTCAGGAGTGCTCTGATGGTGTTTCCTGCTTGGCAGGGGGTTGGACTCGATGGCCCTTGTGGTCTCTTCCAACTCTATGATTCTATGATTCTAGGAATGATGCACTTGCCGCTTGTATTTTTCCTCTAAAAAAACCCAGCTGTAGTCTGAGCTACCTTTCTCCAGCCAGGTGTGCAAACAAATGGACTCCACCTTCCACAGAGAAGCAGCCACCACGACCATGAGAACCATTTTGGAGGAAAGACATGGGTGAGTGAACTTTCCACAGTAGATCTGAACTGTGAATAGGGAGTGGATAGGGAGAGGGGAGGCAGGTGGATGGGGCTGTCCCAGCAAAGCTACCACATCTGATGAATGCTACCGCTTCTGATGAATGCTACTCTTCCCTATGAGCTATGTAGATATTACACATGTTTAGTTCTGAATCAGCTAGCCCTTCTAGAAGTGCCCCAGGGACTGGGGCAAGGTTGGCCTTGTGGAACTGGCCTGAACTCTTTTGAGACCTTTTGAGGTGTGAGGAAGACTAAGCTCCCCGTCTAAAGGCCTAGTTCCTTTGAAGTCTACCCAAAATATAACTGAGAGCCAGTGTGGTGCAATGGTTAGTGTGCTGGACCTGGGGGATCAGGGTTCAAATCCCCACTCAGCCATGAAGCTCATTGGGTGACCTTGAGGCAATCAATGTCTCTCAGCCCAACCTATCTCACAGGGTTGTTGTAAAGAGAAAATGGAGAGGAGGCAACCATGTAAACCACATCGAACATCTTAAGAGACTCCTCTGACTTGCAGGGCCAAACTATGTGCATCCTCTCACCCCTCCCCTTCTTACAGAACCTGATTTCCGGCATGCCTTGGATTAAACTGTCCATTTCTGGCTCTTCGTGTGTTTGCTGTGCTTAGAAGTTCACGCTTGCCTGCCTTGGACTTGGCACCACTTCCGATCCCATCTAAAATTTGACTCCTTGGCACCTACTAAACTCTTGATGTTGCTTCTGCATCAAAATGTACAGATGCTAGAGAAATGTAATAATCGTCACAACAGAGCTCTTAATCGGGGGGGGGGGGCATTTGTCTTTCAAAACAGATTCTCTTTTTGTGAAAGGCATCCCTCCTCATGCAAGTTGTTTCTATCATTTGGAAAAGGCACCACCTGTCTACCCAGTCAATTCACATAGAGTTGGTTTAGAATGTCCTAATCTTGTTTCTAGAGGGTCTTCTGTGATCAAGTTCAATTGAGTAACAAGCTTCTATTTCTAATTGAGGAGGCTCCATGAATAGTAAATAATATGAGTTTATAATAGTATAAACACGGTACAAAAGGAAGTGTGGATAACCCTGGATGCCGTAGAAGTTCTTAACTGGTAAGAGTTTTGGAGTGGATGAGAGAGAAAACTGAAGCTTAATCCAGGTAAATTGAAAGCATTGCCAGGTCAGGGTCCTGGCAACCTAGGAATTTGTGTATCTACACAGGCCCTTAAAGAAGCAAGTTCGCAGTTTGGGGGTTCTTCAGGATTCAGCCTTGCTCCTGGATGGTCAGAATCTTTTGCCAGCTTTGGTTGGTGCATGAGCACCTTGATAAATCATTCCTGGTCACAATCATTCATGCCCTGGTCAGCACCAGATTAGATTACTTGGAGAGAGTTTGGAAAAATTGGTCCAACATGCTGATGATGGGATGTTTGAACAGGAAGATCAAAGCATGCATCTTAAACCATCTGTTCTGGTTACCAATTTGCATTGGTTATTTCTTAGAAAAGCAGGATAGAAATGATGAAATAAATCAATAAAAGAAATGAGATCGTATAATAATAATAATAATAATAATAATAATAATAATAATTTCCCCCAAAATACAAATCTTCAGCAGTTTTCTATATTGATTTGCTCATTTTTAGTTTTATTCTACATTTGCTGTAAAGGATGGGAAACCCTATGAAAATGTAGC
This sequence comes from Podarcis raffonei, assembly GCF_027172205.1. Lineage (NCBI taxonomy): Eukaryota > Metazoa > Chordata > Lepidosauria > Squamata > Lacertidae > Podarcis > Podarcis raffonei. The sequence goes on from NC_070610.1 coordinate 3,286,583, forward strand.
TTTCCCTTGACATGTCTGGTTGCCTTTGCCTTTCTTTTAGAAGTCCAGTGACTTATAACGGCTTTGTGATCCCCAATTATATCCAACACAGTCTGTCTGTAGTCCAAGTCACAAATGTCTATATCTGGCCTTTTATAATGCTTCCCCATTGTCTTGCCTTGAGGAGAAAAATTACATTGACTATAGATTAAAGCAGTTGTTTTCAACCAGTATGCCGTGGTCAGGGGTGCTGCAGGCAACTCTGGCCTCTGTCCCTCTTTCCTTCCCTCCCTCCTCTGTGCTGAAGGGGAGCCTTTCTACCATGCTGGCCTGGTGGCACTCACTGCTGCCTTCCAAGGTGAACAAGGTGCTGGCTTCACGTTCACCTCTGGGCAGTCTCCGTTGGGCCACTAAGGCTGGGGACATCCTCTTCCCAGGCCCCTGTGGGGCGGCGTGAGGAGGCATCTCTCTTTGGGGTGGGAGAGTAGCTCAGAGACCAGGGGTAATGGCAGCTGCTGCCCAGAGGACTCCCAAAGAGAGGGAAGAGGAAAGGAGGCTGAGGGAACACTCCACAATGGAGGGCGTTTGCAAACAGGTGAGGGACTGCCGGCTCTGCAGACAAGGGGTGACATAACTGAGCTCCTGAGGCTCAGAGTAGCCACATAAAGAATGCACAGTCATACCTCGGGTTGAAGTAGCTTCCAGATAAGTATTTTCGGGTTGTGTGCTGCGGCGACCCAGAAGTAACGGAGCGCATTAATTCCAGGTTTTGCCGCTCGTGCATGCGCAGACGGTCAAAATAACATCACGCGCATGCACAGAAGCAGCGAATTGTGACCCACACATCCAGAGGTACCACTGTAGTTGATCAAAGTAGCTGTGGACTCACAAAGGTTGAAAACCTGTGGATTAAAGGATTAGAGAGTCAAGAGTGGTGTAGCAACTATTGTGCTGGACTTGAAATCCCTGCTCAGCCACAAAGGCCACTGACCTTTGACTAGCCACTTTCTCAGCCTCCTTCCTTCACAGGGCTGTTGTGAGGATAAAACGGGATACCATAAGTAAACTGACCTTCAAGCAATGGCAGGATTAAAGGTAACTACAGGCAGAACACCATAGCATGTGTGAAGTACTTTGAACACTCTGAAATGCTATATGCTAAGTGTTATTTCTGTTTCTTAGTAAGACAAGATGAACTACATGCAAAGTTGCATCAAAATTTTAAAAATAAAATAAAGCAAGCAGTTTCTGAAATGTATATTCTATGGGCAGGTGAACTCTGAAAATAAGAGAAAGGTTATTTAAGAAGATAAGAGTGTTGGTGGTGGCAGCAAATGTGGCAGCATTATTTTTTTCCAAGATTTTAAAGCAAAGTCAGCATTTCTTCCTGAAAAGATCGAGAGAAGACACAGTTTGGGATCTAGGACCAGTGAGCGGCCAATGATTTCAATTTCCCTAAGAATTTGTGCCCCAAATGTATTCTGTAGGGAACTAATTATCCTAGAACAGTTGGAGATCTCACTTTCTCACCTTCAAGGGATGGCTAGAGGTTGGAGAAAAAGCGGCAGAGTGTAACAGGCAACTTAGAGGGGTTAAATCTAAAACATCATTTTCAGTCACTTGGTCTGTTTATTGAATATGTTCTGAGATGACAGGAAGCAGTGCCCCCCCCCAATCTTTATCACCTATTACAGACCAGTATCCACACATGTATACAAAGCAACTGCCAGTATCCAATTTGTGTATGTCAATCACTCAGGAGTTGTACTGGACTTGGACCTAAGGCATACAAGACTCACTGAGGCAAAACTGACCAATCGCCAAAAGTTTCAAAAGTTGCTGATAACAAACTCTCTTTCCCTAGCACTGGGAAATCAAAATTCAAGTGACTGCGGCAGAGGTCTGAGGGCACCCCAGGGCCCAGTCCACGCAAACCGAGGCCCTAATAAATCCGTTACTTCTCGGTGGAAATATAGGTTTTTTGTTTTGTTTTTTTAAAGTGCTTTGCAAAGTGTAGCATAGTGGTCAGTGTCAGGCTGGGCCCAGAGAGACCCAAGTTCAAATCCCCGCTCACCCACTGAGCTCCCTGCGATCTCAGACCTGTCGCTCTCCCCGCAACCTAGCAGGGTTGGCGCGATGATAAAATGCTGTCTCTCCAAAGAGCTGATGGGAACGTTCTTTCATATGTGGTGGACTTGTAAAAAGGGTAAAAGAGTATTGGGAAATAATCCATAATGAATTGAAAAAACTGTTTAAATTTAACTTTCCTCCCCAAAACCAGAGTCCTTCCTGTTGGGGATAATTCAGACTGAAATTCCCAGGGTGTCAAAACAGGTTGTTTATTTATGTTACTACTGTGGTAGTAACATAACTGTTACACGTTTTGTTAGCCCAAAAAAGGAAAACGAGCGAGGTCCCAACCAAAGAATGGCAAATTTAAGTTGACAGAATATGCACAACTTGCAGACTTAACATATAGAATAAGAGAACAAGAAGAACGTACGTTTAAAGAAGATTGGAAAACATCTATTGAATATATGGGAAATAGTTGTGTTTTTGATGGATGCAATAATGGAATACCGGATGGTATAGTTTTTGTAAAATATGCAGGGATTTATGATATGTAAAATGAACAATGGAAAGAGAAGGGAAGTCACTGATATCTTAAGAATGTAAAATGAGTATTTTAAACTGTAAATCAGAAATTTTTTATAAAAATTGTATATAAAAAAACGTTGCCTCGAACTGCAGGATAGAAAATACCACGAAGCAGCAGCTTTAGCTGAGAAAGATTAGATTCTTAGAAAGCCTCGATCCGTTTCAGCCTTTTAACGTTCCGAAGCGGCGAGGTGGATTTTTCACTTTCCCCCCTTCGCTCTGAGGGGAATATTGGCGGGGATCTTTTTTGTTTCATGAGGGATTAAGCGTTTTCTGACTCCACCGAGGGCGCGAAGGACCCGATTTCCCGCGGCTGCGGGGCCCCGGCTTCCCCCGGGAACCTCTCTCGCCCGGCCGGAGGGAAGGCGGGGAGCGGGCGGATCCCGGGCAAAGCAGCCGCCGCCATCCAGCCTCCCTTCCTGCTCGGCTCGGCTCACTTCCGCGGCCCCCAAGATGGAGGAGGAGGAGGAGGAGCGCGATCCGCGGCTGAGGCTGAGGCGGCATCTCGGGGGGCAGCCGCAGCCGGGCCCGGGCGAGGCCGGTAGGTCTCCCCGCTTAGGAGGGAAGGAAGGAAGGAAGGCCGCCCGGGAGGAGCCGGCCTCGATAAGCCGGGAAGGGGAGCAAAATAAAGCGCGGGATGGATAATGGGCGCGGGGCTCTCTCCCCCCGCCCCCCGCGGGCCTACTCGGAAGTAAATCTCGCTTTGCGCCGCTTGCTCCGGGGTAAATGCGCCTGTGCGCGAGCTGAGCACCTGAAATTATTACTGGGCATTTATAATTCATACCCCGCCATTTTCCCTGACAGGAACCCAGGATAAAAGTAGGAACAGCTGAAAACCTCGGGGTGGGGAAGTAGCTATCATTGCAAAACAAACCCAAAAACAGTTATACGCCGATGGAATCCAAACTACATATGTGGGTGTGCTGTTAAAACCATACAAATATCTGCAATAATAAAAATGACAGGGCACAAGCAGCCAGTTCCCCAAAACTTGTTGGGATAAGAAGGAGGGAGCCATCCAGCTTCTCCAGGCAGGGAGTTCCCAAGTTGCCTGGGAGGGAGCCTCCGCCCGAGGAGTCCCTCTCCCTTTTCCCCACCAAGGGGGGCGGGACTGAGAGATCAGCCTCCCCAAAAGATCTCAGAGCCCTGGCAGGGCAGGCAGTATTTCAGGCACCTTGGACCCAAGCCATAGAGGGCTTTGGGGGAGGTCAAGTAGATGCATTTAAGTGTGCATAAGGCCATGGAAAGGGACGCGGGTGGCGCTGTGGGTTAAACCACAGAGCCTAGGACTTGCCGACGGTTCAAATCCCCGTGACGGGGTGAGCTCCCGTTGCTCCGTCCCTGCTCCTGCACACCTAGCAGTTCGAAAGCACGTCAAAGTGCAAGTAGATAAATAGGTACTGCTCCGGCGGGAAGGTACTGCTCTGGTTTGCCAGAAGCGGCTTAGTCATGCTGGCCACATGACCCGGAAGCTATACACCAGCTCCCTCGGCCAATAAAGCGAGATGAGCGCCGCAACCCCAGAGTCGGCCACGACTGGACCTAATGGTCAGGGGTCCCTTTACCTTTAAGGCCATGGAATAGGAGCTGCACATGAAATGCATTGAGGCCCTTGGAATCCCAGCGCAGCTTTGAGGACCTTCCAAGCTGGTCTTGGAAGAGGGGTTTTAGCCTCACTCGGCATACCCTGCTCTCATTTCTGGCTCCAGGGGGGGTGAGGAAGGCTAAGGGGCTTGTTTGTGTGGTGGTCAGTGGCGGCAGCCCTTGCAGCGCTGCTGCCACCCACCACTCGGAGGCAGCCAAGGTGTTGGTCTGCTGGTGCGCTGAGGGTACGTCTTGGAGGACCAGCACTCTGCCACCCAGCACCGGCCATTGCCATCAGAGCCAAAGAGGGAAGCTACGATTGTTTGGCAAGCCCAGCGTTGAGCTGTGGCTGGCACTCCTGCTTGAAATGCCCTTGCCACCTACCACCCTGTTCCAGCGTCCCTTTCAGAGGACTTGCTTCTGCGCTGGGCAGAGGAGACGCTTCTCAGGGCACTTCTGCTGCTCGCTATGCCAAGAGCTTCAGTTTTACCTCCTGTTGCCTGGGTGAGGATCACCCTCCGTAGCTTCATAGCTCAATGTGTTCACGAGGGATGCCTTTGCTTTTATCTCCCAGCTCCAAGCAGAGGATGAAAGGTGAGGTTTGGCTAGCTATCATTGCTAAAGGGCAATGGATGACTCACCATGGCAAGGAGTCGTGCTGAGTGGAAGCGTTGAAGACTGCCGGGAGGCAGCCCCTCCTGAAGGGGTTCCCTGATCCGGTAAAGGAGGTCACATGCCTGGGCCCAGCTCTGGAAGTGAATGGCTTATTGTCCTTTTTCTGATATATTACTCACCATCATAGCATAGGGCGGGTCAGCCATTAAAAAATACGGCAACAGGTTAAGTCAAAAGAATAGGGTGGGTCTTAAAATACATATCTCAAGCATCAGGGCGGGCCCACACATGATGTAGATCTTCACTCCTCCCTTCTTCCCTGACAGGGAGTGGGAAGGCATTTGGGGGTCTTCCTCAGTTGCCAAAATGTCTTGGGTCAGTCATGTCAACTGTCAAAGGTCAGAGGACAGGTCTGTGCCTTCAGCATACTGTGTAATGAAGATGCCAGCTGTGGGGAGGGAATGCCACAACTTAGGGGCTGCCCAGAGAATGTCCTCTCCCAGGCCACTACCCCATACTTCTGAGGGCAGTGGAACTATCAAGAGGGCCCACTCTGCTTTTCTTAATGCCTAAGGGGGTCTTGTAGGGAAGGAGGTGTTTTTTCAGGTATCTGTGGCCAAAGCATTTTGGCTGCATTTTGGACCAGTTAAAGCTAGGACAGTTTTCCTAGCCACAAAAGCCTCCTCGGCCTCCTGTTGGATCCAGGAGTACCCCAAACTACACTTAACCCCTTAGACCTTAAGGTTACTGAACCTTCAAAGCCATCCATGTACTTATGGATTTATTTATTACACTGAAAATATGTAGTAATATATTGGCTTAACATCTTGTCATATAATAGTTTCTGCTGTATTTCAGGCAGCCAGCAGAGTATATTGTCAACAATATGTTATGACAAGTGGGAACTTGTGATAAACTAATGGCTGCAAGGGTGTGGGAAAGGAGGAAGGAGTTACTCAACCCCCACCTTTTTGCGCCTTCCTTTCCACAGGTAGGTCCCTCTGCCACATGACTTAGAGGTACCCACTACCACTTTTGTCCCCAAGCCATGTAGATTATTCCACTGAGTGCACACCCTGCTTTGCCTGCACCAGAATAACTAGACCACCCTGCTGCCAAATGCCTATGATTAAGATGAGCAGAGCATTGAGAAGTCATGTAGATTTCAAGGCCAACTGGGATGAGGTGATAGGCATTTGCACTGCAACAAAGAATGATTTAGAAACTTGGTGTGCATGTTTTACTTCTGTAAGGTGGTGTCTCGTTTAATGACGTATGCAAAATAATGGCGGTTTTATTTACAGTTGAAACTACCAGCGTAGAGAAGAAGGAGAAGCCACTTCCCAGACTTAACATTCACTCTGCATTCTGGATATTGGCATCAATAGCTACTACATACTACATTGAATTTTTTAAAGTTGTTAAAGAGATTATTCAGCAAGAAAGGTAAGGAGAAGAGGTGGTGGGTTTTTTTGGTGGAGGGTTTACAAGTAGAAGTTACACAAAGGTATTTACAGTACAAAGTCAGTTGGATTCTCCCTAAACTTTATTGTAGATTAATCAGTATAACATAAGAGTAAGAAATATAATTTAAAACACTTGAAACATCTGTGTGAGGGGGAGGAGGGATCCATCTTCGTTGCTAAGAACAGCAGTGAGTGAAAATGGCAGTTCCTCATTGTCTTCTTCTATTCTGATCTGATAAAAGAAATATGGAGTAATTTTGGTGCAGCTTTCGCAGATCAGATACACTCTATGCTTCAACCCCCACCCCATATACCTTTCTATTTATACAGTAAGACACCCAGCTGAAACCAGCACTGTTTTATGTAGAAATGTGTCCTAACATCTAATACGAGTGGAGTTTATATTTTAGGAGAGCTTCTCCGCATCTGGCGCCCTTTGCTTACTTCAAAGGGTTTGTCATTGAAATTTGACATTTTTTGTTTAGGGCTCCCCTACACTCTGTCAGGATGAATCCCAGCATTGCTTTTAGTTCTGCATGAGCAGACAAGTGTGTCTTAGCAAAAAGTAGTCAGATAACCTATTAAGAATTTCCATTCCCTAGCTAGCCTTCCTTCCCATCTCCTGTTCTGCTTTCTCTCCTGTCGTACAATGACTGAACAATCAGTGCTGCCTGCCAACTTTGTTGATTAAAGAAGCCCCGTGTCTAAGAATTCCACACACAGAAAGTGAGGACCTCTTCTCAATAGGGAGCCAGTTAGAAGTTGGAGTACTGCAAAATTTGGATGCAGTAGCAGAAGGCAGATAAGGTATGTTGCTTCCTGCATCTTAAGAGAGGCCTGGCTTGGAGCATAATCTGATCTGAGGCAATGTTAAATTCAATGTATTTTTGTTTTTAACATTATTAAAGCACATTTTCTCTTTCTCTTGCAGCTGGTGGTTTATACTTGGCATTTGCTTATTGATTATCAGTTTGTCTGTGGCCTTCTATTGCATAATATATCTTGAGTGGTATCATGGAATCGAGGACTATGATGCCACCTACCCTGCACTGATACCTATAACAACAGCTAGTTTTATTGCGGCAGCAGTTTGGTAAGTTGGTTGGTAAGAGATACTAGTTTTCCAGGCTTGCATTGCTTCTAAAAAGTCTGTGTGTTAAATGATGAGGGAAAGGTGTTACATATGGACCCCAGATAGGAGTAATAGCAGACCACACACTTATTTGGTCTTCTGAAAACATGCAATGGCTGCCTGTCTGTCTTGTGTGGCTGGCTGAGAATTGCTTCAATTACACAGGAAACAACGGTCCACTTCTGCACATGGAAGCAGGTAGATGGGGTCTCCCTGCCCAAGCCATGGGGGAGGTGGCCAGTCCACTCCTGGGGGTGCCAGGGTCCTACATGCCATAACAAAATTTTGCCTTGAAGACTGGACACAGACTTAAGTTTCAAATATATGCTGATATCTTCTGCACATTGTATACCTCTTCTTCTGGAGACTATGTGTAAAGGAATGTTCTCATGGTCTCTCAGTTCAAATATACTGTGAAACTTGTCTCACTTTGGGATTTGGCTGGTTCTCAAATTGCCTGTACTGTAATATGCTCTCCTGCTTGCAACATATGCTACATGTTTTCTCTCTCTTTCTTTTCCCAGTTTTAACATTTCTTTATGGCCCATATGGTCTTTCCTCACACCTGTGGTGCTCTTTGTCCAGTTCATGGGTATTGTGATGCTTGTGTCGCTCCTCGGCTAAATCTTTTATGGTAAGGCATTCTAATGATATACATATCTAAGCATGCCTCTTTTGAGTTATGTGATGCACAGTGGAAACTTGGTTTTTGAACATCTTGGCCGCCGAACATTTCGGAAGCTGAACGCCAAAAACCCAGAAGTGAATGCTTCAGTTTTCGAATGCACCTCGGAAGTGGAATGGCTTCTGACGCGTGTTTCTCATTTTTCTCCACTCATTTTGCCAACAGCCCTTTGATTCTTGGTTTTAGAACATTTTGGAAGTTGAATAGACTTCTGGAACGGATTACGTTTGAAAACTGAGGTTCCACTGTATTTGCTTTCTGAAGTATTTTCATTCTTAACAAGGACTCTGAAGTTGTAGCTGAATGTGAGAAGATTTGATTGCCTGCAGGACTAGACTGTGAGATGGGATGACATAAAAATCAACCCGAGCATTTAAGAAATTATTCCAGCCCTGCCTAGAGATCCAAGGATTTAATTTAGGACCTTTTGTATGCAAGTTATGTGTTCTGCCACTGAGCTACAGCCCGTTCGTGGCAATGGCTCTGCAGTTATGAGGCAGCCGTACTGGGTGATATATTTGAATAACTTAATTATCAAAACTTTTATTTTAGTTTTTTTAATTAAAAATATGTCTTTCTTTTATATAGTGATTGTTGTAATAATGTGTTTCTGTGTTTCAGTTAAGGCGTGGGAAACATGTGACCCTGCAGATGTTGTTGGACTCCAGCTTTCACCATCCCCAGCCATCAGGACCAGTGGTTAGTCCAACAAGACCCGGAAGGACACAGGTTCCTTATCCTAAATGGGGAAAGGGGGTGTGTTCAGTATGGGTTGCTAGATATTTACTAGTAAAACTGTGAGAAGGTTTGCCAGTAAACTTTGTATAAAATACAGTCGGCCTTGATGGAAAAAGACAAAACAGAAAGGTGCTGTTTTTTGCAAGGCGGGGTGGAACATTGGGTGATATCCAACTTACACTCTTGAGTAAGCCTATTAAAATCAATGGACTCAAGTTACCTGTCCATTGATTTTGATGGTTTCACTCTGAGTATGTCTAAGATTGCATACCACCCCCTGTCTAAGTTGGCCCGTCATAAGTAGTAATAGCTTTTGTATTATAAAGAGCTTTAATTGTCTTTTTAAGACTACTGAGTGTTTTTGTGCTTATTTCATTTTTCTTAAATTTTAGATTTCTAGACTCTGCAGAGTTATAAAATTAATTAGTTTTACAATGAATGTGAGATACTTGTTAAGTGTAAAGATACAGCTTGGTTTAAATGTATAAATTTCTATTTTTCACTGTACACTACCATATTCTAGAAAAGTAAATAGTGGACCTGCCAGCATACATATTTGGATATACTGGGATCCTGGGATGAAGACCTGCAAGCCGATCTCAAGCAACTTGTGTTTAAAAGGGATATTCACTTGAATTGTTAAACTTGTTTTGTGTTTAATAGGGACACTTTTACTTTGAACTATGATCTTAAACTCTGGGGATATGAGTCATTGAAATGCTAACAGAAAATCACAGTTTTGCTATTGTTCTGGCATAGCTGTTGACTTAACCTATATTAAAGTGTATCACAGGAAATCATAATTGATTATGTTTAAGAAGTTAATAATAGGGACACATTTCGCCCTTTTAAAAAATAATTATGTTCATGATATTTTTGAGAGCAATGAAAATAGTAAATCTCCAAATTGCTGAATGATTAGTTGTTTGAATTGTTAAATATTATATAAACACATAAATAAATCAAAACTATAATATATTTAACCACCCGCCCTGTGGAACGCCCTCCCACCAGATGTCAAAGAGAAAAACAACTACCAGACTTTTAGAAGACATCTGAAGGCATCCCTGTTTAGGGAAGCTTTTAGTGTTTGATGGATTACTGAATTTTAATACTTTGTTGGAAGCTGCCCAGAGTGGCTGGGGAAGCCCAGCCAAATGGGCGGGGTATAAATAATAAATTATCATTATTATTATTATTATTATTATTATTAACCATGTGACAAAACATGTTCTGCTTTTTGTGCTACAATCTTGTGCAGAGGTATCTTGTAGACCACAGTAGAGCTTTCTTTCCGTTTTCCCTTGGAGCATACGTGCATGGGCACTCCGTATCCTAGGCCGTATCCTAGAGAATGCGAAGCAGGTGTGTGCTTCTCCAGCCCTCCCAGTTCACGTTCCTTGATTGAGAGGTGCATTTCCTGTGATGGTCTGGCAAGCTGTCTGCACTTGTGCCAAGGAAGAAGCGGGCAGGGGAACATAAGGGTCTGATAAGCCCTATGGGATTCCTCCAGACATGGCAACTGCAGTAGGACCAGCTGGAAACAGTTTTTACTATCCGGTGGTATGGTATTATTTAACAAAATAATATGTTTCATCTTTTGATAAGATTCTATCTGAAGGCCTATTGGTTAAAGCAAAATTAGGTTTATCTTTAGCAAGGTTTTTATTTATTTATTTATTTCATGAAATTTATACACCGCTTGATTGTAAAAAAACAAAACCCAAAGCGGTTTGCAAAAGATAAAACAGTAAAATCAAGAAAAATGTACAACCCTGCTTTTAAACATGCAAAGGTTAAAATTACTATTTAATCAAGAAATCCATGAAGGGGTTACATAAAACAGGGTTTATAAAATCTTATGTAAGGCTTTTGCTAGTGTAAATTTGACATTTGAGTGAAATTCATTTAAATTTAGTATTATAATGTATAGATGTTGTGGCTAAAAGTAGTTGGCTTGCAAAGCTGCTATCACTTTTTTTAAAAACAACAATCACCAGGCCCCTCACAATTATACATATTTGAAATAGATGATATGACTGTTCAGTATAAACTTCAGGACACATTATTAAAGAAGAGCTACATCTGGATTTAGAGAGGAGCTGCAAAAAGACTGCTTAGCTCATGAGGTTGCTTGTTGGCTAATCTGTTAAAGCAGAAGTAAGAGAACTTCCAGCCCAGGGGCCAGATGTGGCCCTGCTAGCTTCTGTATCTGGCCCTTGGGGCTCTCCCTGGGTGATACTCCTCACTGGCCCCATTCTGCACCTCCAAGGTTTTTGCCTGGCTGGAATGTGTCTTTGAACTCACATAATGCCTAACTGTGCCAGCCACTGTCATGTGGCTCTCAGACGATTGCACAGACTGGAATGTTGCCCTGAAAAGGCTGGAAAAGGTTCTCCATCCCTGTGTTTAAAGCAAGTTGAAGGACTAAGTATTAGTGAGGAACTCATGTGTAGCACTAGAAAGCCATTATTTAAACAGTGGTTTAAATGCAGAGTGGTTCTGTAATTCTTTTCCAGTACCCATCTTGTAGACAGGCACATTTGAAACACTTAAAATGAAGAAGTTGGATGCAAGTCCATTTGTTGCCTGACCTAAACACTGTGCATGCTGATTTCAACGAGGATTTGCAAGTTAACCTGTCTAGGAGAAATTCCTATCTATTTTCCTGAAGTTGCAGCACATTTACGGTAACCTGTTAAAGTCTTACAGTATTGATGATACTTATTAAAGATAAAATGAGCACTCAAGTACAGTTTACTGTACAGAATAGTTGGGAGACTGGTTCAATAGTATACTCTGCTGGTATAACTCCCACAAGCTCTTGAAACTGCGACACTGAGCTGCCTAATAAGTCCATTCAAAGTTTTCAGAGAAGAGGTGCAGTGAGCCTCTTGACAGCTACCAGTCTGAGCTAGTGTTATTCAACTCTTTGCTCCCTGTCCACTTACCCTTCACCCTCCCCTTGCTGCCCTGCTCCCCCAACCCTCGCTGAACATTAGGGCTGGGCAATGTCAGGTTTTCAACATTGTGATATAGTGCTACATCACGATGATGAAAAGGAAGGAGCATCAGCCCCATGAGGTGCTGGGGTGAAACAGCTGCCTCCAGCGCCCGGCTCAGGAAGCATCAGGCTCAAATCTTATAGAGTCACTTTTTGCATGAACTGACATCTCCACATCGTTAATGTAGCTGTAGCTGTTCAGCGTCTCATAATGTTATTTATTTAAAAGAATTTATATACTGCTTGATTGTAATAAAATCTCACAGTGGCTTACAACGAATGAATAATAGAACAAGTGCCCTATTGGATCAGTCTAAAGCTTTATCTAGTCCAATATTCCCAGAGTGGTCAGCTAGATATTTCTGGGAAGCCCATCAGCAGAGTCTGAAGGCAATTGCCCTCTTTGCTTTTGCCTCCACAACCTCCCCCCCAGCAGCTGGTATTCAGAGACACATAGCTCAGCAATAGGCAATAGCTCTGCAATAGGCTTATCTGCTATGAATTTGTATACAGTGGTACCTTGGTTTAAGAACAGCTTAGTTTATGAACAGCTTGGATTAAGAACACTGCAAACCGTGAAGTAGGTGTTTTGGTTTGTGAACTTTGCTTTGGAATAAGAACGTTTCGCTTCCTGTTGAGTGTGTTCTATTTGTAAATTTAGTCCCCCGCTGCTATGGGAAAGCACGTTTTGGTTCAAGAGCGCTTTGGTTTAAGAACAAACTTCCAGACGGATTAAGTTCATAAACCGAGGTAACACTGTAATTGCCTTTTATAGCTATCTAAGCTAGTTGCGATCACTACATCTTGTGCTAGCAAATTCTACTTGTTTATCTATGTGCTATAATCTGAAGAAGAACATCTGCATCTACTGCCAATCAATTTCATCAAATGATCCTGAGTTTTAGGATTAGAAGAGAGGGAGAAAACTTATCAGTCCCCTTCCTCTGTACTATCCAGAAATTAACCGTCTGCTATGTCTCTGCTCCCACCTGTCCAGGTTGCCTCATTCTAAACTGAGCCCCCAATGCTCAGACATTTCCTCTTGAAAAAGGTCCCCCAAAGTTGATAAACACTGCCATTCAAACGGGAGGGGGGTGTGCCGCATCTTGTGATTGATTATGCGGGGTGTGGTTTACCTGCCCCCCAGTATTCAAGTTCGTATGCCTGCCCCTCATAATTTAGTGTAGTTTTCTTTTCCAGCTCTCAGATATCCCTTTTATGATAGTGACCACAACTTTACACAGTATTCTAAATGTGGCTATACCACATTGCTAAACATTGGTTTTTTCTCAGTTTTGAAAATTTTGATTTTTTTCTCTCTCCTTGAGGTTTTAAATATGATTAAATATAATAAAACATATTACAGGGGTCAGCTAACTTTTTCAGCAGGGGGCCGCTCCACTGTCCCTCAGATCTTGTGGGGGCTGGACAGTTGGGCTTCTCCAGCTAGCCAGGCGCCATGGCGGGGTAGGGGGCTGTGTTGGCTGGTGAAGACAGAAGCAGCAGTCCCAGCGGAGGAGCCGCGGACGGAGGCAGGGGAACAGGGGCATCGCCGGAGAATTTACCCACCACCACCTGCTGCTGCTTCCTGAGAGGCACCGCGGAGAAGAAGACAGAGCCGCCTGCCAACCTGCAAGCGGCGGCCGCAGCCACCCCAACAACCTGCCTAAACACCATGGGAGGAATGATGGAGGGAGGGAGGAAGGCAGGCAGGCAGGCACGAAGAAAGCGCGTGAGGAAGTGGCGCGGAAAAGAGGCACGGAGAAGGAAGGAAGGGCGGACTGAGGGAGAGGGAGGAGGAGCAGGAGGAAAATGCAGCCAGCAGCTGGCGTCACACGCCCCCTTCACAGCGCTGCCCTGCTGAGGCGGGCAGGTGGGCAAGCCGACTCCCCTCGTCAACAGCGCCCAGCTGTGGATTGTTCTGTCCCTGAGGAGAAAAGCTGGGAGAGGGAGAGGAGAGAACATGTGCGCTGGAGATCCATGCGCTGGAGATCCACACAGCGATTCCTGGACCATCCACAGGCCAGATCTAGAAGGCAACTGGGCCTGATCCAGCCCACGCACCTTAGTTTGCTGACCCATGACATATTATATGATGTTCAGTGAAAGGAAATCATATGGTTAAAGAAATGTGATACATGGAGTGAAACATGCTTTTCACAGAACCTAGCTTTCACATATTGTGTAATCGTTTAATTGTAATGCTGTTTTGACCTTTTTAACAACTGAGGCAGAATCCTTCAGAGATTAGACTGAATAACAGAAGAATGTACTCTGTGATAATCTAGATTATAGGCTCCATGAAGAACTAAATTGATGCCTCAAAGATATTTCAGAGGTGGTTAGGGTTTTTTTGGGGGGGGGTGTTTAAACCACATAAACTAAACCATATGACTTAAAGTCAAAGTTGGGTTTGTGTTATTGCACACTGAACAAAAGACTTAGCTGAGTTTCAGTTGCCAATTGGCACTGATGAATACCTTCTCATGGTATGTTAGACTCAATCATCCTTCACAAAGAAAAAGCCCCACCTGTTCCTTTATTTGTTGAACAGCGTGTTTCTGTAATCCTACTGGTGGTCACTTACATACACACAAGTATTGTTTTGTTTTAACTTAGTTGGGATCCTCCCAAAATCAATGTGGAGAAGAAAATCAAAGCAAAACAAATTTTAGAGACAGTTGTTACCTCACCTGGCAGCACCTTTGGCACACAGTGTTCACAGAAGTATGCTGATACCAACACCATGTTAACTCCGTAGGGGCAGACAGTCCACGCATGGCAAAGGGGAAAATGCCTCCATCCTGTCACGTCACCACACAGAGAGTGGATAACCCACCAGATACAGGCTCACTATGAACACCCTGCATGCAAATCAGGATGAATTCTGGTTGTATAAGTGCACAAACATCACAAATGTTCAATGAAGACTGGATATGATCTAACCTTCACGTGAGCTTTGTGCAAGAAAATCAGGATGAATGCTCTGTAACCAGGTCATCTGGGGGATCCCTGAATGAGCTACTGTAATGCAGGTGAGAAGAATTCTGTACAGTAACTGAATGCATTTGGGAATCCCTGCACCCAGATGCAAAACACCTTCATGCAACTTACACATGAGTGTCTAATAATCATTTTAACTGAGCACACCAAAGGGAAAAAAAGGATAGTGTTCAGCAGCTCCACCCAGATAAGTCTTGGGAGGAGGCCTCTTTTTGTTGAATTATGGTTGAAAGACAGTCTTCCTGCAACCCTGAGATCATAGAAATATAGAGCTGCAAGGGACCCAAGGGTCATCTAGTCCAACCCCCTGCAATGCAGGAATCTCAGCTAAAGCATCCAGGACAGATGACCTTCCAACCTCACTGGCTGAGAGAACATTTTAAACTTTTTTTAAAAAGTGTTTAATTATTGGTGTGTTTGCCACCTCGGGCTACTTTGGCATGAAGGACAGGATATAAATTGAATAATCACCACCACCACCACCACAGAGCTCTCTGTGTGAGACTACAGGCAAAGGCCCACAATTTGTGATCTGATGATACAGAATGCCCTTCCACTCAGAGACACAGCATAAATTAGCAAGGCATGCGTGGAATGAATTGTTTTCGACTAACACCCAGTTACAGTTACATAACTGAAGTTCTGTTAAAGTGAAAGTGTTAATCAGGGGCAGAGATATAGTGAGTTCTGAAACAATAATATAGACAGGGTTACAAACCTCTAGGCCCCACCTGGGTTCCTTTGACTTGGAAGGTTCCATAGCTGACAGTGGAGCAACCATTGTTCTCATGCAATCTACTGCAGCACAAAGGTTAGCATGGCTGTAGAGGAACAGCTGGAATCGCACTGGTTACTACTGTAGATTATTATTATTTTATTGAATTTATATAGTGCCCTCCATCTGAGGATCACAGGGTAGTTTACTGCTGTGGGATAAACAGGTAAGAAAAGCTTAGCAGAAATGACCAGGCTTGCTGTTGTAACTGCTTGCATTGCAAAGAAAGAGGAAACTCGTGGTAATAAGTCAAGTTAAGAAATCGCTGAGAGTAGCCGAAAGATAATGCCTTATAACGTACTAGGAAGGTTTGTGGGTGACTCAGAACCACGAGGGAAAGTGGAGAAGTACACTTAGAAAACTACTGCACATGCTTAAATGGGCTATGAATAGTAGTCAAACAGCCCCAGGTGGAGCTACAGCTAATCAGCATGATCATGGGATGTATGTAGCGGAGGGGGTACATATCAAGGGGGAAATAAGGTAAGGTAAAGGTAAAGGACCCCTGGATGGTTCTGTCCAGTCAAAGACGACTATGGGGTTGCAGTGCTCATCTTGCTTTTCAGGTCAAGGGAGCCGGCGTTTGTCCACAGACAGCTTTCCGGGTCATGTGGCCAGCATGACTAAATTGCTTCTGGCAGAACGGAACACTGTGATGGAAGCCAGAGCTCACAAAAACGCCATTTGCCTTCATACCACAGTTGTACCTATTTATCTACTTGCACTGGTGTGCTTCTGAACTTCGTAGGTTGGCAGAAGCTGGGACAGAGCAACAGGAGTTCACCCCACTGTGTGGATTCGAACTGCCGACCTTCTGATTGGCAAGCCCAAGAGGCTTAGTGGTTTAGACCACAGCACCACCTGCTCCCATTAAGGGGAAAATATGAAATAGGCGGACTGGGAAGTCTGTAAACTAGAGTCTCCTAATCAATAGGAGAATGTAGGAGGGAAATTTGGAGAGAGAGCATTCCACATACAGGGAGCCACTACAGAAAAGGCCCGTTCTCATGTTGCCAGCCTCCAAACCGAAGGGCAGGTTCATGTGGAGAGAGGCAGTCCTTGAGGTATTGTGACGGAAGTCCAGCCGTCATTAAATGGTGCACAGCATAGAAAAAAGACACAGAGAACCAGCAATATTCTCAGGTTGGGATGAGCAGCTCCTTCGACCACTCTCCTCCGATTTTATTCTCCTTTGTTTCCTCTCCCGCATGGCCGTTTGCCAACGTCTCACGTTACCTCATCCGGTCATGGCTTTTACTACACCCATCACCATATAAGGTAATCACTGCCTAGAGGAAACACAACTCCATATAAGGTCAATACATTCTATACATTGTAAGGCATAGAGTGCTGGTCAGCCGAGGTCAGGGGGCACCCTGCAGTATTACAAGCCTCTGCCATGGCTTTATGACTCCCACATGCCCTCTTTCTTTATTTTATTAATCAGAGTCATATATGTCATTACCAATACGGTTATATCGAGTGCGATAGGCGACTCTTGTGAGGCCGGAAGCAGGCCGCTGACGGGAGAACCATGCAGTACATATAGAGATTAAAGAAGGAATAAACTGTATACAGCAACACAAAATAACGCAAATAACTACTATTAGGATCACTAAAATCAATAAATGTCGAAGCCAACTTCCATCCGGAAGCCAAGAATATAACCATGCCCATGGATCAACGGAAGGAGGGGGGGCAAACGGATTGTGGGCTACCATGGTTTCCATATGGTCGATTGTCGCAGATATGCTGACATTATCAGGAATAAACATACAACAATGAGAATGAACAAGTGCACAAACCCCTCCTTTTGAGGCTAAAATGACATCCAAAGTATAACGATTCTGTAAGACCACCTCTCTCATTGCAGACACCTCCTGGTTGAGATTCTTCAAAGCTTTTATGGTATCATTGAATAATCCTTCAGTCCAATTTGCTAGCCGATGGAGGTCCCTATAGTTCATTGCTGCGCCCACTGAGAGCAGCAAGGCCCGAGAGATCTGGGTACCGATATATTGATTTATGGGTGAATTAACCTCCTGACGATTTCGTAGTCTAAGAGAAGATGGTAACTTATCAACCTTATACAACAACGGAACCACGATACCCAAGGTACATGTGTCTGTGAGGTTTCGAGGAATGGCTTTGTATGCTTTTTCGCCACAAAGCAACCATAACTCTTTTTGGAGTAAATAGCTGATATTACTACTCTGTTGGGACCAATCAAAGGCTTCAGTAAATAAAGAACTGATATGAAATTGCTCATCTGCGGCATTTGCTAAGCCAGGGATAGAAGAATTCAGATTCCAATTTGCATGGTAGGTTTCTTTTCTAGTTTTTAGCCATGCACTGGTATCGCTCCTATAGCACTGAGATTGGTCACTGTATGTTCCTGTAAGAGAACAAGAGCTATTAAAAGTGAAATTCAATGTATATTGACAGTTTGGATATATGCCCCATGATTCTTTCCCCTCTTTAATTTGAAAACAAATGGGGGCAGGCTCATGGAGGGTCAATTGTACTGGAGGCCAAAAAGATTGCTTAGGGGATATAACATTTGTAAATTGAAAGGATCCATTGATAGGCACACCATGAAGCATTATGCCTGAATGACGGGCAAAAGGGGGCATGTGCATACACAACCAGCATCTAGAAGCATGCAATAAACTGGTAAACATAATCATATCTTGTACAAAAATATTATCCTTCCATATCTTATGATAATTTTCTCCCCTAAAAGTCTTATTCAACAACACTGTTCTTCTAGTTCGAAAGTGGCTGAGCCGTGGATACTGCCAGCCAGAGTAGGATTCGGGCAACAGCGGCTTGCCAGCTGATAAGGTGAAATATGGTGGTTTCAACTGGACTGGGTCGTCTGCTTCTCTTCCTTGTATAACGGTGCAGCAAAGGATGGCAAGGCAAATGGTTAGGAAGGCAAACACTGCCAGATGCAGCTCGTGTGCAGCACCTCTAGGTGGCGCATGTGGAAAGGTTTCAATGCTTCACCCACAAAATGTTGACAAAGTGTAGGGGAGTTCAGCATGCCCTGAGGCAGGACAACCCACTGATATCGCTGGGTGGGCTGCAAATTGTTATATACTGGCAATGTAAAAGCAAACCGTTCCTGTCTGCTGGGGCCAGTGGGATGAAGACAGTTCAATGTGGCCGAAAGTCAATTGTTCAGAAATAAGCTGTTCAGAAACAAACTGGTGCCGTTGCTGCAGATTTTTCTTTTGGTAGATGCCAGTGTTCTACCCACACTGGGGTATCGGTGATCCTAGTTTGCCACACTGGAAACATGCTGTATCGGTGGCTACAGGCTGGTTTTTATTTAATGCCGCCGCTAACAAATGAGCCTTATGGGTGGCTGTACCTACAGACTGACAAATGCGAAGTATAGCTGCTGTGTCTGTGGTAGGATTGTGTATTATCGGTCGTAACGCAACCTTACAATCCTCATTGGCATTTTCAAAGGCCAATTGTTTGATAATTATTTGTTTGGCTTCAGGATTTTCAATTTGGCGCCTCACTGCTGTAAGCAGCCTGTCCATAAAGGAAGAATATGATTCTCTTGCCTCTTGCCTGATTGAACCCCACCTTGACTGAATACTGGTGGGTTCTGGGATTTTTCTCACTGCTTGTTTAGCAGCAAGAGCGGTGTCCCTCAATAAGATTTGCAGCAGTGTGGCTTGCACTGAAGCCCGAACAAAGGGACCACGCCCCATCATGGCGTCTAGGACGTCTGTGAGGGTAATATTTGGATTATTTCCTCTGATTTGTTGTAACAAAGCCGGAGCATAAACACGGCAGGCAGTTTCCCATTCGTGGGCAAACAAAACGCCCGCTGATGGGGGTAACACTGTACGGGCCAAAAGCTTGATGTCATCTGGAACCAAGAGCTGGGCTAATGTGGCTTCTAAAAGTGCCTGCGTATATGGGGCTTGGAGTCCATTTGCCTTTACTGACAATTGCAGCTCTTTCAAGATTTTAAAGTCAAAAGGTTGGTGTTGGGCTTGAGTTCCTGCTGGAGCGCCAGCAGGGGGCACAATAACAGGAAATGCCACAGTATCCTGAATTAAGGAACAGGCAAGGACTGCACGTTGAAAAGGGGTGGCTGGTTCTGTCGATGAGAGAGTAGGATCATTGCCAGCCAGACCACGGTATTTTTGCAGGATTGGATCCTCTGGTGAGGAATTATAGTCCAGAGGCTTGGGGTCTGGTGGTGCTGGCAAGGTGAGTGCCGGAACAGATGGCATCACAGCAGGCTGGACTAAAGAAGCCGGAGGTGATGTTGGCAATACAGCCATGGAGATATTTTTTGGTGATAAAGAGCCCATGGCGTAACGAACCTTGCACCATGCATTTAGAATGCGAACACCAATGCTGGGGTGTCCATGAAAATGTGCTCCAATCTTATCCCAATGTTTTAATTCCCAAGTTCCATCTTGAGGAAACCAGGGGCAATGCTCATCACTGGCCAGAATAAGCTGTATCAAATCACCCTCAGGAACTTCCAATTTGTTGGAGGAGAGGAGAAATTTTAAGTCTTTTAAAAATTTCTGTTGGGGAATAGACAAAGCTGCCCATTTTTCTAAAATCAAGATAAAAAGGGATCGACTCACCGGGGATCCGAAGATGATTAGCGCTTGAAACCCTTGCCGGGCGTGGTGAGTCGATGATGCCGTTGTATGAATCGAAGAACCTCACACGGTTTTCTTTTAAAAGCCTCAGACGTATTCTTTTAGTCTGCCTCACACGGGGCACCACTTGACGGAAGTCCAGCCGTCATTAAATGGTGCACAGCATAGAAAAAAGACACAGAGAACCAGCAATATTCTCAGGTTGGGATGAGCAGCTCCTTCGACCACTCTCCTCCGATTTTATTCTCCTTTGTTTCCTCTCCCGCATGGCCGTTTGCCAACGTCTCACGTTACCTCATCCGGTCATGGCTTTTACTACACCCATCACCATATAAGGTAATCACTGCCCAGAGGAAACACAACTCCATATAAGGTCAATACATTCTATACATTGTAAGGCATAGAGTGCTGGTCAGCCGAGGTCAGGGGGCACCCTGCAGTATTACAAGCCTCTGCCATGGCTTTATGACTCCCACAGTATTGCGGTCCTGAGCCATTCAAGGCTTTATAGGTTAAAACCAGTGCTTTGAATTCGTCCTGGAAACTAATTGGCAGCCAGTACAGTCAGGCCGTGATTGGTGTAATATGCTCAAACTGGTGAGCCACCTGACTGCTGAATTCGGCATCAGCTGAAGTTTCCAAACCACCTTCAGAGGCAGCTTCACATACAACACAGGGCTCGGTCTTGGTCTGCTGCACCTGCTCCATGATTGCCTGTGGAAAGTTAAGGGAGAGAGAATCCTGAGACAAGACATTTGAAGGCATTGCAATAGCACCTAAGTGGCTAGTCTCCTTCAACTGAGGCAGAGTACAGTCCCAAATACAATATTTCCCCTTCCCCTTTTGGACTTGCGGTGTAAGTCTGTGGGCGGTGCTTGTTCAGCTCCAGGTAGCCAGGCTGAGATCATGGAAGGCAGAGGCGGTCTCAAATATTTAGCTACAGGTAGCAATGGTTGGTTTTCCGCAACAGAGAGAGAAGGAGGGAGCGTGCTTGCCAGCTGTTGGGGAGGAAGGCTTGTTCCACCAATGCAGTTTAGCCAATACACGATCTTCATATTTGGCAAGGTGTGGTGAAATAGGAGACATTTGTAGCTCCTATGCTGGTCTTATAGTGTAGGTTTCACCTCCCCTTGCTTAGATATGTGAGGTGCTTTGTCCTTTGAAGGGACACAGGTGGCGCTGTGGTCTAAACCACTGAGCCTCTTGGGCTTGCCAATCAGAAGATCGGCAGTTCGAATCCCCGTGACGGGGTGAGCTCCCAATGCTCGGTCCCAGCTCCTGCCAACCTAGCAGTTCGAAAGCATGCCAAAAAGTGCAAGTAGATAAATAGGTACTGCTCCAGCAGGAAGGTAAATGGTGTTTCTGTGTGCTGCTCTGGTTTCGGTGTTCCATTTTGCCAGAAGCAGCTTAGTCATGCTGGCCACATGACCCGGGAAAACTGTCTGCGGACAAATGCTGGCTCCCTCAGCCTGTAAAGTGAGATGAGCGCTGCAATCTCAGAGTTGTCTGCGACTGGACTTAACTGTCATGGGTCCTTTACCTTTACCTTTAGTCCTTTGATCCCCAGCTGTAGGCATGAAATGGGCATTGCTGTTGAGTGCTTGCATCTGGAATGCTGAGGCAAAGTACTTGAAGTGTTGGAGGGTGAGGACCGCTCTTCATAGTCCCTGTCACCAAAGTGTGCACAACACGAGGCCAGAAAACTATAGTCCCATGCTGCTATTATCAGAGTTGCTGGTAGTGTGCTGTGATTGGATACAGGTGTAGACTGATTCCTGACAGAGTTGGCAAGATGAGGGGAGGCAGCAGGCAGTGGTTTGCTGCTTTAGGTTCAGTTGCTTCAAACAGATGACAGACATCCTTAAAATGGGTGCTTTTGTGGGAATGTTGTAGAATATACTAGGAGAGAATATATTGATTTAATAGTATCCTTCCTAACACACGCATGTGAGTCAGCAGCAGAGTGACATTCCTCAATATATAGCAGGAAGCTAGTTGGTAGATTCGTTTGAATCTCTTTACTTAAGCAATCCAATCTGGTTTAGTCCAGATTGGGTTCTGTTCCTGGCAAGTCCCCTTTTATCCCTCCTAAAAAGAATAAAGACACAAGAAGCTTCTTTTAAAAGTAATAAGAAGTTTACTCACATTCAGTTCACAGTTGGATCCTGAAGGCAGGCTTTGGCTTAGAGTTACAGAAGAGGGTTTGAGTTCATCCCATATGGGAATGAGCCCATGTCCTGGTGGCTGAGAGCCAGAAGACAGCAAAATACATCAGTATCAAGAGAGCATGGCATCAAGAGGAAGAAGAGGAAGAAGATGGCCACATGACCAGCCCACCTGGTCACACGCAGAGGGAGGAAGCTCCAGACCAGGTGTGACAGGAAGTCATCCTGGCTGTGGAGTAACACCCCCCTGCGTGTCCACTCTGGGCAAACAGGAAGTGTTGCACCTGACTGCTTATGATACATCCTACAGCCTTATTGCACAAAAATAAGCACTATGGCAGAAAGCTTCCTTACTGGAAGACTGCATCATATTTTTCAAAAATGGTGTTTCACAAATGTCAAACTATGGTAATTAATAAGCCAAAGGGGGAAATGTATGGATCACATACGTATATTTCAGAATTTTTTCTCTAGTTGCTTAATGAAAGTAGTCATTTTTGTTCAGTTGTTTCCTGGATTGGGGAAGACATAATGGGATGTCTCAAATGAATAAGCATTTTATCTGCGCTATCCTTCCTACATACGTACAAGATACTTTGGTAAATCCATATTCACCTCAGAAGTTACACATCTCTTCATTAAGTAGGAATTCACGAAGTTTGAAAGACCTTGCTTAAAAAAACAGCATTATAATGTATTTTGCATCCCCCTCCTTGAAAACTTGTATGATATTTGAACTTCAATTGATTTGTTATACCTAAGGTAGATGGTTTGTAACTTCACTGAATTTTTAAATAAAGGAAATCAGATAATATAATTTCAGGTACATACCTCCAAATAACTTAATTTATTGTGTTTTCTAGCTGTAGAACAATTTATTTATATGCAAATACAGCAGCAGCATAAAACCATCAGAACTGCCATAAAGATGCTGTTTGCCTTTAGATATCCCCCTTCTCAGTCATTACTGCGGAGCTCCAGCCTCACTATCATTTCAAGGCTGCCCCTATCCTCTTGGCTCTAGGAATCCCCCTTATGTCCAGGAAAGTGTGCAAAATGGTGGGCAGGAGGGCAAGAAAGTTTGTATTTGCTGTCCTCAGCTGAGATACTTTAGCTATATACAACAGAGTGAGATTTTGGGATAATACAGACGTCCTGTCCAATCACTAGCTTCCTTGGGGACTGCTTTTCCCCAATGAACCTAACGGGACCTGTGTTTTTCATCTGAGGTCTCCGCCAAGGTAGGGGTGTGTATGTGGTGGGGGACACACAAGATCAGGCATCTCTATAGAGAGATGGAGACATTCCTATTCATTTAGGCATTTTGTTCTTAATTGCTACCCATCTTTTAGTAGGGTGGGTATGAGCAGTTTTAGTTAATTTGGTTTTTTAAAGAAAAAAATTTGATGTATTTTAAATTTGGTAGTGCATTTTTTTTAATTGAAGTAGCTCCAAGATCAATTTTAAGTATTAAGCAACTAAATATAATAAATAATTTGAATAATAAATAAATTGGGCAGATTGTAAACTTTTTAAAGAATGTTTTAAATAATCTTAGAATGCTTTGACTGCTCTTTATAATATTTTTCTTTTAAAAATATTATATCACCATTATCATTAATGTGTTTGCTACCTTGGGCTCCTTTGGAAGGAAGGGTAGAATATAACATTTAATAATTAATAACAATAGTAGTACTTAGTTTCGTCCCAGTTCTCCAGTCTTCAATACCGAGCACTGCTGAATGCCAGGTCAAAAAATAAATAGGATTTCAATGGCTATAGACAAGGGGTGAGTGGGGAGTCTCAGGTGCTGCAACAGACAGACACGAGGTGTTGCTTCTCTAATTTTGAGTGGTGTTTACCTGTTAAGATCCTGTTGTTGTACCATGCACCTTATTGTTAACAGTCTCCCCTGGTGGTATGACTCATATGTTTTCAGTGGTGTTGCCCCCCAGGCTCATTGTTTTGGGGGAATTCAGTACTTAGGCCAAGGTTATGATGCCATGGCCTCCATATCAACTGTGTTCTTCACTGGTATTTGGTCCTGTACTCGGCTGATCATACCCACAAGCTGGTGCTTTGTTCTGAACAAGAGGAAGGTGATCTGTGGGTGCGAGAGTTGGAATTATTCCTTTTCCGTGACTAGATCACTACCCACTTCACTTTAGGCTTACACGGAATCCAAAACACTGCAGGTGTTGAAGGCCAAGTAATTTTCATTTAAAGAAAACCATGAGGCAGCAAAAGAATTTCTCACAACTTGACAGGGTCAGCTTTTATGTTTCCATGACGCGGTCCTAGCTTGCCTGTGGACTGGAGGAATGGCTGCGGCAATTGACACAATTGCTCCTAGATGCTTTCTTTGGTTTGCTGGACTCCAATTATTTGGATTCCACAATAAATTTTTGAATCAGTGCTGTGTGTCCCAAAGCAGCATTTTGGGGCAAGGTGTTGCAGTGCATGGTGGTGGATATATTCTAGTTATTTCTGGATGAGATTGGGTGACCTTGGGTCGATCACTTTCTGAGCCTAGCCTATTTGACAAAGGAAGGGATCGTGGGCTGGGCCAAACCTGTCCTGTAATCCCCCAAACATAGGATGCTGGCACACAGCACTCCGGCAGATTATGTAATTGTTGCTGCTGTGAAAAAAGTACTATGGCTGCATCCCTCCTGCATTCCTTCTCTACTGTGCCACATCTTTTATGTTATTTGCCATCTGCATGAAACTGCTGGGGGAGGTTTTTTTTAGAGATTTGGAGTACAGGGCACTATTTTACCTTTCCGCCTGATGCCAGGGAAGCAAGTTCTGCAGAAATCAGACTTGATGTGGGCAAAAAAACCCTGGCGCATTCCAGACAAAACCTAAGTATTGGGAAGTGGACTAGCACCCTTGCTCCATAATCAGGTCAACAGCCTGGAAGTGCTTCTGGATGACCAGCTGACAATGGATGCTGGATGCTGCTCCTGCATGTGCAGCTGACAATGGAGAGGCCAGGAGTGCTTTCTTCTAATTTAGACTGATATGCCACTTGCACACTGCCCAGGAGAGGCCAGACCTAGCCACTCCCACTTGTGTCTTGGTAATATTCACACTGGAATTCTGCATAGCCCTCTATATGGTGCTATCTTTGAGCTTGTCATATCGAGCTTACCACTGAGCTTCTTCCATCTTCATTGGCTTTCTGCCAGTCCTTCAATTCTGGGGAGCATCTTGGAACCACCTCATAAAAAACAGGGGCAGGGGCTGTCTTCCTTAAGGCTAGCTTGTACACTTAGAATCATAGAATCATAGAGTTGGAAGAGACCACAAGGGCCATCGAGTCCAACCCCCTGCTAAGCAGGAAACACCATCAGAGCACTCCTGACATATGGTTGTCAAGCCTCTGCTTAAAGACCTCCAAAGAAGGAGACTCCACCACACTCCTTGGCAGCAAATTCCACTGTCGAACAGCTCTTACTGTCAGGAAGTTCTTCCTAATGTTTAGGTGGAATCTTCTTTCTTGTAGTTTGGAACCATTGCTCCGTGTCCGCTTCTCTGGAGCAGCAGAAAACAACCTTCCTCCTTCCTCTATGTGACATCCTTGCAGAAAGCTCACTGGTTGGAGACAGGATGGAAATCTCTCCCAGCATATCTCTTTCTTTCTTAGAACTTAGTTCAGTCTAGACTGTGCTTGTAATGTGAAGAGGCGCTCAGCCGAGCAATAGTGCCTAGTTCTGACCTATCTCTAACCTAAACACATGCAACGAACAGACATTGTTGGCATCTGTTTGTCTTGAGAGACAGTGGTGTGTGCCTCTGGGGGCGAAGTCAAACTGCTGCATTAGCAGCACCAAAGTCACCTTCCCAGGATGCAAGACTGGCCAGTGTCATCTGGTCATCATCAGTGTAATCCCAGATGACAAGACCTCTTGGCCTCGCTGATGTGCTCCAAAGGAAACCAGAGCAATACCAGAGCAACCTTTGGCACCAGTTTGGCTGCAGAAGTTGCTGGAAGGAGGCATGCAAGGTTCCATTCAACAAGGCTCAGAAAAAGCTCAATATGGAGGCCAAATGGCCAAAATATTGGGAAATTTTGGAACAAGAAGAAGACAAATTGAAATTGCAGAGTTTTGAGAAACTAAAAGACAAAGTGTGAGACTGGCTTCATTATTACCAAATAAGGGAGGCTTATAATATGGATAAAAAAACTGGTTTCCAGGTGGAAAAATCAAAATTGGAAACAGAACTGTTAGATCCCAAAACTAAGATACTATCAAGAATGTATAACTTGCTGTTGAAATGGAATACTCAGGATGAAACGGTTAAATCTGCTATGATTAAATGGGCACAAGATGTTGGACATAACATCATGTTTGCTGACTGGGAACAGTTGTGGACCACAGGTATGAAATTTACTGCATGTAATGCCTTAAGAGAGAATATTATGAAAATGATATACAGGTGGTACATGACACCAGTCAAGCTTGCAAAAATGTATCACTTGCCCGATAATAAGTGTTGGAAATGTAAGGAAAATGAAGGTACATTCTTTCACCTTTGATGGACGTGCCCAAAGATTAAGGCTTTCTGGGAATTGATATATAATGAATTGAAAAAGGTATTTAAATATACCTTTCTGAAGAAACCAGAGGCCTTTCTCCTGGGCATGGTCGGCCAATTGGTGCCAAAGAAGGACAGAACTTTTTTTATGTATGCTACAACAGCAGCAAGAATACTTATTGCGAAGTATTGGAAGACACAAGATCTACCCACCTTGGAAGAATGGCAGATGAAGGTGATGGGCTATATGGAACTGGCGGAAATGACTGGCAGAATCCGCGACCAGGGAGAAGAGTTGGTGGAAGAAAATTGGAAGAAATTTAAAGACTATCTGCAGAAACACTGTAAAATTAATGAATGTTAAAATGATGCAGGATTGAAATGAGATGGTTTTAGTAACAAAATTTAAAGAATATGCAAAAAAGGATTGATAATTAGATGAAAATATGATGTTTAATATGTTAAGATTTATAATTAAGATAAAAACAAAGAGGGAAAGGATTTGCTGAATTAACTATGTGAACTGGAATACAAAAAAGGGAGGTGTGAGAAGGTCAGGAAACGAGTAATTGAAATATAAGACATGAAAAGTTTGATTTGTTTTTAATTGTTTTTTTATTTTTCACATATTTTGTATTTTTTTCTGTATTTTTGTATCTTTTTTCTTTGTCTTTTTTATTTTCCTTTTCTTATATTGTAATTTTCTTTGTTTGTAAAATCTCAATAAATATCTTTAAAAAAACAACAAGGCTCCATTCAACAGTCCTCGGGACTCCACTCTGGATTCGTGTCCGGTTTGCTCCTTAGCCCTTTCTCCTCCTGAAGATATCCCGCAAGGCAGTGGAGATTTAGGACCAGAGATTTCCTTCTCCTGGGCGGGCTACCTTCCCAGGTTGGCGACCCCCAACTGCCCCTCACTTCCCTCTGAAGCAGGTGCAGAAACCGCCTTCTTGACCGTTGAACCCGCTCCGGGTCTCCTTCACTCGATCTGCATGCCAGGGTTTGAGCCCCACCGGCTCCCCTCACCTGGCTTAGCCGGCCAGTCGAAGCCATTCCCGGGGTGTGACCACTGCCGCCTGCGGACAGGTTCTAGGAGCCTCAGGTGAGAGCTGAGGGCAGGGCAGGGACCAAAGGTGGACAAGCTGCCCCAGAAGGAGCAGGATGTGGGCCCGGGCGCCCCCCAGACGCCCAGTAGCAGAGACACCGGCTTCTTCCCCCGAGTTGGGCACCTGGGGCGTCTCCCCTCCTCCACGCAGCACAGGCTCCTGCGGCGGGAGATGCCCTTCGTTTCCCGCCTGGCCTTGGGAAGCGGCCCTCGCTCGGCGCGCGTCGCCCTCCAGGCGGATTCCCGTCCGGCTAGTCACGGTCAGGCTGCCCCGCGGCGCTGCTCTCATCCGGCCTGGTGCCAAGCCAAGGGGGGCAGGAGCGGGCGGGGAAGTGCCCGGGGCTCCAGCCGCGTCGCCCGCCCCACCCAGTGACATCAGGACCCCTTCGCAGCCCGACGGCCCCGCCGAGCCATAAAGGCTCCTCAGGCGCCAGAGCGCGGACGCAGCTGAAGAAGCCGCCGCCGCGCTGCTCGAGAGGAACGGAGCCGGTTGACCTGAGGGAAAGTAGCGGAGAGTCTCTCCAGGCGCTTCCAGCCCACCCAGAGCAACGCCGGCCAGCGGAAGGGGCGCGCGGGTCAAGAGGGGCAGCTGGTCCGTCGAGAGCGAGGAAGTTGGCGAAACTCCGGCCCTGACAGGTGGCGCGGCATCCCCTCAGCGACCCGAGCCCGCCCTCCTCCTCCTCGCCGGCAGCCTCGCCTCTGCCTCGCCGCCTCAGCCCCGCAGACATGGCCGTCGAAGGGTCCCCCGCGAGGGGCAAGAAGAGCGGCGGCGCGGAGGGCGGCTGGGAGCTGGAGCAGGTGGCGGCCGAGGGCCCTCCGCCCCGCTCGCCCCGGGGGCCCCAAGGCGGCGGCCGCCTGGCTCGGCTGCGCAAGACGCCGGAGAAGAACGCCGAGATCCTGAGCAGCCAGTACGGCTTGCACCTCTTCCTGGCGGGGCTGCTGCTGATGTTCGCGTGGGCCGTGCACGCCAAGGGCTTCTCGCAGAGCGCCGTCCTCTCCTACCTCACCACCCTCATGCTGCTGCAGATCCTCTGGATGGCCTGGTACATCTGCCGCCGCTACGCGCACAAGAGGCTCATCCAGGACAAGGACACGCACGCCGGGGCGCGCTGGCTCAAGTGTGAGTGGGGCGCCCGACCGGGGCGGGTGGCAGCTGGGCCGGGGGGGAGGCGCCCTCTCCACTCCGAGGAGGTGCGGGCAGCCCGCGCGCAAGCCGCTACTTGCCCGTCCCGCTATTGGCTGCGGCGTTGGCGCGCTCCGCAGGTCGCAGAGAATGCACCGCGCGCTCCTTCTGTTGAAGTCTGCGGGACTTTAAAAGGGGACTTCGCCGCCTTCTAGCCAAGGGTGCCAACAGGATTCTCTTTGCCCCACGAACTGCGGGCAGGCCGGCCGGCTGCTCTGCGGCACCGCGGAAAGGGATGCTATTTGCATGCGCTTTATGTCACATGCAAACTCGTAACTTATATTGCAAATGGGGGGGGGGGGTGGAGTGCCCCGAAATAAATCAGGGATCGCACACAAGTAATAAAACATCCAATAGATAGTTTCAACAGGTGAAGCTTTCCCTATAATTGTCGTTTCATACTACAAAAGGCTTACTCTATATGCCTTTAAAGCACATAAGACGCACACCCCCCCCCAAAAAAAATTCTGGACAATGTAGTTTGCTAAAGGTTGCTCGGAATTGTAACTCTGTGAGGGATAAACTACAGCGCCCAGAACTCTTTGAGGGGGGAATTATGTTGCAAATGTTCTTTAAAGTCATGGTGTGCAGGCGGCATCTGTTTAATACCTGCCTGCAGGCTGCCACATAGCTGTTAGGGGCACAATAGCCCTGCTGTCCTCCAATGCCAACCCTAAACCGTACAAAGAACAACTTTCATGAGTTGCAAATGAGTCACCTTACTGTAGGTCTTTCAGCTGTTGAACTTAAGCTGGAAATACTACATTCAGTGCAAGACCAGGCGTGGTGTTTCAGATGGAGGGGACTAAAAGTGATTTAAGATTTACAACAATTTTGCTCAGGTGATCATGCTTGGGAAAATTCAAATTTTAATTAGTTAAAAATCATGCAGTGTAGTCATTTGGATGTTTGGTTGGATGGTCATCTGCCTTGGATGCTTTAGCTGAGATTCCTGCATTTCAGGGGGTTGGACTAGATGACCCTTGGGGTCCCTTCCAACTCTGTGAATCTATGATTTGTTGTGGTTATTTATTAGTACCTCATAATAAGTACTATCCCCCTTTAATTAAACTTCTGTTTTTCTTTAAAACAGCCAGCTTTTTCAGTGTTTTTCCCTTCTTGCTGTCCTCAAACACCCTTCTTCTTTTCAGCTGTCTCCGCACGGTGGCGCTGTGGGTTAAACCACAGAGCCTAGGGCTTGCCTATCAGAAGGTTGGCAGTTCAAATCCCCGTGACGGGGTGAGCTCCCGTTGCTCGGTCCCTGCTCCTGCCAACCTAGCAGTTCCAAAGCACAAAAGTCCCAGTAGATAAATAGGTACTGCTCCGGCGGGAAGGTAAACGGCATTTCCGTGCGCTGCTCTGGTTCGCCAGAAGTGGCTTAGTCATGCTGGCCACATGACCCGGAAGCTGTACGCCAGCTTCCTCGGCCAATAAAGCGAGATGAGTGCCGCAACCCCAGAGTCATGACTGGACCTAATGGTCAGGGGTCCCTTTACCTTTTACCTTCACACAATGTGTTTCATTCCTGATCCCATGGTCTTCAACATGGAGTTCCAGATTCAATTTAGCAAATTTAAATATATATTTTATTAATGAGCAAACACCCACATAAGTACAACTTTCCAACTGAACTTAACCTTCTTAACTTAACATGCTGACACAGGCACACCAGGTTCCACCCCACATTGTGGCTGCCTGGCGCATCACACACATGATGTCACATGGTGCTGCACAGCATGCACATGATGTCATATGGCACAATGGGCCCCGTTGGACCCTCCCGCGACTATGACGAGTCCTGTTGGGCCCTCTGAAAGGCCTGTCGGGCCTTTTGAAGGGTGCATGGGCCCTATCAGGCCTTGGCTCGCCGTGTGATGTCATGCAAGTGCCATGTTGGGTCACCCAGCGGGGCACCCACAGTGAAAATTTTGTGAGTGACCCTATTAATCCTAAAGATACTGTACTGTATATCATCACGGAGTGCGTGCACAAAGGGGCTGCAGAATAAGAGAGAGGAGAAGGCATGGAAATAAGGGCAATCTCTGTGTAAGGGAGAGTTAAGAGAGAGAGAGGAGGAAAGGGAAAGGGTGGTGGTGACAATGTGGGAACAAAGGTGGTTGCATGAAAGGAGGGAGTGGGAGGCTTGGAAGTGGGGTGAAGATGAAAGCAGGGTCAAGAAAGGTTCTGCAGAACAGGAGAGGATGGTGGCTTCATACCTGGGCTTAGTGAAAAGGGTGCTTAGTTGTTGCAAAGTGTGGGAGGAGAATGATGTAGGAAGTTACTGTGGGGGTGGTTTGGGTGCAAATAACACCCAGAACTATCATCATGAGATCCTCCATCAGTACCCCAGAGACTACTTCATCCAGCCTGGTCAAGGATTCTGCTGGGCGACAGGGTGGTCAGTAGATCAACAGCTTCCCCAATCTGTCTCTCTGGCTCAACACCAGGTGCAGACCCTCTTAAGTCCATCCCAGTGTTAAAAGTTTCCTGCTCTTATGGACAACAGCAACACCCCCCTGAAAACCCCACTCCCCCATTCTAGGCTGGCACAGTACTGAGAACCAGTTGGGCACAGTGAGGGAGGTCACTCCCCCAAGCCTCCGTAAAGCAGGCCAGATCAGCCCATTCATCTGCAGTCAAGTTGTGGATGCGCATAGTCTTACTGTGGACTCAGCAACAGCACCACCAGACCAGAGGGCTCAGTCAATTTGCTACCAGTGACTTTGAGAGGAGTTGGTGGGCTGGAATAAGGAACAGGGACTAAACATGTTGCTGATGGTCGTCAGCCTCTCCACTCCTTCCCACCACCAGAGAAATTTGGACAGCATCTCCACCATTCCCTGCTACCTGCTCACCCTGATTCGTTAATGCACCGCCACATGCTG
Organism: Podarcis raffonei; assembly: GCF_027172205.1. Taxonomy (NCBI): domain Eukaryota; kingdom Metazoa; phylum Chordata; class Lepidosauria; order Squamata; family Lacertidae; genus Podarcis; species Podarcis raffonei. The sequence continues at coordinate 3,318,745 of NC_070610.1, forward strand.
CTGGGAGATTAGGGCTACAGATTGTAAGCTAAGGTGCAGCATCATGCATATCCCACACTATCGGGAAGTAGATGGTAAATCCCCCAAAACTTGTCTGCCTCTGACTATGGGGGAACCCCACCAAACCAAACTTCCCCTCCTCCAGGCTCTTAGCCTGGGTGAGGGTCAGAGGCCAGTCTCCCACAGCACATGGCCTACAGCTCTATAATTGACGGACAATGTGGGGCACCCCTGCCCCTGTGGGACAACCCAAAGGGTAAAATCCCATGGTGTTGCTCCTGGGGGGGGGCATGGAGCTGAGCCTGTTGTTATAGTAAGGCAGGCCCTGGAACACAACCCAGCTGTGTTTCCTATGCCAGCAGTCAAGCAATATCCCACACTACAATCAGCACAAACACTCTTAGCTGCAGGCAGGTATCAGTCAGTCAAAGAAACTGATGCAGAAAAACACACACTTCCTGTCTGGGAAGGCAGACTAGGCAAAGGCCAGGATGGTGCACAATCAGCTGTTCTCTGTAGGTTTGCCACTTCCAGTGTATGAATGCCTGGACTGCATAGCAAGTATTAGCATGGGACGTGCCGAAGTCTCTTTGCAAAGTTTACACATTTTGCATTTGTCGTGTGGGGGAGGGGACTCACCCCCCCCCCCCTTATTGTTTAGTAGTATTTGTAGAACATAATTTATAGAGAGTGCCTGATCTCAGTGAAGAGAGGGAGAGAGGGAACTATGGATATTCCAAGGACTAGAAAACGATGCTAAAGCAAGATAAAAAAGTGTACTGGAGGGTGAGATCAGGGCAGGATACCTGTAACCCAATGTAGAAACAAATCAGTCATCAATCAAATACTTCATGTCACTCATTGGCTAAAAACCACTGAAAGGTGAATGAACACTTTCCTTCATAACTTTCTTTCTAGGAGAGCTAAGAAAATAAAGAAAACTCAAGAGTCCTTGCATGCGTTGGTCTTGGTGCAATTGCACCATTATAATCTGCCCACAGTTTCATCGTGTGCATGTTTATTCTGAACTAGATATGCATTCCATCATATCCAGTGGAACATAAGTCAGGACCACTGATTTAAACAGTATTTACTTTCAAGTAGGTATGGCTAGGACTGCAGCCTTATTCCACAAATGTATGCATAGAACTGTACTCTTGCAGCCTAGTTCTAACCAAGTTAACATTGAGTTCAGCATCAACTCAAAGTAAATCAGTAATTATGCAGTAAGTATGCACAGGACAGGATGCGGGTGGCGCTGTGGGTTAAACCACAGAGCCTAGGACTTGCCGATCAGAAGGTCGGTGGTTTGAATCACTGTGATGGGGTGAGCTCCCGTTGCTCGGTCCCTGCTCCTGCCAACCTAGCAGTTCGAAAGCACATTGAAGTGCAAGTAGATAAATAGGTACTGCTCTGGCAGGAAGGTAAACAGTGTTTCCGTGCGCTGCTCTGGTTTGCCAGAAGCAGCTTAGTCATGCTGGCCACATGACCTGGAAGCTGTACGCCGGCTCCCTCGGCCAATAAAGCGAGATGAGCGCCGCAACCCCAGAGTCGGCCACTACTGGACCTAATGGTCAGGGGTCCCTTTACCTTTATGCACAGCAGAATATTTTATGTTCCAGTCATATTAGGATTGTTTTAAACTGGAAAAAACACAGGCTTGGAAAGAGCATTTGAGAATATATCACATTTGCAGTCCAGTCTATGCATGATAAGTAAGCTACACTGATACCTTGGGTTATTATGTCCTGTCTTTGCTAATTTGTATAGCAAATATTTGTACTGATTTACTTACTGTAAGGAACTATATACAGTATATATACAGTAAGTAAATTACACACACACACACACACACACACAGACACATGATATATACGTGATATATATTACAGATGTTAAATTATTAGGTCAGGATGTTGGAAAGATAGGAATTTTGCAGAACTAGACATCACCTTGCCAACAAAGGTCCGTATAGCAAAAGCTATGGTTTTCCCAGTAGTGATGTATGGAAGTGAGAGCTGGACCATAAAGAAGGCTGATCGCCGAAGAATTGATGCTTTTGAATTATGGTGCTGGAGGAGACTCTTGAGAGTCCCATGGACTGCAAGAAGATCAAACCTGTCCATTCTGAAGGAAATCAGCCCTGAGTGCTCACTGGGAGGACAGATCCTGAAGCTGAGGTTCCAATACTTTGGCCACCTCATGAGAAAAGAAGACTCCCTGGAAAAGACCCTGATGTTGGGAAAGATGGAGGGCACAAGGAGAAGGGGACGACAGAGGACGAGATGGTTGGACAGTGTTCTTGAAGATACAAACATGAGTCTGACCAAACTGCGGGAGGCAGTGGAAGACAGGAGTGCCTGGCGTGCTCTGGTCCAGGGGGTCACGAAGAGTCGGACACGACTAAACGACTAAACAACAACAACAGGCACATAAGTGCCTAAAAAGAGATACAGGTTGCTGCTATCTGCTTTGATCACAGGAAGCCCCATCCAGTTCAATTTGTCAACATGTTTTTAAAAGTATTTCATATTTATTGTTGAGTAAATGTGTTTAGGTCAGGATGAAACAGCACAGTCCTATCTTATGTCTACTCAAATATACGTCCTATTGAATTCAGGGGGGCTTACTACCAGGAAAGTGAGGTTAGGACTGTGTAGCCCATGTCCTTAACCCCAGGAAGCACCCACTGTATCTTTCAAAAAATTCTGAGAGTTATAAAAGTAAAATAAGGAAACCCATTGCAAAACGTAGCAGAAAGAAAGCAAAGGCGTTCTGAGGAAGGTTACTCTTGCTGCGTTGTAAAATGTAATAGAATGAGCCAGCAGAAATAAATATCTGGGGGGCAAACCATAATTAGGATCTTCCATGACAGTCAGTTGCTCCTTGGGTCTACTTTGAAGATCAGCACTGGGGAAGGGGGTTTAACCCTTTCCTCCTATGCCCTTTGCCATGCTGTAAATTACTCGGAAGCTGCTATTAGCCTGGGGAGGGCGGGAGGCTGGAGAGGTACAAGTGCAGGAAGTTGAGCAGGCCAAACAAGTTTTACTTAACAGTATTTCTTCCTTTAGCATGGAATGACAGGTTTCTGGCGATGCACAGATGCGTGCTAAGGATAATACTTCAATAAGCAAGCCCTAATTTCTTCTAAGGCATTGACTCATACAGAAACTGATGGCTGAAAATCAAAAGGTGATATGGGGAAGTTATTCCTGCTTCAAAACATAGGCCTTTTTGAAATTTCTTACTGCAGTTGCTAACAGTATAATGCTTTGTTCCCAAAATGGTACAGCCATGTGTTTATAGTCCCCAGAAAAATACAACTATTCTAACCCTTAGGCATCTTTTCCCATTCAGCGAGTGTTTAGCCAATGGGGTGTAAGTGAGCAGAGGGTTTAACTAGGACTGGGGAGACCCAGATTCAAATCCCCACATGGTCATGTTGTTTGCTGGGGTGATGCTGAGACCCCTCACCTGCCTCACAGAGCTGCAGGGACAAAAATGTGGGGGGGACAGCGCCTTGAGTTCTTTGGAGGAAAGGTGGTAAATAAATAATAAAATGGATTGTTGTCCTAATGCAGGGAGAAGAAAGAGTCCCTATTGTTAGAGACCCCGTCCTTGCAGAAAAATAGTGGCAGCAGTTTGGGCTACTGGCCCCTCTCCCCTAGCCAATGGCTGGCCAGGCCAGGGGATTTGGATGGCTGAGGAGAAACCAGCTGAGATCAAGCCTCACAATCTCTAGCTCCAAGACTGAGTTTGGCTGAAAGTGCTCAGCCGGTCTCCATGGCTCATATCTTCCAAATGCAGTCTGATCCTCCTCAGTAGATTTGGTGTGCAGGAAGAGTGAGCATGATGACCAACCCCAGAGATTGCAGGGGCTGGATTGCCTTGAGCTCTAGGGCAAGTCGGCCCATATTCTTTCCCTGAGCCATACATTTAGCTCCATGATTTCAGGAGTAGAGATGGAGTGAAATATCTTGGTCCCACTTCACTGAGATCCAAAAGCCACCCTTCTTATTTACCTTGACCTCTGCTGGATGGGAGTAGAAATAATTTTTTCACTGCCCAACCCCAAATGTGTGCCGAATGTGTCTGTTGAGTAGAAAGGGGAGCTCTGCTTCTGGATGGTCTGGCTGGAGGTGAACACAGGATGTTGCATTCCTTTGCACCCATTCAAGCCAATCCTCTGTTTGATGTTCAGGGAGCATGGATTGGCTGTAAATTTAACTAATCCCCACTCCTAAGGTATCTGTAGTGAATGTGTGGCAAAGGCGGACACTGGTTCTAGCTGTTATGATTGAAGGAGTGTTTAGCCAAGGAATATATTATTATCTTCCTATCATTTATTAAATGTCTATACCACCTTTCATCTGAGGATCACAGAGCAGTTTACAATATGGCGTGGATTGTGGGATTTTCACAGCAATTAGCTGGAGGGCTACTTTGTCTTTGTTTTCAAGTTCTAAGAGTGGGTTGGGGGTTGCTGTTGGAAGTTTATGTTTGGAGTATTGAGACCGAGTGCCTATAATAACTTTTTGGCAATGACAAGTGTTAGCAATCTGCCCTTCCTGTATTTGTTCAGTGTTCCTTTTAAAACTAGATGTCTCCCTGCTGGTGTTTAATATTTTAATCTGTTTTAGTAATTTTAGTATTTTGGTAATTTTAATCTGTTTTGGTATTCAAACTTTTGCATGCTTTTAAGTGCTCTTGTAATTTTTTTCTTGATTTTCTTGATTTATCCTTTTGTAAGCTGCTTTGTAAAACCCCCTCAATCAAGCAGTGTAGAAATTTTATGAAACTAACTAACTAACTAACTAACTAACTAACTAACTAACTAACTAAATACAGAATACACTATGTTGCTGTTGGAGTACTGTGGTTGAGTACAGAGTTTGTCTGATCTATTGTGATGGAAATATGCAGGGAAGATGAGAAGTGGGGAACTGGTTTTTTGGTGGGGGGTAGGGCTCCCGGTGGGAAGGTAACCGGCATTTCCATGCACTGCTCTGGTTCACCAGAAGTGGTTTAGTCATGCTGGCCACATGGCCCGGAAGCTGCCTGCGGACAAACGCCGGCTCCCTCAGCCAATAAAGTGAGATGAGCGCCGCAACCCCAGAGTCGGCCACGACTGGACCTAATGGTCAGGGGTCCCTTTACCTTTACCTAGGGCTCCATTGAGGTCAATGGGTGGTTTTTTGTTTCTGCCACCTCTTAACTTGGCATAATGTTGTATCAAAGGCAAAATCACTATTGGGAGGCATATAGGATGTGGTGTTTGTTTGTTTCTCACCCCTGTTTTGGTCTCTCCATCAGCAGAGTTTTGCTGGTGGTACAGAGGTGTATTTCTGGCACAGCAAGTCTTTCCCCATATCCTAAAATCCCCCAGTGCAAGTACAAGTCCTGATTAATATATTTACAATGCATGTTTACTGATAAGTAAATTTCACTGTGTTTATTGTGACTAACATCCAGGTAACTGCACAGGATTGTGGGTGGTAGCCAACAAAGAAGCTCTATTTGCTTAAGAACTTCTGGCTTAATTTGTCCTCAATTTGTAATCCATCATACATTTACTCCTGGGCAATTATGTTAATCTTATGAAAGTGAGTTGCGGATTTAAATTTGGTTTACTTCAATTTCTAGCTCTTCTGATCTTAAGAGACTGGGGCGATTGATAAGTTTTAAAAAATAGAGTAATCAGGGCCGTCTTTAGCAGATGCGATGCTGGGGTGCAAATATCTGCCCAGCGCCCCTTAATTACCACGGATAGTGTTGGGGTGGCTGTAGCTGCACACTGCCAGCCATGGGGGATGGGGGCACAACTCTCCCCCATGCTGCTGCTGGAGAGTGATCCCCACAGAGGCTTGGGAGTAAAGTTGTGCCCCTCCCAAGCCTCCACAGGTGGAGAGCGCAGCTTCCCTCCCAAACCTCCTCGGGAGGAGAGTGATCCCCGTAGAGGCTTGGGAGGGAAGCTGCATGGCCGCCAGCCATATGGTTGACAGGGCGTAGCTGGCGGGCGTGCAGGGAAAGGGGAGGCCACTGGCAAAGCCGTGCAGCTCCCCCACTTGCTGGGGCACCCCTGAGAGGCTGGTGCCCTGGCGCAACGCACCACTAAGCCCTATGGGAAAGACGGCTCTGAGAGTAATAAACCAGCGGTTCCCAACTTTTTTTTTCCTGCATGGTAGCCCACAAGTCCAAATTTACATAGTATGGTGAGCCATTGATTTATTATCACATTATTTTTGTTTTTTTAAAAAAGATATTTATTGAAGTTTTACAAAAAGAAGAAAATTACAAAGTAAAAAGAAAGCAGACAAAAGAAAAAAAGAAAAAAGTACAAAAATACATAGAAAAAAGATTAAAAAATACAGAAAAAGTAGATAAAAAATAGTTAAAAACAAATCAATTTTTCATATCTTAAATTTCATTTGCTTATTTCCCTGACCTTCTCACACCTCCCTTTTTTGTATTCCCGTTCACATGGTTAATTCAGCAAATCCTTACTCTTTCTTTTATCTTAACTCAATATCTCAACATATTATAACTTTATATTTTCATCCGTTATCAATCCATTTTTTACATATTCTTATTAACCTTGTTGCTGAGGCCGCTTGATTTCAATCCAACATCATTCTAACATTCATTAATTTTACAATGTTTCTGCAAATAGCCTTTAAATTTCTTCCAATCTTCTTCCACCAACTCTTCTCCCTGGTCTCGGATTCTGCCAGTCATTTCTGCCAGTTCCATATAGCCCATCACTTTCATCTGCCATTCTTCCAGGGTGGGTAAATCTTGTGTCTTCCAATACCTTGCAATGAGTATTCTTGCTGCTGTTGTAGCGTACATAAAGAAAGTTCTATCCTTCTTTGACACCAATTGGCCGACCATGCCCAGGAGAAAGGCCTCTGGTTTCTTCAAGAAGGTATATTTAAATACCTTTTTCATTTCATTATATATCATCTCCCAGAAAGCCTTTATCCTTGGGCACGTCCACCAAAGGTGAAAGAATGTACCTTCATTTTCCTTACATTTCCAACATTTATTATCGGGCAAATGATAGATTTTTGCAAGCTTGACTGGTGTCATGTACCACCTGTATATCATTTTCATAATATTCTCTCTTAAGGCATTGCATGCCGTAAATTTCATACCTGTGGTCCACAACTGTTCCCAGTCAGCAAACATAATGTTATGTCCAACATCTTGTGCCCATTTAATCATAGCAGATTTAACCGTTTCATCTTGAATATTCCATTTCAACAGCAAGTTATACATTCTTGAAAGTATCTTTGTTTTGGGATCTAACAGTTCTGTTTCCAATTTTGATTTTTCCACCTGGAAGCCAATTTTTTTGTCCAAATTGTAAGCCTCCCTTATTTGATAATAGTGAAGCCAGTCTCGCACTTTATCTTTTAATTTCTCAAAACTCTGCAATTTCAATTTGTCTCCTTCTTGTTCCAAAATTTCCCAATATTTTGGCCATTTGGCCTCCATATTGAGCTTTTTCTGAGCCTTTGCTTCCATCGGTGACAACCACCTTGGTTATATATCTTATCCAGACGTTAAACAATGCTTTCCTGACAATATGATTTTTAAATGCTTTGTGTGCTTTAACCTTGTCATACCACAAATATGCATGCCACCCAAAAACATTATTAAAACCTTCTAAATCCAAAATGTCTGTGTTCTCAAGAAGCAGCCATTCTTTCAACCAGCAGAATGCTGCTGATTCATAATAGAGTTTAAGGTCTGGCAGGGCAAGTCCACCTCTTTCCTTTACATCAGTTAGTATTTACATTTTATTCTGGGCTTCTTGCCCTGCCAAACAAATCTAGAAATATCTCTCTGCCACTTCTTGAAACAGTCCATTTTGTCCAAAATTTGCAATGATTGAAACAAAAATAACATTCTTGGCAATACATTCATCTTTATAACAGCAATTCGACCTAAAAAGGAAAGCTTCAAATTTGACCATATTTCTAGATCCTTTTTCACTTCTGACCAACATTTCTCATAATTGTCTTTAAATAGGTTTAAGTTCTTAGCGGTCATGTTAACCCCCAGGTATTTTACTTTCTTAACCAATGTTAAACCTGTCTCCTTCTGAAACCTCTCTTTCTCAATATTATCACATTACCGTATTTTTCGTCCCATAGGACGCTCCGTCCCATAGGATGCAACTAGTTTTTTTGGGGGGAAATAAAGGAAAAATAAAAATAAAGGCCTAGACAGCATCTTGAAGGCCTAGACAGCATCTTGTAGGCCTAGACAGCATCTTGAGAAGTAGAGACGTCACCTTGCCAACAAAGGTCCGTATAGTTAAAGCCATGATTTTCCCAGTAGTGATGTATGGAAGTGAGAGCTGGACCATAAAGAAGGCTGATCGCCGAAGAATTGATGCTTTTGAATTATGGTGCTGGAGAAGACTCTTGAGAGTCCCATGGACTGCAAGAAGATCAAACGCATCCATTCTTAATGAAATCAGCCCTGAGTGCTCACTGGAAGGACAGATCGTGAAGCTGAGGCTCCAGTACTTTGGCCACCTCATGAGAAGAGAAGACTCCCTGGAGAAGACACTGATGCTGGGAAAGATGGAGGGCACAAGGAGAAGGGGGCGACAGAGGATGAGATGGTTGGATAGTGTTCTCGAAGCCACAAACATGAGTCTGACCAAACTGCGGGAGGTAGTGGAGGACAGAGATGCCTGGCGTGCTCTGGTCCATGGGGTCACGAAGAGTCGGACACGACTAAACGACTAAACAACAACAAAAGGAAAATTTTTTTTCCTTTATTTCCCCCCAAAAAAGCAGGTCGGAGAAACCGAACCAGGTCGAAGAACAGCGGGTTGGCGGCGCTGCGCCTCCCTGCTGTCCCCCGAGCTTGTGGGGCTGGCCCATGTCTGCCCAGCGCGAGGGGCGCTCTGATTCAGGGCGCCCCGCCTGCCGGGCGGCAGGCTGTTATCTGCAGCGTGGGGAGCCCTGCGGGGAACTCCTGCAGGGCTCTCCACGCTGCGGATGTGTTCCCGGCGCGAGGGGCGCTCTGATTCAGGGCGCCCCGCCCGCCGGGCGGCAGGCTGCTATCCGCAGCGTGGGGAGCCCTGCGGGGAACTCCTGCAGGGCTCCCCACGCTGCGGATGTGTTCCCGAAGCACCGGGTGCCCTGAAAGCAGAGCGCCCAACGCTCCGGGAAGCAGGCTGCTATCCGCAGCCTAGACATCCCTGCGGGACCTCCCACAGGGCTGCCTAGGCTACGGATGTCTTCCTGAAGCCTGGAGAGTGAGAGGGGTCGGTGTGCACCGACCCCTCTCGCTCTCCAAGCTTCAGCGAAAGCCTGCATTCGCCCCATAGGACGCACCCAGATTTCCCCTTCATTTTTGGAGGGAAAAAAGTGCGTCCTATAAGGCGAAAAATACGGTAATTTTGGACCTTAGCACTTTCCCAGTTTTAATGGCAAGTTTAATGGCAAGTTTCCTATTTTATAATCATTGCTTGATGCATCCAAGCAAAAAATTACCTAACACCAATGAGCACCTTGTGGCAAATGGTGACTGGATCTCCCACCAGCTGCCAGAGAGTAGTTCCCAAGTGCTAAACTGGAAAGTTTGAGCCTTTCCAATGTTTGAATTCTAGTGCTAATACAATATCACAATAAGCCAACAAAATAAAAGCTGTAAGAGCTATTCGTCATACCAGTTGACGATTGCAAGTAATAATTATTTTGAGTTTAAAGGCAAATTTGCAGGGTTTTGGCATGCATGAGACCACAAAAGCACACAAGTTTTGGGGCCCGGAAGGGGGCGGAATGGGGGGCAGGGTGGGGCAGGGGCGGAAGCGGAAGGGGGCAGGCTTAGGTACACCCCACCAAGGTGGAATGCAACCCCCGCGCAAAGGGGGAGTTGCCTGTACATAAGCAACCACAACCTACTTGCACAGACTTTGCAATCCACCCGCAGGTTAAGAAATGCTGCTCTAAATAAGAATAACAGAGTTAAAGCCACTTACTACCTGCAGTGCCACTACCCATTAATGGTTCAGAGTTGAATGAGGCAGCAGGGAAGAGAGTTTACTTATTTATTAAAAAAAATGTATACTGCTGTAGCTTTAAAAAATCCAAGCAGTTTATAGCAATAAAGACATAAAACCATACAATAAAACCACAAGTCATAAAATGTTAAAAACATCCGAGACCTGGGAGAAGAGTCGACGGAAGAGGACTGGAAAAAGTTCAAAAACTATTTACAGAAACATTGTAAAATGTTTGAATGTTAAAATGATGTTGGATATAAAGGTAATATGGCATTAGTGACATGGTTAGAAGGGGTATGCAAAAATGATTAAAAAGAGGTGGTTAAGACCAGAGCAAAATTATGTCAAAGGTATATAAAGTGGCATAAGAGATTAAGATATGAAAATTAGGTAAAAAACGAAGTGGAAAGGGAAGGGAAATTAGAGACATAATAGGTTGAAACATATAATTATAAATGAGGTTTGAAAGAGGGTCAGAATTTGCTGAACTTGATTGAATAAAGGGGAACACAAAAAAGGGAGATGTGAGGAAGTCAGGAAAGAGGGATATAGAACTATGAAACTAAAAATTGGTTTTTTTCTTTCTCTGTGTTTCTTTTTTTATCTTTTTTCTTTTTTGATATATTTGTTTTTGTTGGATGTTTGTTTCACTTATGTTTATGTTTTGTAAAATCTCAATAAACATTTATGAAAAAAAAAAGTTAAAAACACAGGGTCCACAGGCGTGAGAGGTTTATTTCTTTACATTGTCACTATCTTCACATTGTTGTTGTTGTTGTTTAGTCGTTTAGTCGTGTCCGCCTCTTCGTGACCCCCTGGACCAGAGCACACCAGGCACTCCTGTCTTCCACTGCCTCCCGCAGTTTGGTCAAACTCATGTTTGTAGCTTCGAGAACACTATCCAACCATCTCGTCCTCTGTCGTCCCCTTCTCCTTGTGCCCTCCATCTTTCCCAGCATCAGGGTCTTTTCCAGGGAGTCTTCTCTTCTCATGAAGTGGCCAAAGTCTTGGAGCCTCAGCTTCAGGTTCTGTCCTTCCAGTGAGCACTCAGGGCTGATTTCCTTCAGAATGGATGTGTTTGATCTTCTTGCAGTCCATGGCTCTCAAGGCCTGCAAGAAGATCAAACACATCCATTCTTAAGGAATCTTCACATTAATTTTCCTATTAGTGTTTTTCTTCTTATTTGTTGTCTGTAGCATATAAAGATGTTGCCCTCATAATGACATTTTATAATATTTTTAATTTTATTTCAGGTGCAATTACTTTGTTTGCAGCGATTACTTTAATTATGGACTCTTTCAAAATTGGATACTTTGTTGGATATTCAGATTGCTTATCAGTCACGGAAGGTATTTTTCCTGCCACACATGCAGTACATACACTGCTGCAGGTAAAACCATTGGTTTTTTTATTATTCCTACCTGTGTGCTTGTGTTTTTCAGATAGTGCAGCACAGTCCCAAAGCAAAGCAAAAAAACCCACCATCTTCAAGTCTTGTTCAATATTCACCATGTGACAAATAGCAAAAGCCAGGCTAGAACTATTAAGAATTATGAAGAGATAGGCAGAGAAATCTGGAAGCTCCTGCGTCCTTGTTTGTTTGACCACGATTCCCTCCAGTTCCCTCTGTTTGATTCTAGGGAGGTCTCAGAATTTTCTGCAACCAGAATCTGGCTTAAACATGGTTACTTTTGAACGTGATGAATGCAACATGCTCTCAGGTTCACGGGGCTGCCATTTCAAACAGAATATGTTTGGTTATCAATGCCTCTTGTGCAAGCGAATCAACATTATACAGTGTCGGGTGGATACGTAAACACAAATCTCCCGCACTTACAAATGTACACATAAAAATGCAATAATGGATTAAACATACACGCTGAATGTTAGCTATGTCTCAAATGTTGCCTCGGATGAAAACTGTTATAAATCTCTTTAATCAAAGCCATGTAATTATGCTGCATTAATCTTCTTTCTAAATGGGGGACAATTTAATAACTATTTTGCCACCGCTGCCTAAGACATTGTCTCATTGGCTCAGTTGACTGGCCCTTCTAATCTTCTCTTCCTTCAAAGGACATAAGTCCCTTTCAAACAGCACAAAGACAGCTGTGAAATACTAGCCTGTCAGGGAAATTTTTTAAATGAAATTTATGGTGAAAAGTCATCTACTATTTTTTTCTGGTTCTAGGCACTTGCTAGCTTGACAGTGACTAGTACATTTGGATCCAAAACGTTTTACACACGGAGAAACCTTTAATTTGACAAAGTAATATTTAGCAATGAAGCAGAAAATGGCAACTGGCCAGATTTCCCAGCAAATAGAGTGGAGTAATGGTTTCCTGCTTCAGACAGAGAGCCAGTTTGTTTCTTGCCCTTCTGTATATGCAGTTTGTGGAGAACAACACAAATATCCTTTCCTTCTGTATGCAGTCAACCTTGAAGCAGAGAGGTAACCTAAGCCCCTCCGTATATACTGTAGAGCTGCACAGAGGAAGGGGGGAGAGATACAACCATATATAATTGCCACATAATACACCTCTTGCAAATACTGCAACATCACAGTGAAGGGCATGATCTAAGAACCTGAAGCAAGGAGAATAACACTCCTATTACTGGTTTGGGTCTGAAACAGCTAAACTAAACAAAGGCTCCCAGTCTTCCCCCAAACCCCTTTTGTAACTGCAATGCTTCCCATGGCCCTTTAGTCTCAGTCTTTTGTTGCTTGTTTTTCTCAGCCTTAAAATGATCAAACAAAATAAATTACAGAGCACACATCTGGTTCTTCAGCATATATAACCAGAACACTCAGGAGGAAACCCAGTGTATGCATCCTTGTACTTGACCCTCAGTTTGGTACTGTCTATTTGAGTTGCCTAGGAGGAGTTGAATTAATACAAAACATTGTCTTTATATAGCAAAGAATTTGAATAATGTGACCCAACTCACATGTTGACAGAATGTGTGAGCAGTTCATCTGCATAGGGCTTAAGTAAAATGTCCTGTCACTGGGTTAGCTGCAGTGAGCTGCTTTACACCTAAGTAAATCTGGATTCCTGTGATCTCTTGCACATTTTTCTTTGGTGTTCATCCCAGACATATCTTATTTGTTCATAGCAAATAGTACCACTTTCCCAAATGACCCAATTATTTTTTCATATATGTTTTCAGGTATACTTCTTATGGTCCCATGCAAAGGATATTATCCAATCCTTCAAAATGTTGGAGAGGTAAAATGAATATAATCTTCCTTATATTTTTAACCTGGGAAATATCAGTGAGAAACTACTGGTACTGAAAATGTTTATATTAATGTTTAGGAAATAATAGTTTACATCTCTGTTTTGATTTTTTAAAAGAAAATTACAGCATCCTCAGTTGGAAGGACCCCCAGAAACCTAATATTTGTATGCCAGCAGTTGTCCATTCTCATTTCCTGAAGTGGTCCTTCCATGAGAGACAGAAGTTGCTGCTTCATCTCTCCCTTGGTCCCCTGAAGAACTTGCCTTGATTCTGTTGCACCGTGATCGCGTTTCTGCTCTTTGTTTCTCTTGTTCTTTTTCATTTTTAAAACATCCCTTACTCCAAATAAAGCTTTGTTGTAATTCGTGCTGCCTCATGCAGGAAGCTTCACTATAACACCCTTCTGCACTGGTGCTGTCGATTCCCAGTTCTGAGGATGTTCGCCACTCTGTGGGGACTTCTAAATACCATGGAGTATCACTGTAAGCAAGAAAGAAAGTGTTCAAGGACTTAGGAAGAAAACACAGAAATAGGTTGTAGGTTGCTTGCTGCACAAATTGTAGTCACACACCACTGGGCAGTTCTAAATTTCCCTTTTAAAGACTGTTCTATTTACAACTCTATGAGGGGTCAGAATGTTCTCTAATTCTGGTGACAGATGGAAACTGTTGTAGTAATTTCCTTCTCCACTAGAAATTATGGGGGCCATTTGTCCTTCCAATAATTGCAATATGTATGAAGAGTGGCGCATTTCAGAATGTTGAGCACTTCTCCAAAGCTCACAGAATACCTTTTCAGACAGCAGCACTTCAGCTCAGGTTGAAAGGCAGAATCTCAGACCCTAATAGTGTGATCTGGCATCATAGGCGTGCTTTTGTGTACCAGTATTCTTCTGAATAGTTGTTGCAAACTGGCAGGCCTTCTGCAATCTTCTTATCACCAGCATAGCAATGCTAAGGGTAAGCATTCCTTCCCACCTATGAAACACCAAAATCCCTTATTATTATCTCAGCAAAGCATTATATTTATTTGTCTGGCATAAAACTGAACCCTGTCCTTTAACTACCATCTGTGAGCAGGCATGCTGACATCTCTGAAAACTAGTACTGAAGTGTGAGTTAGTATATTTTCTGCTCCATCTGTCCTCAAAGACTTGAACAGGTTATATAACATTTTAATTTTGGTTAGGTGGGTGGAGATGTACCATGTAGAGCAGGCTTCCTCAAACTCGGCCCTCCAGATGTTTTTGGCCTACAACTCCCATGATCCCTAGCTAGCAGGACCAGTGGTCAGGGATGATGGGAATTGCAGTCTCAAAACATCTGGAGGGCAGAGTTTGAGGAAGCCTGATGTAGAGAATGGCATGCTTTGATTGGAGACACAATAAACAAGGATTAGGGGCGGGATCTATCTCCCAACTCTGATAGTTTTTTTTAAATTAAAAGAGGACTAAAAAAAACCTCTCTCCTTGGAGAGTTACTGTATATTACAAAGTTATTTCAGCTTCATACCAGTTAATTGTCCTAGCTGCTCTCATGAGTCCTGGGAATTGTAGTTTGCTGATGAGAACCTGCTGTCAAATATCCCTAGGATATTTAAATTCTCACAGGCCACCTATATGCAACTTTTAGTGATGTGCAAATCTGTAATAGGTGGACAGGTATAATTTGAAGCCATACTATTTTCTATGTTACATCATGTAAACAGGGAAAGATTGGTGAAACACATAGACTGTAGTGTTCTTTACTTGTTCACCAATAATAAATACTGGAAAATAAAATACTTCACTGATATGTTTTATACACTGTTGTCAATAACTTATTTGCTTTATTTATTTTCTAGGTTTGGAGTGATCCATTCTGTATTTACAAATTTGCTTTTGTGGACAAATGGTGTGTTAACAGAATCAAAGCATCAACTTAATGAACACAAGGAAAGGTTAATCACTCTTGGATTTGGAAACATAACAATAGGTAAGATAATTTTTTTGCTATAATTTCTCTTCTCTACATTGGCTACCCCTCCCCCAAGTCTGTTTTAAAGTCTTGTAGTTTGTGTCCTTTAGTGAGTTGCTGTAGCACCACCTCAGTATCTTGTGCATCAATGAAACTATTATCCCTAGTATCAGGTGTTCCCCTGTCATCTGTAATATAGTCTCCCTCCCCCTCAGGATTGAGTTTAAAGCTTTCCTGATCAGGTTTGCAAGACTCTTAGCAAACATGTTCTTGTCAATTGCTGTGAGGTTGCAACCCATCTCTTGCCAGAAGTCCTTCCTCAAGGAAGAAAAGACCATGGTCCAAGAAACCAAACCTTTCCTGATGAGACCACCTGCACAGCCAGTGGCTTGCTTCCAGTATTTCACTGTCTCTTCCTGGGCCAAAGACTTTAACAGGAAGGAGTGATACCCCCCCCCAAACTGCACCCATCATGTTTAAAACATGTAACCATTTCAATATTGGTGCAAATTTTTCAATATTGGTGCAAAAAATGTGCTTATGTATCTCTCACTGAACTCAGTGAGCTTAATCATGCCTTGATCTTTGCCATTTTTGTGTTCTGTCTTTATAAACTTGGTATTTGCTTTAGCTGTCCCTTTTGTAAAGCTATTCCCTCTTGGGCAGCTACTTGAGGCACCAAACTCCCTTTGGCTGATATTTCACAATTTGTTTAGGTAAAATTAATACTTATAATGTGATGCCATCTCATGTCTTGGTCTCACTCTTTCTTTTTAGAATTGGATGATCATGAGCCACAGTGTAATTGTACCACAACAGTCCTCTGCTCCATATTTTCCCAAGGAATATATTACCTGTACCCCTTCAACATTGAGTATCACATTATGGCATCCACAATGCTCTATGTGCTATGGAAGAATATTGGACGCAAAGTGGAACACCTTCAGCAACACAAGATAACATTCAAGTTTCAAGGGAAAACATTGGGTGCCATTTTAGGACTGATTGTGTTCACCACAACAATAGCTATTGTTGTTGTCTATTTGTTTCAGATAGGGCGTTCAAAAATAAAGAGCGAAATAGGACTTATTATGTTTTATTTGTATAGTATTGCAGTACTGACAATGATGTGTGCAGCTGGGATAGTCGGTCTTCTGATTTACCGGCTTGAAGAAAAATCATTGGATGTTTCCAAAAACCCAGCTAGGAAACTTGATGCAGACTTACTGGTTGGAGCTGCCTCAGGATCCTGGCTTCTGTCTTGGGGTTCCATCCTTGCAATTATTTGTGCTGATTCTCACCCTACATATACATGGTATAATCTGCCCTTTTCCATACTTGTTATATTTGAGAAATATATTCAGAACCTCTTTATAATTGAATCCATACACCGTGAGCATGAAAAGGTTAATGATGACATTAAAACAATTCGTATAGTAACTGTGTCCAATGGAAATACTCTTTCACCTGCACCTTCTTACAAAGAAATATATAATGGAATGGATGGCATTCAAAATGGAGAGTCACCATACATGTTTAATGGAAATAATATTCTGCCTGAGAGCAGTGGAAGTGATGCTCTAGATGAAGACAAAAGTCAAGGCAACACCCCAGTCACTCCCTCCACCTCTGATTTCTCACTTTATAGCAAAAATTCTTCTGTCAACAACAAAAGAAACATCCTGAAGAATATTGCTGCATTTTTGTTCCTATGTAATCTTTCGGTAAGTTATTATGCAAAAATAATGGCAATTATTCCAGTCTTGCCAACTGGTTAGAAACAAACAAAAGCTAGTTTAGCAGCACTTTGATCTGTAGAGATGATCAAAGAGACGACCCTAGTCACCGAGTGCTATCCAAAGCCCAGCTGCAGAGACCAGTTGAGGCATTGCTAACCTTGTCTCCCACTGTGTCTATTTTCCTTGAAAACACCAATCAAACAAGGTTGAGCAAATTATTTAAAGTTTAATCCCTGTGGAAGCTGAAGGCTTTGTTGAAAAATGTATTGATTAACTCACCGATAAATCATATTGAAATGGGATGTGATGTGCTCAAGCACAGGTTACACATTTCACTTCAGTGCCAAACGCAAGTGAAGAAGTCACATTTCAGTTTCGTAGTCTTTGTTATTAAGTCACACTGAAATTTTTGGAAGCCTTTTCCTTGATTACATACATTGGATTTATATAATTTTTTCAACTGGGCTTTAATGTAATATGTGGTTTTAATCAGTGGTAATAAAATGCAGGAGGTCTGAAAGCAGCTTACGGTGCTCAGTGCAAGCTGTGCTGCTTTTGGCAGTGACCAGGACCACTCAGTATCTCCAAGCAGCTTCAGAGGAACAGTTGGGAACTTACGTTAACCTGCCCTACCCTGATTAACCTTTCTCGCACTTGGCATCATATGATGTCAGGCGATTGATATGTGAGCAGCCTTGCAGAGTTGGGTCACTTTGGGATTTGCCCTGTGGCCAAAAGTGGTTCCCACCCTGGTTTATAGGATCCAGCATTAAGGAATGGCTAGTCTCATACCAGCACTAGATTAGATCAGCTCATGTGCCAGTGCTTACTCCAGAATCAATGTGTAAATTGCTATATGAAGGAGAAAGACACAACTGAAAGCTGAAAGGGAAAAGTTAAAACTGATCATCATGGCAGCACGTTTATAGCATATTATTTATGAAGAAGCATTACGAATCCTCAGGCTTCCTACTGAAGAAAGTGTTTCGGGATTGGCCTGATAATTCTTGAGAAGTGGTCTGAGTCTGGGTCTGAGTTTGGTGTGGTTATGTCCACACCAGTATCCCTTGCTGTGGTTTGCAGCTCTTCAGTTTGCCCTTGGCTATCTCCTTGAGTATACTGGTGCTATCCTTTGGGCATTGTCCATTCTTCGGACTCCTAGCAGCTGTCGCTTCCGAATGTGGCCTAGAGTCATTTATCTAAGAATTTTCCCTAGCTGTACACCTGGCTAGAAGTAGCCTCAGGGTTGGCATTGCATAAACTAGCTCCACAGCACAGACAGAATGTAAATCAAGCAGTTATGAAGACTCCTCCCTGGGTATAGTGGAGGTGGGGCACATTTTACCCTGGAGCCAAACACTCTAAACTGAATAATGATTACCCCTTTCCTTTGGTCATGTGAAATCTTGATCAGATCCAAATTGGTCCAGTTTTAAAAAGCAAATTGAGAGGAAGCCAGGCAAGGTTACTTTGAGGCAAAAGTCCTTGGCACAGGCCAACCAGAATTCTATGAGCATATCAGTTTAATCAAAAGTAAAAAATGTGAAATTCTACAACTGAAATTTGAGTCAGATTTTGAATGAATAGCTTTAAAATTTCTTTCCTATATAACCTCATGGGGATGTTAAAATTTATATTTATTTTCCTTTCATTCTTATTCATAGCTTTGGATTCCACCAGCTTTTGGCTGCCGCCCTGAGTATGACAATGGACTGGAAGAAATGGTTTTTGGATTTGAGCCTTGGATCACGGTGGTTAACCTTGCAATGCCTTTTTCCATTTTCTATCGGATGCACTCAGCTGCTTCCCTTTTTGAGGTCATTTGCAAAACATGAATTTCATTTTTTTTAAAAACAGTGAAGGATGGATGGATGGCTAAAGAACATGAATGCAGCAGCCAATGTTTGGCCAAAGTAGAGCGTGCAGTTTGAATGAAAATATAATGAAGAAGATACAGACAATTGACAAGTGCCATATTTTGAAGAGCAAAAAAGAGGACACATTTGCCGACTTCTACTTTTAACCATGGATCACTATGACGACTCTACCCATGAAAAAGAGGATGTGTCCTGGAAAAAGAGGATATGGGGCAACCGAAGGTGGAACTCCTAATACTTCATCAGTCCCTCCTGCCACAACAATGTAGGCAAGAATTTAATACATTGTCTATATGGCGAAGTCAATGAAAATAAGACTGAACCTTTCCCTGGCTATTTTTCTCCCCTGTTAGAAAATAAAACACATTACCAATTCAATGTATATAGACACATTTTTCTCTGAGTTCTTAGAGATTTGTAATCATCATCATCATCTAGCCATGGACATAGCCAGGGGGGCAGCTGCCTCCCTAATCAAGTAAATAAATAAAAATACTTAACTAAAAGTAGAAATTGTAGAAAGATTTTGACAGATTTTTCTGAGCACTTGGGGTCAAAAGAAAGTAATTTAAAACAACTGTTGTTGAGACATTTCATTTTGAATCTGCTAGACAGAGCCAGACAGAGGATGATGACAAGGGGGTGTCCCCCCCCAACATAAATCCTGGCTAAGCTCATGAATCTAGCCACATTTAATCACATTTAAGTTTTGCTGATTGCAATGGCGGGAGAGCACGTGCACCAGTGGGACTAAAAAATGTCTGGATTGGTTGAGCAGACAATTTGATGTTTGAAAAATAGGAGAACAATGTTATGTTAACATTTCACAAGACAGACATGGCTAGATACTGGATGCCACAATTGCTTTGTACTTGTTATATGTATTTTTGTATTTTGTTATATGTATTTTTGTATTTTGTGTGAACTTACTAAATAATGAAAGCTAATTTCCTTAAGAGTTGAGACTTTCATTTTGCCAAAACAAAGCTGATGTTGTAAAGTCTGGTTTGATAGATTAGATTGTGGCAGTGTTAGCCCTGCAAGTCAAAATACTCCAGGATGGCCATGCGCTCTTCTTGACAGAGGACGCTTCTCTATGCAAAGGGCGGTCTGACCCAAGTTGGGTTTGAAGATAAGGAACCATTAAGGAGCCCATATTTATTTCTTTTGATCCAACCTTTCATAAAAGTATCGTCTCTCAAACTCACATCAATAAAAATGAAAGACACATCCCTGCCCAGACAGGCACTGGGAGGACACTGGATGCGCAGAGATGGGAAGTGGAATGGAGGGATAAGGGAAATTGGGTTTGGAAGGCCAGAATTAAGTGCTAAGCTATACGCAGACACTTCTGCTTGGACCAGGCCGATCTTCTGTTGCTTGAATACCAGTTGGTGGCCCTTCTTATCCTTTGGCCAATGGATTGGGGGTGGTTTGGGGGTGGGATATTATCTTTCTCCACTCCCCCTGGCTTCTGCAGTCTCAGGGCAACTGACAATGGGAGCAGAGTTCTGTCTAGCAGGAAGGAGCTGAAGCAAACTCTCTGAAGCCGCTGCTTCTCTGATCCATGGATGGGGCCCAGATTGGTCCTCCCTTTGCCGTGGCAAACTTCCTGGAATGAGGAGGGAGCAGCCAGTGGCCCTTAGTACCCGGACAGCAAACTGAGCAGGCACTGGTCACTTGATTACAATATTCCCTCAGATGATGATAAATTTATTTATTTAAATTATACTAATTGTTTTAAAATTTGCATGTGTGTATATATAAATTAGCATATGTATATCACTTTTGTCCTTGTTTTTTGTTGATGTGTAAATGGCAATCCTAAACATACTGGATGACATGCAACACTGTGCTCTTCCATTTGTTCTGCCTGTGTAAGCATCCCAGCTTGCCAGGCAGTATGAAATTCCTTCTCCCCCCCACCACACACAGGTTGCTCTGGGGGTTCTCCTGACACCCCCAGAACCAATTTTGAGGGTGCTGTAGGAAGAGGGGTGCAAAAGCAAGTGGAAGTCTTTATGCAGGGCTTGTGCTAATGGGGCTGGTTAGGTGAATCCTGTCCATTTCTTCACGGTGCACTGTAGACTCAAGTTGGGTATGATTCAGCCAAAATCCCCACCATTTTTAAAATCCCATTGATTTAAATGGGAGAGAGTAAAGCACATGCTGAAGGTTCTCCCTTTGAAAACAATGGAATTTTAAAGTGTCTAAGTGTGGTTGGGTAAATTGTGGTGTCTGTATCACATTGCCTACTCCTATTCTTGTATATCTAGCATCTGGCAAAAAAATAATTATGGCAATTTGGTTGTCACAAGGTTAACATTTTTCTTTCATGCATTTGATAGGCACAAGGGACAGTTTGCTTGTAAATACATTATTTCAGTGTTAATGCTCATCATGAAGACATTTTGGGGCTCCTCTAGCAGAAAGGAAACCCAGTGCAAAGTGTAACAAAGGGAAGAAACTCATCTTTTGAATCCATGGAAGAAAACTGACTGGAAAGAAGAGGTTTCAAGAGAAAGGAAATAATTATAGCCATGTCCAATTTGTGCACTTTCCTCCCACCCAAATTTCTGAACATGCTTTGCTGAAATAACATCTTGTTCTGCCCTAACACTGAGATCTTCAGACAATGAGCTTTGACTAACAATAGCTGCAGTCCTAATACGCTGCCTTAAACTGGGGGTCCAAAATTAGGAAAATGTATTAAAGATTTCCAGTCTTTGTTGCAGCTGAAGGGCGTAAATCTGGGGAAGGTCAACTATGCAAAGTCAAAGGCAGAAAAGTGTTTCACTGTCTGCCTAACTGTGCAATCCTAAATGGGCTTAAAGGAGTGTGTGAGCTGGAGAGTTGACTTCTACGTCCAAAGTCCTGTCACCTTGCACCTGATGGGAGGGACAGATGGTCTTTTTTTGGTAGGCAGGGGGCACTTTCCTTTTCCATCGTCCCTTTGTTGATTTTTTAAACTGGTCCCAACTGGAACCAGCTCCAGGCTGATCTGGCGCGAGAGATTGTGGGACCTCTGCGAATAATCCCCTTTGCTCCACCTTTGCTGCAGTGTCTTCTCCATCTTAGCCAACTATTAGCTGTTAAAAAACCCTCAAAGGCCTGCTGAGGCTTGACTATTGCATGGATAAACATCTGCATCTATTTGTATATTACTTTGAACACTGTACCCATGAATGTGTTCCATTCACCATTTAGTCAGATTTTATTAGATGCATTTCAGTAGCCGTAATCCAAAGACAAGTGTATGGGGGCACTTCATACTTACCCCTCCTGGGTTATTACACTGGCCAGCATAAGCTGTCTGGCTGGGCCTCCTTGTGAAGAGGGTTGGTCTTGGTGATGTTGTCTCCATGTATGAAAAAGGCTTTACTGGGCCTTAAAGATCTATCCAAAGTTGGTCAGAAATATAACATTTGGGGGAAATTCTCAAGCAGTTGGTGGTCACGCAACTCCAGTTACTCTTGGCTTTTTGGGTCCATTTCCATCTCATTTCAAATGACTTTGGTCACTACCTATGCTAGGACAGTGGAAGATGGAGCCTGCCATTTTTCCTGGATCCCTCAGCAGTTTGTGATTACTATCAACCAGGGCATCTGTTTGGGGAGGCTGGTTTGGGAGAAGAGGCACTGTGCTTCTACGGTTCAGTTCCTACCTGGAAGACCATTTTCAGAAGATGATGCTTGGGTAGCATTGCTCTGCTCCATAAGCTGCATCCTATGCCTATGTTCAGGGTGGTGCTGTGGTCTAAACCACTGAGCCTTGGGCTTGCTGATCAGAAGGTTGGTGGTTCGAATCCCCACGACGGGGTGAGCTCCCGTTGCTCGGTCTTTGCTCCTGCCAACCTAGCAGTTCAAAAGCACGTCAAAGTGCAAGTAGATAAATAGGTACCGCTCCGGCGGGAAGGTTAACGGTGTTTCCATGCGCTGCTCCAGTTCACCAGAAGCAGCTTAGTCTTGCTGGCCACATGACCTGGAAGCTGTACGCCGGCTCCCTCGGCCAATAAAGTGAGATGAGCGCCGCAACCCCAGAGTCGGCCACGACTGGACCTAACGGTCAGGGATCCCTTTACCTTTTGCCTATGTTCTGTCCCTCAAGCACTTTAACATCTGCAAGAGAGGTGGGGAATCATTTTCAGTCTGAGGATCACATTCCCTTCTGGGCAGCTTTATGGGGACATATACCTGTCATGGATTAGCCAAAAGAAAAGGTGGACCAGTCAATTAATTTGGATTTCCCCCTTTGTGCAGAATACTAGCACCTGCACATACCTGCACATACACCTTCTCCTCCATCAATGCAGCAAGCATCATTATCAGATTTCAAGGACACATTCCAACCACTTTTTAACTTGTGCTTTCTAACTTTTGCAGAAACAATCTAGAGTTAGGGTACGAAGAGAAGTAGCCATGTTTGCTGATGATATTAAATTATTCAAAGTGGTTAAAACAAAAAGGGATTGCAAAGAGCAAAGAGCTCCAAAAGGACGTCTCCAAACTGAGCACAACTGGCAAAATGCCCCATTTGGGGGCCTGGGTTTTGCCCCCCCCCCATGAAGCCCAAAGTTATGCTGTGACAGCTTTTGGTTCAGTCCTACATTTCATGTATTGCTCATCAGGCTACTCCAACCAGAGGTGGCAAGAAAGACTTTGTTAAAGCTTTTAAGCCAAATAAAGTTTAACCACTAAAATATATCCACATTTTCAAGAGCCAAGGCTTCCAAAGGTCTGTTTGCACAGAGAGTTTTTCAAGACCTGGAAATCACTCAGGAATGGAGTGTCCATGGTGAAGGCACTCAATAACTGTGGGAGAGTAATTGAGAATGGCTCTCTTTGTTGCCCTTACAATTTGAATGTGACTGGAGCTGTCAGAACTGGCTGTACCATTAAGCAGCAAGCCAAGTATCTCAGATGGCAAACGTTAGGGTGTAGCAGCTGTTTCTCCTGAGCTATTCCCCTCTGTTAAATGACAGGGGTGTGTGTGCACACAGCCTTTGCTTAGCCCCCTAAGCTAGTCAGCTTGTTGTTGTTGTTGTTTAGTCGTTTAGTCATGTCCCACTCTTCGTGACCCCATGGACCAGAGCCTGCCAGGCACTCCTGTCTTCCACTGCCTCCCGCAGTTTGGTCAGACTCATGTTTGTAGCTTCGAGAACACTGTCCCACCATCTCTGTCGTCCCCTTCTTCTTGTGCCCTCAATCTTTCCCAACATCAGGGTCTTTTCCAGGGAGTCTTGTCTTCTCATGAGGTGGCCAAAGTATTGGAGCCTCAGCTTCACGATCTGTCCTTCCAGTGAGCACTCAGGGCTGATTTCCTTCAGAATGGATCGGTTTGATCTTCTTGCAGTCCGTGGGACTCTCAAGAGTCTCCTCCAGCACCATAATTCAAGCTAGTCAGCTACCTGAGGTTAAACAGTGCACAGATATTAGCACCCCAATCACTTATTTGCAAGTTTATAACAAATTATGTTTCTTATCCACTAGATGGTGGTATTTAACATAGATAGAAACCCTTGAATTCTTTTCTCTTGAATGTGAACACATTTAGTCGTCTTTACCATCTCTGCCATTTACCCTAAATTTAATTAACCATTCTTTTAGAGAATGGTTAAAAAGGGACATGGGTGGTGCTGTGGTCTAAACCACAAAGCCTAGGGCTTGCCAATCAGAAGGTCGGCGGTTCAAATCCCCGCAACAGGGTGAGCTCCCGTTGCCTGTCCCAGCTCCTGCCCACCTAGCAGTTCGAAAGCACGTCAAAGTGCAAGCAGATAAGTGCAAGTGCTCTGGCAGGAAGGTAAACGGTGTTTCCATGCGCTGCTCTGGTTTGCTAGAAGCGGCTTAGTCATGCTGGCCACATGACCTGGAAGCTGTCTGCAGACAAATGCCGGCTCCCTCGGCCTATAGAGCGAGATGAGCATGCAACCCCAGAGTCGTCCGTGACTGGACCTAATGGTCAGGGGTACCTTTACCTTTAGGGTAGAGGGGTTCAGAATTACCCAAATTTTGGCATGGCAGACAGAAAAGTAACAAGTGTAGTCTCTCTCCTAACTCCACCTTCCCTCTAGGTTTACTATCATCTGCTGTGAAACTGCCTGTCCTGGACCTTGCAAAGGTGCAGAAGCCTGTCTGGAACAAGCAAGCTGGCAAAATCATGGAGGAAGAGCTGCTAATGTTCTGGTCACCATGGGTCTCCTTCATAGTTTTCTGCTTGGAGCTGGGTACATGGAAGGGCTTATCCTCTTCAGTTGCTGAGGAACTGCTCATGAAGAGCAAAGAGACACGCAGAGAATAACGAGTGGATAAATTAGAGATAGTCCTTAACTTTATCCAAAGAAAAGCGTAGTTTGCTAAGATGCCATAAGATTGCAAAGCTCAGGAGTAGGGAACCTGTTGCCCCACAGGCCAGACTTGGCCTGCTAGGCCTCCCCGTTTGGCCTATGAGGTCATCTTGTGGAAGCCCCTCACCCCCACCTTATGTCATACATAAAATCACTTTTGGGTCAGGTGAAGGTGGGCTTCAAAGAAACTGCTGTGGGAAGGGAGAGGGGGAAAGATAGATTTTTTAAACCAGGTTTTCTTCTCTTGTGGGTGGGGGCAGGAATACTGGCTGCTGTGCAACATGAGAGAAAGAATTCTGCATGGGTGGGGTATCTCAAGTTGATGATTGTATTCTGGGTGACTTTACATACTTGCCACAGTTATGGATGACTCTGGGGTTGCGGCGCTCATCTCGCTTTATTGGCTGAGGGAGCCGGCGTACAGCTTCCGGGTCATGTGGCCAGCATGACTAAGCCGCTTCTGGCTAACCAGAACAGCGCACGGAAACGCCGTTTACCTTCCCCGCCGGAGCGGTACCTATTTATCTCCTTGCACTTTGACATGCTTTCGAACTGCTAGGTTGGCAGGAGAATTCTCATGAGTGAGACCCAACTAGCCCCAAATTCATCTTCCTATCCATCTGAGGGACAGCTGCTCTTCCTCATCTTTATTTACAGCTGGGTAGGCAGGATTATCTGTCATGGTGAGTTGTGTACACCTTCCACCTCCTCCTCACAGGTTGCTTTCCAATTCGCTGCACCTCCCTCCTCCACATTATATAAGATGAAGGGCGGCTTCACATGTTACCTAGGCAACGCCTAAGGTGCCAATTCATGCCCCTCCTTTCCAAGTTCTTCAGTGTTCAGAGATGGAGAGGAGTTGTTCTACAATGTTCTTACGTATCTCTAAGTCCTCAACATTTTAGAAGCTCACAGGACCATTTTGGGGAGGACATTTATTTTAGTTTACAAACCACTGGACTTTTGCATGCACAAAGCATCTCCCAAGTATGTAGAAACTAAGAGCTTTCTGATCTTGGGCTCATACATGACTAGATGAGAGGCAAGCTTCTGAATGAGAGGCAAGCTTGACAGACACCAAAATTATCCAGCTCAGGTTACAATCTGAGCTAGAGAATAATTGCCAGATTCCCCTCACATATTTCTGCCACTTTCCTCCATTCCCCAAACCCATCTCCGCCCCTGCTACCCCAAAATAAACCTACCAAACACACTCCCCCTTACAGGCAGCCCCCGTTTACACGTGTTCAATATGTGCAAGACCATGCACGATTGTGCATAGTGTCAACCCAGAAACATCATAAATATGTTGCTGAAACATCACTAAAAGGGCAAAATGGAGGTGGGGTGGAACCACGGGCTGAACGGGGTGCTTGCAAGCTCTTTCAGTGGCTTTCTATTATACGCCATTTGACCAACACAAGTGGTGCCTTGGAACATAACCCCCTCACAAACGGGGGTGGGTGGGTGCTGCCTATACTAACATATTTAATTAGAGAGCAAACAAGGAAACATCTCAATATACAGTGGTACCTTGGTTCTCAAACGCCTTGGTACTCAAACAACTTGGAACCCAAATACTGCAAACTGGTAAGTGTTCTGATTTGCGAACTTTTTTCAGAAGCTGAATGTGCTCCGTTTTGAGTACCATGCTTCTGATTTGAGTGTTACGCTAAGGTCTGTCTGTTTTTGCTATTTATTTTGCGTTTTTGTGGCTTTTTTGTTTTGTTTTTGTGACTGTGTGGAACCCAGTTCAGCTATTGATCGATGGATTCTATGACTGCAGTACATTGTTTATTGCTTTCATTTTATGGATCAATGGTCTCGTTAGTAAAATTCATGTTAAATTGCTGCTTTATGGGTTGTTTTTAATTGTCTGGAACGGATTAATCCATTTTGCATTACTTTCTATGGGAAAACATGCCTTGGTTTTGGAACACTTTGGTTTTGGAACAGACTTCTGGAAAGGATTAAGTTTGAGAACCAAGGTACCACTGTACGCATATAATATTGAATCTTCCTATATATAGTTATCTCCTTAAATGCCTGCAGTAACTTAAACCATATATATGAACAAATGGGAATGAAACCTTAAACAGTCCATAGACGATGCTGATTCCATATTTATTACTTTAACAAATAAAATTTTTGAAGGAGCTAACGATTAGGTGTGGATGACTGTGCTGGAAAGGTTACAAGGAATAGCAACTTTGCTACAATGCTACAAAGACCAGCAATGTGGGATACAAATTTGCAGATAAAAGGAAAGAAACCTTTCCCTGTCCATCTGTGAAGGTGAAACTACTGAATCAGTTAAAGTTCTAGATTGTTATACCTTGCACTGAAAATGGCTTATGCACCACCAGTACATTTTCAGGTACACAAAATTTTTATGTCTCTTACCTCATTTAAGTACTCTTGAAAACAACTCTGTTAAAAATAGTAGCTTGCAGTGAAATATCCTAACTTGTCCAAGGCCACCCAGTAACCCCCACAGCTAAAGACAAAACCCCAGCCCTACCTGTCTCACCATAATATATTGTTGTCTCAATTTTCTGGGAAGAAAAATGGGGTGCCTTAGTTGCCCTTGAGAAAGAACCATGTAGTGGAGAAAACAAAATTATTCTTTCTGAGGAGTCGTAATTATGCTTCAAGAAGTAAAAAAAAGTAGCTGTTAATTCTAGTGATATCCCTGAGGGGCTGCAAATAGAGGCATATTCTCCCGTGTTTTCTTTTAATCTGCTGCCAGTATCACTAACTAACACAGCAGGAGTAACATTATTGCTTCATTAACAGCATGACTTCAGACTTCAAGTTTTCTGCATGGAAACCACCCGATGTTTCCTCTCTCTATTGTTTTTTAAGCCCTTACCTGTAATCATCCATTCCAACTTTTAAAAATATTTATTCCATCTGGGCTTTTTTTTTTTACAACAATCTCAAAATCATTATTGATGTCCCGATACAACAATTACACAATAGTAGCTGCGCCAGTCCTTATTTGACACTGGGGTTGCACCAGGAGTGCCAACTTGAATAAAATAATTTGGGGGGGGGGTTAAGCCCCGCCCTGCTGCTGTCATGCACCTCTATGTAGTTCTATGTAGTCAGTACTGTTTGGCCATGATAATCAAGAGATGTTACCTCTTTTCCAAAATTGGTTTTGAACCAGCCCAAATCTTGCATCCTCATGAGGGTATGACTTTCTTCAGTGAAATGGTCCTTTTTTAACCCCCTTCACTTCTTTTACTGTTTTTAAGCATTAGGTTTTAGTTTGCAACTTTTTATACTCTTATACTCTGCAAAGCACCAGGCACACGGATAATTCTATTGAAACAACAGAATGAAAATTTTAACTTCTCTGAGAGATTGTGTCTTGCCTGCAGCTTAATTATCAAATGTCAGTTTCTGGTGCTTTCTATTGCTTTCTTCCATAAATAACACATGCCTGGGGCAGGAGTATTTCTCGTTTTTTTAAGAATTGGTAACTCCATCCTGGAGGAGGGGAAATGATTACATCACCCTCCACCCCGCCCCCTGCAGAAGACTTCAAAATACAATTCCCCTATCTTAAACATGAATAAGAATTAAATAATTCATTCATAATACTGACATACCACCATGTCTCAAACCTATGCAGAGATATGCAGTTTCATGGTCTTCAAAAAATAGTAGCAGACCAGCCCTGTTCTGTCATTTGTTGTCATGCTTATTAGATTGTTGAAGTTACAGATAGGTAGCCGTGTTGGTCTGCCATAGTCAAAACAAAAATTTTTTTTTCTTCCAGTAGCACCTTAAAGACCAACTAAGTTAGTTCTAGGTACAGTATGAGCTTTCGTGTGCATGCACACTTCTTCAGATACACTGAAACAGAAGTTGCCAGATCCTTCTATATAGTGTATAGTGTATACTATATAGAAGGATCTGGCAACTTCTGTTTCAGTGTATCTGAAGAAGTGTGCATGCACACGAAAGCTCATACCTAGAACTAACTTAGTTGGTCTTTAAGGTGCTACTGGAAGAAATTTTTTTTTTTTGTTTAGATTGTTGAAACGATTCTTCCAGCAGCTGCTGAAGCCCTACCTAAAAGCCTAAGGCATATGGGGACGGAGGCACTTGCACCTGCCCGTCAGAGCCAATTTCCACCTTCCTTCATGCTCCAGTGAGAAAATCCTCCAACCAGCCACACCCTTCCTGTCTGCACTAATCCAGTCATAGGAAGTTTGGAATGGAGGAATAGTTTCCCCTAGAAGAAATCCATGCCACAGTCAGTTATTCAGTTCAACCTGTGTCTGAGCCCTGAAAGCTGAAGGGTTCGTACATACGTGTGTGTGTGTGTGTTTCTAACGTACAGTATGTGTCAGGGACTGACCAGATGAGGAGGAGGGGTAGAGACTGCCACCCCGGGAGATGAAGATAGCATGGACCCAGGTGTGTGGTGGTGGCAAACAGGGCACACCGCAGAAGGGGGAAAGAGCTGGGAAATAATGGAGGCTGAGGAGCAGGAACAGGCTCGCAGATGCCCTAGTCCTGGACAGAGACAGGAGTCAGAAGCGGTAGAAGCAGGACAGCAGATAGTGGACACCACGTCACTTGGAAACCTGTTGGAGCCACCTCCTTCTCTGAGGACCAGGCTCCCCCTTCGTGTCTCAGAGCAGAAAGCCAGAGACAGAAAGCTTTCATCGCCGGCCATCATAGGCAGCAGGAGGGGTCTGGAAGCGAGGAAGCGAGGAAGATTGAGGGAGAAAATTCCACGGGCCCCGTGTATTTCTGTTGATTTAAATAAAAGAACTGAAAGACGCTCTCCGCGTCTGTGATTCCACTAGGCAGTTAGCCAGTGAGCTGTTGACGGCACTCTCGTGACAGTATGTGTAAATCAAAATGGTTTGTTTTAATCTTCAGCATAGACACCAACACTAAGAGGCCCAGATCCTTTGCCCCCCCAACACTGACTGTGCCAAGCCACCCCACCTTTCTATGCCACTGCCACATGACAGCGCGAGTAAGACACCCAATTGCCCACCTGCCTCCCTCTCTCCCAGGTTGTCCCCCCCCTCCTCCCCTCTGGAGGCTTCAGCCTGGACCCAGCTCCCCTGAGCCCCCTGCCACGGAGTGAATTTGGCCACAGCCTGTTGGCGTCTGGGGGGAGAGAGGAGGGGATAGTGCACCGGCAAGGGAAGAAGGCATGGCAGCCTCTGCTGGTCCTTACCCTGGGCTGTGCTACTCGGTTCCAGCTTCCATCCATCCATTTGTCCTTCTGGCAACCTTCTGGCAAGGGGAAAGGTGCCCCCCAAAATGTTTTATTCAAGTTGGCACCACTGATCATCAGTGTCCATACCTGTATCAGACAGCAACATGGCAGAGCATGAAGTATTTCATATATATGAACTACACACCTGGGGAGGTTGGAAGCTTTGGAGAAGTGAACCCTTTATTTCATGCAGAAGGAAAAAAACAACCCTCTGAAACACTGAGCTGGAAATGAAGTGGCTTTCAGATTAGGATGCTTACACAGTGCACAAGCCAGGCAAAGTCAGTTTTAAAAGAAAGAAGACTGTAGGTCTGATACTGATGCACAAGAGCAAGCAGACTTAGTAGATATGCAGCACATGCCAGCCATTAGGACCAATGGTTGGGGATGGAGGCCACCATGTTGGGTACTTCAAACAGAGGGTGCTGTGGTGTGTGTGTGTGTGTGTGTGTGTGTGGCATGGGATGACATAACAGAGGGAGTTCCCTGTCACCATGCATGGATTGGTTCAGTCCATGCATTGCTAATGTGGGGACAAAATGAGCTTTCTACTCTGTGATTGGCATGTGTTGGCAATGTTGCCATAGATGCAGGGAGAGGACTTGAAGTGTGCCTGCTATGTCCCTTGTAGTCTGTATTGCTGTCATTTTCTTCTTGGAAGCACATGGGATCTTGACTAAGGCTGCAATTTTACACTCACTTACCTTGGAGTAAGCCCCACTGAACTTAATGGAACTCCTTTTACAAGGGTCGCTCATTAAAGATTTCCCCTGACCTACTTCCAGTTATCGTAGGAGGATGAAACTGCACATGTATAATGATACAGCTCTCCATAGGTAACATGGTAATTTGTAGCTCTGAACTCCAAACTATTTCTCCGTTAATCGTGCTAACGTGGAGTAACATCTGATAATGGAACCAATTGAAGCAGAGCGGTGATCAAGTTCCTGTACATGAAAGGGCGCACACCACGGGAGACGTTCGATGAGATGAAAGGAGCTTATGGGGAGGATGCCCCATTGTATGACGTAGTCAAGCACTGGCATCATTAGTTCAAGTGTGGTCGGACTTCAGTGGAACGGCTCCCATTCCTGGGTGACCACAGTTCATCATTGATGAAGACACCATCCAGCAAGTGGAGGCTGCCATTTTTGAGGATTGCCACATAACCGTTCACCAATTAGCTGCAGGTGTCAAGATTAGAGTGGGCTCTGTAGAAAAAATCATCCATGATCATTTGCACATGGGAAAGTTGCCCACACGGTGGGTTCCCTGGCTGCTGCTGCCTTTCCAGAAGCAGGAACAAGTCACATGCTCACGGGTTCTTTTGGCCATGTGTCACGAAAACCATGATGACTTCTTCACCAGATTCATTACTCAGGAGGAAACATGGGTCCATCATTATGACCCAGAGACAAAATCCAGTCCAAACAATGGAAGCACTCTTCCTCACCACGTGTCCAGCCATCAGCGGGCAAGGACATGTTCATGGTCTTTTGGGACCAATGTGGAGTAGTGAAGATGGATTTCCTGGCAAAGGGTACCACAATTACCGGGACATACTACGCTTCACTGCTGCAGAAATTGCGGAAGGCCATCAAAATTGAGAGGCGTGGTATACCGACCAAAGGTGTCCACCTCCCGCAGGATAACACCCTGGTTCACAACTCGCATGTTTCTCAGACGAAAGCATGGTCCCATGGCTATGAAATTCTCCCGACCTCACATCATGTGACTTCCACCTCTTTCCAACCATGAAGTTATTTTTGAAGGGCAAGGTTTTTTTTGATGAAATGCTGATTTCTGAGGTCAAGTCGTGGCTTCGGACGCAACCTGTTGACTTCTGCAGACGAGGTCTCCACAGCTGCATAAAGCGATGGGAGAAGTGTGAGTCTCTTCTATGTAGAGATGGACTAATAACTGTGCCAAGTTTCGTTTATTTCAGTTCATGGGAAGTACGTCACGGGGAATCTTTAATGAACGCCCCTCGTATTCTGAGTATATGTGCATCATATTACGGTACATGCATAATATTGACATTACATAAGTATAAGTGGCCACTGGGGTATCTGGGATCAAAGGACTGCTCTGCCTTAACACGATGATTTTTTTAAAGTGAATGTGAAATAGTTCTGCAGTGCTTTTAAGTGATGCCTTCTCGCTTCTCCAGTCCACGGCTTCCCCTCTGAGCTGGTCTCTTGATTTCTGCCCACTGTTGGCAGCCTTAGAAAGCTGCTCCATGCTGTGGTCACCACAAGAGGAACTTGCACTTGTCAGAGCCCATTTCCACATTGACTGTCACTGCCTCCGTGCCATGAGAGGGTGGCCTTAATCCGGGCCATGGGTCAGCCCTGGAACCCTTTCTCAATGCCAGATGTGCAGCGCAATGTGATGAAAGAGAGAACACTCCTGACCTCGCAATGACAGGCTCAGGCTGGCCGAGGGGAGTTTGCACTCTCCTCCCCCCCCCCAGACTCAGACCAAGGACAGGAGGGGTCAGCGGTGAATGGAGAATTGAAGGCAGAAGGTTTTGTAGACTCTGGGGTACATGTTTTCCTAGGCTGAATCAGGTAGATCAGAGCAGGGTCACTGCATGGTAGGCAACCCCCCACCCCAAGAGACAGCCCTGTTAGTCTCTAGCAGCGAAAACAGATAAGGGTCTCATGGCTCCTTCAATACTAACAAACCTATTGTTTCTGCATCATTTTTAAACATAATCCTAACAGGCAGGCGGGCAGCTAAGCTTTCTAGAAGGCATGTGCAGAGTGTTTCCATGAGATGAGTTATTCCAGGCAACAACTTCTCTTTAGCACTGAGGTGATGTTGTGCTTCACTTTTCTATATGGGGGCGGCGGTGGAGGCTGAACATCGGTTGACTTTAATGGGGGATGCGTCCCATTTCCCTCGGTCAGGTGAAAGATGCTTCGGGCTGTGTTGACAGAGACAAAGAGAGACAGAAGGATTGATGATGATGATGATGATGATGATGAACTGAGCCAGTTGGAGGCAGTCCGGGTCCAGCCCGCCTTCCTCTCCCTCCGAGTCCCGACCCCGCACCCCACCCTCGGGTCTTCGGTGTTCCCCCGAGCTCAGAGATTGCGCATGCTCGCCCGTGGACGGGCGGAACCGCACCGCGAACTCCGAAGCAGCGCGACGTGCAGGGAGGGGGCGAGGCGACCGCGGCAACCCCGACCGGCCGGCCGAGGAGGAGGCGCCGTCCGGGAGGAGAGCGCGGGCAGGGGAGAGCCTCGTGGGGCCGGGAGAGGGGAAGGCAGCTCGCCTCGCAGCCCCGGCGCCGCCGGCCTCCCTCGCTCGCCCCCAGCCCAGTCCTCCCGCCCGGCCGTCGGGGCGAAGAGCCTCGGGGCCCGGCGAGGGCGGGCCAGGGGGAGGCTCCGCGAGGGCGTCGGCATGCGAGCGGCAGAGGAGGAGCGCCGGGCACTTGCCAGGGACGCGGGCAGCGGGCAGCAGCAGGCGCGCCGGCGGAAAGGGGCGCGGGCGGGCGGGCGGCGCGCTCGACGGCGCTGAGGGACGGGCCGGCCCGGGGGAACCGATGGGGCCGAGCGGAGCGCGCTGGAAGAGCCAAGCGGCGGCGCCTTCGGCCGGAGGAGGAGCGCGGCGGCGCCGGTGGCCATGCTGCAGGCGCCCTGGAGCAGGAACGCCACGCTGCGCGGACAAGCGGGCGCCCCCCCGACGCCGCGCTCGCGCGGGCTGCTTCCCGGCGCCACGGAGCCCGCCGCGGCCGGAGCTCCTCCCGGCGGCCCTGCCGGCGGCGGCGGCGCGCCCATGGTGGCGGCGGGCAGCCTGCTGTCGCTGCTGGTGGTGTGGACCCTCCTGGGGAACGTGCTGGTGTGCGCCGCCATCGTGGGCTCGCGGCACCTGCGCGCCAAGGTCACGCACATCTTCATCGTCTCCTTAGCCGTCTCGGATCTGCTGGTGGCGCTGCTGGTCATGCCCTGGAAGGCGGCAGCCGAGGTGGCGGGCTACTGGCCCTTCGGCGCCTTTTGCAGCGTCTGGGTGGCCTTCGACATCATGTGCTCGACGGCCTCCATCCTCAACCTGTGCGTCATCAGCGTCGACAGGTACTGGGCCATCTCCAGCCCCTTCAGGTACGAGAGGAAGATGACCCCCCGCGTGGCTCTGGCCATGGTCGGGCTGGCCTGGGCGCTCTCCATCCTCATCTCCTTCCTCCCCGTCCAGCTCAACTGGCACAAAGGCCCCGATCCGCGCGCCCCCGGGACCGCCAGCCCCGAGCCGGGGAGCTGGGGCACCAGCAACAGCACGGCGGCGGCGCCGTCGGAGCAGTGCGACTCCAGCCTGAACCGGACCTACGCCATCTCCTCCTCGCTGATCAGCTTCTACATTCCCGTGGCCATCATGATCGTCACCTACACGCGGATCTACCGGATTGCCCAGGTGCAGATCCGTCGGATCTCGTCGCTGGAGAGGGCGGCCGAGCACGCCGAGAGCTGCCGCAGCGGCGGCGGCGGCGGGGGGCGCCTGGACTGCGCGCACCCTCTGCACCAGCAGCAGCAGCAGCAGCACCACCACTCGGGCCTCAAGTCGTCGCTGCGCAAGGAGACCAAGGTCCTCAAGACGCTCTCGGTCATCATGGGGGTCTTCGTGTGCTGCTGGCTGCCCTTCTTCGTCCTCAACTGCATGGTGCCCTTCTGCGACCGCCCCCCGGGCGACCCCGCCGCCGGCCTGCCCTGCGTCAGCGACACCACCTTCGACGTCTTCGTCTGGTTCGGCTGGGCCAACTCCTCCCTCAACCCCATCATCTACGCCTTCAACGCCGACTTCAGGAAGGTCTTCTCGCGCCTGCTGGGCTGCAGCCGGCCGTGCTCGGGCTCCCCGGGGGAGACGGCCAACCTCAGCCACGAGCTCATCTCCTGCAACCAAGACACTTTCTTCTTCCGCAGGGAAGGCGCCGCCACCGACGCCAACAGGATCCCCAACGTGGCGGGCGGCGGCTGCGGCTGGGGAGGCCCTTTCGACGGCGCGTCCCAGATCTCTCCCGACCCAGAGGGCGCCACCGAGTCGGGCGACTGCGAGGGGGACATTTCGCTGGGCAGAATCTCCCCCCTCACCCCCACGTGTCTACTTTAGACTTCACCCCACTTGGAAGAGCCTTTAAAAAAGGAATCCTTTGGGCTTTCGATTATTCCTATTGCCATTATTTAATGCTAACCTGCAGGAAGTTCATAAACCAGCAGTGAACTGGGAACAGAGAGAAGAGGGGGCTTTCCAGTCCAGTGGACCGTGGGGTGAAAGGCTGGGCTTACAAGGCCTGTCCAGAAGTGCCAAGGGCACATGAGCGCATTAAAAGGACAACTGTCCTCTCAGAAGACTGCTGTTTGGCCACAGTTTGGATTTTACTCTGACCAAAGTCGGAAGGTGTCTCAAGCTACTGTTTTTCTGTTGTGTTTCTGTTCCTGCAACTCACACTTTGGTGGTTTTCTGTTTTGGGAAATGGATTTTCTTGCTCGTTCCTGAGAACCAAAAACATATAAATTATATCGACAAGCAGATTTGAAACTTGCAGAGTTGAATCATTGATAGTTAATTGTCCAGCTGCTACATCTTAGATTGAACCAGGGAGGGAAAAGAGTTTGTCACAATACTGGTCCTGAGACAGTCCCACTGAAATGAAGGAGGTATTGAGCTCAGGAGTGTTCTGGAGCAGCCTCCATTCATTTCAATGGAGGTGGTGCACTTCATTAAGGTGGCAATCCTGCTTTCCTGGGAGAGAGGCCCATCAAATTCAATGGGGCTTACTTCTGAGCTTAGTATTTATTAGGACAATCTTATGCACACTTACCTGGGAATAATTCCTGTTGAATGTGACAGGACTTACAAGTAAGTCTGCAAGGAACACATCACCTCCCTTTGTGCCCAGGAATGTTCTCCTCTATGTGAACTAGCACTCAATTCCAGGAATAAAGCATACAACCTTTTTTTATATAAAATAAATGGTCAATTGTCCATTAAGGAAATAAGAATACTACTGAGGCAAACCTGACCTACTCATTTTAGTATTCATACAACGTCAAGGTTCAATATTTATAATAAGAGTAACTTTCAAATGTTATAGCAATTGCTCAGTCATTTTTAGATTTGTAGTGTATATTACTGCTGCATTAATATTTCTCAGAACTATCTAAAGACATGAAAGTCTATAGCCTTTTTGTTTTTTAACATTTTGGCATTTTCATTTTACATTTAGCCCTTAGGAGAGCTCTTAGATGAACTTCTGGCTTTAGGAGGGGCTTATATTCATGTTTGGAGAAACATTTCAGAGGGTCTGGTTTTTTTAATGTATTCTATTGATGTAAATGTTGGACACATATCAGCCAATATAAAGCACTTCTAAGCCCCACTGAGAGATTTAGGCAGCCGCCCCAAACTCCCTTGAAAGTTGTTGTAAGTAAGTACGTATAGGGGTTGTGCTGTTGGGCATGTATTAAATTTTTTTATTAAGATATATGGGAATTAGCAGTTATTAACTTTAGCTGTGTCAGACCCATTATAAACAATTCCAGCATTATGTGGAATATAATTGGTCTCAAGACCATGAATTAAGGAACAGTTTTTTCTGTACCTCTGTGGGAGTGATTCCTATTACCCACATTCGTCGTCAAGTTTCCTGGTGCTGTTTTGTGTATATGAATCGTGTTTTATTGTAAGCCACTCTGGAATTGTTTCTAATGGAGAATGTGATCAAAATATTTAAAACAAGTGAGTGAATGATTAAATAAACATTCACACGACTGAGCTGCAATCAGATACATGTTTACTCTGAAGTAAGTTTCACTGTAGGACCACAGTCAAAGGTACTCAGAAGTAACTCTAAATGAAATGAAGAGTTGTGCCCTTCTGAGTGAGATGGTTGTTGGCCCATAAGTGGTATACCAAAGTAGCATGAATGCTGTATATTTTTTAAAAAATAAAATAAAAGCACAATGCCCACTGTTCACTTGCCACTGGAAGTTGTGCTGTGTGTTAATGTGTGTTAAGACTGATTATAAATAAGATTAACCCAACAGTGTTCAAATAGGTAGCAATGACAAACCATATTCTGGAGAATATTTAAAGGTCACAAACCTTTTGTTGTCTGCAGCACAATATTTATAGTTTAGTACCAGATACTAGCAATTTATTTTGAGAAAATTAAGTGGGGGAACCAAATGCTGTTGCAGAAATAATAGTCTTGCCTTAAAGCGGCACAAAAATCTTAAGTCATTAATACTGCAGTTGTATATCTGCTTATATGGTAATCAGGTAAAGGTGACTAGGATCAAGGCCTTAAAGTGTGTAACTATTTGTGCAGTATTTTCAGTTTTACTGTCTTTAAAATTTTCATTCCTTACGTGATTCAGAAAACAATATTTTTTCCTCTTTTTTTTAAAAAAAAACCTGCTCTAAGTAGTTGACGTGCAGGATATATGCTTTCTGCCATAGAAGGAAAATGGAAGCTATAAAGCTGCACAGAACTCTCTGTGAGGCATAATGGCAGATATGTAGCAAGGGATATTTTGAAACCCACATGTATCATATTTTATAAGTCAATATTAAGTGTGCAGCTATCTTGAAGGAAATAGGGGCTGTGAGGATCCTGCTGCCTTGAGAAGGTTCAGGGCCTTTTTAGACCAATATGAGGAACATTCTTTGAGCATCCCACCTGAAGCCATCTTTGAACTTGAGTTACCTCAGTCTAAGCTTTTAGCTACTAGGGACGCGGGTGGTGCTGTGGTCTAAACCACTGAGCCTAGGGTTTGCCGATCAAGGATGGTGGTTCAAATCCCCATGATGCAGGCTCCCTTGGCCAGTAAAGTGAGATGAGCGAGTGAACTTAACTGCCAGGGGTCCTTTACCTTTAAGCTTTTAGCTAACAAGGTATTATTGTTGGGTATAATGCGGAGTGGAAACTCATCAAAAGACAATGGGGCCTCAGCTTGCCACCCCCCCCCCCTGTAGGGAGATGGAGGACAAAGAGGTGTCCTGGGCCA
This sequence comes from Podarcis raffonei, assembly GCF_027172205.1. NCBI lineage: Eukaryota > Metazoa > Chordata > Lepidosauria > Squamata > Lacertidae > Podarcis > Podarcis raffonei. Next base: position 3,357,187 of record NC_070610.1, read on the forward strand.
AACAAATGAATGTGGGGCTGTACTTTTTTTAAAAAAGGCAGCCACCCCTCTTATGGGCTGGAGGTTCTGCTTGAACGGAGCAGGGAGAGGAGCAATAGCAATGTGCTCATGTGGCTCAGAATGGGCCTTGTTAGGAACCAGCTCTATGCTTCCTGGGCAAGGACAGCAGTGGGCTGATCCCCCCCCCTTTGGTACATTTGGCACCTCCCTGGCTCCCCACATGGCTGGCTTCTCTTGGTCCTGCCAGGAGAGATGGCTTTGTGGGTTGGGAGGGGCCTGGGGGGGGGGTTCTTGGGGCTCAGTGGCTTGTGCTCCACTCCTCTCCTTCACAGCATTCAAGGTCCCCATTGTAGCAGCAGCAGCAGAGGGCTTGTGTGACAGGCAGACATTCTCCCCTTCCTCCTCTTTCTCTTGCAATGGCCAAGGGTGGGCTGGCTAGGGGCTGCCTGTTCAGTCTTGATATCCACCCATCCTGGTTCTGGTGGGATGCAAAGAGGTGACATGGTTGGTGGAATAGCACCCTGGGCAGGTCCCTGCATGAGTCTTGGTATAACAGGGCTGGCTAAGGCTATAGGAAGAGTCTTGCTGGCCAATGAAGTGCAGCATGTTTCCCAGTGGCCAAGCAGTTGCCTACAGGGCACCAGCAAATGCAAACCAAACACATGCCTTTCTTGCCACAGATATTCAGAGGTCTGCTGGCTCTGACTGTGGAGGGAGCATGTAGCCATTGTAGCTAGAAGCTTTGCTCTCCATCTTTTCTGCTGGAGTCACTGCAGAATCGTGGCTCGCTGTGTAACTTGGGGAACATATAGACTGTAGCATTGCTGAAGCTATGCAGGTGTTGTCTAAGTCAGAAGTTCAGATAGTAGCTAATAAACATGCCCTATTCACCATCATATGCTTTTAATACCCCAATTATCTTACCATTGACCACTGACTAAGTCCCACTCCCAATAACTCGTTGAAAATTTCCATTTACCTTCTCCATGCTGTGTTCCCTTTTATAGTAGTTCCCCTCCCACTGGCTAAAAAGCCAAGAAGGTAAGGGAACTTTCAGTTAAAGGTATGTTAAAAAACTAACTATCCTACAATGTGTTCCCAAGTGTTAAAAACTTGTTTCAGCAGCTGCATTACATGACATGGCACGAAGCACGTGCCTTGATATGACGTGCCCACTCTTTGTGGAGGGAGTTGAATCCTATAGATTGATAAATCTGGTCTCTCTTAGAACAGCCAAAACATCCAGCCAAGGCAAGACTTGAGGCAAGGAGAGAACCTTGCTTGGATAGGAGCAGCTGCTCAAAGGGTGCGGCAGTCCCTAATGAACAGTGACATTCTTAAATTGAGAAAATAATGATGCTGAGGGCCTTTGAGTGGATTTGACATATTTCCATGGGAGAGTTACCTCCCATATGTCCTTCTCGACATGTGCATGCTGGCAAGTGGTGATGCACATGTACGCCCAAGGGACACATGTTGGGATCGTTAACTGAGAGCCATGGCCTGCCACGGAAAAACTGGGTCTTCTGAGAGAAGGCCTTAGCAACGAGACAGAGATGGGAGAAGCCACTTTGCTGTCCTCCAGATGCTGTGGAGGCTGGCCCCGCAAGACTGATGGTGTGATGCAGGGATTGTGAATGGTTGTAAGTTGCCCTGAGTAGTACATAGCAGAAATGTTTATATATATATAAAAAGCAAAAGCAAAATATTTGGAAGGCCGAATAGATCACCCCTGCCCGGTAGATCACACACTGACACTTCCAAAGAACTCCAAAGACTGGTGAGGCAGCAGTTCCCTTTTTAGGAGTACTGACTTTTCCCTCAGTGTTGCTTGTTCTGCAATCTGCTTAACAATTTCCCCTTGAAGAGTGATTTCTACTGCATTGCCAGGAACATGGTCTGCCCTTTTCAGGAACTTTGGATTCTGTTGGCTGATTTCCTGTCTTCCAGGATGGAGGCTGTCTTTGGTGCTGTGGTATCATTTTGCTAGATTATCAACAATTATCACTGGAATTCTTTAAGGGTTCTCAAGTAGGCAGCCCCCAGACCTGGTGGCTTGTTAATCTGGACTGTTAATAAGTCCCAGGATCCAGTTTTTTTCTCAAGATGGGTGAGTCACCTAATAAGCAGAGGCATTTTCAAAAAGAAAAGGAAAAAAGGGAGTTGTCTCAGCTCATTTCTGGACCAATTGATGGCTAGACGCTTGCAAACCTCCAGATCCCTTGGTGTCAAATGGATAATCATAACTAATTCAATTAACTACAATGAGTTTCTTCAGTCCAAATCCCATGCCCTCTGCTGATTAATATTCCACTACAGTTTTTTTTCTAGAGGCACAAACATGGACTTTTACTGCAATCTCCTAAACACCATTAATTACTATGCAGACAAATTTTCTCTTTTCTTACCTTCCAGATCAATCAGTTCCTAAGACACTTCATTTCCAACGGATTTCTCTACCCTCTCCTCTCCAGCTTCCTTGCATGTGCTCATGTATGGTATATGCAGTGACAAGCACTATGATGTGTGCAAATATGGCTATTTTAGATGTACACATAAACCTGTGCATGTGTGACACGATGTATATGGGGGACTCTTTGGATGAACTTGAGGTGTGTGGCATTTCTTCATATTGTGACTCACCAATGATCTTTGGGAGGAAAAATAATTTCACTGCTACAATAATTTCACTGCAATGGCATAATCCGATGATAAAACCTGACTCTTTTAATAAGGGCAGAAACAAGCTTGTTTTAAATACAGATGGCATTAAATGAAAATAGAGCCTTCGCTATGTCCTGTGTTCTCACAAATCACCTACAATACATAGCCAGCCCAGCTATTTTAAGAGCCTTGTGCTTGTTAAGCACATCTCAGAATAACTAAAGGTAGATTATTCCACATGGGTGGAAAATAATATGCAGAAGAATTCTGCTCAATTATTTTTTAATTGAAAGCATTTTGAGGTAAAATGTGCAAATAGAGTTCAAACCAAAGCAGCTGCCCTGAGAATTCAAAAATGGAATAAAGTCATTTTTCAAGCACATCCTTTTAGCTTTGAAAAACAGGCTTTAAGGGAAGCATTTTAAAAATATACATACAAGGTCTACCCAAGGCCTGCCCATTTCCACCCACAGTAGCCGACCAGACCAGCAGCTGAATGTAACTGGCAATGGGGTAACACCGTCCTGATGACAGCAACCGAGTCTGGGGGGATCCTCTCCCCTCCCGATATCTGCTCCCCCTGAGGCAGTTGCCTCACGTTGCTTCCTGGCACAGCCAGTCCTGTCTTCTGTTCTGTCTGAAACGTGGAACTGTGGCTTAGTGTTCTTTCACTAAGCAGGATCTGAAAGCATGGTTTGAGTCTCGTTTCAGATCCTGGTTATTCAATTGAAACGACACCTCAGCCCACTATTTTTCATGTAACAGGAAACTGGTTTAAAGGGACTGAGATTGCAGTCATGTAGTTGTAACCCTAATGGTTGGGGAAGAGAGTGTCTGGGCCTGAACGCTCATTCCTAGCTTAAGAAATCAGGAATAAACCATGGTTTATTAAGCCAGAATTGTTGCATCCAGACCAGTTCTGTGTCATCCAAAATCCTGCATCCTGGATCTTCAGGACTTCTTCTGGTTTCTTTGTTGAGTGAATTCACGTTTTAAAAATTAAATAAAAAATAAAAATTGCTGTACAGGTAGTGTCAGGTGCAGAAGGGTGAATCTGTGTAAACGGAAGCTTCAGAGAAGGAACTGGGACGAAAAAGGAGAAACTGAAATGAGACACAAAATTGGGAATGCACACTTTAGAGTTTCGTAGGCTCAAATTACATGTTAAACAGAATCTTGTGATCAGTGGGGAAAGGGTTAGGCAGCCTTTCGCTACTTGCTCTTTATTTGCTCCGACTGCGTATGCTTTTTAAAGATTTTTTATTTTAAAAAATCGAAGGCCAGGCAGGCACCCTGCACCACTCAGCAGACTCCCTGCGCAACTCCTTGCATTCTGCTGCTTTGGCTGCCTTTCGACAGCTTCATACAGAAAACACACAGAAGGTGAAGGAAAAATCTGGCGTGTTGGCAGGCTTCACAAGTCTGGGTGCAAATAATGATCAGCGCTACTTGTCAGAAAGAACAAAGCACCAAGTGTAAAAGTTTCCCTAAATCAATAGGCATTGATGAGTGATATCAAAAGCTTTGAAGAAAATGGCTTCTGCCATATTTATTTGCTGACCTTCAGGAAAGCATCTGTGGGAGATAGTGCAACATCAGATAAAAAAATTTGAGAAACAGAAAGACCAGCTGCACTATGTGTGTGTGTGTGTGTGTGTGTGTGTTTGTGGTGTGTGTATGTGTGAGAGAGACTTATTTAGGCCACGTTGATTTATGAAGGCTAAGTATTATTGGTAGGATTACTGGTAGCATTTTCAGCAGTTCCCCAATTCTGCATTTTATGTATTGCAGTGTTGTTCTACTGTTGCAGGAAGTGAAAAATATAATGCTGGTTCAAAGCAAGACTTTCTCTCTTATCTGTTACATAAACATAAGCAGCATAAAGTTTAAGAATCGTGGTTCTTTTCCAGGGTATAGGTTTAATTGCATCATGTTAAACATAGGGTTCACATTAATAACATCATAATTTTTTTTGGGAGTCACCCCCTCAGTAGCACTTTGGGGAAAATGAAAAGGACAATGACAAGAGAAGGTTTGCCTGGTCTATTTATTGCCTGACTTCAGGGTGATGTCTATTCGGGGTGAGGGATTGAGCTGTCTCCCCTTAGCAGCATTCTTTCCTCTACCCAGTGACATCCCTCAACTAATTCTTTTAACTAGGAAATTAGCCCCATATTCCAGCTGTGCAATCAGGTCTCTCATCTATAAGATGAAGCAATTTCTTCCCCCACAACCAAGCATAACCTCCTCCAACCCATGTTTTCCTAAATATCATCTCAGCATGTAACAATGACATCTATACATTCAATACTCTTCTTGTTTCACTACTGAGGCTTATGTGGGGAAAGAATCAACGAGGTTAGCTTCCATGGTGTCAGTAGTGGGACTTAAAGCATCGACGTGGGCATGTACAGCAGCTGGTCCAAGATATTTTAGCACCTGAGGTGAACCACGAAATGGTGACCCCCTCTCCATGAAGATCTACATCAGGAACAAAGGGGGAATAAAGATCTACACTGGGATCTGCTGCCCCTGTGCTTCCTGCTGCCTAAGGCAGCTGCCTCAACTCGCCTCATGGGTGGGCTGGCCCTAACAGCAGCTTTCTTCAGCTTGGAGCTTTCCAAGAGATAAACAGCTCAGGACCACAATACCTCAAGGACCACCTCTCCTCATATGAACCAACCTGGACCCTGTGATAATAATCTGAGGTCCTGCATTATGTGCCTCCTTCATAAGAGGAGGACAACATGAGAACGGGCCTTTTCTGTGGTGAAATGCTTTTCCCAGAGAGGCCCACCTGGTACCTTCGTTACATATCTTTAGGAGCAAGGTAAAAATGTTTCTCTGTAACCAGGCCTTTGGCAAATTAAGCTTTCTTCTGCATAATATATAATAAAGCCCTGTGTCCTTTGTTTATTTAACAATATAGTACAAAAAATTAACAAACCAAAGCTTGTCAAAGTCAGTGACTGTTAATGGAGCCAAAGGCAGGATTTTAGACCTTCTTTCCACCCTGACACTTCTGGGTATAGGATGGTATATTAACAACAACAACAACAACAATAATATAATCTGAATGGCACCCCTAATTTTAAAGGGTTTCCCCCCCTGGATGCTTTAAGGTTATGCTTGAAAAGAATGAACAAGAATTATGCACCACATTTCTCATACACAAACACTCATTAGGGAATGAGGATTGGTTCAGACTCTATAGCTCCAAGTGTATGTTCAATGGCAAATTAAGCCCTATGTCCTTTGTTGATTTAACAATATAATACAAAAACATTAACAGATCAAGGCCTGGTTTAACAAACCAAGGGCAGGCTTTTGGACCTCCTTTCCACCTTAAAATCTGAATGGCACCCCTAAGTTTTGAGTTACCTGAGTTTTCTTGCACATGTCTAGAGTTGCTCCACTGCCCCATCACTGACTTCTTGCCATCACATAGAGTTTTGTCCTAAGCTTAGTGACTTACCCTCAAACAAATTTCCAAAGCGTATTTTGTAAAATTAATGTCTCACAAAGTGGCAGGTCTGAGAGATACAGGCCCAGAAAGTAGCAACCTCATATGTTCAAAAGCATGTCAGGTGGTAGGGAAAATGATATTGGCTTATGTTGCTCATTTTTAAAATGAATACTTTTGCAAAGTGGGCCTTTTGATTTCTGAGAACTACCGGGACTCAGTGTTGCTGCTTCGTGCATTTATAGAATGAGAGAGTTCTGGCGAGTTCATCATCTTTCCAGGTATTTCTTTCAATCATTTTCTTGGAACAGCAGTGCGGGAATAAGCACCTCACCTCCCAGCACTGTTCCTGTACTCGAATCCAGAGTTCCCCACAGCTTCGTTAAAGTTAGAAACATAGGGAAATCTACCCACATTTATTTTGGCCCTCAGCTGATTTTGTCATGTTGGTCAATAGATGGGGAATGATGAGTCAATAACTTTAGAACAGTTTATAGATCTGCGTGGAACACTAGCTGTCTGAAGTAACACAAGGAAACGAGGACAGCAGCTTTTGATGCTTCTTGGATCTGAGGAAAGATCCTGGAAGGCAAGTTGGAGCCCTGCTATGGCCAGGGATCCCTCCCTCCCTCACGCAGCAGACTGTTTAAATCAGGAGGGTCATGGCAAGACCTGTTTCTGTGCTGGCTGCTTAGAATTACTGCCTTGCCTTAGCGAAAGGCTTTAGAGAGCCCCCCTCCCAAAGGTGTTTTTATTCAGCCTAATTAATGAAGATAATGGCTTTCAAAATGTCATATGTAATAATATCCCCAAAATGTGTTAGCAGTCACATCTAGCAAATCCACCGAAGTAATTCCACAGATTAGTGATCACATCTTTTTCCACTTTTGCAATGCGTTAGTTTGCAGTACAATGCAGCACTTAACGTCCTGAATCATAAACACGGGCAGATATCCTATAGACCAGTGAATTTCTAGCAAAAAACTCTTTTCTTCAAACGAGGGACAAAGTTTACAAATGCTGCAATTCTTCTCTTGTTTGGATTAAAATCTGGCCCAGTGAAGAATTAATGTTTTCCCCGGCTGGCTAATGTTTGGTACTTCTCGTGGGGAATTTGGGAGCGAAAGATGCAGCTGACAGAGCTGTCAGTATACCTCATAATTTTTTTTAAAAAAATAATTTTATTAGTATTTCCCACACAACAACACGAAAGATATCAAAAGATAACAATACACAACACACAAAAAACAACATTTGAAAACTAAAAAGACAAAACAAAACAAAAAACCCAAACAAATCCATATCTTACAAATATTATAAACACTAAAACAACAAGACATTGACTTCCACCAATCCCACAGCACCTCCTTTATCTCTCATTCTGTCTTCCTGTTTTCTTTATCCTCTCTATCCTAACATCTAGATATAAATCCTTCTTTCATGTCCTTTCACTTCACAAGGTTATTCCAGACTCAGCCAGATTTCTGCCCTCAAACCTTGGCTTTTGAGGTATTCATTTAGGCACTCCCATTCTTTTTTTACTTCACTTTTTGGTTTTTGTCTTATTATATCTGTCAATTTGGCTAGTTCAAAGTATTCTGAGAGCTTACATAGCCACTCTCCCCTAGTGGGTAACTGACTCCCTTTCCAGTACTTAGCCACCAGGATTCTTGCTGCAGACGTTGCGTATAAGAAAAAAATAGTTTTGTCTTTTCATAGAATCATAGAATCATAGAATCATAGAGTTGGAAGAGACCACAAGGGCCATCGAGTCCAACCCCCTGCCAAGCAGGAAACACCATCAGAGCACTCCTGACATATGGTTGTCAAGCCTCTGCTTAAAGACCTCCAAAGAAGGAGACTCCACCACACTCCTTGGCAGCAAATTCCACTGTCGAACAGCTCTTACTGTCAGGAAGTTCTTCCTAATGTTTAGGTGGAATCTTCTTTCTTGTAGTTTGGATCCATTGCTCCGTGTCCGCTTCTCTGGAGCAGCAGAAAACAACCTTTCTCCCTCCTCTATGTGACATCCTTTTATATATTTGAACATGGCTATCATATCACCCCTTAACCTCCTCTTCTCCAGGCTAAACATGCCCAGCTCCCTTAGCCGTTCCTCATAAGGCATCGTTTCCAGGCCTTTGACCATTTTGGTTGCCCTCCTCTGGACACGTTCCAGTTTGTCAATGTCCTTCTTGAATTGTGGTGCCCAGAACCGGACACAGTACTCCAGGTGAGGTCTGACCAGAGCAGAATACAGTGGCACTGTTACTTCCCTTGATCTAGATGCTATACTCCTATTGATGCAGCCCAGAATTGCATTGGCTTTTTTAGCTGCCGCGTCACACTGTTGGCTCATGTCAAGTTTGTGGTCAACCAAGACTCCTAGATCCTTTTCACATGTAGTGCTCTCAAGCCAGGTGTCACCCATCTTGTATTTGTGCCTCTCATTTTTTTTGCCCAAGTGCAATACTTTACATTTCTCCCTGTTAAAATTCATCTTGTTTGTTTTGGCCCAGTTCTCTAATCTGTCAAGGTCGTTTTGAAGTGTGTTCCTGTCCTCTGGGGTGTTAGCCACCCCTCCCAGTTTGGTGTCATCTGCAAATTTGATCAGGATGCCCTTGAGTCCATCATCCAAGTCGTTGATAAAGATGTTGAATAAGACCGGGCCCAAGACAGAACCCTGTGGCACCCCACTAGTCACTCTTCTCCAGGATGAAGAGGAACCATTGATGAGCACCCTTTGGGTTCGGTCAGTCAGCCAGTTACAAATCCACTGAGTGGTAGCATAGTCAAGACCGCATTTTACCAGCTTCTTTACAAGAATATCATGGGGCACCTTGTCAAATGCCTTGCTGAAATCAAGGTAGGCTACATCCACTGCGTTCCCTTCATCTACCAGGCTTGTAATTCTGTCAAAAAACGAGATCAGGTTAGTCTGACATGACTTATTTTTCAGAAATCCATGCTGACTATTGGTGATCACAGCATTCCTTTCCAGGTGCTCACAGACTGTTTGCTTAATGATCTGCTCCAGAATCTTCCCTGGTATTGATGTCAGACTGACTGGGCGGTAATTATTTGGGTCCTCTCTTTCCCCCTTTTTGAAAATAGGGACAACATTTGCCCTCCTCCAGTCTGCCGGGACTTCGCCTGTTCTCCAGGAATTCTCAAAGATGACTGCCAGTGGTTCTGAAATCACATCTGCCAGTTCTTTTAATACTCTTGGATGCAGTTCATCTGGCCCTGGAGACTTGAATACATCTAGACTAGCCAAGTATTCTTGTACTATCTCCTTAGTTATTCTGGGCTGTGTTTCCTCTGCTGAATCATTTGCTCCAAATTCTTCAGGTCGGGCATTGTTTTCTTTATCGGAGAAGACTGAGGCAAAGAAGGCATTGAGGAGTTCAGCCCTTTCTGTGTCCCCTGTTTGCATTTCACCATCTTCTCCTCTGAGTGACCCCACTGTTTCTTTGTTCTTCCTTTTGCTACGAACATACCCATAAAAGCCTTTTTTGTTGCTTTTAACCTCTCTAGCAAGCCTGAGTTCATTCTGTGCTTTAGCTTTTCTGACTTTGTGTCTACACGTGCTGGCTATTTGTTTGAATTCCTCTTTGGTGGTTTCCCCCCTTTTCCATTTTTTGTACACATCCTTTTTTAATCTTAACTCAGTTAAAAGTTCTTTAGATAGCCACCCTGGCTTCTTTAGGCACCTTCCATGTTTCCGTCTCATTGGTATTGCCTGAAGTTGTGCTTTTACTATCTCCCTCTTAACAAACTCCCAGCCATCATGAACTCCCTTTCCTTTTAGTATTACTGTCCATGGGATCTCACCCAGCACTTCCCTAAGTTTTATGAAGTCGGCTTTCTTAAAGTCGAGAAATTGAGTCCTAGTATGCTTGGCTGCTCCTTTCCGCTGTATAGTAAACTTCAGAAGAGCATGATCACTCGCGCCTAATGATCCTTCCACTTCTACCCCACTAACCAGGTCATCAACATTGGTTAGGACCAGATCTAAAATGGCTGTTCCTCTTGTAGCTTCTCCCACTTTCTGGACAATGAAGTTGTCTGCAAGGCCAGTGAGGAATCTGTTTGACCTTATGCTCTTGGCTGAGTTTGACATCCAACAAATATCCGGGTAATTGAAGTCCCCCATTACTACTATCTCCCTTCCTTTTGCATGCTTGGCCATCTGTTCCAGGAAGGCATCATCTATGTCCTCCGTTTGGCTTGGGGATCTATAGTAAACTCCCACAATGAGGTCACTGTTATTCTTCTCTCCCTTAATTTTGACCCAAATGCTCTCACTTTGGCTTTGAGGTTCTAAATCTTGGATCTCTTCACAGGTATACACATCCCTGACATATAACGCCACTCCTCCTCCTTTCTTGTCTGGTCTGTTTCTCTGAAATAGATTGTATCCCTCCATTATTACATTCCAATCGTGGGACTTATCCCACCAGGTTTCAGTGATGCCTATTATGTCATATTTAGTTTGCTGTACCAAGAGCTCAAGCTCATCTTGTTTATTTCCCATACTTTGCGCATTAGTGTACAGACATTGAAGTCCATTAATCATTCCCCCGTGTCTCTTATTTAAGGATTTTTTCCTCCCACCACTAGGTCTGCGTGCTGTTTGCTCCATTCGGTCTATGACATTTGGATGATCATCTTCATCAATTGATAGACTCCTACCTTCAGGAGCACTGTCTCCCTCCCCCACATTAGTCAGTTTAAAGCCCTCCTGATGAGGTTTCTGAGATTTTTTGCAAAAACATTCCTACCAACCGTTGTGAGGTGCAGCCCATCGCTTGCCAGAAGTCCATCTTCAAGAAACTGCATTCCATGATCTAAGAATCCAAACCGTTCCTGTTTACACCATTTGCGAAGCCAGTTGTTCACTTCCACTATTTTTCCCTCTCTCCCTGGGCCACGTCGTTCAACTGGGAGGACAGATGAGATGACAATTTGTGCATTTAATTGCTTCAATTTCCTGCCCAGAGCCTCGTAATCTCTTTTGATCTTCTGGAGGCTATTGCTTGCAGTGTCATTGGTTCCCACATGAACCAAGAGGAAGGGGTATTTGTCAGTGGGTTTTATGATTCCTTGCAGTCGTTCAGTTACATCTTGGATCTTAGCCCCGGGGAGACAGCACACTTCCCGAGACATCTTGTCAGGCCCACAGATCACTGCTTCTGTTCCCCTCAGTAGGGAATCCCCTATCACCACTACACGCCTCCTCTTAGGTCTGGTCGGGGTTCTTCCGTGAGCTGTCCGTTCCAAGGTCGCCTGCACATTCCCTGAAGACTGCCTTTGCTGCTCGTCTTCATATACCTGATCGACTGTAATGAGGGAGAGATCCTCAAATGGAGTCTGCTCTTCGTCTTCCATGCTAGGGGAAAGGACCTCAAAGCGATTGCGTATTTCTAAACAATCAGAGCGAACCCTGGGCCTCCTACTTCTTTGAGTCACGTTTCTCCATATATCTGGCTCCTGTGTTGGTGAACTAGCCTCCTTCTCAGGGGAGTCCCCTGTCTCCTCCTTGGTGGAGACGGTGTGCTCTGTTGCTTCCAAGAAGAGCTCCAGCTCTCTAATTCTTTGGAGCGTAGCTACACGTTCCTCCAGTTGCTGGACTTTGTCTTTTAAGAGGGCAATCAACATGCAATTGCTGCAGGTAAAGCTGCCTGCAACCTTTGGCAAGATGGCAAACATTGCGCAGGAACCACAGGCGACTGCAGCTGTTCCCTCACCCTCCATCTTGAGAAGGTGTCGTTGGGGGTGACTACAGCGGTCCTCCATCATAAAAAGTGTGAAGACAGGACAAATAAATCCCCCCAAATAAACCTATATCTCCCCCAACAAACGTTTGAGACTAGCTCCCCTAAATCTAAAAGATGGATCAAACTGCGCGCGCCGCTGCCCTACAAGCTCTGACAAGCTCTGATATTTTGGAATATCATCATTTAAAATTCCTAAAAGTAATGCCTCTGGCCTTTTACTATATGATATTCTTAATATTTTCTTAATTTCTTCGCTTCTCGGCCTTTTGGCTAAGATCAAGTGCAGTATACCTCATATTTAGCTGCCAAGGTCCCTACAAGCATTTCATGTATCTCAAGTTGCAGAAGGTGCCTCTGCATGATTCCCGGCAATTCTGCATTTCCACTATAGCTTCCAGCCCATAATGTTCAGGAAAGCACCACCCCAAGCCTCTAGAGAGAATTTCTGGCAGCCCAGGGGGCTGAGGAAGTCCTGGAGAAAACTGGTTGCATGAGCGACCTTCTGCTCTCACAACGATATGCTATAAGCCAATGGATGAAAGCTCTTTTCTACTGCCTAAATACATCAGGAATGCCACAGATAGGAATGCAGTCTTTAAATATTGAAGAGGTAATAAAAATTCATGAGAGTAATTCAGTGAAACTGTGAGAATATCTGAATATATTTTATATATGGCAATCTAAAATAAGCATATATAGAATAAGTCAAGAGTTGTTTTTCCCCCTACAGGCTTTTTATAGAGTCCTAAATGTTTTATGTTGGTAATAGCTATTATTCTACTCTGGACAGTTTGAGGTTTATCTGTTCCTATGTTTATGTAAATAGCTCCTGCATACAGTGCAAAATTTTGCTAGTGGATAGAGACTGATTGCCAGGCCAAATGTTTTGCAAGCTGGAATGAGGCACAGAGCGCCCCAGAGAATAACCGATGGTCAAGGGCCCATCTACTTTGATCAACAGCATCCCTTGTGAATTCCAAGAAGACAAGCCCTTCTCAAACATCACCTACAATGCCTGCATTCACTTATCCAAGGCCAGCCTAAGACATTTTGTCTCTGGAGTAAGGTAAAGGACCCCTGGATGGTTAAGTCCAGTCAAAGGTGACTATGGGGTGTGGTGCTCATCTCGTTTCAGGCCAAGGGAGTTGGCGTTTGTCCACAGACAGCTTTCCAGGTCATGTGGCCAGCAGGACTAAATGGCTTCAGGTGCAATGGGATGCTGTGACAGAAACCAAAGCACCTGGAAATGCTGTTTACCTTCCCACTGCAGCGGTACCTATTTATTTACTACACAGGCATGCTTCCGAACTGCCAGGTTGGCAGGAGCTGGGACAGAGCAACGGGAGCTTACCTCGTTATGCAGATTCGAACCTTCCGATTGGCAAGCCTAAGAGGCTCAGTGGTTTAGACCACAGCACCACCCGCTCCCTTCTGGAGTGAAGGACAAGGTGGTACCCTCCCCCCCTTACAAGTACCAAAGGTGACTGGTCTAGCCAGTGCTTTTTTTCCCTTTAAAAAATGTCTAGGGGTACTCTCATTTTGACTCAAGAAAATCACCATTTTATAGTTCAAATCGGGAAAAATAAATACAGCAAATGGACAAAAGTACAAAGATTCACAAAATGTTTAGGGGTATGCGTACCCCTGCAGCCCCCAAGAAAAAAAGCACTGGGTCTAGCATTACTTTACTGCGGCCAATGGAAAAGCAGCAAACTAGCTTAGGAAAAGCAGAGCAAGTTGTGTGGCAAACAAAACTCCAGCACCAGGCTGCCTTTCCCTTCCTCCTGGCATCAGCTGCCTGAGGGGGCCAACTCACAATGCCCAATGGCAGGGCCAACCCTGCTCTTGTCTTAGCAAGCATATTATGAGGTTGTGCCCAAGACAGTTCTGTGAACTATTGAGAAAACGTTGCCATTTATGGCCCCACCTGCCCTATGCATTTTAAGCAGCATCATATCACTTAGAACAGCCACGGCTTGGGGGGCGGCAGAGTGTGAAGGATGCCAGTTGTCGTTAGGAGACCCTCTATTCCCCTCATGCAGCTCCAGTTCCCAGGCTGGTTTAACACCCAGCCTCTCTCCCTGGGGAACTCTGGCAAGTTACTCATAGGCCTCATGTAGCGCTTAAAAATTCCGATCAGGCAATTTAAGGGCACAATCAGTCAAGCGGGAAGTTCTGCCATGCAATCCTAACTTAAATTAATCACAGCTATGTAAGGCCATAGCAGTATTCTTGCAGGGCAGCCATTCATTCAAAACCATTCAGAAGGGATGAGGACTTTGGCCATGGGGTGTGAACTCTTTCTCCCCCCCATCCCCCTCTGAAGCTGCTATTTGGTAAAAGAGGGGGCCGCTAGTGGTGCCAATTATGCAGCTTTGGGATGGTGCGGGAGGAAAAAGTTAACCGACCCCCTCACCATCATCCCAGTACTGAACGCCTCCATCAGCTGACAATTTAAAAGTAAAAAAAACAGCACTCACACTGTAAGCTTATCTATTAAACGGTTAAAATAGCACTATTTTAAAAGCATTTAAAGCATTCCTATCCAGTTAAACCACTTTCATGTGTTAAGTGGCAGTTAAAGGTTACCTTCTGCATCTGTTATACTCACAGAGCTCTTGAAAACAATGTTTTTTTGGAAACTTGTATTTTAGTCCCCACATATATTTTTATATCTATCTATCTCTAGTAATATTTTAATATTTAATTCCAATTGCTTTACATACCAAAGACCACAGTGCAGATTATCTCCATAATTTTCTTTTCCTTATATATGAAACCGATCATCATCTTTTTTGACCAACTCTTATTTTGATCAGCATTTGGTAATGTTGCGAGCCAGATACCAGGCTGGCCAGATATATTTCGGTACTTGCCGTACAGCTTCCTCCGTCTCCCTGCGCATACATTAATAGACACAGAGGCATGATCTCCAACAGAATGTTCTATTTGCAACACTCACAAAACAAATATACATGAGTTCCATTTTGTTGAACCAGGGCATGAGATGGGGGGGGGGAGAGATTGTATTTAAAAGATTGCAAGGACACAAAACTGTAAGTAGCTTTAATTAAAAAGACTGGAACGCCCTATGGACAGCATGGTCAGCTAGCAGAGGGTCCCTTCTGTCTCATGTTATGTTACAGGACACCCTTGAGAGCTGTCATCTGGGGATCTGGAACACAGTGCCATCAGTGTTTTGATGACATGCCACTCTATTCTGTTGAAATTGGGAGAGGCTGGAAGCAGTGATGGACTGGAAGGGGGAGGCAATAAGCTGAGGCTAAATCCTGATAAGATGGAAGTGTGCTGAGTGGGTCCCATGTCCAGGAATTAATTAGATGTGTGACCTGTTCTGGAAGGGGTTGCACCCCCCCTTGAAGAACCAGCTTCATAGTCTGGTCCTGGATTCCAACTTGTGAGTCTCGAGTGGCTTCTGTGCCTAGGAGTGCTTATGCCTAGACTGAGACTGGTTTGCCCACTACAGCCATTTCTAGAGCAGGAAAAGTTGGCCTCAGTTGTCCATCCCTGAGAGACCTTCCACTTGCACTACTTGAAGATGGCTGGGGAGAGGAAACTAGTGCAGAATGCAGCCCCTAGGTCACTCAGCAGGGCCGCCAATGAGACCATGTCACCATTCTGGAAAGAACTGCCCTGACTGCCGATGAGCTGTTAGCATTAGCATTTAAGGTCCTAAATGGCTTGAGACTCAAGTACCGAAAATAACATATTCCCCAATATCAACCATCTTGGACCCTACAAAAAGCAGGTGAGGCCTTCCTTGGTGCTGGTGAATTTGTTTCAATCATTATTAACTTTCAGGGGGAATTCGAAAACATTCCCTTTTACCCGTGGCAACCCTGAGATCACTGGATGGAAGAATGCTGTTAACTGTACCTCTTTTTAGATGTTTTAACTATTTTAAACTATTTTTAAAATGCCCTCTCTCTCTGTGTTTGTGTGTGTTTGCCACCCAGGGCTCCTTGGGGAGGAGGAGTGCAATACAAATTTAAACAACGCCACCATCAACTTATTCTTTAGATGCACACATTAGGAACGAAGAGCATGATTTCAGCCTTAAAGTCTTGGTTTTATCAAGTCCATATCTGACTGTCACAGTAATTGAATGCAAAAACAAAAAGTCTTAATAATATAAGAACAAATTTATTATGGCATGAGCCTTTGTGGGCTAGAATCTGCTTCATTGGGTGTGTAAAGTTTTATCTGCAGCCGTGTGCATATAAACACACATGCACACACACCAGGATGGGGTGAGGGCCAGTAAGACATGAAGCCAAAGACAAATGAAATGTAGGAAGTACAAAACACTGGCAATTCAACTGTAGTCTGGATGCATGCAAAGAATGCACAATGAGCTTCCACATCTGCAGTCTTTTAAAGTGTCACTAAATGCCTTGCTGTTTTTTCCTCCAAAACAGAATGGAAATAATTTAAAGGTGTGTCAAAGGAAAAAGGAAAAACAAAAACAGGAGAAAACATGCACCATACAAGTGAAAATTAGCAGCTATACTTTAATGTTTTCTGGATTACATTCATATAATAACCTGAATCACACACGTAATATTGATCAAATAAAAATATTGACCCAATCATTTTTGGGCTCCAGTGCTACGGTTTTAGTTGGCTCCTGAGTAGCCTGGAAGCTAAGGAACAGAGAAAAATAAAACACCTGAACGGGCAGAATCCCATCTGCTCAAAATGCAAGTCTTACCGAGTGAAATGGTGCTTAGTTACATGTAAGCAGAGATGTCGGACTGTAGCCTTTCAGAATTTTGTGAAAGATAACCGAATATAAAAAACAAACATTCATTGGTTCCATTGTGGTCTATTAAGCACACCCGACAAGAATACCCACAACACATTCGTCCCTTTTTGTTGAAGTTACGTCAGCAAAAGAGTAAAACCAAATAAAGCTGCAGGCTGCCTACTCCACAGGAACAGGATGAGACCTTAGAAGGTTCTTTATAGATATTGGGTATTTCCAGCATACCCTAAACTTGAACATAGCTGAAATGTGTAGCAAAATGAGTAACAATGATTATTATTGGGAGCCTGTGAAACTCTTGCTGGGTGACCTTGGACTAGTCACACTTTTCTGAAGTCTCTCAGCCTCACTCACCTCACAGAGTGTTTGTTGTGGAGGAGGAAGGGAAAGGAGGTTGTTAGCCGCTTAGAGAATCCGTCGGGTAGTGATAAAGCGGGATATCAAATCCAAACTCTTCTTTTCTCCCCCCCCTTAATTATCTGGACTGCCGCCTGGTACCTACCTGGTCAACTCTAGGGCAATATGTAGGGAGGGAGCATTCACAGGGAAGTACAGAGTTTGACAAGGTACGACACCTTGCTTTAATCTAGCTTCTCCACAACTATGAGGAAACAAAACAATTAATTTGACCTGGAGGAAAGAATGGCTTTCCACAGACCACCAGCATACCCAGTACAAGACTGCCAGTTGAGTCTGGTAAGGGAATCATCTAATGTTGGTAACTGATGCTGAAGTTGGCAAGGCCAGCACAGCACCAACATCCATTAAAAGTTGGGCAGCTGCCCAAAGCTTTGGGAAATTGAAGGATCTGCTGCAAGCCCTTACCTGCCAGCTCCATTTCTCTCATAGTGCTTGGGAGAACAGGTCTGTTAGTCTTTAGGGAACTGAAAAGGATGCTACACACTGGTTTCAACTGAGGCTTATCTATTACCCAGATAAGTTTTTTTTACCATTGATCTTACCCCTCAATAGCATTGCGGTATTACAAAACCTAATTACCTCAGTGGCCTTAAATAGATCCAGGTATCTTAATATATTGGACACACATTTCTAATCAAGGCCCCAACCTAGTCACGCTGGGGCTGTTTTGAACTCTCAAGGCTCAAGGCATACCAGGCCCCAGTAAATGAACAAGCCCAGCACTGACAACACACACACTCTAAAAAACAACCATAGATGGATGGAATGAAGTTCCAGCTCCAATCAGCAGTACTTTTCAAACAGGATGAATCTACTACCATCACCCTAGTTTTATATCAATATGATTCAAAGGAAGACAACAATACAAATTGAACATAAAAAAAATCAGAAGTCTTTCTCTCTCATATATAAACCACTTCCTTGGCAATGCTATTTAAGGCTAGGGACACACCTTTTCATCTAGACAAGGCACCTATTGTGGCACCTTTCTTCTGAAATGCTGGGCTTCTTAGATCTTGTGTCTGTTATCAAGCTTAATATATGATCTGAGAAATTCACAAAGCCTAAATCAGATGCACTGCAATCATGAACTATTTACATGATTAAACCTGGACTGGCTCAGGCTGAAGATAAGTGCACACACTATACATTGTTGGTTAGATTTCAAAATATATACAGATTCAGTTGGTTTTATTTACAAAACAGCTGCCACTTCATGAAAACTATTCTGATACACTAAAAGTTCTAATCTGGCTTGAATAAAAATAGCCCACAAAATCAGAGTGGGGCCCTGATTTCGTTTAAAAGTAGGAAATGACACGGATTAAGCAGGTGGTAAAAAACCTGAGATTCAAATAATTCCTTAAACATGAACTTGGGTGTAAGAGTCCAAGAAATCCTTAGCATGCACAGTGCAGATAAAGTCACCTGTTTAACAGTTCTTCTTTGAACACGACTACAAGCTCAATCAAGGAGGTGAGTAGCTGTTGATCAGACTGTATACCATCAACATGGGAAATGTCACTTTTCCCTTAATGGAAGCACTGAAGTAACTTTGCATCTACAGGACTTCTGTGGGAATTACTTTCAGAGTAGCTGATCTCCCCACAGAACACGCAGCTCCACACTATAGAGAGGCAGCAGGAAGCTACTGGCTGCAGCTACCACCTCCCAGTAGCCAGGCAGCCAGTTCTCATAGATCAAATTAATCCTTGTCTAGTGCCTTTGAAGCTTCCACTACAGCAGATTCTGCTCCTTCAGATTTTGAGGGGACACTGGATATATTACCAGGAAACATTCAAAGGCTTCTTGCCCCAGAAGTGGCAAGTAAGTGGCCAGGTCCAGTGGACAGTATCAGCAGCAAGGTAGCAGAGTGGTGAGTGATTCCTACAAGGGCCCCCTGTGGCAAACTCCAGAGCCAGGAGCCTGGAGCAAGAATGATGGACCCAGCCTCCTATTGCTGATAAGCATGGAAGGTCCGAAACTGCAGCCAATTGGAAATGCTGATGGGCCCTTTGACCAACTGCTTCCCACTCACCACCCTCTGCCTCAGAAAACAATTATCCGTTTTGAATTTGCATACATTTAAACGAATCAATGACCAGTTTCACTTCCTTGAGCAATCCTCCTCTCCATTATTTCCTTCTGTTAATTTTGAATTATACTTTGCCATCTCCTCTACCACAGATCAACCCTGGTTATGACCACATTGAGATCAAAAAATTGTCCAGGCTGAAGGAATGATTGTGGTTACCAATACATAAGATGCAAAAATATTCCTATTAAAAATAATTTTAGACTATCCTGTTTTTGGATTCTCCATTTTCCAGCGTAGAAGACAAGTTGTGTTCTTGTTCTTGCATTGATTTGCTCTTGGCTTCAAACTGGTCCATTTCACGGATTTCTAAAGGCACCTTCTTCCTGGCAAATGCCTGGTTGATTTCAGCAAGAGTCTTGTTTTTTGTTTCAGGCAGAACAAAGAAAAGGAAAGTGGCACCAACAAGACAGACGACAGCAAACACCAGGAAACAGTATGTCTGCAAGCCTTCCTGAAAAAACAAAGCAAAACGGACACCCCACCAGCATTACTAATAGTACAAAAACAACAAACAGAAATCATTTTGAGAACATGTGAGGGGTACAGTATAAATAAAAGAGCACTTCCTTTTTTAATTAATGTAAGCCACCCCTACACCTCAAGTCTGAGATTAGAGCTTCTAGCGCAGAGACCTCGACTCTAGAAAAGCTTCAGCCCCAGCTTCCTCTCAAAAGCCATGAGGCTCTTAGCAACAAGACCTATAGAAAATCACCCAGGAGTGAACTAAAAGGTAATTAATGCAACTAGTTTGAAATAGCTGTCGTTATTATCAACCACTGACTGGTAGAAGCCATGCTCTTTTAAAACATGAATAATTCAATTATGAAGGAACCAACCAGGCAAGGCTTCAAGCAAGGGCAATCGTAGAATATTCTGGGGCACACTAAGGTTTGCCACTGAGTTAGCAGCCAACAGGGAGCCACAACAAATCACAGCTGCCTTCCACTTATGAGATGCACAGCTGAAGGGAAATATTCCAGTTTTGCCACCCTATTTAGCAGTGGCTAAGGGGGGAAACTTCAATTATTTTGGGGGTGAAGTAACATTTGGGATGTGTGTGAAAATTACCAGTGCCCTCCTGATCCTCCATGCTGCCAGCTGACATTTCAAAAATCCCCACAATGCCCTGGAACAATGTGAGGTCATGTCAGCTTTTTATTATCTTAGGTTGTATCCAATGCTGCGCAGTGCCAGGTAGCTCACTGGGGCAAGACGGTTTGAGCATATGACACCGGTCCTGGTCCAATTGCACTGACTGCCAATTAGTTTCCAGGCCCAGTTCACAGTGCTGGTTTTCACCTATAAAGCCTTAACAACTCAGGACCACAATACCTCCAGGACCGCCTCTGCCCATATGGATCCTGTGATCATCATCTGAGGCCCTTCTTTGTGTGCCTCCTCTGCAACAGGTCCAGAGAGTGGCAACCCAAGAACGGGCCTTTTCTGCAGTGGCTCCCCACTTGATATCTTTAGGCACCGGCACCGGCAAATGCACTCCTCTTCTCCCAGGCCTTTGGCTAATTAAGCAACGGCCTTTTATGTGTGTGGTGGTGGGGTTATTGTTTTTGTTTGTTATTATGCTACGTATTTCTGTGTTAATTTTATACTGTAAACTGCCCTATGATACTTGGATCAAGGGCAGTATATAAAATAAATAAATAAATAAATAAATGATGATGATGATGATGATAATAATAAGTGAGATTCCACTCACAAAATGAAATGTCTCCCTCCCTGTCCTCCTCTTGCAGCGTCCCAACCCCCCCAAAAAATGTGTTCTGGAACATGCCCCAACCCACTGGAGCAGATTTTGAAGGTGCACACAGAGCAGGAGGAGGGCAACAATGAGAGAAAGACGTGAGTGAAAGTCTGTCCCACTCCAACAATGGCAGTGATGGATACAAGCCTCTGCTGGCAATTTTATGTTATCGGCTGCCTCAGGGGCCTGATTTTAGGTAGATCTGCGCAGGTGTTGAAGTTGCTGCTGTGAGCGTGCATTTTAAGCCTGTCTATAAGTAACACAAATGCAGATGTATCAAAAACAATTGGGACTTGTAAGCCCAGAGGAAACCAGATAGCTGACACAGAAAGTCAAAGAGTTACCCAGTTTATGCCACCACTATGTGGTATACAGCACTCCTACATTTCTGCATCACGCCGACTGTGTGAGATTGACGGAACAGGACTCCTGGGAAAGGGAGTCCTGGTCCATTAATGCACTGGGGGAAGTCCTTCCTGAAATTCCCTAGAGAGCATCTGCATCTGACGCTCTTAGAACCACTGTCCAATTGTGTGGTGATGGTAGGAACTAGGGAGAGGGCAATTTATAAAGCGTTGGCAAGGGAGATGTTCCGTCTCTGTAACCAGATTTGTCATCCTCAAAATGTTCCACACTACAGCAGACAGAATGTTCTACCCATGCTGAAATACAGCAATGAGCACGGAACTACATTAATTAAGGCAGCAATCCCTTGAAAAGAGTAGGACTTGCTTCTGAAACACGCATAAGACTTCGCGGCAAAACACAATCACACGGGCAGTCCTACTTTCACAAGTTTATGGAATTACAAACTTTTAGGACACTGACCAAATGCAGCAAAGATCCTTGGAGGTTCCTTGCATTCTTTTCATAATTCACGGGGGGGGGGGGGAGTGGATAACCTGCTTCCTTTTTGCAAAATGAAAGTAATCTTTAAAGCAAAATTCACCCACTTTTTAAAATGGCAGATTTCAGCAGTGAGCATCTGGTGCAAAAGGCACCTTATTACTCATGCCTGGACGGTGTTCCATTTGCTATGGACTATAATTTGCAGGGCCAGACCTTTGGAGACCCTAAGTGCTGAAAATATGATGGTGCCCCCATATAAAATTAAACATAAAACAATACTAAACCAGAAAATAAAATTACGTAATAGAGTGTAAGAAAGTCTAAGTTCTGTTTTTTGCCCATGAGGATTAGTTTGATGCATTTTTTTAAAGTAAAAAATAAAATTATGTCAAAAACAATCTCCTCAATTTTTTGGTGCCGCTGCTTTGCTGGCGCCCTAAGCATGTGCTGTTACTGGGCAATCCAGTGCTGTCTACATGGCAAAAAGGGGGAGAGAAACACATTCTCATGCACTTTTTCACTTTCAGGGAAAGAAAAGATCTCAATAAAGAAATCCTGAGGTGGAAGAGAGAAGAAAACATGTGCAGAAAATGAGGTGTGAAGCAAGCTGTTAGTGCTTGGAGACAGATCAATAATAATGCAGAATTATAAAACAATGCAAAAACCATGCTAATTGTTATTTAGCATGTATATCCTGCTCTTCTGCAGCTTATACAAAAAGAATAAGCAGAAATGTTAATGTGTATATTTAATGGACTGTATATTTTTGCATTGCGCTTGCTCTTACTTCACCTTCTGACCAAACTATGCAGTTTCAAAGACTCGCTTGTGAAGGAAGGCAATAACCAAGAGATACCCAGGATGCCATAGAACAGGTGCCCTCACAAACCAGGGTTCCTGCTGCCATCTAATGATGAGAGACTGACCCGATTTAACTCCTTGTTGGCATATGGAGACTTAAAAAAACAACAATCATATCAGGAACATAATGATGTGAACTGTGACTTTATTTATCTGACCATTGAAACTGTGTTTTGGCAGGTAACCAGTTTGAGGGGCTGAAACTTGCCATGTTGACACATTTTCAGAGAGAGACTGAAATGCATTTGTGACTATGAGCTCATGCTAAACTCTGATCCTTTGATTTTCATAGATGCTCAGCCCATCTCTTCACTGCCCACATGCATCAGGATCAAAAGAGCCTTTATGCCTTGGGCAGATACACCTTTAAGCAGGATACCAAAGAAATGTAAATATTCACTAGTTCATGAGACCTGAGAGTCCCTGGAATGTACTGTCAGGATTCATCACATCAGCACAAGCTGAGCCTATGTA
The DNA here is from genome assembly GCF_027172205.1 of Podarcis raffonei. Taxonomy (NCBI): domain Eukaryota; kingdom Metazoa; phylum Chordata; class Lepidosauria; order Squamata; family Lacertidae; genus Podarcis; species Podarcis raffonei. The sequence continues at coordinate 3,380,341 of NC_070610.1, forward strand.
TTGTTAGCAAGAAGCTCCACCGTTAATGGATCCGAGAAGATATGGAAAACTGACTTATTTCTTTTCCTCTCTCTTCTGAATAAGAGCTGGGTCAACATGCCAAAATGAATCCTAATTGCATGTAGGTACAAAAATATTTAATTGTTTTACTTTTGAAAAACAGGACCTGGGGATGGGTGCTTCTTCTGTCTTGTGTCAAAACTCTGCTCTTAATACCTGGGTTTAATCTCAGCAAATTTAAGATATGCTACTTGGGTTTATGCCCTCCTTATCTGATAGGGATGACAATGTGTATCTGATGCGCAGGACCGGCCCAAGACATTGTGGCGCCAAACCACAAAAGGAGTCCCCCACCAGGAAAGAAGCGGTGAGTGAAGATCTATATCAGGAACGGAGGGCAGGGGAATAAAATCAACCTTATGTGATGGTTGAAGTGGGAATCAAAGGTTGTTGCAGTGGGGAAAAGGGCCCAGGAGACCCTGGAGGTCAGCCCCCAATATTTCCTCCCTAGGGGTGGAAAGAGACCAGTAGCAGCTCCTATTTCCCGGCAGACAACTGTAGAGGGAAGGCATTGGGAAGGAGGCTGATCCAGCTTCCAATGCCGGTGATGCATTCTTTGGAAGCCAGGTCAGCTGCCCCATGGATCCTGCCACCTGAGGCAGTCGTCTCCCCTTGCCCTGTTTAGGGAAGCTTTTAATGTTTAATAGACTATTGTATTTTAATATTCTGTTGGAAGCCGCCCAGAGTGGCTGGGGAAACCCAGCCAGATGGGCGGGGTATAAATAATAAATTGTTGTTGTTGTTGTTGTTGTTGGCCCTGCTTATCTGATGCTGACATGCGTTCCTTCTGTGGGGTGATCACAATCCACCTTCATCCATCCCAAGAAGCAGCCATGCATGGAGCTGTGGAGCTCAAGGAGCTGGTTTGAAGTATATTTAACAGTATTGTCCAACAGTAGAACAGATTTGAAGTAATCCATAAGACGTCCTTAAGGACATTAACTCAATGAGTTAATTGTACTTTTTCCCCACTGAAACCAGCGGGTCTTATATTTTGTCTAATTTGCCTTATTGATTTCAATTAAACCTAAGTTTGGATCCAGTCCTTTGTCACAGACATCCAAGTATTCTGTGCAGCCATAAGGACTAGACACTCTATAAACAGTACTAACAGTTGAACAACAGTGTCCAATATTTGGGAGAGGAATGAAAAAGGCTGGCCACCTCCTTTACTCTACTGGGCAACATACAGAAACTACAAATGGGGTAAATTTAAATCATCCTCCCTTGTGGAGGCTGAGCTGAATCAGTGGTGAATCTGAGTAGCCATTCTGTTCAGGGCATCTTCGCTTTCCTTGAGACTTTTTAGACCTGCTGCCTTTAAAAGCTGCAGAGCTGGAGCTACAAACAACTGGACCAAAGAAGGCCAGTGCTACCTTGTATGGGTTTGGATTTGGTTTCATTCATTATCCAAAAGGCTTTGGGTTTACGGTGAGAATTAAGGCACTTTCCATTTCTGGCAACAGTCCAAACAGCTAAGTTAATGTTAAGACTGCTCATACCTGAATGTAAGGGAAAAGAAGTCCAACGGCAAAGTTACAGAGCCAATTTGTTATCCCAGCAATCATGAATGCAGCGGGCCTTTGAGACTGAGCGAAGAACTCTCCCGTAAGGACAAATGGGATCCCACCTGCAACAAAAAAGACAAGGGTACGATGATCGGTAAATAAAACCCCCCACAAATTTTCATGTTTCAGCTCACCATCTCTGACTTCTTTTCACTAAAATACATTAGTAATAGGCTTGGCGTTGGTGCAGAAACAGTATCATTTATATCCCACATGTGTGGTCTGAACAAAGGGCCATCAGAATGGCTAACAAAACACCTTAAATCATATTAAGACTGTTGCATTGGGGGCTAAAAATACTAGCTAAAATTCTAAAGCAGTAGTGTAGTTTTAAAATGACATGACATGTAAGGAAAACTGTGATCCTTTTCATATTAGGCCCCTCTAGCCCTGCTGAGGCCCTGCTCTTCTAAAACCAGCTGAGAACATTAAAACTTTGATTCCACAGTACGTAATGTAAATTTGGGAAAAATACGTTTAGGATTGCAGCATTCAGTCAACAAAGCTTCCCATTTACGTTGCAGTATCACACATCAACTGTCAAAATAGGGTAAAATTTGCAAAACAATGCGTGGCTGAGCACGATGATAGTGCCTTCTGAATGGGCTAACTGCATTAGGGCTGAGGTCTTGTCTCCCCTGAATTTGGCACCTCATTTGTCCATTTTTTTGGAGGATAGCAGGGAAAGTCTTGGAGCCCTTTCACTGCCTTCACAGGCTATAGCAGCAGTGGTTCCATCTCTCATTCTCTCCCCACCCCCTGAACAATTTGTTGCTGCTGTTTGCAGCAGCTGCTTGTCAGAGGGTCCTTCGGAGGAGGCTTTTACAGGGAAAATGGAGACTGCAATGGACGGGGGGGGGGGGCTCCTCCCCCTGAATGCTTCACAGAACGATGCTATTTCATGATGTAGTTCTCTGATTTCAGGAGCATTCAGCTGGCCATTGGGTAGGACAAAGAGTTCTGCTGCCCCTACAACCAGTAGCTAAAGTAAGTTTAAAAAGAGGAACTGTTGCTGCTGCCAGGTGCAAAAGTAAGGAATCGTAAGGAATGCAATGAAATATTTCAACCCCAAATTCAAAGTACCCTCTTTTTCCTCCCCTCCCCCCACTTCAAATTTTGAGCTGAAAGTTCTGCTTGGAGAGCTTTCGGTTCATCTTCACTTAGTGCCATTTTGCCAAGGTAAATGGAGAATCTTACTATACATTATATACAGGAATATGTCAAAATGCTTTTCCCCCTATCTAACCAAAGGCTGAGCTTCCTTCTCACATGTGTATCAGTGACCTTCATTAGGTTTTCTCTTCCTTTGTTTCATTCCTACCACCTACTAGCTTGAAACACACACACACACTTTTCAATGATTACATAAGGATTACATATTATAAGTTCCAATTGCAATAACTGCAGTCTCCACAGTGTCGATTATTAGGGTGGGTGATACTGATTCACCATTCTTCTAAATTATGCGGTCTCCCACTCAAAATGAGCCACATATGATCATTAGATCAAGAGGTTTGTGCAGACACATTTTTAAAAGCTAAAACACTTCTTTCTTTCTTTAATTTTGTTCCAATCGTTGGAAGTTACAGCGGAAAGCTCTCTTGTAGGAGTCTCATAGCAAGATGGCTTCGAGATGAGTTCACAAAGTTAATGCAGCAAACATAATTATCAGAGTGATTCACTTCAATCACATTGTCTTTTTCAGTATAAAGTTGAGCACAATGGAAAGAGGAACACAAACCGAGGCTTCAAGGAAAGACAATCACGTCAGTTAGACTGCAGCTGTCATAAAAATATCTGATTTTAATTTTAAGCCTAAAATTCAAAGCATTAAAAAGACAAATGCACACAGAAGATAAAATGTGCACCATTTCATTTGCTGTTAGCTGCTGGGTTAATTTATTTTAAGGTAACATGAAGTTGTATATTTATTCACTGAGCTGGTTTGCACAACACACCGTGGCTCGTGGTTAGAGAGGAGACAGCTTCACTACGAGCCTCAGTTTGGATGTCACACTATGAGTAAAACACCAGGAAGCAGCAAGACAGCGACAAGTTCCTTTTTGGGAGCTCCCAGGTTCATGTGGTCTTGCTAAGCCAAAGTTTGGTTAGCATGTTATGCAAACCACGTCACTGCAACAGATTTATAAATATCAATATCTGAAATCTGCACATTCATATAGTCAAAGATTGGTTCATACATCATCTGAGGCCCTTCTTCCTGTGTCTCCTCCATGAGAGGCAACACGAGAACCTGCCTTTTCTGTGGTGGCTCCCCGTTTGTGGAATGCTCTGCCCAGGGAGGCTTGCCTGGTGCTTTCATTACATGTCTTTAGGCAAGATGAAAACATTCCTCTTCAACCAGGCCTGTCACTGATTAACATTCTATGTCTTTTCAAATGTGTTTGTGGGAGGGGGGAATTACGGGTTTGTTTTTTGTTCTTGTTTTTATTATGCATTTTGTGTTTTTATTTTGTATTTTTATGCTGCGAACTGCCCTGAGATCTTCAGATGAAGGAGGTTATACAAAATAATAATAATAATAATAATAATAATAATAATAATAATAATGATAATAATAGATGATAATAATATATAATAATAATTACTTTGGGGTGGATTTTTAAAACTCATAAGTTTTTTATTGATTTGCACAGGTGACAGTGAAAACAACCACCATTATTGATGTATCAAAAAAGAAATGAGCAGCTTGTCTCATATATCATAGATGTTGCTATGAACTGCTTCCTAATCACTACATAAGACCCCTGCTAGGCAAAGGGACCCCTGACCGGAAGGTCCAGTTGTGGCCGAATCTGTGGTTGCGGCATTCATCTCGCTTTACTGGCTGAGGGAGCCGGCGTACAGCTTCCGGGTCATGTGGCCAACATGACTAAGCCGCTTCTGGCGAACCAGAGCAGCGCACGGAAACGCCGTTTACCTTCCCGCCGGAGCGGTACCTATTTATCTACTTGCACTTTGATGTGCTTTCGACTGCTAGCTTGGCAGCAGCAGGGACCGAGCAACAGGAGCTCACCCCGTCGCGGGGATTCGAACCGCCGACCTTCTGATTGGCAAGCCCTGGGCTCTGTGGTTTAACCCACAGTGCCACCCGCGTCAGGCCAAAAGCCCATGTTCTCCATATTCTTGTTCCCAGATTGGCCAACCAGATGCCCCCACAGCAGGCATGTCCTGGGGCAAAATCCTAAAAAAAGCTCAACAACTTTGGGGTAAAATTGTAAAACAACAACTTGGGCCCTCACACATGTTCACTTCATCAAATCTGGCCCTATTTGAAAAAGGGTTGGGCACCCCTGCCCTACAGGAAGCAAGACCTGAGTGCAACAGCACTCCCCCCATTTATAATTTCCAGTAATTAAGTGGCATATAAATAAGTAAGTAAGCAAGTAAGCAAGTAAATAAATATTGTCTTTAACTGTAGAAGTAGAACATTCCCACCATGATTATCAGCGCTTAATAGCCTTATCGCTGTCTAAATCACTTTTAAAGCCATATAACTATGTATTTTCCTTAGCGATAGCTAGTCGAGCAAGAAAAATAGCAAAGTTTTCACTCTGATATATCTCTGCTCAGATTGCTTCAATGTGAGTGCAAAACACATTAGGAAGTTATGACTGACAGAGTCGTAATGGGAGAAAAGCTGTGCACCAAAATAGACTACCATTTGGAACAAAAGAGAGAAAACTGTGTATTTGCTTTTTAAAACTATGAAAGTTCTAAACTGTAGCTGGCATTAAATGATAAAATAACTTTCAGTAAGGGATTGAACTGCACTGTCAAATGTATTTCTGGAGGTTCTATTAGAAAAGTGTACGCTAACATTAACATGCATACTTTTTGCACCTCAGGCCTAAGGTTGTTAACAGTCCAGTTCCTACCCATATAAACTTCAACTACCTAAATGCATAAAAACATAACTTCCTCAAGGGACCATTTTACACCAAGTCCAGGCAGACTCCAGGCATTGCTTCTTTTACCTGAACTACAGCCAGAGCTGGGTGCAAAATAATCACGTGGAAGATATGAAGCTGCCTTATACCAAGCCAGATCATTGGCTCATCAGACTCAGTAATCTCTACAATGACTGGCTGTGGTTCCCCAGAGGTTCAGGCAGGGGGATATTTGGGGGTGAAGCTAGATGCAAATTGGTGGTTTGGGAGGGCAGAGCCATACTGCTCCCCATGAGGAACTTGTAGATACAGATCTACACCTGAGGTCAAAGACTCTCTAACATCCTAATTTAGAAACTATATCTAGCCATTTAGTTGCTTCTAACATGTGGTAAGCTTCCCTTAAGCATTGCGCTTAGGCTGAAATGGTGGAGTATGAATCCTCCTAAACAAGCATGCTGTTGATTGCTAAATGAAATTTCCGTTGCTAAACTGAGAGTCCAAAACCTTTGCCTATCTGGGGCAAACCATCCAGAAATCCACCAGTAGATCTATCTTCTTTCTGCCCAGCCCCGATTTATATCAGATTAAAATTCATTACTGATGTCTTGTGGATTATTCCATGAAGTACATATAAATTACAGGAGGGTACTCAAGTTTGTCTATAAGTAGAACATTGGGTTTAGGAACATTGGATACCATCCAACACTGTGAGCAGAGTTCCGCTCAGGCAACAGGATTTCCTCTTCCTCTCCTCTCCCCTCCTGCCCCAAAATCTGTTCCAGAAGGTCTCCCAGCACATTTTGATGGTATGCAGTGGGCTGTAGAGAAGAGGAATTGCATACAACCCATTGCAGGCTTACAGCTAAGAAAGGGAAGAACCCACAGAGTTAGATCGATGGTGCCTTCCAGTGCTAACCTAGGCAGATGAACGTATCTACAGCACACCATACTTCATATTGTCATTATAAACATTGAATTCTCGTCTGTTTCACCACTCCCACCCTGATGCACATTCACAGGCTAAAACAGGAAATATACTGCCCCTAATACAACAGACTTCAGCATGAGTGGATGATAGTTCACTTAAATGCATTTGAAAAAAAAATGTTACCTGGTCCAATACAAAATGATGCAATTATTGCAAGAATGCAGACTATACTGAGGTATCGAAGCCAGACTGCTTGATCCTGAAAAAATACATTGGAGAGGTATTACTAATGTGCAAAGTACATAGAAGTATTGGTTATAGTAAGTGCAAACAATCATACAGGTTTTCTGTACTCTTGGATTCTGTAGTCATGCACACAAAAATGAAAGATCTATAGAAAAAGATTACTAAACATATAGTAATAATATACTGGTATGTTTTAAACAGATTTTATCTATGTGTCTTGTGCTCATTGGTATTTTTATTATCGATTTCTCTATGCTTTTATTTGAGTCCTGTTCGGGGGGAAAGATGGGGTATAAATAAATATATAATATTTATAATATATAATAATAAAAAAGATGAACTCCTTGGTTTGCAAAGTAACACAGACCCTAAAGTGTGGTGATAGGAGGTTTATTGTTTCTGTGCCAGCGAATAACGACTCAAAACGGCATTCACAAACTAATACGTTCCTATCATGTCAGAAAGGCATGCACTGCTACAAATAAACCCAGTATATATCATTGGGTTTAAGAACTCTTTCCACTTGACCGCTTACTTCAGTAACAAAAAAGCAGGAAAAATGGAAATACTGTATGGATCGTTCTAAGTCTCAAAGTAGAGATTCTGGCATCTCAAGTGGTGTGAATGAGTCCCCCAATCTCTGCTATGCTGCAGCACCACCCATACAGTGGCCAAAGCTGGAAGTATGGCTCTTCAGTCCAGCCATGACCTGAGGAACCAAGAGCAGTCTGCTTGGGTCTAACTCCAGGTTGGGTTCTTCAGCAACTCAATGGACTGAGAACCATATGGATGACCTCGCCTCACCTCCCTCCACAATCTAGTGCTGATCGCCAGCCTGTCTTTGACTATAGTTTTTGCCTGTGGCACCTGCCTAATTTGATACATGACCCCATGTCTGCCATTCACCCTGTCGTCTGCCTCTGACCCCCTTAATCTTCTGTCTGTGCTGAAATCCAACCCTGTCCAAGAAAGACATTTCAGCTTGGCCTATCTGCTTCTATTTTTAATATAGCTGTATCTAAATGAAACAGAACGGCAACTGATCTGTACTGAATAGTGAGTCTGATGACGAAGGTGTTAAGCCACACATGGGGAAGAGCAGTAACTCAGTCATAAAACACATAATGTGCATTTAGAAGATCCCATCTTCAATCCTCAGCATCTCTACCCCAAAAGGGTGGCCTGAAAGTGGCCACTCTGGGAGGCTTATCTGGATGGCCTTGGTATAAGGCAACTTACTACATCTAAGCTCTGGCTGAAAATGTAGATATCTTCATGTTTGCACACTTCTTGAAGCAACTCTTTCCTGGGAAATATGTGTTAACCTTTGTGTGAGGAATGGAGATCATGACTTTGCCTGGAGAAATACAATGTACTGAAAGTTCACCCAAAGCCTGCTGTTTTAACCTGTCAGAATTATAGCTTTCATCAGTTTGAGAGATGCCCTCTGGAGCAAAAGAAGCTGCACAATCATCGATGCAACAGGAGAGAAACAAATCAGGGATTAAAATGACTTCTACTTTGTTCTGTGACCTCCTTCAGAATCTTCTTTTGACCATTTAAAAAATAGCCACTTGGAAAGTAAATGTTAATAATGTCAGGCTCCTGACATTTAGAGCGCATAACACATCTTCACATTTTTGAATCAAAATATTTAAAACGAAATTGCCAAAAAGCAATAGGATATCTAGGAGTGATATAATGTTTCAGATACACATATTTAAAACACAGAATTAGGGTTGCTGAAGAATGAATGTTGAACCATGGTTTAGGGACCATGGTTGTGTTGGGAATCATGCATTACCAACATCAACCTCACAGTTCAAAGTGAATTGGAGTTCTGTGATCTCTTCAATCAGGGTTAGCAGCAATGCTCACACATAATGCAAGCCAGAATAAAGGAGGATAGGGAGAATACTTTTGATCTCAGATAGTTTTTAATAATCCTAGTTCAAACAAACCAGAGTTTGGAGAACCAAGGTTAGTTTAAAATAGTATTATATAACTCTAGTTTCCTTTTATGCAAATGATTAAGAGGGAAAAGGTTATAGCCCCTCGTTTTTCTCTTACACAAATGGGTAGTGAATGAAATACTTTATTGTTAAATCACTTAATCCCTAAACTGTCTCATCTTGAAACCTGCAAGAACAATTTCAGTTGTGAAGCTTTTGGTTTTCTCTTGGCTAAACATAATTTTAAAAGGACAAAAAAAACTGACAGTGTAATAGATTCACAGTTAACCCACACATGACTTCAATGTCAAAGTTGCACATTAAAGATCACACACTGTGTACAAGAAAGAGCAATGAGAATTGCCCAATATTTTAGCTGAGCAGGGCAGGTTTACATACCTGTAAAGTCATACACACAGTGAGTATTACAAAGAAGAGGACCATCAAGCCAAACCCCCCAATCAGAAGAGGTCTGCGTCCGAGTCGTTCTATCACTAAGCCCTGAGGAAGAAAAATAAACAATGTCTTATTTTCTAACAAAACCAGAGGCATTCTGGATTTATGTGGCCAACTCTTGTAACTCCTCATGGATCAGTCTAAGGGCAATGGGGACCCATGTCTCTCAGGGAATCCTAAAGACGCTAGGATTAGTCACTTGAATCACCATGCTATACATTTTACAACACAAACAAAAACTCTCCAAACTGGAACATAGATAACTTTTTTCATATTCCAAGTGTTTTAACTGTCTATATGTAAAACACACGATTAGATCTGGTCTGCTGCATAAGCTGCACTGAAGTGGAATAATGGTTTCTGCCCACCATTTACAACCAAATTAATATACCATTAAGTCACACTAACAACAGTATTAATATTCTAAATGGTGCTCACCACTGTTTGTCAGAGTGAATTTTCAGAGGCTCTACACACATGGAGCAATGAGGACCCACTTTGTATCACTTTGGCCATTAGGCACACAGTGTTTTTGTTTTATCTGTGCATAAACTATTTCAAAAATTCTGCATGTTTTATATTAGAAATATTCAATTTACCCATGCATTTAGAGAAGTGTCATGAAAGCATAAGAGAGTATTAGGGAGAGTGTCAGCAATTACGGGCATCTGAGCCTTGCCAGGGGGTCAATTCACACATGCCTGCACATCACATACACAGAAAACCACATTACATTTTTGGCTGCATGGTAAGTTTGTTGCAAGTCCACTTTTAGTGGCCCCTGCAGCACACCCCTCTTATTAAGCATGTGTTCAAGCATTAATTAATTAAAAGTTGAATTAAACTGTGCAGCTTTTTCATTCCTTCTTGCTCCGATGCTCATGACCTCACATTCCATTTTTAGCTTTGCTGCTATGGGAACTTGCCTTCTGTCGGAACTGTATATAATATCAAAGACAACAAAGCAGCAGAATTTTCTGCATGGAAAGGACTAAAAAATGTCAACACAATCAATGGCATCGACTTCAGTGTTTGCTTTGCCTAGCTTTGCTCAGCTGCACTGATCTTACAATTTATTGACAGCAATGAATATGAATTATATTTATCAAGGCTGTTCCTAAGCAGGTCTAGTCAAATGAAGTGCAAAAGCAAGCATGCTCAGGACTTGGGTAATCACTGAGCAGCCCATTTGAATAAATCCATCAAGTTCATATACAAACATAGAATAGGTCGTTCTTGGATCTCGCCCCTCCCCCACTCCACTTGGAGGCTGCAATCCTATGCACCCTGACAGATGAATGAGGCTCACATTTCATTTATTGTAGTTGCATAATCCGCCCCCCGCTAAAATGAATGAATTAAAAGTACCCAAGGTAAGCAAAGAGAGGTGGACCAGGACGGGGGCTGCTTCGCCTTTTTCCTGCCAGCCGTTTGTCTGCTCAGAATTGCTCCCTTGATCTGTTCCCCAGTGAGGGAACAGACAGAAGTCTCCACAACATCTTTCAACCTCAGGAAGAAAGCCAGCTGTGTGGCAATTTTGATTGTGACATATTTGTAAATTACATGTACACTTTTATTTTTTAAAATATTTTTATTGAGTTTTCTACTTAAATCATATTCACATTTTGTTACATAATTCTATAACTTAATATATTATTCTGTAAGAGCAACGACCCCCCCTCTTTCTGACTTCCACATACCTTTCTATATTCTTTGCATTTCTATAATCACTTATTTAACCTTTGTCAAATTATAATTTTTCACCAGAAATCTCTGGGAAAATTGATTTAAATACAAAAAGTATAACTGACCTTGGAAATAAAGTGAACTCTAATGCAGAAGCAATTGGGAAACTATTGGAGGAATCATCTACTACACGACAGATAGCTGAGGAAGCTAAAGAAATTGCAACGGCTGCTGAGGAAAAGTTTCCACTGGTGTTTAAGAAACTAGATGAGCATGATTTGGCACTTTCTATGCAGGATATGCAACGCAAGGAGAGGAACTTAAGGATTAGACTTGTGCCGGAAAAGGAAGGAGATAACTTGGTGGACTTTTTGACAAAAGAATTTTCTGACTTTTGGAAGCAGGAGCTGGACAAGGAAGAATTTAAGATAGAGAGCGCATTTAGACTGGGAACAAGGCAGAGGAAGAACAGACCCAGAGACTGTTTAATAACTTTGAGATCAAAGGAGGAGAGAGATAAAATACTGAACCTGCACTACCAAACAACCCTTCAAATTGAAGACTTTCACATTGAGATTTTTAAAGATATTCCCAAAAACATTTTAGATGCAAGAGGCCTTTATAAGGACTTGGTGATACTGCTGAAAAGGAACTACATACCATTCAGGTGGGAGTTTCCTCAAGGCTTGTCTTTTAAATACAAGGGGAAGAAAAGAAGAATAAAGACAGTGAGTGATAAAGACAAGTTTTTAGGAGAACACGAAGAAGACTTACAGAAGGAGGTGTTTCCGGGACAAGGGCATCCTTCAAGCAAGGGACCACTAGATACGGATACGGAATCACCGACAAAAGAGGAACAACAATTAGGAGCTGTAGGAGGAAAGAGTAAATAGCCCCATCATGGCTCTGCAACTTCTAACCTGGAATTGTAATGGACTAAATATCCCCAGAAAAAGGAAAAATATATTTCATGTCTTAAGGAAAGACCAACTGGACTTGATTTGTTTACAAGAGACGCACGTGACAAGAGCACATAGAAAATTATTGATAAATAAAAGATTGGGACAAGAATTTATATCTTCAGATAGAGTAAAAAAGAGAGGAGTGGTGATCTACGCAAAGGAAAAATTGCAACCGAAACAAATTTTTAAAGATGATCAAGGAAGATATTTGGCAATTGAAATTCAATCTCAAGGAGAAAAGTTCTTGATAGTGGGAATCTATGCACCAAATGAGGGGAAAGCTGAGTTTTTTAAGAAGTTGCATGAGACTTTGATGGACTACATGGATTACAACTTAATTATGATGGGAGATATGAATGGAGTAGTTTCAACAAATATGGACAAATCACAAAGACAGGTAGTTACAAAAGACGGAAGACTACCAAAAACTTTTTTTGAAATGACTGACAATATGGACTTGATTGACATTTGGAGAATAAAACACCCATTAGAAAGAGAGGGAACCTTCTTTTCTGAAGCCAAAATGACATGGACAAGGATTGACCAAATTTGGGTGACTAGCGGTATGGCGTCGAGTATAAAGAAAGTGGACATCTGCCCAAAAACCTTCTCCGACCATAACGCAGTAAAGATGGTGATGAAGCAAACAACAACTGGTTCCTTCAGATGGAGAATGAATGACACCTTACTTGGAGATGAAGAGATTTGTAAGAGGGCCCAAAAAACTTTGAAAGACTACTTTGAAATCAATTTGAGGACTAAAGTAGAAAAAAGAATAATATGGGACGCAAGTAAAGCCGTGATGAGAGGATTTTTGATACAACAAAATACACTAAAGAAAAGAAGTCAAAATGAGAGGAAAGAGAAAATCTTGGAAAAGATAAAAGAAGGGGAAAGGAAACTAAGATTGAAACCAAAATCGCAAGAGATCTTAAGAGAAATCAAATTATACCAGACACAATTTATGGAATTGATGAATCAAGAAATAGAATGGAAAATTAAACAAATGAGACAAAAGACTTTTGAATCTGCAGATAAATGTGGCAAGTTATTGGCTTGGCAAATAAAGAAGAGACAAAAACTCAACACGGTAACAAACTTAGAAGTGAATGGAAAGAACATATTCAACCCAGCTGAGATTAGGAACTGTTTTCAGAGCTACTTTAGACAATTGTATACACAAGGGCCGCAGAAAGAAATGGATATACAACATTTCCTCGACAAAAATGGGCTGAAAAAGATTTCTCAGGAAAGCAAGACAATTTTGAATCAGGAAATATCAGCACAAGAAATAGAAGGTGCCATCCAAAGTATGACGTTGGGCAAATCTCCAGGACCGGACGGATTGACTTCCAAATATTATAAAGTTTTGAAGGAAGGGTTATTACAACCCTTGAAGGAAGTCTGTAATGAGATTATGCAGGGGAGAAGGGCACCCGACACGTGGAGGGAGGCCTACATCACACTTATACCAAAGACAGAGACTGAAAAGACCCAACTTAAGAACTACCGACCCATCTCGCTACTAAATGTGGATTATAAAATCTTTGCTGATATTTTAGCAAAGAGACTGAAAAGAGTTTTGATGGAGGAGATTCACAGAGACCAAGCGGGCTTTCTCCCGAAAAGGCACTTGTCGGATAACGTAAGGAATATAATTGACATTTTAGAAAAGTTGGAAGTGAATATAAATACTAAGGCAGTTTTGATATTCGTGGACGCGGAGAAAGCCTTTGACAATATATCTTGGAGTTTTATGCTGAAGAACCTCTGGGGGATGGGGGTAGGCCAAGGGTTTGAAAATGGTATAGGTGCAATATATTCTGAACAGAAAGCAAAATTAATTGTAAATAATGTGGTTACAGAAGAGTTCAAGATTGAAAAAGGGACACGTCAGGGGTGCCCTATCTCCCCACTACTTTTTATATCGGTCCTGGAGGTTTTGCTAAATATGATTAGGAAGGACCAGTTGGTTAAAGGGGTTCAGGTCGGAGCTAAACAATATAAATTGAGAGCATTTGCAGATGACCTGGTACTTACATTACAAGAGCCAGAAGCTAGCACAAAAAGAGTTTTGGAAATAATTCAAGAGTTTGGTCAAGTGACAGGATTTAAATTGAATAAGTTAAAGACTAAGGTATTGGAGAAAAATCTAACACAGTTTGAAAAAGAAAGGTTTCAGAATGAGACAGGGTTGACTGTGGTTAAAAAAGTGAAATATTTGGGAATAAATATGACAGCTAAGAATGTGAACTTATTTAAAGATAATTATGAAAAAACTTGGACAGAAGTGAAAAAAGATTTGGAGATTTGGTCAAATTTGAAGCTTTCCTTGTTAGGTCGAATTGCAGTTATAAAAATGAATGTATTGCCAAGAATGTTGTTTTTGTTCCAAGCATTACAAATAATGGATAAGACGGATTGTTTCAAGAAGTGGCAAAAAGATATATCTAAATTTGTCTGGCAGGGCAAGAAGCCCAGAATTAAATTTAAGATACTAACGGATTCAAAGGAAAGAGGGGGATTTGCCCTGCCAGACTTTAAACTGTACTATGAAGCGGCAGCTTTCTGCTGGCTAAGAGATTGGCTACTTCTTGAAAATACAGATATTTTGGATTTAGAAGGTTTTAATAATATTTTTGGGTGGCATGCATATTTGTGGTATGACAAGGTTAAAGCACATAAAGGTTTTAAAAACCATATTGTCAGAAAAGCACTACTAAATGTCTGGACTAGATATAAAGATTTGTTGGAAAACAAAACCCCAAGGTGGCTGTCGCCAATGGAAGCTAAGGCAGTTAAAAAGTTAAATATGGAGTCTAAATGGCCAAGATATTGGGAAATTCTGGAAAAGGAAGGGGACAGACTGAGATTGCAGAGTTTTGAGAAACTAAAAGGGAAAGTGAGAGATTGGTTGCACTATCATCAAATAAATGAAGTGTTTAAAATGGACAGTAAAATTGGCTTCCAGGTGGAAAAATCAAAATTGGAGACTGAATTGTTAGAATCCAGCACTAGAAACTTGTCAAAAATGTATAATTTGCTGCTGAAATGGAATACACAAGATGAAACGGTTAAATCAAGTATGATTAAATGGGCTCAGGACATTGGTCATAACATTTTGTTTGCTGATTGGGAGAAGTTGTGGACCACCGGGATGAAATTTACGGCATGTAATGCCTTACGAGAAAATATTATGAAAATGATCTATAGGTGGTACATAACCGCAGTCAAGCTTGCAAAGATTTACCATTTGCCTGACAATAAATGTTGGAAATGTAAGGAAAAGGAAGGCACATTTTTTCACCTCTGGTGGACGTGCCCAAAGATTAAGGCATTCTGGGAAATGATTTATAATGAACTGAAAAAGGTATTTAAATATACCTTCCCTAAGAAACCAGAGGCCTTTCTCTTGGGTATTGTCGGCCAAGGGGTGTTAAAGACGGATATAACTTTTTTTATGTATGCTACAACAGCAGCAAGAATACTCATTGCGAAGTACTGGAAGACACAAGAGCTACCCACTCTGGAAGAATGGCAGATGAAGGTGATTGACTATATGGGCCTGGCAGAAATGACGAGCAGAATCCGAAACCAGGGAAGAGAAGCAGCGGAAGAAGAATGGAAAAAATTTAAGGACTATTTAAAGAAATATTACAAAATTAATGAAAGTTAGAATGATGTTGGACTAGAAAATAAATGGTTACTATTAGTAATGGTTAAGACAAGGAGAATAAGGAAGATTAAATTAAATTAAAATAAGGGAAGATTTGCTGAATAATTGATTAGAAATTGGAATACAGAAAAGGGAGGCATGAGGAAGTCGGGGAAGAAAGGTATAAGAAATTAAGATATGAAATTGTACTTGTTTTTGTTTTTGTTTGTTTGTGTATTTGTGTTTATTGTATTGTATTGTTATGTTTTTGTGGTTATAAAAAATTCTTTAATAAAAATATTATTAAAAAAAAATTATAATTTTTCACCTTATTATTGGTAAATCAGTTCCTTATGTTTACATTACAAAACATTTCAATTCAGGCCTACAAACGTTTTCAAATGCCTACAATTTTCTTGCGTATAAAGTATAAATTTGTTCCAGTAAATGTACACTTTTAAATATATGACATGATCCAACCAAATTCCATCACTTGCGTAGCATAGTCTTAGGCAGGCTTTCTGACAAGCAAGTCCCACCGTTTTCAGGATTGGAACTGTGAATGTCACGGATTTCAGTGCGGGAAAGTTATTCATATGCTTTTAAAATAAGTAAATGGGTCTGGACTGTGCATCCTTTTAATTGTATATGGCCCCTACATTTTAAAAGCAACTAGTTCTCAATGTTCATGGTCATTTTCTAACATGAGGCCTTTTGTACCACAGAAAACAATCTCTCTCTCTCCTCTCCCCCTTCCCCCCTCTTTCTCCTTTTGTGGTAACATAGGCTAAAATAAACATTGGCCTAAATTCAATACCAAGGAAAAGAACTAAGAGCAAAGACCAAGAACTAAACTTGCAATTCAAACTATAACATATTTATTCACTGTTTACCACCCCCCTACTCTTCTTCCCTGTACTGGATTTTAGATAGCAAGGTTCACAGTACTGATGAGATGACCCCCAGGACTCATTCCAACTCTGCAGTTTTGTGATTCTATGAGATACACACATTAATGGTGCTATTTAAATAAATGAAAAACTAATACAGCAATAAACTAGATTAATCTAATTTATTGAGAACTCATAATGACTGCAGACTTGAAATTTCCTGCATCCCAACCTCTTAAAATATTGAGTAAGGTTGAATAAAGTTTATAAAACATAGCCCTTCTGTCTGCTTTTTACCTGGAAATGTCACATCAAATCGAAAGAGGAGGGAGCTAAAAGGATTCTACAGGGCGCAGAAGACACAGTACTTACGGAAAAAATGGCAGCCAAAATCTCAATCCCTCCTGTGCTTAAAGTAACATATGGGATTATTTCTGAACTTAGTCCAGCTCCCTTGAAAATGTCATTTGTGTAGAACCAAATCTGTAACAAGAAAACATTTTTTCAGTTATTTGATTTCAAAACGGTTTTTAGAATCTAATTAAAATGTAAGACTACATACATTTAATGCCTCAGTAATGATGGACTGGCCAAAGGATGCAAATTACTGTGTTGAGCATCTTGCCCAGTGACATCCAACCGGACGTTAACAGCACAACCCTATGCTCCAATTGTGCTGGAGCACTTTAATAAACCAATTTAGAAACATGCGACTGATTATAATATGTCGAGATTTTGTTGAACATTGTGGTGTTATATAAATACAATGAGCAGGGTATACCATTGCAACAATGGAAAACGTTATGGCAGCCTTCCACCCCACAAAAAAGAAAAGTGCTTTTCTGAGGAAAGAAATCTGAATTTCACACAATGTAGGAGCAGCAACAATTGCTCTCTAAAGTGATCGTCTGGAAAGTCCCTTGACTGTAAATTTAAAGAAGAAGAAATAGTATGTTGATATATTATTTTTCAGTTTACCCTAGTTGGGAGCTCAGGAAATAAGCAAATGGCTAAATCTGGAAAAAGATATATGCAAACAACAGGAAAGTGTTATTGTTTGTGCTGCTTAACACTCTCAAAGCTCCTCCCTAACCCTAAACCTATGATTTATCACCCTCTTCCAACCTAGCCCACAAATTTTCAAAAAACTAACCTCTCCCAACTACCTAACCATTTATGTTCAGTTCTTTTTGCAACTCTCCGCCCTCACAGGGATGCTCCCTCACAGCTCTTTCAAGAGTGCAGAACTCCACATGGAACACACCAGTCCTACTGAGTCTTTAAACCTGAGTAATTCTTAGAGGGAATCAATACCACTTCATTTCTAGACCCCCCCCCTTCTCCATAATCCCAGATGTTCCCATTCTATTTCCAGTACTGCAAGTGCAGGACTGGGGGGGAAACCGTGCCTTGGTTATTTCACTGCACATGGCACTTTTCTATTTCTTGTAAGTATAATTATAAGAAGAGCTGTAAACTGAATAGATGACAAGATAATTCCATATCTTTTCTCAGTAAAGTATCCACAACAGGGAACAGAACAAGCCTGTCATTAGTACTGAAATCCTGCAGTTAGTAGAAAGCTATACTTTTTGTGGGATGTCTTTTGTAGGTTTATTGAAGGTATGATGAAGTGCGATTTTCATCTTATTCACAGCAGACAGCGAAGAATTTCTCAGTAACATCTAATTAACTCTTAGAAAGATACTGCAAAAAAAATCGTTACAAATTGCTTTGGAAGGTGCAAAAGGTTTTCCTTTTTAAAAAGATAATACACCCATCATCTGACACACAGTAATTTTCAAGTTATCCCTTAATTAGATGTGGTCATGCCATCATCCCAGGTAGCTTATTTAGAGAGCAACAGAATTCATTTGGGCTGTTTGATTTCCTCCACAGATGTCAGTCTCTGTGAAAGAATGTTTTCCATGTATTTCAAAGTGAAGTGATCCCATTTCATCTGAGCAACATGGACTGGGCAAATGCAATATATTGGGGCTGCCTTGGCTCGGTAGTCATGATGAAAAGAAGGCATCTACTGCAAGAAGAACCTCCTGGATCAGGCCATTAGACCATCTGCTCCAGCATCCTGTTCTCACAGTGGCTGAAAGGAGGGAGACTGGCCAGCCAACAGCTATTCTGGAATTGCTGGCAGAATAAGACTGAAATCAGGTTGTTAACTTAGTGATCTGACTTGGACTTGAATTTGCCCTTCAGGAAGTTTAATGGGTCAGGGAGGAAGGCATAACCAGTGAAAAAGAACAAAGATTAAATACTGTAACAGGAAAAATGAGTTAATGCATCTCTCTCACACTCAGTCACATACAAACAAAACAAAACACAAAAAACACAACACAACACAACCTACAAACATTATTACTGAGCTGAAGACAATGGCATTGATTCAGTAACTATGAGATCTATCTCCCCAATACTAGGAAACTTAGGAATGTGTTTTGAAGAATCGATGCATCACATTTTGCCTTATGTTGCTGCATCTTTCTTCAAAGTTCATAGTATGAAGATAAGGGGCTACATGACATCGCACTTGTGCAACGATATCTGCTTTAGCAAATGGGACTTATCCTTCCACCCCTCCCCCTGCAGCCTCAAAGAACTGCTAGAAGGAGAAGAGGAATTATCCAGAAGATTAGGAGCTGCAGGAGATAAGGAGTGAGTAAAACTCCCATCATGCCCAGTGCTACTTGCTGAATTAAACATTGTGTATCAATAAAAACGCTGATTATTTTCGGTAACAGTGCTAAGTAGCAATGCTTCACTAACAAAACTAATACATGCAATGGTGTTTATCACCGGTTTTGCTCCACCCTCTGATCCACTGGGGGGCTGGCAGGGGAATGATGGTGCTGGATTAAAGGCCCTCCCAGGCTGAGCCCAGGCTTTCAGGGGAAGGGGGCTTTGGTCTGAAAGAGGCGTTGCAGGGGGTTGGACTGGATGGCCCTTGGGGTCCCTTCCAACTCTACAGCTCTATGATAGGACAAACCCTTCATTTTGCCTTTCTAAAAGCCCTTCCATTCAGAGATTTGAGGCCGTCGCCAAAACATTCTAGAAATATTCTAGAAAGATCTTGAAACATTGGAGCAAAACATAGAAATGTAAATTTTACACATTATTTGCCATCAATTCACTTACAGCATTAAGACCACAGAGTTGGTAGCAGGCCATGGTTACAATTACGGTGAGGATCTGCCATCGCTTACTGCTGTCACACAAAAGCTGAAAGATAGATGCTATCTGCATGTTTCTCTGCACGCGACTCTCTTCCAACACGTCTTCTACTTCATACGACACATCAGATTTGCCAAGAAAGGTCTGAAATGCTGTAAACCCACAAGTCATATATTTGTTTAGAATGCAAATTGTGGTTGCGTTCAGACCAAGCAGACACAATGGATCAACGAGTTAATTTGCATCAAACATTTCCTTTTTTTCTGGCTAAAAAAAAATGGTTGTATAGATCTGCCTCCATGTAAATTATACCAGGCACTTCATATGAATTTGGTTCATCTCCTAGACTTTGTGTACACTTGAGGTCCATGGGAACACAGATGTAGTGCTGAATATGGTATTGATTCAGCTTCTGGATACAAATAAGTTAAAAAACAACACACACCTACAAATACATGCTAGGATTATTACCCTGTAGATTTGAGGAATGCGAACCTGTAGGCATAGCCATTGCCTATTTAGGTACTAATGTCACAATAAAGGTAAAGGTAAAGGGACCCCTGACCATTAGGTCCAGTCATGACTGACTCTGGGGTTGCGGCGCTCATCTCGCTCTATAGGCCGAGGGAGCCGGCGTACAGCTTCTGGGTCATGTGGCCAGCAGGACTAAGCTGCTTCTGGCAAACCAGAGCAGCGCACAGAAATGCTGTTTACCTTCTCGCTGGAGCGGTACCTATTTATCTACTGGCACTTTTGTGCTTTCGAACTGCTAGGTTGGCAGGAGCATGGACCGAACAATGGGAGCTCACCCTGTCGTGGGGATTCGAACCGCCGACCTTCTGATCGGCAAGTCCTAGGCTCTGTGGTTTAACCCACAGCGCCACCCGCGTCCCTGCAATGTCACAATAGAAAACATTATTTTAAAACATAAAGCAATTCTCAAGTTAAACTCCATCATAAAAATTAAACCAAACCAGCAGAGCTAACAGTAAGTTGAAGAAGGCCTTTTTGAGCAGTCCTGTCAACTGGTCACCTGAAAACATCCTAGGGATGAGGCCTGGCACACCACACTTAGCAAGGCATTCCATATGGCGGGGCCACCACCAAGAAAACCTTAGTTGCAGGAGACAGATACTTTGCATGAAACAGAGTCACATGGTGGAAAATCAGATTGCGACTGCCTCGAGTGTTTTGATATTATGCAATTTTTGTAGGACTCTTGGAGTTAAAGAAAGGAGACTGCAAAACGAAGGGATATTTGCACTTTCATGGGAATTCCTGTCTTTCAAGGCAAACAGACAAATGATGAAAAATAAAAGCACAGCACCTTTTTCTGCTGCTTTTGTGTCGTGTCTTTCAAGCAGCAAAAAGCGAGGACTTTCCGGAAGAAAAGGCAGGACTGCCATTTGGATGAGTGATGGGACAATTATCATCCCAAATAAATAGGGCCACATGGATTCCTGCAAGAGACAAACACAAATAAAATGGAAAGGTAATCTGGAAGAAAATAATGATCCAAATGTAATGAAGAAATAAACAGAAACATAGGGAACATTCATAATCCAGTAGCAGGCACTCCTAAATTCAATCCCTGCATCTCTCTTTTTCTCCTTGGCTAGGAATATCTGCTTGATGACTTGGAAAGCCCCTGGCAGTCAGAATGCACCACACAGAGACCAACTGCCTATCTTGTATAAACCCAGCCTCTGGTGGTGTTTCCTCCGAGAGGGAATTCCAAAGAAGTGATGCCACAACTAAAACAGCTGCTCTAGTAATGCCACAACTAAAACAGCTGCTCTGGATGCGACCACTGATGCAACGCCATCAGTAGGGTTGCCACATTTGGTCGGGCAAAATATGGGACAGGTTGAGGGGGGAATCGGGAAGCTAAAAATAACATTACCCGCCGCAGGCATGACTTCAAAGCAATGCATTACAAAGCCACTCGGGGTTTACATGGGTTTATTCAATGAATCAAAACAACAAAAGCACTATGATTTACAACTGTAAGAAAAATCTCCCCCCTCCACTGAATGGACAGACCAGGACAGACCACACACACCCCATCTCTGTCTCTGACCCACTTCTTCCCGTGTGCCCATGCAAAAACTCTCTTTCCCGCTCTCTGACCCACCCGCGGCCCCCCTGCCCATGCAAAACTTGAGATTCCACCATAGCAGGCCAGTGCACAGCAACTCCCCCTTTCACTCCCTGTGACCCTCCCTCTGCCCATGCAAAAACTCTCTCTCAAAATCCTCCTCCCGGCCCCACCCCCCCTCTGCCCGCTCCCCATGATAACTCTTAATCTCAGCGCTCCTCCTTTGCCCCACAAACTCCCACCCAGGCTCTCGCTCTCCTCCTCCCACTGGATCCACTCTCTGGATGTGCAGTTTGGAGGAGGAGGAGGAGATTGAATACGTGAAAAGATGTGTCATGTTTGAAGTCTGAACAGGACAGGGGACACTTTTCTTAAAAAAAAGAAAGGACATTTTTCTAGGGACGGGTAGCAACCCTATTCACCAGTCCTAAAAGTGTACAGGCATGGAAGGCTACTTTCCCCAAGATAGGGGAGCTTGCACACAGAGGAAACTGCCTTACACCGAGTCAGACCATGGCATCCATTTTGATCAATACTGTCTACGTCAGGCATGGCCAAAGTCCGTTTCGGGGGCCTAATCTGGCCCACCGGTCAGTTTAATCCAGCCCCTGTGGCAGTTTATTTCCTGGGGTAAAATCCCCCAAAACCTCAACAACTCTAACCCTAAATCCTAAAGGGCCCCCACGGCCCTTCAGTTCATCAAATCTGGCCCTCTTTGAAAAAAGTTTGGACACCACTGGTCTACGCTGACTGGCAGAGGGTCTCTGGGGTTTCAGACAGGGGTCTCCCCCATTCCTGTATGGAAAATGCCAGGGATTAAACTTTTGGATGCAAGGCTGATGCTCTGCCATGGAGCCCCTAGAACGGTGACTAGAAGCAATTGGATAAAAATAAAATTGGGAGAGTCGCTCTTTGCTGGAGGTGAGCACTAGAACTTTGCACCGATCCAGCCTTGCTAATGTTAGTAGCCCAGCAGCCCACCCCCATCTGCTTTAACGCTTTGCAACACAGCAATAGCCACAGCACCCTTTCCGTTTATATAACCTTCTGTGTCTGAATGCCTGGAGGTTTATCTTAGCGAACAAAGCCTACGTGAAGGGCTATTTATATACCTGCCCGACTGCAGCTTCCACACACTTTCCAAGGGCAGCTGTGCAGAGAGTACATTGCAATATCTGAACCAAGGATGTCAACAGGATTTCCTGGGCCCAGGACACAGATGTGGATTAGGTCCTCCTCCCTTCTCTCGAAAGAGAACACAAATTTGCATAAAACTTTGAGTTGCATGCATTTTGTGTCATGTGCAAATCTGTTTCCTCTCTTGCGGGGGGGGGCAGAAGAAATACACTACGTCACAAGCAAAATCACATATCACATGAAATCATAGTTAAAAACTGTGGGAATGTTCAGGGATGCAGGAGAGGACATATTGTTTGATTATATCCTTTCCAACTTGGGTTAACAAGTTCCACAATTTAGCAGAGTAACATTCCCCCTTTTAAACTTGCACAGCGGATGCGTTTGCTCAGGCTCGCTAAAGCCTCTAAAATGCATTTTCCTTTCAGTAATTCCCCATTTAGTCCCTCATAAAAAGATAGACACAACACAGTCTTCTATAAAAGTATAAAAAGAGTTTACTCACTCACATTCTGTTCACAATTGGATTCCAGAAGGCAGACTTAAGTTAGAAAAGTAATATACCTGTAAACTATCCCATAAGGAGACAGCCCCTTTATCCTCTCTTGGCTGCAAGCCAAGAGAGCATCTTAGACTAAGCAGATGTTGCTTCTTTGATGAATGTGGTCAGAAAGAGAGATATGGCTGACCAGTCCTGCTCTTTTGTTACCCGGGCAGGTGAGGTCATGCCCACCTCCAGTCACATGCAGAGGAAGTCTGTCCCAGCCTAGGAGAAACAAGAAGTTCCGACTGGCTGGTCCAGACATCCCCTTTTATGTCCACTCTAGGGATGCTGTACTTGACTGCTGTTGTGTTTCACATCCCACAAAAGCAAACTATGGTTTCATGTGCAGTGGTGCATGCTGCTCAAACGTTCTGGCTCTACCCCTCTCTGTTCCCGCCATGCTGCCAGAAAGCAAGCCAGTCCATCCTGTAATGCCAAAACCTGGGCTCATGGATTGTTTTAGCCAGATAAACCATGAGCTGCTTCCTGGTGGCATGGGAAGCAGCAGGATCTCTGAACTCCAAGAAGGGTTGCTGCTGGTGTATTAGCGCTTACCAACAGAACTTTGTGTCCATGCATCTGCAAACAATCTGGATACCTCCCAAACAGGGCGTCAACTGTCAGGTCACTTTGATTATCAGTGGCTTTTCAGATTGCATTTTACATCCCCACATTTGAAAAAGATGGGAGTTGGAGAAAATATAGAAAAAGGTCACCAACATGGTCAAGGGCTGGAGCAGAAGGAAAGGGGAAATCGTTTGGGATTCGCTTAACGGGGCATGGGGCAATAAAGCGGATATTAATTCTATAAATTAAGAGTGGACTAGGGGGAGCAATAGTAGAACAAATCAAACTTAGTGGCAAGGAAGGTTCAGTGAAATATTACCTTCAAAAAACTTACTGGGTCAACTGCCACAATGTGGTAATAGAGGCAACTAAACGGTTTTAAAACAGATTAGGCAAATTGATAGAGGGTTGCTCTATTAACAGCCACAATGCTCTCTTAGTAACCATGTTAATGCTCTCTTAGTAACCATGTCAGTCAATTCATATACCTGACTTCAAGGACTGGTATATTGCCCACACTTCTCTGTCCAATACAGTGGTACCTCGCAAGACGAAATTAATTCTTTCCGCGAGTTTTTTCTTCTTGCGAGTTTTTTGTCTTGCGAAGCACGGTTTCCCATAGGAATGCATTGAAAATCAATCAATGCATTCCTATGGAAACCGCCTTCAGACCAGGTCCGGGGACAGTCTGTCCCCCGACCTCTTCTGAAGGCTGGGGGGGGGGGGACAAGGGCTTTTCTTCCCACCGCCAGCCTTCAGAAGGCTGTTCTGAAGGCTGGCGGTGGGAAGAAAAGCCCTTCTCCCCACCTCCCGCCCCACAAGCTCCGGGGACAGGAGGGCTTCGCTGCCGCCCGCCAGCATTTTAAGATTGCCCCGGGACAGCGGAGACTTCTCCGCTGTCCTGGGAAGGCAGGCGGGGGGGAGCAAAGACTTTTGCCCCCCGCCGGCCTTCAGAAGAGGTCCAGGACCTCTTCTGAAGGCTGGCGGTGGGCGAAAGTCTTTGCTCCCGACCGCCAGCATTTTAAAAGAGGTCCCCGGAGATTTCCCTATGGGCTTTCTTCCTGCGAAGCAAGCCCATAGGGAAATTCGTCTGGCGAAGCACCTCGAAAAATGGAAAACTCTTTCTTCTTGCGAGTTTTCCGTCTTGCGAGGCATTCGTCTTGCGAGGTACCACTGTAAATGTTAATAGAACTTGCATATAAATGAGTGAATTCACAGCAGTGGTGGAGGACGAGGGGGGCAGGGGGAGCACCCTGCCCCCGGCAGTGTGATCCTGGTGGGGTTCCATCGCAGCTGCCCCCCTGCCCGTGCTGGGCGCCCTGCCCCCAGAACGTGCGCCAGCCCGCCCCCACTTGCTCTCCGCCCCCAGTGCTGGAGCATAAAGCTTTGCCCCTGATTCACAGCTGGTTTGAATATTGAAGATGCATTTTTTTCAACCCAATGATTTTTAAAAAATATGATATAGACTTTTCTTTCTAATCAAGTACACAAGGGCCTATTTTCTTGAAAACAAAAAAATCCTGTGAATTTGATAGTATTACCCTAATAAATAAAGTACTCTATAGCTTATTTGGATAGCTTACTTTGATTTTGCAGCAGTAGTTTTACTTACTATTAAAATGCAGGAGGAACGGTCCTTCTCCCATTCTTTTATTTGTTTCCCCCCCTTCTGACAGGTATTCTATATCACTTTTTAAAAATACTCAAATACTTCTACCAGTTTAATACATCTGAGACACAAATTAGAAATATGCTATAATTTCAGCAGTCTTTTATTTCTTTATCTAAGCAGTATTACTCATGTGTGACAGATTCAACAATCGGGCAAATTCATGCTATTCCATTTGCATAATTTCATCCTTTGCAAAGGCATAAAGTGGCAGCTGAATGTAAAACACTAAAAACGATGATTTGCCAGTGTCTGAAATAAAATACTTTCTCATTTGAAATCAAGACCCACTATTCATTTTCTTAGTAAAATATTCAAATTGTGTATGTTAAAAAACCCCCAACTTGGTAAGACTTAGATGACACTGATCAACTTGAACTCACGTGTTGAAATTTGTGACTCCAAAGTTCATACTTAATAGTATCAAAATTATGCACTACTAAAAGGAAAGGAAAGGTCAAGGTTCAAGGTCTGCTATGACAGACATATAGCGTATGACAACCTTCCCTACCCTACTGGCAGTCCACAACATTCAGAGGGCACAAATCCCATCATCTCTGACCATTGGCCATGTTGACAGCAGCTGTGGTACAATGTGGAGGACAGCAGGTTGGAAAGGTTGATGCAGGACAAGGAATATACCTGTGAGGACCATATATATGCTGGTTCTCCTCATTCTGCCATATGCATGCACAATACACATAAAAAACAGGGCTGAGGGTGGGCTGACCACATGAATAGGTGGGTCTACAGACAATGGCTGGGGCCACAAGGAGCAGCTTTCTCCCCCATCTCCATGATGTATCCAGGTTAAACCTCTTTAGTTTCTCCTATATGGTTGCTATATAGCCCGAGCACTGAGGTCCAGTGCCGAGGGCCTTCTGGCGTTTCCCTCATTGTGAGAAGTGAAGTTACAGGGAACCAGGCAGAGGGCCTTCTCGATAGTGGCGCCCGCCCTGTGGAACACCCTCCCATCAGGTGTCAAGGAAATAAGCAGCTATCTTATTTTTAAAAGACATCTGAAGGCAGCCCTGTTTAGGGAAGTTTTTAATATTTAATGCTGTATTGTTTTTAACACTTAAATGGGAGCCGCCCAGAGTGGCTGGGGAAACTCAGCCAGATGGGCGGGGTATAAATAATAAATTATTATTTTTATTATTATTATTCACTTATACAGTGGTACCTCTGGTTGCAGACACGATCCGTTCCGGGGTGTCGTTCACACCCCAAAAAGTCCGTAACCAGAGTGGCGCTTCTGTGCATGTGCGAAGCGTGATAGAGCACTTCTGCGTATGCGTGAACTGCGCAGAACACTTCTGCACGTGCGGCGAAACCCGGAAGTAAACACTTCTGGGTTTGCCACATTCTTAACCCAAAAAAATGCAACATGAAGCATTCGCAAGAAGAGGTGGACTCTTCTTGGATGATGGACTCAAGGGCATCCTGATCAAATTTGCAGATGACACCAAACTGGGAGGGGTGGCTAACACCCCAGAGGACAGGATCACACTTCAAAATGACCTTGACAGATTAGAGAACTGGGCCAAAACAAACAAGATGAATTTTAACAGGGAGAAATGTAAAGTATTGCACTTGGGCAAAAAAAATGAGAGGCACAAATACAAGATGGGTGACACCTGGCTTGAGAGCAGTACATGTGAAAAGGATCTAGGAGTCTTGGTTGACCACAAACTTGACATGAGCCAACAGTGTGACGCGGCAGCTAAAAAAGCCAATGCAATTCTGGGCTGCATCAATAGGAGTATAGCATCTAGATCAAGGGAAGTAATAGTGCCACTGTATTCTGCTCTGGTCAGACCTCACCTGGAGTACTGTGTCCAGTTCTGGGCACCACAGTTCAAGAAGGACACTGACAAACTGGAACGTGTCCAGAGGAGGGCAACCAAAACGGTCAAAGGCCTGGAAACGATGCCTTATGAGGAACGGCTAAGGGAGCTGGGCATGTTTAGCCTGGAGAAGAGGAGGTTAAGGGGTGATATGATAGCCATGTTCAAATATATAAAAGGATGTCACATAGAGGAGGGAGAAAGGTTGTTTTTTGCTGCTTCAGAGAAGCGGACAAGGAGCAATGGATCCAAACTACAAGAAAGAAGATTCCACCTAAACATTAGGAAGAACTTCCTGACAGTAAGAGCTGTTCGACAGTGGAATTTGCTGCCAAGGAGTGTGGTGGAGTCTCCTTCTTTGGAGGTCTTTAAGCAGAGGCTTGACAACCATATGTCAGGAGTGCTCTGATGGTGTTTCCTGCTTGGCAGGGGGTTGGACTCGATGGCCCTTCTGGCACTAAATTACTAGAAAATTGGGAGCAGGGGAGGAATATTTGTTGAGTTTTTCATTTTTCTGATCATATTTATTATTAATTGGGTGAATACAGAAGATCATTTGACCTGTTGCATGAGAACGTAAGAGCTCCGAGGTCAAGCCAGAGGCCCATTTAATCCTGTACCCTGTTCTCAGAGTGACCAGCCAGTGGGAAGCCAGGGGGCAGGATCTTTGTGCCACAGCAACACTCTCCCCAACTGATTCCCAGTGAATGTCGCCTCTGACAATGGCTAGTAGCAACAGATATTCCACAAATTTGTCCTGTTTAAAAGCCACCTGAATTGGCAGTGGCCAATCGCTACCAGGGCAGGTCTGAACCCTACATGAAATTTTCATTACCTCTTGTCAATATAATGCAAGAAGAAAGAAAGAAAGAAAGAAAGAAAGAAAGAAAGAAAGAAAGAAAGTCCAATGATTCTTGGCACCTCATACATTTAGTACAGTGGTACCTTGGGTTAAGTACTTAATTCGTTCCGGAGGTCCGTACTTAACCTAAAACTGTTCTTAACCTGAAGCACCACTTTAGCTAACGGGGCCTCCTGCTGCTGCCATGCCGCCGGAGCACGATTTCTGTTCTGATCCTGAAGCAAAGTTCTTAACCTGAAGCACTATTTCTGGGTTAGCGGAGTGTGTAACCTGAAGCGTATGTAACCCGAGGTACCACTGTTCAAGTCTTTTAAGGTTCCACAGGCTTATCTGTGATTGTTTTTTTGACACAACAGGCTGTGAACATGGTTAATCTTCTGGAGCCATTTAGCTCATTAATTGCTTTTTGCACCCTCATTCTTATGCGTCTGGTAGAGATGCAATGTTGCCAATTACCTAACGGCAATTTACCCCACCCTTCCGGAGTGCAAACTGCCACCAGCACTCTCAACTGAATGGCATTTTGACAGAGACATCAACCTTGGTTAAGGCTAACCAGGGAGTCCTGCTTAACCCAGGCTCTGAAATCAGAAAT
Organism: Podarcis raffonei; assembly: GCF_027172205.1. Lineage (NCBI taxonomy): Eukaryota > Metazoa > Chordata > Lepidosauria > Squamata > Lacertidae > Podarcis > Podarcis raffonei. The sequence continues at coordinate 3,409,166 of NC_070610.1, forward strand.
GGAAGCCATTTCGTGGAGGTTTTCTCCTGCGCCTCCTTCCAAGATGTAGCTTTAATTCTACAAACATGCCCTTAAGCGTTAATAGGCTTCCTGCTCCATTACGCTGCACTATGCTACAAATGACTTTTGCTGATGCCCTATTGCTTAACCGATTGCTGTACTGGGCATGTGTGAGTCAAGTTTTCCTCCAACCCCGAGATTCTGCACCTCGTTCTACAACCTTCTTGAGTTATTGGCATAATCATGAAAAATGTCTGCTCTCTGCTTGTGGGTCAAATTCAGGCAGGCTAGAGCAGGGGTCAGCAAACCTTTTCAGCAGGGGGCCGGTCCACTGTCCCTCAGACCTTGTGGGGGGGGGCAGACTATATTAAACTCAATGAGGACTCTGAGTAGGACTAGCATTGAATATCACCCATTGCTAATTTTTGCTAACCTGCTTAGAGGCTTTATTTACAATTAAGCAGTATACAAATCCTGTTCAATACATAATGTGGTTGACCTCCAAAATCTCCCCACATTCCAGAACAGTTACCCCGCTGCCCCAAGCCAACAAAATTACGCCAGCCCGAACATTCTCCTTGGTTGCAAACTGCAACTTCTACACTTTTTGCCTGGCTAAGGAATGAGTTGAAGTAGCTGCAGAGGTTTGCAGGAGAGTCCCCTTGTCCTTCAAGGGCATAGCTTGCTAGCTGTGAAGATGAAGAATCTGAGTGAAGCACGAAAAGGATGCTGTGGCTGCAGAGAGGACCTCAAAGCCCCTGATAAAAGCCTCCTCTTTGGGGGGACTGTCTTGCCTTGAAGCAAGGAGCTGCATTTAACAGATTGTTTTTGATCCCTTTCAACTTCACATCCCGTTTCAGATGTCTGCCTAGGGCGCCACTTAATCTCAAGCTGCCTCCTGCTTTTTACCCATTCCAATTCCATTGCATCTGCTATATATGGACACTAAAGATCAATGCCGGAATAAATGAATAAAGAATAACATATTGAGATAAAAAAACTGCTCAACGTATCAGATGCATTTACTCAGAGCAATATCGCCATCATGTGGTCATAACGCCTGTTATCCGTTGCAGTCTGAAGTTAGGCTTGCTATATCCAAGACCTGTGGGCTCTTCCAGAAGGGCAACCCTAACCTCATTCAGACCTTTGTTGCACTTCAACTGCTTTGCACACTTATCAATTATAGTTTGCCAGAATAGTTGCTGTTTGCTCCAAAGGTTTTAAGGGTGAATTTGCAGCTGATGACCTGCACCTTTGGTCACATGCCACTGTTACTGGGGTTTCCCTTTCCATGCTAATGGCCGGTTGCACCCAAACTGAGAAAAGTTCTGCGGCCACTGTCACACCCCTTATGCGCCCTCGTGTTCCTCTAGTCAGTAAATATTGAACTTACGAGCACATGCATGGGGATAGCTCTTTTGCAGCTTTCTTATTTACTGTTTGTCTAGTACTGCAGAATTCTATCCTTGTGGGAGTTTGGAAAAGAGGAACTATGTGTCTGTCTGGGCTATGGAGAATCTGGTTATTGGGGAAAAAATTTGTCTGTGGCTAAGGACAGTTGTCATGGACAATACTTTGTCTTGAGTGCTGTCTGGTGTATCTCCCCCCTGAGCTGAGCGTGCCCCAGGATTCCTGCATTGCAAAGGGGTTGGGACCAGATGACTCCCAGCTGCGCTTCCAACTGTACAATTCTAGGCTTCTAACTCAGCTTCATTACAACAGTAAAAGTGCAATTCAGAATATTACAGACCTTCCCAAATATCTCAGGTAGTCCTAAAACTTGTCCACTGAAGACACCGACACAGATGAGGATTGCTGTAATTTGTCCTAATGAACCACGGATCTGTTTGGGTGAAATTTCACTCAAATACATAGGGAGGGCACTCAGAGATACACCTGTGAAAGAGGGCAGAGATAAAAGACAGCTTTTCGGTAAAAGAAGTTTAAAATCTAAAATATTATCAAACATTGTTAAAGCTACTATCTTCATATAGGTAAGTAGGAAGATATGAAGCACGTTATATATTTTTAACAGTATTTAATATGATTTTTTCCACTATTTTTTATTCATATGCAGAAGCACTTACCAGCAAAGTAACCCATGGGTTCCTAAAGAACTATATAAGCAAAATTAGAAAACTTTCCGATATTTTTAGTAAGTGTAAGAAGCCACTATTCAAATTTAGTCATGGAGGCCAACCTTTGCATACTCTGCTGTAACCAGGCCATAATTTGCAGAACACTTTTTTCTCTGTTCTCCTGGAAGTGCTCATTCATCAGAGCACTTTAGGTCTTTGCAAAATGTTCACAAAAAAGATTGCAATGCCCTGGATATAATGTTATGAGGTTCTTCTTGAGATCAGGAAATCCCACGCAAGGGATAAGCAGAGAAATCAGCTAACCTGCTCTCTTTTGAGAAGGATTACAACGTTCTGGTGACTGATATATCCTCTGGCAAGAAAACGCATCCCGCAGCCTGGCTCTTGCAGATACGTTCTATTTTTAAGCATTTGGGGTCTCTGACCCTTCTTCAGTCTCGGCAAGTTCAACTGAAATATCAGGCTCTGGGGTAACAGGGATTGCTCAGAATATACTTGGCATGAAAATGCAACAAATACAAAATCATACCTCCATCAATGCCCATTATGAATCGGCCCAGAATAATCATTTCGAGGACTCCTGCCAGTTGAGAGAATGCCATCAACAAGGCAGCCACAATGGCAAACACATTATTTAACAGCAGCGTGCGCTTCCTAAGAGAAAACAACATTACATGTTTGCAGCATCAGATAAACAGCAGCTTTTCACATACACAGTCAACTACGTTTGTGATTAAAATACTTCAGTAGCAATTGCAAACATGAGAGAAGTCAAAGGTGGCATGCTTCATGCAATATACCAAAGATGCACTAAACAGGCATTCTTCACTGAATCAATGGACAACAGCAGAGCAAGGGTGAAACTACATGCTGCAAGAAACACCAGTCACTTGGCAAAATGGTATCCTTATGCCAGGTCCTTCCCTCACCCTCTGGAACATCTGCTGCACCCAGAACAAGTCTTATGACATCCATCTGTGTATTTCTCCACACTGCCATCACTGGCATCTGCTGGCATGGGAGGAGAAAACACATGGCACAAGGATATCTGGATGAGGTAATGGTGGACTCAAGAGATCGTGGGCAAGCTCAACACAGGACAGCCATTTTGGGTGGCAGCCCCATGTTTCTGTAGTGCATCGTTGTGCCTTTAAAGATACAGCTGGTTCTTAAATGCAAGGCAGCTGCACTTACGGCCTCCAGGAACTATTCAAACACAGGCACTGAAACGGCTGAAAAAAACCATGCACTTCAAAGATACCCTTATGTGGCTAACAAAGTACATAACATGAAGTACGGTTTGGCCCTTTGTGAACATACTCCAATGTGCATGTTTATTAACTTAGATGGAAAGGTGCAGAAAGCCATCCGTCACTGACAGATCAATTGGGGGTCAGAAATCCTTGCTAATCTACTTCAAAATCACCTGTAGATTCCAGTGTAGCTTCTGCCCACGACTGACTACAAAGATATGAGTACTTCAGTACCAGATTGAGGACGTAGGATGTATGGTTTTAGATCTAGACAGTTTCTTGGAAACAACTCTTCTTCCTTTATCACTATGTGCACAATTTGTCACTGTGCTGTCTGACAGGCTCACCACTATGTTAGGTATCGAACTGGAAATGCTGTCAAGAAAAGACCTGGATAGAAAATCTCTCACTACGACTCATCTAGGTGTTTGGAAACCCCGATGCTATGAGGGTGCATCCATCAGAGAAACCTTACTGGCTATGGTTCCCTGTTGATTTAAGTGGCTAATCCAGGTTTGTTGTTGCATAATGTGTGAAATGGCCTCACTCGCTATCTGAAAAGGGGATGCAGATCACATGCTTTGCATTCAGAAGGTTCAATCCTGGCATCTCCAGACACAGTGGGGCACAGATAAACTTTGTTAAACTAGATCAAGTCTCTCTGATTCAGCTGAAGGCAGCTGCATATATTTGGATGACACATTTTTAAAGGTGATTTTCTGATGTTCCAATAGGGAAGTGGTCAACTGAGCATCTTCTCACAGACATACACAATATGACAATGGTCAGTGCAGCATGAAAGATACAGCACAAAACATGCAGCTTTCCACTTTTGCGTTATTGGTAACATTTAAATGATAAAAATTAGCTTATTAATAAGACCAAATATCAAAGAAGCAGCATGACCATATAGAAGGGGGAACCCTTCTATTTCGATTTTTAAAAAACCTCATTCATTTCTTCATATAAGTTATTACTTGGTGTCAATGTAACCATAACTATTTGATCTTGGGAAGTACCTAGATTACATTTTTAAAGGCAAGAGTCTTGCATATAGAAGTAAAAAGAAGTGCAAAGTAGAGAAAAGCATTTGTTTTTCTTGCTTTTGAGTCATCATATTACAAAAGAAAAGAAAAGGAAAGAAAAGGAAATCACAAGACACATGTATTTGCTTACCGGCCAAAATACTTGACAGCTGGAGTAACAATTAAAGCCCCCACAAGCCCACCAATGGCAAAAATAGAAACAGATATAGTCCAGAGCAGGGTAACCGTTCCTTCTGGGATGGACTGGTTATATCTTCTTTCCCAAGTTTCATTGTAAAACTTCTTTACAAACTACAAACAACAACATTTAAAGTGATTAGAATCATGATGTCCAGTACAGATTAATATCATTTGAAATCTACCATTTAAAATTTTAAGTCAGGTTTATTTAAACTGATACTTGCATTTTAAAAAATTTCAAGCTATATTTTGTGTCCTTAAAAACAACAACTAAAACCCTAATTTAATACAAACTAATATTGGTGCACACAGTGAATGAGCACAGGGCATAGATGGAGGGCTCTTTCCACATGACCAAGAATCCTGCCAAATGAAAAGTCTGGAGACACTAATGAACATGGACACGACGTGTGTTCTGATGACTGACATTTTGCCAGCTCTTATCAACGGTATTGAGATTGTGCTTTTTTCTACAATGTTTAATGGAAGCAGTTTCCGAAGGCTGATCCTTGAGCAATAACGTGCCAGAGCTCTTTGTGAAGCTGCCAGTTATCTTGTATTTAACATTAATAATATAGTCCAATATTATAGTAAAGCATTTATACTAATGAATGAGCCTGGCAACGCACCCAGGGTGGCAAACCAAACAGCCATTTACAATAGCATGGTGCTATTTGCTATTTTGTGGTATTTCATGAAACTCACAAGCTCCATACTGAGAATTAACAAATCACGACTTTTATGAGCTACCGATCTTTGAAACTTCTGTCCCCTAAGAGCAATGCTGATTGTATCATTCCCACTGCTTGAAGGTTATATTCTTAAAATTGTTCCAAAATAACACCCGGAATGTGCTGATAGGGGTTATGTAATTACCTGGAACTGCCTGGGGCTGACAGGAGTTATAGTCCAAAAAACCAGGTTGGCAAAGGCTGCCCTTGGGAGCGGCTTGAACAAATACTTTTGGGTGCCCGCATTTCACTTTCAGGCAGAAAAGCACTCATCCCCTCAGGTAGAGGGACAGGTGCTGCTGTTGGTAGCATGATGAAAGTCCTGTACAGTAAGAGTACCTGTTTCTTACAGCCACCTAACCTGCCACAATTCTACAGAAGAGAGGCCAAAGATATCACCTGCTGAATGTACTACTGCCAATGTTTACTGGATAAACTGTTGAAGCATGTAATGGATTTCACCAGCAAGCAAAGTGCAAGTAATGGGGTCAAAGGTGCAAGATAAACACAACTGCACCATGACTAATTCCAGCATTCCAGCTGAATAATAGCAAACTATACTATGTGCTACTATCAGAAACAGCTGGGCATGCAGAACCCAGCACACTTCTTCTGGCAGGTATGTGCTAAGCTTTAACTGCTGTGATGCAATGCTAGACTGACTGATTTCCATCTGAAAACCCATATGCTCTCAATTTGTTTCCCAACAGCAGGCTACATTTCCTAGGGAAGATTCCTCCCAAACCAGATGTTCGCCAGCTTCTGTCCGCATCCCCCCAGGGGTGAGTTTAAAAGTTGCTCCACAACCTTTTTTTGATGTTCAGAGCCAGCAACGGAGAATGGAGCCAGACTGCTGGTACTTATGGAAAAGGTTGCAGAGCAGCTGTTAAACTGACCTCTGAGAGAAAGCCAACAAGCTTGGGAACATCCCGTTTGGCTCCCAGGGTCTGAGGGTGAAAGTGTTTTAATTGCTTAAATGAGGATGGAGTAAAAATAAACCATAGCAGAACACAACAGCCAGTCAAAGAAGCCAAAACCACAGAGGAAAAGGCATATGTCAGCTAGACATTGGGAGAGGGACCCCACTTCCAGGTGTTTCTATGCAAACGCTAGAAGCCTGGGAGTCACTGCTGTTTCAACGATGGCCTCCCATTTTATGGTTGTATTTTACAAGGTGCTATATTTTATGGAAGTGGAAACCACCCAATGGTTTTGATAGGCAAAGGGCAGGATAAAAATGAGTAAGTAAATAATAAAGCAAACAAGCATCTGAGCCAAGATGGGAGAGCTGAATAATTGTTTTTAAAGGAGAACATAGAGTAAGCATTAAGTGAAGCCTGGCGGACTGCAGAGAGCCAAGGGGTATGAAATCCATAGAAAGGGCAGACAAGGACACACAGGAAGTGAGGTCATTCCATACATCCAATAGAGCATCATTGATGTTAACTAGAACTCCCCAAAGTGCCAGACTCTGCCACAGGAGCAATGAGGGTGAGAATATGAGGCCCAAAGCAGAGCGAACTCTTCTGTCAATTCTCCATTTGCTTCCTGGGTAGCTGTGGAACCACTGAGGCTTCCAGAACAAGTGCATTTTGCAGCAATAAGATCTGCTAAATCAGCTTCCGTAGCTGCAAGTTTGAGAACAATATCTATTAGGCACTTGTTAGAAGGATGTGTCAAAGGACATTTTTTGCCCACTAATTTTTTGGGGGGAGTGGGGTGTCTCCCAGGCAAGAAGCAATCCTGGAGCTCCTGGATGAGCCAGTAACTATGGGATAATCCATCTCACAAATTGCCTTGCAGGTCGTTTGTGTCTTCACTTTCCCCATGGAAACATATTCACATTTCTACTGACCGGGTGACAAGTCAACTTATGTGAAACTAAAATCTGCTTTTCCACTACACAATAGTAACACAAAAAGGGTTTCTAAATCCATTACAAGCCTTTGCACTGCTGTATTTGCAATGTATCATGGGTTCTGGGTTATCTCATTCTCCCCTGTCTTTTAACTCCTCTTCTGTGCCTATGCCCCCCCTTCCACCCAAATTCAGCCCTCCCCTCCTCATTTATTTTTCACGGTTGCTGTTCTTCATTCTGGGGTACAACTCTCTCTCCTTTCTGTGTGGATTGACCTGGAAGTCTCTTTGTCCTCAGGAGTGTCCAAGACTGAGTTGTTAGTTGTGTTAGTCAGTAAAGGTAGCAGGCTGGCTTTTCCTTTATTGATGGGGGGGGGGAGTCTGTTCTGAGGGAATGACAGTCCCACCCTCTGCCAATCCCACACATGATGTACTATTCTGCTGCCTATGAGCCACTGTCACAATCTGCCAACAGCTTCACCACCAAAAACAACTCACTGCAGAGCCACTGGTGCCTGCTTCTGTAACTGTAGAGAAACACCAACACCAGACCTAGAAGTTTATCTTCTTCTCCTTTAAAGGAAGAAATTATGCAGCTGAATCTCCCATGTTTGGAGAAATCGTAGGGGTCAGCATACCTGCAAGTGCAATGGATGAGCCTCACCCTAGGAAAACCACCTTTTTGCAAGGGCAATGGCATCTGCCCTGCCAGGGATTTCCTCCTCCTTAAAAAGAATCAATGTACTCACAGCAAACCACTTGCATGGCTGATAGAGATGATAGCAGGGCAAGATAAGTGAGGCCAGTTGCTGAAACCCATTTTTAGCTAGACATGGAAAATAAGTTTAATCAGAGCACAGTAGCAATTTAATGGTGCCATGAAAATATGTGGGGAAAAGAGAAGGAAGCGGAGTGCATATGGGGTTGGGTGGCGATGTTTCTGTTTTACTTAATATATGTTTGGGGTTTTGTGTCAGCATCGCTTGTGCAGGTTCTCTGCTATTCGATTGTGTTCCTTTGGTGGTGAGAGAGGTTGGGGTTGGCCTAGGGTGTGGTTGTTCATTTGTGGTTGGCTGTGGTGATCTTTGTTTTCATGTTTGAGTGGGGTGGGTGGGCTTTTTGGATCAGGTTAGCCAGATTGATTTGTATGCTGTTGGTGGGTTTTTGTCGTTCTCTTGTTGGGCTGTGTATGTGATAAAGGGGAGCCATACTGGGGTGAAGGTGTCTTCTTCTATTTGTTCCCGTGTCAGTTTCAGTTTATAGGTTAAATTTTCTAGTAGGGCTGTTTCCCATACTATTTGGTACCATTGGTCCATGCTTACTCCTGACAGATTTCTCCAGTGTCTGGTTATGGTGTTTCTGGCTGCTGAAAGTAGGTGGGTTATGAGTTCTTTGTGATGTAAATGGGCATTATTGTCTTGGAAGATGTTTAGCAGGACCAATTCTGGGGTGATTTCTAGTACTTGCTTAGTTATTTTACTTATTTCTTGTATGGCTGTTATCCAGAATAGTTGAATTTTGGGACACTCCCACCACATGTGGAGGTATGTGCCTGTGGAGGTGCACCCTCTCCAGCATTTAGGTGAGGTTCCTGGGTGCATTAGCGCTAGTTTTCTTGGTGTTAGGTACCACCTGTAGGTGAGTTTCAGAGTGAGTTCTTTCCTTTTCGTTGATACGGATTTAAAGGGGGGTTTAGACCATATTCTGGTCCACTGGGTGGAGTTAATCTCATAGGCTATGTCGTCCTCCCATTGTTTTTTGATTGCGTCTAGGGGGTTCGTGGAGTTTTGGAGTAGTATTTCATATATTGCTGATACCATCGCTTTGCCGTGTCCCTTTGTTGGCAACAACTATTAATGCAGAATGTGGCAGCTACACAGCTGACTGGCAGTGGTCGCTGGGACCATGTAGCAACAGACCTAAAGCGTCTACATTAGCTCAAAATATGTTTCTGAAAACAATTCAAAGTGTTTGTGCTGACCTTTAATGCCTGTTTAAACCCCCATCACTTAGTCCAGATACTGAGATCCAGCTCCATGGGCCTTCTGGTGGTTCCCTCACTGTGAGAAGTGAAGCTACAGGGAATGCGGCAGAGGGCCTTCTTGGTAGTGGCACCTGCCCTGTGGAACACCCTCCCATCAGATGTCAAAGAGAGAAACAATTCTACGACTTTCTGAAGGCAGCCCTGTATAGGGAAGTTTGTAATGTTTGATGTTTCATTGTGTTTTTATATCTGTTGGAAGCCACCCAGAGTAGCTGGGGCAAACCAGTCAGATGGGTGGGGGTAAAAATATAGTGATGATGGTGACAAATATTGTTCTTGTCTTATAGTTTGATTATGCTTTATTTTGTGATTGTATTTTAGTTCATGTAACTTGTCCTGGGAAGTAAGAAATATGAGAAATAAACATACAGTGGAACCTAGGTTGTCGAACGCTTCGGAAGTCAAACGTTTCTGCTTTCGAATGCTGACAACCCGGAAGTGAATGCTTCCATTTTCAAACGTGCCTCAGAAGTTGAATGGCTTCCGAGGTGTGTTTCTCCATTTCTTCCAATTGATTTTGTCAACTGTCCATTGAGTCTCGGTTGTTGAATGTTTTGGAAGTTGAACAGTCTTCTGGAACGGATTAGGTTTGACAACCGAGCTACTGTACTACATGTGAAATGTTGTGGTTATATTGCCCTCTACTGGACTTAGGGCATGGTTCCTTTTAATTACAAAAATATAAATGAATGAACGGCTACAACAAAGTTTGCAGTTTATTTAGCTTTGAATATTAGAAGATATTTGGTATGATGCAAAGTAAGTGAGGATAATTTAATCATAAAACTATGCTTGTTCTTTGTCAAAAGACCAAGAAGTGATGTATTGCTATTTCAACTCCTTTTACAGATATTTGTGGAAAGAGCTAATTACTCCACTATAATCATCTCACTGGGGCATTTAGCTGATTTTGACGTGGCTTTTCTCCCTTGCAGGCTGAGACAATGAGGTGACAATCAAGTCCACAAATTTTTCAGCAGTTGACGTGAAAATAAGGGTCACTATGGCACTTAAGACTCGAATTTGTATAATGGTTAACTCAGTAACTTTCTAAGTTTGATGTGCTATTTATATAAATTGCAGTGGCTGGTGGTTGATAAAGTAAGATTCTGTTTCTCCATCAAACTAACAATCCCATATGTAACAAGAGAGGTTGCACCAAACTGGGCCAACCTGGACTTAGAGGTTTGAGAACTTTTATTCACTCACCACGGTTGGAGCATTCACTACTGAAAGGTTGTAGCCGTACAGGAAGGAGGAACCGAAGGCTCCGGCCAAAGAAGCAACAATGAGACTAGCAGACCAGTCCTAACATGAAAAAAGAAAAATGGAAACGGTTGAGATATTGTAAATCAATCAATCAATCAATAATAATAATAATAATAATAATAATAATAATTTATTTATATGCTGCCCCATCTAATTGAGTTGCCCCATTCACTCTTTTCAAAGGAAAAAGAGGAGCCCATGTGAGGGCAAATCACACATGGCTTTTAATAAAAATATGGTTTACAGTTTTTACAACAAAGGATGCTTTAAAATCCATCCTTTGGAACAAGTACCATATCTTTTGAGTACCGTTTATAGAAATAAAGATGGGGGGGAAATACCCTGCCAAATTCTATATGAACTATAACTAGTACAATAAGAAATAATAATTTTAGAATAAGCATCTGTATTTAAAACATTATTATATCGTCTTTCATAATCAAAAGACATCATAAACATAAATTCTTCCAGTTAACTAAAATATTCTGGCGTAGCAGGTACTGAAAATATCTTCCTTCAAAATGTTTGCACAAGCATATTATGTAGGGATGTTGCTCATTGATCAGCCTTTAAACTGAGAAATCAATCAAACAAACAAACAAACAAACAAGTAAATGCATTTAAATAAATCTGCATTCATTTCCACTTCCTGTCATAGTAATATAGCTGACCCAAATCAGCTTCAAACACATGTCCTAAACTAACCATTTCACTCATTAATTGGTCCCCACACATTAATAAAAAAGACCCGACTCATGTCCCGATCCAAGCTTACGACTTCTGGGTATGTATTATTTTAAGGAACACATTAGCAACTTTTGATCAACATGCTCTTGGAAATTTCTTCAAAAGTTGCAAATCCCAACCTGGCCCTGCCATTTTCCATAAGAGTATTGGCAAAATGCCCTCAGAACCTTTCCGCAGTCCCACGAGTTTCTGTGGTTGTCAAAGTAAGCTTTTATTAAACTATTAAAGAAACACAACCACTTTTGAACTGTCTCGTAAGGTTGTGTCATAAAGCACCATGGGAACCAGTTGGCTGAAGGGCAGGATAAAAAACGTCTTAAATGCTATTTAAAAATGTGTAACTTTCTCTTAATGAGTAGCTAGACAGCCTAGAAACATGCCCACACCAATTTGTTTGCTCTAATCCACTGTCAGCATTAGAGCAGACTCCCTGAGAGTTTCAGATTAGAAATGAGATTTTGACTCTGCTTCGTCGTCTCATACAGATTTTCGTAGAAGTGTTTTTCAAGCAGCCATTTCCAGAGAGTGGCTAAAACTGTGACGGTTCCTTCTCTCATCTTCACTTTAGCTATGTAACAGCTCAGCTTTCACCAGTTTCCTGGCACCTGTCCATTGCAGATCATTTGGGCCGACCTATTGTCATGGTGATGGATTTGATTAAAGTGACAACACAGCAGAGTTATGAAAAGTCCATAGGTAATGTATCTGATTGCTGGTAACCATGAACTCAGCATACTGTGTTTCACCAAGCCTAAAGTCCAGATTTTGTGCTAATAATAGCCTGTCATAGTTTGTTAGCAAAGCACCAACACTGGGTGTTCAAATGCATGATATACATACATACATACATACATACATACATACATATAAATAAATAGAAGGCAGATGGAGGATGAGATTGATACCTTAAGACGGGCCAGTATTTCCATGGCACAGACAAAATTTAACAAACCTTGAAGGATTGTTGTAAGGCGAAACTCACTACTCCACATTCTTCAAAAGATGCAGAGGTTCCAATTAAACAGTCCTTGTGATTGACAATATCCTTTATTTCAATCAGAAAAGTACTCTGCCGCTTAAACAGGGCACAAAACTTTGTTTTGATCAGCATGCTGCCATTTTTTATGTTCTGTTCTGACAACACATGTGACTGAGACATGTGCCACCATGGCTAGGTCAGACTTCTGAAGGAACAGGAATAGTTGGTGCACCACCTGAAGCTGGTCAGATACCACCCTGGCTACAGCCACTTTGAACAGGACATAGCAAAAACAAGAGCCAGAAGGACCCCAAACTACAAATCTGTGTTGTTGTTGTTTTTAAGGGAAGAGCTATGCAATTCAAAACAATCTGAACCCCTGTTCCTGGGGAGGTCCTCTTCGCCACTCAGATAACTGAATTTTCTGAGTTATCACATTATAGAAAGGAGAAATCTGCATGCCACCCACATATTGATAACAATGCACTCTAAAATTGCTGTTCAATCTCTCCCAGCACATTCACATCGATGGGAGACAACAATGATCTCTGTGGGACATCAAAAGTCAAGGCGTTGAGTGGGGGGACTCAGAGAAAGGACTCAAGAACTTGGAACAGGAGCAGATGGTGTGGTGAGATGCCAGTTCTCAGTTGACCTTATCCTGGATGAGAGGGGGACAGGGGCAAGGCAGTGGGAGGTGCACTGGGAAGACCTCCCTCCCCACCCGTTCTACCTTCTGGTAAGCACCAGAAACATGACTGACCAAAGGTCAAGTGAGCACGGCCAGCCCACCATGCTTGGAAGAACCAGAGCAGAAGAACCAAGGTTTAAAGTGATCTAATTAAATACAGTTAAAATAACATGCTATTTTCTGAAATTTAAAAATAAGGGCCCAATGCTTATGAATTATTGCAGTTTCTTTGCCCTCGTTGCCCAGGCACTGCAGGTTCATTCACAATACAATCGGCACATATAAAAGGGCTTTTATTTTAAAAATAAACTGAAAATTTGGGGAAGATACCTGGAATCTCCCTGAGCCCTCCCCACAGCTGAGGCCCTGCATGTAAAACAGGGAGTGTGGCTCAGAGGACGGATGTGCCCAAGGCAGCTGGAGAGTTTAAGGCTCATCCTCATCATGATTTGAAGGGAGAACTTCCTAGCTTATTCCTTTAACCACTGATTACATATATGCACTCTGGATTTAAAGAATACCCCCCAATAAAATTCTGGGAACTGTAGTTTGCTAAACTGCAGCTCTGGAAATGAAGCTCTGTGGGAGACAAACAATAGTTCCCAGGATTCCTGGGTGGAAGAATGTGCTTTAAATATATGGTGTGTGCACATGTTGCACCAGTAATTCTCAAAATTCTGCAGGGACAGACGTATGGTACTGTTCCTGTTCATGCATACTATGCTGATAAAGACATAAAGACCAGTGATAATGTATATCAAAGGCACACTTTAAGGCAAGACAAGCAAAATACAGTGGTACCTCAGGTTACATACGCTTCAGGTTACAGACTCCGCTAACCCAGAAATAGTACCTCAGGTTAAGAACTTTGCTTCAGGATGAGAACAGAAATCGTGTGGCAGCAGCGCAGCGGCGGCAGGAGGCCCCATTAGCTAAAGTGGTGCTTCAGGTTAAGAACAGTTTCAGGTTAAGAACGGACCTCTGGAACGAATTAACTTAACCCGAGGTACCACTGTACAAATTCCTCCCCACCCCCAATTTTACAATGTTCAGCGTTGGTCCTGGTCTGGGGAAGCCAACTGGGCTCTTCTTGAGGCTGCAAAATGTCTCTGGCTGGGAGAAGAAAGCATGAAACTGGAGGGATGTGCTTAACTGCAGCTCGTTCACAAGCACTGAGGCTTCTTTTCAGCCGGGAATGACAGCTAAAGGGTTAAGTCAAGGGCTTAGTGGAGCACACAGGTAGAGATTAAAACTGGTGGGAGGGAAGAACAGAGCAGAGAACTTTCTCTGCCTGCTCTGTTTACCCTTCCTCTCTCTCTGCCCCTTCGGAGAGGGCTAATAATAGCCAGCCAGCTCATTTCGATACAGTTCTTCTCCTTGGGCGACAGTACCCGGTGCCGGGCAGTATTTTTAGCTCTGCTATCCAACAGCTGTTGCGCCAAAGCTCCCGGGAAAGGGAAGCAGTCCGCGTCTGCAGGACTCTGGTGCAAGTCCCGCTGCCCCCTCCCAACGTTGCTTGGAGCCCTGCGCCAGCCCCACTCCCCCCCCCCCCCAAGCGAACGGGAACCGGCCAAGAGCCGGGCTGGCGCAGGACGAGCCCCCAAGGGATCGCGCCTGCTTTGTTGTCTCTGGGGATTATTCTGTGCAAGAATCTCCCCACTGAAACGCGCGCGCGCAGCCACAGGTTGTGATGCTGGCCTCTGAGCTCGTGCAAAGCGCAATGTCCAGTATCCAGAAAAACAGAGAGAGGGCAGCCGCGCTCTCCCCACCTGCCACCCATCTGAAGAGCTTCCGCGCCCCGTCCCGCCTTCCCGCCCCGGGAAATGCAAGCGCCAGGCGACCTCCGCGCACGCCCTTGGCGAAAACCGCCTTGCGCGCGGGTGGGAGCCGCGGAAAAGCCACGTGGAGCGCAGCTGTGCGCGCCGGGCTCCGCACCCCGGGGCCGCGCGGCGGGGCTCCTTACGTTTCGCCTTCCTCTCTGGCTGCCCGTGCGGAGCAGCGGGTCGAGGTTGGTCATGCTGGGGGCGGCGCGGGGCCTTCTCCTCCGGCGCGCCCGGGGCACGTGCACAGCGGCGGCGGCGGCGCCCCGGTACCTGCTTGGCTGCGCCAGGCGGGCGGGGCGTTGCAAAGGTGGAGCGAGGCGAGGCGCCGCCGGGCCCCGCGGCTCAGCAGCCCGGGGGAGGGAGCGGCCCTGCACCGCCTTCTCCGCCAGATCCGGCCGACGCAAATTCGGAGCGGCGCCGGAGTCGAGCCGCGCAGCCACCGGGGCGCAGTCGGCGGCAGCCCGGGCTTCGCAGGCATGGCGGGGGGGGGGGCGAGACGCTTTGGGAAAGGGGGCTTCCCTCTGCCGTGCGCCGCTCCAAATAGCTTGGGCTAGTTGCTGCGGAGCCACGGAGAGGGGTCGCAAGATCACCCCTCAATGTCGGGCTGATTAGAAACATTCTCGAGTGGGTTGCCGGGGGTGTGGATGGATGCGAGGAAATCCCCGTCCACGAGACCGGGGGCGTCGGAGGCACTTCGCTTATTGCCTCCCGCTTCCCTTCGGTGAAAGAATCCGATTGTTCTCGAGCACATGGCTGAGCTCCGCTTCTCAGCATGTTATGCAACGGCTGCGCTGCGTCATGTTACGTCCGATTAAGGAACGCTTGTTTTGTGCACTGTGTAATGTTCTCAAGTAATGTCTGAAGGGGCAACGTCTTCAGGAGCCGGGGGGGGGGGGGTCTGCGTCGGGGAGTCAGGGCATCATCACTCTTGCAGGTTACCTCCAGCCTGTTTGGCAGGAGGGATTCAAGCGCATGCCAAAACTTTAGGCTTGCACGTGCATGCCCTGTTGCCCGAGCGCAACAAAGCAACTTTAGAACATGAACTTTGCAGTCTGGAAAGCGATAGAAAGGCACTGGGAGAAATGTGGGGCAAACAAACGGTTAACAGGACAACGTGCAAACATCCTAAAGCAAAGCCAGAGGAATGGTGGATGAATGTCATGGCCATGAACAGCCCCACATAGTAAGCACCCCTTTGCAGGAGAGTGGATGTGAACTGGGACTTTTTCATTGTAAGCTTCAAATCGGTTTATGCCACAAATCAATATATAAAACTCTGATTTAAAAATGTTGGTTATAATGTAGACGCAACTTTTCTTCTTCCTTCTTGCTCCCATTAACAGTGTTTACATATAACACAAACACAACAATCCAGCTACAATAGTCCCCTATTGTAGCTGGATTGTTGTAGCTTTTAGTTTAGGAAAGGTATACTTTTTATACTTTCTGCAATTTCATTTTTACACTGTGGGGCCAGATTTGAATATTTTGAAACTATATCTGGTCCAGAATTCAACAGTGACCATGGAATCATAGAGTGGTAGAGTTGGAAGGGATCCCAAGGGTCATCTAATCCAACCCCCTGCAGAAATGCCATAGTGGATCTGCATCAGCACAGCCAGACACCTTCCTCTGCCCCGGCTGCAGCAAAATACGTCTCTCCTGTATCGGTCTCTGCAGCCACAGCAGGAACTGTAACTCTCCAATGGTTTGACTTCACCCCCAAAGGTGTACTCCTCCATTGTCTGCCAAGACAGATGCCAACAATAATAACATTACTGAGTCCTGGCCAGAAGAGGCAAGAGAATCCAACACTTTGTGTGTGAAACACACACACACTATCCTGCCACACCCAACTATAAATGCCTATCAGGCTACCAAGAAAGGCAGCTAAAGGACACCAATCCATTCTCAACTACAGTCGTACATCGGCTCCTGAACACCTTGGGAGTCAAATGTTCTGGCTCCCGAATGATCGAAAACCAGAAGTGAGTGTTCTGGTTTTCGAACTTTTTTTGGAAGCCAAACATGTGGTGCGGCTTCCGCTATTGTTTCCTGTGTACCTGCGCAATCGGGAATCAATCAGAAGCCGTGCCTTGGTTTCTGAATTTTTCAAAAGTTGAACAGACTTCTGGAACAGATCCTGTTTGACTTCCAAGGTACATCTGTACTTTGGTGTGAGGGGGGGTTCACATTACAAGCTTGTTTTTAGCCCAGAAAACTAACACAGAGGTCCCAAAAGTATAGGTGCCTTGCAAATCCCTTGATTGGGTTGTTTGACATTTTGCAGTCATTTCTAGAGTTAAGGCAGAGTAGAATGAGTGCATGTCTGATTCTTTCAAAGTTTTCTTGTAGCACCCAAGGTGTTAAGGAAGATGTAGAATGATTTCGGGCAAAAAATAGAGATGAAAATTTTCAAACAGAGTAGTATGAATTTTACACTTGACAGTTAATATTGCAAAAGGAACCATACTAAAATGCTTTAATAGCCCCTGAGGGCAAATTTGTTTGACACACCCTGGACAAGTTGTGTAACTGATGGTGTTGAGACATGTGATGCTCAAAGGGATTCTTCCTCTTTTAAGTTTCACATTCTAAATTAACAGATTATAAAACGTGAAGAGTTTACATAAGAAAACACTCTGATACACAACTTCATTTTATAGCCCCTTTCACTCAATCATTAATTCATTCAGTTTCTAATTCCATCTTACTCAAATTATATTTAGCAGTGACAATTATAGTGGTTGTGTATATGAATCTTATGCAAAAGCTTCTTTTTGCATATACTGATTCTAGAATAATATAAAAAAGGCAACACTTTTCTACACCTTTCTCCTCCTCATATCTTGCATAGAACACAGAATTCCCTCCCCAGGCCTCTCCAGAGTCAGACATCACGATTTGTTCTTGTCCTGCCACTGGGCTGGGTATATACATTCATGTTTTCAACACCATTTGTGCCCACAAAAGTTTTGTGGCAGCCATATCGCTTTGTTTACAGTAGGTGAATGACCCATAGTTTCCTACTAAAATCGTGTAACTTTTTATACAACAATTATTCTGGGTGGGGGAGGTGTCCCATTTTTGTTGCACCATAGCACAAGAGTGCCCCCCAGGTAGCAAAAACACAGTAACTTTGGAGAAGGATTGCAGAGCAACTAATAAAGCACAGTGATGTGTGGATGGTCCAGTATAAATCCATCACTGATGCACTATTGTTATGTCAGCGACAAGTTGCATAATACACCTTCAGAAAAGCACTAGTCTGGAAGGGCCTTATGTGATTTTCTTTCTAGCAAAGTGGAAAGAATAGATAAAGCAGTCCTTCCTGGTCAGTCTTGCACAGACCTTCCATTGTGTTACTTTGCTGCCTGGATTCTGTTTTGAACAGCGCAAGTCAACTTCAACAGACTCATTGATGATAGAGACAAGCAACTGCGAGAAGAATGGAGAATATTTGCAGAAGGGTCCCTACCCTCAAGAATTCTAAATTGTCTTGTAATTGCAGGTCTCCAGTGTTCAACTTTGTGCTGAAAGCGAGCAACAGAAATCACCAAGGATCATATTCTGAGCCAAAGAAAAAAAAGAATGACCCTCAGAGCATTACTGGTTTTGAAGCCAAACCACAAGTTCTCCATGGTGTTTCGGAATCAGCCCTTTTTCTTCCTCTGCAATACCTTCTGGTTGTGATGATTTATTTCTGTTTGCATTATTTATGTCAGGGGTATTTTTCCCCCATAAGAGAGTTTGCACAGCAAATATCCAGAGGTCCACAATTGTGCTCACCATAGAGCGTGCCCAAATAACCTCTAGCATGTATGACAAGCCTTCATCTCTTTCCACAGCTACTAGGCTTTGGAAGCTGATCATTGCCCCAGCCCAGCCTCCCTAACCTGGTGGTCTGTTTTGGAAGTGCAGCACCAATCAGGGATAACACACGCAGAGAGAGAAAGAATTGTAGCGTTGGGAGGGACCATAAGGGTCATCTAGCCCAGCCCTCTGCAATGCAGGAATCTTTCGTCCAATGTGGGGCTCAAACTCACAACCCTGAGATTAAAAACCTCATGCTCTGTCAACTGAGCTATGTAGTATCTCATCATCCAGGCTTAAGATTCCATCAAAGAACTCTGGCTGTGCAGCCAATACAAAGAAGATCAAGGACACAATCCAGTTCCTCCTCTCCTAGTGCCCAAGGTATGTAGACAAGCTAGAAGCTGTTGGACCAACTCCAATCAATCACAGCATCCTTGGCAGTTGTACTGTGTTCCTGTGGTCCATGAGGCCACTGGTAGCCCAGCTCCCGTGTCTGCCAGCTCTCAGCTGCCCTTGCTGGCAGCCAAAGGGGGGAGCTGCAAATTTGCAAGTGTGCGTCAAGTCACATCCACACAGATACATTTAAGTGAGCAGTCGTGTCTTACTCCCAAAGAATCCTGAGAACTTTGTGAAGGGTGCTGGGAATTGTAGCTCTGTGAGGGGTCCTCACAACATTCGGCACCCTTCATAAACTATAGTTTCCAGGACTGTGAGGGTGGGGAAGCCATGACTGTTAAATTGGTACAAGAGTGCTTTAAATGTTTAGTGCAGATAAAACCAAAATCTAAGTGATGCTAGGAAAAAGTTGAGAGCTTGGCAAAATGAGCGCAAAACCCTGAAAAATCATAATCTAATGTCTATCCATTGTATAATATTTGAATTTAAAGAAATTGGCCATTATCAATAACTGCATCTCTTTGCTTCTAAACTGAGTGTACCATTAACACATTTAAGTACTGTATTTCAAAGTGTAAAAATGTATGACTTACCACTTTCTTCTTGACTGCAGGATTATCTTTACTCTCACCATTACTTTCCTCTTTAATCTTCACTCCATCAATCTCCATTATGTTTTCTGTTGAAGACATGAAAAAGTTTTTGCAATTCTCTTAAAATCTGCTGGCAGGTATACTGCCACATGGGGAGATACGCAAGTCACATCAATTGCTGGAGGTTATTCAAAAATGTAAAAATTCAGAATAGAAGGCCTTGGTTTTGTGCAGCAAAAACCTCACACAAGTAGCTCCATCATTATACACAGCATCCAGGAACGGCATCTTTCAGGACCCTGTGGGTCCTGACTTTCATTTCAGGGGAAAAGGGGAGATTTATCTACATTTATAGATGGGGGGGGGGGGTAGAATATTTGACCTTGCCTGATATCAGAACATTGGACCATGCAGACACAGAAAGGACCACACTTCCTGCAGCTGCTGAGCAGAAGAAGGAAATTCAGCAGCTGGAGCTTGTCAATTCCCTTTCCTAAGGAACTATTAAAGATGCAGGAACCGGCTGTTCTTCAAGGGCTAAGGAAACTGAATGCCACATATTGATTTTAATTAACCAAATCTTCTATCGGTGTTTCACTGTGAGCCTCTAGTTTTTATGTAAGACTGGTGTGAGGAATCTTTGGCCTTCCAGATGTTGCTGAATTACAGCTCCCATCATCCTTGGTCAGGCACAGGCAAATTCGGCCCTTCAGATTTTTTGGCCTGCAACTCCCATGATTCCTAGCTAACAGGACCAGTGGTCAGGGATGATGGGAATTGTAGTCCCCAAACATCTGGAGGGCTGAGTTTGCTTATGCCTGTCCTTGGTCATTGGCTGTGCTTGCTGGGGCTTAATAGCAAAAGCTCTCCACACTTGCTGTGATGTATTAACATTGGGATAGTTGTGTGTGTGTATAATAGCAGCAGTTTTCAAACAGCGATTATTCAGAGTACCAAGAAATTCGATTCATATCCTAATTAAGCAGTGACGCATTTCTTTGCATCCTGGAAAGGAAGAATGCTTCATACAGTCGAAACCCCAGCAGGAATTAAAGTTGATGGCTCTAATTACAATGCTGAAGTTGTGTTAAAGCCAAGATGGCAGCACTGTTCTCCTGGAAAGGCAATCAAACATATGCTATCAGGGCTGCCCAAAAGCCATTACAATACGGTACTTAAGATTCATTATTATTCTATGGGATGGGAATGCCATCTGTGTAACACTTGAGAGATCCAGCCTATTGATATTCAGTTTAGTTCTGCACCAACCTTTAGCACCCAAACTTTATTAGCCAGATTAAATGGCAATATTTATGTATAAAATACTTTTGCTGTCTTCAAAGATAACATCCATATTATTACCAGGAACTAGAAACTTTACAAATTAGCGCATACAATCAACCTCAGTTGATATTAGAAGTTGTAGCTTGATCTCCTTTATGCCACAGTTAGGATGTCCTGTTCTGCTACCCCTTCAGTGCCGGATTTACGTATAAGCCAAGCAAGCTATAGCTTAGGGCCCCACTCCCTTGGGGGCCCCCCCCAAAATTAAAGAAAAACCTAAATCTGGCCCTGTATCCCTTGCCTTTCAAATGAGAGGTAGAGGTATTTTATTCTCTCACTGACATTAACGGGGCTCACTGTGTCTGCCTGGATCTGCCACTGCTCCTTCCCCGCCTCTGTCCTTGTACAATTAGGGATTTCAGATCCCACAGAGACCCAAGGCTTTACCAAGACTTCTTCACTAGGTGGAGCTGCCACATTCTGTGTGGAACTTCAAAGCAAGAAACAGAAAACCAGCAATGGATATTTCAATGTCTATGCATTGTTGGGATGCAGGTGGCGCTGTGGGTTAAACTACAGGGCCTAGGACTTGCCGATCAGAAGGTCGGCGGTTTGAATGCCCACGATGGGGTGAGCTCCCGTTGCTCGGTCCCTGCTCCTGCCAACCTAGCAGTTCAAAAGCACGTCAAAGTGCAAGTAGATAAATAGGTACCGCTCTGGTGGGAAGGTAAACGGCGTTTCCGTGCGCTGCTCTGGTTTGCCAGAAGCGGCTTAGTCATGCTGGCCACATGACCCAGAATCTGTACGCCAGCTCCCTTGGCCAGTAAAGCAAGATGAGCGCTGCAACCCCAGAGTCGTCCGCAACTGGACCTAACGGTCAGAGGTCCCTTTACCTTTATGCATTGTTAGCATATTCTAGAACACGCATAGGCAAACTTGGCCCTCCAGATGTTTTGGGACTACAATTCCCATCATCCCTGACCACTGGTCCTGTTAGCTAGGAATCATGGGAATTGGAAGCCAAAGACATCTGGAGGGCCAAGTTTGCCTATGCCAGTTCTAGAAGAAGTACTTTAAGCACCAACATCTTTATAACAGCCCTTTGAAGGCAGCCCTGTTTAGGGAAGTTTTTAATGTTTGATGTGTTTTATTGTGCTTTTAATATTCTGTTGGGATCCACCCAGAGTGGCTGGGGAAACTAGATGGGCAGGGTATAAATAATAAATTGTTATAATGATAATAATGATAATGATTAAAACACCTTCTTAAAGGCAACTTTGGCTGGAGTCCCTGGAAAGCCACCAGCACCAGTCAGCGCTGAGCTAGCTAAACAACTTGTCTGAAGGAAGCTTCCTAGAGTCATTGAGTGATAACTACTTTTGAGCAGTCTGCACTGCCCAGTCACAATGGCTAAAGGGACTCTCCCCCTGCCCCAGTGACTTGGGTATGGTACAATGGATAATGATCTGCAAAGTTCTTGTGCATGTGTGGTCACTATCCTTTTGGGGGTACAAACCACCAATAACTTCTTTTTATTAAATTTGTATGTCGCCCTTCATCCGAAGATCACAGGGCAGTTCACAACACAAAGATACAAAATGAGAACACAAAATTCACAATAAAACGACAATAAACCCATAACCCCCCTTCTGCAAGCTCATTATTAATTATTGTGTCAACACAACAGCAAATTCTCCTGAATTGCCATGAGTTACATCTAAGATCGTCTCAAGTGCAGACCCATAATATAACACATATTGTGATTGCAGTAAAAGGATTTGATACAAATTTCCTTATAGTAAAAAAATGTTGCTTGCTATGCCCAGTCTTAAATTTGATAATACATAAATTTATTCACAACACAATCCAGCCAGAGTGAAACACTTCAATATTCTCTCCATTTCATAGGTAGATAGCTAAGCACAGCACAGGGTCTAAATTGCTAAGCAATTGATTTAATAGGCCTTCAAAATCTCCCCTGATGACTGGTGCTGAGGACTGGCTGGCAGAACTACTAGAAATTCTATTCTACGAGTATTTGACACTTAAATGAAGGAATACCTTATATTCATTTAATAGCACGGGATGTGGGATATCTTTCTGTACTGAAGCTGTACATTTCCCCAAAAAGGATATACCAAGAGCTCAGGCCACAAGTTTCAATATAAGGAATGATTCCTACTCGAGAGTTGAAAAGAAAAAGGTGTATATTCTGCTAAGAATAACAGTTTGAAGCTAATAGTAAATTTAAACACAACGTGTAAGTACGATAGTTTTAAGGTAAAACGTTGAAGTACAGAAATAGTGTAGTTTCAAATATGCAGTGATATAGTATAAAGGTACATAAAATACCAGTACACAACAATTATTTTGTACAAGTCTCAATGGCAGTCAAAAGAAGTCCATATTATATAGAATCAGAATAAAGAATAAAGAATCAAATAGGGCCGAAAAGGAGTATCCGGAGTGTGAATCAGATGTACGACTCAGTAGTGGTGGACAGGGCCCTGTTTCGGAGTAAACGCCTTCTTCAGCTCAGTTTTTTGAGGACTATAAATCTGTTGGAAGTCTGTATCATTTAATTCTTTTATGTTTCTTTTTCGACATACGTCTTAGATAATGGAATGCTCCCAAGTTTTCTTGCGTTTCTCTGTGCGTACATTTCCCCAAAGCAAGTCATTGTGACCCAATAGCTCATTTGCTGCTTGCCAGATGACAACCAACCATTTCTCTTTCACTCCTTTTTTCTTTTTCCGTTTATCTTTTTATTTACACAGATAAAGACTGGACTCTCAGCAAGTTCACGGAGATCAAGCAGATAGCAACGAGGACATAACTTAATTATAAGGTGTTTCTTTTGTTCCAGATAATTTCATATCTAGAAAGCGATACTGGGTGATACCCAACTAAGTCATACAGATTGCAATCAATGGGCTTAAGTTCAATGACATAAACAGGTCGACTCTGAATATGACTTAGTTGGATATCACCTGATGTGTTTGTATTTCTGAATTTCAAGTTTTGTTTTAATCTTAATATTATTTTAAAAAAACACCAAAAGAAGCATGGAGCAGATTATTTTTTAGTAACATACTAAAAAACAAACTACTATTTAAAAAAATCTTCTGCAATTGAAATTACGGTAACTTGTTATCTTTAAGTAGGTTCTTTCTGATTTTTACAATTTCTGCAGGAATAGAGCAAACATAAATAAATAAGAATCATTGAATCAAAGCGGTGGAAGGGACTCTAAAGCTTATTAGTTCAGCTCTCTGCACTGCAGAAATCCCCACTAAAGCATCCATGACAGATGGAGAGATTTTTTTTAAAAAAAGACAGTATTCAAACTTACAGAATGTAGCACAGTATTTATTTGTCTTTTTAAATGCATGTACTACTCTTCAGCAGTGCTTTTGGGGAGGTTCAAATGATTTTTTAAAAACCACCTCATACACATCTACTCAGAAGTAAGTCCTACTGAGATCTCCCAGGTTGCAGAGTTAAAAGCCTAGAAGCACTGAAGTATTTGAAGTTGAAATATAGCTTCTGTTGGCATTAGGCAAGCCTCTCTCGGAAAGGAATTCCACAATGGGGCACTAATACCAAAAAAGGGCTCTCAGATCACCACCCATCTCCCTTAGATTGACGGGGGCCTCTGAAGACTTCAGTTCTCAAACAGGTTGACGTGGGAGTAAATATCATTTCAGATACTTGGGCCTCAAGTCATGCAGGGCTTTTAAAGGTAAGCATCAGAGCTTTTGATTGTGCTCAGAAAACAGCACATATTTTGGCAGCACAGTTCATAACATTGTGACTTGTTTTTCTTTATCACTTTGAAAGGTGCTACTGCTTGAAAAGGCAAAGTGGAAAGGCACAGGCACCCCCCCACCCCCCATGTTGCATTTTGTGTGTTTTGGTCAATCTTTAATTGTCAGAATAATGCGCTCAGTCCATCATGATTAGAGGTTTTGCCTATAAGTACCTAATAAAGCCGGGGTTGTTCTTTGCTCACCTGCTGGGATTACAGTCTGGCTAAAAGTTATAAATGGGAGCCAGACAAAGTTCCATCTTGTGCATCTTGTTGACTTTTTTCTCAAAAACCAACAACCATTTACTTTTAAAGAAGTTTATTATAGGATTATTAGGTTCTATAAGAGAGTTGTAGCAAAAGTCAACAGGAATCTCTTTGTTTCAGTCTTCCCTGTACAGAATGGAATCTACTTGACTGCTCAATTGCGTATTTTTGGAAAGGAAATGCATAGTTACTCCTGATCACCCACTCCAGTAAATATTTCCCTTTCACTGCAGTTTATTTGAACTGTGCGATTAAATTACAACCACAAGGTTTTAAAAATCCGACAAATTAAAGCATATTTCTCTAGCCTTCTCTATGCTTAGAGTCTTTGGGCATAATAAGTTGAAAGTTGGTTTCAATGCAGCAATTAAACTTGTATTTAAATCTCTCCTTTAAAATGTTTTGATTTTAGCCTTTTGCTACATCTGTGCTTTTCCATTGTTTAATCATCTTCACCAGGAAGCTGAACTCTTTGAAGTAATTGAAGGTGTATTATTACCAACACAAATACCAAATGCAATCTGGCCAAACTCTATGGGAACTCCTATTTATCTGAATGGAGGAATTAGGGTGGAGCAATATTTTAAGTGGGTGGATGTTTGCAAAATGGTTCTGGTCTGGTCCTTCCTGGAATGCCACTTACATGAGGTAGAGCTGGAAGATTTCGGACTGACATATCACCTGTGCTGTCCCACAAGTGTCCAGTTTGTTTCCTCACATTTCACATTTACATGAAACCACGGGGGAGATTGTCTGGAGATATGGAGAGTCATGTCACCAGCATGGCACACAGCTCTGATTCTGGCAAGGCTGTTATCTTGAACTTCAAAAGGTGACTGCAATTTGGAACTAATGAATTACAATTCATCAAGAGGTTTGACGCTATCTCCTATGGAATAACTGACAAAATGGATTTTTAACAAATGACACTACATGTGTTAATTGGTCTACCAATGCCAGGATGTCTGGGTTATCCACAAAACAGTCATTAAGTTTGGCGTCCTTTTGTTTTGGCTTCCAGTGCCAGGTAAAGACAATTTTGTTCAGGTGTTGCTGTGTTTTTTAAATTGTCTGTGGTATTTTAAGCTGGGTGATGTTTAAAATTATCTCCCAAGCTGTGTGCGCTTTTAATGGTTTATATTTTGATATTTTTTTTCTTTGATGGTTAGCTGCCTTCTGCTTTGGTGAATGAACACATTGGATATAAATTACTGAAATAAACAAGTATGGTGAATTAGCTGCATGCATTAAACACACAGCTTCCAAAAGTGATTTTCTTTTGGAACAGTTAACAAAGGCAGTGCACTTCTTTCCAGTTGTAGTAGACATGTTTTATAACGACAGGTGCTTACAATAGACAAAAAGGTGACCGTTCGCAATTTATTAAACTGAGTTTGCTTCATTGATTTTGGTACAACAAGAGTGAAAACAAATTATGGGTATAAGTAATTAAAAACCTTTCAAGAAAAACTGTACTATTAGCAACCAATAAATAGGACAATTCCTACTCTCATATTTTAGATTTTTAAAAAAGAAAGAAAGGAAAACCCTCACATGTGTGTGTTGTGTACCAAAACTTTTAAGTGATTTTGATGAAAAGTTTCTTCATAAGAAAAAAAGAGATTCTGCAGAGTATGCTTATTAGTAAAACATCTTTAAATTTTTACACATTATTGACAAAATAGATTTTCATCAATGTATATCTATAAGTTAACCTGAAATAAGCAAGAACACAAATCAGGGAGGAAAAAACAAACTTGAAGGTATGCTGGATAATACTTACAGTGCTCAAAAGGTGTTCCTGCCTTTAGTCACTGCTTGGAATTAAGTCACAGTCTAAAGAGCACTCATATAAGTCGCAGAGACGGAAGGGGAAAAAAACCCTGATGTGATTTAAAAAATGACTAATCAATCATTAAACCCACCTATTCCCACCTGCCACTTTCCCTTTTGTTGGCGTTAGTGAATGGTGAATCATTAACTTCAGCTGTATCTCCTAATAAGATCAACCAATATTTTTGTAAATCAGCATCACAAACATATGAGGAAATGTTTCCTATTGTTCAGTCCATAAATCTTGCCGAGAGGCCATTTAGAAATACAATTGTTTACTCTGGCCCTGCTCTTTACTAATAGCTTCCTCTCAAGAGACTCTTTCCTGCCAGCTGTGTGATCATCTCAAATTTGCCATTAAATTGGTCACCAGTGTTGGTTATTGGACAGAAACAAGACTTTCCAAAGGAATGGGAAATGGCCTTCTAATGGGACAAGGTGTATGGTAACGGGCATTATTAAATAAAAGGCGTAATAGAAACAGAGCAAAATAATACCATATAAACATAATAAATTGTCAAGTTCTTGGTCTTAGCATATGGTCAAGAATTTTAATATTATTTCCTTGGGGTGAAGTTATATTAATCCTTGGGGTCAAAAGGAGTTGTAGCTTTCAACGGATTTTTTTTTTAATGAAAATTATCAAGTGGAGGTTGGGTCCATAAGCAAGAAAGAAGAGGACGGGGAGTGCATAACCTTTCCCTCTGGGTCTTCCTGATCAAAATTGACTCTGTCGAGCTCCTGTTCTCCCTTCAAGGGAATAGACACAGGGAACCACCTCTTTTTTCCTCCTTCATGGAGAAAGCAGCATGTGGAGGATAAAACGGGGGTAACCATCATGTATGCAACCCAGAGACTCTGGCACTTACAAATGCAACACACCGTAGTCCAAGGACTAAGTACCACTATCAAAAATTACACACAATTTTCCACCCCGAGAAAATCATTTTAACTTTTCAAAAATATATCATTGAAAGAAGCACTGAGCCTCTATTTTTTGGGGGGGGGCAAAGCTTTGGAACTCTTTTTAGCTATACAGGACCATTTTGCTGTCCTCCCTGTCATCTATTCCATCAGTCAAGGCATTTAGAAGCAAAAACAGCACTTGCCTCCACTTAGCATTCAAGTTATTCTGAACTTAAACCAGGGGAAGGGCCTCTCTCCTGAAAATACTCTGGAATGGCATGCAGCTCAGATCCCTCTACCCCGCTCCATCCAGCAGCTGGTGCAGCTTTTGAAGAGCGAAAACAGGGAAATGGTTAATGCAGAGTTTTGTTGCAACACATGCACAAGCCATCTATTTTTCTTAGCAAGTAAAGCCTAGCTAAGTATTTATTACAGAAAGAGACTCACTGTGTCTGCGGTTGCAACCTTCTCTTTCTTACAAGCTCACAAAAGAAATACTAAGCAAAGCAAGGAAGGGCAAAATGGCTCAAAGTAGCAAACACTCACTGGCTATGAGAATGTGCTAAGAGCTGCAAGGAGGCAAAGTCTTCAAGAAAACAGCTTTGAGCAGTGGCACAACGTGGGTTGCTAGTGCCCGGGGCTGCACAGAGGGGGCAGGTACGAAGTATTCATTTGCATTCAACTGCCTAATGGCGTCCACATCACCAGGTGATCACAGAGATAAGAAGAGTCGTTCCACTATCACTTTCTGGTTCACATGGAGAATCTGTTTTCAACTGAGCCCAGTGACAGAAGCACACAGCTGCACATAGCTGGTGTTGAAATTTTGCATTGCCTAACAATTTTGTGTCTGGGACAACCGCCCCACTGGCTCTGAGCAGTGCCACAACCAACCCTAACTTTGCCCAGTACAAATCATATATTGCGTGCCCCACCCCCATATTGCAATCCTTGTATATTTAAGTTAGAAGCATGAGAGTAGATTAAAATAAGTTACAACCAGAGGCAACTGGGAACATTTTAACTTGGCAAGGTTAAAAATTGCAGCCCTGCACTTTATCATAATAGGGTATGTACAGCACTCATATAGGAACGTGTGCCATAACAGATATCCAGAGTCCCATTGTACATCTATGGATTCAGGAAGAGCTTCCATGTTAAAGGGCGGAAGTTTGATTTTCACACAAGATTGACCTTTGTTTAGAAAGTAAGCCATACCATTCTGAAGAAGTGTGCATGCACACGAAAGCTCATACCAAGAACTAATTTAGTTGGTCTTTAAGGTGCTACTGGAAGGAAAAAATTTTTTTGTTTTGACTATGGCAGACCAACACGGCTACCTATCTGTACATATAACCTAAGTTTTTGAACCCATTTATTTATTAGTACCTACCACTTTAAAAAAGAGACGCGGGTGGCGCTGTGGGTAAAACCTCAGCGCCTAGGACTTGCCAATCGCATGGTCGGCGGTTCGAATCCCTGCGGCGGGGTGTGCTCCCGTTGCTCGGTCCCAGCGCCTGCCAAACTAGCAGTTTGAAAGCACTCCCGGGTGCAAGTAGATAAATAGGGACCGCTTACTAGCGGGAAGGTAAACGGCGTTTCTGTGTGCTGCTCTGGTGCCAGTTTGCCGGAGCAGCTTCGTCACGCTGGCCACGTGACCCGGAAGTGTCTGCGGACAGCACTGGCTCCCGGCCTCTAGAGTGAGATGAGCTAAACAGTAGGGAGCTAAACAGTACAAACTGAGAGCATTTGCAGATGATCTAGTTTTAACTTTACAAGAGCCAGACACTAGTACGAGAAGAGTTTTAGAGTTAATACAAGTATTTGGTCAAGTAGCAGGCTTTAAGCTGAACAAACAGAAAACGAAAGTATTGGATAAAAATTTAACAAGTGCAGAAAGAGAGAAATTTCAGAGTGATACTGGTTTATCGGTAGCAAAGAAGGTGAAATACCTGGGGATAAATTTGACATCCAAGAATGTGAATTTATTTAAAGATAACTATGAGAAATGCTGGGCAGAAGTGAAAAAAGATTTAGAAATATGGTCAAGTCTGAGACTTTCCTTGTTAGGCCGAATTGCTGTTATTAAGATGAATGTTTTGCCGAGAATGTTATTTTTGTTTCAAACATTGCAGATTGTGGACAAAATGGATTGTTTCAAGAGGTGGCAAAAAGATATATCTAGATTTGTCTGGCAGGGCAAAAAGCCCAGAATAAAATTTAAGATACTAACTGACGCAAAAGAAAGAGGGGGGTTTGCCCTGCCGGACTTAAAATTGTACTATGAATCAGCGGCTTTTTGCTGGCTGAAAAACTGGCTGCTTCTTGAAAATACAGATATTTTGGATTTGGAAGGGTTCAATAATAGATTTGGCTGGCATGCATATATATGGTATGACAAGGTTAAGATCCACCAAGGTTTCAAAAACCATATTGTTAGAAAAGCCCTATATAATGTATGGATTAGGTATAAAGATTTGTTGGAAAACAAAACACCCAGGTGGTTGTCACCGATGGAAGCTAAGGAAGTGAAAAAATTAAATATGGAATCCAAATGGCCGAAATATTGGGAAATCATAGAGTATGAGGAGGGAAAAGTTAAATTGCAGAGTTATGAGAAATTGAAGTCCAAAGTAAGAGACTGGCTTCATTACTACCAGATAAATGAAGTTTTTAAACAGGACAGGAAAATTGGCTTTCAGGTGGAGAGGTCGAAGTTAGAAACAGAGCTTTTGGAACCCAGTACTAAGAATTTGTCAAGAATGTATAACTTGCTGTTGAAATGGAACACACAGGATGAGATGGTTAAATCAGCTATGATTAAATGGGCACAAGACATTGGTCATGACATTATGTTGGCTGACTGGGAACAGTTATGGACCACCAGTATAAAGTTCACGGCATGTAATGCCTTAAGAGAGAATATTATGAAAATGATTTATAGGTGGTACATGACTCCAGTCAAGCTTGCAAAAATTTATCATTTGCCCAATAACAAATGCTGGAAATGTAATGAAACTGAAGGTACCTTTTATCACCTTTGGTGGACATGCCCAAAGATTAAGGCTTTCTGGGAAAGGATTTATAATGAAATGAAAAAGGTGCTTAAATGCACTTTTGTGAAGAAACCAGAAGCCTTCCTCTTGGGCATGGTAGGCCAATTGGTGTCAAAGAAAGATAGGACGTTTTTTATGTATGCGACAACAGCAGCAAGAGTACTTTTAGCAAAGTACTGGAAGGCACAAGAACTACCCACACTGGAAGAATGGCAGACGAAGGTGATTGACTACATGGGACTGGCTGAGATGACCGGCAGAATCCGCGACCAAGGGAAAGAGACGGTGGAAGAAGATTGGAAGAAATTTAAAGTTTATCTTAAGAACTGTTGTAAAATTAATGAGTGTTAAAATGTTTTGAGTAATGCAAAATAGAATTGCAGCGATAAACAATTGGACATGAGAAAAAGGATTTAAAGGAATTGCCATAAGTAATTAAAACTAGGGGTTGCTGGAAAGATTTAAAACAGGGATGCAGAAAAAGGAGGTATGGGGAAGTCGTTGAAAGAAGGCTTAAGGAAAAGAAGGTTAAGAAATTATACGTGTTTATATGTTTGTTTGTTTTTGTATTGTTTTATATTGTCTTTTAATATGTGTTGGAAAATTAATAAAAATTTATTAAAAAAAAATAGAGTGAGATGAGTGCACAACCCTAGAGTCTGTCAAGACTGGCCCATACGGGCAGGGGTACCTTTACCTTTACCTTACTTTTAAAAAAACCTAAGCAAACACACTTTTAAAATACAAGGAACGCTTGCTTCCAGGTGCATGCAGTTTTCCTCCACAAGAAAATCAATTTAACTTTTCATTATCCAAAGTACTTTCTCCTCAAAATTAGAAGAAGAAAATATTCCAACCAGTAGAGCAAAATGAGTGTTTCATTTGAACCAGAATGCAGTAGAGCATAGCAGAACAAATTTACAATGGGTGACTCGGTCCTGAAGATGTGGCATAACCTCTGCTCATGTGCAGAGTATATTACACCAGAATAAACACAATCAGTTTCTTTCAGGTTTGAAGAAGGGTGTGGAGTGTGATACCTGGGCAGGCACAGATCCAAAACTTTTCATTTTATAAATTCATCAACAAACTCACAAAAAAGCAAGCAAGAAACAATTCTTTTCCATCACACATTCAAGATATTCTGAACTTAAGCTTGCTGGAGCCAGATCAGAACACAAATTTTCTGAAAATATTGTGGCAAATGTTTTGTAATTGCACGTAGGTCAGATGAACCTGCCTGCTGCACCAACGCGGCTGAGTGAATACCCAAAAATGGTTAATACACAATTTGTTGCATACTCATATACAAGCCACCCACCACTTCCTCCACTCCAAATTCAGTTCACAGAATAAATGCAAATCAATTAAGTTTTTAAAAACATAGATAATGATTCTCACTATGTCCACTGTTGCTTGTTTGCTTACACTTTCTCTCTAGCAAGGTCCAAAACAAATACTTTTTTTAAAAAACCTCCTCAAAATAGAAAACACTCCATGATCTGCAATACCAAAACATGCTAAAAGTTATGAGGGGATGTGATCTTCAAGGAAACAGCTCTGAGCCTGCTCATGGCACAGGGCTGTTCTTCCAGGTTCTCAAGCAGCTTCTCCTAATCTAGGGCTACCAGACGTCCCCGGTTCCTGGACACAGTCCTTGGACTTGCAAATCTGTCCCCGGACAAATTTCGTCCCCAGAATGTCCCCAGATCTGCAAATCCCAGGAAACATGGCAGTAGCAGCCTCAGCAGCCTGGAGACAGCCTGGTAGCACAGTCGGCTCTGGCTGGCTTCAGGAGCTGCTCGCTGCCGTGGTGCCCGCCATTTTCCCTGCGCCATGGCAGCAAGCAGCTCCTGAAGAAGAAGAAGAGTTTGGATTTGATATCCCACTTTATCACTACCCGAAGGAGTCTCCAAGCGGCTAACATTCTCCCTTCCCTTCCTCCCCCACAACAAACACTCTGTGAGGTGAGTGGGGCTGAGAGACTTCAGAGAAGTGTGACTGGCCCAAGGTCACCCAGCAGCTGCATGTGGAGGAGCGGGGAAGCGAACCAGTTCACCAGATTACGAGTCCACTGCTCTTAACCACCACACCACACTGGCTCTCCGTGTGAAGCCAGCCAGAACCAACTGCACCACCAGGCTGGCCCCTCCTGGGCAAGGCCCATCCGCCCGTGACTCCTGAGCCTCCCCTGATCTGTCAGAACAAAGGGGGGAGGGGCAGGAGATCAGGGAAGGCTCAGGAACCATGGGCAGGCGGTGCACCATTGCCCAGTTTTTTGAAAAGAACTCTGCGCATTTATGTTTCACAGGGTGCGAAAGAAGGGCTTTGCACCTTTATACAATATGCATGTGTGCTTGGGCCCAGGGTCTGTTGCCCCCCCCCCCACTACTGACTCCCTGTTGCTACTCAGCTTTAAAGGGGGAAAAAAGTGTCCCCGGATTCATTGAAAAAATTCTGGTAACCATATCCTAATCTGATATTAGGGGATGCTGGATCCTTCTCCTAACAGCAGAGGGAGTTGGAGCTCACCCAGCAGCGACTGAAAAGCCAGCAGCCCTCCTCCTAGTCAATAACTCCAAAAAGCCTCAAAATCAAATGTCAGCCATATGGTTCTTCTTCTTTGCCATAGCTATGCTTTGGGGTTAGAATTGGCTGTGGGGTGCAGAGGTCTGAGAGAACAGGAGGTTAGCAATGTTTGAGACGCATGAAAACCTCTGGACTTGTTTATTTTTTAAAAAAATCAGAACAGCAAAATTGGATCTGCAATTGGAAGTCAGGAATGGAAAGGGTTAAGCAGCTCTTTCTCAAATCATTCCTCCACTAAAGCTGAACTCCCCCACATCCTTCCTTATGTAGGTTGTTTCGCTAGAGAGGAGCGTTCCTCATGTGTTGTGCAGAAATACACTGGTTTATTTCATTGAAATTTACTGCCCTTTTTCTTAAAATTCCCAAGAGTCATGTCTAGCTAGCAGTACACAGTGGGCAAATTTATTTCTAATTTATTTCATTTCCCCTTTCAACTAAAGCGCAAAATAGTTGTAGTTGGAATACGTAGCATGCCGTGCTTTTCAAAGCAGAATAAGGCCCTTAGAAATGCATGACTCATACACTTTCATCAACCTAATAAACCTAAATTTATTCTTGAATGCCAGAGAATAGAATAAAGAACTTCATTCTTTTCTTCCAAAACAACTTCCTTTCTCCCTCACTGCTGATCTAATCTTATACTGCCTAATTGAGGCCATGACCTTGCATTCTATTGCATTGCAGAATGTGAGTTTCCCCTATAAAAAATGTCTGACATAATGCTTGATCAGCTCTAATAAAATGCATGTACACATCAATGAGTGTTCCCTTTCCTTTGTTGAAGAGTGTGTAGGAGGAAGCAAGCTGAAATTCAGCTTCAGCTATGCTAGGTAAAACAAAACAATCCTCCTCTCTCTCCCAAAACCAAAGTATCCTACATTAATAATAATAGGGACCTATCCCTGGGATATCCCTGGGATTGGTGCTGGAGGAGATTCTTGAGAGTCCCACGGACTGCAAGAAGATCAAACCTATCCATTCTTAAGGAAATCAGCCCTGAGTGCTCACTGGAAGGGCAGATCCTGAAGCTGAGGCTCCAAGACTTTGGCCACCTCATGAGAAGAGAAGACTCCCTGGAAAAGACCCTGATGTTAGGAAAGATGGAGGGCACAAGGAGAAGGGGGTGACAGAGGACGAGATGGTTGGACAGTGTTCTCGAAGCTACAAACGTGAGTCTGACCAAACTGCGGGAGGCAGTGGAAGACAGGAGTGCCTGGCGTGCTCTGGTCCAGGGGGTCACGAAGAGTCAGACACAACTTAACGACTAAACAACAAAAACAACAACAATCCCTGGGATACAGTTTTTGGATTCTAAAATTATATAACTGAATTCCACTGTGACCTGGCAATTCTCAAGGACCAAGCACAGTTATGTCTTGAGAGATCATGTGCTAGTTTACACCTGCACGCAGATATCTTAATTTCTCAGCACTTGATAAGTGCCATTGGGAGGTGTGAACTGGCCTAACAAGAAAACATTCAGTTTCAGGCAATATGAGCATTTCATCCAAGGTGTTGTATGTGTCATGGCTCTTTTGCATATGCAAGCCATATCACTTGACATTGCAGGCAGCAGGAAAGGAGATTCAGATGTAACCAATAATTTTTAAAAACAGTAACATAGAAGCGATTTGTGGTTACAGAGTCTGTGTTCACATTACTGCCTTAAAAGGCAGGTGGTGCTGTGGTCTAAACCACTGAGCCTCTTGGGCTTGCGAATCAGAAGGTCAGTGGTTTGAATCCCTGCAACAGGGTGAGCTCCCGTTGCTTTGTCCCAGCTCCTGCCAACCTAGCAGTTCGAAAGCAGGCCAGTGTAGCAGACAAATAGGTACCGCTCCGGCAGGAAGGTAAACGGCATTTCTGTGCGCTGCTCTGGTTCGCCAGAAGCGGTTTAGTCCTGCTGGCCACATGACCCATAAAGCTGTCTGTGGAGAAACACCGGCTCCCTCAGCCTGAAAAGCAAGATGAGCGCCGCAACCCCACAGTCGCCTTTGACTGGACTTAACCTAAACCCTTTTTAGAACAACAACAACACATGACTGCCTTAAAACACAGCTTGGTTCTATTCTCAATTAGGAGATGGGGGAAATACATCAAAAATCAGTACAAGATAGATGCAGCATAGAGCCATAGATATGGATTGTGGCTAATGTCATGTGTGCACCACTTGGGAGCGCACTGGATGCAGAAGCTGATCTTCCAGGTGGAATGCAATCCTGCCCAGAACAGGCTGAACAGCACTTCCCACTCTGGACAAACCACCAGCCTACAGCAACTCTATCTTGTATGGACTGAAATTCAGATTATTGCTCTCCACCCTGTCAGTTCCCTAATGCAGACAATGATTCAGCACTTCCAGAGCTTTGCCTGAGTTTGAGGTTTTTTTTAAGGGAAACTAAAAGAGAGAGAGAAAGAAATAGTGGTGTGTTTCTGCAGAATACTGATGGCTCTTTCCTCCAAATTGTTGGATGACCTCACTGAGGGGCTTCATGGAGATGTGAAATAGCACGGGAGTCAAGCCAGAATGCTGTGGAACATCATAAGATAACTGCCATAGGGCAGAGGAATGCAGCGTCATATTGGAACCCTGCCGATAATCAAGATGGGAACTGGAGGTACTGCTTTGTAGCGGTCCTGTTCCTATCTTGATTATTGGCAGGGTTCCAATATGACGCTGAATTCCTCTGCCCTATGGTAGTTATCTTACAAAGCAGTGCCTCCAGTTCCCATCCTGATAGGAAACTATGGGTAATGAGTCTGAATGCCCCTAAGAGATCCAAACGAATAAGGACACACAGTTCTGGCACCTCTCAGGTGGGTGCCATTGTATTATAAGAGAACAAGAGAGGCGTTCAGGGTGAGTTCCACACCCCTTTTCCTATAAAAATAGCACTGGACATGCACACCCAGATGTATATCTACCCACAATGGCTATGCACATTTATTTATTGGAATACTTGCATACCTTTTTCCAACCAAAGTTTTCAAAGTGGTTTACAAAGGTGACTTGCAAGCAGGTTTGAATAAAGTTGGGGTTTGTTTTTTTTTACATTCTCAGCAGAGATGGGGTTCTGCATCTGGATCCACCCTGGAGCAAAGGAAGAGACTCCTTCAGCTGATGCTTGCCTGCTCTGGCTTTTGTGGCCTCCGTGGGAGGCGGGGACAATGAGCAACTCCGTGCCCCAGGTCGGATTGTCTGTGTCAGGCGGGCAGGGCAGGGCTGTTGCTGCTATCAGCTGTGATACCAGTCAGCTGATTTGACGGCAGTTAGAATACTCATGAAGACAGGAGTGCCTGGCGTGCTCTGGTGCATGGGATCACGAAGAGTCGGACACAACTGAACGACTAAAATACTCTCAAGATGGACCTGGTGAATTTGTCATCCTCCCTCACCAAGGCCAGTGGAGGTTCTGGCCACCTTCTCCAAGAGCAGTCTTCCTTCAAAGTTGTCATGTGCTGATTTCATTGCCACATCTAGGCAGTTGCAAATCACTGGCCCAGATCCTCCAAGTGCCCCTATTTTCTAGGGACAGTCCAGGATTTACAGAAGCCGTCCCAGTTTCTGATTTGATCCTGGAATGCCCTGCTTTTCCTTAAAGGTAAAGGTACCCCTGACCGTTAGGTCCAGTCGCAGACGACTCTGGGGTTGCGAGGCTCATCTCGCTTTACTGGCCAAGGGAGCTGGCGTTTGTCCACAGACAGTTTTCCGGGTCACGTGGCCAGCATGACTAAGCTGCTTCTGGCAAACCAGAGCAGTGCACGGAAACGCCATTTACCTTCCCGCCGGAGGGAAGACTTTGGGTGATGAGTCTGAATGCCACTGAGAGAGCCAAATGAATAAGGATACACAGTTCTGGCACCTCTCAGATGGGTGCCATTGTATGATAAGAGAAAAAGAGAGGTGTTCAGGGTGAGTTCCAGCACCCACTTTCCTATAAAAATAGCACTGGACATGCACACCCAGATGTATATCTACCCACAATTTATCTACTTGCACTTTGACATGCTTTCGAACTGCTAGGTTGGCAGGAGCTGGGACTGAGCAACAGGAGCTCACCCCATTGCGGGGATTCGAACCGCCGACCTTCTGATCGGCAAGCCCTAGGCTCTGTGGTTTAGACCATAGCGCCACCCACATCCCCCCTGCTTTTCCTTAGGACATCCCTATTTTCACCAGAGAAAAGTTGGAGGGTATGGAGTTATGTGACCCCTGGAGCCATCTGAGGGCAGCCCTGTATAAGGAAGTTTTTTAATGTTTAATGTTTTATTATCCTTTTATATATGTTGGAAACCGCCCAGAGTGGCTGGGGCAACCTAGTCAGATGGGTGGGGTATAAATAGTAAAATTAAAGTAATATTATTATGGAATAGAACATCCATGTTTTTCATCATAGAAATGTTGAAGGTTATGCTGGCCAATTAATAGGCAAAAGTCCAATCTATTCTGGAAATTTTACACAAAACATTGCAAAGAGCAGATTATGTCGTCTCCTCAATTTCATCACATTGGTCTCCTTAAAATCATAAAATGACTTTGCAGTCATGTAGAGCAATACTATGAATGACTATTCTGAAGTGAGGCCCAGTGAGTGCTACCTACTCCTTAAGTGTGCCTAGAATAGCAGCCTTAAATATTAATTTCATTAGTTATTACAGTTGCTTCAAACAGCTTCTCTAGCAAGATTGCGGAAAAGGAAATCTAAATGTTTGTTTGGGGAATATATCAGTGGTAAAGTTTAGCAATGTATTTTGCATTTCATGGAAGCGTGGTTAAAATCAGTTAATTATTAACCTCTTCCATACTTGTGGTTGCTGATTTCATTATTCCTGTCTTCTGAGTAACATAGATGTTTTTGAAGTATTGCACACTCGGGTGATTTCATCCTACAGTTCTGATGTCTAAATACTGCATTACCTCACTGGATTCCTCCAACCGTATGTGACGACCTGCCTACCTATTTTCTCCCCACACCAACCACAGAATCGCAAGGAGGAATATTTTATTACGTAGCTTCCTCTTTTCAGCATAGCACCAAAGGCCAGAGAAATTGCCTTGGCACATCTCAAGCTATTTCCAGCTAGGGATGCAGGAGGAATTTGGTTCACTTCACGTTAATGCAAATCAACTTAATCTGCACTTCCCAAAACAATATGAAAACTGGAACACAGCCACACTTCAAAATATGCACTTATCCAAAGTTTATGATACAGTTCTTCAATCAAAAAAATGTTTTCAAAAACGCATATATTGAGGTAAAATATTCCTAAAAAAATGCATATCCTAGTAAAGCAATATACAAAAATATTGGGCAAATTGCTTGCAAAAATGTTACTGGGGAGCTGGGTACACCACTTGTACACCTGATTCTTCCACCTCAAATCAGACCTCAGTTATACATGAAGCAAGGCTTTGATTTCTTTCTTTCTTTCAGAAAGAACAGAGCGTGACTGAAAGCAAGAGATGGATTTCATCTCTTGCTTTCCATCATTAGCAATGCCACTGCCACCAGGTATTTTAAAAAATGCAAAGCACAGGCCCATG
This sequence comes from Podarcis raffonei, assembly GCF_027172205.1. Taxonomy (NCBI): domain Eukaryota; kingdom Metazoa; phylum Chordata; class Lepidosauria; order Squamata; family Lacertidae; genus Podarcis; species Podarcis raffonei. The sequence goes on from NC_070610.1 coordinate 3,447,978, forward strand.
AAAGACATTTGCTTCTGGGAAAATTAAAATGACCTGTGGCTGGGGGAATACTTTGCTCAGCCACTTTGCACACGAAGTAAAAATAGATATCAAAAATAAAATGGGGGGAGGAGGCAGGAGATCCGGGATTCAGGGTAACAGGCCTGGGGCCCCTAGGCTAGAAGAAGAAGAAGAAGAGTTTGGATTTGATATCCCGCCTTTCACTCCCTTTAAGGAGTCTCAAAGCGGCTAACATTCTCCTTTCCCTTCCTCCCCCACAACAAGCACTCTGTGAGGTGAGTGGGGCTGAGAGACTTCAAAGAAGTATGACTGGCCCAAGGTCACCCAGCAGCTGCATGTGGAGGAGCGGAGACGCGAACCCGGTTACCCAGATTACGTGACTACCGCTCTTAACCACTACACCACACTGGCTACCCGCTAACAACACTAAAATTTGCACATGGAAGTGAACCAGCATGAACTGGAGGGTGGTTACCTGCTTGCAATTGCATGGAGAGTTCAACATAGAAAAAACTGCAGCCAGATTCAGTTACTGTGAAGGGAAATGCATTCTGTAGCCATCCAGACACATACTATCCCTTGGCATGAGCACATGGTCATGTGGGCGCCTGGAGAGCAGGTTACAACACCTGCGCTACTCACAGGGTATTTTGCTGCTGTGTCACACCGAACGAAGCCATGCTTTGATCTAGTGCATTGTGTGAAATCAAAGCTCATGGTTTAGTTCTCGCCGGACTAATCACACTCTGTAACCACACCTTGCCCTATAGGTTACAGCTCATTCTGCCTAGAATAGCTGGACCACGAGCCAAACCATAGCCTAGCTCAGAACAGTGTGGCAGCAAAAGAGCTGGGGGGGAGTCAAGCAGATGTGATCTCTGCTCTTGGGGGCTACACCTTTGTGCTAAGCCATGGCCTGCTGGTGCATGATGCGCAAAGTAGGCACCCGCCCTGTAAACTAATATACCTCTCCATCTTGGCCTAGATGAGATCAAACATTTATGATTTATCATTTATGATGGGGCCAGCCTATGGCCCTCTAGGCATTGTTGAACTGCAGTTCCCATCAGGTCCGGTCATAGGAGCCAACTTCTGGGGGCTGAGGCCCCTTCGCCCTCCCCAATAATATATTTGAGGGGGCAGCACCCAAAAGTTGCTGGGCATTGCCATTCAAATGGTGTGTGCGCACCACACTATTCAAGCTGGTTCCCCTGAGTCAGGAATGGCTGGAGTTGTATGTAGGTGGAGGACACAGGTTTCCCACAACTGATCCAAAATGTCCATCTACTGAAAACAGTGGGAGCCTATTAATTAATTATTATTCACTTTTATGCCCACCTTAAAATATTGCTGCACTTGATTGTGTTATCACATTTAACAACTCTCTTTTCTGACTGCATTCTTCTCTGATTCATTTGCATGTATATTTTCCAGTTAACTAGAAAACCTCAAGCAAAGTCAAGTGTCCCGGATGTGATTTGACAGGCCACAAAGTCAAATAAACTGAGAAGGGGAAGGAGTCAGTAGGTACATGAGATATTGTTATGTGAATCTCTGAGCGGTGAGAGACTTCAGGGGTGCCAGCACTGACCCAGCCTTCAGTTTCCTTGAAATCAAGGCCACTGGAGACTGTGGTGACTTATGATCGTTGGTTTAATTTACACACATCTACATCCTGAGCATCAGATGGCAGGGCTTACAGCGTTAACATGCCAAAGTATCTTGGTTCCTCATTAGGTTTCCAGAGAGGCCCCCTCAAAGCCATGGGTTTGGTTTCTGCACAGAGAGCAAGGGAAGTCTCTGCTGAGCCCCTGACCCATTGCTCTCCTGCCCCTAAAAGGACGTCGCCTCTAGCCAGGTGGGGTGGAGTGGGGAGACTCATCCCCTCCAACTGGAGGGAAATAGTTGGAAAGTCACACGGGTTAAGTAAGAACGTTGTGTACTATATAAGTTTTACTTCTGACTATTCTGCGGTTGAGAGGCCCTACCTGCCTGAGGAGGGGGAAAGGGGTGAGATCTTGCTAGCTGCTTTAAGTACCAAGTAATGCTTTCCTGGATGAAACCGGTGTTCTAGCTCCATAGTTCCTAGGCCCAATTTTTGTACTGAAACGGCCTTCGGCACATAGCTGTCAACAGTCCCTTATTTGGCGGGAAACTCCCTTATCCCAGCTCCGTGTCCCGCTGCTGTCCCTTATTGATGATGTCCCTTAAATTTCCTGGGTTTCAAAGGAAGCAGCTCCTCTCCCTCCCTCCCTGCCGGCCAGGGAGGAGGGAGGCTCCAACTGTGCTGCTTGGCTGCGTTGCTCACCCAATAAGGAGTCTAAGAACGACTGGGGGGTGGGGTGGAGCTTGCATGCCTTGTGCCGATCAAATCGGCTGCGTTGCCTGGGGACTCGCCTTTGCTCAGTGCTTCCCAGCGGTGGTTTTCCTTGCTGCATCCCCTTTGCCAGGTTGCTGCGCTGTGGGAACCACCGCTTGAGGCTTTGTTTGGCTGCTGGCTGGGCTTTCTGCCTTTGGCTTGGAGGAGCTCAGAAGGTGAACATACCTGTGCCCGGAAAATCCCTTATTTTGGCTGCTGATCCCTTATTTTCGAGGCTGCTGGTCTCTTATTTTCAAATCTGTAAGTTGACAGCTATGCTTGGGCATCCTGTATGATGGCCTTTGTCAGAAGAGAGACTGGGGGAGTATTTTAGGATGTGTGCAAGTTTAGATTGTTTATCTTTTATTCTAATTATCTCTCTTTTTAAGTTGCTTTGAGTTTCACCTTTACCCCCCAAAAGTAGCTAATAAATAAAATTATTATTATTATTAATAATAATAATAATAATAATAATAATAATAATAATAATAATGTCAGCCTGAAATCTGTTTTTAGGCTGAAAAGTCAAACCAAAACAGACCTGACAGTGACAAGCAGAAACTTGGGCAGAGATCACCAGCTGCATCTGCTGCCTAGCTCTGACCTCAAACAGCCTTTTGAATCATGACAGTTATCACAGCCCCAAATTACCATAGGACTCTTTGTTCTTACCCTGCCAGAAGATTGCACTGAAAGGATCTGGCTATCCAAAGTTTATATTGATCAGTTTGTTCCTGTGATGAAATTCCATAAAATAATTACTACCTCTTTCCTGGTATCTAATTAGACACAACTGAGCTAAGGATTAAGACACATGTTCTGCCTGGCTGTAGGAAAGTAAACAGTAAACAGGAAATATGAAGCAACTCCTGAATGGATCCCTAAGTGTTGGTCCTTTACTTTAATAGCATGTGTACAACCTTCTCTTGCTTCCTATCAAGATGATCAGTCAGCCACGGTCAGTATGCAATTTCCCCCCTCCTAACTTTTTTCATGGATCTCCCTTCATTGGTCAGAATTAAAGAAAGCCAAACCCATTCACACATATGGAAGGAAGCAAGGGGGAACTTTGCTAATATGGTATCCTGAGTGAGGAAAAATTTGGGGTGGGTGGGTGCGCGCACTCACACACACACACACACACACACACGTTGCAGTGGCTCCAGTGGGGCTGGAGAAGTACAAAGTTGTCTACTTGGAGGTGGTACTGTAGTGGCACGGAGGAGAGCTGCCTACCCAGTCCAGCACACAAGGAGATTCCAAGGGGCCCCTCCAGCCCTGATGTGCCCAGGGCACACAAACTGGGGTCAGGGAAAGGCCCTCCTGGCTGCACCTCACAAATCCTCTGCAGTGGGGGCCCGGCACTTGCCTCCAATGCTCAGTGGAGGAGGAAGGGGGTGCTGTGGGGGGCGGGTTGCCCCAGGTGTCACCACTGAGGGGGGTGACAAAATGCCAGGCAGCACTCACTCTGGGGCCTGCAGCGCGCCCAAGCCATGTGTCTCTCCGCCCGCTGCCTCACCCTCAGCTGTAGGGTGGCTGAGTGGGAGGAGGCAGGCAGACGCCTCGGAGGCCCCATGGAGTGTCCTTCCCCGGCTCGTCTGCCCCACAGGTGGCTGGCCCTGCCCCTGGGCACAGGGCACCCAATCGGCTTGCTCCGCTGCTGCCCATGCCATCCCTTCACCTCTGGAAGCACTGACAGGATTGGGACCTCCCTGGTGGCTGCAGCTCCCTCAAGTGGTACCTGAGCCTGGTCCAGGAAAACAAGTCTCCTGGCTGTAGCAGAGACCCTGAGAGAGGAGGAGGAGGAGGAGGAAGAAGAAGAAGCAGTGACCAGAACAGCTGCACCACCTCTGACCATGAGGTGCCTCGTCGTCCATAGGTAGGCCTCGGGCTGCTCCCTTAGCTTGGCGCCCTGTGCAGGTGTGTAGCAGCCGCACCACTCTAATTCCAGCACCAGTGCGGGAGGAAGGAAGGAAGGAAGGAAGGAAAGAGAGGAGAGAAAGAAGGAAGGAGAGAAAGAGGGAAAGAGCAAGCAAGCTTGGCACCAATGCACACTTTGTTTGCTTTTCCCTTTGTTGGGTGTATGGATTTTTTTTAAATAGTGTGGGTGGGGCCACATGATTAGTTATTTGATGGGACTGTGAAATATCGAAAGATGATGTCTACTGAATGATTTGCAAGGTGGGAGGAGGAATTATCAAATGAGAACCTGGTTGCTTATTACCCTTATTGAAAACAGCCATGTGCAAGTAAAGCTCAAGCAGGACTGCTCAGGTGTTACTCTAAATTTATGTTGGGGGGGTGACATTTGTGCCTGCTGCCCCCTTCACTGGCCCTGTTCTGCATGTACAGCAGAATGAAGTAGGAAACATGAAAGGTACTGTGGACTGTGCCTGCAGCTCACAGGGTTTCTTGCAAGTTCGAAAGGCGAAACAAAACAGCTCACACTTCAAGGAGAAAGATTTTCCTTTAAGCTACTTCTTGCTCTGCTAGCTTTCTGCTTGCATGTTCTTTGCTTAGCGCGAGAGAAAATTAAAAACCCTGATTCCCACTTGTGACCTGAAGCAATCTTAGAGTTGCATCCTAAATGTGCCAAGACTGATGTTGGTTTTCCTAGCTTGGCAGAACATATCAACCTTATTCTTGGCTACAAAGCAAATCTTAATATATAATACTCCCTTCTCTCTTCTTTCTACTATTTCTTCCTTAATTATTTTTTTACAGAAAATAGAAATGGTGAGGAAAAAGAAAAGCTGCTGTCAAAAATGCTTTTGTTTTCATGATGCAGAGAAATCCTGGGGAAATCCACCACAGAAGACTTCTCTAGTGCTGTTTGTGACATCTTCATTCAAGCATAACGTGTTTTTATTCCCTCCAGAACAACTCTTTGAAAAATGGCTTTTAGTAAGACTCTTGAGCGCCATTACCCACATCTTCTCCTCCCGCTGGTAATCTTTAGAAAAAGGAATGCATGCTGAGACACCATCATGTTCCGTATCCCCGTCCCTCTGAAGGATTTGGATAAACTGTGAAGCAGGTTCTGGTCTAACTCTCCTTTTCTAGCTCCTTTTAACTGGTAATTGCTGTCACTGTTTCTTTCTGGAGGAAACACCTGGGACGTGTACTGGGTTTCTTTCCTTGGTCTCCCCTTCGGTCTTGTCTCACAGCCTTGTTGCACAAGCAGATGGCTAAGCCTGAAGGCACAGAAGCTCCTGAGTTTGCCATATCCCCAGTCAGAGCAGATCTCCAAATGGAGAGCATTTAGGATTCAGGATACACAGTAACAAAAGAGCAAGTGGTCCAACAGCACAAATGAAAACAAAAAAGATCCACTTTGACCTTAATGCAGTGAAGCTGATCCATTAGGGCAGGCTTCCTCAAACTCAGCCCCCCAGATGTTTTGAGACTACAGTTCCCATCATCCCTGACCACTGGTCCTGCTAGCTAGGGATCATGGGAGTTGTAGGCCAAAAACATCCAGAGGGCCGAATTTGAGGAAGCCTGGGTTAGGGCAAGTGGGGCACTGCCCATCAGCTATCCCTCCTTAGTCTTGGCTTTTCCTTTATAGAATGCAGTAGCAAGAAAGATGAGGGCAAAACGAGAATTAGCTGGCTCTGCCTGCCATTGGCTCAAGCGCCACCTACTGTTGGGCTCCCACCGGGCATCATCCACTACTGATTTTATAGGGATGTGGGTGGCGCTGTGGTCTAAACCACTGAGCCTCTTGGGCTTGCTGATTGGAAGGTTGGTGGTCTGAATCCCTGCAATGGAGTGAGCTCCCGTTGCTCTGTCCCAGCTCCTGCCAACCTAGCAATTAAAAAACATGCCAGTGCATGTAGAAAAATAGGTACTGCTGCTGTGGAAAGGTAAATGGCGTTTCCGTGAGCTCTGGCACTCGTCATGGTCCTCCGTGCACCAGAAGTGTTTTAGTCATGCTGGCCACATGACCCGGAAAACTGTCTGTGGACAAATGTCAACTCCCTAGGCCTGAAAGCGAGATGAGTGCCGCAATCCCATAGTCGCCTTTGACTGGACTTAACCATACTGATTTTATTATATTTGGAAAAATGCAAGCCGGTCTAAACTCATTGGTATTTATGAGGGACAATAAATTGGACTTAGTCCTACTTAATAGACATTCCATTGGTACGCTAGCCATGATAGACTTACGCCCTGCTGATTTCAACAGGTCTGCTCTAAGCATAACTAAGTCTTGATCCAACTCAACTTAAATTTTGTAGTGTAAATATGTCCTAATAATTTGCCTCACAGGCCAGCCACCAGAGAGTCACTGAATTATATGATGCAGTACTTAAAAGAAGAAGTGTGCATGTCAAGCAATGTAAACATGCAAATATGGAGCAAAAGAAGCAAGACACTAAAACCAGAAAGTTTTCTGCTGTAAAGTGAACAAATAAAGCAGAGCACAGAACTTGCTGTTGTGTGCCTGAAGAATTTTTGCTTATGTTGTGGAAGAAGGCCAGCACACATGATAAATGACTTTATCTTGTTTAAAGATTTATTGCAGGCTACCCTAGCATTACATGCCCATAACTTTATTATATCTAATTGTGCAGCTTGTGATTTAATTTCCTGTAAGCATATGTAGAGATAGATAATATATCCTAACTGAGTTTCCTTTGGTTCCTAATTCAAGAAAAGGGACAGAGAACTGTTTGCTATCAAGAACAGTTAAGTCCCTAGGAGTCTGACTAGGAAAAAAGACAATAAACTGTTGAATTTAACTGAGTATGTACTGTGTGTTGTGTACAACACAGAACATTGTTGACTCTGAACCAGACATACAGAATGCTAAATTCAATATTCAATGGGTTCATTGAGAAACTCAGTCTTTGTGAGTCCCAATGTCTGCAACTGCCCTGATCTGAAACTCCTGACCTAGACCAATGTGTAGATCGGAACTTAGACCACAACCCTAAACACAGACACCTGGAAGTAAGTCTCATTCAACTACCTTCTACATGCCTCTCAAGGCAATTTACATATGTACCATAAAAATAACTAAAATGTTTTTAAAGTGTTTTTTTAAAAATGTGGCTGATGATTTATTTGATTTCCTTCACCATAGAGGCTGTGGTTCCCTCTTTCTTCTCTGATTCGGGCAAAGAGTGAGGATCACTTGAGGACTCGGAGGGGGGAGTCCTCTCCCTGATGAGATGGGAGACCCAGAGGCTACCCCTCCCAGCCTATGGGGAGTGAGCAGCGCCCAGAGGCTGTGACAGAGGAGGAAGAGGAGGTGCACCTGGTGATGTCTTCCAGAGGGAGGAGGTTCCTTAAGAGATCCCTGAAGAGAAGAGAGAACCCCACCCCAAGAGAAGTGCCTGTCTTCAGGCCAGGAATTCCCGCAGAGAGGGGGGCTCTCATGGGTAATTGAGCAATCCCCAGCTCTGCTTTAAAGTTTGATGAGTAGGTGGAGAAACTTGTTGGAACAACTCGGTGTCTTCCATGCATTCCTGGAGTCTTGCTACTACTCGTGAACTCTTGAACCTTGGTCTTTGTTCTTGGTCCAAATTTATTGGTGTTACTCTTCTGCCTTGTAAGAGCACTGTCCCTAGAATTTTCATTTACTTTGCCACTGAGTTTTTGAACTGTTAAACTGCTGCAATAAAAGTTTACTACTTTACTTTGAAGCACCTCTGTGATCTGGGCTTTGAAGATAAGATTCAAACAAATTACAGTCAAGAATGTTGTTGTTGTTGTTTAGTCATTTAGTCATGTCCGACTCTTCGTGACCCCCTGGACCAGAGCATGCCAGGCACTCCTGTCTTCCACTGCCTCCCGCAGTTTGGTCAAACTCATGCTGGTAGCTTCAAGAACGCTGTCCAACCATCTCGTCCTCTGTCGTCCCCTTCTCCTTGTGCCCTCCATCTTTTCCAACATCAGGGTCTTTTCCAGGGAGTCTTCTCTTCTCAGGAGGTGGCCAGTGTATTGGAGTCTCAGCTTCAGGATCTGTCCTTCCAGTGAGCACTCAGGGATGATTTCCTTCAGAATGGATAGGTTTGATCTTCATGCAGTCCATGGGACTCTCAAGAGTCTCCTCCAGCACCATAATTCAAAAGCATCAATTCTTCAGCGATCAGCCTTCTTTATGGTCCAGCTCTCACTTCCATACATCACTACTGGGAAAACCATAGCTTTAACTATACGGACCTTCATTGGCAAGGTGATGTCTCTGCTTTTTAAGATGCTGTCTAGGTTTGTCATTGATTTTCCCCCAAGAAGCAGGCGTCTTTTAATTTCGTGGCTGCTGTCACCATCTGCAGTGATCATGGAGCCCAAGAAAGTAAAATCTCTCACTGCCTCCATTTCTTCCCCTTCTTTTGCCAGGAGGTGATGGGACCAGTGGCCATGATTTTTTTGATGTTGAGCTTCAAACCATATTTTGCACTGTCCTCTTTCACCCTCATTAAATGGTTCTTTAATTCCTCCTCACTTTCTGCCATCAAGGTTGTGTCATCTGCATATCTGAAGCTGTTTATATTTCTTCCGGCAATCTTAATTCCAGCTAGGGATTCATCAAGCCCAGCCTTTTGCATGATGAATTCTGCATAGAAGTTAAATAAGGAGGGAGACAATATACAGCCTTGTCGTACTCCTTTCCCAATTTCGAACCAATCAGTTGTTCCATATCCAGTTCTATCTGTAGCTTCTTGTCCCACATAGAGATTTCTTAGGAGACAGATGAGGTGATCAGGCACTCCCATTTCTTTAAGAACTTGCCATAGTTTGCTGTGGTCGACACAGTCAAAGGCTTTTGCATCAGAAGTAGATGTCTTTCTGGAACTCTGTAGCTTTCTCCATAATCCAGCACATGTTTGCAATTTGGCCTCTGGTTCCTCTGCCTCTTCTAAATCCAGCTTGCACTTCTGGGAGTTCTCGGTCCACGTACTGCTTGAGCCTACCTTATAGAATTTTACAGTCAAGAATAGGTGGGTCCTAATATATCAAGTGTCCAAGGCCACAATAAAGAGGTGCATCTTCCGCATAGGACAAAAAATACACAATGAAAGTTGCAGACACACCGCTGTGGGGAAGAAACTCCATAACTTAGACACTGCCATAAGATTGCCACCCACAACATCTGCAGAGAATTCCCCACCCCAACGTGGGGTGCATTTCCCCACACCCAGTTTCCATTATTTGCTGCGGCTGCTGCTGAACCATCCAGAGACCATATTCCATAGAAACTCCTACCTAGGAGAAAGCCGCCCACAGAACTTCACTTTGGGGGCAACACAGAAATGTTCATGAATTCATCCATGCATGCCACAAAAGAACTCTATTGCATTCATGACAGATGCAGTAAGAATCATGAAATAAATTCATAGAATTGTAGAGCTGGAAGGGACCAGGAGTTGTCCCCAAAATTGATATGCCTCACCTGCTCTACTTTTAAAGATGCAGAACGGGATCCATTGTTCATAGAATCACAGAACTGAAGAGTTGGAAGGGACATCGAGGATCATCTAGTCCAACCCCCTGCAATGCAAGAATCTCAAAGCATCCATTACAGATGGCCAACCAACTTCTGCTTCAAAACCTCCCATGAGGAGAGTCCACAACCTGCTGAGGGAATCTGTTCCACTGTCAAACAACTCTTACTGTCAGAAAGTTCTTCCCAATGCTTAATGGGTAATGTCTTTCTTGTAGCTTGAATCCACTGGTTTGAGGAGAAAACAAGCTTGTTCCATTTTCCATGTGACAGCCCTTTAGGTACTTGAATATGACCATAGTATCTCCTCTGTCTCCTCCTTTCCAGGCTAAACATACTGAACTCCCTCAACTGTTTCTCATAAGGCTTGGTTTCCAGATCCTTGATCATCTTGGTTGCCCTCCTCTGCACACATTCCAGCTTGTCAATATCCTTCTTCAGTTGTGGTGCCCAGAACTGGACACAGTATTCCAGGTGGGTCTGACCAAGGCAGAATAGAGTGGTACCATGACTTCCCTTGTTCTGGACACTATACTTCTGTTGATGCTAGAATAACATTAGCTTTTTTTTGCTGCTACATCTCACTGTTGAGTCATGTTAAGCTTGTGGTTTACTAAGATGCCTAGATTCTTCTCACATGTACTACTGGCAAGCCAGGGGTTCCCCATCTTATATTTGTAAAGCTGGTTCTTCCTGTCGAAGTGTAAAAACTTACTTGTCCCTATTGAAATTTTATTTTGTTAGTTTGGGCACAGCTCTCCAATCTGTTAAGGCAGTGGTTTTCCAGCTTTTTGAGTCCATGGCTCCCTTGACCAACCACATTCTTTCTGTGGCTCCACTGGGGGACCCACTTAACCTAGGGGTTTCATTACAGGATGCACACAAGTGGGGATTCTCCCGTTCCCCCTCACCCCTGCCCTGCCCCGTCCCACCCCACTCCTTTTCGATGCCGTTTTTGGCGTGTGTGTAAGTGGGAACACACATGCTGACAGGAACCCAAGCAATGCAGGCACCAGATCAGGGATGGAAACAACCATCTCCCCCCAAAATGGCACACACAAGCCACTTCTCCCTCCCTCATTGGAGAGATCTCAGCCTGCATCCCTCTTCCCACAGCAGTGACCCCTTCACACCCAGCACAGGCTCTCTGAGGTGCAGATTTACTCCCAAGTAAAAGCTTTTTTTCTCCATTATGCCGCCTCAAGCAGCAGACCAAAGGGGCACCATTAACACTCCCTCCCCCCAGCAGTCACTATCAGCTGGCCTGACCCAGCCAAAGCAGCCAAACAGCAGCAGCTCAAAAAGGCAAAAAGCCTCTGAGAAGCAAGAAGACACTGAAAATTGCTGGCTTACCTACACATTAACAGCAGACAAGGGCAATCTCTCGTTAGGGACACCAGCAGAGGCACACTTTCCCCTTCTACGGGACATGCTTGTGCTCTACCTGACTCTGAGCTTGTGGAAGGAGCCTCTATGTAAGAGCACCAGAAATGGAGAGCAGGGGGAGGGGAGAGACTCGGAACCTGGGACTGGGAGGCAGTGAGGAAGAGGAGGACTCTAGGAAGCAAGACCACTGCAAGGTAAAGACACAGGCTCCTCTGAACGTTCCTTGGAGAGAAAGGGAGAGAGATAATAATAATAATAATAATAATAATAATAATAATAATAATAATAATAAAATTTATTTATATCCCGCCCTCCCCAGCCGAAGCCGGGCTCAGGGCGGTCAACAACAATAAATGTAGGAATATATGGGCTGCAAGTTAATGAAAGGATGCCTCTGACCCCGGGGCTCCCTTGAATGCTCCTCAAGTCTCCCCAGGGCGCCACGGCACACTGGTTGACAACCAATATGTTAAGGCTATCTTGAATTCCGATTCTGAGATTCTGAAACTCTGAGAACGGCGATGCAAAATCAATCAACTGGGATGGCTTTCAACTTTCCCCCTGCAGAAGTATAAAAGAAACTGGAACTAAACTGAAGCAACTATTAAAGTGTTAAAAGACCTGCAAGCTCCATTATTTTATTTTGTGCTACTTATTGGTGTTGCAAGTCCCCCATATTATGACGGAAAGATGATGAAAGAACAGCATATCTCCTATTCTGTCTTTGCAAATTTAGCAGCACTTAAAAGGATAAAGTAACATTTTGTAAACTCTTGAACACATCCCTGAAGAAACTCATGGGCAGCCTGGTTCCATATGTGTTTACTCAGAAGTAAGCCTTACTGAGTTCAGTAGGGACATACTGCCAAGTAACTGCATATCAAATTTTAAACATAGCTTTTTTTTAATCTGATGAAATATCAGTTTTACTTTAACTTATTTATAGTAAGAAGATATAGTTGTTTTATTTATTCATATTTATATGACTGTAGACACACATTATCATTCATACATTCATATTTACATATAATATATTAACCATTCTTACCTTATAAGGCCAGGAACAGAATACATAAGTAACTCTTCAGAAATGAAATATGCCTGGGAAGCTCTCAACTGCTATAATTCTGATCACATGAGTGTTGCTAATAGCATTTGAGAAAAGAAAATGCGTCCTATTGCTCCTCTTTCCTCCTTTCTGGCTTTCAGAAGGCTTTTTGGCAATTATTTTCCAATTCCCCTACTGGGCATAACAGCCATCATTCACTCATACCTTCCTATTAAGGCTCTAGCAGCTTTAAGGAATGTTCAGCTACCTTCAGAAACCCTTTCCACAATCAATAAAGGAAACACTACTGAAGAATCACACCCTTATTTAGGTTGCAGGCTCAGAAATATTAAAAAATTCCTTAAACTTCACCATCCACACCACACACTGAAATTGTGGAGAGAAATTTTTGACAAACATTATGAATTTTGGGACCTAGACTACTAAAATGTTTTGTGAAAATCCTCATGGTTTTGGTCAACTCAGCTTCACCATCTTTAGCTTAACCTTGGGATCCATTTATTTCAATAAGTTTAAAACTATTTGATTTATGAGTTGCAGTTCACTGTATGACAGTATCCCCAGGGTCTTGGAGGCTAAATTAGAAATGATAATAAATTGGCAGTGAGCCACAGTGCAGTCCACAAAGGCGGCACAAAAGATGGGAAGATAATGGCAATGGTGCTCTGCAGAACTTTTATCTGCCCCATACATTTAGATTTGAAGGGGGCCGGCCCAAAGCATTTTGGCACAAGGTGAACCACAAAATGGCGGCAGGGGGGCTGCCAGAGAAGGAGAGGTGAGTGAAGATCTATGTTGGGAACAAGGCAGAGAATCAAATCAACCTTCCATGAGGCACTGGGGAAGGGGAAGGAGTCCAGTCTGAATCACGTTGGTCAGGTGAAGACTCCAAGAGACACCAGGGGGCAGCCTCCGTCATTTCCTTCCTAGGGGTGGTTGGAGACCAGCTGCCCCATCCAGAAGGTGGCAGATGCAACTACCTAGGAATGTGCCACAGACGTCATTGCACTCGCCAGGGACCAGATATGCTACCCCTGTTGATCCTGCCGCCTAAGGTGGTTTGGTTGCCTCACCTTGCCTCTTGGGTGGGCCGGCCCTAGATTTGACAACGGTCTTGCAATTTTTATTTAGTGCTCCACTCAAAAATATGCTTTCAGAGTCTTCAAATGCTGTTCATATTTGAAGTAAGAAGTATTTATATTAGCATGAGAAATATGGCCCCTTCAAGCTCAGGAGCATAGATGGCACTTTCAGCCTGCAAAACATTTTGGACTAGCAAACAAGATATGAAGGATTAAAGTTCGATAACTCAGGGCATGTCTGAAAAGGGAATGACTGTACCACTCATGTGGCTTCAATCCAATAAATACTAGAGCTCCTGGCTTAAATGGGCACTCAAAGTAAGTAGCATATTTACTGGAACAGGAATTCAAGGCCTTACCATTAAACCAGCCATTCAGCAACGCTGTACCACGAATGTTGCCACCATGCTTTCTGCCAACTCTCCATATCATCCTCTAGAACTACCTGCTGTTTGGGAATCGTTCTTGCCTCTCCCTATTTATTTTTGCGCAGAGACTATAATCAGAACCTGCATGGCTGAAACAATAATTTAATTGATGTGTTCATTATACCTACACCCCATTCCTCCTTCAAAGAACCTCGCAGCAGTTCCTGCAAGCCTTAACAGATGTCAGGGCCTGGTGGAGGCCTTGACAAATGTGTGGCGGAGGGGTTTGACCCAGGAGATGGGGCAGCGATTATGGGGTTTTCTGCCACCCGCAAGGCAGGAGCTGGGATGTGGGGAGGGGAGGAATGGCCACAGCTGCCACAGCTGGAGGAAGAGGCTGTTCAAGGAAGGCACAGGCCGGTCGAATCTTTGCCAGCCTGTGTCCTAGAACCAGGAGGGACTTGGAGAGGGAAGAGCAGTGATGGCTTCCATGGAAGAGAAGCCTCAGGTTGCACACGCACACCCCATCAGATGAAGGTGATATGAGAAAAAAAACTGCTCCTTTTCCCTTATGGGGTACCAAGAGCCCATATAGAGTCCTTCTGTAGGTTCTCTATCGGTAGGAGAAAATAACAGAGACCAACCAGAGAATATTGAGAAGCAAACTGTTGCAACATGCAGGAGAGAGGAGGAGGACCTAGAACAAAGGTGTGCCCGCCCTTATACAGACATTTTAAATTGCCCGCCCTGGAGTCCAATAACATCCCCAGAAACATCATACATACATCACAGAAAAAGCAATCTACAGCAGAAATCTGAGTGCGTTGTTTTTACCCTGTCTGCCAGGTTACCTGTTAATGGTCACTTGACTGGATTACCTGGGGAGAATGACCATTCTTTTGTAATGATAATACTTAATTCCTGAGCCAGGTCACAGGCTCACCCTAGTCACACCTTAAATGTGCCCTTAAGGCAGGATTTGTGAGGACAGAGACAATGGGGAGGTTTCTGCATTTCCTTCGACCTTGTAGAGAAATATTTGAGGTGACTGAAAGAGTCAAAATGGCTTTAGGACTTTTCCTATGGCTTTCAGACATGTGGTTTATATATTTATATATGTGTTTGCTTGGTACATTTATGAATATATATATATGACCTAAAAATTCTTATCACAAAGGTAAATATGCTTGCTGCGGTGGGAGGTCACAGTCCCACTGATGCTGCAGCTGCTCTGCAGAGCACAGACCTGGGAGCAGCTGCCTAGAGGCTGGGAGAGTCTTGCATGTGTGTCCAGGGCACCGCGGGAGTTGCTGTGAGGGCAGGCGTTTGTCAATAAAGAATTAACTGTCAGGCGTGTGTCTTCCTTGGCTGGGGTGTGTTTGTGTGCCTAGGACAATGTATTATGGTTATATATATATATATATATATATATATGACTTTTTGTAATACATTAGAATAAAAGAACAAACTAGTCTAAACAAAAACAAAGAATCAAGAGAGAAAGAGAAAAAAGAAGAATGATATAAAGTCACAGGTAGATCTTTGTTTGTCTCACACAGAGAAAGGTGAGCCCTCTCAGCTCTCACCTGAGAGCCTTCCTTTCTCCTCCCACCTGGGAGTTCTTCCTTTCCCTGCCTCTCACACAAGGTCCTTCATCACCTTCATCTGCATGTTAACCAGGCCTTAAGCCTGGGTTGGGGATCACACACAATACAAAAAATCGAGATGAAAAAGCAAAAGAGACAGAGAAAGAAACAATAGAGACACGGAGACAGAAGGGGGGAGGGGAAGCAAAGGAAGCTGAAGGGGTTAAGCATTAACAAAATTTCCAAAAGAGGTACTTCCAATTTTCCATTGGGTTTATGCCATTGGAACCATTGGTCAATACAAACGTCTGTCTACTCCACTTTCTGTCAGACACATTTCCTCTAAGTTAAAGCATCTCACAGTCATTCATTTCAGTTCCTGATGTGAAAATAAAAAGTTCAATGTCCATAATGCCTAATTATAATTTCCTTTAATAAAATCATTTGTGCAGACCTAAACAATTTTCCCTAGGTGGGGGAATTTCTGCCCACTCAATTAATGTACTTAATTAATGAACTTCCAGCCATAGTGGCTAGTGCTCAGTCAGTCTGTCCTGCCTTCAAGAGACACAGCTTTGTCAAAATACACCTCTAAAGGACCCCTTCTCTTCTTCTGAAGGTAGATGTATAAGTCCCCTTCGCATTAAAAAGTATTGTAAGCCCAAGCGTTACAATACAATCATGGCCACGTCTGCTCAGAAGTAAGACCCCTGGGGAAGTGTGTGTACATGGAAGATTGCAGTATTGGTCTCCTTTGCATTCCGTGTAACTTAAAAAACCACGATTCTGCTTATTCTGCAAGCAAAATGACACTTTTTATAAGAAGTCTACATTTCTAGAGAAGATTTTTCCCAAATAGTAACTATATTCATGATTTGCTGATATGTTACTTATCTAAGCAACTGATCCGGTGTCTTTTTAACATGACTTCAGGAAACTGCCACTCAGCACAAAAGAGTTTTCTCTGGCAGATGAAAGCAGGACCACCCATCGCACTATGTTAATACAGTAATGGTATTGCACTGCAAGTTGCAGCCCACACCCAATTTTTTTTTTTTAAACGATGGCAGAGAAAAATGTAGATAACAGCCAAAGACACTGTGAACAAAATCAAGATCAAAATTGGGTTGGGTTTAAACCAGAAAAATCAAAGGGAGGCAAATTAACGTTTTCCCATAATACTCAGATAAGGTGCTACACATTATTTAAAAAAAATTTTTTTAACCGGGGTGGAGTGGCATGACCAGTGGCAAACATTTGCTATGCAGCAAAGAAATACAAAGACCTTTTCACTTTTGGAAAAATGTATGGACTGTTATAAGAGAGGTCAACAGTTCTGGTAAACGGAACTGGTCATACTTGTCTATTGTTTCTCGCACTGCTAGGGCTAACTGTAGAGCAGAATATGTTTAAAATAAATACAATGAAATTATAATTCCAGGCAGTTCTGGAACACACTGAATTGAATGCAGTAGCAGCCAACAGCAACAGCTATCTAGTGCAGGGCTAGAGATATTTCTGGTAGGGGCACCTCCCAGTGCCTCAGGTGAGTAGCAAAGGCTGGCCTAGATTTCTGCAAGAGTGCTCTGTAAAGACTGGAAACTGAGGCACGTCAGATGAGCCATGGAAGTTTATTCTTTGCTCAAGGTTTGTCTCCTACATACCCCAAAGCAACCTACTTTGGTAGTGTTGGACTTTGATTGGGAAGATGAGAGTTCATATCACTATTCAGCCACGATAGAAATTAGGGTGTGTTTCATGGTCCCCCCACATAGTCCCACTTTTGATGGTGAAATGGTCCCCGCATTCCCCTTTATCTGGCATGATAAAAGGGCTAATTTGATAAGCCACTGCATTTAAAAGAGGCTTTCATTGGGCAGGGATTTGGCTGTCAACAAAACCAATAGGACTGTAAACAGTCAATTAATTTTAATGATATCTGAATTTACCAGACAGAATGTGCTCATTAACTGTCCCTTCCTGGATGTCACCAGCCCATACCAATTAACTGATCTTTAGGCATTTGTGTGTCTTATGAGGCTTCCACGGTTGCCGAGGCAAAGTGTGGTTCTAAGATCCCACAGATATCACCCATACAAGTTAAGCAGATTAATATTGACCAAGAAAAAAATTCTTTACAAATTGGGTTTATGCCATTTAGATTGCTGGATGTTTTTATGGAGGCGAGGATGGTGGTAAGAGACCTTACAGCTTGATTTTACCATAACACCCCCCCCCCAGAATTTATGGTTTGATTTTCTCCAATATTGTTGAAGACAATCAAATAGGAGGTCAAATAGGAGGTTATGCTTATATCAGTAAATGTAAGGCTGTTTGGACTTAGAATGCTTTTTAGCTACAATATGTACAAGCTACTAAAACTATATATTTTTTAACAAAAGCTGAAGTAAAAACTGAAAGAGACTAAAAATATATCCCTTTAATTTAACTGACATGGTACCATAAACTTAGCAGACATGGCAGGATCTAAATTTGACATTAATTGTAACATGTACCAATACTAATAGAACAAATTGATTAATGAAATAGAAAAAGACCACAAAATTTGAAGGATCGGTAAATACAGCATTGCTGAACAAAGGGAAAGGAGGACAGACAGAAACCTAAACACAAGATTATTGAGCAAAGGTTTAAAAAGCAGTTATTACTTAACATTTTCATCAGATCACTTAAAATTTCTTTGCATAACGTGAAGTCGTTTCCTCCCATAATGTCCCGTTTTAGGGTGACCAAGAACCCAACATGGGAACAGATGAAAAGATGAGCTGATACAGAAAGGAAGAGGCTTATTCTTCAGGGGCAGAGAGCACATTTGGCCCCCAAGTGGAGATATTTCCAAACTGTGTCTCCGAATGGGTCCTTGTGAATGAATGGCTGCCATGAATATATATAGGGGGAAATAATGACCTGCTTCACCCGTGGCTGAGAAAATGCAGGCAGCCCTCACAGAAAGGGGACTGCAAGCAATGCACATCTCACCCTTGGCAATCTGCAAGCCCCACACAGAAGCCCCACCCACTGTAATAATGAGAAATAAAAACAGGAATTTAGTAGAATTGAAGTTTGACAGACTGCATACTTGCCAGCACTTACTTTTTCTTTTTCAGTCCTTGTTCCTTTGCATCCCTTGTTCTTCAGATGAAAGTCTCTCTGCCATTCTTCCCAAGATGTGTCACGCTCTTTTATACATCTCTCCTCAGAGGGTTAAATGACCTTAATTTCAGTGACCTGGTTGGCTGAGCAATGCAATACGCCCACATTCTCTTTCTCCAAGGACAAATCTTTCATTTGAGGTTTTTATCAGAGGTTGGGTGGCCATCTGCCATGGACGCTTTAGCTGAGATTCCTGCATAGCAGGGGGTTGGACTAGATGACCATGGGTCCCTTTCAAATCTACAGTTCCATGATTTTATGAAATGGAGACAGAAGTCTCTTTGGCTCAGTGTTCCTTGACCCACAAGCACTAGTTTCAAGAGTCACTTCTACTCTCACATTCTTTTCTCCTAGAAGTAGATCACGTATCCTAGAAATATTTTTTCTTGTGTTGCTTGGCATGGATATACGAGGAAGTTGGCTCAGCTGTGAGAAGACAAATTCATTACAGGAGATTGGTTCGTTATTCACCCAACTGAGTAGCACTCTTACATTCTTTACATTTTTAAAGAAAGTAAAACAAGTTGTGTGTATTCTATATGTTCTAGGTAATTTTCCAGTTGATATTATTTTTACCAGGGACTGACTTAATTCTCAGAACATGAACATGAACATTTCCAATTTCAAAAACTGGAAATGCTTAATCTTTCA
Organism: Podarcis raffonei; assembly: GCF_027172205.1. Taxonomy (NCBI): domain Eukaryota; kingdom Metazoa; phylum Chordata; class Lepidosauria; order Squamata; family Lacertidae; genus Podarcis; species Podarcis raffonei. The sequence goes on from NC_070610.1 coordinate 3,467,106, forward strand.
CCTTTATTTCATCTAGAAGCAGTCACATCATCTAAAGGTCATTTTTCTTGGGCCTGAGGTATGAGGACTTGGGAGGTGGCTCAGTAGAGACAAGACAAATCAGTTACTAAAGACTGATTTACTACCCAGAATAGCTCTCCTACAGTCATGAAATTTTTTTTTTAAAGAAAAAACAATATTAATGATACGTTCTGGGCAATTTTCCCATTGATATAAATTTCACGAATTACTGGTTTGATTCTCAAACCATGAACCCATCCCTTCTGAGAACAATGCAATGTTTTGTATTATGCAATTAGAGTGTATAAAGTTTAGACAAATTACAAAGACAGGCTTTCTTAACTTTATGATGCATGTGCAGGACACCCCACCTCTAAATGTGGAAAGTTTCTATCAAAGGCAGTATCAGTCCTGCTTCTCGAAACTTTATTTTACCAGAGGAGAAACCTCCAAATTTGTTTCTTTAAAAAATTGATTGAAGTGACATTTCAGGGACAATGCTCACTTTAATCAGCAGTATAAAATTAATCCACGCCAACAGTATAAAACTTGTACATTCATAAATGACAGGAATCCCAATATTTATGGATCTTACATAAAGGTTGAAGAGATATTATTGTAGTATCCTCCCGAAAGGGGCTGATGTCCAGCATGCATAATTCAATGATTAAAAAAAACCCTGCCAATTTAATGTTGGCTGAAGCACCGCAAAAAAGGGGAACTTGGAAGCCAGGTTTATATCTGCCTTAGCAGATATAAAAAGGTAAAAGGTAAAGGACCCCTGGATGGTTCAGTCCAGTCCAAGGCAACTATGGGGTGTGGCGCTCATCCTGCTTTCAAGCCAAGGGAGCCAGCGTTTGTCCACAAACAGCTTTCCGGGTCATGTGGCCAGCATGACTAAACTGCTTCTGGTGCAGCTGGACACTGTGATGGAAACCAGAGCGCATGGAAACACCATTTACCTTCCCACTGGAGTGGTACCTATTTATCTACTTGCACTGGCGTGCTTTCGAACTGCTGGGTTGGCAGAAGCTGGGACAAAGCAACAGGAGCTCACCCCATCATGGGGATTCGAACCACTGACCTTCTGATCAGCAAGCCCAAGAGGCTCAGTGGTTTAGACAACAGCGCCACCTGTGTCCCTCAGATATACCCCACGGTCCTCACAGATTTTGTGCAATGCTGTAGATGTGCTAGCTTACAACTTAACTTTCCATGCACGCACAATTTGACATCACATTTTAAGCTCATAGCCAGATAGGGAGGATGAAGCACTTGGATCCAGCAAATATGCCCCATATTATCCTGGTCCTATACTGTATTATGGTCTTCCTCAGTGCTTTTCTTCTAGAAAAAAGGTGCCGGTACTGTGTACCTTTGAGTACCCCTAGAAAAAAAGCAGTGGTCTTCCTACATTGCCAGAGGGATTCTCTTGTGAGTTGCACCATACCTGTTTGTTGCTCACATCAGTAGCTGGCAGGATGGCTTAACAGGTGGGAAATATGCGGGGCTCAGGGGATATCCTTTGTCGCAGGTGGGGTGAGAGTGGTGCTGCCAGGGGTGCTAGTGGCTTGGTGTGCTGTGTTTAGCTGTATTTCCTAGCACCATTGCGATTAATGATGATACTAGTCATGAAAAATAACAAAGCAAGTTTTTAACACACTTAGGGTTGGGTGTGTGTGTTGGGGACAGAGCTGCAATATGGCACAAGCTGGTGGTTGATGGGGGTGGGGGCGCATGTGGTTGTGAGATGTAGTTTCCCACAACAGTTTCTCAGGTTTCCAAATGGGCCATAAAAGGTTGGTCATTCCTCATCTAACCATTGCCCCACGCTGTCATATTATCCCACTGTCAAAGGGAAAGGCATTGCACATAGTATCCACTAGGTGGCTTCCCCTGTGGGCATAATTTTAAATATGCGCAAACCAATGAAAGTGGACCTTTCTCAACAAGCCTGAATTAAGCCCATCAGTAGTTTTCTCCAAATTTGGAAAAGAATATACAATGTCCCTTTGTGAAAATTGCCAAATGCGCCAAATTTCAGCACTTTACAAATTGTTTTTCCGGTGGTATTTTTTATTAGGCCAGTGTAAAATTTGGCACATTCATAGACCCCATCATACAGATGTATCTCATTGTGCAATACTATGCATGCTTTCCTTATCCATTGTTTGTATATGTTATGTTGGCTGAATCTTTATTCTGTTACATTGAAAACTAAAAAAAAAAAAAAAGTGTGTGTGTGTGGTGGTGGGGATTAGGTAGAACATATTAAGGGAAAATCTAATCTGGATATTACCAAAGGATGCCTGACTGTGGTCAGGTCAGAACTCCCCCCACAAACGATTCAGCTGAAGAATAAGCAGGTAAAAGGCATTCTCATGTCTTGACTGCCTCCTCCAGCAGCAGAGGCAGACCCAGAATAACTCCCAGGCTATGTGCTTCAAGGGGAGCGAAACTCCGTCCAGAACAGCCTTGTTACAGAATGAGGAAAGGGCAACATTTCAATTTCTCTCACTTTCTCCTTTTTCCAATCCGAAGTACAGTTCTTGATATTTTAACACCAGTTTGCAATTTTTAAAAATTGCAAAATTCAGAGAAGTCCAATTTTTGAAGCGTGGCTGTGTTTTGGTTTGCATATTATTATTTCAGAAAGTACAAATAAGGTAGGTTCACTTTTAAATGCAAACTGAATCTTATTTCTCCCCCATCTTTATCCAAACCTGGCTCAGCCCCAGCCAATGGTACTCCTATCTTGTCTAAATTAAGATTCAGTTTCTTTATTAGTCCAGATCTTTGCTGATCTCAAGATTTTCCTTGCCTTTCTCTGTCTGAAGGAAAGAGGGACAGAAATATACACCAAGAGACTTCCAGCTCCATGGACCAATGGTACCAAATAGTCTGGGAAACAGCCCTACTAGAAAAATTAACTAATAAACTGAAACTGACATGGGGACAAACAGAAGAAGACGCCTTCAACCCGGTATGGCTCCCCTTTATCACATACACAGCCCAACAGGACAATGATAATAATCCACCAACAGCATACAAATCAATATGGCTAACCTGATCCAAAACACACACCCACCTCACTCACACACGAAAACAAAGATCACCACAGCCAATCACAAGCAAACAATCACACCCTAGGCCAACCCCAACCTCTCTCACCACCAAAGGAACACAAGTGAACAACACAAGCAACGCTGACACCAAACTCTACATACATTAAACATCATAGAAACACCGCCACCCGACCCCACCCCCATCCATCTTCCCTCTTTCCACTCCCCCTTCTTTTTTCTTTCTTTTTTCTTCTCCCCCTAATGCCTCAACAAATGAAACGGATTTGTAAAAATGTTACATGGAAGAAGAAGAAAAAATACGAGGCACTACACTTCTGTAAAACAAGAAAATCCTTAATAAAAAATATTTTTTTTAAAAAAAGAGACTTCCAGCTCTTCTGCTGTGTGTGTGTTGTTTAGGCTTTTATATCTGTGCTGTTAAAGTTCCTCAAACAAAGCCAAGTTCCAAAGCTGTTTTTTCCCAAAGCTGTAGAATTCCTCCATGCCTTTGCCACCAATAATTTTCCTTCTAGGAAAAATACAACCATTAAATTTTCATTGTCTCCTTCAAAGAACCCAAGAACAGTGTTGTTTTTGGATCCTTATATATTAGTTGAAAAGTTATTTGTTGACATCCTTACTCCAAAGAGAACTGTTTGTGGAAATATCAGCCTGCAGAATCATACGCCTCCAACATTTTTGGTCTTGTGAAGGTGCCTCCTTTTTGCAAAGGCTTTTGCAAAATCTTTGTGGATTTTCCTATATGCTTACTATGATAGCTCCTAATGGCTTCTAATCAAGATTCTGTTTCACTACTGTTCCTCAGTTTTGGAACCCAAACTTTACCCCTATACAATTGTTAACCCTGCTAGTGTCTCTGTAGATTCCCATATTGGTTGTTAATGGTTGGACTGCCTGATATTTATGAATGGGTTTCTAATAAAATATATGACCTGATGTGCTTGCCTTCAGCTGACTGGCTCTTGCCCCATTTTATGCTTTAAATGGTCTCAAGAGAGATGAATGGTGCCATTTCCTTTACTTACACGGCTCTCTCGCTTAAAATAGTTTATGGTGTAGGAAAGTTTGATTTCAAGGTATATCTGGCAGGGCAAGAAGCCAAGAATAAAATATAAATTACTAACAGATGTAAAGGAAAGGGGAGGCTTCGCCCTGCCAGATATGAAATAATATTATGAAGCAGCTTGTCTTTGCTGGTTAAAGGAATGGATCAAATTAGAAAATACGGAATTATTGGACTTAGAAGGTTTTGATAACAGATTTCGGTGGCACGCTTACCTATGGTGTGACAAGAAGAAAGTTCATAAAGGATTTGGGAACCACATCTTCAGGAGTTCATTAATAGAAGTATGGGACAGGTACAAAAACCTTCTGGAGCCAAGAGTTCCACATTGGTTATCTCCGTTAGAGGTTATAAGTGTTAAGAAAATCAATATGAAAGGGAAATGGGCCACATATGGAGATTTAACAACTAAGGAAGGAGGAAAATGGAAACTAAAACCATACGAGTTGGTAAAAGATTATGTGTATGACTGGTTGCATTATTTCCAAGTAAATGAAATGTTTAAAAAAGATATAAAGGAAAGAGGATTTGCAGAAAAAGGTTCAAAGTTCCAAATGGAGATAATAAATAATGAATGTAAAACTCTGTCAAAAATGTATAAGATATTGTTAGAATGGTTTACGAAAGATGAAGAGGTGAAATCGGTAATGATACAGTGGGCCAAAGATTTTGGATATAACATTCAATTCGAAGATTGGGAAAAACTCTGGAAGGAAAATTTAAAATTTACTGCATGCATGGGGTTGAAGGAAAATGTAATGAAAATGTTTTATAGATGGTATATTACACCGGCAAAATTGGCAAAAAATTACAAAACATGTAATAAGTGCTGGAAATGTAAAGAAAAGGAGGGCACATTCTACCATATGTGGTGGGAGTGTAAAAAAGTAAAGAGTTTCTGGGAAGCAATATATAATGAATTGAAAAAGATGTTAAAATATACTTTTGTTAAGAAACCAGAAGCCTTTCTTTTAGGGATTACAGGAAAAGAAATAAGAACTAAGGACTGTAAACTTTTCCAGTATGCAGTTACGGCAGCAAGAATTTTAATGTCCCAAAAATGGAAACAAGAGGAAATACCGACGATTCAAGAATGGAGAATGAAACTAACTGACTATTCGGAACTGGACAGACTGACCGGGAAAATAAGATATGCCCGAAACCAAAAGTTCATCGAGGATTGGGGAAAATTTGTAGAATATCTGAAAAATATATGTGAGGTGCAAACAACGCTAGTGGGGTTCCAAGAAGCACTGTAAATTTTTTAAGAGGTATTGTTGAAAGAAAATAGAAAAAAGGAGGGATGATAAATGGCAATGTAATTAAAGAAATGTGAATTGAAGGGTAAAAATGGATGATTACCAGAGAAGCTGAAGGAAGACCAAAATTTGTACTTTGTTAAAATCAGGTAAAATTTGGAGAAAATTGTATGATTGTATTGAAAACTAATAAAAATAATTATATAAAAAAAGGAAAGTTTGCATTGGGGACCTTTGTGGGGCCAATTTCTTCGGCCTTTTCATCTGCACACGAAAAGTAACTTTTAGAAAAGGGTTCTCCTATTACCCTACTGGTTCTGCCTTTCACCATCAAGAATGATCTAGCCCTGACCTTACTTCTCACATATTTAGGATACCCCAAATCTAGCTATGGTTTATTTTTATATGCGTTAAAGTTGGTAATAAATTTACATGAGCTGGGAAGAGTCACAATACTGTATTTTGTTAGAGATCCCCAATCCCTCTTTGCTCCACTTTTATTTCCCTTCTTTTGTTTCCCTTGTGAATGAAAAAGTTGGACCATGTTTCCATAGTTTTCCTTGGAATATTCATAGGAAATACATGCAACAGGCATAACACCCCAGGGATCAGTCATGATATTCACTGGTTGATGATCTCCGGCGGGCTAGGGACAAAGGTGAGAGCTGTTTCCTAGTTCTGCTGGATCTCTCAGCGGCGTTTGATACCATCGACCATAACATCCTTCTGGACCATCTTGAGGGGCTGGGAGCTGGGGGCACTGTTATACAGTGGTTCCGCTCCTTCCTCCTGGGCCGTGTTCAGAAAGTGGGGGGGGGGATGAGTGTTCAGACCCCTGGGCTCTCACTTGTGGGGTGCCTCATGGTTCTGTCCTCTCCCCCATGCTTTTCAACATTTACATGCAGCCACTGGGAGAGATCATCAGGAGGTTTGGGCTGGGTATTCATCAGTATGCGGATGATACCCAGCTCTACCTCTCTTTTAAATCAGAACCAGTGAAGGCGGTGAAGGTCCTGTGTGAGTGTCTGTTTTTTTTAAAAAAAAGATATTTATTGACAGTTTTTAAAGTATAACAAAAAATGAAAAATAAACATAAACATACAAAAAAATAAATAAAAAAACAGTTAAAAACATCCATTAATTTTCGATAACATAACTTTCTTACACTTATTTCCCCGGACCTCCTCGTACCTTCCTTCTTTGTATTCCAGTTCAATTTGTTAGTTCAGCAAATCCTTACCATTAAACTTTTACCCATTTGTAAAACCTCTTTTTTTTCATATCTCTTGAAACATTACAGCTGGAAACCACTTAGTTTCTATGCAACATCCTTCTAACATTCATTAATTTTACAATATTTCTGTAAATAGTCTTTAAATTTCTTCCAGTCTTCTTTCACCAAATCTTCTTCGTGGTCTCGGATTCTGCCAGTCATTTCTGCCAGTTCCATGTAGTCAATCACCTTCATCTGCCATTCTTCCAGAGTGGGTAGATCTTGTGTCTTCCAATACTTTGCAATGAGTATTCTTGCTGCTATTGTAGCATACATAAAAAAAGTTCTGTCCTTCTTTGGCACCAATTGGCCGACAATGCCCAGGAGAAAGGCCTCTGGTTTCTTCAAGAAGGTATATTTAAATACCTTTTTCAGTTCATTATATATCATTTCCCAGAAAGCCTTAATCTTTGGGCACGTCCACCAAAGGTGAAAGAATGTACCTTCAGTTTCTTTACATTTCCAGCATTTATTATCGGGCAAATGATAGATTTTTGCAAGCTTGACTGGGGTCATGTACCACCTGTATATCATTTTCATAATATTCTCTCTTAAGGCATTGCATGCCGTAAACTTCATACCTTTGGTCCATAACTGTTCCCAGTCAGCAAACATAATATTATGTCCAACATCTTGTGCCCATTTAATCATAACAGATTTCACCGTTTCATCCTGAGTATTCCATTTCAACAGCAAGTTATACATTCTTGACAAATTTTTAGTTTTGGATTCTAACAATTCTGTTTCTAATTTTGACTTTTCCACCTGGAAGCCAATTTTCTTATCCAAATTGTATACCTCCATTATCTGATAATAATGAAGCCAGTCTCTCACTTTGTTTTTTAATTTTTCAAAACTCTGCAATTTCGGTTTTTCTCCTTCTTGCTCCAAAATTTCACAATATGTCAGCCATTTGGCCTCCATATTTAGCTTTTTCTGAGCTTTTGCCTCCATTGGTGATAGCCACCTTGGGGTTTTATTTTCCAACAAGTCTTTATATCTTATCCAAACATTAAGCAAAGCCTTCCTGACAATATGATTTTTAAATGCTTTATGAGCTTTGACCTTATCATACCATAAATATGCATGCCATCCAAATACATTGTTAAAACCTTCTAAATCCAAAATGTCTGTGTTTTCAAGAAGTAGCCATTCTTTCAGCCAGCAAAAGGCTGCTGATTCATAGTAAAGTTTAAGGTCTGGCAGGGCAAATCCACCCCTTTCCTTTGCATCTGTCAGTATCTTAAATTTTATTCTGGGCTTCTTGCCCTGCCAGACAAATCTAGAAATATCTCTCTGCCACTTCTTAAAACAATCCATCTTGTCCACAATTTGCAATGTCTGAAATAAAAACAACATTCTCGGCAATACATTCATTTTTATCACAGCAATTCGGCCCAACAGTGAAAGCTTCAAATTTGACCAAATTTCTAAATCTTTTTTCACTTCCATCCAACATTTTTCATAATTATCCTTAAATAAGTTCCCCTTTTTGGCTGTCATATTAATCCCTAGGTATTTCACTTTCTTTACCACAGTCAATCCTGTCTCATTCTGAAACTTATCTCTTTCGATCGGTGTTAAATTTGTCTCTAAAACTTTGGTTTTTAACTTATTCAGTTTAAAACCTGCCACTTGACCAAATTCCTGAATTAATTCTAAAACCCTTTTAGTACTAGATTCTGGCTCCTGTAACGTCAGTACTAAGTCATCTGCAAATGCTCTCAGTTTATATTGTTTAGCTCCGACCTGTATACCTTTAACCAACCGGTCCCTTCTAATCATATTTAGCAGGACCTCCAGGACCGATATAAAAAGCAATGGGGAGATTGGCCACCCCTGTCGTGTCCCTTTTTCTATTTTAAATTCTTCCGTAACCACATTATTTACAATTAATTTAGCCTTTTGTTCAGAGTATATTGCACCTATACCATTTTCAAAACCTTGGCCTGCCCCCATCCCATGTAGGTTCTTCTTCATAAAGCTCCAAGAGATATTGTCAAAAGCTTTCCCCGCGTCCACAAATATCAAAACTGCTTTAGTGTTTATATTCACTTCTAGTTTTTCCAAAATATCAATTATATTCCTCAAATTATCAGACAAGTGTCTTTCTGGGAGAAAGCCCGCTTGGTCTTTATGACTCTCTTCCATCAATACTTTTTTCAGCCTCTTGGCCAAAATGTCTGCAAAAATTTTATAATCCACATTAAGTAAAGATATAGGGCGGTAGTTCTTAAGCTGAGTCTTTTCAGTCTCTGTTTTCGGTATGAGTGTAATGTACGCCTCTTTCCACGACTCTGGTGCCCTTTTCCCTTCCAGTATTTCATTGCAGACTTCTTTCAGAGGTTGCAATAGCCACTCTTTCAAAGATCTATAATATCTAGAAGTCAGCCCATCCGGTCCTGGAGATTTGCCCAATTGCATATTTTGAATGGCAACTTCTACCTCCTGTTCAGATATTTTATAGTTCAGCATTAACTTACTTTCTTGAGAGATTTTTTGTAGTCCATTTATCTTCAAAAATTGGTCTATGTCCATTTCTTTCTGTGGCCCTTGCATATATAATTGTTTAAAGTACTTCTGAAAACAATTTTTGATCTCAATTGGATTGTGTACATTCTTTCCTTCCACTTCTAAATTTGTAATAGTATTTAATTTTTGTCTTTTTTTCATTTGCCAGGCCAACAGTTTCCCACATTTGTTAGCTGATTCAAATGTTTTTGTCTCATTTGTTTAATTTTCCATTCTATTTCCTGATTCATTATTTCCATATATTGTACTTAATGTAATTTTATTTCTCTCAAAATCTCCTGGGACTTTGGTTTTGCTCTCAATTTCTTCTCATTTTCTTTTATTTTCTCCAAAATTTTATCTTTCTTCTCATTTTGGCTTCTCTTCTTTATTGTATTCTGCTGTATCAGGAACCCTCTCATAACAGCTTTGCTTGCGTCCCAGATTACTCTTTTTTCTACGTTGGTGTTCATATTTATTTTGAAATAGTCTCTCAGGGTTTTTTGGGCCTTTTTATACACTTCTTCATCTCTAAATAAGGTGTCATTCATCCTCCATCTGAAGGATCCGGTTGTTAATTGTTTCATCTCCATCCTTACAGCATTATGGTCGGAGCAGGTTTTTGGGCAGATTTCTATTCTCTTTATCTTTGGTGCCATTCCTCTAGTTATCTATATTTGGTCAATTCTAGTCCATGTCATCTTGGCTTCAGAAAAGAAGGTTCCCTCTCTTCCCAGGGGGTTCTTTACTCTCCAGATGTCCACTAAATCCATATTGTCTGTCATCTCAAGAAATGTTTTCGGTAATCTACCATCCTTGGTAACTACCTGTCTTTGTGCCTTATCCATGTTTGTAGATACTACACCATTCATGTCCCCCCTGTGTGAGTGTCTGGAGGCGGTTGGAGGATGGATGGCAGCTAACAGATTGAGGTTGAATCCTGACAAGAAAGAAGTACAGGGGGACAGGAGGCGGGCAGGTGTGGAGGATTCCCTGGTCCTGAATGGGGTAACTGTGCCCCTGAAGGACCAGGTGCACAGCCTGGGAGTCATTTTGGACTCACAGCTGTCCATGGAGGCACAGGTCAAATCTGTATCCAGGGCAGCTGTTTACCAGCTCCATCTGGTACGTAGGCTGAGACCCTATCTGCCTGCAGACTGTCTCGCCAGAGTGGTGCATGCTCTGGTTATCTCCTGCTTGGACTACTGCAATGCACTCTACGTGGGGCTACCTTTGAAGGTGACTCGGAAACTACAACTAATCCAGAACGTGGCAGCTAGACTGATGACTGGGAGCGGCCGCGGAGTCCATATAACACCGGTCTTGAAAGACCTACATTGGCTCCCAGTACGTTTCTGAGCACAATTCAAAGTGTTGGTGCTGACCTTTAAAGCCCTAAACGGCCTCGGTCCAGTATATCTGAAGGAGCGTCTCCACCCCCATCATTCTGCCCGGACGCTGAGGTCCAGCGCTGAGGGCCTTCTGGCGGTTCCCTCATTGCGAGAGGCCAAGTTACAGGGAACCAGGCAGAGGGCCTTCTCGGTAGTGGCGCCCGCCCTGTGGAACGCCCTCCCATCAGATGTCAAAGCGATAAACAACTACCTGACATTCAGAAGACATCTGAAGGCAGCCCTGTTCAGGGAAGTTTTTAATATGTGACATTTTAGTGTATTTTTCATCTTTGTTGGAAGCCGCCCAGAGTGGCTGGGGGAACCCAGCCAGATGGGCGGGGTACAAATAATAAATTATTATTATTATTATTATTATTATTATTATTATTATTCAATTCAAAGTATTCAATTGCTTTAGTTTTTGTATAATTGCTTTTTTATAATTACCCCAAAGTTCATGTTCTTTCATTTTTCTAAGTTCTTCGCCAAAGAAACTCCAGCGGGTGCAGAATGCTGCAGCGAGGCTCCTCACGGGGTCTCTGCCATGGGAGCATATTCACCCAGTGCTTTTCAAGCTGCACTGGCTCCTGGTGGAGTACAGGGTCAGATTTAAGGTGCTGGGTTTGACCTTTAAAGCCCTTCATGGCCTAGGACCCTCGTACCTACGGGACCACCTCTCCTGGTATGCCCCGTGGAGGACCTTAAGGTCCATAAATAGCAACACCCTTGTGGTCCCGGGCCCTAAGGAAGTTAGATTAGCTTCAACCAGAGCCAGGGCCTTCTCAACACTGGCTCCGGCCTGGTGGAACACTCTGCCTCATGAGACCAGGGCCCTGCAGGATCTGATTTCTTTCCGCAGGGCCTGTAAGACAGAGTTGTTCCGCCTGGCCTTTGGCTTGGAGCCACTTTGATTCCCTCCCCCTCTTTCTTTTTCCTTTTTCCTCCTGTGATGAGGCTGCATTTTAATATTTTAATGTTTCAATATTTTAATGTTGTATTTTAATCTTGTTTTTAAGTTGTATTCGTTCAGCTTATTTTTATTATTGCTTCTTAGCCGCCCTGATCCCGGCCTTGGCTGGGGAGGGCGGGGTATAAATAAAAATTATTATTATTATTACTATTATTATTATTATTATTAGGTGCTACCAATTCATAGTATGTTTCCAACCTTTTATCTTTGGTTTTTTTTTTATTGAAGCAACTGCACTGCCTCCTTTGTCATGTTCAAACACATTTCATAAGTAATATGAAGTCCATAAAAGCAATTCAAAGTCCTCCCATTTTGACATTACACTTTGGCCTTTTCCAGACTTAAGAACGTTAAAGCAATGTCATCTACAGATTCAATATCTATTGTGTATTCTCTATCTGTATTCCTTTATCCCTCTAGTACCTCTTATAATGTTTGCTAATGGTTTCCCTGAAAATGCAGTGGAGATAATAGACAGCCCGGTTTTGTTTCCCACCTCAGGTGTTAAGTCCAGATCATTTGTCTACACCACCATCATACTATCCTTGTACAGTTGTTTAAGTAGAGATTTAAACATATTATCCATCTGCATACTTTTACATAACTCTAACAGGAAATTCCATTCTACACTATCAAAAGCTTTGGCAGAGTCAAGAGATATAATTGCTAATGGCTTCCTTGTTTCATTGCTAATATAAATGGTATTTATCTGTATAGAATCTGCAGTGTGGCTCCTTAAGGTCCATTCTCTCCAAGTTTATGGTTCTTTATCTTTAAAGCACACTTGGACTGAACAGCCCTTCAGAGTCCAGATTGCTCTCTGACATGCTTTTAAACAGAGAAGTAAAGATGGTGGCCATGACTGGAAGCTTGGCAGCAGGCATTTCACTACACGGAGCACCCAAAATAAATGTTTAAAAATGGAAAATGGAATCACCTGGTAAAATAGGAGAGGAAGAAGGAAAATGGAGTCACTAGAGCGATGGGGGCAGGGGTGGGCCACCCAAGGGCAGTGAGGGAATAGGAGAGGTTGGTGAACTGCTCAGGGGGGTGGAGTACTGGGGAAGGAAAGAAGGAAAGGCAGAACACAGTGGGAGAAACTGGTGTTGCAGGGAGTTGATTAGGAAAAAGTGGCCTCAAATGGGCATTGTCATTGCCCATACTGCTGCTTTGAAAATCAAGCAAATGTACTTGGGAAAGGAGCACTAACCATTTTCTCTTATGCCATTTCCCCAGTGTAGATTGCAAAGAAAAACATAACAATACCATATAGGACATATGTTTTCCACTGTGTAGCTATCAGCCGTTCCAGTAGGGAGACAGGAGTGATTTATTTTGATGAAATGGTGTGGAAGCTGGTTATTCTTCTCTGAATGCTGCTTCTTCAAACTCTATAGTAACCAGTTGGGATGGCTAATTAATGAAAAACCTTTACCCCATCTGCAGCTTGAAGATGATCTTCCACATCATACCAACTTTTGCCCCAGGTTTAGACTAAACCATGGAACTGCACGCACTCCATCCAAGGCGCTTTGACAATGAGTTTATCTAGATGGATTTGATGGAAGCTTGGAGGGTAGGGAGTGGTTCCCAATCCTGCATGTGTTCAGGAAGGGCCAAGAAATATCTTGCCTCAGCTTGGAGCTAAGCGACTGTCAAATTGCTACACTGAGTTAACAGAACTTTAAAAATAAAAATTCATTGCTCATCCAGTCATTTATTCCTTAGGTCAAACATTAAGTGAGAAGCAACGGGCTGTTATTTTAGTTGACCTTCTTATAAAGCTGATAAATTAGGCTACTCTTTGGAGCTAATTATTTTTTCTGTGCAATCAAGTTCTTATTGATAATGGATATGCTAATGAAACTTGCCTTACAATGACAGGTTAAAGAAATATACCGTACTTGAGAAATCTTCTCTTAATTGCTGTAACAGAAATGTTGATGGAAAAGACACCATGCCAATTATTTTTTATTTTCTTTCCAAATTATTACAAATCAAACCAAAGTACGGTAATTCAATTTAATACAGTTTCCAAAACAGGTTTCCTGCTCCTGTTACAAGGTATGTCCAGGATATGCTCCCACTGCTGCTTCAGTTCTCACTTAATCTCTAGTTGACATCACTTGACAGTTTCCATTGATGGAAATACGTTTATTACTAATGCATCGGAAGCAGGCAAGGTTCACAAGCACCCACACATGGGCGGCCAGCTATGTGATTAGCAGCCTGATTCATGATCTAGTTAAATCATTATCCTTGGATTTAAATATTTATATCTGTTTGAAATACTTCAGTGTTTATATGACGGGGTAATAAATTGGGCTGTAGGTATGAATGTTCCTCTAAATCTTTTGGATATTTAAAATTAAAGTAGAAGAGAGCAAAAGGCACAAACTTTCTAACTGCCATTTTTTGTGAAGTCCTAATGGTAAAAGGGACCCCATGAATTTTCTCCCATTAGAGGGGAGAAGGGAGGTGTGGCAGGAGTTATTACCACATGTGCAGAATTCAAGAGGTACCAAGAAAAATATACTTTCTTGCCACAATATGTCACTGAGGATTATTCTTTTGTGAAACTAGCGTTCAAATACGTTGTCTGTGAGTGTGCTTTCGGGGCATGACCAGAAGAAGAAAGGACTAAGAAGGGGGAAATTGCAGCTTCCATCCCAGCCCCTCAGCCTGAGCTGCTCCTGTTGTGCTGGTAAAGATGGGTTTTATCCATCTGCCTGTCAGGTAACTTGAATGTTATGCTGCTTGTTTGCTTGCTTGCTAGAGTGTTTGCCCATATTACTTCAGTTTGACAGTTTTCATTACTTGCAGCTGGTGTGGGGAAGTTTTTCTACACATGGACCAGTGTCCCAACTTCAGTTGGCTGATGTAAGAGCAGGCCAGTGGTGGTACAGCAGGGTTAAACCAAAAGTGGGAAGACACCAACAGGACTTACCCCCTTGGACTGCTACCTGTGTGGCTTAACCACTGAGCAAAATAAGCATGTGCTTAGGGCATCAAGGGAAGGGGGGCACCACAGAAATTTCCCATTGCCGGATTTGCCATGGACCCTGTGGTGCAGCTGAAACAGGTTCCACAAAAAAAGGCTCCCACAATATGTGCGTCATGAGTTCAGTGCAACAAAAAATGTAAAAACAAGATTCAGTCATGCTGAACTTTATACAAATAATTGTAGAAGACAATATTTTATGGTTTATTGTTGTTTATATTTTGAATTAGATATATATGGGGGCACCAAAAAATTTTCTTAGGGCCTGTAAAGGTCTTAATATGGCCCTGACTGCTACTTTGGTGAGGCATAAAGACCCCCCCCCCATCAGTTAGGAACTGAATTGTTGGCCATGTCCCGGAGAACAGATTTGTGACCCTGATCTGTAGGGAGAGCCTGGGTGGGGGAAAGTCTGGTTCTAACATATTCCCCCCTGAGTGGGAGGAAGACACGGCATAGTTATGGATATAATAGTCCTTAGACTATCATATTAGTCCTTAGCTGGACCATGAAGAAGGCTGAGCGCCAAAAAATTGATGCTTTTGAATTATGGTGCCCATGGACTGCAAGAAGATCAAACCTCTCAATTCCGAAGGAAATCAGCCCTGAGTGCTCACTGGAAGGACAGATTGTGAAGCTGAGGCTCCAATACTTTGGCCACCTCATGAGAAGAGAAGACTCCCTGGAAAAGACCCTGATGTTGGGAAAGATGGAGGGCACAAGGAGAAGGGGACGACAGGACGAGATGGTTGGACAGTGTTCTCGAAGCTACTAGCATGAGTTTGACCAAACTGTGGGAGGCAGTGGAACACAGGAGTGCCTGGCGTGCTCTGGTCCAGGGGGTCACGAAGAGTCGGACATGACTAAATGACAACAATAACAACAACAACAACAACTATCATCTTATCCCTAACTTTTGTACTTCATGTAATTTTATTGTAGGATGGTGTCAATATGTGTTTGAATGATTCTATAGCATGGAGTTACCATGGCTCTGTCTCTATTTTTACATCAGTTCCAGTGGTTATAGGTAGGAGAAGGTATAGCTTGGGAGTGGGAGTTGATTATTATTTGGGATCAAATAGTAATCCCTGACCTGATCTCATTAATTCCCCTCACCCCCAGCCAGTTAATGTAACTGCATTTTAGAAGCTGCATGCTCAATTCAAAGAGGCGTTTGATGCCACACATAATTTTGTCCTCCTCAGAACAATTCCTGAGTGACTGCTGCCAGATAATGCATCCTTTGTATGGGGACAGTATTTGGACTAATTTGTTGTGTGAAAGCTGGAAAGGAGCTAGTACGCTCTGGACAGTGAGCACTTTATAAATCACTGGCAATTCTACCTGGAGAACTCTGGAAGCATTAATCTGCAATTTAGTTTATTGCACAGAGAAAACCATAATTACACAGAAAATGGATGCTATCTGCAGAATAATCTCTTTCCAAATCAAACAATCAATGTGACTGATAAGGCATGCACAAAATGGCACTATAAAACTTCTGTAACAAAATATGGATATGAAAGGGATTTGCTACCATTTGACGAATGGCAGCAAAGAAGTTACCTGCTGACCTAGGTGAATTGCACGATTTTGTGCAGAGAGAGTTTGATGCAGGCCTCTGAAGAGGCCCGTCATTAGGTTTGAGAGACCCTGGTCAAAATCCCCTGTTGATGGGTCTTGGCAGATTTACCTGGTGACATTAGTGACCCAAATAGCACTGCCAGTTGCGTCTAGTCACTATTTAAACTTACCACACAGCCTCAGAACACTGCTATGTCAGGGGAACATTATGGGTTATTAAAATGGCTGGTGCCATTTTAAGGGCATTAGTGATGGGCACTGAATGACCCAGAAGCTGCCTGAGGATGCCAGATGCTGGCGCAGAGCCCGTTGATCTTTTCCCTAAATACTCTTTGCACATAAACATTGAAAGATACTGAACGCTGTTGGGCTTTTGAGCCAAGCCTCTCATGCTTTTGTCAAAGGTCCACCAAATAGCTATCAGGTCTTGCTGCAGCTGCACAAAGGGCGGAGACAGCGCCTTCTTTTCCTGGCAGAATGCACCAGAACGTATGACACAGCATACACATACTATTTGAATGGCAATCCCCATAAACTTGACAAGGGCGCTCCCCTCAAATATTTTTTGGGGGGGCAGAAGGGACCTCAGACCCTAGGAGTTGGCTCCTATGGCCTCTTGCTACATGTTATACATCTGAACCACCTGAAACAGGGGACTCTCGTGGGTTTGATAAAGCTGTGACTCCATTTCTGCACTAGGCTCAAGATAATAATCTATAATCTGATAAAAGTCCTCTAAAATGGGCGGGATCTTTGTTTTTGTTTTCGCTTTGTCAAGGCTTTGGAATTTCAACAAGACACGTATAGCATTTTATTGTTGCAATTTGTAAAGACTGTCAATATGTCTTAACAATGTGCCTATTCACAGCATTTTATAGCAAAGCTGGGCTGGTCATGGGAAAAGATCATAGGGCCGGAATTTCTTAGATGTCAAAGATAAGAAGAGGATAAAGACATTGTTTTGTAATGGAAGAAATTATAATGTTTGCTTATTAGAAAGTCCAACCGGCCAGCGTTTTACAAGAGGACACACCAACAGCATCCCACATGCCTGTTCCACCCATCCTTCTCTGAATTCCAATCACTACCAATAATGTTCTGCTGCATAGGCTGCCCTGCATTCAGCTCAAGCAGGCTTAGGTTTAGCTCTACTGTATTTACGAATCACTTCCCACAAGGAACGGTTCCAAAGTGATACGCAAGTATAAAATGCAACACACACACACACACACATATTAAAAACATAGTCCAATCATTGGTGTCAGCCAAAAGCCTGGGAGAACAAAAACATATTTGCCTGGCACCAGTAGCATAGCATGTGTTGCCAGTGCCTGGGGCCACGTGGATTTGGGGAACGTAGTACCCATGCACATTCAACTGCCTGACAGCGTCCGCATCACCGGGGAGATGGCAGCCACAGAGATAAGAAGAGTCATTCCGTTCTCTGGAGAGGTAACTTCCTGGTTCTCATGGAGAAGCTGTTTTCAATGGAGCCCAGTGACAGAAGCACACCGCTGTATTGAGGCAGCACCAGGTTTTGAAATTTTGTACCCATTAACAATTTTGCACCTGTGGCAACTGCTCCTGCTCCACATCTGCATCAGCTTTGAACTTGTTTTTATTGTCAAATCACTTCAGGAAGTTTTATGGATAGTGATTCGTTAAAGCAATAATAAATGTTGGCTGCGGGTGATGATAGCTGGAATCCAACATCATGTAAAGAATCACAGGACCATTCTAAGATGGTCATTGTAGGCAGCAACACACACACACACACACTTCATATTAGGAAATACAGCAGAAGTCCCAACTGGGCTGGAGATACATCTTGTAGAATACTTATGATAATATTTAATTCAGCCCTGCTCTAATCACCTTTTAATAGTTGCGTACCACTGCAAACTTTGTTGTAGTTTGGGTTTTTTTTTAAGTGTAGCTGATCCTTCTGATTCCACCTGGTGTTTTTTTTTTTTGGGGGGGGTATTTATTAAGTATATATGACAACGTAGTCACATAGGTAGCAAATCCCTCTGATTTTATATGGGCTCGTCTATAAATAGGCAAGACTTTTTCCTTTCTATTTCATTGTACTAGGCCAAGTTGTGATTTTTATACCCCATTTATAATTTTCTAATTGTATTCATTCACCTCTGCTTTCCCCCCCTCTTTTTTTTATTTTTACTTTTAACAAAAGCTCCTTGTCTTGAACTTTTTTGTTGTTACTACTTTTCTCTTTGTGGGCACAAATAAACCCTACTTATGTGGGCAAGAAACACTGGAGGGAAGAAATAAAGAAGAATGGGAAACCTAAGAGTGTGTCTCTATAACAGCAGAACTTCAGCATGGCATTATTGGAAACAATCATTTTCAGCCACCCACAAAGCGCAGAGCAAAAGCTGTGATCAGGAGGCTGCTGAACGCCCCACGCATAAGATAGGATGCTGGGAGATTACTGCAAGGACAAGCGGAGTCACATCGGAAAAGACATGTGACCCTGCTTAAGAACTGGAACAGCAAACAGATTATTGCCACTGAGACAGAATCCCGTGTTTTATTGGGATCATTTAATCAGGATGTAGGTAATTATGCTATATTTATGGGGGCAGGTATAACAAGGTTGGCCAATGAATGGAGCAATTTAGTTAAGCAACAAAACCACAGGGCAACTCAGGTTGCTAAAACCAAGAACACAACGAACTCAGAACTGTACTGCCGCACAACTCTTGTCATGAGGACTCACTAGGTCTATTCATTCCAACTCTTGCAGTGCAAGAGGGTTAAACCAAGTGGAACCAATGCGCCATCTGGTGGTGGGATGGCAACATACGTAAGTCACTACAGTACAGTGGTACCTTGGTTTATGAACAGTCCTGCCTACGAACGATTCGGTTTACGAACTCCGCAAAACCGGAAGTTTTCTCAAACTTTACCTTGGTCTAAGAATGGAAGCTGAACGGTGGAAGGGCACCGGCAGTAGGAGGCCTCATTAGGGAAAGCGCACCTCGGTTTAAGAACGGTTTCGGTTTAAGAACAGACTTCCGGAACAGATTATGTTCGTAAACCGAGGTACCACTGTATGTAGAAGAGGGGACAGTGGACCAGAAGAGGACAGTGATTGCTTACCTCATTTCTTCCCTGCCCTTTGCCCCTTCAACTCCCCTGGTTGGCTAAGGGATATTACCTCCCTTCCCCTCTGGAAAGAAAAGCAGCCCCATTCTGTTCCCAGTTTCTTCCTCCCTCATTGCAGAGACCTGCCAGGGATGACATAACTCCCCATAACATGTCGCTTGGGCCTAAGGGGCGAGACACACTCCTTGTTTCGTGCCAGACCTGTGTACCACAATACACTCAAGTTCAATGTGCAATGCATGTTTTTGTCATGCAAGGAGTCTACACCAGGGGTCAGCAAACTTTTTCAGCAGGGGGCTGGTCCACTGTCCCTCAGACCTTGTGGGGGGCCAGACTATATTTTGAAAAAATAATAATGAATTCCTATGCCCCACAAATAACCCAGAGATGCATTTTAAACAAAAGGGCGCATTCTACTCATGTAAAAACACGCTGATTCCTGGACTGTCTGCGGGCCAGAGTTAGAAGGCGACTGGGCCGGATCCAGCCGCCGGGCCGTAGCTTGCCTACCCATGGTCTACACAAAGTGTATACATGTAGCTATGTTAGTCTGAGTCGGAAAAAAGAAAGAAAGAGTGTTCTGGCTTTGATAGCAGATTATAAAAGTTGTTGTTGGGAGAACGCTGTTCTTTTTTCAGAGCTACAATTCCCAGAGTTCCCTGTGAAGAAATTAAACCACTCACAATTGTAAACCAGAGAGGAAGAGGAGCATCCTAACAACTATTATCATCATCATCATCATCATCATCAACCCCCTTAACTTTTCTCAATTCTTTGTGGAAAGCCAGGGCTGCTTGAAGTGGTATAATAGCACTAAGTTCAGTGGGTCAGCAATTCACTCGGTTGCACTTCTCAAACCTGTCTCCCATGTGAGTTTTAATTCACCTCACTTTAGAAAACAGCTGGCTTGATCAGTCTCTTAAGAATGCTCTTTCTTCCTGCATTGGTAGCCTCTGCTGAGAGCCGTCAACTGATGCTGCATTTAAGGAAATGTGTTTGTGATATGAAAATCTGAGAAAAGGCTAAATGTTGATGAATTATCATGAAATATGTATCCTCCAAGGAGATACTTGCCTTGGATAGGTACGCACAAGCTGTAAACTTGAAAGTGAGTATGACACCAGTAATTTGGAAACACTTGCATCAAAAAAAGGTCCACCCATTGGGAATGCAAAGTGCCACCATTCCTAGACAGCTGCATTGTTTTCACAAGGAAGATTGAGGCATGAAAGGCAGTCTGGTGAAGCTGGACAGGTTGCACATCTGGAAATATTAGCAGAATTTTAGTAGCTTGAAATGAGCCAGTATAGAAGCATGAGGCAGGCTGCTACAACTGGTTTTAGAAACAAGGAATCATGCAGTTAAGCTTCCTCACAATGATGCCACAATTTCAAAATGCTCCCCATAAGAAATTTTCCTTCCTCCTCAGTTTAGTTTCTCATGCAGTAGCCAAATCTCTCTCATGCGGCTCCCCCCCCCCCACAAGAGTTCCTTAACTTCAAGTGTTTGAATAGGGGAATTGGCTCTATACTTTCTTGTCCTATCCTCTCCCACTCCCAACCTGACGGTTTCTGGTTGATGTTGATTGCAATTACCTGTTTTTCCCTCTTGACCATGCATTTCCTGCTCGGGGAAAGTGGGGAACCCCAAGTCTTTACCCACCCAGCTTTCAGAAGCAGAAAAATATCCAAAATGGACTCACTCTGTAGTTGTTTAATGAGCCAGCTTCACAACCCATGTTTTGAAGTTGGCATGTTCAGAAACAAATCACTGCTTGTTGTAAAGCAGAATTCCCTGGCTCCTAAAGCTCTGGGATTTATAGAAAGCAAAACTGTACTTGGCCAGTGGAGCAGAGGAGACCTTGCAAGTCAAGGCTTTGCTCAGGCTTATGAAGGGCTCATTCATGCAGCAATAAACCATGAATGGAAAACCACTGGCTCCCCAGTCCTAGGCTAAACCATGGTTTCGCATTACTTGCAAGCACATGCAAACATGTGAGAAAGATTGAAGGGAGGTTTATACAGTCCTAGAAATCTCATTTTCGCCACTGAAATAAATGTGACCCCACAAACTGTATTAAGCAGGAGATAAAACATACAGAAGTTCTTTATTGGGAGAAAGGTCTCTTCAGAAGAAATATTTCTGTTTCTACAGTGTTAGAGATTGCTGTTTGTTGTAATGATCAGTTCAACTCACAGTAATTGCTTTACTTTACTTTAATTCCTGTACTGAAAAAGGCGTTTTCATAATTACTGCAAATGTTCTTACATAGACATATTTCTCCTTAGGAAAGAAGGTATATTTAAAGCAGATCTAGAAGCATTCATTTCCAAACAACAAACCATGATCAAGTATTCTCATTTGTTCAAAAAGGTAACAAAGGTATATCCGAAAAAAATGCCTTTGACGTTGATCTGTAAACTTTAATTACTAAAAGAATGGCAAAATACATCAAAACCCCACATTTCCATCTTAAAAATAACTACAAATCTGGACAGGAAATACAGAAAAGGTTTATTATGGATGTACCCCACTTTGTTATCTGGTGAAGGAAATCTGAGGCAACAATTTGGTGCATTACAGACAAGCCAATATACAGTAGCTGCACACCACAATTCATTTTTGGATCACAACTAGCATTCTTTACTATGACTGTTAGTACAGAAATGTTCTGCAGTTAGAAAAAAATGAGAATACTCTCATGCTGTACAATACCATGTGCAAGTATGTGTGTGTGACAGATATTAAAAATTAAGGAACCAAATCAATTTAAACTCTTTTATGCCGACCTGCTAGGTTACAGACCCTGGAATGTTCAGCACACAAAAGATTTTGCAAGCTCCAGACATAATTTAAGTGCTTCTCAAGTGCAAAGCATTACCGACTAAAGCTTTTCAAAGGTCATTTAATTACAGATACAAACATCCTCTGCAAAGATATGAGAATATGCTATAGGACCCTGGAGGTCGTGACAGATTTGTATATTTTTAAGGAAGAGAAATGCTATATTCCACTCCAGTAGTTCTAGTCCCTGATGAGCTTCTCCTGATTGAAGGCATTTTATTTGTAGGAAATGGACCACTCTTTGACAGATGCATCGTGAGATGTTGTTACCAAGGTATGTTCGTCCAGCCACGCCAAGCTGCTTACATGATGTAATCTGTGGGCATCTGACAGAAGCAACAGAAAATGTAAATTGATGCAACCAACCTCTTTCCAAATTTGCTCTTTAAAAGTTTAGCAGGAATGTACCTTTCATACCAGGGCTTATGCATGAACTCCCCTCTCCCCTCCCCTCCCAGCACCCTCGATGTTTGCTCACCTGGGGCCCCTGCGTCATTGTTGCGCGCAGTGTGATGGCAACACACTGGTCAGGTCTTTAATTTCTATTCAAGGCTCTTCTAGACCTCATCTTCCAGCCTCACCAACCTGCACAATCCCCTCACTCAGCCCCTATGCATGACTTCACTTCTGTTGGGAGACCCCGACACACAGGCAAGAGCCGCTGGAAGGACTTGGCAGCACACATGACAGGGGAAGAAGTGGCGACACTAAGGGCTTAACAGCAGCCGCTCTGTATCAGGCAGAATTGCAGCCTTGATGTCGAAAAATCTGCTTACAAGTCTTCATCCTTCAGGATAATTTTAGCCCCGTGATTTCCCTCAAAAACACTATTCCCCAACTTCTGTTATTCCAAGAATGCAATGAACGATGAACACAGCACTTTAGATTTCTCCGTAATGAGAAGGCTATACTGTTACCTTGTATTTTAACTCGAGTCTCTGGGTCACTCACTGTCCAAACATAAACCATCATATCCATTCCTCCAGAAGCAAAGTGCTCGTTATCTGGTGACCAGGCAATACAAACAATCTTCGCATGGTGTCCATAGAAAATATTATGCTCCTATTGAGAAAGTGAAAGTAAGACAATCACTGATTTTTAATCCTAAAAATGAATTAACCATTGATAAAAAAAATCGAAGCTCTTTATGTTCTAATTGCACAGAAACTAATAAAACCCAATGCAAGAACTACTGAATAAATTCCAATTCAATCTAAAGAGGGGCAACAGATTCCAAGAGAGGCTTTAATAATATAAATTAATTAGGACAGCACTCAGTTCTTCCACTGCCACTTACTAAGTTGTTTTCCATTTGTATTTGCAAGACCCCGCAAAGTGTTAAGTCTTGCTTCAACAGCATTTAATAAACCTGCCTATGAGGGATATTTGATCTATGTGCAAGGTTTCTACACTGAATGAATGAAGGAATCTTTATTTGCGTCAGCCATCGGCCACAGCAATAAAACAATACAGTATACAAAAAACAGAACTAAGTCCTGCTTACCGCATAGCCATCGGCAACGCTAAACACAGTGACCGCCTTGCTTGCATCTGTCACTGCCAGAAAGGCACCATCATGAGAGTACGCCAAGTCAGTCACAGGACCTTTCGCTTCCAGCGTCTTTTCCTCTTTCTTTAAAGAAGTTCCCTGGATTGCATACAGGTACACTTTTCCATCCTGGAAGTTAAAATATGCGCAAGAGTCAAGCTCTCCTCAGAGTGCCCAGAACGGCCTTGCTGGTTTTCAGATCTTTTACTGCCATGGGTGAGAAACCTCTCTCAAGTCTTGCACCAGAAACAGTTCACACCCAGTTGCTGCTTTTGCATCCGTTATTAAGGTATAGGAACAGCACATTTATTGGAGAGAAAGAGAAGGGGCAAACGGCAGAAGCAATTTGCGGGATAATTAGAGCTGAAGCTAAGAGAGCATCTGAAATTACTATACTGAAAATGTTTCCACAAGTGCTGCCATGCTGTGGGAACTGCCAAGTGCTTAATGAGCAGAAAAGGCTACCTTAAAGAGGAAAATAAAACCCTTACGGTTCCTCCGACGGCTGCCATGCCGCCTCCAGGATGAACTGCTACCACTTCTGGTTCAAAGCCAGGGTTATCAATTGCAAAGCACTTCTTCTTGTCCTTCATCAGAACGATCTGTAATCCGAGGAGTGTGCACATCACATTGAGGTACTGCTAGAAAATGGTGTTCCACTACATGCTACAGGAGGCTTCCCTACTCTGCCCAAAGGACCCCTTCACATGTCCAGAGCAGTGAGAGAGACACTTGCAAATGGGAGGCATTGCTTATTGCTGCCTTATAGGGCTGGGCGATATATAGATATATCATACTCCATATCGTTATATTGGTTTCATAATTTTTGACCTGGCAATATATTGTGACGCATGATGTGTGTGTGTGTATCTGCATGCGCAATATGCAAAAATCACAATGTGGGAAAAGTGTGAAGCCAGCCAATGTGTCTCTCGATTCCTGCAGCCCCTGTTAACACACTGCAACCACAGTGCCAATGAGACACAGCCACCCAGAACCTTAATTTGCCTAGAGGCAAATGTAAGAGCTCAATGGGTGTGGCAGGCAGCGTGTGTTTCTGTGTGTGTTGCCACGGCAGAGTAAGCCCAGCAGCAAAAGTTTGTTCACCCCTCAAAAAAGGAAAAAAAGTTGGCTTGCATTTACACCAGTGTAAAATAGCATAAACTCCCCCCACCCCGCCTCAGTAATAATGTCATCAGCCTGTGCTCTGATTCTTTCCACTACCTAGTCATGCTTCTGCATCTAAGCACTATAAACCAGTTACCAAATATCACTTTAAATAGCACCATGAGAAATCCAAGTAGAAATAACCTGCTACACTTTCAAAACAAGTTTTAAAGTGTGCATTATGGTTAAGAAACTTATTATGCAATCCAAACCACATCTACTCGGAAGTAAGTCCTATGGAAGTCAATGGGTCTTACTCCCTGGTAAGTGGGGTTAGGATGACAGTCCTATATTGCATTACAATACAATCCATTTTTCCTGATACACACCTCTCCAATGCATATCACCACTGCGTACCCACCAGGTCCAACTGCAATGCATTTGGGCTGAACATCCATTTTAATAACATCCTGGCCACTGAAAAGGGAAAGGGAAAAATGAGCGAAATTTTTCCTTAGCTGAAGGAGCTGAAGTCACTGGCAAGAATAGGACCAAAGGACCTGAGAGCAGATACGAAGCATGGGGATTTAAGGAGTGGTACTTTGTTATCAGGAAGATGGGCAATTTGGACAGCAGGGTAGATGTAAAGGGACCAAGGTGGGACAACGGAAAGCTGTAGTAGTCAAGGTACAATATACTTCACCAATTAAAAAATATGAACTAGCATTTGGTACTTGGAGAAAGGCATCTTTCAGCACATTAAAGGGCGACCAAGAACATTTTGCACATCCCACATCTTTTGAGCAGCAGCTTACATTTTTCTTACACATTTGGTGGAGAATGTTTTATTCTCAGACACTTCATATTTATTTTCCTACATTGCACTGATATTTTAACTTGCTATATAAGATGATAAACACAACTGTCCATTGCGCATTATCAATCCCATCTGCTCAGCAGAGTAAAACTGGTGCTTTTTTAAAGCGCCGACCACGGATAATGTTGGTTGCAGAAAGAACAACCAAAGTTGCTTGTGACATCTGGTTTTCTGATATAGTGCTTTAACACAGCAGAATTAGATGGCACGGTCATTTTGTGTTACGCTAACAGTAAATTATTTGTGTGGAGGTTGACACACACGTTACCTGGTGTCTTTTTTGCTCAGACTGGTGTACCGCACGGTATCATCCATGCTGCAGCTGACCAGCTGCTCCGACTCATCCACAGCCATTCGTGAAACCTGGTTTGTGTGTCCTTTCCCAGAAAAGCTGTCATTTTCCCCCGTCTCAGAATCCCAATAATGTGAGCAAAATATTAAGGAAGTTTTCTTCAGGATGAGCGCGACACCCAACATTTATTGCAAGGAACAATCAAACCGACTCAATTCCTAAGTTGTGCTATGCACACATATCAGTAAACCGCATGGTTTGCAAAGCAACAGAGAATTCTTCCCGGTTGGAACTTGCATGCAGCCCTGCTGTAGAACTTTCTGAAGATGCCTCGCTGAAACTAGCCAGCACAGTATCTTGGGTGATGGCACAAAAAAGGCAATGTGAAATTCAGTGAGACAGAACAGCTGCCATCTTTGTGTGGGGCAGTTTTTGCTCAAAGCGCCAACCAAATCAAAGAATTGCACTGACACTTACACTGAAAACAGCAGCCTCAGTGGGCGAGATGGATAATCATAAGGCTTTCATTTAGCAGTTCAAATGAGAACTGTGCTCTAATACAACCCTGCATGCCAAGAATGCTTCAGTGAGTAGCAAATATTAAGAGAAAGGGAAGAAAGACAGCCATATATAGAAGCACAGCACTAGGGAGTTTTCATCTGCAAAAAAACATTGCTTGGTTGCTCAAAGGATATTAATATGCCCATCATGGCTTCCAGAGTAGATATACGATTTTCCCCCATTTTTATGCACCGTAAGACATTGTATTGATTTACTGTGACCCTGAAAGAAAGCACACATAATTAACACAAACTCTTACACTTACACAGACAGCAGCTCAAGTTACTCACAGCACAGATTTTGGGAAGAACACCCCCCCCCCCGGAAAGCTTCGCCTAACCTCAAACACCTCTGATAATAGACAAAAGGGAAAGTTGACAAGCCCACAAACCCTCTGCTATGCGCTTCTGGGGCAGGGGGGAGAAGAGGAATTGGTCCCAAGCCATTGTCTTATCCTTAAAATAGTCTATTAAAAACAACAACACAGGGCAAATATTATCCTAGTATATGTTACAGGCCCCGAGGAGCTTACAATGCAAATTATGACATGGGGGAAAGTAGACAACAGAGGGAAGGGAAGGAAGACTATGCACCCTGTTCAGCTACAAATATTTTGGCTTAGTTTCTATGCACAAGAGAGACTAAGGCTGTGCCAAAGGCTACAAAGGGGAGAGAGAGGTGGAATGATGTAAACAGTCTAATATGAAAGGGGAGGGACAGGAGAGGGACAGAGCCATTTAAGATTAACGGCTATTTTCAGGTGGCCAAGAATGGTGGGGTGTCAGGCAGACATACACTGGGATGTTCTGCATGCCAACTCCAAGGGGCTTTCCCTTCCCTCGAAACAATACACGCCCATGAGATGTGACTGCAACAGAACTTTCCATCAGTTTTAAAAAGAGGGTTGTCCTTGTGGCAATTTGGGTGGGGGGGGGGGAGAAGGCAGACTGCTGTTTAGGCTTGGCATTCAGAAGCAGATGCACAGCTAGCTACTGCCTGAAATGCCCCCCCCCCAAGTATTTAGAGGCAATTGTCTTACTGCACTTAGACCACATTTTCCCCAAATTAAGAGATCTTACAAGTGTTGATTCTGTTCTGATTTAACCAGGAATCCTCCCACCTGGCAAGCACTGAACATATTGTTCAGAACTGGCTGGTTTGGATTAAGTCAAGTCACTTCTCATTTGCCACAAGAGCACCCACAATGTAGCTCAAGCAGCCTTTCTGTTAAATGGGTCTTCACAACCACACTCATTTCTGTTGGAAACAGACGGATAATGCTAGCAGTGCATGATTAGGAAACTCGAAAGAGCCGGCTCAATGATTCCACAGACCTTGATGACACGAAGGGGCTTATCCGGATTGTTCTCATCCAGATAGTTGATGTAGCCAGAAAGGGAGACAGTCAACAAGTGCCCCTTTTGCCACAGACAACCCAGCTGCTGATCCAAAACATTTGATCCCATGTTAAAGGTATTCACAACGCTATTAGCACCAACATCCCAGATCTTAGCTGTCTTGTCTCCAGAAGCAGAAAGTAGGCGATTGCCATCTGGACTCCAACTAATCTGTTGGAAGGAAACAAAGGGATTTAGAGGTATAGGCTCGCCCTAAATACCAGAGACAGCCTATATTTGTCTTCCATGCACATTTCCCCAGATGGCGAGTTTGAAGACGTCATGCAGACAAGCTGACTCGCCAATATGAGACTGTTCCATTTATTTTAATGTTTATTATTTTGCTTTCAATTGTACTCTAGCAGAATGTTGCTAAAGAAGAATCTCAAGAGGAAATAATTGGTAATATTATTAATAATAATATTCTTAATTTTTTCCCCTTCTAGCACAATCTATTACTGTGCTCTGGAGGAAGGATTACGAATATGTATTTTAAAAAAGCTATTCCAAGTAATGATTACAGCTTATTTTTATTTCTGTGTAATTCTGTAAATACAGCTCTGGGAGAAACAAAGAATGAGAAATGAATTGAGTCCATTCTGGAATGCAAAGTTGAACTCAAAAGCATTTCGTGAATTATTCAGTCAGAAGAAGATTCCACAAGCATCCCAAAGAAATCTTACAATTAAAAGCATCATTTCAGAACGTCTGTTACTTAAAAAAAAACCACCCCCACATAGTGCTGCATCATCTTAGTCACCCCCTCCTTGGGGAAAGAAGGCAGAATCTCTGTTCAAAGGTGGCTTCCTCTGCCCTTGGTTTTTCAAAGTACTTGTATCTTTTTTTTAAGGGACAAACCTGCCTCTCTGATTACTTGGGACAACTTTTATCGATCAAGAGGCTTTTAAGCCATCCATCTAACTCAAGTCAATGAAATACCACAGACTAAAACTGGAACCAATTTTTTAACAAGCCTGGATTAAAACCTAGAGGGACTGCCCAGGAATCAGATCTTGTACAGCTACTCACAGCATTTTGCTGGCCCTGAACCCAGCTGCATCCTCCAGCAGCTCCGTTGCCAAGAATGCCCATTGCTCTTGGCATGGCTGGGGGCTGAAGCTTTAACCCCAAAAAAGAAAGTGAATGTTGGCAGAACACCTCTTGGGTTTTTCAGTTAAGAAACTCCTTCATGCCTGATAAGGGACTGAGCAACTCTGTCACACTTACATAAGCATAAGAGGCAGCCTTAGCTGCAGTGGAGCCAGACACGATTTGTGCTGTTGCAAGAAAAGCAGATCCATATAATGCCTGTGGAAATCAACATAACCTAACAGTCTGGTCAAAGAGAGAGAGGAGGAAGCCCCAATATACTTACTGCATAAATGCCTCCATCATGTGCCTTATTTCCTCCTAGTGCACCAACTTTCTCTCCAGTTTTGCCATCGTAAATATATATCTTTTCAAAACCGAAAATGAGACAAAGTATCAGTTAAGTGGGTTTGGGTTTTTTTGGCAGCAGTTAAACATACTTAACCCCCCCCCCCATATTGAAACACCAGCAGTTTCTTTAAAGTAGGCAGATATTTAAGTATCAAACTCAAACAGTGTACTACTGAGATCAGAAAGGAATGGAACGTGTTTAATGAAACGCAGTATAAAAGGATCCAAACATCTGAAATATAGGAAAATGCTACGTGTGGCGTTGCCTCTGGGTTAAGGCAATCAATGTCATGCTTGCTTCTTTACCTTCAGGAAGTAGTTTGTATTACAATCAAGTCCCAAAAGGAACCTAAGATGGCTGACCCTCCATATCTGAGAATATTTTTTAATGCTCTCCAATATGAAGGTTCACCTATTGTGTGCTCTTTCTTCCAACGGTTGTAATCTGAAACCTACATAGCATTTAACAGAGCCTCTGCTACCTCCTCCAGCATCCCACCTGAGGCAGATTCCATGGCTTGAACACCAATCCACATTTTACTTTCCCCCATCTTTCATCTCCACAACTCTTAGGCTGGTAGTCAAAAGTCTGCACACTATTTTATGACATCTTGGTTGACCTTGATAATTTTATTGCCCTATACTGTTGGTGCTGACCTTTAAAGCCCTAAACGGCCTCGGCCCAGTATACTTGAAGGAGCATCTCCACCCCCATCGTTCTGCCCAGACACTGAGGTCCAGCTCCGAGGGCCTTCTGGTGATTCCCTCACTGCAAGAAGCCAAGCTACAGGGAACCATGCAGAGGGCCTTCTCGGTGGTGGCACCCGCCCTGTGGAACACCCTCCCACCAGATGTCAAAGAGAAATACAACTACCTGACATTTAGAAGACATCTGAAGGCAGCCCTGTTTAGGGAAGTTTTTAATGTGTGACATTTTAATGTATATTTAATCTTTGTTGGAAGCTTCCCAGAGTGGCTGGGGAAACCCAGCCAGATGGGCGGGGTACAAATAATAAATTATTATTATTATTATTACTATTACTATACTATGGAATTTGCCCCCCTTGGGGCCAATACTTTTATACTTGTCTGACTTTGAGGCTAATCTTAATTTTTGCCTTATTCACCCTCTCCTTCCTCTGTTGCCTTCTCCAGCATTGATTCTGGAACACCAGTTCCTGAGAGGCAACCCCTTTTTTGCTTAGAACCTAAAGTGCCACTGCTGTGCTAGCTCCAGAGGAAAAGTATCTTATGAAGAACCAGGCCACTGGTCCATCCGGTTCCACATTATCTCTTATGACCAGCAATGACACTCCTAGGTTCCTGGTGTTCCAAGGCGAGATCTTTAACTGGAGATGCCAGGGACTGATCCTGGGACCTTCGGCACTCAAAGCAGATCCTCCATTTAGCTAGAGGCATATCTGCCCCCCCCCCAAAGGTAAGAAATGGCTTGATTTTACCTGGCCATCTGCACTGGCTGTAGCAAATCTATTTCCATCTGGAGAAAATCTCACACAGTTAACAAACCGGCTGTGATCCTGTAAGAGAAACATATATATATTAGAAGGACGTCAATTCCCAAACGGATTACTTCAGCTGCTCATTGGTCTCTACCATTAGCCTGCTGTGGGTTGTGCAAGCAGCTCAAATCCTTCCTACTTCAAGCACTGTGTAACAACAGTCTCAGCACAACTGCACGTGTTCCCAATTCTAAGTGCTTGTTTTAAGCACTTGGAACCCCTCTGCTGACATGAGGCAACAAAGACCCTAAGTCAGTGATGGCCAAACTTGGCCCTCCAGCTGTTTTGGGACTACAACTCCCATCATCCCTAGCTAACAGGACCAGTGGTCAGGGATGATGGGAACTGTAGTCCCAAAACAGCTGGAGGGCCAAGTTTGGCCATCACTGCCCTAAGTCAACAAGTAGCCATTCTCTGGGTGTGTCTCCAAGAGATTACTTCAGCCACTGTCCATGCGTGGAAAAAAAAAGTAAGTAGCAACAGACACCTTGCCTGTTTGAAGGGGGGCTCGTGTGGTCAAGGGGCAGTGGGCTGCACAGCTTTTCCCCAGGCCCTTCCCTGATGCCTACAAATTATGGCTGTCTGGAGAAGGAAAGCCTATATTCATAGCTCCCTAGGTGGATAGGCTTCCTTGGGACCCATGAGGGGAAGCTGTGTGCCTCCACTGCCCTTGACGGGTGGAAACCCCTTCATGCAAGTAACAGGCGAAGGGGCTAAAGAAGGTGTAAGCAAGAATGCAATCTGCTATGGTCTGTGCACTAGGTAGCATGCACTGCAAAGACAACTGCTTGCAGCTATTAAAATCTTTAACATTCTCCCTGGGCAGATAAGCAATCCTGCTTTAATTGCAGAGAAAGCTCTAGAGTCCCAAGACTTTAGACCTGCTGTAATTCTGAAAAATACTGTGCTGGCTCCATGATAGCAAGGGTGATCTTATGCTTCCACACGAGGATTTTAAGCTCCCCCTTTCCAAGACCACCATGAAGTGCAAAGGGCTGCCGCTGAAATGCAATGCTGCCTCTTCCCCGAAACACAAGAGAAAGAAAAAGAAAAAGAAAGGGGCTGCTCTCTGCTTGTGCAGGAACGGGGAGAGAGCTGGATCTCAAAGACAGACAGCACACAGGTGGTAACGAATGACAACTCACACTTATTGTAAACTTGAATTTGAACGGTGGTCCTTCAAAGAAAGCAGCACAATTGTCATCACTGCCAGTCACGAGGCGGTATGGTCTGGTCTGTTTAATATCCACACTATTGATCACTTTGTTGTGGCCGGTGATCTCGCCTACAGAAGAGCCGGTATCCCACAGAAACACAGCCCCAAATCTATTAAGAAGAAACAAATCAAGTCACATACAATGAGGACTATATATAGGACTTAACGTATTGAGCACAGCCAGCATGTTGAGTGGATTTAGACAACAGAAATTAGACCGCCCAGTTAATCTTGTGCAGTTTTAGCTTCATTCCCTATGGCATTCAAATCCTTTGCCCATTATGCATAAACAAATAATGTAACGAAATAGGGCACTTGCTTCATGTACTGATAGATAAAGGAGCAACACACTGTAGTATTTTTATTTATATACTCCCTTCCCTCATGCAGAGCAGTGCACATAAGGTAAAATGCAATATACCAATAATTAAAACACAATTGTAACAACTGAAATAACAAAAATATAATAAGAATCAGTCATCTGAAGCTATTTTGAATTATAGAGACTGTTCCTATCATTTGAACACACAAGCCATGTCATACAAGAGCTGAACTGGCAAGAGTTTTATTTATAGTCGTACCTTGGTTTCTGAACAGCTTAGTTCTCGAATGTTTTAGCTCCCGAATGCCATAAACCTGGAAGTGACTGTTCCGGTTTGCAAACTATTTTTGGAAGCCGAACGTCCGACACAGCTTCCTATTGAGCACAGGAAGCTCCTGCAGATAATCAGAAGCCGCACTTTGGTTTCCGAACGTTTTCAGAAGTCGAACTGACATCCGGAATGGATTCTGTCCGAGAATCAAGGTACAACTGTACTGCCAAATAAGCAGTAATGGGCCTTATTTTCAGTGAGTTCCCTGCATCTATACTGACTGTAAGAACAAACTGCTGTTCTAGTTATGCGGGAACTCTAAGTGCCATACAAATATTCTGAGGAAAAAGATATAATAAACTTTTATTTATATCCTGCCCTCCCTGGCCGAAGTCAGGCTCAGGGCGGCTAACATTAGATATATAACAATGGTATAAAATCAAACAATAATTGAATTACCGCCTTAAAAAAGGTCAAAATCAAACTACAAGTCTAATTAGATGGCTTTCCGCAGGGTTAGGGTTGGGAACAGTAAGTGCTCATCGGCCCAGCTGTTTATGCTGTTCTTATATGGGCCTGTGAGAATGCTGGGAGGCCTCTTTCATGTTAGTTCTTATACAAAAATAAAAGGGGAGTCAGGCTGAGCCATGGCCAAAGGCCAGGTGGAACAACTCCATCTTGCAGGCCCTGTGGAAAGATGTCAAATCCTGCAGGGCCCTGGTCTCTTGTGGCAGAGCATTCCACCAGATCGGGGCCAAGGCCAAAAAGGCCCTGGCCCTGGTCGAGGCCAGCCTAGAGGCCTGGGATCTCCAAGGTGTTATTATTTGCATTACATTGTGAGGCTCCACAGAAGGGAAGAAAGAGGTTTTATGCCATCTCAAGGCATGGGATGAAACACAGTGTAAATATATTCACCTCAGACTACTCTGCGGCAGAACTGCAACCATGAAGGTGAAAGATCTCTGAAGAAGTGGTTGGCTGGAGCTTTGCTGAAGTGTGGGCTGAGGTGCATTTATTTCTATAAAACTGACACTCTGTTTTGTTCTGTGCCTTGAGATGCCTGTGGCGGCGGCAGCAGCAGCAGTAGCAGCCTTTCATTCCAGGGAGAAGCTCTACAAACTGGCCATTCTCCGTCAAGATTATCAATGTTAATAATCTTAAATGCTCTTTAAGGATCAGGCTGAGCTTAAAAAGAGGAGGCAATGATGCTTGTACCTTTTAAGCAGCTCTCATGCCAACCCTTGCCTTCTCGTGCTGCACTCCAGGGCTTTGGAGAATAATTTTAAGAAGCACTTTCAGTAGGAGGTGCTTGAATGCAGGTTTCCTTGGACTGTGGGATCCTTTACTGTGTCCAAGACTATAACTCTTGGACCACTACACGTGTAAAACTCCTGCTACTGCTGCTCAATGCCATTTAAAAACCCTCTGGCTTCCTTGCGGAAGTGGTTTCCAAGAATGTGAGCTATTAAAAGATCTCTAGCTGTTAAATGATCAGCTATCAACTGTGAATCTGGAAATTAAAACACAAGAATAAGCCAAGTTCTCCTGCAGGAATGTGCAAAATTAATTCTTTGATTCTCTACTCACTTTTCCCTTCCTTCCCCAACAGCAGCAAGCCTCTTGCTATCTTCTGTCCATGCAATGTCTTTTATTTTTCCTGCAAATGGCTGGTATTCATACTTCAATAGATGTTCCTTCTGCGTGGTGTCCCAAATCCTTAGCTTCCCGGAAATATCTGTCAGCACAGCAATACACATAAAGTCACCATTCCAGCAAGACGTAGTTGCCGCACGGCCATCACTTTGCCACATTCAAATCTTCAGGCGTGCAAGAACTTGCCACTGTGCATGTTACGAATGCTAAACTCTTTCTGCAAACCACAGTGACAATGATGTGGCAACTATTATAAATGTTTTGTGGAGAAACTGCAGGTGTTTGATGGTGTGCAATGCTGACTACATTTGCCTGAACATGCAATAAGCAAAACCAAGGCAGGGACACCGGCAGAAGTCTCGCCTGCAACACTTCCTGGCATGTGATTAGCCCAGAAAGCCTTAAGAGGATTTGAGCATGTTCGACTGAACCACTTAGAGGCCTCTCTGTGAGTGGGGGACCCCAACTTATTAGGGGATTACAGGGAGACTTTAAAATCCTCTTCAGACCTTTGCACTTATTGCACAAAGATCCGAAAAGCAGCCTGCACACCTAGGGACACTCAGGCAGGGCTTAGGTGCACACCACTGCTCCTGGTTTTGCCTAGGAGGAGATTTTCTATACCTTCTCCTGAAAACTTGACTGCAGGAAGAGCTTGGCAAGAATTATCTTTCCTTCCTCACCTTCTGTGGGAGCCTCCACTGAATCTCAGCCCCTCCCTTACAGAGAAAGACAAGATAAATTCCAACCCATCCAACCCTCCATCTTTATACCTGACTTATATCTTTATACCCGAATCAAGATGCTAAGCTGTATTATCCAATTTTCAATTGCTTTTTACCTCTACTTTTTAAGAAGTGTTCATTTGTGTTTGCATTGTTCATAAGGCATGCATGCATTTCTTCATTTCTAAAGTCCCCTTTCAAAACCTTATTGGCACTATTATTTCTAAAATCATGCACCAAGTAACCAAAATGTGCTTGATTTTCCAAAGGCCTCTGCAAAAAACCCGGAAGAGCCATTGCGATTCAACACAGTATCTTTCTTGTTTTGACAGCAGCTTGCTTAACCTCCTCCTTGGGTTTCCTGGTCTATGCAAGAGCTGCCTGCTAAAATGGAGGCCACGCCACTTGTTCGTGAAACCAAGGTTCTCATTTCCATATCCCTGTGCAGGCAGCATCTTGAAGTCTAATAAGGAGGTGCGTCTCCAAGCTCTCCAGGGAGCTTGAAAGAATACTCAATAAATAAGAGTCATTTCTATCTCTCTCACGGTTTGGAGCTCAGTAGAGAAAGACAGCAGTGCCTGAAAAGAAGAGTATCTACCAAGATATTGTCTTTCCCATTAATCACTGGTTGCACAAATTCATACTATTCAAGAATAACCTCCACATTTAAAATAGCCAAATCTTCTGATTTTAGGTTTAAGTTAGACAATGGGGTTGCAAATGCCAGTAAGCCAAGACAGAATCCCAGAAGAATTGACACAACCCTCTTCCCTCCAATGGAGTGGAGGTGCACATGTATGAAGTCTTGCATGCTACAGCCATGTTTAAATCTTGTTTAGATCTTGGCTGAGAGTCCTGGAAAACCCGTTCCCTGCCTTGCAGGCCTTTTTCCACCTGACCTGGGAAGACAGGGCCTGGACTGACTCCAGCTACAAAAGCCGAGGCTGCTGAACAGACTCTTGGACTGGAGTATTGTTTTTAGAGGGCCTTTGTTGCTGTTGTTATTAATTTTTGCATCTTTATATTTAGATCTTCTTAACGATTTATGTTGAAATGGCTCAACTTTGCGTCGTGTACTTTTTGATATATTTTTTTGTTTATGACTACTTAAGTTTGTAATTTTACATTTTTTCATGTTGTAAGCTGCCTTGAGCATGGTTTTAACTGTGAAAAGAGAGCAAGCAACAAAATTCTGTATGTACAGCCATGTTCAAAGGCATTTCACAATAGCATAACCAGCCAAGGCATTTGCACTTGCCAGGAATAAGAGGAGTCAAACTCTTCAGGCTCTCAATACTGTTGGAAAGCAGCAAAGGGCCTTTAACTGCTAGTGTGACTTCCAATGACATCAGTGTAGGCTGGAGATCATTGCTGGAAGCCAGTTCCTCTTCTTGATACAGGGCAGTTGTCCTACCGGAAGTTGTGAAATGTATGAAGTTTGGGCAAAATCACACTTTCTATTCTCAATGTCTGTTGGTCCCTAGAATTGTGCTTATTCAGAGGAAACTCAGTAAAAACCAATATACTCTTTTTGGAAAAATGCTACTTCTGTATGGACTTCAAAGGAATTCATAAGAAACCACGTATCACTGATTAAAGTCTGTGATAATACAAATTCAAATATTGCTGATGGGAACTAGGCCAGGTCAAAGCTTTCTTACCATGTTCACATGCTTCTAAACACTCATACAGTTTTAGTGTGCATCTATCTTTGACAACATGGAGAATGCATTCCCCGCCCCCCAAAAAGCTTGCTTCTTCCTCGAGTTATTTTTCTGAGAATTTAGACTGAAAGTGCCTTCGGCACAGGGATTCATCTACTTTTGCTTTCCACTGAAAATCACCATGCACAGGGTTATTATTAACTAAGCCTCAAATTTAGGTCTAGAGAGAGTTAAGATGCAGATCAAGTAAAGAGCAAGCTAGTATTAAAAAGCGCAAGAGACCACATCTCTTGAAATTACGTCCCCCGTCCCTGAGTATTGAATCTAAAATTAACTATATCCTGGGTATTGTGTGTTCTGTGATTCTACACAACTGCAAAATGTGTGAACAATGTTCTCTTTTGAAAGTTGGCCTTTCCATAAAAGCAAACTTCTAGCCATTGTGGTTGGGAATATGAGACTTAAAAGGTACGTTGGCAGCACTGGCTTACTAGCCAAGGGGAGCAAGCAACAACTCTAACTTGTAGGAGGTGGAGCTTGGGTGCCCTGGCCCTCCCCCATGACCAGCTGCTTAATTTGCATAATTTATAGCACTCACAGAATCCATTTTTAACGCTGAGTGTGCCCAGCACAGCTATGGCTATATTCACAACATCTGAGGCAGAACAGCTGAGAGTATTGCACTCCTGGGAAAATAGGTGGGGCAAGGAGAAGAATTCCTGATACTATATGCAAAAGCTTGCAGGGTTTAAAACTCATATTCATGGCGGAAAATGGAAAACTGCTGTAGCTTTTGAAAAGTGACCTCAGTTTTAGGCTCAAAACAACAAGTTCTATCTGGAAACAAGTGCATAACCATTTCAAGACGCAAACATTTATGTGTTACTTTAGAGCAGTGGTGGCCAAACTTGGCCCTCCAGCTGTTTTGGGACTACAACTCCTTTCATCCTTGATCACTGGTCCTGTTAGCTAGGGATGATGGCAGTTGTAGTCCCAAAACAGCTGGAGGGCCAAGTTTGGCCATGCCTGCTTTGTAGAGTGTTCAAAGGACTTGAAATACATTCTCTTCTTGAAATGCTTATACTGTATCAATCTTGTAAGACGGTTATGTATCGCTATCCCAACATTGCAGATTGCAGGTGAGTGCTGCGGCCTGCCTACAACTATCTGGTGAGTTTGTGGCAGACTCACGATTCAAACCAGAGACTTCCAGATTCATGCCTCAGTCTCTTAGCCCTCATAATACCCTCTTAAGAGAGGCACATTCAATGGCAATAATTAAGCAACGTTGTAGACCACAAGCCAATATTGAGGTAGGCACACTTCAGCCCACTGAAATCTATGACCCAAAATGGCACAGGATTTCCACCACAGATTATAAATGGACCCCATTTGGAGTAAAATTGGTGATAGCAAGATTGCACTAGGCAGACACGAATACTAGTAGAATACCATACCTCCAGATGCAATGTAGAAGCCGCTGGGAGCATACTTGGCAACAACAACTTGATGAGCATGTTCAGTGTAGATGTCAGCAATCGCTGGATTCTATAAGAGAGTTATATTTTCTTGTAAGCATTCAAGGAAGTTTCCCATCTGCTGCTCCTAGTCCCTCTCAACTGATAGAGAAGGCAGAAAAATTATCTGCCACTACCATGTTGAGAGAAGGGTTGAAACAAGATGGACTTCAGCAGAAGCCCAGAGGTCAGTCCAAAAGAACAACTGGCAAGCATCCATTTTCAGCTCTGGGAACTCCCTTCCAATCAGAAGCCAGATTACTGGAACACAGCCCCACGGAGAGCTGCCATGTCACCAACACCTCATGATTAATGGTACTAGGGGATGCGTCAAGATCTAACAAGATTATCAGGACAATGTTTTTCCGACTTTGAGTTTCTTGGTCAAGGCTACAGTCTCAGTGCCATACAGAGATTAAATATTGGACTGACAGGTCTGAGAGTGCCGTACCAATGCCGGTGCTTCTGAATGACTAACCACGCTCCTGCTTAATTAAACAGGATTGCAAATTGGTTAAGCCAATGTCACAGTGTTGACACCCCTTCTGCCTTCCTAGAAGGAAGCATAAGCCTTGTGCAAGAAACACTTGCTACATGCAGTGACAAATTGTGAATGCTCTCTCTGGCCCCTCACCACACCAGACGGTACAGTGGCCTTTGTCCAAACTCTGCAGCATGCCTAGGCTCCAAATATGGAATTAGTATGCTGAAGAAATGGAGAACAGGGAACATGCACAATAGGCAACACAGACACAAATGCAGCCTAGGAGCTCAGATAGAGGAAGGAAGGTTCCAATATTGCCACCTGTGTCACAGAAAATTTGACTGACTAGCCAGTGCTATGGGGTGGAAATTTTCCAGAGAATTTCCCACTGCTGTGTTTTTCCAAAGAACATTTTCCAGTTTCAGAAATGCGTGGTTTCGTCATACTTCCCTCTTCAAAGTCTTCGAGAAAACCCACATCACTGAAGCCAAACAACAGTCGCAATCTCACCAATGAGAGCTGCCAACTGTGTATTGTGGTTCAGCAATCTATGACTGAAGTCTGAACACCCAAGTCTTCCAAAACAGCCCAGATTTATCAAATCATTCGCAATTGAGAGGATTCTGTTTGACAGGGTCTCCCATCCACCAAGCCTCCTCAGAAATTGTTTTTAAACACAGGTGGCTAACCTGTGGACCTCTAGATGCCGTGTGGATGAAGCTCCCAACAGGCCCAGCCAGATTGGCCAATGATCAGGGATGATGAGAGTTGAAATCCAACATCGTTTGGCAGGCCAAAGGTATTTTAAACCTCTGATTTAAAAATTGAGGCAGGCATTGATTTTTTTTTTAAAGTCTCAACTACAGAAGAGAGAAAAGCAAGGAAACTACTGACCTGCTGTGCTGAAATTAAACATAGCCCCTGCCACAGGAAAGAGCAATTTCCCAATTTATAAAAATTATGATATTTCACAGATGTATTGTAAGTAGCCATTACAAAGGAAGGAAGGAATTACAAGCACAGTCCCAATACTATTGTCTGGACTGGGGGCAGCATCTGGCTGCTTTCTGCAGACGTAAAGCAAGCCCACTTGCCCAGCATATTAGGCCGGAGTCGGCCAAAAATATTTGGCACCCGAGATGGACCCCAAAAAGGTGGAAGGAAAGAAGGGGTGAGGAACAGGGGGAGGGGGGAGAAATATTGACATTGGGATCTGCTACCCTGGTCGATCCTGCTGCCTGAGGCAGTTGCCTCACCTTGCCTCATGGGTGGGCCAGCCCAGTACAAGGCACATGTGAATCTTCAACAGGTGCAAAGTACAGAATCATGAAATTGGAGAGTTGGAAGGGACCCCCAGGGTCATCATCCAACCCCCGAAATGCAGGAGTTGGAACTGCTAAAACTGCTTTATAGAAATATGTTTTCTAATCAAATTTATTAATAATGCCTAGCATTGTAAGAACTGACAGAACTACAGGCAGAAATTTAAAAGCAGTCTCAGCAGGAATCACATCTCTAAAGGACAGTTGTCACCAACATCTTCATGTTCCTTTTGTTTTTAATATGAGGAAACGGAGTCAGAATTCCAATGAATCAGCAGCACAGTGCGGAGTATTCCTCAAGGTCCACGCATGAAAATTGAACGCAATCTGCCCAGTCCACACACACAGCTTGCTAGCTATATAACAGAGATACCCAAGTTCTATTGCTATAAAATATTCTGCTATCAATTTCAAATAACGATGCTTTATATCTCTGTATGGAACAATTATCTTATTTTATTTATTAGACTTACCGGCATATACCACCCTTTAGTTTTCAGTTTAGTGAGCAGTTAAGCTGACAGAGGAAGAGAAGGATTTGCTGAGGCAAGAGGGGACAAATCTGTGGTTTGATGATGCACAGTGACAGGTCTACCGTCATTATCAAACCAAATGAATGCATTTGATTTGGGCACCAGATCACACCAAGCCAAAGCTCAGGCTGCCAAAATATTAAAACATTTCTGGATTCAATTCCATGCAATATCAGACAAGCCCCATGACTCGATACAGTACTTTTCAAATGGGTCTTGATCAGTGCTATTGTCATAGAAAAAGAGGTGCCAGAACTCATCATGAACTTGTTCTCTTATAACGGCAATGGCGCCCACCTGAGAGGTGCTGGAACTGAGTTTCAGCGAGTTCTGGCTGAAAAAAGCCCTGGTGTTGATGTCCCACTTCTTTGCTGCAGCCTTCAGTGGTTAATAATACATTGAGCTGTAGAAATGATGTTGTGATCTGGGTTTTGTTTTGTTTAAACTTATGCTAGGTTATTGTGTTATTTCTGTGCTGACTGTAATATTCACATGACATGAATGCTTTATTTGCTTTAAATTATATTTGTCTGATTTTTTTTTATTTTAATTCGTTTTATTACATAAAACAAAGAAAACATACATAACGCATACATACAAAAAAAGAGTACATAATAATAAAGAAAAAAGGAAAATAACATCTCCTAACATAAGACACCAACAAATTAACTTACATTAACTAAATAACATACAACATTAACAAAGTCAATTAATGTTGTATATTTGTCCGATTTTGTAAACCGCTTTAGGAAGATCTTCATAAAAGCAGGTTGTAAATCAATAAAATAAGTAGTTCACCCACAGGAAGCGTTAATGTCCCAAGGAGAAAGGGGCAGGCAGCCTCGGGGGAAAAGTGGAGAGGAGCCTAAGGAAGAACATGGGGACATGGTCAAGGGAAACAAGTCACGGTCATGGCTGCAACTTGCCAAGTTGACTTGTTTCTCTACAGCAGTGGTAGCTACTTCAGATGCTGTTGGGCTTCCAACTCACATTGAACCCAGACAGCATGGCTGACTTGGATGGAGGAATTGAGGGGAAGCTCATCAATGTAGCAGAGGAAACCAAACAGGGAGTGGTAGCTAATGCCACACATTCTTCGCAGAAGCTTACAGAGAGCTAGGCCTATCGCTCAACATCTAAAAAACCAAAGTGCTGCACCAACAAGCACAAAACCCCTCTGCAGCACCACAAATCAAACTCAATGGTGTAACGTTGGAAACTGTTGATCAGTTCTCCTAGCTGGGCAGTTATCTTTCCACAAGGGCCATCACTGATGCCAAAGTCCAGCATTGCCTGAGCTCTGCGAGAGTGCAGAGTGTTTGAGGACTGGGACATTCACAGGGAAACCAAAATGCTTGTTTACCTTTGTAAACTATTGTACTACCAACCTTACTGTTTTGCTTGTGAAGCACAGACTACTTATAAAATCTCCAATTCCTCAAAAGATTCCATTAACGGTGTCTCCAAAATTTTTTAGATATCACCTGGGAAGACAGTCAGTGTACTGGAAGAAGCAAAGATCACCAGTGTCGAAGCAACGATTCTTCAACATCAACTTGTTTGGA
The DNA here is from genome assembly GCF_027172205.1 of Podarcis raffonei. Classification (NCBI taxonomy): domain Eukaryota; kingdom Metazoa; phylum Chordata; class Lepidosauria; order Squamata; family Lacertidae; genus Podarcis; species Podarcis raffonei. The sequence goes on from NC_070610.1 coordinate 3,509,235, forward strand.
TGCCTGATTATCTTCTTCCAAAGCAACTACTCTATTCCAAACTTAAAAATGGAAAGCGTAATGCTGGTGGTCAACAAAAGAGGTTTAAAGACTCTCTCAAGGCAAATCTAAAAAAATGTAGTATAAACACCAATAATTGGGAAACACTAGCCTATGAGTGCTCCAGGTGAAGTCTTTATAAAAGGTGTCATGGACTTTGAAGACAGTCGAATTCAGGACAAAAGGGAGAAACTTGTTAAGAGGAGGGCATGTTTGGCAAACCTCACCATCATCAACTCCCACCTGGAAACCAATGTCCCCATTGTGGAAGGACTTGTAGATCCAGAATTGGCCTCCACAGTCACCTACGGACACACCGCTAAGATCGTGTTCATGGCTTACTTGGCTACGAGTGGTCGCCAAAGAAGAAGCCACGGAAGACAGAATTGTGACTCAAGATGAACTTATCAGATGGAGAACTGGGCCCAAACTAACAAAATTAATTTCAATAGGCACATTTAGGCAGGAAGAACCACCTGCACAAAAGCATGCTTGTTTTTTCCTGCTCTGGAGGGTAGGACTTGAACCAATGGCTTCAAGTTACAAGAAATGAGATTCTGACTAAACATCAGGAAAGACTTTCTAACAGTAAGAGCTGTCCGACAGTGCAATGGACTCCCTTGGGAGATTGTGGACTCTCCATCCCTGGAGGTTTTTAAGCAGAAGTTGGATGGCCATCTGTCATGGATGCTTTAGCTGAGATTCCTGTATTACAGGGGGCTGGGCGAGATGACCCTGGGGGCTCTTCCAATACTCTTACAATCCTACAATTCTAAACTAACCACAATTCAGAAGTATCGAATCTCTGAAATGCTGCATGGGCAGGGAGAGGAGCTTGGCATTTGACTGCTGCCTCTGCTATTGGATGCATGCACTTCCAACCTTGGTTAGTCATCATCTACTCAGACCTAGTTCAGATGCAGCTGTAAAGCAGAGAAGAAACCCTGCACCCAATGCTCCACACTTGAGGGAAGGATGCTTAAAGCTTCCAGGTAAGTCTTTTTGTGGGGAAGGGGCAGCAGTTTACCTTTCAACAGCTTGAACCAGGCTGAAACCATGGTTTTAGAACCTGGTTTACTTATAGAATCAAAGAACCGTAGAGTTGAATTAATGGTTAGAACCACAGATTAATGTGCAGCTGTAGCCTTTTCTGAAGTCACAGTGGAAGTTTTCACTGTCCTCTTCTCATATGTGGTACAAAATCTCCTAAGTCCAACACAAGTCATTTTTTAGCACCTTAACCACTGCTAAGGGCGATGATCTGAACCAGGATCCCCCTCTCTGCCTCAGACTTGTCGAACAACTTCTTCTCCCACTCCCCTTTGCCTCTGACCACCTCTCCTTAGAAGCGGGAAGGGGAGCCAATGGATTCTAAACATTCATGAGATCTCCACATCTTAAAACCATCCACCCGTGAGCTTTCATAAGAGACACCAACTGACCATGAAGGACTACAAACAAATACCCTAGCAAAATTGCCACCTATCCTATCCTATCATAGCTGCCGTTTTCAGAAGGAGAAAAAGAAAATATTACTGATTAGGCCAAGACTTCTGAGAAGTCAAATATCTTCTTTGTTGTTTAAGTCAACACCTTATTTGAAGGCTAGTATTAAGGCTACAATTATGTCCTCTTTCTGTTGAACAAGAGGCAGCACACAAGCACATGCAAGAGAATCCCACTGTAAAAGTCACCGAAACCGGTTAAGATACCAGGAATTCTCTGAAAGCAATAGTTAGGATTCTTATGAAAAGAAAAAAAGATTAGCTGAATCCTAAAACACACATCCTGCTATGGAGTCCTCCAATTCACAGTCTATTCTTTTGGAAGACTGAAACCAGAGATACCTGCAACAGCCAGCGACTGGCTCTGTAACTTAGTGCAGGCAGAGGAGGCCACAGAAGTAAAATATTCATGCAACTGGGAAATCCAGTGTTACAGTTGCCCTCATGGAGCTTTCTAGTACTCTTTTAGAACTTTAATGGGGTGCACAGAAACATCTGAATTGCCGATTATGGATGAGACAACAGCATAAGGAGCTTGATGGTTATCAAGCTGAAAACTTGCTTATGATAGTTTATAATCTGTCACTTTTTGTTAGTTGAATGACTCAACATTCTAAGATTTCCTGAATGTTTTTCTTCTGGGGTCCCCAAAACTGTGCCCTTTGACATATGTATGCTCAGGAGGTGCCAGTTTGCTGACCCTGGTAGGAGCAACAGGTCACAGCATACAAGCCAGTTAGCTCCTCAGGGTGAAGGAGCATCCTTTCCTTGAAGACCCCAAGACACGTCCGTGTCTTGCATTACAAAGTAACCTAGGTATGTGAGAGGAACCCAATCACTTGAGCATACCACAAATACACTCAGGCTGCAAAATTTAAAAGGGTTTCATTGGGAAGAAGTCAAAGAGACCAGAGGGAAAAGCCAGGCGGGCGTGTCAAGAAGAATAAACCAACATTACAAATCCCGCTAAACTATGACTAGTAGGAAAGGCTTGTAGCTTCTGTTGGCGGCCATAGGTGAAAGACAAAGGGGAAGAAACACATTCTATAGTTAGTCTTCTGCGCCCAGGTGGCTTTGAGAAACAGCGTCCCCAGCAAAGCCAATGGGTTTCATTGCACTAGGCTTCTGGGACAAGTTGCCAACACACAGTAAAGCCCTTTGAGCACATTCTGGGAAGTTGAGAGATGAGCAATGAGGAAACTATTCAGCTTCTCTTCTAGACCAAATCCAGCAACAGGTTTGCTCAGCCTATCGATTCAAGTGGGAGGGAGGGCCTGACAGTAAGTCAGAAGGAATGCAGGTATGGGAGAATAGAGAGGATGCACCTTAAAACACGGCTTTGTTGCACACAAGGAGAATTTTATGGATTTGTTGGCTTAAGAAGAGATACTGGCTTAGCAGTCAACTGTAGGCAGAATGCCTCTTCTTCCACATTCTGTCTCAGATAGCTATCATAGGTTAAGTAACGAATAAGTTCTTCACTAAAAGAACAAAAGTCCACAGTGCTCCTGGCTGGAAGTTGTTTGGAAAAGTCCCACCAAAAGAAAACCTACAGAAAGACTCTAAAATAATTTAGCAGAAGTCAGCTTCCTCAGCGAGGAAGTGCAAAGAAGGGAGAAAGAGCTTCGCCTTCCCCAGCCTCAACCAAGTCCAGCTGAGCAAGTAGCCTCTCCCAGATGGAAAGGGAGAAGAAGAGTTCAGGGATTTTTTAAAAAATCGTTTTATAAGTTCTGTGTCTTTGTTTCTCAATTTGATCCTTTTATGTGGTTTTGTATGTATTGTGGTATTTTATGCATTTTGACTTGCACTTATTTTTATTGATCACAGTTCAGTAATTATTGAGAGTGAATTTGTTTAATTATTATTTGCTGTGATGAGGGTTAATTTTACTGTGTACTATTATATTCTAATAGATTGCTGAATATCACTTTATTTGATGTAAGTCATTCTATTTTAAAGTTATGTTTTATTATGACTTTTTGTATTGGATCACATTATTATAAGGTGTGTGTTCTTTGTTGAATATTTTGTTGCTGTAAATCGCCTTGTGTATAGCAACATAGAAAGGCTGCATACAAAATAAAAGTGAAATGCAATGAATAACACAACTCTTATTCCTGCATGATCCTCATCTGTGTCACTAGCGGCCATCCTAGCTGTGCCAGGAGACCCACCTGTTGCAAAGTATAATAGAGATAAAATTCTCCATGTTCTGGGGAGGTTCTGGTCCACGAATCCTCAGGCATGTAGCCTCAATTATGTTACAACCAGGCCCTCCTGCTCCTATCTATGCACAATACAAACATCTGTTGCCCAAGTTATATGTCTGGCCACTCATGTTTATTAGGCAGTGGTTTCAACTGGTCAACAACTCCCCCCCCCGCCCCCAGATTTTGTAGTGAGCCAAGATTTTTGATCACCAGGACCACAGCCCTCCTCCTACAGGGGGTTTGCAGGGTCTTGTCTGATGCCACACTTCACCTGTTGCTGGGGAACAACTGGGAAGAGCGCTGCTGTGCTCATGTTCCACCAGCCTCCCACAGGCATCCATCTGACTACCAAAGCAGCACACCAGACTAGATGGGCCTTTGGTCTGGCTCAGTAGGTCTCTCCTTATATTCTTACGGCCATATCTTAAAAGTTTTGCCTAATGTATTTCTAGTTTCTAGAATGTGGATGCCAACACTTGAAATTAAAGTGACTCCCATGACTAGTGTTTTTCCTAAAACAGGAAATATAAGCAATCACATGTCCAACTCCCCACATGAGTTCTGTACTAGTAATCCAAACCACATTAAAACCTCCAGTGTAACAAATTGCTACATTGTTTTCAGTGATACAAGAGAGAAAGATGAATTTCCCCATTTGTTACCAAAACTAAAAAGTTTGGTTCACCATATTCAAGATCTGTCACACAGAAGTATCAAAGCGTCAATAAATATATAAGAGATAGATCTCAGTAGACTGTGAAAAGCTCTGAAAGACAATTCCACATTGTAGGTACTACAACACAAATGCCCTACTTTTAATCATAGCTCTAAGGTATCCAGAACTGTTTACTACAATCCTGTCCTAAGACAGTAAGCAAAGAAAGTATTTTGCAACTATAGTCCTACCTCATGGCTATAACTTAAAAAGGGAGTGATTTCTGACTACTAATTAGGCTCCAAATATGAAAATATTCTCATACAAAACACAGATATTCCCATGAAGCAAAGATACACATTGGATTTGAGTGATGCTGTTCACCAGATTAGGAAAAACACAACAGGAGAAAAGAAATACCCTTTAATTTCTATAGGATGTTTTCATACATTCAACGTTCTGTAAGCTTTCCATATTTACTTCGGTACTGAAAAATACTTCATAATACCACTGATCTCTTCCCCCCACTCCACTTTTATTTGTATTTTAAGAGCTTTCTTGTTTATTTAAAGCATGCTGCCCTTTATCATGTTAGATTTCAGGGCGTTTCCACATGCAGCCTCAACATCTCTCTGGTTATTCTCAGCTCCTGTGAGTCATTCTGCTTTCACTCCAATGCCCTCCTAAATTGTCACAGATCCCTGACCTCAATAGAACGGCAAAGGAGAAGCATTAAAGCTTAAAAAGAAAACCATCAGTAAGAATCAATGTAAAAATGAGGGTACATTACATCAATGTTGCGGATGATGACACATTTTCCATTCGTGTACAGAAAGTTATTGCCCTTTGGATCTCCCCCAATGATCTTGGAGACGCCTCTCTCAACCTGCGGGAGACTGGCAAACACTTTTTCTACAAATGGGGGGTGGGGGGGGAGAGAGAAAAAGACACACCTATTAACAACGGGAGGCCAGAAAGAAACAAGAGCGCAAACAACTCCAGATACATTTGTTATTTGACCTGTTGCTGAATGCTAAGTGGGGAAATTGTACTGGGGGGGGGGGAGACTCCCCGACCAGAGAGAAGACCACCCGCCTCCTAACTTGGTCAACTGCAAAGGGAAGGTTGCAAGGAGAAAAATGCCCTGGGCAACGTCGCTGCTTGCGAAGGCGCTTTGCTTGCGAGTGGCTGGATGGCGCTCCTCCTCGGGGGTAAATGCCCCCTCCTCTCCCTCGACCCCCCCCCCGCCCGGGGAGGCTGCAGCAACGTGGCCCCGACTGACAGGAGAAGGGCGAGCCCAGGCACCGCGCGGGCAAATGGGCGCCGCTCCTCGCCCTCCTCCTCGGAGAAGGAAGCAGCTGCAGCAGCGCCGCTGGCGGGCATTGCACACAGGCGGGGGGGGGGCCTCTCTGCCTACTCACTCAGCTCATGTGGCATCTTCGCCTCCCCCGGCTCGCTGCTGCTGCTGCTGCTGCTGCTGCCTCGGATCCGCGAGCGGAGAAGGGCCAAGGGGGGTGGGCGGGGGGGGCGCACAATCCGCTTCGCGGCGCTGCAAATTCCCTCCCGCAGCGGCGACGTCCCCTCCCAGCTGCACGAACCAGGAAGCGCCCGCCCGCCCGCGCCGCTTTTCGCCCTCTCCCCCTGGCTTTGACCATATATAGTCAACTCTGCTCGAGCCGCGGCGCCGCGCGCGAGGAGGAGCGGCTTCCAGCTGACGGCGACGCTGCTGCTAGAGCCCGCCCGACCCGGAAATGCCGCCGAGCGGGAGGCGCCCAAGCCCGCCAAGCCCCGCCCCCTCCGGAGCCAGAACTGCGCGGCGGGCCGGCGTCACCGCGTGCGTGGCGTGCGTGGCCCGATCGGGCGACGGGCCCACAGAGATACGGCGCGGGGAAAAGAGCAAGAGGGATGCATGGGCTGGATTGTTTTTTCTTTCTTTGGATTTCTCTCTCTTGCTCCCCTGGGAAGGTGGAAGAAATCTGTGCTCGTGTGGCGGTTTTGGTCCTCTCGCTTTCTCTTCCAACGAATGCACGCGAGGCAGGGATTATGGAAAAAAGCAAACAAATCAAAAACCAACCTTTAAAAGCATGCAAGTCATCAGCACAAGGAAGGCCTCCGTTGCAACTGAGAGCACCGTGAGAGGGGAGGCAATTTGCAGCAACTCTGTTTTGCATGATTTTCTGGGCTCAGAATGTTGCACCGCCCTCAGACCCCCCCCCCAGTGGTGGCATTAAAAGCGGAGTGCAGTGGGCTGGGGCAGCGTCCAGTCATTGTGATCAACAGCACTGCGGAGAGCCGCCACCTGAGAACAGCTGCATAACCCTAGTGTGGCGTCCACAGAGCTGCAATTGTTTCATCCACCGCAACATAGAAAAATTCTATATGAAATGTGTGTTTTGGTTCAAGAATGGGGTCATCTGCTGTTTCCTCTAGGGAAAATCTGTTTTTCTGTCTCACATGCTGCTCAGGGAATGTTACCTCACTGGGATTATCAAATGTTGCAGCAATCAAGTCATACAGTCACAGATACTTTTCAGAAATGCCAGTGCATCATCTAGCTGTATATCCATATTTTACATTACCTTGCTTATTCTACCTTCCTTTTGACAGAATGTCATACCAAATAACTGTAGAAATCTGAACGATTGATGCTCAGTCAAAAGACCATCGACTTCAGCACAAGAGAGGTAAAATGGCTCAATCCTATGCATGTTTACACAGAAGTATGGTAAATAGTACTATATTCTGAAGGATTTATTCTCTCATATCTTGCTGCTCTGAAGATGTGGCAGCTGGATGGGTGCAATTGGCTCACCTGCTACCCAAGAAAATGCAGGATGGAGGCCTGCAGAAAGGACCACAGTAGTTTGGAAGATGTGTGGCTGCCTAGAAACGGGGAGAGTAGCTGGAGTGACATAAATCCTCTCTGTCTTGTCTAAAGAGCATAGCAGGGAGGTAAGGAAGCAGGGATTGCAAAAGCAGCAGAAACACCCTCAGATGAGGAGATGCCAACAGGAGAAGAAAGTCAAAGAAGCTGTAGCAGCAACTCAGCCAGGGGTCTGGAAGATATGGCTTGGTAAGTCCAAATGCACAGAGAACAAACAATCAGACAAACCATTTCCCAGAATATAGAATAAATATAGATATATAGGTTGAGCATAGTTGGAAGCACTCCAACAGCCAAATCCAACGCGCCACGTGAGACCTCCAGAGATGTTCTGTCTTCTCTTAGGGCTTATCCATACCATACCATACCATACCATACCATACCATACCATACCATACCATACCATAAATGTACAATTGAAGCTGCTTGCATTTCCAGTTAAGTAGTGTCACCAGGGCTGGTCCAAGACATTTTGGCACCTAAGGCGAACCACAAAATGGCACCCCTCCCCCCGCCAAGGAAGAAGGAGTGAGTGAAGATCTATATCAGGAACAAGGGAGGGAATCAGGTCAGCCTTGCCCGATGGTTGAAGCAGGAATCAAAGGCCATCATGGAGGACGGGGAAACACCTGCTCTGAATCATGGCTACAAGACCAGAGGGCAGCCTCTGTCATTTTCTCCCTGTGGGTGGGAAGAGACCAGGAGCCCCTCCTATCGACTGGTGTAGAGGTTGTAGAGGTGGCACATGGAGTTGGGTGGGGAGCTGTCAAGGCAGCAGCAGATCCAGCCTCCAAGGAGTGAGTGGCAGCAGCAGTGGTGGCAAATGCCATCTTTGGAGGCCGGATCTGCTGCTGCTGTGGATCCTGTCACTTGAAGCAATCACCTCACAATTGGCATAAGAGAACAAGGGAGGCATTCATAGTGAGTTCCAGTACCTCTTTATCTAGCAAAAAATAGTGCTGCATCCCATTCAAACAGCTCCTACCCTGCTGATTAACCCATGCAAAAATGGATTTCCTTGATAATATAAGTTTGGGGAAATGCAACTCCAAATTGCTCCACTCAAGACAGCAGGTACATTGCCTTGGTTCCCCACCCCCCCTGGAGGTAGATAAAGCATCCATTTCCACTGCTCACCTTTCCATGCCCCCTACATCCTTCAAACACCAGTTCTGTTTCAGCAGTAGATGAGCTCTGCAGCTGTGTTTTGTGCAATACAGGAAAACTGAAAAATAATTATTTCTCCAGATGCCCCTGCTTGATTTCTTATATTGATTTCACTGTACTGATTTCTCCCACAACAATCTACACCCCTCTAGTCTGTCTGTGGCACTTCTTTTCAGCAAGATCTAGCAAGCACAGTAGTTGGATCTGCCCCATTGGATTTTAATCCCGGGTCCTAGTCCACCTCTTTGTCCAATTTTGAAAAACTGTTTGTACATGTTTCATCTGTTGTATAATGATGTTTACCAATGTAACATAGACTAGTGATTACTTTATTTTCCAAATAAACACACAAAATGCAATTTATAACCGATGGGTAGTAAAGTCCGCCAACAGGTCCTAACAAGTTAGGGAGATTTCCAGAGGGGAGCTGAGTATTCCCCCCCCCTGAAAAGGGGGTGTTAGGCCTAATAAATTTGCACTGGCGGAGGAATGGCCATGCCCCTGCCTGCTCTCTGCTCTCTGCCCTGGTAGTGGAGCATCCAGCTTCGCCACTGTAAGTTTGGGAACCTCTGCTGTCAATCATGGCATGACCAAGAAGGTTAGCATTACTTAATATGACAGGAGATCCACATTATGAGATCCTATCTCAGAAACATATCCTGGCAGGCACCGGAGACATCCTGTGCTCCCAATACCTTGTATAAAGACCAGCATATGTAAGCCTAGCTACAGTACTACTAAAATCTAACCCACCTGTCATCATCCCCTGTCTGGCTCTGCAGATTTGGAATGAAATATCTCAACAGTTGCTTTAAATTCCTTTCTTTTGACCCCCCAAGCGTTCAAAAAAAAAAGGTCAAACTTGGTCTCCAATTTCTACTTTTAGATAGGTATTTTTATTTATTTACTACCTCCTCTCCGCTCCCCACTGGCTCCACACATGGGTAGGAGAGTGGAGCCCTGGAGACGCTCTCCCAAAGGAAGCCCCACTGTGTTGCTCCCAAGCAGTGCTTTTTTCTGGGGGGACGCAGGGGGACACATACCCTCAAACATTTTTTGAATCTAAATTTGGCCTCATGGAGGGGAAGTATTTCAAGATGAGTAGGAAAATGAGAGTACCCCTAAACATTTTTCTTAAAGAAAAAACCCCTGCTCCTAAGTAAGTTGGGAAAAGGCTCCAGGCAGCGCAGCCGATCTCAGCAACGCATAATAATCCTGATAGCGCCAAGGCTGCAGGCGGGTTGAGCCCGGCAAGGGGCAGCTGCAGATTCCTGCTTTGCAGGGGGTTGGACTAGATGACCCTCGGGCTCCCTTCCAACGCTCTGATTCCATGAATTGTAGGAGGTTCCCGGCGCGCCCCCGCGCCTCGCCAGCCAGGGCTGCGCGGGGAGGGGAGCGAGCAGCTGGAGGCGGGGAGCTGAGGTCAGTTCCTCCGCCGCGCCGCCAGAAGGGACGGAGGCGCCTCTTGGCCGGGCGCTTTGGCGGAGAGCTTCCCTCGAGCATCGCCGGCCAAGCCGCTTCTCCAGCTGCAGCTCCGCCTCGCCAGGGCTGCCTAACCTCCCTCCCTCCCTCTTTCTTTCTTTCCTTCCTTCCTTCTTTCTTTCTCTCTCTCTCTCGGCCGGGTTCCTGTCCCCCTCCCTCCCCGCCAGCCCCTTTCTCTCCTCGGAGCCCTCGGCGCGCGCGCCCGGCCACCAAGCCGGGGAAGCGGCTGCTGGGAGCGCGCGCGCGCGGCGGAGCTGCCCTCTCCCGGCGGGGCGCGGAGCTGCGAGCGCCGCGCGCGTCCCTGCGCCATTTCGGCGGAGCGCAGCATCTCGTGTCCTTGGGAGAAGAGGGGCCGCGAGGCGGGCGAGAAGAGCGGAGGAGGAGGAGCAGGAGGAGGAATCTCGCCGATCTTTTCTGGGAAGCAGCCGGTCCTCCTGCATCGCAGCTCAAGTCCCCAGAAGTCTGCGCTGGACTGGATCCGCGCCTTTCCCTGGTCAGGTCAAGGGGAGGCACAGAGCTGGCGCCAGAGAGATCCACTCACAGATGCAGACTCTTTATTTGGATGTAAGCCCCGCTGTCCCCATGAAATGAACTTCCAGGTGAGCATGTATATTTACACAACTTCTTACATAAGATACCTGGGTTTTTGCCTCTTCAATATCATTTGTCAACAAGGATGGACTTTGGCAAAGTCGAACATTTGGCACCCCCCCCCCCGCGCTTAAATGTTTCTTCTTTTCAGGATCTTTCCTTTTTGTACAGTTGCTTTTTCTTTATTTTGTACCCCCTCAACTAGGCACCTTAGGAGGGGGGAGGAATTGTCTGCACTGCCCTAGATCTGATGCAGTGCACGCATCACATCCAGGGCAAATGATTATTTCATATCTTTGGAATGGGGGGGGGAGGTGTTTACATCTATTATTTTCTTGGTGGCGTCATGGAAATGTATCTAATTTGGCTTTACATTCAAAATACTTCATTCTTTCGCTTCAGTATTGTGCTTCAGTAATATGACAAAACTTTATTTTCTGTCACTATGACCAGATACAATTATCATTTGGTCCTTTCCTCAACTTTTGAAGCTGCTGTCTTACACACCTAAGACCAAATGAACTTGGAAGGATCTGTGTAAACATGCATAGGATGGGCTTCAAGAATACACTGGCAGACTTGCACAAGTTTATTTAATGTTCCTAATTTGAATATGTTACTGCTGAGTGTCAGTTCCCTTTCTGCACAGCACATTCATAGTGATACTAAAACAGAATTTCAGCAGAAATTTTGCAGACCTCTGAATCAGCTGAATTTGAAGACCTTGCCATGTTAACAAAAGACATTTCTGCTTGTGGGGTGTGTGTGTGTATCAAAGACCTCCCCATCCCAGTCTACACCCTCCTCTGTTTCACCTGCAAACTTGCTTCAGCAAGTTAGGGTGCCTTCCAAAATGCTTTTAGGGGAAACAGGGCAGCCCATAGCGGGGAAATGGGCAACAACCCATCCATAGTTTGCTTGGCAGGACCTCTGGATCCAAGCCACAGCCCCACCCCCAATTTGTATCTTAAACCATGCCAAAGACTTGGAGAAGATTGCAGAAGATATATATGGGCATGTTCATGTATTAAGTGGAGATTCTTATTTCTGCCTGCATCTGTAAACAATTTGAAATGGTGCTTATATATTTATTTATTGTTAATTGCTTCAGGATGCTTCATGGGAAGCAATTCATAAAAAAATAAATCCAAACAGGGTTCCCAATCATAAGGAAGAGCCCTATGTTCATACAACAGTTTTTAAAGACTGATCCAAGCACGCTTACTTGGAAGGATTTTCCATTGAAATCCATGGGACTTATTTCCATGCAAAGTGCTTGTGAGTGAGTATTGTTGTTGAATTAAAATGTGAGGAGTTGAATATACTTATTTAGAAACTCTTCTTCATATTCTTCCTTTGCAGCAGCTTTGGGACGAACGTCACATGTGAGCTGCTATGACATCTGAAGCAGGGGAATCGGTGCAAGATCGGCTTTTGAAATGCAGCTGAAGAAAACAAGAAAAGTCTTACCAATATTAACTGCCAGCCAAGGGAATAAAGGGCCTAGGTCATTGACTACGTTGCCAAAGCAAACAAATGTCGATAAAGCCAATACAATAAAGGCAAATGATGAAAACTGCAATTTTGCATATAAAGAAGCTGAGGAAAGTGAATTGTATCCAATAAGTTGTATTAAGTGTAGATGTGTGCAAGACATTTTGGCACCACAGTTGCATCAGCAGAAATGCCAAGATATTGAAGATGACTACCATGTCTGTAGCAAGTGCCCGTTGAGTGTGCTGTCCACTCTCAATTTTCAGATTGTGCCTGCAGTTGCATTGGACACTGAAGCCCAAGAGAAAATGTCCCTGAATAAGCCTCGAAGAGCCTTCAAAGTAAAAAACTTTCAGCCAGACAAATACTATTGTGACAAATGCCGATTTTCCACAAAGGATCCCTTACAACATAAGAAACATGTAGCTCAACATGAAAAGATCAAATTTATTTGTTCCCAGTGCGATTGGGTGTCTTACACCAAAGGGGAATTCGAAAGGCATTTAGTGAAACATACTGGGAGATTTCCATACCAGTGCAAATACTGTGACTATGGTGCAGTTAGGCATGATTATATTGTCAAACACACAAAAAGATTACACGCAACTGAGAAGCAAGAAATGATTTCAGTTGCAAAAGTTGATCAAAAACGAAATTGTTCACCAGAGCATAATTTGGAGTGGAAGAAACATGCTGTGGAAGCTTCTCTGCAGGTCACACCTTCACGTTTATCTCAGATTTGTGGGATTAAAAATGAAATACCTGAAATTGATTCATCATCAGTTTATGATGAATGTAGTCAAAGTACAGCCTTCATACAAGATAAAAATGTAAATAAACTATCTGATGTCAGAATCCATAAAAATGAAGATGTATTGATGGAAGTTGAAGTTTATTCTCCAAAAAAAGGGCCTATAACACCTGGAGTGCCATTAACAGTGGTTGCACCTGCCAAATTTTGTGTTCCACATAATTGTTTGGCACAAATAGTAGAAATTAAAAGAAATAATGGTACACAGCAGTTGATTCTTAAACTCATTCCTCCGAAAGGAACTACCTCTAAAGAAGTAGAATCTGGAAACCAGTGTGCAGAACAAGAAGAAAAAACAATAAATAACTGTGTGCCCCCAGCGCTTGAGTCCTGTGCTTTAGATAACGAGAATGACGAGAACTGTCTGCATTCTGCCAGTTCTACTACTTTGAACTGCAGCTTGATAAATACCGAGGAGGAAAATGCTATTTGCAAAGAAAACGCACAGAGAGAATATGATCTTCTACCACCTTTAGCAGAGTTTTCTTCTGAAAAAACAAATTGCCCAGAACTCTTTCAAAAGGGAAAATGTTCAGAAAATAAACATACAACTTCCAGTTCAGATCCAGCCATATGCCTAGCAGCTCCCTCTTCCAAAGATAAGAACAAGCCCCAAAGTGATTTGTTAGACACTGTCCAGAAAAACAATAGTTTACCGCCTTCCTCGGTATTCGGTAACATGCGCTTCACTTTAACTAATGCCAAAGAAGAACAATGGAATGAGCTTAGAGTAGCTGCAAAAACACATTTGTTTGATTCCCATTTGTTTCACCCTTTTGAAAGAGCTGCAGTGTCACAGCAGAATAAGTCTCTAGCTTCAGAGGAGTCTGAGAACGTCTTAGGTGTGATAAATGGAATTAATGTGAAAAGAAAGAAAGATAATATGGAAGTGGAAGCACACAGTATAAAATATGAAGGTGATTCAGTAGATGGTCCGGTGATCTCATCTGTGTTTTCCCTCAGCTCTGGCGCTGTAAATATCCCGGAAGGCATTAAGTGGGATGATACATTACAGAAGAAAAGGTCCACTTCGTTGTTGTGCAGAAAGATTGCTCAGCTGATGTCTGCTGTTGAATCGAATGTGAAATCTCAATTAGCTGCTTCATTAAGACACAGTACCAGCCAAGCCTCTAAGGAGAAAGTGTTATCGCCAGAAAAAAAGAGTGAAAAAACTAGCTCAAATATGATATCTGAACAAGAACTTGTGCCTTCTCCTCGGAGACCAAAAGGCGCCACTTTTTCTAATGAGTGTTCTATTAAGCAAGAACAACCATTGGAAACACTTAAAGAGGCTAAAACTAAAACCAGGCTGATTACAAAAACAAACACTGTTTCTCCGGCTTTCATTCCTCAAGGAACTGTACTGAGAGTGCTAAACTGCAGTAGTTCCGAGGCCTCAACTGAAAAACAAAATGGTGATGAAATGTCACCTTCCCCTTCTCGATATTGCAACAAAATGTTTATCCCAAGGCCAGTTCCTTGCTGTGTTTCTGCCAGACTTGACAAAGGTCCAACTTTGCCAGCTGAGAATGAAGTTAATGAGGTTTCTAGAAATCTCTGTGTGTCATATAATCACACTTGCCACTCTTTTAGTTCTGTGCCAAGTTACGGCCAACAAAATGGTATGTTGTCATGTCAAAAAGGCAGCAGCCCAAGTGGGCTAAGCAAAAGGGCCGCGAAAGGTGAAGAGCCCCAGAACAAAGCTAAGCGAGCACATTCTGCAAACACTTTGCCCCAGAAGGGACTCGCAGCTCAAGAGGAACGCTTCCTTAAAATGGTGCCCACTCTCATGAGATGCCTTAGGCTTGTAGCATTCAAAAGTGATCAGCTAATAAAATGCCCTCATCGTAACCAGCCAGTAGTTGTCTTAAACCATCCTGATGTTGATTCACCAGAAGTAATTAGTATCATGAAGGTTATCAATAAGTACAAAGGCAATGTCCTGAAAGCAGTTTTATCAGAAAGAACTATTAGCTGTCTCAGTGTGAAACGACATTATAAAAGACTTACTTTTCAGACTTTTGATAGATCATCTCAAGTGAAACAACAGAAAAAAGTAAGAATGACACAAAAGAAGGTGCACAAAAATAACTGCAAGGAGGTGGATTTGTCAATAGCGGAAGCATCAAAACAAATGTTTAAATGCTGGTTTTGTAGTAGGGTGTATGCTGAGCAAGAAGAATGGATAAATCATGGGCAGAAACATTTTCTGGAAGCCACAAAAGGGTGGGACATCCTTTCATTTTCATTAGAAAGTGAAAAATGAGAAACACCGATTACAAATTCTAGTGTCTCCTATTTTACAGAGCAGTCTCGGAACAATTTAGTACAATTCAGCCCAGTAGAATCGTGTTGGTGCCCGTGTATTGTAACCGTGTTTGTTCTAGGCCAGCATTTTAGTCATAGAAGAAAGAAAGATGGTTGCTCTAGTATTCTGCTAGTGTTGATGGTAGAAATGTGATCCTGTGTTAATGAAATGGGACCAGCATAAGTAATCCTGTGAGATTAGAAATTGAACTACAGTCAATAAGCGTGAGCCAGGGAGGGAGGGCAGGAAGATGTTGGAGCAAAGAGAACGTTGACTACGTGCGGTACCATAAGGAAACTGTTCTAGTAGAAAAGAACTGAAAACAAATGCTTCTAGTAAAATGTTGTAGTATTTCACCTCAGGTTTTGGATGCTGAAAGTTTTTCAGTGTGAATTTAGTGCAGGGTCAACCTTTTCAGAGTCGAGGGCCATTCATTCGTATGCACAGAGTCTTCCCCATTCATTCATTCATTAGTCACTGTGAAAACAACGCTGGACTAGATGGGGCTTTGGTCAGCTCCAACAGAGCTCTTCTTTATAATTTTCTCACCCCTTTGGCATGCCAGGTGAAATTTAAAGGGACTGTTTTTCTGTGCCATTCCTCCCTGTCATCATTTTTCTTTGTCCCAACTTTATCTTAACATGCAGATCTTCAAGTCCCTTTGAGCATCAGGTTTGATGCTTGGCCAGTGTGGAATGTGTGGCATGCTCTGTGGTTAGTACCCAGCTCTACCTCTCTTTCAAATCAGAACCAGTGAAGGTCCTGTGTGGGTGTCTGGAGGCGGTTGGAGGATGGATGGCAGCTAACAGATTGAGGTTGAATCCTGACAAGACAGAAGTACTGTTTTGGGGGGACAGAGGGTGGGCTGGTGTGGAGGACTCCCTGGTCCCGAATGGGGCAACTGTGCCCCTGAAGGACCAGGTGCGCAGCCTGGGAGTCATTCTGGACTCACAGCTGTCCATGGAGGCACAGGTCAATTCCATGTCCAGGGCAGCTGTCTACCAGCTCCATCTGGTATGCAGGCTGAGACCCTACCTGCCCACAGACTGTCTCGCCAGAGTGGTGCATGCTCTAGTTATCTCCCACTTGGACTACTGCAATGCGTTCTACGTGGGGCTACCTTTGAAGGTGACCCGGAAACTACAACTAATCCAGAATGCGGCAGCTAGACTGGTGACTGGGAGCAGCTCCCAGTACGTTTCTGAGCACAATTCAAAGTGTTGGTGCTGACCTTTAAAGCCCTAAATGGCCTTGGTCCAGTATACCTGAAGGGGTGTCTCCACCCCCATCATTCTGCCTGGGCACTGAGGTCCAGCTCTGAGGGCCTTCTGGTGGTTCCCTCGCTGTGAGTAGCCAAGTTACAGGAAGCAGGCCTTCTCAGTAGTGGCACCCGCCCTGTGGAACACCCTCCCGTCAGACGTCAAAGAGATAAACAACTATCTGACATTTAGAAGACATCTGAAGGCAGCCCTGTTTAGGGAAGCTTTTAATGTTTGACAGGTTATTGTATTTTAATATTCTGTTGAAAGCAGGCCAGAGTGGCTGGGGAAACCCAGCCAGATGGGCAGGGGATAAATTATAAATTATTATTATTACATTATTATTAGTTGCCATGAAGCAGGAAACTGAGAGAATAGGTTTTCAGGAGTGGCTGGATCAGGTCTGAGGGCAGCTCTCTGCTGCTTTTGTTAAGTCTACAATTCTGTTACAGTGGTACCTTGATTCTCGAACTTAATCTGTTCCGGAAGTCTTTTCCAAAACCAAAGCATTCCAAAACCAAGACGTGCTTTACCGTAGAAAGTAATGCAAAATGGATTAATCCATTCGAGGTTGTTGAAAAACTACCCCTAAAATGCTTTCCCTCACCGCCCCAATCAGTGCAATATTTCAATCTCTCTCTCGCGCGTGTTAAAGTGGCTGGTTTTCAGAGCGCTGCCAGAATGCTTTTCCTCACTGGCCCAGCCAGCATGATTTCTCTAACAACAGAAATACAACACTAAAAACGGAAGCTCAGGACATGTTCAACTTCCAAAAAAAAAAATTAAAAAAATTTGAGAACCAGGACTCTCACTTCCGGGTTTGTGACGTTCGGGTTCTAAATTGTTCGTGAACTAGGCTGTTTGAGAACCAAGATGCCACTGTATTCTTTTCTGACAGATTACCACAAGTTTGGGACCCCATCAGTGCTATTTGCGAAGCTAAGATGTTTGGTCCCAATGTGCGCTGCTTTACATTGTTCTACATTTGCTGTGTTGTGGCCTATTTGCATTGTTCGGAGACATTCTTTTGGAACAGTCCTCTGATCTTAGGGAATCAAGGTCTGCTTATTGGTAACCATTTGCTGGTATCCATTTTGTTCATTAGGAAGGACAGTGACCAGGAGCATCTATGCAAAAGCTTCAGCCTGTTCAGGGAAATGTAAGTATATAATAATCGCTTTGCCACTATCAATTCAGGTTTCATTTATCTGTTTTCTTTTTTCATCATCTGTTTAAACAGCAAGGGTGCAGTCTGCTCAGGAAAGTGCCTTGTGTGAAGAAGCACTGCAAGAAGACAGTGCTCTTGCACAACTCTCATTCATTTCCATAGAACTTGAGCAGGAGAACTTCTTGCTCTTTTAGGTCTAGTTCGTAAAGCAGTGCAGTTGTGCCAAGGCCTGAATATAGGGGACTTTTCTGACAATTAAAGAGATTGGCAATCAAGACTTTGAAATAAAATCCCCATAGAAGAAGGCATTTTTTTAAAAAAATTGCCTTGTCACAAAAGGAAGTTCAGCATCAACTCTCTTATTAAGAATGATGAACACATTTCAACAACCACTCTACTTTTACTTGGAAAAAGAAAGAAAGAAAGAAAGAAGAAGCTATTACATGTTTGGACTTCAATCACAACATGAAAAATGGAATACTTGTGGTGGTTGCTATTTTGACATCTTTTCTAATGTTTTTAAGTTGGGGGATATTTTTGTGCTTCTGGACCCTAAGTATTTTATCTTCTGAAATTTTCACAAAGCACATTTTATGGCTAGTCTTTTAAAAATTAAATTCTTTGTAATACAGTGTTAAAACTGAATGTCTGGTTCAATCAGAGTATCTGCTGATCAATTCAGTAGAAGTTCTTTACCAGACTCTTCTCTTCCCCTCCCCCCTTCCAGTTATGGCTGAAATGGCTGTTCTTTGGGTCGGTTCTCATGTCTGCCTTTCACACCACTGCAAGTACTTGAAAAGTTGTAAGAATCTGATGTATTTCAGTGACTGAAAAGGATGACGAGAACTAAGGTTTTGCCTGCTTTGCTTGGTCAATTAGCAGCTAAGGCTGTAATAGTGCAATGGGTCGTGAATGTGGTTAAACCTGCCCTGCGCCCACCTCTCACCTCTTTCAGTGCCTGATTTCATGGCTGATGTTCTCTGGTTTCATAGCAACCTTGGATATGCAGATTGGTAAAGCCCTTTTTGGCTGTCACTTGCTTATTTCCTCCTTTATTCCTTTAAAAAGTCTTGCCTGCCTTAGTCTGGGGCAGCAGAGCCTCAGTTTTGAGATCTGAATATCAAGGTTCATGAGCAACTTGCATGAAATTTAACCTCATCTATGTTAGTACCTCACATCTAGCAATTGCTTGTTTTTTTTAGTCTAGGTTGTTTCAACAGTCCTATAACCTTTTAATTAGAACAAGATGGACAATACTTCATCTTTACATATGTGATACTGGAACAACTAGGGCATTCATATTCGAGGGTACTACCATGCGTGTTTGTTCAGAACTAAGTCCTGTTATTTGGTGGTCTTTGTTCCCAGAAAAGTATAAGATTGCAACCTAGGGTCAGAACAGATGAGAAGCCACTCTTGCCATTAGGAAAAATGTGGATGGCTTTTAAAAAGTGAAACTGTCAATTGTGTGAATATTGTCTTGTCTGATTTGGCCCTTTCTCTGACATCAGGAAGAAATGTTCTTTGGAATGGACTGGCCTAGCAAAAATGGAGGATTTGAAATCTGTACAGCTTTATAAGCACATTAGATATGGCATAAATGTTGTTAAGGTAAAGGACCCCTGGACAGTTAAGTCCAGTCAAATTTGACTATGGGGTGCAGTACTTATCTCCACTTTCAGGCCAAGGGAGCCAGCGTTTGTCCACAGACAGCTTTCCAGGTCATGTGGCCAGCATGACTAAACCGCTTCTGGTGCAACAGGACACCATGGTGGACCCCTGGACAGTAAAGGACCCCTGGACAGTTAAGTCCAGTCAAATTTGACTATGGGGTGCAGTACTTATCTCCACTTTCAGGCCAAGGGAGCCAGCGTTTGTCCACAGACAGCTTTCCAGGTCATGTGGCCAGCATGACTAAACCGCTTCTGGTGCAACAGGACACCATGGTGGAAACCAGAGTGCACGGAAATGGCATTTACCTTCCTGCTGCAATGGTACCTATTTATCTATTTTGTGCTGGTATGCTATCAAATTGCTAGTTGGACAGAAGCTGCGACAGAGCAACGGGAGCTCACCCTGTCGTGCGGATTTGAACTGCCCACCTTACGATCGGCAAGTCCAAGATGCTCTGTGGTTTAGACCATAACACCACCTGCGTCCCTAGGAAATAGTGTAATGTTTTGTCTCCAGAGGATCCTGTAAACAGAACACTTTGTACAGTATAGCCATATGATTAGTTCCTCTAAATTGTATTTTGTTCATAATATAGACACTGTTTTATTTTAAAAGGCTAATTTTTAGTAAATTGCTAATTGTATTGCAAGTTTCATGGTAATTCCTTTTCCAGTATAATCCAAATGCTGCTTTTTGAAGGGAACCAATGTTCCATTAAGTCTGGTTTATCCAGATGTGGTTGGGCAGGTGGTAGAAGGCACTGGAATCTTAGTTGCAGCATCAGGGGGATGCCATTAGCCTTAGAGATGGATGAACAACTCTCATGAGGAAGCCGGAGCTGCCCCTGTTACATTGCCGCTTTAACTGAGCCTCCGCCTGGCTGTGCCTTGCTTCTCATCCCGCTCAGCAGTTAAAGGACTCCCACCCAATGGAGCCAGTTCTGTGTCAAGTTATTGACAGGGAGAGTGTCTGGGACTGGGCAGAGGAGGAATGGCGGAGACCGCCTCCCCATCCTGACCTTTCCAGGGAGGAGGAAGAGGAAGACAATGTAGATTAACAGCAGGGGTCTGAGGGAGGTAGCAGCTCAGAGGCAGGTGAGGGGGAAAGCTGGGAAATAATTGGAGAGCCAGAACAACACCTGGCTGACACAGTGTCTTTAGAAAGCATTCCAGACCCTCCACCTCCCAGAACCCGGCGAGCCTTAAAAGTAGGAGAGCAAAGAGCTGAAAGACAGAGGGCAGGTAGCAGTACCTGTATAGGAGATGAATGAGGAAGTGGGAGAGACGGGTGTGTGTGTGGAGATTCACTCAGGACAATGCCATTATCCAAGAGGCTGGGTTCTATAGCCTCTCTCTGTAAAGACTGGAATAAAACAGGACGGTAAGAAACTTTTCCTTGTCTTTATACTTTGCTGAGCAACCAACCAGGAGCCGCTGACAACATCCTGACGGAGAGGGGCTCTGCTAGAAATGCTTCCACTAGGCCTACTCAGATTATGGCTGTGTTTCTCATGCCGTGCCTTACAGAGTGTAACCTGGAGCAGCTCTGCTTGTGCAAAAGATGTCCCCTTGGTTTCTTGGGAGTCTTCTGCTTTGCCTTGTCAATATCTGCTTTTCTATTAAACTTTGCTGCATGTGGGGTTCTTCCATTACCTCTTCCTCTGCTGGAAAAACAGCAACAACAGTGCAAACCCACACAGTACATGGGTGGGGACCTAAGCAGTGCATTCAAAATATTGCTGGTTGTGATGTACATGTATGCTCTGTGTGATGGGTGGAGGGAAAAGCACGGCTGCTTCTGCATTTCATACATGCATAGACCACCCTGAAAAGCGCCAGCTGCACTTTGCTTTTTCTATTTGCCTGTGTCAGCCCTAATCCACTGAAGTGTTCATCCGTCATCCACTTTTGATATATTTTGAAATTCTGAGGCACCTGCTGTCAGAAGCACTAGAGTCAGTTCTCTTTCCATATCTTGTCTGGCTTGGATGCTACTTTGAGGAAGCAAAGACTGCAATATGATTGTCAGAATTGGGCTGTGCTTCTGGGACTAGGCACTGGTGAGTCCTGGCTGTGTCTGCCACATCTTAAAAGATTACAAAAAAGAGAACACGTACTATAGTGCATTGTGGGTAGCAGGCAGTTTCAGTGATTCTTCTCCAAGGCACCGGAGTTTGGTATTTACTATTAAAAATGAATACATAGTAATAGTAAGTTTGAGTTAGGGCACAAAGCGGCAGAGATCACCACTATAGAAGAGAGTGTCCCTCCAATCTCCAAAGCAGACAGGATCACCAGTGAGGTTGCTATAGCCTCCCCTGTCCGCCAAAGAAGAAGATGCAGTCTGAGGAAGAAGGTGAGTGTTGACCTTGTAGAAGTTCTTGGTTTTGGAGACTGGGGGTGAGTGGGGACTCAAGCATTCCCAGGCATATCTGATGATTTTGTGTGCACCCAGATGTCATATAACTCTATAGGAGGGTGGAGAGAGGGTTTCAGTGTGAGCTACAGCATCTGCTTAGAGCAGTTTCCCAATCCAAATACCAGGTATGTGCTAGAAGGAACTCTACACTTCTCCCCTATCCTGGCCAGTGGTTCTTTTATGTCCTGCCTGGGTTATGAGTCATAACTCGCTCCCTGGAACAGGAGGAATTTAGACCTGTTTCTGGGAGCATTCTCCTTGATGTGAACATTGCAGGTTTCATATTTGATACACAAGCAACAGTTTTGTAATTCTACTGTTAGGAAGAGTCACTGTATGCTACAAATTACAATATGTTTTGTTTGGGTTTATTGTCTGTGTTTAGCTAAGACAGGGTCCTCTAGGTGGGATGGTGCACTTGCTGGCCCCAGTTTGGCTTGGGGTGGATGTGAGGCCTGGGCAAATAAAAGGGTATTTTCATCACACTTGAAAACATTGCAGTTGGTGCCAGGCAGGCAGTACCTGTACAGATCGGGTACCACAATGCATATTCCCACCTCAGAAGGTGGGATGATTTGTAGAAGAGCCTCTAACCCAGGGGTCAGAAACTTTTTTCAGCCAGGGGCCGGTCCACCGTCCCTCTGACCTTGTGGGGGGCTGGACTATATTTTGAAAAAAATAATAATGAACGAATCCCTATGCCCCCCAAATAACCCAGAGATGCATCTTAAATAAAAGGACACATTCTACTCATTTAAAAACACGCTGATTCCCGGACCGTCTGTGGGCCGGATTGAGAAGGCAATTGGGCTGCATCTGGCCCCCGGGCCTTAGGTTGCCTGTCCCTGCTCTAACCTATGTAATAATTGGGCAGCTCTGCAGGCCAACCTGCAGAACAGTGAGACTGAATGGAAAGAAAAGGGAAAGAGCGGGTGTCTGGAGGCACAATTGTAAGTAAGCACAATATTATGTGAATATGTTGCCTGTTTACATTGCATAGAAGTTAGACTGATGCCTTAACTTGCTGTTTCCAAGCTGTACCATGCATGCATGAATTTCTAAGTGGTTTAACTCTTCTCTCAAATGGAAGACTAGGATAACAACCCCAGTTGCTTACAAAAACGGATGCTTTTTGCCATTGGAACAGCAGTAAGTCTTGCATGATGCCAACACCATGATCAGCCACCCACTGTTCCCTGTCACTAACATAAAAAGGTACTTTAAGGAAAAGCAAAAATGCCATTGTTGAGAAGATGATCTAGTGCCTCCCTATTAGATGAAAAAGTATTTGAAGATGGTGAAAGGGCTGTGTCATAATCTTCCTGTTGGATCTCTTCCTGTCGAGTCTATCACAGTCTTGCTGTGCGTACAGAAAATGAATTTCATTATGTTTTATCTCTGTTTGCTTCTGTCCGTTTATTATTTTTCTCACCCGTGATGTGTCCAGAATCTTAAAGAAGTCTGCTACCAAAACTTAGCAGTCATTTATCAGGATTTCCCCCACAACATTTTAAGTTATTAACAATAGAAAATTAATTTGTGGAAAGTTTTACATTTCAGGCAGTTGGAGATTGAGCGAAGGAGGATAGTTCTAAGGGCAAACCACACCTTTAAAGGGTCTTTTAAACTGGCTCCTTTTTCTTTAGAATGAAAAGTACCATAGCTCCTGGCCTCTGATCTGGAACAGGCTTCTGATCTGGATTGAGGCTCCAAACTATGTTTTTTCTGCACATTCGCTCCCTCTCAACACTTGCTCCTGAAAGTGCGGTTTCTGAAAAACAGATCCAGATAACCAGCGTCATTCTGTTACGAGTGTGTACTTGGACTCCCATGTGCACAGCCAGTGTGTTCATATACATATTGCTGAGAGGTTTCCATTCTTTTGCTGGAGTTATGGCGTGCGTTTCTTATGGAGGTGTTAACCCTTAACTTTATGCCCACAAGAAACTCTCACACAAAGAAAGAAAGAAAGGTTGGTTTATTATATAAAACAGGAGTGACAGAATATATTAAAATGCTGCTTTAGACAGCAGTTACAGTAGTAGCAGGTAGCAAATTTACAATACATACACACCTTAGTTAAAGAGTATTCCCTAATTATTCTAAAAGACCTACAGAAACGTGGGCATAAAATAGAAGTCGAGAGAAGGGTGGTTTATGTGTTTGACATGAGCATGTCACATGGTGGGTGCACGTTGCCACAGAATATTGAGGGGGCCTGGCTCCCTCCTTGAAAAAAAATTTTTTGGGGGTGGAGGCTCCTTGCCCCATATGGTGCCCCTATTTGCAACTGCCTGGTGGTTCTAACAATCTTTGTGTTGCTTTTTATTATTATTATTAAAGGAGTTGAATCTCCACTACTTCCTTTAGGGTCCTTAGGCTACCTACTCTCACAAGAAGGAATGAACTGGTGTCGTTGGGATCCAGCAAGTCTGCTTTATGTTACGAGTGCCACTGGGGATAGGCAAAAAACCAGTTGGTGAGCCAAGCTGGAGGAGTCTCTCTGCCGCTCAGGAACTCATCCCCTTGGGCCAGTGGTCCAGGACACACTTGCGGCTCTGCCAGCACTTCAAGAAAGTGACAAAACTTTGTCTCTTTAAATGGAGGGAAACCACAGCTGCCTTGTGGCTTGAAATTAAGTCATCTGCCACAGAAAATAAATAAACAAACAATTATTGCTGGTCTTGTGCGATTCTTTCATCACCATCTTATTTGTATGCCACCTTTCCCTAGTTAAAACCAGGGTGTTTCCCCCCCCCAACTGAAACTCACCAGAATTCAGTTCTGGCCCCTCTCAAGCGGGCGCCATTGCCATTCTGAGAGAAGAGGGGAGGCGTTCAGGATGAGTTCTGGTGCCTCTTCTTCTAGAAAAATAGCATTGGTCAAGGTGGCTTACAATGTGAGAAGATTTACATAATTGCAAAAGTAGTCATAAGCTATAAATAAAACACATCAAAAAGTGTGCAACAAATTTCCCCATAAATTGTAATACAATTTAAAAATAGACAAGAAATTAATATCAATAATGACAACAACCCCCCCCAACAAAACCAGCTAAAGAATGTTCCAGCCCAAGAGTCAGCTTTTGTAGCTGGAGTCAGTCTGGCCCCGTCCCCCCAGGCCAGGTAGATAAAGGTTTGCATGGCAGAGAGCAGGGCTTCCAGAACTTGCACCCTCAAGATCACTTGAAAGGCCTGGGACTAGATCTGTGGCTGTATCCCTTGCAGGGTCTCTTAGAACAAAACTGCCCAAGGAGAAGCGCAGCAGCCAGTGAGGCCAACTGCCATCATGGCTGATTCCACCTGATGTGGCTACTCCATCCTTTTTTGGTGGAGGAGACCTTTTATGAAAACTGTGAGTGAGAGGGAGTTCTAGGGCTGGTTTTCTTTGGATTTTTAAAATTATTTCATGCATTGCCTTCTCTACTTGTGCACTTGCCATTTGTGAAAGAGAGGTAGAGTCCTATGCCGGTCAAGAGCTTTATTTTTGGTTAAGGGGAGTGATGGCAGCAGGAAAATATTAAGTGAAAATAATGGGCTTGCTGAGGGCACCAGTCTCCATGTGGGAGTGGCCCAAAGGGCCACAATAAATGTGATAATGTGTACCCCTGTAAATCCTTGAGTGTGCTTCTAATTGAGAACTTATGGTAGCCTGTTACTTTATGAAACTGATCATTTTGCAACATGTGCCGCCCTCAATGGGGGCAGGAAAACTGCTATTGCAGTCATACCTCATGTTGCGTCTGCTTCAGGTTATGTGTTTTTGTGTTGCATCCTGAGGCAACCCGGAAGTACCGAAACGGGTTTCTTCTGGGTTTTGCCGCTCGCGCATGTGCAGAAGTGCTAACATGTGCAGACTTACATGTGCCGACGTAGTGCTTCTGCGTGCGTCAGTTCCCTGTTATGGACAGGCCTCCGGAACGGATCCCGTCCGTAACATGAGGTTCCGCTGCACGTACATCACAAGATACAGCACAAAAGCTAAAACACAAGTTGCTACAACATGCACACAAAAAACTTTATGTAACGCAGTGTATTCATGTGAAGGCCATGGAACAGGGTGGGAATCAGAGCCTAGTCAGCAGAATTAGCCAATGTTGTGCACAAGTCCAATAACTTGGAATGAGGTAAGGAGAAATACTTTTATGCATATGATTGGTCTATCAATGAGGTAATGATGCACCCGTATTTTTCGCTCTATAAGACGCACCAGACCATAAGACGCACCTAGTTTTTGGAGGAGGAAAACAAGAAAAAAATATTCTGAATCTCAGGAGGCAGAACAACAAGAGGGATTGCTGCGCAGCGAAAGTAGTGTTGAAAGAAAGTGCTGTTCTGGCTTCTGGGATAGCTGCACAGCCTGCATTCACTCCATAAGACGTGCACACATTTCCCCTTACTTTTTAGGAGGGAAAAAGTGAGTCTTATAGAGCAAAAAATACGGTATATGACTGGTGGAAATTGAAATGCTTTGTTTGAAACTTTATAAATACTGCTGCCTGGACCACTGGGTGGGGTTGCAACCTTTGTGGAGCTATCCCATTGTAACCCTATTGCTTTGCAAGAACGTTGGACACCTAACTCCTCTCGTTTCTGAGTTTTATTGGCGAAAACTCAGAAGATAAGGCATTTTTGGGTTTGCTACATCCATGCTGCCCTACTGTTGGCCCAACTGGAAGAAAAAGTAGCTGGCACAGGGCTGCACAGGGACAAGTGCCCCCCCCATTTCACTTGCCATAGCTGCCTCAAAGGAGGGGCGTTGTATGGGTGGCACCAGCCTGGCCCTTGCTGCTGGAGCAACACCCTTTGATCGCAGCCTGGCTCTTGAGCCCTCCTTACCCCACTCTCCCTAAGCCAGCCCCTCGGGGTCCGTGGAGGGCGACATGAGAAGCATGCACTAGCCATGTGCCCTTCCATCCCAGCCCCTCAGTGAGGGCTGATCAAAGGGCGCATGGCGTCCCCCTCATGCCACCCTCCCTGAGCCATTTTGTGAGGCTGGGATCTGATCAGCACCCCTGGCCTCAAGTACACAAGAAAGGGAATGTATTAGCTGGAGTGGGGACATAGTTGAAATATATTGGGGTTGTAAATGGGGTGGGCAGATATGTCAGTTTTGGTTTCTCTCAGCTTCTCATTTTTCCAATCATAAGTTCAGTTCTTTACCTTCCTATATCATTTTGTGAATGATTTATTTTTCAATGCCCTCAGGAAATTCAATCAGTTTTTTTGTTCAAATTTCTCCTACCTACCTAATCAAGTCAAATCAGAATTTATTGGTAAACCAAATACAGATTATAGCAAAAAATAATAAAACCCACTATACACATCTTTACAAAGCTGTTTTCCCCAATATAATGCATCTTTGTATTTTATTTTCACTGATATATGCATATCTTTGCACACTTTGCCCCAATATTTGCAATTTTGTGCACATTACTTGACTGGAAAACTCCATTACAAAATTCAGATAGCTCTGTTTCAGTTCACACATTGTTTCATAAAATGTGAATTTGGTGAGTTCACCTTTAAATGTGAACTGGATCAAATCCCCCCTCCCTTCCTAGTTGCAAGCACCTTGTAGAAAGCCAGCTCTAGAGAGGAGAAAGAGAAACCAACAAGTTGGGGGAAGTAAGGAGATTTATACTATTGAGATTTGGTTACTTGCATATAAAAATAGCTGCTGGAAGCCCACTGATGAGAAAGGTGCCTGAACTCTACTTACAGGTAAAGCACCCATCAGGCAGATGCCATTAATAAGTCTACTTTTGCAACCATACTATTGTTTAGATTTTCCTTCTTTGCTTCCTACTGCCATCCTAATGCAATTCTGAGATCATTTCTGAGATCAAGCCATTTGTGGACAGACATGTTCCAGCCCAAGCTATTTTTATGAGTAAAGAAGAGGTAAATGATGCTCCCTTCCCTGTCAGGCCCAACACTTTAAAAAGACTTGATGAGCCACTAAGACAGAGCACCTCCCTTCTTCTACTTCCCCTCCATCCCATGGTTCTGCATGAAGCAAGTGCTTCACCCTGGGCAGGTACGTCAACATGTGCTACCAAGACAGAGGGGGGTATAAATATAGAAAATCAGTAGGAAATAAATGTTAGCAAATTCTATTCATGGGCATTGGGGAGGTGGGAGAGGAAATGTCTGGTATCAGTACCTACTGTCTGCTTCTTCTGTCTACCATAAAGGGTAAAGGGACCCCTGACCATTAGGTCCAGTCACGGACGACTCTGGGGTTGCGGCGCTCATCTCACTTTACTGGCCGAGGGAGCTGGTGTACAGCTTCCGGGTCATGTGGCCAGCATGACAAAGCCGCTTCTGGCGAACCAGAGCAGCGCATGGAAATGCCGTTTACCTTCCTGCCGGAGCGGTACCTATTTATCTACTTGCACTTTGACGTGCTTTTGAACTGCTAGGTGGGCAGGAGCAGGGACCGAGCAACGGGAGCTCACCCTGTCGCGGGGATTTGAACCGCCGACCTTCGGATTGGCAAGCCCTAGGCTCTGTGGTTTAACCCACAGCGCCACCCGTGTCCCTTCTGTCTACCATACGTGCATGCATTCAAATTTTGGAAAGCGAAGCCTTCATTGGCTATGCATTTAGACACCTCTTAAGATATCGTAACCAAATTTTGCATGATGGTTCCCAGGAGCAAGGACCAGGCTTTTGTCTGTGCTGTGATACAACCAGGCACCATTTAGAGTCTAGGTGGCAGACTGAACTTTTCAAAATTACAGTGATTTTGCCTTCTTGGAATTTCCAGGCTATAGCGGCAAGTTAGTTCTTTTATCAGAAATTTTCCTTCCGAACTTTTAGAGTTCCTTTTCCAAGTAAGAAAGCACTCAGATGTAACTGTTTCAGGAGCCAGCAGATGGCGCTTTGGATTCAGTTATAGCACACCTTTCCAGCTTTGCATGTGCCACGGTTTATAGGGAAGGCGGAGAATATTTGAGCATAATCTCAAATTGATGTATTACCCTAGCGTAAATAGAGTAGCTCTATTGAAGTCCACTCAAGGTTAGTTTTGTATATTTGCATATTTATGATTTGAACAGCCCTGTGATCTTTGGATGAAGGGCAGTTTACAAATTTAATTAATTAATTAATTAATAATAATGATAATAATAGTAATAGTAAATAGGCTGCAACTCTATACACATTTACCTGGGAGGATGCCCCATAGAAATAAGTTCTACTGAATTCAGAGTAAATATGCATAGGATTATACTGTACGTCATGCACCAACCAACCAACTAACCAGAACTATTATCTGCAGTTTCTGGTGGTGTTTTTTGGTGTGTGTATGTGTGTGTGTGTGTGTGTGTGTGTGTGAGAGAGAGAGAGAGAGAGAGAGAGAGAGAGAGAGAGAGAGGATCTAGTTCTCTCCCTGTAACCAGAAACTATTTCCCTGGCTTTAGGCATGAATGCAGGAAACTACATCCATCCCTTGAACTCAAGGCACTGCAGTTACTTCCTTCTCTTCTGGCTCATCCCAGCCCTGGCTGGCTATGAAAGGGTCACACTTATGTGTCACTCTCTGCTGTCAGTATTCTGAGGCAGTTTGAGGGGAGTGCAGTCAGCTGGCAGCCCCAGCTCCTGCCAGCTTCAGAGGTTTGGGATAAGAGCTTGCTGGGTCATTTTGAAGCGTAAAGGTAAAGGGACCCCTGACCATTAGGTCCAGTTGTGGCCAACTCTGGGGTTGTGGCGCTCATCTCGCTTTATTGGCCAAGGGAGCTGGCGTACAGCTTCCGGGTCATGTGGCCAGCATGACTAAGCCGCTTCTGGCGAACCAGAGCAGCGCACGGAAACACCATTTCCCTTCCCTATTTATCTACTTGCACTTTGACGTGCTTTCGAACTGCTACGTTGGCAGGAGCAGGGACTGAGCAACGGGAGCTCACCCCGTCGCGGGGATTTGAACTGCCAACCTTCTGATCAGCAAGCCCTAGGCTCTGTGGTTTAAGCAACAGCACCACCTGAAGCATGCCTGCCCCCAATTATATGTCTAGGTGCCTTCCCAGTACATTCAAACTGAGCCGAAAGGGGCACACATTGGGAACACTTTCTCCCGCTTTAAATAACCCCACTTGTTGGTGAAGTTTTGCCATCATTTTGCAACTGTTATCAACATAATCTGAGCTCAGTTTCCAGAAGGGCAACCCTGTCAGTGTGCTGCAGCCAAAACAATGCAGTTTTGTGGCATTTAGAGATTAGCGAATTGATTAGGGCACAAACCCGCCAGATCTTTGTCAGGAACCTTTTTTTTAAGCTATTCTTTTAATTCACAAATGACTACCTCTGCATGCCAGGGGCGGAGAAACTTGCTACCTAATTTCCCTCCACTTCCAAATGGGCACTCATCTGCCTGTGTTTCCCATTACTGTAGAGGAAATTCTTTCAAAGGTGCTGCCATCTTGTGGTGGAAAAGGAGAAGCTGTTGGCACTTCATAAGGTCACATTAACAGGCGTTGATAGCACATGTCCGAGCTGATCAAACTCTCGCTTTTAGTTCAAGCTCGATTCCTCATTCTACATGAGCCCACAAACTCATTGGGCCAGTTCACACGTGGTTTCTAAGCACTTGGTTATTTGCTGCAGAGTCTGTTGAAAAAAAGCATTGCACTACGGTGTTAGATTTATTTTTTACATGTTTAACCCATCCTTACTTGGACATGACTTCCCCTTTCCCCGCTGACAGGGGTTTGAGCTCACAACTCCTTGGTCAAATGCCAGGACCCTCTCCGCTATCACATCGCACTGAAATGATACCTCAGACGCAAACGGCAGTCGCCACGGGATGTTTCGGTTCTCAAGGAGTGAACTTGCATGTGCAAACCAGTCCGCTGACAGGGATGTAATAAATGCCTCTCGCAGCTGCCCTGATTTCAAGTGGCCCTGCTGTCCCAAGCAACACAGATATAGCACAAATTAATGAAGCTGCATGACTGCTAAATTAAAATTTCAGGGATGCCAAACAGAGACACTTCCTGAACAGATTTCCACAGAGAACCTGGCAATGAACTGCATCAACAGGGAAGCATTCTACTGAGGATGAGTAAAGCGACATGTACTATTTTTATACTTGAAGACACAAAAGAACAGCAAAAACCAAAGCCAGCAGTATCAGGGAAGCTGCTCTGCCTGTGTATGAGGTGCTATGAATCCCACTCTGTTAGGTGAATCAGGTACTCAGACCTGACAATTAGGATCCTGTCGTGTGTTCTTCCATCTCCACTTTATTGCCCATTATTATTTATTAAATTTGCATACCCACCTTCATCCAAAGATCTCAGGGGAGTTCACAGCATAAAAATATGAGGTAGAAACACAAAATACATAGAGATAGAACTGTAAAGTTGGAAGGGATCACAAGGGTCATCTAGTCAAACCCCCAGCAATGCAAGAACAAAACAAACCAATAACCCGCCCACCTCCCAATAAAAGCACATTTTAAAGAATACAGGATGATAGCCAAAGGCCTGGATGAAGAGGAACGGTTTTGCCTAGCGGCTAAAGGTATAAAAGGAAGGTGCCAGGCAAGCCTCCCCGGGGAGGGCATTCCACAAATGGCGAGCCAAGACAAAAAAGGCCCATTCTTGTGTTGCCACCCTCCGGATCTCTTGAGTTGGAGGCCATGGAGAAAGGCCTCAGATGATGATCACAGGGTCGGGGTTGGTTGGTTGGTGGTCCTTTGGCCTAATCTGATTTGGAATACTTGCAGTGAATCAAGTATTTTGGCTTTTTTTTTGTAAGGATGAATGAGGTTCCCTGCCCCCATGGCTGAGAAGGAAAAACAGTCAGATTTGTTTAAACCGTAGGCATCTCTTTGCTTTCCTGAATCACAAACAGTTTTAATTGATATGCTGAACAGAGATTATATTAGATTTCTCTTCCTCAGAATGTTCCATTACTATGCTTTCAAATTTCCAAAAAGGAGATTTGAAATGAGAACATAAAATGAAGGGCAAATATATTCAGCTAATAAAATAGGTCTATATACTACTGCAGTTTCAGATAATGTACTGGAGCTTTGATTCTGCCAGGGGGATAATGTATAGAGTTCAAATTAATATAGAGTTCAAATTATCCATGCAAATTATTCAAATTACATATCATTACAGGCGATGGCTTTAAAATAATATGGGCCTGATGCAATTGCACCTTTGTGCACACAGCTAGGTGCACCCAGCTTCCACCAAAGCAGAGTTCTCTGCTCAAGGGAGGACTGCCTACGGGGGAAAGGAAGTAATGGAGGATGCTCCGGCTCATGGCGGAGAGTTACTAGGAGGCAGTGCAAAGAATGCCTGGGCCAGCAATGGAAAACCAGTGTCAGAAAGGATGTGTGTGTGTATCCATTTAATTTGGCTGCTTGTAGTGCTGGCTGACGCTCATTGAGACTGGTAGGACGGAAGGCAGGGAGACCCACAATTGGCATGGCCAGAGTGAGTGACAGGCAGAGGACGCTCATTCCAGTTTTGTCCCCATTCTGTTCCATGTTGAGTTGCACAAGGAAGCTGATAGGCAGTGCCACCTGCTGGACTTGTAATAACACAAGAACACAAGAATTGTCCTGCTGGACCAGGCCAGTGGCCCATCTAGTCCAGCATCCTGTTCTCACAGTGGTCCACCAGATGCCCTCAAGGGAAACCAGGGAGCAGAACATGAGCAGAAAAGCATCCTCCCTTCTTGTGGTTTCCAACAACTGGCATCCAGAAGCATTGATGCCATCAGGGCTGGGAGTCATTGGCACCCCTCTCTTCCGTGAATTTCTCTAGCCCTCCGTTAAAGCCATCCAAATGGGTAGCCAGCCCTGCCTCCTGGGGGAGCAAGATTCATGGCTGGACCACGTGCTGCGCGAAGAAGGACTTTCTCTTATCTTGCATCTCTCCTAACTCTTCCAACACTCAGCTTCATTGTAATTAAGAAAGGCAGGTCAGGGGGCCTCTATGGGTTGCTGTGGCTACTTCACTTGTAATCCACAATTCATGATTCTGCCAAGTCCAACTGCTTCTTTGCCAGTGCTAATATAATGGAGGCGTAAGACCTTCCTTAACTATTTAGTAAGGGCCACAGGAGGGCTATAGAAAAAGCTGAAATGGAATAACTGAATTGTAGAGTTGGAAGGGACCCCAAGAGTCCTCTAGTCCAACCCCCTGCAATGGGGAAATCTCAGCTAAAGCATCCATGACAGATGACCATCCGACCTCTGCTTAAAAACCTCCAAGGAAGGAGACTCCACAACCTCCCAAGGGAGTCCATTCTCAATGTTGAGTTGGAATGTCCTTTCTTGCAACTTGAATTCATTAGTTCAGGGTCTACCCTCCAGAGCAGGAGAAAACAAGCTTGTTCCCTCTTCCATGGGCTAGCCCTTTAGATATTTGAAGATGGTTATCATATCTCCTCTCACTCTCCTCTTTTCCAGGCTAACCATGCCCAACTCCTTTAACTGTTCCTTGTAAAGCTTGGTTTCCAGAATTAGAAACGCACATGGAATTATATTTTTATTTATCACCCATATTGCCAAATAATTTTACCTGATGTGTGGTGAAACCCTTCTTACCACTTGTATTATATATACTGAATGGTAAATGTGATATCAATGATTCTGATATTGATGACAAGGGCAAGCAGCTGTGAAGTATGGTCAGGTGGTACATCACTCCAGTGATAATGAACAGAATAAATAGAAAGCACATATCTGTATCTATATGCTGTAATTGCCTGAGGAACAGAGAGGTTGGGGGCAATGCCAGTCAGCAAAAGAATACTGGAAACAAGAGGTTGGATGCCCCAAAAGTTTGTTTACGCAACTCCACTGGAGCCAGTGCTTTTTCTCTTCTCTTATATGGACAGTGCAGCACCTGTGGCTGCATTCCTGCTGGCTCCACTTGCCAACCCCTCTTATTCCCCCCACATTTTGCAAGCCCTTTCAAATGCTCCATTTCCTCTTCTTTTTCCTCAACTCAGGGATGCTTGAGTTGAGATTCCTGCATCGCAGGGGGTTGGATTAGATAAACTTCTGGATCTCTTCCAACTCTACAGTTCTATGCATACAGACGACACAACTTCCGGCACCACAAATCTTCCAGTGGGTGTACAATGACAACTACACACACACACACACACACACACACACAGAGAGAGAGAGAGAGAGAGAGAGAGAGAGAGAGAGAGAGAGAGAGAGAGCTTTTTTTCAGTCCGAACTTGCCAGAACTCAGGTGGGTGCCATTGCCATTATGAGAGAGCAAGGGAGGTGTTCATGGTGAGTTTCAGCATCTCTTTTTCTAGAAATGTGTGTGAGTGTGTGTGTGTGTGTGTGTGTGTGTGTGTGTGTGTGGAGAGAGACAGACAGACACACACAGGGTGGGGAGAGAATGGAATATCCCAACAAATACCACAACCTCAAAAATAAAAGCAACACAAAGTCAGCCATATTTGCTCACTCATTTACTCAACCTGAACAGTTCTGTAGGCACTTCTGTGCTCACTTTTATACCAGATGGACATGGACAAGACTGCTACTAAGTCTGCTTGTGCTGGCATGGCAGTTCCCAAAGATATTATTTCTACCTGTTCCAATCTTATCCCCTCCCCACCCCCCGACCCACCTATTTGTCTTTGAGGAAAAAATTGTACAACAGTAAAGAGGGAGCCCGGTGCTAGATTGGCCCACTAATGAGTATCTTCCTCAGAATTTGCTTTAGAAGTCCAGGGATGCCTCAACTTTGAAAATGGGACCTTTAAATTTGGCATATATGTGAACGCGGCTGGCCTTTCGTTCTGCTGCTAAAAGCAAGTGGACATGTGGCCACAGGAGACCACGGAGAGTGAATAAACTTAAGGGAAACTCCTCTGCATAGTAATAACTAACACACATCTAAATATATAACAGCCTGTAATAATTCCTTGTTTTTAACTTTGTTCAAAGACAACGCTTAGGGCTAAGGGTTAGCCCTGTGATCTTTCTGCCATGATGAAAAAGGGGGTTTAAGTGGTGATGGCAAATGACAGCTTTTGTCTGCCTCTTGTTCCCTAAAAGCAGACAAACAGAGGGAGAAAGGAACAAAGAAACTTATTAATTATTGCATGTGAAGCAAAAAGGCCTGGAACTGCTAGCGCACATTATCTGAATTTAAATATTCTTCATCAGTGCTGCTATTATATGAGCTTGGAGTCTTCTATTCTGCCACTTCTTGCCCTCTAGAATTTTGCTGTACTTTGGCATCAGCATAATGGTATTCCGTATTTTAATATGCACAAGTAGTTGAAATAAAGAGGCAATGGGAGTGGTCATAAACGAGCAGGCAAAAGAAGAAAGGAGAATGGAGAAAGGAACAGGGGGATTTTTATCAGGACAATGGAAACCTTGTCCTTTTGTTTCCTTGCTCACTCTTGCCTATGGCAGCGTTCAGTCCTAAAAGGAGTCTCTTTTGTCTTGCTACGTTTCCCCACAGATTTAGGGTATGTTCATATTTGCAGCTTAAAATAATAGAATTCTAGAGTTGGAAGGGACCCTGAGGGTCATCTAGTCCAACCCCCTGTAATGCAGGAATATGCAGCTGTCCTTTATGAGGACTGAACCTGCAACCCTGGCATTGTCAGCACCAGGCTCTAAACAGCTGAGCTATTGGTGGACAGTGATGTCACTCCCACACCTGCAGGGGGGTTGGACTAGATGGCCCTTGGGGGGTTCCTTCCAACTCTATTATTCTATGTCTTTGGAATGTGACACTCAGACAGGTACAAAAGTGTCACGGTGGACTATAGATGGTTCCCTTTCTGGTATATTTAAGGACTTATGGGCCTGCTGGGAAAACTTTTTAAGTCTAAGAAGTGGAACATTTTGTCTCACTTTAGGTAATTAAATGTTCTTAAAATGCAAAAAGAGTTGATTTTACTTTTTGGCATTATGTCCCTAGAATTAAAAAAAAAAGCTCTCTTTCTTTTTTCAAAAGAAACTAGCAAATTAACTTTGATAGCTTAGAAAATCGTAAAGGTTGGAGTTTCTTTTCATTCCTGCCCTTTTATTCTCCTTACAAAATGGCTTTCACCTCTTGTTTTTGTTCCATGCTATTGTTTGTTTCCTCCCTTTTTTATAATAAACAGTGCTGTTACGTAACCATTTCCTTGAGTCCACTGACAGGTGTCCTCAATCTGCCACAGGACACCTGGCTTCTTGCCATATCCCTTTCAGCAAAATGGTTCAGTAAGTGTTGTATTAGTGTGCCCTTGAAAACAGAAGCTCATGACCACAAAACTGGTTCTGAACTTTGCACATTAGATGGTTGGAAGCAGTTTCAGTGTTTGGGTTTTTTATAGTCAAAAACCCTTCTTAATAAAATCTGAGTAGCTGACAGTTCTTCTAGTTGCTGACAAAAGACAGGCTGCATCTACACTGACCTGTTTAACATTATTAGAATGATATTAGATAAAACATCACAGGACATACTTGTTAATTAAAGCATTTTTTACCTTGTTCCCCCCCATCAAAAGGTTATCTCTGATTGCTCTCCTGCGCCCTTTGGTGTCACATTTTAATAACGCATAATGAGCATTAAAAGTAGGACGTCATACGTTATCAAAACCATTCCTTAACCCTTCCTTAATGTTAAACCCACGAGTGTCGATCCACCCTTAAATTATTTCCTTCAGTCAGCAGATTTTGAGAAGTGAAGCATAATGCTCAAGTACTAGTATAAATGAAATTGGCACAATGTGGGAATTTTCACTTCATTCCTAAGCGTTTGACCACGTTATGTGTGCTCATGTGGGAAGCAGATTGCTCTAGCTGCTTAGAGACCTAAAAAGCCAAGGAAGGATACAAAAGCCTTTCAAACAGCAGCAGCAGCAGCCACCACTGTCATGTTTTCAGAGCACTTTCCCGTGAGAAACCTCACCTTGATTTCCTCCTCCCAGTTTTTCTCTCTTATCTGACTCTCCAGAATGCTAATAGTAGCTAAAGATGGCCGTATACATGAGGCCAAGTAAATGTGCCACAAACACTGCTACCAAACTGGAATACCATTAGTTATGGTGACCCCCGGATTATAACTAAATACAAAAGATGTGGTCTGAGTCTGGCAGAGAAACTGGCATGAAATATACCTTAAATGCATTGCTGATTCTGCCGCCATAAAACCTCTCAACTTTTCTCCTAAAAGTCTTCAGTGTTAAATGCAAATCAGCTCTTGGTTAGCTCTCCCTGTCTCCCTCAGAGCTTTATTAGAAGAAGGAAACATTCTAGCTTTCATCTCCTTCCTCAATGTATTGATAAAACATTTCTGAGATGTTTAGAGGACTGCTTGAGCTATCATTTGGGTTCAACCTGTTGCCTCTAAACAAGAGTCTTTGCCAAATAAATATTTTTCATTGCCCCTTTGGGGCCTATCTCTTTCTTCTGAGAGAGGTATCTTCATCAAAAAAACCCCAGTTAAGTGCCCTCATTGAAAATATTTTTCATCTTTTTGAACTGTGCATTGTTCTGTGGAAGTAGTGATTGCATTTCATTCTATTTTTAATTGTACCAACTTTAATTAGTAGCAGGATTTAATTGTACCGAGTTGTTTTTTAGGAGAGAATGTGTAATTCAGGTACACAGTTGGATTAAAGGAATCAGTGTTTATTCTGGGATTTAAGAATCACCAGTGTTGATTAATATTTATAAGGAGACCAGACAAGTGCTTTGGTCTGGTCTTTGGAAATTAATTAAATTTTTAAAAGAGTGTTTATAGGTGATTTAGTGAATCACATTGCAGTCAAGGAAAGCAAAGATACGGGATTTTAATATGCCACAAATGTTTGAGTTTTCTTTTTATTATATGGTATATTACAATCAGATATAAATTTTCCCATCTGCGATTTGGCGTCCAGGGCAAGGAGCAGGGATTAGGCTCATGAGAATACCCGCCCGTCCCATGATATCAGATTCTCCTAGTTTTAACATTCTATCATCATTTCTTGTTATCTCCTGATATTTCTGATAAAACACTTTGCTTTTATTGACACATTCAAACAGTATTTATTGGAAAAGGAAAAGGAAAACCCACCATGTATATGGCCACTGCTGGGTTGGCAGGTGCTGGACTCTGCTCCATCATACGATTCTTATAGCACATTCCGATACATGTTTATTCAAAAGTAAATCCTATTTGAAAAGGGCTTATTCACAGGTATGTGGACACTGAACTATAGCAATGTCAGGTAGGTAGCCATGTTGATCTGACGCAGTCAATATATATGTATATGTCCAGTAGCACCTTAGAGACCAACCAAGAACAAACTTAGTTGGTCTCTAAGGTGCTACTGGACATATAGATAGATAGATAGATAGATAGATAGATAGATAGATAGATGATAGATAGATAGATAGATAGATGATAGATATATTAACAAAGTCATTAGCATTCATATGAAACTGTTAACCTTTCAATTTTAGCCTCTGGCAGAAGAAACAGACAATGAAAACCAAATAGTTGCCATCTCGCCCTTATCATGTCTGTACATTTATGTTTGTACATAAATCCATTATGTGGCTTGCTGAATATAAAGGTAAAGGGATCCCTGACTGTTAGGTCCAGTTGCGGACGACTGGGGTTGCATAGCTCATCTCGCTTTATTGGCCGAGAGAGCTGGCGTACAGCTTTCGGGTCATGTGGCCAGCATGACTAAGCCGCTTCTGGCGAACCAGAGCAGTGCACAGAAACGCCGTTTACCTTCCCGCTGGAGCAGTACCTATTTATTGACTTGCACTGCATGCTTTCAAACTCCTAGGTTGGCAGGAGCAGGGACCGAGCAACGGGAGCTCACCCTGTCGTGGGGATTCAAACCGCCGACCTTCTGATTGGCAAGCCCTAGGCTCTGTGGTTTAATCCACAGCGCCACCAGGGTCCCTGCTGAATATATATATATATATATATATATATATATATATATATATATATACACACACACACACACACACACACACACACACAGAGAGAGAGAGAGAGAGAGAGGCCAGAAAGTGGGGAAATCACCCAGGAAGGGCTGTCCAAATTCTTGCAGGATCATTCCCAGAGCCGGGTAACCAAGGTGAGGGGCTTAAAAAGCTCTCCACCTTGTTGTAGGTGCAGAGATACTGAAGGAATTGAAAAGACTGTTCATGTATGCTACTACAGCTGCAAGGATGCTGCTTGCCCAGAGATGGGAATAGGATAAGATACCTACAAATGCAGTCTGGCAGATGAAACTACTAGAGTAGCAGAGATGGCAAGTTTGACCGGGAAAATCAGAAATCAGGAGGATCAAAACTTCAGTATAGACAAATGGGACAAATATAGACTGTATCTAAAAGAACACCGTAAACACTTGAACACTTTGGCATGCTTTAAATAACTCTTGCAATGTCACAAAGACTTTGGATATAATGGAGGACTGAAATTTGGATGAATTTATAATATGCAGTTGACAAAGGTATTTAAAGACCCCACGGAGGGGGGGAGGGAAGTCCTAAGATTCAGAAGAATCTTGTTTTAATTTGAATATTTGCAAGAATATTATTTGTGTGAATGAACTTGTAAAATAAAACTTTATGGAAAAAAATAAGAAATAAAAAGCTCTCCACCTTGCATGCAGGGGGGGGCGGGGGGCGGGGGGCGGGAGGGAGAGGTTGCTCCTACCAGCTACAGAGAGCTGGGGATAATCACATGGGACTGTTCTGGGGGTTATTATGGCTTTGCGCTATTTTCTTAGACACACGGTAGCCAGGAACGCAATCCGCACGTAGGATGAGATCTTGCTGTAGCAGATTTCATTTGTACTGTTCAGTTGACCAACAGACGTAGCATCACAGCAGTGGGTCACACTCCTAACCTCCCTTTTTTCAGTGTGAGGCCAGCCACAGAGCTTGCTCGCATACAACTTGTATATTAGCATGTCATGGGCATTTATTAGTTATACCCCGCCCATCTGGCTTGGTTTCCCCAGCCACTCTGGGCAACTTCCAACAGGAGATTAAAAATACATTAAAACATCAGTCATTAAAAAACTTCCCTAAACAGGGCTGCCTTCAGTCTGCCCTGATGCTGCACCAAGTACCCAAGTGGGCACAGCTGGGTGAGACCGACTCTACCCTGCTCACCCACCCAGCTCTCAGTGATACAGACCAGTTTGGCCGCCACATCCACAATGAAGGAGGTCTTACTCTGAGCCAATGTGACATTCAACAAGAGCTGGCAGATAGGATAACCACAGGCTGGAGAAGAGTCTGGCACATGGTGCAGTTACTAACTGCTCTCAGTGGCTCCTCTCTTCCCAGGCACATCCTATGTCCCTTAATTTAAAAACAACAAAAAGCTCAAAATTAAAAGCACACAAGTCAAAAGCAGTAAAAAACAATTAAAAACATTTTAGACAGAGCAATAAAAATAGCAACAGAATCCCCCAACAAAACCCTCTAAACAAGGGTCAGTTCGGCCACCTCAACTTCATGTAGCTGGAGTCAGTCAGGGCCCTGCTCAATCAGGCCAGGTGGGAAAGGCCTGAGAGGCAGGGAGCAGACCTGCCAGAATACAGAAGAAGAAGGTCTCCCACAAGGACTTAATGATGTCTTAGAGGTGGTGCCATGAATTAAATCTGTTTATAATTAATGTGGCAATGTGTAGCCCATTCCAGAATAAAACCGCAACATTCAAATGATGAACCCAATGGGTGGGCCCCAAGTGATGTAAAAACGACATTGAAAGGCAAAGCCTAACAGGTCAAAGACTTCTCGATGGATCAGGAGGAAACAGAGAGCCAACTTGATGTTGCCTTTACCCATAAGAAATCGGGCCAAACCATCTGGATGAAGCTGTCAAAAGAGGCATAAGGGATAGCATCATTGATAGGGTCCCCGTGGAGGTATGAGAGATGGTGAATTAGGCTGCCCTTGTGCTTTTTTGGGCACAGCGCCCAACAGATATAGCCACAAAGTTGGCAAAGGAAGAGACAGAAACAGTCCCAGGACTCTGCCTTCCCAAATGTCCTTATCAAATTTGTCATTAGCCACCTGCTCCAGTCCCTATAGCAGATTTAAGATTGTCTCAAAGTTGCCCTGGAGAGCCCTTGATGCAGAATGTGAAAACCACATGTGAAATTTTCACACAGATAAATTTCAGCTTGAAAGGAACATGATGCTTCCAGTGAGTAGAAAATTTCAATAACGTTTCCTGACCCATCCCCCTTGCCACATTCTCGTTAATGAGGGCTTCCACTCATGGCAAAACTGACACCAGCACTCAGTAAGCCCCCAAAACCATGCTCTCAACAAAACAAGTTTTGAACCCGCTGCCCCATGGGTCTATGGGAACAAGATGTGTTGTGGGATTAGTCAAGATGTGACCACTATTAGCTCTGTTTCCCTGGACTGGCTAAGCCAGTGTCATAAATTGCAGCTGTGGGTTTGGCTCTTTTTGTCCTATTGTATTGAGGTGTTGAAGGCTACCCACCCCCTAAGACTTTGCCTTATGCCACTCATACAAATCCCATATCTTCTGAGTAGACCCAATAAATTAAATCAAGGCACTTGAGAAAAATGCCCCCCTCCTTTGACTGTTTCTGAAGCACCACATCCCAGGTGCCAGAAATCCAAACTGGGAGGGGGTTGATGGCACAGCACCACCTCTTCTGCATGCCTGGCATGATATGTGCCCATACACTGTACAACGTATGTCCCACCTCCCTTCTCTCCCAGTTGCAACAATGCCCCACCACTCAATACCAGACTGAACTGGGGAGGTGGATGGTTAGGAATACTACTGCAACTACTACCACAACTTCTAAGGATAATAATCATGATTTCAATGAATTACTAGGGCACAAGACTTAAATTATGTAAGTAGGAGATTAATCAACTAAAGCATTAGTTGATTAACTATTGGGGTGAAATGTGAACATGGCCATGGCAGGCATGCGTTTGAGGAACTGAAAGGTCATTATTTTGCCTTTAGGCTATTAATGACAATGGAAGTGCCATGAGATTCAAATTGGAAAGGGCTATGCACGGCTGCACGCCATCAGCCAACTTCATATTTCCATCTTATAGGTATTGTAGCCAAACAGAATGCAAACACTTTCCTGGGCTGGGAATCTCCAAAGATACAGGAGGTCTCCAACCACAGCTTCTGTGAGTTGAAGATGACAGAAATGATGATGGGCAGAGTCACCATACCCATCCATCTCCTTCACACAATTTCCTTACTCTGGAGCTTAACATCCAAAGAGGGTTATTGACTTGTCATGTTCTTTGGCCTCAGCCATTCTCCATGACTCAAAGGAAAACTCAGATGGGGAGGAAGCATCACATGGGGAGCCGTTGCCCCTGACTTCAGGACCTTCCAGGTCAGAGGTTGTAGCTGTATCTGATACCTCAGACTAAGAGGACACGCCACCCCCAGATGCAGTCTTCACCTCACCCATACTTTAGGACCCAGTGGCTGCAGAACCAGGCAGTGAGCCTTTAAGAAACAGCTTCTTGAGATGATAACAGGAGGTCCAGAAGAGCCAACATGCAGATGAGACAACAGATCACGGGAAGTTTCAGGTCACCACTGTCCAGGGTCCTGATATTGTGATCCTGCATAGCCAACCTTGATACTATGCTCTTCAGGACATGGTCTCCCCCTTCCAAGAACCCAGTCACCCCTGGGAGTCCTGAGGGCTGTGGGTTTGAGCCCCACCTTGGGTGAAATAGTCCTGCATTGCCCTTATGGTCCCTTACAACTCTAGGGTTCTATGTGAGCAGGTATGAGTGTGCTAACTTCCACCTGCCATCATCTTCTATGAATTGAAGCAAGGAGCCCCTGCACTCATGGATGTTTTCTGTGTAATTTAGAACCCTACAGCATTCTAAATTGTACAGGGAGCTTCTGTAAGTGTGGGGTGCTCCCTGCTACAGATGTTCACCCTCCAAGTTATTAGACAGTGATGGTGACAGGGCAGAGCTTTTATGCTTGACCCCATTCTCTCTCACAAGGGTTGGGGGTTAAGAATAATCAAACAGGGCTATTGTCACACATCTCATTGAATAAATTGAACTTAGTTAATTTGTGACTTTCAATTGCTTACAATTGGTGATGTCTGACTTTTTGTGGACTAAGTCCCTGCTGTGGCACATAGGTCTATCGGCTATAAGCAAACACTGTAAGTATATAATTCCAAGGAGAGAGTTGGGCATTAGCAAAGACTGAATTATAAATTCACAGTAGCATTATAATAATAAACCCCTGCAAATGTCTCCCTTTTTTATGCAAAGTAAAACCTGAGATGAGATCAGCTTGAAATGTACTACTGTTGCTAGAAGGTCATAAAATAATTTCTTCAATTGCAATACCTTTATATGAAATAGAAAAGTGGAGGCTTTATATTCATGAATTTTAACTGCATAAAATAAGTAGCTTAGATCTGTATAAATTTCTCCAAAGGGGCCATAATCTGTTCAGATTTGATTTAGTAGGTACTGAGCTTTTAACCCTGATTAATATCTGTATCAATATCTTCAGTTCTTGGCATGCATAGCACAGTATTACAGCTTAGTTAAATGTCTTAATTGGTATTACACTTCTGTTCATCCATTGTATGGCACCTAGTTATTTTTCCTGTTGGCATACCAGATGGCAATTTAAATTTAAAAAGATACATATAATGTAAGCCTAGAGATCTGCAATACTTCAAACCAATATGTCACTTTTGCAAAAAAAGAGAGAGAAAAGTATAAGTTATTTTAATACTGAGATCCAGGGAAGCAGCAGAGCATCAACACCAAGTGTCTTTCAGGCTGAAAGCTTTTGCCTGAGAGCTTGAACCAAATTCTTTTTGCAGTGTATGGTATGGCAACAATGGAATAAAGGCCATGTTCATTCAGAGGCACTTAGCAATTTGAAGAACAGCTTATCCAGCACATTTCCCCCCAGTCTGGGACAGAAGCAGTACTGCCCTGAGGCAGGTTTAGGATTCCATTAAAAGATGAGAGAGTGACAGACAGATCTAACCCAGTGAAGCGTAACCTCACTGAAATCTACTGGGGTTGTGTAAGAGCATGGGCAGTTCCCACTAATTTCAATGTGGCAAGAGATATTCCCAGTAGATTCTGACCCATATTAATTAGTTGGAGGGGTTGCCATTTTGATTTTCTGCCTCAAGCACAAAAATGGCTTGGCTAGGGGATAGTTCTGATGGTGATGGTTCTGATGACATTAGAAACATCAAAATGATGATCAAAACTTACAATCTCTCTTCCCCTCCCCTCAGTGGAGCAAGAGGGGCCACCCTACCATATTAAGAAGCATGTGTGCAGGTATAAGCCATTCAACACCAAAGCTGTCAGGTGCCAAGCTTTCTGAGTGGGACCGTCTCTGTCCTCTGGGTGACGGAGCAGGAGTTGGGGCAGGGGTCTGTGGAAGCGCCTGGTGGTTAAGGTGGTGGTGCCTGGAGGAATGAGGGGCCGATGGGA
Organism: Podarcis raffonei; assembly: GCF_027172205.1. Taxonomy (NCBI): domain Eukaryota; kingdom Metazoa; phylum Chordata; class Lepidosauria; order Squamata; family Lacertidae; genus Podarcis; species Podarcis raffonei. The sequence goes on from NC_070610.1 coordinate 3,553,376, forward strand.
GGGAGGGAGTTGTGTGAGGGAGTGAAGAGATGGTTTTAGGGCTGTGATGACACGGGAGAAGCTGGACAGGAGGAGGAACTGGGAAGAGGGCAAGGGGAAGTGCCTTGGGGTAAAGAGGACATTTGTAGTGTTGGTGATTAGCAAGAGGGTGCATTTGGAGGAATCATTGGAGCTATGGGAGGGAGGGAAGATGGTAGGTCCAGGAAGAGAGTTTTGTCTGTGGTAAGTGACTGAGGGGGGGGGGTTTCAGGGGAAGGGGGTTTAAGCAACAGCCTTCAATTAATATGTGTTGTACTGATAAAAGAGAGGTGGGAGACTGAAGGGTTAATGTATCTAGGCACAATACAAGTAGCAACGCATTATTTGTACAAAGGTAGCCTGTACAGTGGTACCTTGGTTCTTGAACTCAATCCATTCTGGAAGTCTGTTCGACTTCCAAAGTGTTCGAAAACTAAGGCGCAGCTTCTGATTGGCTGACTGGCCCTGGAAACAATGCCAACAGCTGAAATGGACATTCGGCTTCTGAAAAATGTTCACAAACAGGGACACTTACTTCCGGGTTTGCGGCATTCAGGAGCCGATTTGTTTGTCAACTAAGCCATTCGGGAACCAAGGTACCACTGTGTTTGTGAATTAATGATTTGGATGTTTATGAAGGAAGCAACATAAGAAACAAAGAATTCTAATGATGTTCCCAAAGAATGAAATGTCATATTCTTTGCGTAGAAAAGGTGAAAAAAATAAGGTACAGTGGTACCTTGAGTTACAAACGCCTCAGGTTACAAACGCTTCAGGTTACAAACTCCGCCAACCTGGAAGAGTTACCTCGAGCTGAGAACTTTGCCCCTGGATGAGAACAGAAATCGTGTGCCAGTGGCACAGCGGCAGCAAGAGGCCCCATTAGCGAAAGCACCCCTCTAGTTAAGAACAGTTTCAGGTTAAGAACGGACCTCCAGAAGGAATTAAGTTCGTAACTAGAGGTACCACTGTATATGCAAAGTATAAGGGGTACAACCAGGTGAGTTTCAGGTTTTTAAATGGTATTACAGTACCTAGAAGACAGAATTTGATTAGTCAAGTGTAGCATTTTCAGCAAGAGGAGATGTGGTACCCACAGCAACCACTAGGAAAGGCAGGAAGATCCTAGCTCTCTGAGCACCCTACTTGTGAGAGGTGAGCACAGTGTCCCAGGGGAGGATGGTTGAAACTCGATACAAGGCACCAAGTGAAGCTAGAGATTGATGTCTGGAAAAGGGGGAAGTCAGATCTCCCCCGCAGGCCTTCCACTAACACCCAAGCAGTCATTTACCACAGACACAACCGCCTGTTTCCCCCTCCTTGCTCCTTCTCTATGTGCCTCCACAGGTGGTGCTGTCCTTGCTCTGCTAAGGAGCTTCTCTAAACGGATGGGATCCTACCATGGCTGCTTACTCAGACGGCTTACTTGTCTCAGCCCTCTCCATTCTGTCACGGTACCTGCCTGTCTTCTGCCTTTCCAAGCAAGCACCACTCCCAGAACTAGCAAAGGATGCAGAGAAGAGCAAAGTGATGCATTAGCATCATTTCCCCAAAGCACTGTGATTTGAGAGCCCTGGTAAAATCATTCTGAGTGGAAGTTAGACTTGTCAGGAACAAACAAGCTCTCCACCCCAGCCCACCCAATGGCATTTTTCCTATATGGGAAGCCTGGGGAGAAATGTTTCAATTTTTGCACACCCACTGTCTGCACAGTTGTTGAACAACTCACAGCTGAATCTTTGAATCATCCCACATTGCTTTGGAGATCCCAACTTTGGTTCAGGAGAGATCCTGCTTCAGCCCCAACAAGTCCTCAATCTATCTCAAGCAGCCTGGTATGGTTTGAGATTTGTCCCAATCCACTATGCACCTCCAGTGTAGACTAAACATTAGGAAGAATTTCCTGACAGGCTCCCTCAGAACTTGGCGGGAACTCCTTTGTTTGAGACTTTTAAACAGAGACTAATTCTAATATAAATCCTGTTCTCTGTCTTTCCGGAAGACTAGTTGGAGCAGAGTGAAGAAGAAGGGAGGCCTTTGGGGAACATGGCCAGGGGCAGACTTGGTCTTTCAAATTTCAGTAGTGCCCTGTGTGAGCTCCAAATTTGGCACTCCTCTGCCTCCCACCTTCTGTTCTGCTCAATTCGCTACGTCATAGTTGTGATGCCCTGTGGAACCACTGGCCTAAATCCACCTCTGACAGGGCGGGGGAGGGGGAGAGCTGGAGGAGGAGAGAGGATGGGCAATATGCCTTCGGCCTCAGTGTTTCATCTAGGTCCAGTCCCAGTCCTGCACTGGCAGATATAAGAAGTCTGGAGCAACCATTATTATTATTATTATTATTATTATTATTATTATTACAGCAGATCAGTGGCAAATTATATTACTGGATTTCGAAACTATTGCACTCCTACCCATTAACACACAGCTTATCCCAGGAGAATGTTTTCCTCCCCAGAGTGCTGCACATCAATTCATGTTGTATGACTTACAATAATCAGGATTTCACCTCTCCAACATTCACTGTCAAAAATGAAAGCTGGGAGTCACAAAGAGATCAAGCATCATTTTGAAAACTTTGTTAAGAAAAGGATGTCCTTGGGGTATTCATATAACAAATCCTATTATTCCCAGCTATTTAATTTAAACTCAAACACTCAGAAAAGAAATGACACATGGGGGTCTGCAATTCGAATTGTTATCTACAAAAACTTGGTATTTCATTTAGCTCTCGACATGGTGTGCTGTGCAGTTCATATCCTTTTATAACCTTATTCTTCACTCTCCTCAGGAACATCTCTGACTTTACCCATCTTATTATTTTTTTAAAATCCTTGCTCACCATATTACTATTCTTTGCACACATTCTCTCAAAAGAGCTCCCCAAAATTGCTTTGTTCTCCCTTTCAGAAGCCACATGATGGCAGATTCCTTGCATAGATGGAACTGCAAATATTCATCCTTACAAAACTGACAGAGTCACAGCTGAATTCATTTGTTTTGTGTGGTTCATAGATCAAAACCACCCAGTACTAAAAAAACATTTAACATGTTATGTTTGTTGGCATCTTAGTATGAATGCCAATGTATTAATGGACTTGTACAGTGGTACCTCGGGTTACAGACACTTCAGGTTACAGACTCCACTAACCCAGAAATAGTGCTTCAGGTTAAGAACTTTGCTTCAGGATGAGAACAGAAATCGTGCTCCGGCGGCGCGGCGGCAGCAGGAGGCCCCATTAGCTAAAGTGGTGCTTCAGGTTAAGAACAGTTTCAGGTTAAGAACAGACCTCCGGAACGAATTAAGTACTTAACCCGAGGTACCACTGTACATACTTTTTCCTAACACTTGAGTACCATATCCTGTTAACTAGACAGGGCAATTTATTGTACTACCTCCATAGTGAAACCCTATGTAAACAAAAAAGAAACAGTGTCTTGTTCGTCCACATATTGTACAAGTCAAATGTTACTATTTTGGTCTCCTTTTCCACATTAAGTTAGCCACTACTTGCTCCAGACTCCTGAGGTTCTTCTAGCACAGGCTTCCTCAACCTCGGCCCTCCAGATGTTTTGAGACTACAATTCCCATCATCCCTGACCACTGGTCCTGCTAGCTAGGGATCATGCGAGTTGTAGGCCAAAAACATCTGGAGGACCAAGGATGAGGAAGCCTGTTCTAGCAGAAGGCCTTGTACCAGCTCCTGTACTTGGCTAGTTGTTTGAAGAAGTCATAGTGTTCACCAATCAAACTTCCCAAAGATATTCCCTACACTGACTTCCTACTAACCTAGGTTAGATTGTCACTCCTTCCATAAAACCCTACATGGGACAGGATTTCAACTATGTCAGCTGGTAATAGTTAGCAGAGAAGGAGGTGCTACAGAGGGTGAGTGTCAACAGTGCTATTTCTCCAGAAAAAGAAGTGCCGGAACTCACATGAACACCTCCCTTGTTCTCTTATAATGGCAATGGCACCCACCTGAGAGATGCCGAAACTAAGTTCCAGTGAGTTCTGGCTGAAAAAAAGCCGCAGGTGTCAGCCTTGTAGCAAGCCTAGCGGTTGTATGGAGTAATGATCGTTTCGCTACTGTCATTCAGCTATGGCATAGTTTTAACATAATGATGAAGGAAAGGACAGCCATTTAGCAGTGATACTTTACAGAATCAATGTTCTCTTTCCTTACATGCACATGGTGCTTTTCCTTCTATCCCCAGTTGCAGGAGTGGAAAGAGGATTGTTGTCCATTGATTGCTCTACCTTATCTGTTGGGTGGGGAACCTCTAGCCCATGGACTTGATGCAGGGCCCCTCTAGCCAACCCACCAGCCTCTTTTCCAAAGCCCCACCCATTCCCTTGCCAGCCCCATTTTTGTGACTCCTCCCCAGTGTGACCTTCACTCCCACTGCTCAGCATGGAGGACTAAAACTCTTTATCCCATCAGCAACTCACCAGGTTTCTAGCAGTGGTGCAGGGGCAGAGCCTGCCCTCTTGACACCAGTCTTGCTACTGCTGGAGCAGGCTGGGTTGATGTCAGGGACTGGGCAGAGGAGGAATGGTGGAGACTGCCTCCCCATCCTGACACTTCCAGGGAAGAAGAAGAAGACAGTATAGATTTACAACAGGGGGTTGAGGGAGGTGGCAGCTCAGAGGCAGATGAGGGGGAAAGTTGGGAAATCATGGGAAAGGAGGAGGCAAGACCATAATGGCAGCTGGCTGGCATGGTGCCCTTAGAAACCATTCCAGACTGCCCCATCTCCCAGAACCCGGCGAGCCTTAAAAGTAGGAGAGCAAAGAGCTGAAAGACAGAGGGCTCATAGCAGCACCCCTAGAGGAAACGAATGAGGAAGTGGGAGAGACGGGTGTGTGTGTGGAGATTCACTCAGGACGACGCCATTATCCAAGAGGCTGGGTTCTATAGCCTCTCTCTGTAAAAATTGAAATAAAAAAGGACTGTAATAAACTTTTCCTTGTCTTTATACTTTCCTGGGCAACTAGCTGGGAGATGCCGACAGCATCCTGACAGTTGAGGCAGTGGTGAAGTCTGAGCTGTGGTGCAATGGGTCAGGGGACCTGGCTGTTAAGCAAAAGATTGGTGGTTTGAGCCCATCCAGGGATGGCAGGATTCCTGCACTGCAGGTGTTGGTGTCAGGAGTGTGTGCAGGAGGCAGGCCCTGTGACCAATAGAACTTTGCAGGACTGGGGCCTTCCTAAGTTTGTTCTGGAGAGGCAAGGCGCGGCCGCACAGGTGAGGCCGATTGGTAACTCACAGCACTTGCTGGCAAGAGCCGGGAAGGGATATAAGGTCAGCATTTCCCTTCGGCTTTGTCACAGCAACACGTTCCCTGCCTTGCTGCATTTGGCTCCTTGCTTCCTGACCCTCGGACTCTTGGCTTCCTGACTCCTGGCTTCTGGACTCCAGTTCCTGCTCCCACGCCATGTCCCAACGTCCCCAGCCCCCAGTCCCAACGTCCCCAGCCAGGACTTCAATCGCCTGTGAACTGGACCGTGACAGTTGGACTGGATGACCCTTGGGTTTCCTTCCAGCTCTACAATTCTTTGAAACCTCTGTCGTCTTATGAAACCTTAAACCACCACTTTCCCCCCTCTTGCTCCCATGCTGCAGACACTGGTGTTGTGCAGCTTGCCTTCCCTTTTGCTCCCCTACCACACCCAGGACTGTGATGCAGCACTAAATATCCTATAACAGGGGCTGAGTGATGTCTGTCTTGCATTTGTATGTATATGGGAAGATGTGTTTGTCTGTTTGAATAATAGAGTGTGTTGTTACTCCAATCCCGGCAACAGGCAGGAATCTAACTGAAACAATTGTCTTCGCTACTTTCTTCGTAGATGTGGCTGCTGTGAGACGTGAACTGGTGGCTACTTCCCAACTTACCACTCACGTTTTTAGTCGCTGTATGACAACAGAAAAAGTGGGTTGTGCTCTTTCAGGGATGCCAGCATATACCAAAAGATAATGTGCTGACGGTGGGTCTTTCTTTTGAAGGAAGTGGCTGAGTTAAACAAATGTGTGTGCAGTGAATTAAACAATGTGTGCAGAACTGTGTGTATATTGGCTAGACATCTCTAAGTCTACTTAATTCCATGCCAGTGCACTCGCTGAGCTGGGTTTTACAAAGAGCCCCATTCCATGGAGATCTGAAATAATCTGTGAATATTTGTGAGGACAGATCCTGAAGCTGAGACTCCAATACTTTGGCCACCTCATGAGAAGAGAAGACTCCCTGGAAAAGACCCTGATGTTGGGAAAGATAGAGGGCACAAGGAGAAGGGGATGACAGAGGACGAGATGGTTGGATAGTGTTCTCGAAGCTACCAGCATGAGTTTGACTGAACTGCGGGAGGCAGTGGAAGACAGAATTGCCTGGCGTGCTCTGGTCCATGGGGTCACGAAGAGGCGGAAATGACTAAACAACAACATTTGTAAGGACAAAGATGGCCACCCGCCTTTCACAAACTCCAAAGCAACAAAACTCTTGCATGCCTCAGAACTACTGTACTTAAGAATACCTTTCCCATGAATCTTCCCACAAACCCCGAGATCATCTGATGGCACTTTCAAGAGAAGTCCAGAGTGTGGCAACAACAGGAACACTCTCTCCAGGGACACCAACCTTGTCATTGTTCCTCAGTGCACTATATTATGATGTTAAATCTGTTTTAATACTGTTTATGTGATTTTATTATTGCATTTTTTAACTTTGGTTGTAAATTGCTTGAAGACTTTTTTTTAAAAACTGCAAAGCAAAAAATTTTCTATTTGTAGTCTCTCGGTTATCAAGTCCAGACCGGTTACACCCCTGTACACGATGACCTAGGGGGAGGGCAATGCTGTGGTCGATCTCTTTAGTACTGAGTGAGCTATTTTTGGCTGCCAGAAGCACCAACTCCGTCAGGAGAGACGTTACCTTTTCTAGTTTGATGTTAATTTCCTCCACTGTTCTTGCAGTCAGCAGACAGTGGTCCGCGAGTATTTCTGCATAGAGCGGTGCCCCCTCAGATGGTAGTTCATGAGCGCTCATCTCAGCATTCTCCCCTGGGTGATCTCCACCCATTAAAGCATCCCCACCTACCTGGGAATGAGTTCTATTTGATGTACAGTGGTGCCTCGCAAGACGAAATTAATTCGTTCCGCGAGGCTCTTCGTATAGCGTTTTTTTCGTCTTGCGAAGCAAGCCCATTGACAGCTTAGTGGATTAGCGCTATTAGCGGTTTAGCGGCTTTTAGCAATCAGCTGTTAAGCGGTTTATCAGTGGATCAGCTGATAAGCGGCTTAGCGGCTTAGGAAAAGGGGGGCGGAAGGGGGAAAAAACTGAAGGAACTCGCAAGACTTTTTCGTCTTACGAAGCAAGCCCATAGGGAAATTCGTTTTGCGAAGCGCCTCCAAAACGGAAAACCCTTTCGTCTAGCGGGTTTTCCGTCTTGCGAGGCGTTCGTCTTGCGGGGCACCACTGTAGTAGGTTCTGAGTTCTGTGCTCTTACAAAATCGTCCATTTTACTCTGCTTGCTCTTCTGCTGTGGGCTTACTTGTGGGGATGAGGCCGGTCGCTTCTTTTTCCTAGACATTTCCCCAGAGATAGAGCCGCTACTAATTTCTGCTGTAAATCAGGAAGCTCGGCGTCCTCCCACGATAGGGTGTTTAATCTCCACTCCTGCTGATAAGTAGTTGGTAGGTTTAGTTGAGCTGGAGCTGATTAAGGCTTTCTCCGATACTTTCCAAGACTTTCTCTAAGACTTTTAACTTAAGCCCTTAACTCAAGCTTTGTGAATATAATAGCTGCCAAATATAACAGAGATAAAATACTGCGGCTGATAAAAGCTAATAAAAGACTGATAAAAATAATAAAAACCGCATCAACTGATGTGGAGCTACCACTAACGACGCCATCTTGAGTTTTTGCAATAAATTTAATAAACCTATAATTTTATAAAACCTGTAAACTGCTCTGTGATCTTTGTATGGAGGGAAGTATATAAATTTAAATAATAATAATAATAATAATAATAATAATAATAATAATAATAATAACAACAACTGAAATCCTTCTCTCTAGAATAGGAAGTGAACTCTTTTAAGCTTTACAGCTATAGCTTTCATGGTAAAAAGTGTTTGGCAATTGGCCTTCAACCCACAGAGGATTTTCTTTTTATTCTGTTAATCTGGTTGAGACAGAGGTTTTCAGGCACGAACATAAAATTGGTTCTGTGGGCCTCAGAAAGCAAATGCATTGGATTCAGACACAGTGGGGGAAAGATTCCACTTCAGAGACGAAAAGGATTTTTGTAAGCTCATTTAGCATTTGTGAGCATGAATGTGCCGTCTTGGCACAAAACAAAAGCCAAATTAATCCCTTGTTTAACTCCCTTTTGCTTTAGCAGAATTACACCATGTATGAATTCTGATCTCCATTTTTTCCTGTTGCTTTTTGTTATAAGATATATGCTATAACACATATATCAGAAAAGGTTTGCTAATACATTTATGTACACTATTGAATTGAAACGATCTTGAAAATAGCTGAATTGGAGGGAGATTTTTTCTGTTTTCCTTTTAATGATGGAAGTAAAGAAAACAAAATATAACTTTCATAAAACACAAGGCTCCAAATCAAGATAAATGAGTAGACCAGAGCCATAAAGAACAACATGGCCCATATACATGTAAGGCAGAAAATTTAAACTTTCAGTTTATTAATATTTGCCCCTTCAGCCCATAACCTGTCATCAGCAGGGGTGAGGAGGCTATTTCAGCCCAAAGCCAGCATTTAGAACTTGCCCAACCATCTGGAGGCTGGATTCCAATGGTGTCTGGGGCAAAAGAAACAACAATAGCTCCCCACAAAGAGAGAAAAAAGAAAAAAATCCTTCTCATTGTTAGAGATACATGCACCAGATGCCAGGGACACTTGCCCTGTCTCTCTCATGCATACATACATCCAGTTACACACACATACATATGCCCTCTTGCACCAGTTTGGCAGGCGCGCACGCATTCTCACACACACACACACACACACACACACACACACACACCATTTCTAGCATATCTATTCCAGTGCTGGAATGGAAGTGGCTGGAAAGAACTGAAGAACAAGAAGTGGGATTTTATCTCCCCATTTTAGTACTACGTGCCACAGCACTAAGATGAACTCTGCCTGCTCAAAGATCTTAGTGCTGTGGTGCTCAACACTAAGCTCAGGGTTAGGAGATCGCTCTGCCTGCTCTGAGAGTAAAAGTAAGCATTTACACTCACCCTCAAACCAGTGCTGGAGTCGGAGTGGGGAACAAGGCAGCCCTTTGCTATTAAAGAGCAGGCAGAGGGTTGTATCTGATGTTAGTTCTGTGGCACTTGGCGTAGGGTTGGCATATTTCAAAAAGTTGTTGTGCTTTTCTTTTCTTTGCCAAAGTTGTTGAGATTTTCCTGGACATTTCAGCGATTGAGGGCTGAGCACTGGCTATATCCAGGAAATTCCAATGATAGGAGATCCCTCGGCTGTGGTTTACTTTCAAAGGGGGCTTATCTCCAGTCTTACTGCTGTGTTGCTTAGACTGGTGATAAGAGATCCTCTTAATTGCCCTGCACCTCACATCATACAATGACAGGTGATTGACAGGTGGCTGTGGTTTGTCCAAACACATTTGTGGGCCAAGTAGAGAGGGCTGTTGGCTGGAGGTCCTTCACTACTGGGTTGAACAGAGAAAGGGATAGGAGACAAGAGTTCTGTCCCACTGGAATTAAATCCCTCTTATTTCTAGACAAGATGAGAAAATGAGAGTTTGGTCGGCAGAAAAACATCCAGCCTAGAGCAGCAGTAAGAAGAGCACAAGTGACTGAAGCCACAGGCAGCAGATCGCCTGTGCATGTTTGCAGCACAATCAGCCAGGTGTCTCCCTCCCTCCCGCTGGGGAAGGATAGCAGTTGGCATGAATTAGAAGCAAAGCATCCACATTCCCTTTTCCTTTTCTTGTGACCTGGACTTACTGGTAGACCAAATGGGGAACCGTCTTGTACTTTGCAACTTTCATCAGAAGCAGGAAAAACAGCAAGGGGTGTACTTGGGCCTGGTAAATGTCACCCTCACTGGGGCTACATGGTTGGAACCTGAACTGTCTGTCCGCAGCATCTTCTCAGGTTGCATTCAAGTCCCCTGCCCCCTATGGACACATTCCTATAGTGGAACGAGCTTTGGAGAACACTGCCTATTACCCAAATATAAATACCTGAGGTACACAGAGAAGCAAACTGCACTTGCACCCACAATAAAAGCTTTCCTTTCATTGCAAATAGTTGGTGTGCCCTGCCTATGACTCAGACTGGGACTGCAGCAGGGACAAAAGCTTAAAGTCTGCCCCCCATGGCCTTGAACAATGTAAATAATATCACATCCTTGTTGGCTCTCAAAATCCTAGTTAGCTGCACTGCTTGGAGCATATTGTCTCTTACCACCTCCCTTGTTAGGGTCATGGCTTGGCACCCAAGACGGACTCCTGTTCTGTTCTTGGCTTTTCTATAAACACACACACACCCCTACATGTGCCAAGGGGACTGTGGCCATGCCACTAGCCTTAAATTAGCAAGCCATGTGACCAGGCCTTAGCAGGCCCTCCATGGAAGCACCCCTCTCACTACCCACCAGCCAGTGCTCCAAGCAGGGCAGGCAGTGGCGTAGCTAGGCGCTTGGGTTCCTGGTGCGGCTCATGCGTTCTGCAGCTGGGGGCAGGCTGAGCAGCCCATGGGGGTGGGGCACGCTGCGTGGAGCCTCTCTGCCACCTTCCCCTCAGCTGTAGGGTGGCTGAGGGAGAGGCGGTGGGCAGGCGCAAGCCCCACACTGCCAGTTCAGGCAGCGCAGAGCCTGCAGGTGCCCAAGCCACTATGTTACTCCCAGGAGAGAGGCGTGGCTCAGGTACACTGCAGGTCCTGCGGTAAGTGCCAGCCCCCATGGTGTGGCACCCAGTGCCAGCCGCGTTTCATTATGTTTGTTGACTGAACTAAAAAGTATTGTGAGCCCAATTTCCCCCAAACTCTCATTTTTGTCATTTTGTCAAACCCCCCCCCCCAGTGATGACACCCAGGGCAGCCTGCACCCCCCGAATCCCCCTTCCTCCACCACTGAGGGTAGGTCATAAAGCAGTGAGAAATTAATTGTAGTCTTTTGGAAACACATGCACTCCATCATCCCTGGATAGTTGAGAAAGAGAGTAGAGACAGATGATTCAGTCAAATTTAAGTTTCTCTTTTTTCTAATCTTAAATTCATTTGTTGTTTTCGGTTGTTGTTGTTTTTTTAAAAAAATCCTGATTAAAATTTGTCTGCACTTTAGTGCACGTAACTTCTAATAAAAACATTTAAATGCAGTTTTGTCTAATCTAATAATATATGTGATTTTCACTGATATATGGATTTTTATACACACTTTCTCCAACTGTTAGCAGTTTTGTGCTTAGTTTTTCATGGGAGAGCTGTTCTGCTAAGTTCTGAGAAGTTTACATTTCAAATGATAGTTGTATTTCAGTTTGTGTATTGTGTCAGGAAGTGCAAATTGCATTTAAAATGCAACCAAACCAAGTTTCTCCCCATTCCTTGTCGAGAATTGTTATGCCTGGGTAGGAGACAACTGTCCTTGTAGAGAAGATTATGTTATACTAGATCCATCCTATTAACCAGGTGTTTCTCAACAAGGTGAATAATGAGAATATAGAATCATGCTTCAGGCACTAGTGAAAGAAAGGCAAAATAGAATTGTTAATGCAGAAAAACACACACACACCGTCGTCATCTTCTTCTTCTTCGGCGATCACTCGTAGCCGAGTAAGATTGTCTTCCATAAACACGGTTTTCACAGTGAGTCCATAAGTGACTGTGGAGGCCAGTTCTGGGTCCACACCTCCTTCCACAGTGGAGACATTGGTTTCCGGGTGGGAGTTGATCGCGGTGTGGATTTACCAAGCATGCTTTCCTCTTAGCACTTTTCTCCCTTTTGTCCTGAGTTTGAGTGTCTTCAAAGTCTATGACACCTTTCAAAGCCCATGACACCAACTGGAGCACTCGCAGGCCAGTGTTTCCCAATTTTCAGTGTTTATACTACATTTTTTTAGGTTTGTCTTGAGGCAGTCTTTAAACCTCTTTTGCTGACCACCAGCATTACACTTTCCATTTTTAAGTTTGGAATACAGTGTACCTCGGGATGCGAATGGGATCCGTTCCGGAGCCCCGTTCGCATCCCGAACGGAACATAAGACGCGACGGCATGGTTGCATGTGCACGGGTCACATTTTGCCACGTCCATGCATGCACGTGATGTCATTTTAAGTGTCTGCACATGAGCAAGTGGTGAAACCCGGAAGTAACACGCTCCTTTACTTCCGGGTTACCGCGGAGCGCAACCTGAAAGCGCTCAACCTGAAGCACATTCAACTCGAGGTATGCACAGTAGGGCTGGGCTGACTGAATTTTACCTTCTCTTGTTTTGTTGTTCTCTGAGTTGACCTCACCATGTGCTCTGCTCCACATGCCTTTGGGTTTAATGTGGACATTTTCTAAAATCAGCTTCGGTATTGGAATGTGCAAAGTTTGCTGCATGTTTCTCTTCCCTTGCCCCCCCCCCTTTAGGTCACAGTGCAAAAAGGAAGTGGAATCTCATTAAAAATCCGTTATCTGCAATTTTTAAATGCAACTTACATGCACAATGGTTGGAGGGGAAAAGGCATAAACTTGGAACTTCAGCAGACAAGTGCACCTGCAGCAGCTTGAACAACATCCAGAGAAATAAAAAATGGAAGAAGGGCAGATTGTGAACACATTGGTGCTGCTCTGTATCAGTTCAGGTAATTTAGAAGCCCAATATCTGGGGAGAAATGGGCATGGGGAATTTTGTAAGCTTCCCAAGTAGGGCTAAGTTCAACTTTAAAGACAATCTTACAGCACCAGATGTATCTCTGATAACACATCACAAGGCAAGATGTAGCAAAGAGTTGTTTATGTGCCAGAGCTAAGAAGAATTCAGAATGAACATCTTCCTTTTCATATGTATGAAGAGATTTGTTACAAGTCCTGCAGGGTTCTAAAGATTCCTTAGGAGAGAAGATCTGTGGAAACTTTAGAAAAACCATCTGTTTGGGGGCTGGGATCATCACCTTGTCAAGCTTTGAGGTACACTATGTCCAGTAGGAAATAACAGAGACGGATTTAAAATTCATAGGATGCTTCTCTGATTAATAATGCACATATCTTTCTTTTACTCATTTTAAAATCTGTTTCAGGAAACAACTGAAGTCTTCCATTCTGTTTTGAAGATTTTTGTTTCTTTGAAGAAAGCTGTCTTGAAACCAGAACTAGTTTTCCTTTAGATCTAAGCTTTTATTATCATCACTGCTTATATTTTTCTGCTTCCTTGCTTTCTATTTTAAATTGATATTAATTGACATCATTTGTCTCCTTCAGAATCTCAGCTCAACACCTTGCAAAGTAACCCTTCCAGAACTGTCATCATTTTATGATTAATACAAATGTGGGTTACACAATCTTCATAAACCAAAGTTGACATTATTTGGCTTTGAAACAGCACCAACACGAATTGCTTTATGATGTTACTGCAAAATGTCACTAAAGCATTTACAATTTGCCAGTATATGTCTGTGTGTGTGTGTGTGTGTGTGTGTGTGTGTGTGTGTGTGTGTAAGCAAATACCAAGTACTGACCATCCCAGCTAAGAAGTATATGGGCAAAATCCTAGCACTGTGGAAGGCCCACAGTTACAAAGGAAGGGGAGAGGCCATTTTTGTTGGTTGATTTTCCTCCTTCTACCTGCCCCCCATTGCAAAATCTGGAAACCTCTGGAAGTGATTTGGGTTGGGGATGAGAGCTGGAGGGAGGGGAGAGCTGGTGAAAAACTCCACCCCTTCTTCGTCCTTCCTTAGAACAGGGCAGCTTCTAGCTGGAGCAAAAGTGCTTTAGCTTGCACAGGGACGCCAACTGAATAAAATCTCATATGCTCATGAGCTAGTTCATGGTTCCATAAAGAGCACATCCATGCACACAATCAGGAACATAACTTTCTTCTCTCACGTGGAAAGTTCTCATGTGTGGAGCATATAATCACATGCATCCCCTTCTGTCAGGTGCGTTTTCCGGACACGGACTTTGTCACTGCTGTACCCTTCCTTCCCCCTCTTCATCCAGGTGTGATGCAGTGACTCAGCTGGAGGGAGGTTAGGCAGACCCTCCAAGTGTCCTTGTCCTCCAGAGACAGTCCTGGATTGCCAGAAGCCGTCCCGGTTTCTGATTTGATCCCAGAATGTCCCACTTTTCCTTAGGGTGTTCCTATTATCATCAGAGAAATGTTGGAGGGCATGGAGTTATGTGACCTCCAAGCCAAGGAGATACCACCTTTAGAAGACATTTGAAGACAGCCTTGTATTGGGACATCTTTTAATGTTTAATGCTTCGCAATGTTTTTAGATATGTTGGAAACCACCCAGAGTTTCTAGGGCAACCCATTCAGATGGACGGGGTATAAATAATATTTTTATTATTATTAATATGTAATAGGACGCCCCTATTGTCACCAGAGAAATAAAGGAGAGCGTGGCTTAGGTGAGTGGTGCAGCCCCAACATGCCTTCTGTTGCTGACTGAAAATGCTTACCAAGCTTAAAAGATTTCAGTGCTTCAAAAATAAATGGTCATCAAAGACCATTTCAGCAATAATCTTTTTTAAAAAATTGTATTTTATACAGTTTTCCAAGATTATACAGTCTCCAAGGAGCTCCAGGTGGCATACATGGTTCTCCCTCCTCTCCTCATTTAATTCCCACAACAACTATGTTTCTAGTTCAGGGGTATCCAGGCAGGTGCCATCCAGATTGGACTACAACTCCCATGATTTGTTTTCATTGTCCATGCTGACTGGCCTGGTGGGAGTTAGAATCCCACCACATCTGGGTGGTTACTTTCTGGCATGATAGTTCACCCCCTCCATCTATTGGCAGGAAACTTGATTAATCATTGCACATATAATTATGCAACACACCGAATTTTTTTTTTAAAAAATCAACATTTCCATTATCATTTAATAAAATAGGTACGAGTTTTTACAGGATTTTGCAATAACTAGGATTTTGGCATCATAACCAAAAAAACCTGGGAGTGTACCTGTCTGCAGAATCTCATTTGTAACGTTTGCATATGTTTGTGTCGAGACTGATGCAATCGTTAAAAGTTGTTGTTGACAGCTTCCAAGATTTCCCTCATTTTTAATAGCCTCTGCTTCCTAAATTGCTTCAGGTGTTATTTCATTATTTTGACTGCATGTGGTAAAACTGCTGCCATACAAATTGGGCCAGGCTTTTCATGGCAAAGTCTGGCTTCTGCAGGCATAGGATTAGCATGACTTAGTCAGGAGCCTTTATGCTCTGTCAGGAATGAGCCAGCTCCTACTGTAACTCCACAGCCTGCTGCAGAACAGAGAGAGTTAGATCTGACACAGGCTGAACAGCAGTCAGTGCACAGTGCAAATCCCCTGCCCCTTGGAATGCCGGTTGTCGAGGGAACATCTGAGAGTGGGCTGGAACCCTGCCAAAGCTCTCAGGAGTTTCAGACAGGCGCGAACCAGAAAGGAGACAGTTTGTTAGAGCAAGAAGAGGCGGGAGCTAATCCAATCACTCCAAGGAGTCGACAAATGGAAGGGCTGCTAGATCGGAAGCAAAACAAGAGACGTAAGGGGTGAAAGTTCAATAGCTTCTGTCAACATTGGAAGGAGTCTTCAGAAGGGTTATCTTGAGTAATGATGCCGGAGTCTTTGTCAGAGCCGTCCGGAGCAGTCTGTTTGTTTTTGCAATAGATCCTCCTTTTCAATTACCAACGCTTACTGTGTTATCAAGCTGGGAACCTGGACTCCTGACATACTCCCAGTAGATAAATGGGGGGGGGGGGAGAACAACAGTACCAACACCCTGCCAGCCACTCCCTCAGCACCCATGAAAATGCTGCCAACTCCCACCAAAGATGCCCCTGACACCCCCATTGCAGCCAGGCATGGATGGATGGAGCAAATCCATGCACAGTGTTCAGGGATACCAACATGGATTAAATATGTAGGGGGGGCAGGTAAGCCCCACCCTGCATAACTGATCACAGGACATGGTGCACACACAGCATTTGAATTATCAACAACACTTTCTATGCCCCAAACAGACCTTCATTTCATTCACATGACATGGCTATAAATCCATGTTGTTTTCATATGGTGGGCTGAATTGCGAATTATTACTTCTGCTATTGCGTGATTTCAGCCTGTGCAGGTGTACATTGTGGATAATATACAATAAAGCCAAACAAACGTAGCCCCAAGGAAGGTGTTTTGAAGGTCACATATAGTGACAGCTCTCTGTGGAGTAGAATTTGGTTCTTTTCATTGCTGATCAGTTTTGGAGCATGGATACACTTGCTGAGATGCATAAAGAAACAAAGGATGCTGTAAGAATGCCTTTTAAGAAAGGGAGCTGGGCAGGCTAGTGGTTAGGATATTGTACTTGGACTAGGAAAGCATGGATTTACATCCGCACTCTGCAGTGGTCCCACTGCATAGTTTATATAAATTCCCTACAGATTGGGGGGGGAAACTCTTTAGCATGGAATTCTAGTACCTTAACTGGGCCCAGTCACACCCCAGAAACAAGGGCAGCAATCTGAGGGCAGTTTGATGGTGACTCTTTGCTCTAATAATAATAATAATAATAATAATAATAATAATAATAATAATAATAATAAGGCCTTTGGTTGATCTGATTTACAGCCTATGCCCTTTTAAAAGGTTTTTTTTTGTTGGTGGGTGGGCTATTGGGTTGTTTTTGTTTTTATTATGTATTTTGTGGTTTTATATCTTGATTTTATTCTTTGAACTGCCCTGAGACCCCCGGGAATAGGCGGTACATAAATTCAATAAATAAATAAATCATTTTCTAACTACAGACCTTGTTTGTCCCTTACTGTTATGGATTTCCAGATTTCATGGCCTCTTGCACAGCTGGGAAACCTGGCGCAGACAGTTTGCATCTGTCCCTTTCAGTAGATGATACTGATATTACCCCAGCAGTGACTCTGACCTAGACAGTAAAGCATCCATGACCGATGGCCATCCAACCCCTGCTTTAAAACCTCCAAGGAAGGAGAGTCCATAACCTCCTGAAAGGGACCGTTCCACGGTCAAACAGCTCTTACTATCAGAAAGTTTTTGCTGAAGTTTAGTCGGAATCTCTTTTCTTGTAACTTAAAGCCATTGGTTCAAGTCCTATCCTCCAGAGCAGGAGAAAACAAGCTTGCTCCACCTTCCATGTGACAGCCCTTGATATATTTGAAGGTGGCTATCATATCTCCTCTCAGTCTCCTCTTTTCCAGGCTAAACGGAGCCAGCTCCTTCAACTGTTCCTCATAAGGCTTGGTTTCCAGGAATTAGCCTCTTTTGAGTTCTGTGGTGGAACCAGGTTGCACCTGGGTCTGATGGGAGAAAGGAGCATAACAATGGCTGATTCCCCATTTCTAAAAACACAAGAACTGCTTGTCCTTCAGTCTGATTCCTTATCTCTAAAACCCAGGGCTGGTCCAATACATTTGGCGCCTGAGGCAAACCACAGAATGGTTCCCCCAATCCTTGACAGTGAAGAAGGGGGGAGGGGAGTAAAGATCTACATCAGGAAAAAGGAGGGAATAAAGATCTACATCTGGACCTGCTGTCCCTGTGGATCCTGTCGCCTGAAGCTGTTGCCTCACTTTGCCTCATGGTTGGGCCAGTGCTACACACACACACACACACACACACACACACACACACACACGTAACAGATCTATGCAAAACCTTGAAGGACTTCAAATTATGCCAGAGACTCCATGGTAGGGAAGTAGATCTTCACCCCAAACTTTTTCCAGGATTTGGGCTCCTGCTCTCTTTTGTGTGATGGCATACATGGGAGTGCGAGGAACAATTGAACAGGGCTAAAAAGAAACTGATATCTGTGGCAAACTGTAACTGCACAGTTCTCTGTATAAAACTTTGGCAGGAAAACAACCCCCCCCCCAATGTTGCATTGATTTCATTTTGGAAGCAAGACTGAAACGCCACAAAATCCAGGAAGAAACTCGGCAGCATTCTGCTTTCATTTTTTCCTTTTGGTCTCTTTCTCAGACTCCCTTCTCAGCACTTACTTTAAGTGCCTGGGCTCGCCTCTGTACTCTTTACCCTTAATTTTCACATTGCCTCCAGCTCTCTATTTCCCCCATACAGAACCATGTGGTACTTTGCAGTAGTGCTGTTGTCTTCTGCAATGCTAGGCTCTGAGCACTGTCAGGAAAATTTGTAAAAACCCTGATGGTTGCGCACGGGCACCTTGGCAGCCAGCATTTTAGTCAATTTTATTTGGCTGCCAGCTTTGTGAGATGAGAGCTGCATCAAGGGAGAACAATAAAAGGAGAAAATCCTACAAAAGATTTCCCCCAGCAAAAATGAGTTCATATGTAAGATGTGGTTGGCTCGGGATCAAAAGGAATGACAGACTCTGCAGGCTATTAGTTTTTGGATTCCTCCAGTTCCCTTTCCCTCTCAGAGAAGTTGGGGTACTATCCACCAACACCATTTTATCACCTTAAGAAAATTCAATTTATGTGCCCGATCTTTTGCTCCTCCTTATGCTCTGAATTTCTGTTAGTACTAGATGTGCCTTTGAATGCCATCTCAAGTAAATTTTGAAGCAAGCATGGATGTTTCTGTTTCAGTTAAACAACCGAGAAATTTGAGGACAACTTAAAAAGAGTTTGATAAATTAAACAAATAACATTAAATCAGAAGGCACATTATAGATCTCCATGCCACCACTAATTGAAAAGAATCTATATTTAAGTAGAGTTGAAAGCTATGGCTGATTGTTTATTTTTATTTTTGGCTCAGATTTGGAGGGCAATGAAATTTGGGGCCATGCCATCTACAATGCCTGGGATTTCACACTCCTGCAGTAAATCCTGAATAGGCATCTATCCAATGTTTTTTTCTCTGAATATACACCTTCAAATTAATCCCTTTTCCACAAAGGCTAACTGGCCCAAATTGGCGAGTTCTTTTGTAAAGCTCAGAGAGGTTAGGGTAGTGGAAAGATCATCTAAGTAAGGACTTGTGCATGGAACATGGAACATAGAAAAGCATGTTTCAAACATCTATAGAGACACATGTTTCAAGGAAGCTTTGTAGCAAAGTGTTTAGCTTGTGATACCACAACTGTTGTTTTGACTTTCTGGCCATGGGAAGCAAGCCAAATGCCTTCCAATCTACAACATTTAAGTGGAACAGAAGAAGAAGAAGAAGAAGAAGAAGAAGAAGAAGAAGAAGAAGAAGAAGAAGAAGAAGAAGAAGAAGAGTACTGGTTGGAATCAGGGGGTGGTCCGAAAGTACATCAAGCCACTACCTTCCTGAAGCTCCTCCAGTGAGTATCACCAGTGCCTGTAAGAGTGATGATAATGACAGTGATAATGATAATGACAATAATATTTATACCCCGCTCATCCGGCTGGGTTTCCCCAGCCACTCTGGGCGGCTTATAGAATACATAAAACATAATAAAGCATAAAACATTAAAAACTTCCCGATACAGGGTTGCCTTCAGGTGTCTTCTAAAAGTTGTATAGTTCTTTATCTCCTTGACATCCGAAAGGGTGCCACTACTGAGAAGACCCTCTGCCTGGTTCCCTGTAACCTTGCTTCTTGCAGTGAGGAAACCACCAGAAGGCCCTTGGAGGAGGACCTCAGTGTCCAGGTTGAATGATGGGGGTGGAGATTTAAAGGTCAGCACCAACACTGTGAATTGCGCTGGAAATGTACTGGAAGCCAATGAATATCCTTTAGGACCAGTGCTATATGGTCCCAGTGGCCACTCCCAGTCACCAGTCTAGCTGCCACACTCTGGATTAGTCATAGAAACCACATGCACGCTGCCTTGGGTTCCCTGACAGAATAAAGTTGGGATATAAATTTAACAATTTCTTTTTTAAAACACACACACACACACACACACACACACACACACACACACGGTGTACCATTATATGTAATTGTGGATTACTTATAATTTTCCCTGTCAACTGCTCATGCAAGCTATAAAATATACTATATATTGAGGCTGTTATTAATCCAAAGGATTTTATGGAGAATAATTTCCATTTGACCTGGTGCAGCAACTGCATGGAAACACAGGTTTTGTATGACCACATTCTGGCTAAGGCAAAGTGTTGTGTTATTAAGAGGTTCAGTTAAGTATGTTGCTGTGGAGACCATCACAGCAACAAGTGCTTTATGGTCTTTAAAACATCAGGCAGATATTTGCTTCCCAGGAAAACTCAATGAACTAATGCACATTAAACAAATGTAGTTCCACAATATTTTTGTGGTTTTTTTAAATGACTTGTCTGTATCATCTGGGGCAGTCTGATAAAAAGTTCTATGCACATCTGCTCTCCTAAAGTAATCAAATTGACTTTTATTAATATATCCTGGAAATTTTTATGGAGCCTTGTTTTAAACATGACACATGAAACATGATATTGTATGGTATCCCTACTGCTTTAGTGTGCAACGTAGCAAGTTTTACACCTAAATACACAGAGAAATCCAAATGCATGATGAAGGAATATAACTATGTGGAGACTATGATCTATAAGATTTGAATGGGAGTGGGTAAGGGAACTGGAGAGGAAGCAGGGTATGGGGGCTAAAAACAGCCCCCTTGAGATAAATTTTACAAAGCACTTATATGCTCCTCTAATTAGAGATATCCCCAAAGGAAGTGCATTCTCTTTCACTTCTGCAGTAAGAAAAAAGATCCTGATAAGTCCTAACGGCTGCTTTTTTATTTTGCAAGCAACAACATACGAAAATGTCAAGAATGAAGTCAAGCCTGAAGGAGGAAAAATCGCTTGGCATCTCAAGTGATTTCACATCAACCAACAAAGAAAAGAAAGAAAAAACAAACAAACAAACAGACTGTCCATAACAAATATATTCAAATACAGTATTTTATTAACCTTAAAACCCATGACAGAGCTACTACCGGAAATAAAATGCAGACGGGTCGACCGTTTCAAAGGAACTGAAGGTTTCTTGTCTGCTTTTTCAAAACTGCAAAAAAAACCAAACAAACAACAAACCCCTGAGATTTGATTCCTTAGAAACAAAACTTTTTATTTAGCATAAATATCATACAGCAAAGAACCGTACAAAAAATACATAGCTTAGCTATGTTTGCTTACATCTTGGTCATTTTTCCTTCTAAACCAGGGGTCAGCAACCTTTTTCAGCCATGGGCCAGCCCACCATCCCTCAGACCATGTGGGGGGCTGGACTATATTTTGGGGAAAAAATTGAACAAATTCCTATGCCCCACAAATAACCCAGAGATGCCTTTTAAATAAAAACACACATGTAAAAACACCAGGCAGGCCCCACAAATAACCCAGAGATGCATTTTAAATAAAAGGACACATTCTACTCATGTAAAAACACACTGATTCCTGGACCATCCGAGGGCTGGATTGAGAAGGCGATTGGGCCAGATCTGGCCCCTGGGCCTTAGGTTGCCTACCCCTGTTCTAAACACTTTAAAAGAACTTCACTACCACCCTACATAAGGGATGCGAGTGGCACTGTGGTCTAAACCACAGAGCCTAGGGCTTGCCAATCAGAAGGTTGGTGGTTCAAATCCCCGCGATGGGGTGAGCTCCCATTGCTCGGTCCCTGCTCCTGCCAACCTAGCAGTTTGAAAGCACGTCAAAGTGCAAGTAGATAAATAGGTACCGCTCCGGCGGGAAGGTAAACGGTGTTTCCATGCACTGCTCTGGTTCACCAGAAGCGGCTTAGTCATGCTGACCACATGACACGGAAGCTGGACGCCGGCTCCCTCGGCCAGTAAAGCGAGATGAGCGCCGCAACCCCGGAGTCAATCACGACTGGACCTAATGGTCAGGGGTCCCTTTACCACCCTACATGGAGCTGTGTTTGTTCAATATCAATGTTTCTCTAAAGCAGCATATCCCATTCCCCACTTCCCCAATTCTCTTTTAATATAATGTATTACTGGGTCCTATTTATTCAGTACTTCTGCATTCCTCCCATTACCTTTTACCACAATTTTACATTTTATCACACACATTTGCTCCCATATCTTCCTGAGTAAATCAAATTTACTTGGAATCATAGTACTGTAGAGCTGAGAGATTCATACAGTCCAACTCCCTACAATGCAGGAATCTCAGTTAAAGCATCCATGACCGATGGCCATCCAACCTCTGCTTAAAAACCTCCAAGGAAGGAGAGACTGGTGCCTCAGGAGCTATCCAGCTGCTTTACAACTTCCATAAATTATGTTATTAAAAGTCAATTACTTCTGTTCTTTCAATGCTGCACCATCTGCATCAATTTATCAGAAAAGGTGTGGTGTACATTGCTCTCACCACCAATGAAGACATAAGTGGAATATGGAAAGAAACAGGACCACAACTTTACTAATAATGCATCTATGAAATCTATTCCTATTCTCACCCACATTTTGGATATTTCATCTAAGGAGGGTGGGGAACCTTTTTAGCCCCCTGGGCCAAATCCTTCTTAGGGTCAGCTTCATGGACCGTATTTGACAGGAGGGGTTGGGAAACTTTTTATCTGGGCCAAATCCTTATCAGAGTCAGCTTCACAGACCATATCTGACAGGTTGGTGGCCTTTTTCCATCACAGAACTCAAGACTGCATGCATGTGGTTGCAGACCAAGGCTTCGTGCCCAACAAGTAGAATAAGGACACCACACACTTACTTTGGATTGAAACAGGCCACAACTTTATTGAATCCAGATGAAAGAGGCTTGGCATAGGCACTAACTTTCGGCCCGCCTGCCAGAAGTGATGCCATGCGTCAACCCAACAGTGGGAGTCCCAAAGACTTACATCAAATAGGGGGACCCCTCCAGGGATTGCTGCCTGGGGAGTACTATAGTCCCTGCCCCCTGACTGGGCATAAGGACATAGGCAACACTGCCCAGATCCCTTTAAGAGGATATCCAAGAATTAAAGGGGCAGGAATGGACTACAACCTCCTCTCCATCCAAGACTCAGATTGCCTAACCAAGTTGTGACATTTGCCATGAGTTAGGCAAATCCACCAGGCTGGTGCCAATTAGCTTGGTGGACAAATTCCTACCTGGCCACAAATATGGTGACCAGCATTGCATAGCAAGGTCAAAATATCAAGGATAAACCAGGTAAAGAGTCCAGGTGAGGGCTATTTTAATGCCCTGGGAGAAGACCTGAGGGAAGCCTACCTGCTCTGTCAGTCCCACCCCCAAAGTCAGCCCTGCGTCCAAGCCTGCCTGCCATTGGCCAATCAGACAGGCAGGCTTGGATCAAGCACCTGATAGGCAGAGGAGGCATTACAGCCTCCCTTCCCCTGCTCAGATAGGATTCCCAACGCTTGGGATTTCCTTGTCGGGTCCTGGAAGCCTCTGCCATCCTGTGATGCACCTTGAAGGTGAGCAGACTGGCTCAGGTACTGATGTGACTCAGACCTGCTTTAGTTTCAGGAAGATGGTGGTTTCATGTGCCTTCAGATCATACTTTGGAACCATATATTTTATATCGGGGGGGGGGGTTATTGCCATTGTTTGATTTCCCCATAATAAGGAAAGGGGGAAACAGAAAACTTGGTTTTTCTAAATCAGGAGTCAGACCCGGAATGAAACTATGCATCCTCCATTGAATCATAGAATCATAGAGTCATAGAGTTGGAAGAGACCACAAGGGCCATCGAGTCCAACCCCCTGCCAAGCAGGAAACACCATCAGAGCACTCCTGACATATGGTTGTCAAGCCTCTGCTTAAAGACCTCCAAAGAAGGAGACTCCACCACACTCCTTGGCAGCAAATTCCACTGTCAAACAGCTCTTACTGTCAGGAAGTTCTTCCTAATGTTTAGGTGGAATCTTCTTTCTTGTAGTTTGGATCCATTGCTCCGTGTCCGCTTCTCTGGAGCAGCAGAAAACAACCTTTCTCCCTCCTCTATGTGACATCCTTTTATATATTTGAACATGGCTATCATATCACCCCTTAACCTCCTCTTCTCCAGGCTAAACATGCCCAGCTCCCTTAGCCGTTCCGCATAAGGCATCGTTTCCAGGCCTTTGACCATTTTGGTTGCCCTCCTCTGGACACGTTCCAGTTTGTCAGTGTCCTTCTTGAACTGTGGTGCCCAGAACTGGACACAGTACTCCAGGTGAGGTCTGACCAGAGCAGAATACAGTGGCACTATTACTTCCCTTGATCTAGATGCTATACTCCTATTGATGCAGCCCAGAATTGCATTGGCTTTTTTAGCTGCCGCGTCACACTGTTGGCTCATGTCTAGTTTGTGGTCAACCAAGACTCCTAGATCCTTTTCACATGTACTGCTCTCAAGCCAGGTGTCACCCATCTTGTATTTGTGCCTCTCATTTTTTTTGCCCAAGTGCAATACTTTACATTTCTCCCTGTTAAAATTCATCTTGTTTGTTTTGGCCCAGTCCAATCTCACTTCAGAAAACTGGGCTGTTTTCTGAAGCACCAAAATGGCATCTAAACTGAATCTTATAGCTGGTGCATACCCCTAGCAAGTGTGACAGCAAAGACAGAATTTTAATATCAACCCACATCACCCCAAACAATAGTTCATGCCTTCAGCTGCCAGTAATCAAGTGAAGACCATTCTTACGTGAAGCAACCCAAACACTGTCTAAATCTACATGCTCACATTTATCACATTTCTCTCCCCCCCCCCCCGCCTCTCCCTTTGATGTGGTCTTTGGGAGAAGGGACTTGTCAGTTCTGCTCGTCTCACTGTGCAAAGCACCAGGCATGTCAGTAGTGCTTTATAAACAATAATTGTTTTACTTTTAGATCAGGTAGAATATATTTCTGGTATCTACCTTTGATGAATTATGATGAATAGGATGAATTAACTGAACTGGATGCTAGAGAGTCAGCTTGTTGGGAAACCTCCATTACTCCCTCAGATTTTGAAGAACTAGTATTTTGGGAGCTGTTTTCGGCATTTCTAGTTAGCAAAGAACATGTGCAGCTGCACAAAAAGTGACAAAATAATCAAATAAAGGCTGTGTTCTCTAAATGCCAACAGAGAAGCTTTAGGGTTAGAAGTCTCATGCATATCTCTCTCTCTCTCTCTCTCTCTCTCTCTCTCTCTCTCTCTCTCTCTCTCTCTCTCCTAGGCTTATAAATCCATTTTATAATCCAAGGAGAACTGGAAAACATTTTTTATACTATGCTCCCTCTACACTTCCCTTGCTGCTACTTAATGGTACATTTGCCCTGCCAGATATCATTATTAACAGATATTAAAATAGCAGGTATTAAAGGAATATCTATTTTCTGAATATGCCTGTTGTCTTTGTCCATGGAGTTTTCTTGGCAGGGATACTGGAGTGGCTTGCCGGTTCCTCCTCCAGGTGGATCACGTTTGGTCAAAACTCTCCACTATGACCTGTTCATCTTGGGTGCCCTGCTCAGCATAGTTCATAGCTTCTCTGAGTTCTTCAAGCCCCTTCGCCACGGCAAGGCAGTGATCCATGAATTGATCCATGAATTGAGCCGAAGAATTGATGCTTTTGAATTATGGTGCTGGAGGAGACTCTTGAGAGTCCCATGGACTGCAAGAAGATCAAACCTATCCATTCTGAAGGAAATCAGCCCTGAGTGCTCACTGGAAGGACAGATCCTGAAGCTGAGGCTCCAATACTTTCATGAGAAGAGAAGACTCCCTGGAAAAGACCCTGATGTTGGGAAAGATGGAGGGCACAAGGAGAAGGGGACGACAGAGGACGAGATGGTTGGACAGTGTCTTCGAAGCTACAAACATGAGTCTGACCAAGCTGCGGGAGGCAGTGGAAGACAGGGGTGCCTGGCGTGCTCTGGTCCAGGGGGTCACGAAGAGTCGGACATGACTAAACGACTAAACAACAACAACATTTTCTGAATGCCTTTACAAATGAGGAATGTTTACAAATAAGGGATGCCACCATTTGCAGCTCTTGTTGTTTTTAAAATTCCACTTGGCATTTTCAAGGACATTTGAATGTCTATGATTCATATGTTAAAATACAATAAAATTCTTACATTGTAATAAATATAGCAATCGAATGAAGGAGTTTCAGTTTGCCCATATTCATAGAATCAGAGAATTGTCATTCATTTGCAACACTGCCCACTTCTCACTGAATTTGGCAAGGGCTTCTAGGGGGCCTGTCTGCAAGAAGTCATCCCCAGACTTTTAGGATGCTTCCAAGAGATCCCACAGAGCCCTTCCCCATATTTTATATGCCCTGTACAGCCAAAATACAAAAACCTCAAAGCATCATTTTTCACACATAAAATCACCTGCACAGGTTATGCAGGTTACCACTTGCAGGAGATGAGGAGCAACACTTGATGCCTGCAGTTTAACAGCTTTTACACCCGGGCTGGAGATCCTGTGGTCCTCCAGGTGTTGCTGGACTCCAACCCCCATCACTCCTGACCTTTGACCTTGATGACTGAAGCTGATAGGAACTGGAATCCAATGCCATCTGGAGCGCCCCAGACTACCCATTCCTGCTTTACATAGTTTGACATCGCAATGTGCATGTTTAAAAGAAATCAGGATGAAGGTAAGGGGATGCAGGTATTTGCAGTCAGAGCAGCTATTTGTGATGTATCCCTATTAACCTTTGTGGAGAGAGTGGATAGAACCTACCAGAAGAAACAAACCAGCTCCAGAATTTTAGGTTTATGCTGCTGCGATATTAACATTTCCTGGGAGTTGGTTTTGTACTGCTTTACAAAAAGGTGTCTTGTCACTGGTGATGGGTGAATTTGTCAGTTTTGGTTTCTGTTTCTCATTTTTCTGTCCTTAAGCCATGTTCACCACGTCTACATGAATTTGTGATTGATTTGATTGATTTTAGAAAACGTTCTAATGAAAATTCAGCAACATCTTAGTGCAATTTTCCCCTAATGTACACATTTTTGTCTGTCCCTTTGCCTAATCTACACATTTTTGCAGGCTGTTTTCACTAACAGGTGCATTTTTGTGCATGTTACTTGGCTGGAGAACAGCACTGTAAAATTTGGAGAAGTGAATTTCAAAAGACAGCTGCATTTAAGTCTGCCTCTTGTTTGGAAAGGTGAAGATGAGGCAGGTTTGCCTACAGATGCAAACTAAACCACATTTCTCCCCCATCTTTACTTGTCATATGTGAAATGTATGGGTAATGCCAATCATACTCTGAAGTGAGTTAACTAGATGTACATCCAGGTAGCCAAACCTTATGGATTTTGGTGCTTCTCTTAGGGTAGCAATTGTGGCTTCCATTGTGGCTTCCTCTAGTCAATGTATTCATCAGGCAGGGCATATAAGGAAAGGGGAGTAATTAATTTGAGGGTGCCAGAAAGATCTAGTGAACAAGCTCTTTTGTCATGGCAGTGTGAGCAAATGTTGACGCAGTGACAAGCAGCTCTAATAGAAGTCCAACCATAGGTAGACCTCTCAGGGTCCTCCACACCCTCAGCTCCCCTCACTGCCAGATTCTGATTGGGTAGCAGCAGGGCCAGCCCAATACATTTTGGCACCTGAGGCAAACCACAAAATGGTGGACCTTCCCAAGGGTAGGAGGCGTGAGTGAAGATCTACATCAGGAACAAGGGGGAAAGAAGCAAATCAGCCTTACCCAATGGTTGAAGTGGGACTCAAAGGCTGTCACAGGGGGTGGGGGGCGGGCTGCTCTGAATCACGACGGAAGGGTGCAGAGGCCAGGAGAATCCAGAGGGCAACTCCCGCCATTTCCTCCCTAGGGATAGAAGGAGACCAGCAGTGCCCCCTATTCACCAAGAGGCTACTGTGCGGGAGCAATGGAGGGGGCAACTGTGTAGGCAGCAGATCTGGCCTCCAAGGAGTGTCCCGCTGCTATTGTTACCACTGCATAGTACCAGATTTTTTATAACAACAACAACAACAACAACAACAACAACAACAATGCCTATACTTATATGAATATCTACTGAGAAGATCCATAAAAGCAACTGTACCGAAAGAAATTATTGTGAAAATAATAAACTGTTCTGCCTGCCCATTGTTACATTTCCTTCAGATTTACTTTCTCTTACTCATTCAGCTGATACCAATGAATAAAGCAGATTAAATTTGAAAAGGTCCTGCTAGGATGTTTGTATCAAACAGACACCAGCATGAGACGACATGAAAATATATGAAAAGGCACCCTACACCCATATTCAATAATAAATACCTTCTGGGTGTCATAGAACAGAAGCCCTCAACAAAGCTGTCAAACCTTGTGCTGTGTTCAGTTGGCTGAGTCAGCAACACACCATCTAGTTCACAGAAGTTACACACACACACACACACACACACACACCTTACACAGATTTCTAATTCTTTATCTCTTGGTCGAAAGGGAGCTTCCCTTGTTTTTCTTGTCTTCCTGTAGGCTACTAGCCATTTATTCATAAAAACGTTTTATTCGCAGTCAATGGGGGACTAAATATATGAATCATTAGGCACTTATGTGCATTAAAAAATAATGTTAGAAAGGATGGGCTTTTAAAGGAATAAATCCACATGAGAGCAGAAATCACTAAAGAGGATTTCAGCAGATCTTAGGCAGAGAGCAAGTTTTATGGGTAGCTTCACTGCTCAGTCAGCCACTAGAGATTTGAACCTCAATCTCCACTATCCAAACTTAACAATCAGGGCTTGTCCTCACTTTTCTTTCTTCCATGCTTTCCAGGTATGTTCCATGCTTTAAAGATCCATACCCAAGCACTCTTCTTTTGTTCTGGAGCGTTCTCTGTGAAAACCTGCTCTTTACTGCGGACAGCAGTCGCGAAAGACCAAGTTGCCATTTGTTGTGCTCCAGCTTTAAAGAGCTTAGTCCACAACACCAACCATCAAGGGTTCTGTGTCTCTTGCTACTTGTTCATTTGCACCTTACCCAAGGAACACAGGGTAGCATAATGAGCAGAGAGGACCTGAACGGATGGCTGGGCAGGGAATACCTGGATTAGGGACAGAGCTTTGTCCATACAGCCACACACCCTTTAAAAAGAATTGTTGAGCAAGTAGATTCATTGGTGTCCAGGCAGCTTCAAAGTGTTACATTTGTCTGTCTTCTGCTGCTTTTGTTTTAGCTCCTTTTGTTTTAGCCTCCTTTTAATTTAAGAAGATGCCTTAGGCATTTGGTACTCCTGCAAATGGTGCCATTTTTGGCTACATTTGCAGAAGTGCACACAGACTTAAATTGGAAATAGAGGAAATATGATGGTGTTGCCAATGGACATTACTGTTATGTGAGATACACACACACATACGAAGCAGATGTGCACAGTTGGGGTGTGTGTGTTGGAAATTCCTGATCAGTAGCAGACAAAGGAAAAGCACGAAGAGATAGAGAATGTGAAGGGGGAGAGGACAGGTAGAAAAGAATGTGGGAGTGGAGATTCTTCATGGAAAGTAGAAGAAAATTGAATGGACACGACAAGATACAGAAAGCCTAGCCAAGGATTGTTATAGAGGGGTGAGGTGATCAAAGTCAAGCGCAAGATAGAATGAGGCAAGCATTGAACAAGGGTGGATGGAGCACAATAGAGGTATGTGAAGTCTACCTAGCTGGATACTGCCACTAGTCAACATGACAAGCAATCCTATTGGACTCTGTTTTATGTTGTCTTTTTGTTTTGTGGATTATCTGACCAAATATTATTCTTTATTACACTTATATTCTTTTGCCTTACAAGAACGGGCACCCTGGTGACACTACAGCCAACTCAGTTTGGGGAACTCGGGAACAAGGCAAAAGTATTTGTATTTTGCACAGCGCTATCATTCAAATGTTTGAAATTCTCTGCTTGTTCACTTGGAAGTAAGTCCCATCAGTATTAAGATTTACTCCTAAGTAACTAGAATTGCCTTGGGTGATCATTCAGAATGCAGCAGTAGCTAACACACAATTATATGCCGCACTAGGTGGTATTAAAGTGCTGGCCAAGTCACATTCTGCTTGCTCTGTATAAAACATCCGATTAAGACCAGCTGCTTCCAGACATAAAGCTACTGTTCACTGCTATGATTCATGTAACTTGTGCATCCCAAAATGCTTTCAAAAGCTTCAGCAGATCTAGTGATTTTAGAGAACTTTGGTTGATGGGCTTTTACTGCTGTTCTTGCGGGGGGGGGTAGTTTTGTTTTTGCTGCTCTGTCTCTTAAATAATAATATTTAGTGTTTTTGTAACTTGATTGCAGTTTTATATATTTTAATTTATTTTATTAGCTGTCTTGAACTTTCTGGAAAGGTGGGATATAAATATTTTATATTTAAAAGTATATAAATATACTATTTGAGGCTAGAAAGAGGTTTATTCCCTCAGCAAATACTCTTTAAAAATGTCAAGGTTATCTGCTTACATATACAATCAAATCAAATAGTAACAAAGTATCTTTCAAGGCAACGCAACTAAAAAGATACAAAAGTGTGGCCATTGCATCACCCAGCATTCAGACATTTTAAGAAAAGAATGCTTGTGAAAAAGAATTTGAAGAACAATTCAGTCACAAGTAGATGGTTCCCAACTGCTTTTATTTACGGATGCTCTTCCAAAATACTTGCCATTATCATCCATGTGGTGGAGGGATACTCCTCTGCTACAAGTTCCTTTTTGCCAAATGAAAGTTCATATTTCAGTGTCAAGGATCGAGGTGGAAAAGTTTTGTCCCCACCCCAAAAGTGACTGCAGCCTGTTGCTCGACAGCAAATGGTAGCCGCTCACTCATATGGGAGAAAATAAAAGGGTGTATTCGAGGACATGGTGCAGGACACAATTCCCTGTCTCAGAAGACTGGAGCTGATTTATCTAAACTCAGTAGGAGTCATTAGAAACCAAGCTTGCATTTGTCTACATTGGCCCCAGTCCTTCATTTACACAGTCTTGTTCACATGAGTTCCATTTCTTAGTCATGCTGTGCCGAAAAGGACGGAAGATTAAGAATTTACTGATTATATGTATATGTATATGTGACCAGATAATCCCCTCTTGAATTATCCACTGGGGCAATCCCTAGATTCTGGATACGTTAGATAATACAAGTACAGGTTTTAAAAAATAATTTAGGCACCCAGCAACAATTGTGATCACTTCAAAAGCTCCCTAGAAGTACAGTAAATGGAGTCGACAACAGAGCGCCATGGGGCCATTTGGCCCAACATGGTTGAGTTACCTTCTACTCTATACAATCGTTTCCTCTCCTCTTTTTGTTCATTATCCATTCCTGGTTCTTAGATACTGTTGACTGAGACAAAGTACCTGCTTACAGTTCCGTATTTCCTGAAGTTACTGCAGGAAATTTGTGGACACTGATCATCACCCCCAGCATCAATCTTAAGCAAAGAAGGTGGCAAGGACCCCATGCAAATGGAGGATGGTGCAGTCAAAATATGCATTGTGGCATTAGAGAAAACAGGAACTCCAGAACTTTTTATTTTCTACACAGATGTTCATCTTCTGGCCATGCAAATGTTACCTGGAGTGCTGCAGCTGTCAAGCTGATAAATACTGATTACGCATTTTAATTTGCACAATCCTTATATGACTTATTTCTTTTTACTCCTCCATTCTCAGTTTGCTTTAGATTTCTTTGGGAAAGGGCATGGTCAAATCCTTTTAACAAGAAACATGTGCATAAGAACTTAGAACAGAGGTTGCTGGTTGGTAGCTCATGGGCCAGATTTGATTCAAAAACCAGTTTCTGTTCCCCAAATTTAATGAAAATATGGTAGATATTTTGCTCGCAGAGTGTTATCTGAAAGGAATCAGTCAGCAGAAAATATGAGCTTTCTAGTAGATGTTTCCTGGTGTATATATGAAGGTGACATCATAATATATATGAAGGGCCAACACTGTCATATCTTGTCCGGTGCATGAATTAGAACCATAATAATAAAACTAAAAACTATCACTACTAATTAGTGCTTCAACAAAGCTTTACTCATATCTTTTTCTGTGCATACCCAGATCTCTCTTATTGGCTTCCTTTAGCATAATATACTGTAGATTATTTGCAATGACTGAGATTCAGCAATGTATGGACTGGTCTCTTTCAGATAAAGGAGAAGTGTGCTGGAATAAACTGCAGCATCTAACCCAACCAACCAAAGGATTGAAGAAATGTACCAGATGAAGAAAAATCATGGTTGTTCATATTTACATACATATGGATGAAATAAATATTAAAATGAAATGCATGCCTTAAGCCATTAATTGCAGGTTGTGTTCCAAAAAACAGATAGCCTGTCAAAGATTCCACATGGCTATGAAAGGAAATCTACAGGTTTACACCATTTTATATAAAGCCACACTTCTCAAAACCTGAGGCAAATCTCTGCACAAGTCATACATAATTGCTATAGGAAAAACTAGTTCCCCCTTGATTATTCACCCTGCTGGGATTGATCATAGCTGAGCCAACCTGGCCATTTCTTAACTGGGGCAGCATGAGTAGCAGAGCATTCTGCCTCCCCATTCAGGGTTGAATAATTGACCTTGTGCCAGTCAGCTCTCATTCAAACCTGTAGCAATGCCCGCAGTGAGAGTGTCTGGTGAGCAGGCAGGCTATTTGTGAAGACTTGGCAGTCTGGTGAGACTTCCTTGTCTAGAGAAGCTCCAAGAAATAAGGGTGGGAGGTAGCCAATCTTGGATGCATTGCTGGCAGTGAGTGCTTCACCTAGCGAGACCAAAACACTTCAGTCTTTTGTCTGCTAAGGAGGATTTGAGTATATTGAGTATCTGCTAAGAAGTATTTGCCTGCTAAGGAGAGGGAAGTTGTTGCCCAAATACTGTTGAGATGGCACAGGGAGGCATTAACTGCAGCCAGTCTTTGCCGAGGGCTTCGACTCCTTTGCCTGATCAGTGTGGGAGGGCCAGGAGGCTACCATGAGATCTGCAATGTCTGGACAGCCAAGTCTGTTGTGCACATTGCATGACTGCTTAGCTATTTGACCTCAGCTGAGCATATGGGTGTCCAGGGATATACCAGATACACTCCCAGGATAAACCAAATCTCCAGCTTTTTCTTTCTTTCTTCCAAGAGCAAGTTTCTAACAATTGTAAACCTAAGATAGGAGGCAAAACATATAAGCACTATTCTATCACAGGGTAAGTTTCCAGCAAACTCTCTCTGTATTTGGGCTGCAATGGTGGCTGGACTGAGAACACCAGCCATTAATGCTCTTGGCAGAAAGAGATGCCAAGCAATGGGACCAAGTTGTGGCCAAAGGATGTGGTGAATAAACAGGGTAGGCCACTGACTCTGAGCCTCTCTTTTTCCAGGCCCCTTATCCCATGAGGGTATGCATTTTGGGCAGTATGCCCTCCTCTTCTGGGCAGAAAACCACCCAACTTCCAGTGAACATGGCCCCCAATTTAGGGCTTGTGCTTTGGTAAATGGAGGAATGGAGTGAGGAAGCTTTGAATGCCACTGTAAAGCATTGCTCTTGTAGGGAAATAACTGAGGCTGCAGTCCTAAGCCCCTGTACCTGGGAGTAAGGTCAATTGCCATGGGTAGGACTGGACATGATTAGGATTGCACCATTAGTTAAGGTAATGTGACATTGGCTACCATGGCCACTTCGATTTTGAGACGATTGTCAAATTGTTTCCAGGAATATTTGCCATACAGTAAAAGATAACCCCAAAGGTTTGGCAGAGGGCTAGGAAACCCAGATATCAACATGCTCTACAGGAATACAAAAGGGCACACAATTTTGTGGTGGACTGGCACATGTCCCTGAGACAGCTCGGATACAGCATTCACCTCTGCCAGAGGTCTCTCTCTCTCTCTCTCTCTCTCTCTGTGTGTGTG
Source organism: Podarcis raffonei (assembly GCF_027172205.1). Lineage (NCBI taxonomy): Eukaryota > Metazoa > Chordata > Lepidosauria > Squamata > Lacertidae > Podarcis > Podarcis raffonei. The sequence goes on from NC_070610.1 coordinate 3,587,393, forward strand.
TGTGTGGCAGCATTTACCTTTGTTCCAAAGGATGTGATGTGTACCTGCAGAATCTAGTCACAGACATAGTGATAAAGGTATTAGATGTGAGAAGTAGGATGCAGGTGAGCATGTGTGTGTGTAGATTGTCATCCATGGTTGTGGCTGTGCTGGGGTGTTAAGATACAGGGCAAGGGGCTCACCTGTAAACAGGGTCACCAGGCTGGATGTGTCTAAGTTACCATCATAAAAATTTTAGGGAACTGTGAGGTCAGGACATTTCTTCATTGAATTGTATGCACAAACCTTCCCTTAGGCAGTGTGCTCAGGTGTGAGAAGACCACCTAGAAACAATTTTTACATGGAAAGCCAGTCCCATACCCATGCTAGCTAAGAGCTTAGTTAACTGACCATTTTATTCCATCTTCTGCTTTGACATGAGTGTAATGATAAATAAAGCTGTGGCCATTATACTCTGAGAGTGCTGTCCATCTTCTTATTGCCAACCACAAAACTTCCATTTTTGCAGATGATTGTGTTTCTTCTGCTCACTTTGCTTCAGGATACAACAGTCCACTGAGAGACTAAATCCTTTGCCTTTGAGAGCAGCAAGCTCTGCCCGTGGCTTCTCCTCATTTAAATGTGCTTGCCCATAGAGTCAACCATGTGCTTCTTAGGCCTGGGAATCTCATGATGAAAAGCTTTGATAACCATTGTCAACATGATACTACTACAGTAAAATGATTTTTTTTGTAAGATTGGTTAAAAATTCTTTAAATCACTGTGATACCACCCTAATGAAGATCATATGAAGTGTCATTGAGACCTTGGAGTTGGGGAAATGGGAAGCAGATATTGCATTTTAAAATGTATGTATTTTATATCCACATAATCTCAAGATACTTTCTTTCATGAAATAGGTTTTTTCTCATATAGACATAAATACAGTGTTAACTATGAAAAACATTACAAAAAGTGTTTCTGTTTAATTTAACAAGTAGAAAAATATTACTAGCTTACATGGCAATTATGACTCTAATATTGTACAGAAGTAATTCATAGATTTTACAAATAAATTATATCGTCAATGCCCTCCTTTTCTAAATGTGCCCTGGAGCATTTAGGCACACCAGATGCTTGTCTCTGTAACTTAGGACCACACTCAGTGCCAGTCAAATGTTCTGCCAACAAGCTCAAAGAATTTCTGATTAGGTTCACGAAAATATCCGTGTAGCTTTTCAAGTAAGATTGGATCTACTTTGGGGTGTGCTCTTCCTTTCGACTCGTGTAAACACCTATCCCTGCCACTGTCCCTTAAGCAGTAAAAGCCTTTTGTTTTATTGAAGTAAAAGTTTGAAGCATTTATCTGAGGTGAGAGATTTAGAAACCTTTCTACTTTGACTATCTCTGGGAAAGGATCTTTGATTAACTTATCCCCATCAACAATGTGAATGTGATCCAGAGGAAAATATTTCAGCCAGTTTTGCATGTGAAAATAATACAAGCTCCTGTTTATCGCTTTGTAGTTTATGTTGAGTTCACCATCCTTAACCAGGAATTCTTCAATGGAAGGATATAGCTTATGTTTTTGCATGTGATTAAAAAACACTTGTGTATAGTCCGACAGCACTCTCTCTGTTGGGTCTCGTAAGATAAGGAGCAATCGGATAAGTTTGTTCATTCTATAAACTCTTTCAGGCACTTTTGGTGAAGTGAAATATGCTGGAGTTTTCTCCACTGTTATCTGGTATGGGTACGAGAATGGCATTTGGCTCACATACCACTGCAATCCATTTGAATAATGCTCTTCCCAGTCAAAGAAGTGGACTTCGCTTTCTGCTGCTGCCATATCCGGATGGAGGCTTAGCATCTCTAGTAAAGCTCTTGTTCCACCTTTCCGTACACCAATGATGATAGTTTGTGGAAGCCGCTGGAGTGTCCCATTGAGGTGGATGCTCTCTTTGAGGTCCCCTTTCCTAAAGGGCTCTTTCTGAGTAGCAGCCTCAGCTTTAAAACTGGCAGCAGGCCTGGAAGGAACGGCCTGAGGTTGAACAAAAAGCAGTACTGCTCCCAGCAGAAAAACAGCCATGACAAAGGTCCAGTCTTCTTTTGTACTACCAGCAAACAGGACATGAAGAGAACATCACTAGGAAGCTGAGGTCCTCTTTTTCCGCAAAAATGTATTTCTTAAGCAGATTATTCACTAGGAACGTAAAAGAAAAGAAAAAAGCAGGTTATAAATGTCAGTTCAAATATTGCACCTGTGCTCAGTATTATTTTTACTTGAGCATAAGAACTAAGAGGTTTTCTCTAACTTACTTGCACTTATGAATATTCAACCACCCCTGGGAGAAATATATGGTATTTACTACACATTTAGAATATCATAATTTCCATTTCAGGTCTTTCGTGAGGATCACAGCTACAAGAAGCAAATCTGCTCTGTGCCTGTATTCTCACAAACATTTAATATGAACACAAGGTGAACACAAGTAGCTTGTCTATTGTATCTTTGGGTCTTTGGGAACCCAAATGGAAAATATAACATGCAGAGGGATAGCCATGTTAATCTGCTGCACCAAACACAACTAAGAGTATTGTTATATATTTAGAAGTAAAACATTTCCAGAAGTGTTGGACATGGGAAAAATGGATCCCTACCAACTTTCATTAAAAAAAATGATTTTTGGGGGGGAAAAGAAGTCACTTGAAAGCTTATGTTGTGGTGGCCATAACCACAAGGCAACACAATCTCTTGGCACTTTCAGCAGCAGCACTGCTGAAACCCAGCACTGCCAGATACTCACTTCCATGGATTTTCAAATGACTGGAGAAACACTAGTAATGCTGAGAGCACTGTGTGCCCAGTGCTAGAGGTCACCACGTCTCAATACAATGCATGTTTAAATGACTACTGCATTGTTAACAAATTGCTTGTGCCCTTCTTCATATTCTGTTCAAAAGCCACTGGCAGTTTTACTAGATGTTAACATCTAGGACAGTAATTCTGCTGCTTCAGAAATGATATATGAATCTACAGTATATGGAAGGCTATGTATAAATGTGCTTAACAAGCATTTAAGAAATCAAGATTAACACGACTCTCTTCATTAAGGACAAGCGAGAGATAGGATGGAGAAAATGCCCCATGCAATGAATGGATACCCAGGTAGGTAGCATGGAATGTATTTTTGTGAGCCCTTCAATACACTCCCACAAGGGATTCCACACAGTAAAGTGTCAGAGCAGTGGAACTGAGCATTTGTGTAAATGGAAAATTCCTAAGAAAGCCCAGCACAATCACGTTTGACTTCAAAAGATGAAACTTCTAAGAAGAAGAACAATTAAGTACCGGTACTGTAAATACGTAGCTGAAAGGGAAAGTCAAGGGGGTCAAGTTGCTCCAAAATGCTTGCAAGTTAGTTAAAAATCACAAAACTGAAGCTTGGCTAGAACACATACCACAGAGATGTAGGAAAGGTACTATCAATCTGAAGAGAATGCAAGCATGGCTAACAAGCCATGTCAACAAGGCTTAAAAAAGGCATTAAGACTTCCCTGAGAACGCGGAACCTTTCCCCAAATGAGGCGTTCAAAAAGAAACACAAACTCTGGCAAAACAAATGTTAAGAAAATAAGAAAAGCCACGCTGGATCAGACTAGAGGCCTATCTGGTCTAGCATTCCTGCAGTGGACAACCAGATGCTTAAGGGAAGTCCATCAGCAGAACATGAGCACAGCAGCATTCACCCCACTCATGTTCTCCAGCAACGGGTACTCTGGTGAATGTTGGTCAAGTCAGGCTGGATGAAAGGAACTACTTCACATAGCATAAGCACATAATTAAATTATAAAGGTTTCTTGTGGAAAGCTATTGAAAATGCCACTGATATGTGCTTGCATATGATGCGGATTGGGATGTTTAGAAAAAGCATACACAGAACAGTCCATTAATATTTTAAATATGCATCCAGTTTTTAAGAGATCAAAAACATTCTTAAATATTCCTTTAACCTTTGCCACACTTTTTCTCAAACTCTCATTCTCTCATTTTCCCCCATTGCAGAGACAATTGTGCATCTAACAAAACAACTGCACATCTAACAAAAATTTGCTTCCTCAGCTTTGCATAATATCAACAAGCATTTCACATACAGAAATCTTGACAAAATAAAAAGGGGATCATGGCAAAAACTATGATTATTCACAAAACTGCATCACCCTTTGGGGTGGCAAGGCTCAATAATTAATTACACAAATTTATGGCCATGGTACCTACGGTATATGAAACCACCAGGTTCAGTGGCAGTAATGCTAGCTAGTAATACCAGCTGCTGGGAAGCAAAAGCAGGACAAGAGCAAATGCCTTCAATCTTGGCCCACTTCAAGGTTTCCAACAGGCATCCAGGAAGCAGGAGGCTGGATCCAGCTGGGCTCTTCTTAGGACACAGCAGTTTCCCTTTTCCTCATGAGAATGAAGAGCAGTCACTCTTCTGGGAAAACTGAACGATGCATGTCAGGAGTATTGTTTAGGATTTTTGAGTAAATGCTTGCCTTGATCACTTTTGTCTTTTCTTTTTTCAAGGGGTGCAGATTTTACCAATTGCAACCCATGCCCTCTTCCCACACAGAGACCATGCATGATTCCTACCAAGCAGAGCCCCATTCTGGATCTGCTTCTGTGCAATGAAATCCAGGAAGGGGCTTTTGATATGCAAAATGAAGTACATGGATAGAATCCAATCCAATCCTTTCAAAACGTACAGGGCAAAATCAGTTTTAAAATGATGTGCTTAACTGGGTTGTAAATCACGTCAGTGTTGTGGATCATATTTGTTTAGGCTCTTTCAAATGGAGGCAGATACCAGCTTCATTTATATTGCTTATCAGTTTCAAAACCAGTACTTGAAATGAACCAATTCATGGAATTAATTCAATAATTTCTGAACAGCATCTCAAAGTAGTTCCTATCATTTTTGCATGAAATGAATCTGAATTAAGTTCCTTTTGCAATGGAACTTCGTGTAATTTTTAGTGTGTGTGTGTTTCATCATCACACTTAGTTCTGGTGTTATCTTGGGCAGAAAATGCAATTGGGTGGGGAAATGTACTTTAAGGTATCACATATGTCTTTGTGAATGCAACTGTGGTGTCCGCATTCAGACAATGCAATGGTGCAATAAGATTACCACTCCATCAAACAGAACTGAGTACTGTTCATTGTACTGTATATTAAACCCCAGTGAAGCGGTTACAGGAAACCAGGCAGAGAGCCTTCTTGGTAGTGGTCCCTGTGAAAAACCCTCCCATCAGAGATCAAGGAAATATACTATTTGCCTTTTAAAAGACATTTGAAGGGAGGTTTTTAATGTTTGATGTTTTATTAAGGTTTTATATCCACTGTAAGTCGCCCAGAGTGGCTGGAGCAACCCAGTCATATGGAAGGGTACAGTTGTTGTTGTTGTTGTTGATTGCCTGAATAATGTAGGAAAGCAGTAGTAGCAAGACTGTCCTGGTGCCTCAGTAAGCGCTGTCCAATCCTGAACAGACATTTGGCTTAACTACAATTTGGCTTAACTGGGTTACTGGTAGGTGTGCCAAACTAGTTTGTTCTATTTAATTCAAATATTAACTTTCTTCCTATGCAAGAAAATATATACAAATGCCAGCTGTTTGTGCAACTGCTAGGACATGATAAACAAGATATATGCAAAATATAGCTTATTTGTTTCCTATATAATTACAAGTTACTGTAAATTATGGTATTTTTATTGGGACCCATTTAGAAATGCAGATTCTTGTAAATTATTATCTTCTCAAGGAATAAAATAGAACAAACAACTAGCAGATTTTGTTTGGTATGACATGTTTTATTCAGAAATCCATACTTTCTATATTTAAAACATTCAAGAGAACACTTCGGAATTGGACTATTTGTGGTTTCAAAACCCTGCCAGCAGAAAAATAGAACTTGCAGTACAACCAACACAAAAAAGTACTTTCAGAGAGAACTGCTCTTGAAATGAACAGTAGGAGACATTGGGTTGCATCCAACAATGCTGTTCCACTCATACAACACACTTCCACTTGCACAATGGAATTTCCCCTTCCTCTCCTCCTGCCATGCACCTCCAAATGTGTTTCACAGCACTGGGGACTCTCTGGAAGAGATTTGGGGTGTGTGGACTGGGGAAACTCAAGAAGGGGAAGTTGTATTGCATGAGCCAAACTCCACTTCTGCAATGATGGATACAACCCAATCATTTCGAGAATCAAGAGTATTTTGTCCGACAGTTTTTTCAGTTGTACCCATGAGAAGGCTAATTAGTTAGGAAGGAACTCCCTGGTTGCTGTAAGTGTATAAATTAAGAGAATAAGAAGAGACCAGCTCAATCTGGCCCAGAGGCCATCAGTCCTAACAGCCTGTATCCCATGGTGGCCAACCATATACTTCTAAGATGCTAGCAGGCAGGGCACAAAGGCAAGAGATGTGGAAACAGTCTCCACGAAAAGCAATTAGACTTATTTCTAAGGGTCACTTCAGAAGTTCTGCAGTGGCAAATCTGTGTTTGTCACCAAGAACTGCTGCACATATTACATTATAGGTGCATAAGATGTTTGACATATTTATAACATCATTTATGCAATGCATTTTTTTTACAAGGCAGCTTACAGAAAACCATAAAATAGTGTAATACAACAAACTATCAAGGCAGGATAAAATACAGAAAAGTTAGCACGTTTATTATTCATATCCCACTTTTCCCATTCTATTTTGATTGGATACTTGCCTCCCCTCCATTTCAGCAGCAAAGGACAACAATAAAGTAAAGAAGTCAACACTTTCAGAGACTGAGGATCAGTACAGTATTGCCAGTACAGTACAGTACAGGATCCTCCATTTTTACAGTGCATTTTGCAGTCACCAACGAGAGCTTTAATATGATGGTGAATTTGTAAAAATCCTGTGAATTCAAAGGGATCCATTTTAATTCTACTAGATCTGGCTTCTACCTAGACCCCATGGAAAAGCAGTGTGTGTCTGAACTTTCTGTCCTTTTTGGGGTGTGGGGAGGGCAGTTGGGAAGAGAGGAGTAACCAGGAGATTGGTGGTCATGGCGCGTCCCTCAAAATTCCAGATGTTCCTTTGGGTCCAAAAAAGTTGGTGACCCAGGACTAGGTTACTTTTTGCACTTAAAATCGAACCTGGAAACAAAGTAGTAGTGAATGAAGCTGGTGTAAAATTAGTGTAGTGTGCCAACAGCCTGGACCTTGAGAACATCCTGGTGTGAACATGACCAACAATGAGGTGGTTCAGATGTAACACCAAATCAAGGGACATGTTAGGGACATGTGCATGAGCCTGATTTCCAGTGCTAGTTGTAGAGCAGGACAATCCATTGCTTGCTAATTCACTTGAAACAGCAAACTATGCTTTGCCTCAAATAAGGAAAGGAAGTAGGGAATGACTGTACTCAAAGGGAGATGGGCACAGCCAGGCTCATGTAAAATTAAGTTTTGATTTTGCATTTGAGTGTACAATACAGGGCAGAAAGCCAGGATTAGCCACATATTGTCAACTTTCTATATGGTTGCAAATCCAGATTTGCTGCTGCTAAAGTCTGAAACAGCCTTGGCTATTTACTATTTGAGGAGTTTCACAAGTCCCAGCACTGACATTTTATGGCTGCCCTAAGGAAAAATACACTTAAGATCAGAATGTCCCTATGTTGTTTCAGCACAGCCTCCCAACAGCTATGGTCCCATCTGCTATGGTACATAAGACATATCCTATGCAGAAGTACCATTAAGAGCCTACATTTATTAAATGCTATTATACGCAAGATTCCAATCATGTCATCTTTTACATTTTATGCGGTTTACATTTTTTAGCCCATTAAGAATAACTCTGGGATATTGCAGTATGCTCTTGACTTCAGTACTGCAAAAGTCCCAAAATACAGGCTTTCCTTAGCTCCTCAACAATATTTTTTCAAAAACATGGCTTTCCCCCTCCACTCAACTTATACGTTTTATCCTAAGTGTTCTTTTAATTTTTATTTTTTGCAGAAAGATCCAATCATATTTGTGAACGAGAACCAAGTTGTGAAGTACAACATTAACATTTTAATCATAAATATATGTGTGAAAAGCATCTCCCTGAATTAACTGGAACTTAGTGAAGGCAAATTGACAAATGAATATCATGTCTGCGGGACAGACTAAGGGCAGAGGAGCTTTCATCTAAAGTTTGTTTGAAATGAATTATCAGCTCCACGCAGCTACTTTGGAAACCAGGGAAGTGTTCTGAGATTATCAGTGCTCCTCCTTTCCTCCCCATATAATCTCACTACACCTGCTGCTATTACCTCTGTGAGGAAAGACACAGAGAGCATTAGTTTAAAAGAGCTGGTGTAATGCTGTGGTTAGTGTGCCAAACTGGATCATGAAGCTCACTTGGGCCAGTCACCATCGCTTAGCCTACCTCACAGGGTTGCTGTAAAGGTAAACTGAAAGAACTAGGTACACTACCCTGAGGTCACTGGAGGGAGGAAAGAAATGTAATAAATAAAATGAAAAAAGACAAATAGGCAATGCTCATCCATGGAGCCATTTTTAAAAGTTAGCAAATAATGTTGTTTCTTTAACAAACAAACAAACAAACAAACAAACAAACAAACAGAAGTATTTCTTCTTCATAGAGGAAAAAAAGCACACCAGCTATATTAAAACAAGGACCTCACAAATATTGCACACACTGACATATAATAAGGGTGCCTGTTACAGAGTCAGACTACTGACCCATCGAAACTTGCACTACTGCAGTGACTCTCACATTCCTAGCACCCAAACCCCAAATCCTTTAACCATAAGTTTATACATCTTCTATGTGTAAAATCGCACTCTGCTGTAGTTGGTGGATTTACACACAAGAGAAACACAGGGTTCCCAAATCTATCTGTCTCTTAGTGGCAATGTGGGCACCTCTGCAGAGGAGAATTCATGAACAACTGGTTGTGGTTAAAAGAACGTAACGCAAGAATAATGTGCAAAAAATGTCACCCAGACTGAGGACCAGATAAAGGGTACTTCAGCACTATCCAATGCCCACTATCAGCAGTATGGTGGCTGACAAAATAATACATAAAAATGCTTCTCAGACTTTGTTTTGTTTGAAAGGCTAGAACAGATGATGCTATGCAAATACTGTTGTTAACATCGCATATCATCATCAGGAGACTGATGCTAGAGGTGGCGGTAACATAATAGTTAGGGTGATTCCAAATTATCTGACCTTCTATTCATTATGGATGTTAAAATAGAGCTAGAGGCCAGGATTTTTACTGTCTCTCTGCCATTGCAATAATGCCTTAACTGGACCTAAAGCAAGTTGACATTATATCCTGTTACACAGCTGCACCATAGAGTTTAAATTCATATCTGAACAAACTCTCATATGTGGATACATAACATGGGGGCATAGCGAAAGCTAAGCCAAACAGAATTTAAGAAAAGATATACAGTACTGAAAGACTCAATCTTTGGCTACTGAGACAACAGGTTTGCCATGTTTCATTTCTGTATAACAATTTTTGGTGCTGTATTCATCTGCTTATGAAAAGATGAGTGTGAAATTTACCTTCTGTCATCTTCAGAATACTGTGTTCTCTCATGAAGGCAATGAAGAAAACCACCAGCATATGCTTAGGATGGATTTGCAGCACGGAGACTGCCAAACATAACAGAACTAAGACAGCAGTATCACCAAGCAAGTTCATGGACTAAGGAAGAGCTCCTTTGGGAACTCTTAAGACAGAACCAGCCACCTTAAAAGGGCCCTGGCTGGGTCATAGATCTGAGGCATACATCTGAAAAACACCCAAAGTATAGCATTTCTGAATTTATCCTCACTCACATGGATTACTACCTTCCAGTGTGCGGGAATGTGAATGTATCTGTCCATACCTGTGGCCCGAAAGAATGGACTCCTGCTTGAAAAGCTCGTAATTACACAACTAATTCATTAAGTTGATAGTTGCTCGCTAAGGTGGCACCACACTCTCCTTCTTTTCTTGCGACTACAGTCCAACTCAGCTATCTTTCAAATATGCTGATACGCATAGGCTGTTTCTCTTCACAGGGGATAAAGGACAGAGCTTCCTCTTTGACACATAGAAATATCTAAGTGGCTGTCCGCTGCCACTACACACCACCTGAACATCTAAGAAGGCCAAAGGACTCCAAACTTCGCTGCTAAGGGACAATGGCTGCAATCCTAACCCCATTTACCTGGGAGAAACACACACACACACACCCCAATAGTTATAGGACTTATCTCTGAGTACAAATGGTTAGGATTGTGCTGCAAGCTGGGAACCAGAAAGTTATCCAATTCTAACCTTACCTCTGCCCAAAACTCGCCATCAGGCAAACCACCCTCGTTTCAGAGTTTCAGCAATATTGATTTACCCGGCAGGAATTGCAATTTGAGCGTTTCTGCGGGGCATTCGGGATGTTCTAAAACTGCTGTGCAAATGCCAGGGATTTGTCAGAGTTCCGGAGAAGGCGGTTTGGTGGCAATTTCAGTTTCATACACCTGTCCAATGCGAGCAGCTCTCTCTTGTGAGCCTGTTGCGGAGCGAGTCTCGCTCTCCCCTCTTGCATCGGGCTCCCTTAGACCCCTTACAACGGGGCCGGGGGGGGGGGTCAAGCGGAGGAGAGATCGAGGCCGGGGACCCCCCCCCCGCGGGCGAGAGGAAGCCGCGAGCGCGCGCCCCGCAGCAGCAGCAGCAGCAGCAGCAGCAGTCCGGTCTGGCGCGCGCCCAGCCGCGCACGCAGGTGCTCCGGCGAAAAGTGATCTCCGCAGAGTCGCCGCCAGCGGGTCTCCTCCGAGCTCCCCGCACCCCGCACACTGCCGGCTCGTGTTCGGCAAAAACCAAAGCCGGCTCTTCGCGCGACAATGTGCTCCCCCACAAGTCGTACCTTGTTCCCTCACAGCGCACAGCCCAGCCCTCCGCGTCCGCCTGCCTCATGCTGCTCTTAATGGTATTTGGGGGGGGGTGAGGTGCAGGGAGTTGTCAATGTCTCCGTCACGCATCCTAACCGCCACCCGTCGCCGTGTACCGGGCACACCGAGACCAGCCTAGTTCCCCGCTCCCCTCACGGAATGCTCCGAGAGCGGCGGAGCCCGCTCCCTGGGGCGAACTTCGCCGAGTTCCCTGCCTGGCAAGCCCTTACCTGGGTCAGGAAGCAAGAGGCGCGTCCCGCCCCGCGTCCCGGGCTCCGGCGAGCTGAGTGGCCGCGCGGCTCCTTCTGTGCCATCGGCTCCCCAGGCGCGCGGCGGCGGCGGCCGGACTCGCGCAAGAAGCGAAGCGGCTGCTTGTGTGTGGCGCGCGCGACTGGCCAGGTAGGCGAAAGCGAGCCGGACGCCTCGGCAGCGAGAGCCCCAGTGCCAGGCAGGCAGGCAGGCAGGGCGGGCGGGCGGGCGAGCTCATCCCGAGGGGCGGGACCAGGCAGGCGGCGCGTCGAGGCGGCGGGGGAGGAGACGGAGGAGGCGCTCGGGGGCCGGCGAGCGCCCGCTGCTGCCCGCCTCGTCCGGCTCCAGGCGCCGGCTGCTCCTCGCGGTCTTGGGCGCCGCTTCCGGAAGAGGCCGCGGGAGGGGCCTGGGGAGATCTCGAGCGGCGCCTCCCGCCGGGACGGGCTGAGGTGAAGCCTCTCCTCCTTCGGCATAAACCCCAAGGCTGGGTCCCGGCTCCAGGCCTTGTTGGCTGTAGAGAAGCATCGTTCCGCCCGCTTCATGGCAAACCCATGTGCGCAGCACGGCTCCTTCTCTCCCCCTCACAACCCAGCCATAGGCCTCCGCCGCCAGGTCCACAGGTGTGGGACAAGAATCCCCGAAGAAGCCTTGGCAGGAGCTGAGAAGCAGCTGAAGGCTCCCTTAGCTGGCGCTGCATCAGCTCTTCCGTGGCAGCTGTGCCATCTCAGCTCACCTAGGTGCCCCATGCCATGCTCTCCTCAGGGCCCTTTGACTGCTTCAGTCACTTGTATCCTTGTCCTCCTGGCTTGTCAGATCTAGCAAAGAGGAGAGAAGAGCTGCATCAAGGAGCTCAAGAAGGACACTGACAAACTGGAACGTGTCCAGAGGAGGGCAACCAAAATGGTCAAAGGCCTGGAAACGATGCCTTATGAGGAACGGCTAAGGGAGCTGGGCATGTTTAGCCTGGAGAAGAGGAGGTTAAGGGGTGATATGATAGCCATGTTCAAATATATAAAAGGATGTCACATAGAGGAGGGAGAAAGGTTGTTTTCTGCTGCTCCAGAGAAGCGGACACGGAGCAATGGATCCAAACTACAAGAAAGAAGATTCCACCTAAACATTAGGAAGAACTTCCTGACAGTAAGAGCTGTTCGACAGTGGAATTTGCTGCCAAGGAGTGTGGTGGAGTCTCCTTCTTTGGAGGTCTTTAAGCAGAGGCTTGACAACCATATGTCAGGAGTGCTCTGATGGTGTTTCCTGCTTGGCAGGGGGTTGGACTCGATGGCCCTTGTGGTCTCTTCCAACTCTATGATTCTATGATTCTATGACTATTAGTACTTCCTGAACAGATCGAATGTTCCCCAGCCACATGAAAGAGGTGGTGGTGACACCATTTCCCTTAAAATAAGCCCTCTTGGGATTGGGAGGATCTTTAAAATTCTAGGCTGGTTCCCACAAGCCTCCTTTCTGGGCAAGGTTCTGGAGGAGCCAATCAGATCCAAATGCTCTTGGCTGGAACTGATCTTCTGGATCAGTTACAGGTAGGATTCAGACCTGCCTACAAGCGGTGGTACTGGGGGGCCTGTTGGTCAGCCTCATGGAGCCTTGAGTCTGGAGTTCTGCAGAGTTCATGAAACTGGGGGGGCACCCACAGTTTTGAAGTGTGTTGTCATTAGTATGCTGAGAACATACAACTCTCTCCTTTCCATTGCAAGTAGGTTTGGCATAGGATGTGCTGAGCCATGAGCTGTAGACAACAAACCTTAAGGGGAGAGCTTAACCATGAGCCTGAATTCAGATGACACACTAAGCCAATCCTTGGCTGAGCTCAGCACAGCGCAGGGGTGAAAATGACATGGTGGTGGAGGAAAGCAAAGGAGTTACAAGCTAATCTCCTGCAGGGGTCAGCAAACTTTTTCAGCAGGGGGCCGGTCCACTGTCCCTCAGACCTTGTGTGGTGCTGGACTATATTTGAGGGGGGGGGAGGGAAGGAACAAATTCTATGCCTCACAAATAACCCAGAGATACATTTTAAATAAAAGGACACATTCTACTCATGTAAAAACATGCTAGTTCCTGGACCCTCCACGGGCTGGATTGAGAAGGCGATTGGGCTGGATCCGGCCCCCGGGCCTTAGTTTACCTACCCATGTTCTGGAGCCTATATATTTGCATGGTCCCATAAGCCATAGTTTGATTTACCATTTCTGTTGAATAGCATTCCTTGTCAGTTAAGCCATCATGTGAAAGCCACTTACTAGCATCTGTTTAGGCTCAGATCCAATTTTTGGAAGATATGCTTTCTGCCATCAGCAATATCAGCAGCTCTTATTCCTACTGAATCCAGGTGGCCAACAATTAAGGCAAGAGTGGGTTGCACTCAGTTAAAGTATATTTTAGAAGTTGCTTCTTTTGCTCCTATTGAGACTCAATACATTGTTATTATTTTCTATCCATAGCAACTGTTGTAAAGTTTCAGACCTAAACATGCTTATCTGGAAAAGATTTCAGCTGAAAACAGTATGTTCTGCTTTTTATAACAAATGTGTTTAGGATTGAGGTGCAAATGAGGAAAGTATGATGAATAAAACCTGGCAAGCAGTTAAGGGTGGCAGCATCAACAAATATCCAGAGACAGTTGTTATTTTTCCAAATCTGGGTTTGCTTCAATTATACAGCATTTTAAAATGGCATGTTCCTGAACTATATTTGTTCCGTTTCCTGACAATTTAGTTTTAGGTACAACTGAGGAAAGTGTCAAGTTCACGATTTCTCTTCATCTGTTGTGTTGAAACTGAATGGAATTTATGTCTGCCAAGTGTGTTTTCATGATTGAACTCCTTGATGTGAATCTTGAGTTGTCTTGAAAACAAGGGCAAACTTTGTGGTTTTAGAGAAGAGATTTGGGCCTACAACCTTATAACAAAAAATATGTAATATTTTACCCAAATTCAGGTTATTGAAAACATGCCACACATACATTTTTGTGCAAAATTTTAAAAATTCAAGCTTAATAGAAACAAAACAAGTGGGAAAATTCTCCTCTTGGTGCTGAATAAAAAATTTGCTGATTACAACTAGAGTAAAAGTATTATAACTGAGAAGAAAAGATCTCTGTCTTGTTTACCCTATCAGTTTGAAAAAGCAGTATCAGTAAGTGTAGACCCATTTTGTATGCATATCCACATAGACCTTTTAAGATCACTTAGATTAGGGATGGGGACCCTCATCTAACCAGGAGCCCAGATATTTATCTCCTCTATGCCAGATTGGGCCCAGATTTGGTCCAGATTTGATAGATGAGGCCTCATACCTGTCAATCACCCGGCATCACATTGATGTCAGGTGATGATCATTGGGACATTGGGCACTATGTAGGGCTTGCAAAGAGCCATGTGTGTCACTTTGAAGCTGCTTAATAAAGCTGCTTAATAAAGCTTTAAAATATTAAGTGAAGTAGGAATACTTCTAAACAAATAAAGATTCTGACTAGATTCAATCTGCATCATATCACGTATTCTTCATGGTGTTAACATTAATAATGAATGAACATCAACTTTTAAACAATATGAAGGATTTTTATAAAACAGTACCCTTTGGAATTTCTTCTTTGGGTTCCAAATTACCTGATATTGTTCCAACACTGCACATTTCTGATTTTTATTTCTGGTTTTCATCTAACCTGCTGCTCTTATACTGTTTGCCACCTGCATTTCTTTCAGCTTGCATTCCTCTGTCCTCAAGGCATTACTGATGTATTCTAATAGATGTGCACATTGAGTAAATCACAGTGTAAAATGGAAGCCTCATGCCCTCACGTCAAGATTTCATTTTGCACTGCTTTATACAATGCACATATGTGCTGCTACATACCTTTTTAGTTTTGTGAAATCAGATCAAATGTAGAAGCTTTCATGAGTTCTACTGTCAGCACACATTGGGTTCATCATGGCTCTCTCTCCTTTCATGCCCCACCCAAATTCCACTCACACATTTACTCATCAATTACACAAGACGTCAGCTGAAAACTCTGGAAAACAGGTTTTTATTAAACAGCCACTGCCACCACCCCATTCCACATGGAAAACTAATTCTGAAATTGATAGGAATTTTAACAGCAGGTTAAAATGTGGCATCAAGGTGGTCCACTGTTATTTTTTTTAAAAATAAAACATTCTTCTAGGAAAAGCCTGAAACAGCTCTTTAGGTACTTACCATAACACGTAGTGACACATAACAGACACATAAACAAATCCCTGTATCACAATTAATTATATAAATAAAAGATTAATCAGTAATTATCCTGATACTTACTTTCAATTCAGTAATCATTTGAGGTAGTTGAAGGGAAACAGATGTGCGGAGTTGCTGGACTGAATCAAGTGAACAAGAAATGAATTATTGTTGTAGTTGTTATAGCAGAGGAATGTAGTGTTGTTCCTATATTTGCAGCATAAGTAAAATGATTTATAAGTAGTCAACAAATTACATTGCAGACAAAGGTCATGAGAGATAGATCAGTGCAATAATGCAAAAGTCTAAAAAGTTTACCCCTGTATGATAACAGGAGTACTAGGATACATAAGGAGATGTTAGCAGTGTTCTTTCCAGCGCAGTGCAATAGCTTCTTTATCTTTTAGAAGTGTGGTACCATCTGCTGAGCGTAGGGGTCATATGCCATGATTTGACCCATAGATGGTCCACAAAAACAAGTTAGAGATGAGCTTGCAGTATCTCCAAATCTGGGAGAGTTGTGTACAGCTGTTAACCAGATGAAAAACAACAAAGCCAGTGGACCTGATGGAATACCTGCCGAAATCTTCAAAGTGGGTGGAACTGAAGTTACACAACAACTTCACAAGCTCATTGAAAAAATCTGGGAAAGAGAAGTGATCCCAGCAGACTTTAGGGATGCCAAAATTATCAATCTCTTTAAAAAAAGGTGACAGAACTGATTGCAGAAACTATCAAGGCATCTCTCTATTAGCTGTGGCCGGCAAAATTCTTGCAAGGATCTTCACAAACCATCTCTTAACAATATCAGAGGTGACCCTTCCTGAATACCAAAATGGTTTTCAGCCTTCTAGGGGGACAGTGGACATGATTTTCACTGCTCGACAGCTTCAGGAAAAATGCAGAAAGCAAAACCAACCCCTGTATATGGCGTTTATCGACCTGACTAAGGCTTTCGACACTGTAAATAGTAATGCCCTGTGGACTGTCCTTCTGAAAACTGGCTGCCCAGATAAATTTGTAAACATCATTCGGCTCCTCCATGATAATATGACAGCAACCATCGCAGATAACAGTGGCTCTCAAAGTGAACCATTCACAGTGGGATCAGGTGTTAAACAGGGTTGTGTTATTGCCCCAACTCTATTCATTATTTTCATTGTCTTGATCCTATACTTTGTTGAAGGAAAACTCCCCACTGGGGTAGAAATCATATATCAAACAGATGGAAAGATCTTCAATCTGAGCAGGCTGAAAGCAAAGAGTAAATTTACCATAACTTCCGTCATAGAGCCTCAGTATGCTGATGACAATGTAGTGTGTGCATGCTCAGAGGATGACCTCCAAACTAAATATCTTCGCAGAGGCTTATAAAAAACTTGGCCTGTCGCTCAACATCCAAAAAACCAAAGTGCTGCACCAACAAGTACAAAATAACCCCTCTGCAGCACCACAAATCCAACTCAATGGTGTAACGTTGGAAAATGTCGATCACTTCTCCTACCTAGGCAGTTATCTTTCAACAAGGGCCAACATTGATGCCGAAATCAAGCATTTCTTGAGCTCTGCAAGTGTGGCTTTCTCCCGATTGAAGTGCAGAGTGTTTGAGGACCAGGACATTTGCAGGGAAACCAAAATGCTTGTTTACAAAGCTATTGTACTACCAACCTTACTGTATGCTTGTGAAACATGGACCACTTACAAACGCCATCTACAACTTCTCAAAAGATTCCATCAACGGTATTTCCGAAAAATCTTACACATCACTTGGGAAGACAGGCGAATTAATATCAGTGTACTGGATGAAGCAAAGATCACCAGTGTTGAAGCAATGATTCTTCAACATCAACTTCGTTGGACTGGTCATGTTGTGCAGATGCCTGATTATCGTCTTCCAAAGCAGCTACTTTATTCCAAACTTAAAAATGGAAAGCGTAATGCTGGTGGTCAACAAAAGAGGTTTAAAGACTGTCTCAAGCCAAATCTTTAAAAATATAGTATAAACACTGACAACTGGGAAACAGTGACCTGTGAGTGCTCCAGTTGGAGAACAGCCTTTAGCAAAGGTGTCATAGACTTTGAAGACATTTAAACTCAGGACGCAAGGGAGAAACATGCTAAGAGGAAGCCACGCTTGGCAAATCCACACCGTGATCAACTCCTGCCCGGGAACCAATGTCCCCACTGTGGAAAGATGTGTGGGTCCATAACTGGCCTCCACAGTCACTTACGGACTCATTGTTAAAACCGTGTTTATGGAAGACAATCTTACTCGACTACGAGTGATCACAGAAGATGAAGATGAAGAAGAAGAAGAAGAAGAAGAAGAAGAAGACTAGGATACATAATAAGGAAAAGCTTTAATTCAGCTTAAATCTCTATTTTTTTGCAGCAGTTCGCAGCAATTTTATCTAAGGAATGCATGCAGGCATTAGTATTACTCAAGAGAAAACAAACAATTCCTGCAAGTTTAACAATACTCCCACTGCTTTATATTAGTAAACAAAAAACTGGAATATGAGAAAATGTCAAATGCAAATAGGATTGCCCTTGGATTTGTTTTATTCCTTCTCGTTTAAATTTTAAAAAGATGAGAGAAAGTTATACAGCTAATACGGCACCATTTCATTTTGCAATAATAATAATAATTGCAAAGGCAAAAATTACTAGCCTCATAATACTTTGCATAATTAACTCAATCAATGCCAACATTGATTGTTTTAGTAGAACTTCATCCTATGTGTTGTGGGGAACCTCCTTTTATAAGTAGAAAGGGATTGTGATTTGCTTGTCATCTCAAAATTGTTTGAACCATTTCTAACCTAATTCAGACCTAATACAAGTGCACATTCTCTGACAGGTTCAAATAGCTCAGGTTAATTTTTCAGATTTGTCATATCCCAGCTTATCTGAGTTTCTGTAGCTGTGCTCAGGCATTAAAAGAAAGCGTGAAGACAGGTAGACGGGTGTGCATGTTGGCTGCACACCCTATCCTTCATTGGAAAGAAAGGTATGAAGTGGTCTTGTAAGTCCACTCAGTTGAATGTCCTTGGCAGTTGCAAATCCTTGCATTATCGAGGTTCTTGATTGTTTGAAGGCTTGTAAATTCATTCAGCTGAATGTGCTAACAAGCACCCCTTAGGTTTTCCTCCTCAGTGCAACAAGGTCCAAAGTCGAGCAGTGTTGGAGATGGGGGCATAGTATGTGCCTGAGTGTCCCATGTCTTCATGTACTCACATGCTCTTTGAACATCTGAACAGGGCTAGTATCTGATTTGTTTGTTTTTTTAGTATTTGACACAAGCTGTTCAAGCTTCCACAGTTAGCTGAGAAGTATCTCTTTATCCTAAGTCACGTGCGTTTGAACTACATTTACAAAACCATATTGGATTCAAGAGATAATTTCTCAGCAAGCATTCTACTTCTTGAAGTTAGAATTTGTTTCCAATACCTCTTAGCTTTTTTACATTTTCACCAGCATTCATCACATCCCCCTCCCACTTAAATGGATTTGCTGTAATTTTAACAGTGCCTGGAGTCATATTAACAGTTTTATTTTAAAGACATAGCAGCTGTATACATGTTTCTCTGTTTCCACATACATTGCCACATTTCTGTTTATGTATCTGTGTGAAAATCTCTCTTCCATTTTGTGATGTATCCTTAATGTTCAATAAAATATAATAGATCTGTGACTACATTGATTTTTAACTATGATTTGTTCTAACTGGACCAGTGGTCTGAGGCTGCCACTTCTTTGTTCAGTCCAGTGCTGCAGAAATGGCATCTTTGGGAAGTGCTGTAAAAGAACAATCTGAGGCTGTCCATCTCTTCCTCAACTTCTGTATAGCAGAACACCACTTTGCATCCAGTGTCTACATTAACAAAATTCCTGCTTATTAAAACATGGGAGAGATCTGCCCAGCCTTATTGCAGCAGGGATTTTAAAAAGGAAATGTATTATTTTTCTGAGCTATGTCTCTCCCATACAGTGGTACCTCGGGTTAAGTACTTAATTCGTTCCGGAGGTCCGTACTTAACCTGAAACTGTTCTTAACCTGAAGCACCACTTTAGCTAAGGGGCCTCCTGCTGCTGCTGCGCCGCCGGAGCACAATTTCTGTTCTCATCCTGAAGCAAAGTTTCTTAACCTGAAGCACTATTTCTAGGTTAGCGGAGTCTGTAACCTGAAGGGTATGTAACCTGAAGCGTATGTAACCCGAGATACCACTGTATAATCAAAATTACTAGTAGACTCATACTCCCTGACATCACCTTTTGTCTTCTGTTTTAGAATGAAACTAGAGGAGTGAATCTACTGATAGGAGCATTTTTGCAAACTATCTAGCTGTCCCTTCCTGAAGTACTTCAACTCTGTCCTTTATCCAGTTTAATAGCTTTTAGCTAAGATTTTTTAAATTTAAATATGTTCAGATACTGGTAGAAGTGGTGTATCCCCCCCCCACTTCCCCCTCAGGAGTTAAGCAGAGAAGGAAATGTGATTTTTTTCTCCATGCTTGCTATGGTTCTAATAATTATCTCCTCTCTCCCCCAAACACAGCAATGCTGTGTGGATTTTTAAAGATCTTCACATTAAATGCATAGATTCATTTAACTCCACATCTTATTTTGCCTGAACATCAGGATGAGATTTTTGTCAGTGGAACAGATTCCCATGAGAGGCAGTGGACTCTCCCTCTTGGAGGTTTTGAAGCAGAGGTTGGATGGCTGTCTGTCTTATATGATCTACTGTAGTTGAGATTTCTGCATTGCACGGGGTTGGACTAGATGTCCCTCAGGATCCCTTCCAACTCCACACTTCGATGATTCAACAACCACTGAACCACAATACCATTTTTTAAAAAATCTACAGTAGAAGAAAAAGGTTGAACAACCAAAAGACTGACTAGGGAAAGCTTTTCTTCATTACCTTTTATTATGTTTTTATAAATTAATCTGCTCTTCAACCAGAACGTTCCCAGGGCATTTGAGAAGATTTGTTTTTGTTTCAAGATACATCCATACAAAATAAGCAAGTAATCTGACTTTCCAGACGGAGTTAAATAACCTAATGAAATGCAGAAGAAGCAAATAAAATTAGTAGGTAAGTGACCACATTAGGGGAATTAGGTTACTCAGAGAACCAGAAAAGAATGAGGTAGGAAAGAAAGAAAGCTCAAAGCCCAATTTAATTGTGTGTGTCTTTAAGTAAGATATTAACAAAGCTAACTGCAGAGAATAATAAAAAAGAAGTTACCCTGTTAACTGAGATATGCCCACCACCTGAATATCTTCACAGTGGTTATGCAGAACAGTAGGGTGGTTCTAAGGACGCGGGTGGCGCTGTGGGTAAAACCTCAGCGCCTAGGACTTGCCGATCGCATGGTCGGCGGTTCGAATCCCCGCGGTGGGGTGCGCTCCTGTTGCTCGGTCCCAGCGCCTGCCGACCTAGCAGCTCGAAATCACCCCCGGGTGCAAGTAGATAAATAGGGACTGCTTTATAGTGGGAAGGTAAACGGCGTTCCGTGTGCTGCGCTGGCTCGCCAGATGCAGCTTGTCACACTGGCCACGTGACCCGGAAGTGTCTGCGGACAGCGCTGGCTCCCGGCCTCTAGAGTGAGATGAACGCACAACCCTAGAGTCTGTGAAGACTTTACCTTTACCTAGGGTGGTTCTAAAACCTTCATATTCAAAGACGTTTTAAAAGGTATTTTGCATAGAATGTGTCTCTGGTGTCTCTGGTGCTTTGACTCATGGAATTGGCTGATTGGGTCAAATCAATATGTGAAATTCAACCTCTATCATTTCTCTTTATTAGTATTCTCTTTTCTCTGCTCTATTCCTTAAGCTTCCTCCTTCATTGCTTTTTCATTGAGTTCCTATTTCTCATGTTGGGGCCAAATTCCTTGCTCTGAATTCCTTGTTCCGTAGCTTTCCTTCTTCCTGGTCCACAGCCTGCCTTGCAGAGCTGCTGTCTATTGCTTCCTTGGGAAGTTTTAATCCCAGCTAAACTGACAACATCCCCTTCCACAACATCAAGGATAGCTAACTTGTGGTCTTCCAGATGTTGGTGGACTAATGCTTCCATCATCCCTCACCATTGCTGGCTGGAGCTGTTGGGAGTTCACCAACATCTGGAGGACCACAGATTAGCCACATTGGGCATCAGAGAAGCTCAGCTGCCTGATGGCTTTGTACCCTGAATACTTTAATTTCCTGTGAACTTTTCAGGTCAGCGGCGTCTCAAATTTCAGTGGTGCACTATGTGATGCCAAAATCCACCCCCTGCCTTCTCCTGGATGTCATAGTTGTGGCGGCTCAGAAGCTCTGTGCCCAGTGTGACTGCAGCAGTTGCCTTCCCTAGATCTGCCTTTGTTCAGGTCATCACAGCAGTTCAGCCAATGAGTGTCAGAGGCTTCACTGACCAAGTCATGATACAATGTTGATGTTGTTGTTCTAAATAGGTGTAGCTAGTTTGCATTTTTTCCAAAATGTTAATTAAAAAAAAATGAATTCAGTGAAAAGAAGAAAGGAAACTTACTGCACTTTTCTTTAAGCATGGAAAGTGTACCAGGTTACTGAGTCTACAAAGGCCTGAAAATGACATTCCACGTTGAGGTCTCACAAGGGTGCCAACTTGAATAAAATACTGAGGGATGTGTGTAAGTAAGCCCCGCCCTGCACAATCGATCAAATTATGTGGCGCATGCACACCATTTGAATGGCAATGGCCATCAACTTTTGGGGGAGCATGGTCCCCTCAAATATTTTTTTGGGGGGGCTGAAGGGACCTCAGCCCTTAGGAGTTGGCTCCTGTGAGATCTCATCTTTTGCAACAGAAGAAGTATAGTAATGCTGCTTCTATGTTGTGATAACATGGAGTTGTGTGTTCTTCCCTTCCCAAGCTCCATACGGTTGGTAATCACATAACATCACAACACATTACTGTAGGTGTATTTAGCAAGACAATTACTGAAGGGGCAAACCAAATACATATATAGGGGATACCTTACATCACACAAAAACAAAGTGGAATGCAAGAGAGGCAGGGCATCTGTGACTTAATGCTACTACTTTTCATATTGTAGAACAAAGTATTTAACAATGGTCAGGAATCTATTTTCTCCTCTGTAAGAAGTTGTTGTTGTTGTATAGCTGGTTCTTAATTTTGACTTTTTGCAGGCCATTTTCCCTCATACAAGGGATACAGGTGGCGCTGTGGTCTAAACCACTGAGCCTCTTGGGCTTGCTGATCAGAAGGTAGGTAGTTCGAATCCCTGTGACGGAGTGAGCTCCCGTTGCTCAGTCCCTGCTCCTGCCAACCTAGCAGTTCAAAAGCATGCCAGTGCAAGTAGATAAATAGGTACAGCTCCGGCGGGAAGATAAACAGCGTTTCCATGTGCTGCTCTGGTTTCGCCAGAAGCGGCTTAGTCATGCTGGCCACATGACCCATAAAAACTGCCTGTGGACGAACACCTGCTCCTTTGGCCAGTAAAGCGGGATAAGTGCCACAACCCCAGTTAACTGGAGAGCTCGAGGTTTTTCAACATGGCGCCGAGGTAAGACGCGCTTACCGGTGCTCTTTGGATTTCTTTTAATCTTATTTTAATCTTCTTTTAATCCTTTATATTTTATCTTAACAGACCCAGTCAGTCTTTGAAGCATTTTATAATTGCTGCAGCTACATGCTATGGCAACTTTCTGAGAGATTTGGCCCTGCTCCAGATTGCTGCAGACTGCTCCTTGTTTCTCTCTTATCAGCGGGCCGGCCTCGGCTGCTAAAAGAGAAGAGAACGCCATTATCCTAATTGGAGAGAGGGCTTAAGAGGAAGACGCTGTGTGGTGTTTAAATCCTGGATAAGTCATCGTTTGTGCCCAGGCTGCTGTCATAGAGGGTCGAGAGAGGCTTTTTTTATGTATGCTACAACAGCAGCAAGAATACTCATCGCAAAGTATTGGAAGACGCAAGATCTACCCACTCTGGAAGAATGGCAGATGAAGCTGATTGACTGTATGGGTCTGGCAGAATTGACGAGCAGAATCCGTGACCAGGGAGAAGAGTCGGCTGAAGAAGACTGGAAAAAATTTAAGGACTATTTACAGAAATACTGTAAAACTAAGGAAAGTTAGATGGTGTTGGATTGAAACTGAGGGGTTTCTAGCTGCAATGATATATAAGAACATAGATGGGGGAAAAAAGGGTTTGAAAAATAAGGTAATGTTACAAGCTGTAATGCTTTAAATGAAGGATTTGCTGAACAAATAATCTTAATTGGGATACAAGGAGGAGAAGTATGAGGAGGTCTGAGAAATTTGTTATTTAAAAGTATGATTTATGAATTTTATGTTTTTGTTAATGTTTTTGTTTGTTCTGTTTTTGTTTGTTTGTTTAAAAAATTTGGAAAATCTAATAAATATTCTTTAAAAAAAAAAAGAGGCCAGTGGAGCCAGGACATTTGGCACCCTACCCCCTAGACATCTTGAGGCTGTCACATTTCAATACTTCCCCTTGTGAAAAGCTTCTGCAAACTGGGTCCGAGGTGTCCACGAAAGACTGATGTTGTAAGTGGATTTTACCGCAGTGGAGAGGAAAACTTCACTATTATTATCCATCCAAGGAGCTTTCACCCACGGTGCCATCTTCTGGTGGTCTTAACTATCTTATTTGTGTGTCAAATGTTATGTTATTTTAAGAATCGTATAATCCTTGGCCTGAGGAAAGTATGGGTCAGAACAAACGCTTGAGAGACTTTGACGAGCCCCTATCATCCCCTAAACCAAAACTATCAAGGTTGGTGCCACACCGGAATAGAAGAGGGAGTGACAATGCTGAGCATTGCTTTGCGGTGGAAACCCAAAATCGCTTCCTACCTCTAATTGATTTAGAAGCCACTCCAACTCTGACGACTCAAATTTTTTCAAAAGTAAAGCCAGTTAACTGGACTTACCGGTAACTGTCAGGGGTCCTTTCCCTTTCCCTTCTCTAATACAATGTATTCCTGTATGCTATTTTCACTAACATATGCATTTATATCAACAATGCACACTAGTACATACATTTTTGTGCACATTACTTTGTTGCAGAACAGCATTGGAAAATTCAGATTGTTTCAGGTTAGGTATATCCATTATTTTACTGTGAACTTAATAAAATCTCTTCTCTACCAGTACTCAAACCATAAAGTGATGGCTTTTACAAATGCCTGCACACGTTTGACCCACAAAACTTTACACAGCCCAACCAATCAGATATGTACAGTGGTACCTTGGTTCTCAAACTTAATCCATTCCGGACGTCCGTTCCAAAACCAAAGCATTCCAAAACCAAGGTGCGCTTTCCCATAGAAAGGAATTTAAAACGGATTAATCTGTTCCAGACTTTTAAAACCAACCCCTAAAACAGCAATTTGACATGAATTTTACTATCTAACGAGACCATTGATCCCTAAAATGAAAGCAAGAATCAATGTACTGTACTATAAAATAAATAAGACAGTATTGTAGATGATAAAAATTAAAAGTAATTTTTTTTCTTACTTGCACTGATGATAGCCATTGTTTGGATGGGGGGCTTTTCTCCATTTCCACAGTTAGACAATCAATCCATCAGTAGCTGAACTGGGTTCCACACAGTCACAAAAACAAATTAACCGAAAAAGTCTCAAAAACTAAAATGCAAAATCAATAGCAAAAACAAAAGCTCTAAACTTAATCCAAACCGGAAGTCCGTTTGACTTCTGAAATGTTCAAAAACCAAGGCGCAGCTTCTGATTCGTGCAGGTGCCCCAGAAACAACAACTAACAACTGCATTGGACATTTGGCTTCTGAAAAACGTTCGGAAACCGGAACCCTTACTTCTGGGTTTTTGGTGTTTGGGAACCAAGGTGTTTGAGAACCAAGGTACCACTATATTTTCAGTCTGCCTGGTCCTTGATGATACCTTTAATGTTGCAGTTTTCAGGCAGGCAGCGAAACTGGAGGCCTATGGATGCTCTAGAAGGTGACATATGTGGCTGTGATCATTCTGATGGGTCATATGTTATGCAGGCCTTTTACACGTCTTAATACCAGCACCAAGTTAAGATAACAAGTTGTATTGCAGTTAATACGGTTTTCAGAAACTTAGTGGGTTGCAGTGAATCCACACTTGGACTGGAGTTACCTGCATTCAAAATCTTCACTTAAGCCATAAAACCTGGGCCAGTAATTCAGTTTAATTGGCCTCCCAGGCTTGTTGCAAAGATAACATGGGATAAAGCACTGTAGTTACTTGTGGGGAAATAAAGGATGTAATTTACTGAGGCACTTGCAAAGGTGAGAATGCCAGCTTAATGTAATATAATAATAGGGTAATAAGAGTCTATGATCATCCCACGTGCTGTAAGTATATCATTGGCAACACTGGGTCCCCTCAGCCCAAGGACTGAGGGATTTCAAAACCTTTGTAAGAGAATTCACAGGCAATTATATGGTCCCTTTTATCACTACCACTAGAAAGCCCATAGTAAATTATCTACAAATGATGTATTTTTATGAGCGCCAAAGAGCAGCAGTTGTGTAAATTCAAACAATAGCTGCTTCAAGCAGACTTGCTTCGTATTTTGTTATCTGCAATTATCTATAATTTTATATCCTTATTTTGCTTGTTGCAGAGAATAAAAAGCAAACCTCATATCAGTTTGCAACAGTGTAGAGCTTTGAGGAAAACGGTTGCTTCTTATATGCTGTTTACTTTGCGTGTTTCAAGCATGGATCCTTAACCTTCCATTCCACAGACTGACGCCACGTTCTGTCCCAATTGCAGTCTGCTATGTCTTCTCCATGGGCGTGGGACTAGATTGTGATGTTCTGCAAGTATTTACGTGTCTGGTGTTTATTTTATTTATTTCATAAAATTTATATACTGCTTGATTGTAAAAGGAAACCACAAAGTGTTTGATATGAGGGTTTAGCATAGTTTCCCCCACGGCATAGACCTTCCAAGTAGGATGTCAGTCTTTTGTTCCCAAATATCTACTATTGAGTTCCATGACATTGAGATCTAGATTTTCCTAGTTTATTTTATTTGGAATGCTTATAATGGAAGTTTGAGACTATAATTGGAGTAGATATGTTCACCTAATATCGAAGAAGGTAATGATATTTTACTTTGCCATGCTTTATCCATGGGTCTAAATTGCACTCTTTTCATTTTCAGATGACTTCATAAAAGGGTAGGACAGTTTCAAACAAAAAATAATCAAGTTAGTTTAGCCTGCAATCCTATACACTTGAGTAAGCTCCACTGAACTTAGTGTGTCTTAATTCTGGGTAGACATGCACAGATTGCACTGTGTTATGCGCAAAGAAAGGTGTGGTTATAAGGTGAACTTGGAATGTGCAGAAATTCTACTCTTTAGAAACTGCTAGTCATAACTTCTTACAAACACCTTCCCTTCCAATTTCTTAGAGAGGAGTATTCACTTCACAGTTCATTCCAAGCAAAATGTCATTAATATTTCTGAATGGGGCTTGAACTCTTTGTGTGCAGCCAAACAAACAAAACAGCTAGGGTGAAATACTTGGAAATGAGCTGACTGTATCCCATTGAGCTGAATTTAATCATGTCAGTTACACTGCACTTGGGGTCACTTGAACTGTAGATTACAGGTGGAAATTGAGTTTACTTTTAAAGTATATTTCAAGGAGACAACCCTTTATATATGTAGCTGCAGCTCCTTTTCACCATATCAAGATTCTTTTTTTTTTAATGAGGGCAAATCTATGCTGAAGCTCATTAAAAGTATTTCAGAATGTTACAAATAATAATAAACAAACTTTTTTTAAAAAATAATAATAATGAGGTGCAGACTTTGTGGCTAAGAAGGCAAAAGCTGTTGCTCCTGGGGACTATGCTCTTGTTTGCAAGGATGCTGAGTGAGACCAGCCCTGCCTCCCTTGCGGCTGAAATTATGAATGTTGCTACTGCTTGGGATTGCTCTGTTGCACTCAGGACTCGCCCACACTTCCTTTGGGAATCGGAACCAACATCAGTTGTTTTTTCTGCAGATTGACGTTTCTTCAATTGTAAAGAGCGGGTTTTCCTGGGGGACAACAGGACAAACAAAGCACTGCCTAGGAAGCACTGGGCAGCAGAAAAGTTCTTGGGCCCCTGCTTTCCAGGTACAGAACAAGGGGAAGTGTGGCAGAGCCGTCAGTGAGAAGGCCTCTCCCCAGAGGAGTTGTGTCAGCTGGTGCTAGTCTGGTGCTCAGCAGCCATTTCTCATACATTTTTCATGAATTAGTAAAGATTTGCACGATATTGCACCCATTATTTACAGAATTGTTCGTTTTTACTTTATTGATAAGCTACTGTGTTTTCTTTTTTCTTTTTAATTTATTTTTATTAAAGATTTTCTTGGTTTACAAAAGTACATGCCTTGTCTCTTTTTTTCAGGTTGTACAGTCTTATAAATCAGTTACATTTGTTGTGAGACATTAGTGTTGAGTACAGTATAAGGGACACAGGTGGCGCAGGGACATAGGTGGCGCTGTGGGTTAAACCACAGAGCCTAGGACTTGCTGATCAGAAGGTTGGCGGTTCGAATCCCCGTGACGGGGTGAGCTCCCGTTGTTCGGTCCCTGCTCCTGCCAACCTAGCAGTTCGAAAGCACGTCAAAGTGCAAGTAGATAAATAGGTACCGCTCCGGCAGGAAGGTAAACGACATTTCCGTTCGCTGCTCTGGTTCGCCAGAAGCGACTTAGTCATGCTGGCCACATGACCCGGAAGCTGTACGCCGGCTCCCTCGGCCAATAAAGCGAGATGAGCGCTGCAACCCCAGAGTCGGTCACGACTGGACCTAATGGTCAGGGGTCCCTTTAACTTTACCTTTGCAGTATAAGGTTGGGGAAGTAGAGGGGGGAGAGGAGGGGTGTTGTTGTGAGGCTTATATTCTTTAGTATAGTGTACATGTGGGATTTTGGATTGGCATCAACTGGGTAGGTTCTCTTTCTATTCGTTTATTACATTTCCTTGATAGTGAGAGGTATTGGGGGGCAGGATGTGGTTGGTTGTCTGTGGCTGGCTGCAGTGGGGTTTGTTTGCATTTGTGAGATGGGGAGAGCTTGTTGGGTCACTTAAGCCAGATTGATTCTTGATATGCTGTTGTGGATTCTTTTTGTTGTCTTGTTTGGTTGTGTATGTGATAAAGGGGAGCCATACTGGGGTGAAGGAGTCCTTTTCTATTTGTCCCCGTGTCAGTTTCAGTTTGTTGGTTAGCTTTTCAGTAAGGCCATTTCCCATACAAGTTGATACCGTTGGTCCATGTTTACTCTTGAGGGGTCTTTCCAGTGTCTGGCTATGAGGCTACTGGCTGCTGAGAGCAGGTGGGTTATAGGCTCTGTATAATGTGAGTGGTCATTACGATCTTGGAAGATGTTCAGTAGAGTCAGTTCTGGGGTGAGTTCTAATACCTGTTTAGTTATTTTGCATATCTCTTGTAGGACTGCTGTTCAGAAGGGTTGGATTTTAGGGCACCCCCACCACATGTGGAGGTATGTGCCTGTGGAGGTGCAGCCTCTCCAAAATCTTGGTGAGGTTCCTGGGCATATCAGTGCCAGTTTCTGTGGTGTTAAGTACCACCTGTAGGTGAGTTTCAGAGTG
Organism: Podarcis raffonei; assembly: GCF_027172205.1. Taxonomy (NCBI): domain Eukaryota; kingdom Metazoa; phylum Chordata; class Lepidosauria; order Squamata; family Lacertidae; genus Podarcis; species Podarcis raffonei. Next base: position 3,616,502 of record NC_070610.1, read on the forward strand.
AGTTCCCTTATTTTGACTGATACAGACTTAAAGGGAGGTTTAGACAATATTCTAGTCCATTGGGTGGGGTTAATTTCATAGCCTATTTCATGCTCCCATTGTTCTTTGATTGCGTCAAGGGGGTTGTAGAATTTTGGAGCAGTATTTTGTATATTGTGGACACCATTCCCTTGCCGTGTCCCTCTGTTGTCAGTACAAGGTTTTCGAAGGTGGTCAAGTGCCTAGTGGCTGCTGATTTTACTGCTGGATTGTTTAAGAAGGCATGTAGTTGATGGCATGTAGCTAAGGTATTTGGGTGTCCCCAGCTTGTTTTGTATTTCTTGTGTTGGTATGGGCGTGTTGTTTTTGTAGAAGTCTTTTAGACAGTGTAGGCCTTTGGCTTGCCAGGTTTTTATCTGGAGGTTTTGTGCTGTGTGTCGGAATAGTCAGATGGGGATAGTTTGCCTACTTTGCCCTGTATGAACCTGTTCAGTGTTGTGGGGATTTTCTTTCGTTTGTTTTGGAGAAATGGGTATGTTGTTGTGGGGATGTTTTCAATGATGTCTCTCTCTAAGTGGACCCATTGTTTTGTCACGTCTTCTAGGATATACGGGATTACGTGGCATACTTGGTTGCCGATGTAATATGATTCTATGTTGGGGATTCTCCACCCCCCTTCTGAGGAGGCGAGGTGCAGGTATTTGGGGCTTACTCTTGGCTTTTTGTGTGAGAAATTAAATGAGTGTAGTTTTTTCTGCCACTTCTGGAGTTGGGTTGGGGGAATCCAGATTGAGAGAGTTTGAAATAAATAGGTTAGTTTTGGGAGGGTGATCATTTTGATCATGGCTATTTTGTCTGAAAGCTACTGTGTTTTCTGATACAATTATGTGGGTGGAAATGTTCGCTAATTTTTAATGCTCCATTATTGCTGTGAGCTGCATTGAACTGAGCTTTGTCACTGGAAAAGCAACATGAAAATATTAAATCCAACTCAAGGGTGGAGTTCATATTTTTGATTTGATTAGTTTTTATGTACACCAATTAGAGAGATATTTCTTATGCATTGTAGAAATAGTCATACACACACATATACATATACATACATATATTTAAAATCAAGATTTGAGCCCTAGGTTTAAGGTCTTTCTTGCAGATGTAATTCAATTTCATGCAGTGTATTGGAAAAAAGACCTAACAGCTATGAATAATTGTCTGAACTGTGGTGTTCTTGGCCTCTTGTTCAATATTCATTTTCAAGGCGCACACCTCTGTTGTCTTCTGAGGCGGGCATATGCCAGCAACAACAAATGTATATCAGCAGCCTTCTTAATGCCACCTCCACTCCAAAGCAATAGTCTTCTACATTTTATGACACAGTATATGTGGGTGGGAACCCAGTTTTAAATGGGTGACAACCTAGCAGACATCCCAGGTGGAATTTTATATAATACAAGATGAATTGTCCTATATGTAAAGAGGCTTTAGAGAGATTTGACATTGAAAACCAACTCATCCTCCCACAGTAATGAATAGGGCATCTTCCAAAGCATTCATGTTGGTAATGACTCAGAAGTACATGCACTTGAGAAATAGTGTGTTTGTTTTCCCATTAAAATGACTGATTTTAATATCCTGAGTTGTTGAATAGGACTTATTGAAGTATAAAGTGATATTGGCAAAATATTTTTTTCTTTCTTTCTCAAAGCTTCTTGCATAAAATCCAGAATGCTGTGGCTCTCTGTGTTTGTGTATCCTGTTGAGTGGCAAGCCTTTGTTATCTCTTCTCTTTTTATCTTGAGGTCAAAACAATGATGTTATACATCACGGCGGCAGCCCTACCTTCATTTCCTGAACATCTTTGCTCAGGGCAGGTGTCAAAAAGAGAAAATTGTCTTGCAGCTGTCTATTATAGAATGAGTGCTCTGAAGAGTATTTATTTATACCATCTATGCTAAGAAATTGTGATGTGGAAGAGAAACAGCAGCTTTTCTTCTTCTTTACTCTGTCCTAAACTTGAGCTGCATGTTAGCAAACTGTCACCATGAATTTGTTCTCTGCTTCATTCCAAAGTCTGAGAAATAAGAGCAGCTATTAGTGGAAACTACCATATTTTTCCGTGTATAACATGCCCCCAGGTATAAGACGACGCCTTTTTTTTTTTTTTTTGGACCGCAACAAAAGTTTTGCCTATTATTTCAAGGGAAAATATATTGTCTTATACATGGAAAAATACGGTATGTGGATATATTTGGGCCAACAACTGATGTAACTAGATTGATGAGGGAGAAGGTGCTTTTCACAAATGGCTAGTTCAGTGGTCCCCCTCAATCTGGGTTTCTTTTTTAGGAGGGGCATGTTCACCTCTCTATCTCATAATGCAGTCCTTAGAACATGCAAACAAATAGTTACTATACTACTACAGTTAATAGATCTCCTCTTTTAATTGTTGTCTTGCCTTAATGCGATTGGTTTATTTTGTATTTTAATTATGGATGTTTATAGTTTAACGTTTGTGTTGTTGGTAGTTATCCTTGTAAACTGCTTAGAAGCATAGTTTGGCATTAAATGATATAGAAATGTAAAAATAAATATCATTGTTGCTGTCTCAACTGCCTCATCTACTTGCTCCTGGCTGTGGGGGATCAAATGTCAGTAGCACCACAGAATATGGGACAAGAGGTAAACATTTGCAAGTGGGGAACCCCACCCCACCATATATTTGGAACTGAGCTGGAGCCATATGCCTGAATCAACTACATCCCAGTTCGTGTTCCTGGTGCCAGAAGTAGTTTTACCAGCTTTTCTTTGTATTCTTCCTTCTGGGTTGCTGGTGCATTTCCAATCCCATATTAATGTTTATGGCTCTTTAAAGCTTTAAATATTTATTTGAAGGACTGTCTGCAACCATGGCAGCCTGTCCTCAAGATCAGAAGACTCTCCGGTCTCTTTTATGATCCTTTTGCTTCAGGGTTCAACAGTCAGAGAACAAGCAACAACATTTCTTCATACAGTACAGTCTCATCTTACACAGGGGTTCAGTTCCAGGGGTTCCACCTGGAGCCGCCCCACAGCTAGTGGGTGAGTGGGAGATAGAGAAAATTCTAGTACTCCTAGAACCCATGAGGCAAACAAGCCTTGTCCCCCAAGCAAGGTGGAGAGCTTAAAAGCTCTCTTTTTTGCACTGGAAGGCCGGGGGTGCTCATTTAATCTTTGTTGGAAGCTGCCCAGAGTAGCTGGGGAAACCCAGCCAGATGGGTGGGGTACAAATAATAAATTATTATTATTATTATTATTATTATTATTATTATTATTATTATTAGATATTGTGGAATCTCAGAGAACTGGCACTGAGGCTGAATCTTTGTTTTGCTATCACTGGTCTATTAATAATTGCCATGGCATTGCATTGTATGTTATTGCTTTATGTATGTCTTGAGACAGTATAAAGGTGGCGTACAGCCATTTTTAAATAAATAAAAATAAATCCAGAGATTTCTGGTTTACAGCTCAGTCTCCGTTACAGAGCATGCTAACCACATCTATTCAGATGTTAAGTCGTACTGAATTCAATGGGGCTTACTCCCAGGTAAGCAAGGTTAGGATTGCAGCTGTAGCCACTCTGTTTTGGAAGCAGATAAAATATGGAGAGAAAAGATTGCGGAAGAAGTGTAAAAATCTCCCCACTCTCAGCAACTTAAATTGTATTTTCAGTTCACGAATCTCTTTTTTTGAGAGGTTGGTGGGGAGGTGATCTGTGGGTGGGAAACAGATGCATGTGCAGTTGTTGTTTTTAATTGAATGTTTCTGATATTTCTGCTATGATGGGACTGAAAGAGGTATCAAAAGGGGAGATATTTGAGCTTTCACAAATAAAAATGGCCATGCTTTTTATAACCCTAGGGCACTCACTTTTTATAACCCTAGGGAAATGCACAACGTGCACATGCATGCACAAACACACACACATACTGCTTTATAGGTTTATAAATAACAGGGTGAGTGCTTTGAGAAATGTATTGTGGTTCCCTGCTTTTTAAAAATAATTTGAACAAAGATTAGAGACCACCTGAGAAATTATGGAAATGACTTCACCTGGGAGTGAGGCTCATTGAACTCAGTGAGACTTGCTTCTAAGTAGACATATACAAGTAGGATTGTTCTGTGAATTCCATCCACACCTCTTTCTTGGGTGACTGCATGCAAAACAGAGTATGGCCCATGCAACTAAAACGGATAAAACAAAAAAAGATACCCCCCCCCCAAAAAAAAATTACAGCCATGATTTAAGACATACAGGAGGCTAAAACCACAATAAAATAGGCTAAACAACTTAAAACACAAACTTACTGGGTAGGCTTGCCTAAAGAATTTCTTCAGCAGGCACTGAAAAGAATACAGCCAAGGTACCTGTCTGATATCAATAGGCGGGGAGTTCGACTTCTTCCAGAAGTGTTTGGCATCTCCTCTCCCACCAATTGCACAGCTTTGTGACTGGTAGTGCACCGCTGCTCCCCTTCTCTTCATCTACCCTGATGAAGAGTTCTAGGCAACTTGAAAGTTTACCCACTATTTTGTCACACTTTGGTGGGCCTAATACAGGTATTGCCTTAATATGGAGCTCAGAGTCGATACAGCTACCTTGCTTTTTGCGTGGCTTTGAAAATACAGAATTTAGATGCACAACAGTGGGATCCTAAGCTGGAGGAGGGGGATCTTATACTACCTGAAGAAAGGACTTTATTCTCTGAGGGAACATGTCATTGAATTGATAAATAAAGCTGCCAATTGGGCTCCTATTGGTTATGTTTTAAACCTAGTGTACTGCCCAAAATGAAACTTTACCTCTATGTAATGACTGCATAGTATTTTCTTTCTTTCCTTTCTGCACCCACCCACGGAACCTGTGTGTCTTGTCTAAGAACAGAGACAGAACTAGCTTGTGGTTGCATTTGTAGAGTTGAGGGATCAATCATTATGTGTCTTCTTCCCAGAAAGTCTGGATGTAACCTGAAACCTGAAAAACACCTGAAAAGGCCTTTGAAAGTCTGCTACTTTCTCCCACGCTTCCTCTTAAGACTCTTCCCAGATGCAGACTCAGGTGGCGTCTCAACAAAAGCCCCTTTCTCCCTCCTCCCTGCCTTCATGTTTTCTTTTCTCCTACCATCCAGCCTTCATAAGAGTTCTAGACAACTCACATGCTTGCATACCATATTGTGTGCCTAAATAATGGTAATGTATTTTGGAACTCAGTCATATGGATGAAGTCATACAAATGCCAAATGAAATCCCCCTCTGTGGCCTGTTCCTGAACAACGTTCCCTGTGGAATACCTTCTGTCAAAAGAAGGGATGGGAGGAAAGAGAGCGGCGGGTGGTAGTAGCTAACATCCATTCCATCCTCTGCCTGAAAAAATCATGTGTGCTTAGCGGGGCTGCTGCATGCATACCACAGCACATCACTGCTCTCAATCAGTCTCCTCCCTCACCCCTTGCACATTCACACGTTCAGAGACAGGGGTGGTCTAATGGCCTCAGGTGTTTGGAGCAGTGCTCTGAATGTCTGGTGGGGCAGGCCTCACACTCTGTTATCCAACTTCATGGCCTGGAGGACCTCCTCAGTGGCCCAGCAAGTGGGCATTCGCAGGCAGAGGGAAGGCTTTTCCTGCCCCCCTTCCACTAGGAAGGACTGAAGCAGCTGCGTCAGGTGGCAGAATCCCCTGCCTGCCGCTGCCGCTGCTGGAGAAGCAGAAGTGGCTCCTGCAAGATATTTCACGAAGGAGGGGCAGCACCTTCCCCGTTTTACCTCAAGATGCCTCAGACCCTTTTCTTCTCTGAGGTGCTGAGCAATTTATTCTAGAGGCATCTGGGGGGGCGCAGCTTTTCCCTACATGTGGTGTGGCAGGAAAGGAAGGGCAACAACCCCTCCTCTTTCTCCACTGTCTCTTTGTCAGCTAGAAAAGGTGGTGATGGCTGCTCAACATGTTTTTTTTTGGGGGGGGGACTCTGTTATGTGCAGAAAAGAGGAAAGAGAGCTGACTGCGAATCTGAAAGAACCATGTGGTTATTGTCAAGCCTTGAAATTGAGGCAGGTCGTTCTTGGCGGTGGTGATGGGAAGAAGGAGTTTAGGTGAGGCTTCATCTAAGGCTGCAATCCTACACAAACATACCTAGGAGGACGTCCCATTGGACTTCTGAACAGACATGCCTAGGACTGCCCTGCAAGCTACCATATTTTTTGCCCTATAGGACACACTTTTTCCCCTCCAAAAATGAAGGGGAAATCTGTGTGCGTCCTATGGGGCGAATGCAGGCTTTCGCTGAAGCTTGGAGAGCGAGAGGGTTGGGTGCGCACCGACCCCTCTCGCTCTCCAGGCTTCAGGAAGCTATCAGCAAGTCTTGCAAGCCCGGCGGGAGGTCCCGCAGGGCTCCCTAGGCTGCGGATAGCAGCCTCCTGCATGGAGCGCGGGGCGCCCTGAAGCAGAGCGCCCCGTGCTTCAGGCAGACATTGGGCAGCCCCACAAGCTCGGGGGACAGTGGGGAGGCGCAGCACCACCATCCCGCTGTTCCCCGACCTGATTTGGATTCCCCGACCTGGTTTGGGGGGGGAAATAAAGGGGGGGAAATTCCTTTATTCCCCCCCCAAAAAACTAGGTGCGTCCTATGGGCCGGTGCGTCATATGGGATGAAAAATATGGTAATTGAAAGGACAATAATTTGTGAGGAAGAAAGGGAATTGACGCTGAAGAAGAGAATGGAGCTCTTCCAAGGCACAGGGGAATAAATGGGCTTCTGGAAGTTTGTTTGCTTTTTTGAGAATCAGGAGCTGTGGTGTTATCCACTTAAGCTGTAATTTTAGTTGTCAAATCTGGCTTGTCATGCTTTTGGGTAATGGCTTGAGGCAGCCTTTGTTTTAGAGCTGATAAAGCAGCACTTTTAAACAGCAAGCAGCAGCAACAACAAAATACTCTAGCAAGGCTTGTGCTCTCCTTGATTTCATCCCCTCTAAGATATGTTGCATTTTTACAAACCGATTGGCCAGCCAGCACAAGTCCAATGAAGTGTCTCTTGCTCATTGTACACTGATTATTTTCTCTCTCTGTATACACACAGAGAGACATACACAGACACACTAAACGCATGCATATACTGTACATACATATATACAGTTTCTTATAAGATTATAGGGCTGAAGATTTTTTTAACAACATGTAGATACTTAACAGAATGCAATGTGCGTAGGCATTTAGGCACACTGTTTTATTTATTTATTTTAAAAGGTGTACACCTACAAATGCAGACATGTCTTTGAAAACAGTGTGGCTTCTGGTTGAGGGTACATTTGGTGGCAAACTCAAGTTTGGTGCTGTATAATGCGTGAAATGATTCTCAGATTCCCAAAACCTTCTGCTGTTCTTTTAATATGTAGGTGGGGCTGGACTTGAACTTCCATGACACTTGCAGCTCCTTCTTAACATCAATGCCAAGAGATGTCCTCTCTGTACAGCAAGGGGCATTTCCTCTGACCCTTCATTCAGTTTTACATCATTATAGTTACATGTCCTTGGAAGAAAAACTGTTGCAGAGTATTGTCATCACTGCATTACAACTCACTTCTCCACCACCCCGTTACAGCTTTTTTTTCAAAAAGATAATAATAATAATAATAATAATAATTAATAATAATAATAATAATAATAATAAATTTTATTTATACCCCGCCCTCCCCAGCCATGGCCGGGCTCAGGGCAGCTAACAAGCAATAATAAAAATAAGCTGAACGAATACAACTTAAAAACAGGATTAAAATACAACATTAAAATATTGAAACATTAAAATATTAAAATGCAGCCTCATCACAGGAGGAGAAAGGAAAAAGAAAGGGGGGGTCAAATTGGCTCCAAGCCAAAGACCAGGTGGAACAACTCTGTCTTACAGGCCCTGCGGAAAGAAATCAGATCCTGCAGGGCCCTGGTCTCTTGAGACAGAGCGTTCCACCAGGTCGGGGCCAGTGTTGAAAATGCCCTGGCTCTGGTTGAAGCCAATCTAACTTCTTTAGGGCCCGGGACCACTAGGGTGTTGTTATTTATGGACCTTGAGGCTCTCCGTGGGGCATACCGGGAGAGGCGGTCTTGTAGGTATGAGGGTCCTAGGCCGTGAAGGGCTTTAGAGGTCAAAAGCAGCACCTTAAATCTGACCCTGTACTCCACCGGGAGCCAGTGCAGCTTGAAAAGCACTGGGTGAATATGCTCCCATGGCAGGGACCCCGTGAGGAGCCTCACTGCAGCATTCTGCACCCGCTGTAGTTTCTGGGACAGCTTCAAGGCCAGCCCCGTGTAAAGCGAATTACAGTAGTCAAGCCTGGAGATGACCGTTGCATGGATCACTGTGGCCAGGTCGGGGCGGGAAAGGTAAGGGACCAACTGCTTGATGTGGCAAAGGTGGAAAAATGTCGCCTTGGCTGTTGCTGTAACCTGCGCCTCCGTGGAAAGGGAGGTGTCACGGATTACACCCAAACTCTCAACGGAAGGCAATGGCACTAATTGGGCCCCCGCAAGAGAAGGGAGTTGGTCCCTCATCCCCATGCCATCCCGACCCAGCCATAGGACCTCTGTCTTCAAAGGATTTAGTTTCAATTGGTTCCCACGAAAACATCCAACCACAGCTTCCAAGCATCTGGTCAGTGTGTTTGGGGCCGAATTGGTGTGGCCATCCATCAGCAGATAGAGCTGAGTGTCATCAGCATATTGGTGACAGCCCAGCCCAAAGCTCCGGACAATCTGGGCAAGGGGGCGCATAAAGATGTTAAAAAGCATCGGGGAGAGGATTGCGTCCTTTGGTACACTCCACATGCCAAGGAGTGGCGCGACGACATTTCCCTCCCTAGTGCCACCCTCTGTCCCCGACCAGTGCTAAAAGAGCACAGCCAGTTACAGGCTATGCCCTGTATCCCCACATCTGCGAGGCTGTGGTCCAGAAGATCATGATGGACGATGTCAAAGGCTGCTGACAAATCTAAAAGAATCAGCAGCCCTGACCCGCCTCGATCCAGTTGTCTACAGAGATCATCTGTTAGGGCAAGATGATGAAGAAGATGATGATGAAGCTGATGAAGAAAGACTCTTTTTTCAGTGGGGATAACTCCAAAGCAACAGTGCATTGGTAAGGATGGGAAAGAAAGCTGATTAAGTTTGCTTTAAAGGCAAATACATACTTTTCAAAACAATATACCAACCAAAGCACAAGCACCCCTTAAAAACTCACACTTTTCAGTTTTTCAGTAAAAAATGCATATATTAAAATGTCCATAAAAATGCATAAATTGGTGAAAATAACATACAAAATGCATTGTATTTGCCAGGGAAATTGCTATGCAAAAAATTGCTTATTAGGAGAAAATCACAGTAAAATACTGATTAATAGTCACAATGTCCGTTTTTTTAATTTAAAAAATGCAAATGGTTGCAGAAATGTGGAGAACTCATTGAAAAAACTGAAAAATGAGAAATTCAGACAATGGAAATTGATAGATGTAGCGCATAATTTCATCTTTAGTATGATTGCGCCCTTTTCTCATGGTGCCATCAGCGCAAGGCCTCATTCTGCAGAATGAACAGGAGGCCCACCAAACACAGCAGGGCTGGATTACTGTGCTTTGGAGCAAGTGAGCTAATATACATAACCATCTGAAGTGGGAGGGGGGAGGTAGGGAGGTGTTTCAGTCATTTTGTGGTCTGAAGGTTATGGTTCTTTTGGTTTTAGAGACTGTTCTGTTCTAGTAGGTGGGGGAACGGCAACACATGCCCTGACATATAAATTAGTAGATTAAAATGTTACGCAGATTTGTTTCTTATGGGGCTATGACCTGAATCTTTTACGCACCCAGCAATGTGCCTCCCACACACCCCAGGAGCATTGCCAGCGCCAGCACAATGAAAGCTCTTCCTTGACCGACTGCTGCTCAGTTGCTGGCACTGGATCAAGAAAGATGGTGGGAACTGAACCTTAGTGGGAAAACTAGTACTAACTGGACTTCACAGAGGGCCCCCAACTTCAGATTTCCCTTTGTGTCATTGTCTTTTACATGACCCAGAAACTCCACCTCTCCTTCTGCTACCTGTCATTGCAATGCTGCAAGATGACACATGTTCTCACATGTCTTACACTTTGGGAAGAGTGTGATTCTGTAATGACAAATACAAGGAAGTACTAATAACGTTAAATAGTGCAATGAAATACTGCAGATGCTCACCAAAGCACAGCAAGAAAGGCTGCATACACAACATATATTTAAAGCATGTTTCTGCTGCCCCACCCCCAAAAGAATAATGGAAACTGCAGTTATGGATGCTGGGAACTGTAGCTCTGTGAGGGGCAAGCTATAGTTTCCCGGATTCTTTGTGGGGTGCTTTAAATGTAATGGTGTGCATTGCAATTTTCAAAATTAGATTGGGTGGGGGAGGCAGGGACAGCACACACAGAGAGAATGTGGCCTGTGTTTCTAACCAGTATGGTGTAGTGGTTAAGAGTGGTAGACTCGTAATCTGGGGAACCGGGTTTGCGTCTCCGCTCCTCCACATGCAGCTGCTGGGTGACCGTGGGCTAGTCACACTTCTTTGAAGTCTCTCAGCCCCACTCACCTCACAGAGTGTTTGTTGTGGGGGAGGAAGGGAAAGGAGAATGTTAGCCGCTTTGAGACTCCTTAAAGGAAGTGAAAGGCGGGTTATCAAATCCAAACTCTTCTTCTTCTTCTTCTTCTAACCATAACCAAATCTCCACTGTGGTCCAACCAGATCTTCATGTGATTATTCTCATGCAAGTAAATGTTACAGCTATAAAGTGAGAGTGATGGTGAACTTCTCATGCTAACAGGAGCAGGCAGGAGAAGGGACACTGCAATATATGCTCCTTTTAGCATAGGAAGCTAACTTCCATCCCACACTAATAAATATAGGCAGGTTCTGGTTTGGCCCTGAAAGAAATTAATGGCACCAGTCATTTAATACACAGGAGCAGAAAGCAGGTAACGCCCATCTCCCTGCTGTTCTCAGTGCAGAGAAGCCCTGGCAAAGCTGCTCTCAAAGACAGTACAACAATTTAATTGAGGCAGAAGTGCCTTCACTTTGCAACTAATCTTACACCAATACTCTCTAGAGCCTCAGTTCCACATTGGTCCCCGCTAGCCTATATTGCAGCCTTGAGGATGTAGCGAATCGGCTGGGGCTTGGTACCAATAGTACAATGAGTATTGAAAGGAGGAGGAGGAGCTTTGCCCAATTCCTGCACATACTGATTAGCACAGAATTTACCGGGTATTTATTCATTATATTTGTATTCCCCAGAGGTAACAAATACAGGTGGATTCCAGATGTTTTAGGATACAAGCTATTCTGCCAGCAGGGCCAACTGTCAAGCATGATGGGAATTGTAGTCTGTAATATCTGGACAGAACCAGGCTGGCTTTCCTCATATGCTCCTTGCCAACAATGTCCTTAAGCTGCCAGAACAAAGAATGTACCCAGAAATTCATGGCATCCTATGTACAAGTTCTTGAGATATTTCCAAACAGATAGGTTATAAAGATAGTGCTCCCTCCCTCCCCCCCTCATTTTTCAGTGAAATATTCTGATTAGAATTATTTCCTTTCCATCTTAATGTTTTATTTTCAATTTCCTTTGAACAAATTTCCATGCAAACATTCGTAACGAATGTGGTATAATGCCTGGCCTGTTTTCCCTCCTGCTAAACCCCACCTCTTCTCTCAGTTCACAGATATTAGTGCACCAGGCTCTTCTAAGCTTGCCAAACCCAGCTTGCTCATTTCTGCTTGCATTAGTGACTTCACATTGCTAGCTGTGTGATCCAGGCAAAACGCCAAAAGAATTGCAAGATGGTCGCTTGAGGGTAAAAGATCAAAGCGACTTTCAGAAAACTTTCCTCTGCTTTCAGCTCCTTCTAGGCTTGTCATGGATGTTTGTCATAGCAGGAATGTGTCACTCATGTGTTATCACACTCATTTTAGTGTAATGCGGGAATTTATTGCATCCTTCTGTCAATCCAGTCGCTCACTGCTAAGGTAAATATATGTTGATACGGATCAACTCTTCAGTGATTCATTAAATGACATTAGCATACCAAACGCCTTAGCATTTCAGTCTGGGCGTTGCTAACTGGGAAACAGTTGCTTAATGCTGAAGTTTAGTCATACACGGTGACCCAGATGATTCTTTGATTTACATTATGTGACGTCCTTTGAAACATGTGACTGGGAAAGCAGCATTCTTACGTTGCATTGTGCTTATGGGTGTGAAACCACACCACGATAAGAGCATATTTCAGCCTAGGAAGAGGAGATAGAGGCAGAGACTTGGTTGAAGTCTGGTCCTATGCAGGTTTACTTGGACGTAAATCCCACAGAATTCAATGGGACTGGTGCATCAGGGCATCATATCACAATCTCTACCTGCCATGCACTTTTTTCTGGGGGGAAAGAAAAAGCAGATGTCACGAAGCTATCTCCCTGCCAGTAGGCCCCCTGGTCTCCAGCATTGTGGCTGACTTCACAAAGAGGCCATTTGTGGTTTGCTCCTGCAGCACCTTCTCTCAGTGCTGCCAGAGCAAATAGGGAGATACGTCCTTGCAGAGGCAGCCACAGTTCATGCTGAGGTTCAGACAGGGAGGTGTGGAGGGGGACACAACAGTTGCCTCTTCATTTCCAACCCAGACAGAGTATAAGATGACAACAAAGAAAAGTAACCCTATGCCCAGTTACATGGGAGTAATTCAATACAACATACATGCACATAAGATTGAGGTGCTCTACCAGCCAAAATATGGGTTGTTGGACCCTTGATCATTGTGGGTAACCTGGTGTTTATATAAGCAGGAGCACTCTCTACAAAGAGTGACCTAAAGTTGGTTTTGAACTGTTCCTTTTGATATGGCACCTTTCCAGAGCTTTTTGTGAAAATGGTTCTCTGTGCCATAATAAAGCAATAAAGTCATCACAGGAGAACTCTAGCATTTTCCAAGCAAGTGCCAATCAGACCCCAAAAGAAAAAGAAATAAAACAGGTATCCCTCATTTTTGTGCTGCTTATAGTGAAGAAATTATGGCAGTACAAGAAAGACCAAAAGAAAAGCCAACATCAGACAGCTACATGTGCGCACAAGCCAGGCATTTAAGAAACAACCAGTCGGCTGAGCAGGATAAGAGTAGTTCTGAGTTTTCCAGTAAGAAAGGATGGTCGGGTGAGAGTCGGGGCACAGCTGCAGCAATTTTCCAATTGGGCAAGTGCTGAAAGAAACTGTGCCCTGGCTTCCTAATAAGAGTTAAACATTTCTGGAATGATACATGGTGATCGTGGATTTGCAGGAAGGATGTCTAGGCCTCTTACCTACAAGGAATGGCACTTAATCATTTCCTGAAGTGAAATTTCAAAGGGCATTTGGAGGTTCGTGCTTGAAGGAAACTTCCCAGAGATTTCTCAGCCGGTGGGATTTCTCAAGGAGTTCTGCGTGTCCCTCCCTAGAGCCCACAGAGAACCCCATCAGAGACAGCATATTACTAGCATGGATGTGCTGTTAGGAGTCTGGAATGGTCCATGTAAAGGACAAAGATAATAACACAAGGTAAATTTCACCTGTTTTGACGGGAATTTGAAGATTCTTGCAAAGCACTAACCTTCTAAGGGAAACAAACAGAGCTTTTATAGCATGAACAAAGTTCTATGGAGGGTGTTCTACACAGACTGTAACTCAGAAACAATCCAAAACAGATCAAGCGTAAAGAAAGCAGAGGACTGAATACCACAAATGATGTCTGGCGTGTTATGAAAACTTGGGCCAACCACTCCACCCCTTTCCTTGTTTAAATGTCATGCCAGGGACACTGGTAACTGATACTTCCATCTCTGTTTTCTGTTCCTCCCTCCTAGTCGTTTCCTGCTAGCAGCCACTTTTTATTTTTTAAGCACAATCTCATAGGAGAAGTGCTAGCAATCTTTAATAGCACAGGAGACTTGCTGGATTAAGCAAAGAAAATCAAGCCAGTATAACATTATCTCACCCCTCCACCCTAGTAATGGGCAGCCAGATTGTTCTGTTAAAAGCAGGGTATTTCTAGACCCCTGGTCTACTTCAAAAGCCATCCTAGAGCCGCAGATCTGGGAACAAGGATCCATACTTTATTTTATTTCAAGCTGCTTTCCAATATATTATATATATCCTAAACTGTATTGCAGAAGTAAATATAAGCATAATTACCCCACTCCTCCCATGAACAGTATTTCAGGATTGACTTTTCTCTAAAACAAGTACTGTAGTTCAATGTCTTCTATAGCTTATAATCAAAACAAGTGTGACTTAATCAATCAAATCCACATTTCATTTTTCTGAATTCACCTAACCCTTCTTCAGTTGATCCTACTTTTCCTTAAAAAACAACAACCGAAAACTTTCATTCCAAAGAATTTAATTCCAAGATGCATTGGGCATAATAAAACATTTAGGGACTTTGAAAGTCTGTTTCTTTATTATTTTTTCATGCCATAATTAAAACTGTTTTAGAGGTTTCTGTTGGTTTGCTGAATTATTTGTATAATTGAAAATTAATCAATCAATACTCTAAAAAACAACTAAGATTGGGAGGGAGGGGAAATATAGTAATGGGCATATAAACTTAAGCTCCTTTTTAGGTTTACTGATTGAACTCTGATTTGAATCTGGTTACCAAAAGGGAACACAGAACTCATAATTAATGCCATATCTTAAGTAGTACAGTTCTTGGAATGTTGCACTGTTCAGGAAAGTTGGGGGAAGGAGTGCTTATATTTTGGAATTTCCTGCCAGGAGACCTGAAAAGAAACTTCCCTTTCCTGTTTCCAATTGGTAGGTAAAGTTTTTCTATTTATGATTTCATCAAGCACAGATTATTTGAGCCTTGATTTTAATTGCTGATTATTCCTATTTTAGTATAATGCTTTACATTACGGTTAGTAATTGGTTGTAATAGTCTCTTTCTGTTTTAAAAATCTATTTTGTCTTTGAGCATCTTTTTTTGATAGAAAAGTGGCTGTAGAAATGAAACACACACACACACACACACACACACACACACACACGTCATTTACCTCACTGCCATTGATTAAATGGTTAGGAATAGGCATAATGACTTGATACATGATTTATTTTATTTACTTCAAAAACCTCAAAGTGGTTTCAAACAGAAGTATTCAAGTGAATATTTCTTTTGGTTGGCTTTGACTAGCAAGCCCTAAAGTGCTGTGGGAGGCTGATATGCATATTATGTAGGGTAAAGCTGGATTTGTCATGCAAAATACTCTTTAACAGAGAGTTGCAGGTATATACCTAACACTGAGATGTGCCAAGAAGCTCTGCAATTTTAATTTCCTTGGTGAAACATTCACGCTACTCTACAATAGCTCGCGTTTGCTTAAGCTACTTATTTTGTTAAAAACAATCAGAACTGTTTGCAAAGTTTTTATCAGCTGACCTTGCAATCTGAAAAATGTTTGCTGACTCTCCAAGCTCATTGGGACACAGCAGCTGCTTGACAGCTCTTGCAGCCAAACCAGTTTGTCTGTCTATCTCTCCTACTCGCCTGCTTTCTTTACCTGGCTGCTGTCTTGGATTGGGACTCATGCTTGCTTTTGACCTTGCACCTGCTTCTGGCCCCTCCAATCCAGTCATGTAGCTGCCACATTTCAAAATGGGGCATATTTGGGATGGGGGAGGTGCATCCAGTCCCACCATCACCACCTCCCAGTCACTGGTGGAGAGCATAAGAAAACAGGATGTTAATAATACCAAGGGGATCCAAAAGGTGAAAACAAAAATAGTTCGTGCCATAACTAAGATGTTCAAAACTAGGGTGAACCTTGTTTTCTAAAAGAAAAGAAAACCCCCGTTTTAATATTGTATCATGATAACCAGCGCAAAAGCAACAAATACCAGGTTTAGAAAGCACATTATGGTGCAACCAGGGAGCGTGGGGCTGAAAACACTCTGCATAACTTTCTTGTTCAAGTCAAAGAGATTGAGTCTTTAATTTTGTAAAATATTTACTGCATAAAAGACTTCCTTTCATGAATGTACAAAAATGCTTGATAAACTTGCAAGAAATCTTTCTGAATGGTAAGTTCACAATGCACCTTTTCAGTGTTATAGGAATTCTAAGGTCTCAAATATAAAATAAATGTTGATAATTGCACAGGGTAAAGACACATACATAAGTATATAAACCATGCCTGAGAACAGCAATCAGGCGAAGTTCCTGAAGGGATCCTCCTCTCCTATATCTATGACCCGCCTTGGTATTCATTGTCATTGTTTGCCCAGATGCTCTGCATTGAGGGATGTCTGATGGGCATCCTGGTTGTCTTATCAAATGCCAATGTTTTGTGTAAACTGTGCCTGGAACTATGTAAAACTTGCTAAATCCTCAGGAACATCACACTTTGGTCTGCCTGAGCTGCAGTAACCCCACCTTATGTGTGATGTAATTTCTGGGGCTTTGTAGAGAGGGTGTCCTCCTTCTCCAAGCCAAAATGCAAACCCTTAAAAGAGATGTTTCTTCTTGGTTCTGGGTCTCTCTCGCCTCCTTGCTAGAAAGGGAGGGAACTCTACTGCAACAGAAAAATAAAGATCTGCATTGCTTTCACTGCATCCTGCCTCCATCCATTCACCTCTGACTGATCATGGATTTAGGGGACTTGGTCCCTTGGGGAGTTGGGCAGCAAAAGCCAAGCACCCCTATTTGTCTATATCATCAGCAAGAAGTACCTAGCCCTGCTCTACTCAACATAATAAGTGCAAAATAAATGCAGGCAGACAAACTGGCTTCTTTATTTGCTGCATGGATAGAGAACACAACTGAAACCAATAAGCAGAGCAGTATAACCAGTGCAGTCACAAGGAAGAGATGGAAGCGTGTGCTTTTGATTTCAACTAACTACAGTTTGTTTCTGAATCAGAAACTGTGGTTAGCATTCACCATAGTTGATCTTTCCAAACAAGCCAAGACCATTAACCATGGTTCAAAGTCTGTTGGTTTGGGCAAATCCTTAGTTAACTGACCACAGTTTGTCCTGGTTCAGACACAGCAAAACAAATAAGCCCAGTGACTAGCAAAAATAGAAGAAAATGATTTGTAGCCAAGCCAGAGAGAAGTGGGGAGATAATGAGGTCAAGGCTCATACGCGTAATACAAAACTATTGTTTTAAATTATATTGTTATGAGTCTGGGGAGTCAGAAACAATATCCAGAAGGTCAGAGAGCAAAACCAGTTCCTTTGTTAAGGTAATGGCTTTGGCTAACCAGTTAAGTACTGCAAATTGTAAGTCCAAAGAGGTTGCCATAGAGACAAATGGGCCGGCCTTTTCCCACCTCACCTGGCTGAATGTCACATCATCCTAAGCGGAATAGGGCAAGGAGGGCTGTGCATCTGAAAGTTGTATTTGTGAGTTGGGCTGATGCTAGAAGCTGGAGACACTGAGGCACGTCTTGTTCTTAATTTCAGTTGCTGTCTTCTGAGTTTGTGTTAACATATTTTGTTTTCTGTAGGAAACTGTGCCTCCAAGCCTTCCATACTTAACAGCTGTATTCTGTCTTTCCACTAGAGAAAGGAACAGGATGACCTCAGAAACAAGGTTAAGATGTCTCTACCCGTGTGAGTCAAGAAATCTGAATGTTTCTCCTGATTTAGGATTGATTAGTAAGTAGAGATATCATACTCTGCATTAATCACTGGCCTACGTAAAGCATATATAATGATCACAGGAGCAAACAGCTTTCTCTGTTTGTCTTATAGATGAACCTGCTATGGAAACAATGTTAGCAGATAATACTAAGAGAAGTGCTAACAAATGTGAAAAGCTTTATCATTCTGGCAAACTTGAGGGCATGCAGAATTGAACAATAAAGTTTAGACTCAAGAACAGTAAAGCTTGCATTTGAATTGCAAAACACAGATGCTTTGTAAAAGATGCCATAATGTATGAAAGAGGTGTGAGTCTCGAATTGAATTTCTGTACTCTTGAAAGTTCCCACATTATAGAATTGTAGAGTTGGAAGGGACCCCGAGGGTCGTCTAGTCTAGCCCCTGGCAATGCAGGACTCTCAGCTAAAGCATCCATGACAGATGGCCATCCAACCTCTGCTTAAAACCCCCCAACGAAGGAGAGTCCACCACCTCCCAAGGGAGTCTGTTCCACTGTCAAATAGCTTTGACTGTCAGACAGTTCTTCCTGACGTATGGGCAGAATAAATGCATTATTAGTATTGTAATTCAGCAGCTAATAATCTCTCACAGCTCTGCTGAGGTTGTTCTATTTGCATTTTGGTCCAACCATATGAGTGCAGCTATATGCATAATGATATGTAACGGCACATAATTCCCTACTTTAGAACAAACGTCTATGTTCAAAAGTGTGTGTGTGTGTGTGTGTGTGTGTGTGTGTGTGTGTGTATAAAATTCATTTTTCCATTTCTTTGTTCAAGGCCTAGTTTTCATAAATGGTGAAGTGTTTCACAGGGGTCTTTACAACAGCGGTCACATTAGTTTATTGTAGCAACAGCAACTATGTGACACATTTGTAGTGGCAGAGCTTTCTTTGGTTGCAGTCTACTTTATTGGATGTACAACTTGTTTTGTTGTGTGGGTGGGCTTCCCCCACCTTGTTTCCCAGAAGTCTACCCTCTTGGTTTAATTTGGATGCATGTGAACATGCATGTACAATATATGCACATTTGTTGGCAGATATATGTTGTAGTAAACATTGACCTTTACTGGCCCTAAATATTTTATGAGATCCACTGTAAATGCTTATATTTTAATAGACCTCAACAGAACCAACCAATCGCCTTTTCATAAATTACTGAATTTTACTCTCATTTTTATGAGACCATCTAGTTTGTGTGTATAATAACAATAAAAATTGGAAACATGCTGTATGCTGAGATTTAATATATTTTAGGAATTAAGGATGACAGTTATTAATTTACTATATTCTCTGGTAAAAAATTACTTTAGTGTAGCCTAAATAAGTATTGATGCATACATTTGTGATATTTGCCTCTAAAGCTCAAGGTCAAATGACTACTAATAAATGATCAAATATTATCCTCTACTCCGTATCTTACATAATAGCTTGGTCGGTAGAGCATGAGACTCTTAATCTTAGACTCAGGGTCATGGAATCGAGCCGTACGTTGGACAAAAATTCCTGCATTGTAGGGTGTTGGAGTAGAAGACTCTTGGGGTCCCTGCCAACTCTACAATTCTATGATTCCTATGATTCTATAATTTCTGATATGGTAAGCATATACTTTGTTGTAGTTCTCACTGATGGTGGGAGAACTCTAACTGTCTGTACCATGTGCTATGCACATAAACAAATGCTTCTCCATACAGTATAAACATAAAACTAAAAATAAATCTATCCACACAGAAAATTAGCATGTCATGCAGAAGGGTTCAATTCTAGCTCTGCCTTCCTAGCTAAATGCATGCAGTTGTATATAGGTGAAAGAACATCCACTGAACCTAGCCCACACCAGCCGTCTTAAAAGGTACAGCCCAGGCAAAGGTTTACCACATCATTGAGGACCAAGATCATGTTACTGACATTCACTGTAACTTGAATATACTGGAAATGTGTATGCTGTCTTTAAGGTCTTTAAGCAAAGTTGCTGGAGGATTCTTCATTGATTTTCAACTTATTGTTAGGTCACCTTTAAACTCTCACAGAACTAGTTAAAATTCAAACACTAACACTAATGAGTAAGTATGAACAATTGAGCAGCAGGTTTCTGCAAATATCCAGAAGCTCAGAGAGCCCCTATTTCCTTAAGCCTAGGGTGACGTTGCTTCGTTGATTGCAACAACAGCATGGCTCAGCCACCCCATGACTATTCTCTGCATGGACTTTTTTTTTGTACTAATCATTCCTCTGCAGTTTAACTGTATTCCTCAGATATCAAGCTGTGTAACAAGTATTCTTCAATGAAACTTTATATTGACTCATTTTAATCTGGTTATAGGACTGAATTGGCCTTGGTCACCCCGGTGGATGACTTTTAATGGATTAGGAAAGAAGGAGTGTGACCATGTTATTCTTACTTGATCTCTCAGCTGCAGGGGGGTTGTGAGCATGGTATCTTTCTGAGGTAACTTAGTGAGATGTTTATTGGATGCACTGATTTATATTGGTTTTATCCTGTTTCCAGGGTCAGTTTCAGAAAACAGCATTGAGCGATTGTCTTTTCGTCCCCTGGCATTGTTCCCAGTGCTATTTAACATCTACATGAAGCTGTTGGGAGTGACTGTTAGGGGATTTGGGGTGAGGTGTCATCAGTATGAAGGTGATAGCCAGTTCTATTTCACTGTTATATTTGAATTGGGAGGCTGGGCAAATCATGGATTGACGCCTGGACTCTGTGGTGGTCTGGATGAGGGCTAACAAACTGGCAAGACAGTGGTACTTGTGGTGGATAATTCCTAGGTCTATTATTCTGTGAACCGCCTGAGACCTCCGGGTATAGGACGGTATATAAATTCACTAAATTAACAACAACAACAACAACAACAACAACAACAACAGTTGCCTTCTTTGGATGAGATTGTGCTCCACCTGAAGGGATAAGTGTGTTGTCTAAGGGTGCTCCTGGATCCATCTTTGAGGCCCAGCTGACCTCAGTGGCCCATTGGTGTGGATGAAATTTAGTGGTCAAAAAGCCACAGTTCCAAAATGCAACTGGTACTGCAGTGTGAAAGGAATTTTAGAAAACAGGACAGAAGCACTAGCATTATAATCAGGAAGACTAGCAGAATACTCCTTCTGTCTGAATGCACCCAGAATGTTGTGTTGTGCCTCATGAAGGTAGGATGTATCAACTGCTAATGGAGTCCATTTGACACCAGTACATAACTCTCTTCAGGCTTCCACCTGAACTCTTTCAATTACCATTGGCAGACACTTGCATCATTCACTGACTCATTATCTTCTCCATATCTTCTCTGTGTGTTCCATCTTAATGTTAATGATGCATCTAATGGCCAATCGCAAAGCCATCTTCCAGCAGGGTAGTAGTCGTTCACCCATGAATGATGGACAACACCTCCGCAGGACTATGTCCAGGCGCTTATGGAAACAAAACATCCTGTACTACAGGCACACAGACAGATAATATAACACCACAACACCACATATTTAATTATATATAATTTGCAGTCTTAAAAAGAAAAGCCCTACCGTGAACAAATGGCGATTGCATTTGCTTCAAGGAATTTTGTTCCTGATCTCCGAGTGAACAGGTGGGTGAAAGGGTTCTGCCATATTTTCCTCACAGTTGATTTATCTGACAATGCTAGTTTTCAATGGAAGTTCCATGATTTGGACTCTCAGAGTATGTATTTACAGAAATCAGCCTTGGCATAGCACAGGTGTAGGAGGTTGAGCTGCCCAGGCTGATGCAATGTAAGGGAACACAGGGCTTTGCCAGCAGCTCTTGCTGCTTCTTTGCATGACCATTGTTCCTGGGAAGAAAGCTGACGGGTGAGTGAGCAAGCCAGAAGGTGGTGGCAGCTGTTCCTCTTTGCTCTCGCCACCATCATCCACTTGCTTACCCCCTATGAGCCAGAGAGAAAGCTTGAGCAAGTGAACATGGAACAGGGACAAGGGGGCTCTTGGCTAGGGAGGAGAGGCTTCTGTAGTTACCAACCAAATGGGTCTCTGACGCTGCCCTGCCTTTAAGAGCAGTGGGGAATTCTATGTAGGGCTTTGACGGGTGAATACAGATGCCCTTCCATCATGATATATATATGTGTGCACTTTTTCAGCCGACTGTCCAATTAACCATGCCTGGCAACCATGTTTCCACACGTCAGCAGCAGGTGAGTGGTGAAGCATGTAGTGAAATGACTGTTGCAACCCAAATGGGTTGGGGGCATTTGTAACCTAGGACTCTAGCTGTGTCTTCAGTGAAGCTACTGCATGACAGCGTTGGAGAGACCAGTATTTCCGCACAGTTGGCCTAGAAATTGTCATGGATCAATAAAGCCAAATTAGTCATTGGCCAACACACCCATGCCTTCTATGTATCTGCTGACCTATCCCTGTGCCTGAGGCATAATCTGATACACTTCTGCTTGGCCAAAGCATGGAATTTTACAAAAACAAAATCACTTTTGATGATCATGATGATGGTGATGATAATACCATCACCTTACCTTTCAATGAAGTTGCACTGAGCATAAGGCTTTCAGAGCAATAAACCTACAATCCAAACATAGTTATGAAAGGTTTGTCTGTTGGCTTTGTTCTTACGAAGCCGCAAGCGGTAAGTTGAATTACTCACTGGTGTGTACAGAAGTTAAAAGTTCAAAACTCATAAGGTTCTCTGTTTTAGAGATGGGCAACTATTAGACAAGATGCAGCCTCCGATGAAGTTGTATCTGGCCCTGAGGAGCATTGCACTCGTTTTGCATCGGGGGGGGGGGGGGAGAAGGGCTTTGGCAAGCAGGTGCCTCTTCCTCCCAATTCAAAGCAAATGAAAGCATGTCTGTCACAGATGCCCCTGGGGACAAGTTCTTGGCTCGTAGATCCAGTCCCTTTGAATCACTGGCTTCTTAGTGTTTTAAAAGTAGTTTGGACTAATTCACAGAGGATAAGGTTGTCAGTGGCTGCTAGCCATACCTCTGAATATGCATAGCTGGCAAAGAACAGCAGGATAGGGCTGTGGAGCTCAGGTACTGTTTTTGGGCATCCTCTAGGCAATGTTTGGCCATGGAAGGAAGGATACATCAGTCTTTGGTGTGAGCCAGAAGAAGGCTCTTTCAACAATAGGCGAAATGACAGTAAAGTGGCAAATCAAGTCTAGCAACCAAATAAAAGTCAAAAGAGAATGCAGGCTTGCATAAAATCTGCATGAGCTCATTTATATTGTATGCAAAGATTAAATTTGAAGAGAAAAATGGTACATCTCACCTAGGGAGGGGGCTGTGAGCAGGTGAGCTGGGTGCTCCTCACTCTCCTGTCTCATCGCCAGGTATTGATGACTAAATCCAAGCCTTCTCCTCTCCTTTCTTATGGTTCTTAATCTTTAAAGGGCACATGGATTGGACGGCTCTTTCAGTAGGAGATGCCTTCAAATAGACAAATCATTCAAACAGAGGAATGTCCTCTATAAAGTATGACACATGGCTACCCTAAAGGTTTGTTGCACATGGTTCTGAGCTGGAAATTATCATGTGATAATTTTACTTTGGGGGGGGGCAGATTTTAAGGTAGCATGGAATTATTCAACTCTCTGTGCCTTGTAGCTGCCTCTGATGGTGATAGGTCGTTTTGTGGTTTTTAGGTCATTTTAGATCCACTGCCACAGATAGTAGCAGGGCTCTTTTTTGTGGCAGCTCTGTTTTCTCCTAGAATCCCCCAGAATGATGCTACATTCAGGGCATTCAGGGTAAAAAATGGCACTGCCAAGGAGAGCTCTGCCACCGCCAGCTATTGCAGCAACATTTAAAACTGGATCCAGGAGCAGCCCATGACTATTAACCTGCTCCATCTAAATCAGGCTTCATGGATTATTAGTATCCTCTGAAATATCTCCAAAGGTTACCACAGTATGCTATTTACAAATGAGATGATGAATTTAAAGGAGTGATTTTCACTCAGTACAGTGATGCACACTGGGGCAAAACTCTTAACTTCATATATGCAACCACTGTGTCTGAATTGGCAGTGACTGACCAGAAAGAGATATTGGGACCATGATTAGCTCAGACACCCACTACATTGCTATGTTGGTCACGCCCCCTTTTTAAAGGTCCATTTAATTCTGCCATTTTTATCTAGACTGCCAACCATAACCAATTTATATGAACCTTTGGTGAGATCCAACAGGGATCTCATTATGCTCTGAAACCTGTTGGTTTCAGACTCTGAACTGATACTGATGTTTCTTCCACTGAATTGTGCGCGGCAATATGTCATGTGTTATTTAATGCTCCAGTATGATGCTGATGTAGGACGCGGGTGGTGCTGTGGGTTAAACCACAGAGCCTAGGGGTTGCTGATCAGAAGGTCGGCGGTTCGAATCCCCGCGACGGGGTGAGCTCCTGTTGCTCGGTCCCTGCTCCTGCCAACCTGGCAGTTCGAAAGCACGTCAAAGTGCAAGTAGATAAATAGGTATCACTCCAGCGGGAAGGTAAACGGCGTTTCCGTGTGCTGCTCTGGTTCGCCAGAAGCGGCTTAGTCATGCTGGCCACATGACCCGGAAGCTGTACGCCGGCTCCCTTGGCCAATAAAGTGAGATGAGCGCTGCAACCCCAGAGTCGGTCACGACTTGACCTAACGGTCAGGGTCCCTTTACCTTTATGATGCTGATATCAAGGATCAACATTTTCACCTCAGCATGTTTTGTGTTTATTTATTTACTGTTAGCTGCTGAGTTTGGGAAATACCCATAATTACTTGAATACCAACGATCAGAAAATACCTCATTTTTGGAATTTTGATGCTGTCAGCCACTGAAAAGATAAGCTTTTTCTTTCTAAATGTTTGGTTACACATTGTGAAGGACAGGGGGTGCAGTTCATCAGGACGTGCTGCTATGCAAGTGCCTTTCAAAAGACCAGCAGTTCTACAAAGGGGTATAGTGCCATTTGCCAATCTGAGGTGCCCCTGTACCTATTGATGATTCCCATAATTGAAGTACTTAGTGAGGTTCTACCACCAGACCCTTTTTGGCTCTTAGACCTAGGAATCCTCAGAGGCAGCCATCCAAAGGGCTGAGGTGGGAGCTGAGTTTCACAGATCGACTCAAGTTACTGGCTCCTGGAGAGGCCAGGAGGAAAGGTAATGCCTCCGCTCATTTATTCCTGCCATGTCTAACCAGCGAGGCATGAAATTGGAATGGTGGGCCGCCTCTCCTCCCTCCCACCGTGGCAGTGGCAGATTTGCTTTTCGAAAAGCACAGCTGTGGCCGCAGCTGAAATTGCTGGGCAAGAAGAAAAGAAATCCCGGCCCTGATACAACTCGCCATGTCTTGCCTCTCTCCTTCAGAACAATAACCCACGGATGGGCTGTAATTGCAGCCTTAGGCCACTGATGCTTCTCTAAATTGAAATCAGATCTGGAAGAATTAGTGCTCATAAGTTTTGCAGCCAAGCACAAGAAGGAGCTACCGATTCTCACCTTGGTACTTAAATATTCCGATACACATCTCTGCAGTTATTTACATTAAAAGGTCACACCAAATGCTCCCCTCACCAGCAGATTCCTGCTCCAACCCTACTTGCAACTTCACCATTACGTCTAAAAAAGAATTCCAGTTTATACCAAGCTGGAAAATAGATACAGCTACAGCTTTGGCAATATGCTGTAATTTAGAAAGTGTGGTGGCATGTGCACAAGTTTTCCATTTCACACCAAATGGCATTTTGCAAAGAATGGAGTGTCTTGCAGAGTCATCTGAGAGTATTTTTGTTACATGTTATCTATGGGTCTGGGGGCTATTTTTACAAAGTAATCTGGAGTGGTAATAGATGCATTCTCGGAAATTGCCTATTTCTGAAGACACTGATACAAGAGAACATTTCATTTAATGTTCTCTGTTTTGTTCTCGTCCACCAGTCTTTTCCTTCTGGCTCGTACAAATATATATAGAACAGGTAAAAATATCCTTCAATTAAGCTCCCACTTCACTGCCAAATTATTCCTCATCACAAGGAACAATGCAGCTGTAAAAAACAACAACCCGCGGACTCATCTGAGAAGTATGTTCTAATCTGCTAATTTTCTTTAGATAGTCTGCTGCTACATATTTCCTGTATTATATTCCTATAAATATGCAATGATTATGGTTTGATCTGCATCTGCAATCAGACAGATACCTTGTGCAAAGTGGCTTCTTTGTTCTACTTATCGTTCTGCTCTCTTTCCACTAAACTGAGGCAGAAGAAGAGATTTTGCAGGAGATGGGAAGATTGTGACCAAAAATAGCATCCCTTTCTTGAATTCTCATATTATCCTATATAATAGGATAAAGGAGGGAAGAGACATTGCCCCAAAAGATGACAGCTATGACCTCAGACCAGGAGCAACAGGGAGAACAAATCCTAGTCTCTGTACCTCAGCCCCACTCCCAGACCCTCTGAGATTTCCCCTTCCATCAAGAATAGGGATGGCTTACCCATTGCCATGGAGGGACGCAGGTGGCACTGTGGGTTAAACCACAGAGCCTAGGACTTGCCGATCAGAAGGTCGGCGGTTCGAGTCCCTGCGACGGGGTGAGCTCCCGTTGCTCAGTCCCTGCTCCTGCCAACCTAGCAGTTCGAAAGCACGACGTGCAAGTAGATAAATAGGTACCGCTCTGGCGGGAAGGTAAACGGTGTTTCCATGTGCGGCTCTGGTTCGCCAGAAGTGGCTTAGTCCTGCTGGCCACATGACCTGGAAGCTGTACGCCAGCTCCCTTGGCCAATAAAGCGAGATGAGCGCCGCAACCCCAGAGTCGGTCACGACTGGACCTAATGATCAGGGGTCCCTTTACCTTTACCTTACCCATTGTCATAGCACATGGGCCGCCCTGCCTGGCCCTCTTGTTGGAATTAGAGTGCCTCATGGTTGCACCAGCAAGTGTCCTCTTCATAATGTGCAGGAACCTGCCTCCACCCAGGATTCCTTCCCTCCCACAGTGGTGCAACATAGCAGGACTCAATGCTGAATGTAGCCACATGCACCATCCGTCAAGTTGCCCCAAGACAACAGGGTGCACATTCCTTCATATCTGCTCTGCATCAAGGTTTGCTGCTGCTGGCTGGCAGAAGCAGGGAAATGCACGATGTCACGACATCACCACATAGAGTATTAGCATGCATTTTGATGGAGGAAGAAAAGGCAAATGCCATTTTCAGTAGCTCTCAGGGCCTCCCATTATATCAAACCCTTTACCCCAACTTACTTTTTTCCTCAAATCAATGAGAGGAAGACTTCTTTAAAGCTAAATTAAATTGCTTACTGGCAGCGATAAACTTGAAATTTGAAAATATATGGGCTGCTAGTTGGCAGTTCCTTTGCTGGGAAATTGCTTGTAATAGCCCCTTGATGTTTGGCTGGTGTTTCCCCAGTGGGATACAATTGCGTACATTAGAATAAGGTCTCTTGATATCTGAAGGAGGACACGCACAGAGAGACTGTTCCGTAGTGTGTTCGTGTGTTTATGTGAAAAAACCAGTAGGTTAGCAGTTTTTGGAACAGTGAGACAGAAGCTCCAAGCAGGCATTTTTCTCCAGGTGTTTACACTATGTTTGGAGGAGTGGGCGGAGCTGTATTTGCCAGTCTCTTGCCCAACATCTTGTGTCCTTTCCATGTCCACATTTGGTTGGTGGAAGCAAAATGTGTGTGAGGGAGAGTCTGATGTGATGTAAAAGCCCCCTGATTTGCAGGTTGCAACAGATTTAAGCCATAGTGTAATTTCAGTGTTGGAGACGGAAGTGTCCCCATAGCCACCCCTCCAAGTGAGTCCAATGAGCAGCATTACAAAGCACAAAGCCCAGTTGATTGGCATCTGTGGAAGGTGTGGACTAGTGAGCTGGGCAGATGGCAAAGGATGATGTAGTGGCAAACATGTTGGACTTGAGCTGGGGAAACCTGGGTTCATATCCCTGGTTTGCCATGTGCCATGACTGCAATTCTTTGAATAGTTTCCTGACAGTAAGCTGTATTGAATTGAGTGGTACTTGCTTCTGACTGCATGGGTTCAACTTGAAAAACCTTTGAGTTTAAATTAAAGATTCGGCCACTAAAATGCAGTATTTCATTTTTAATTAGAAATGCAAACAATCTTGCAAGTGTTCCATTTAAAATGCTAGCGTGCAGTAGGAACCCACGTCCAGGAAAAGATGCTTCCAAACATCCCCCCCCCCATTCTCTGACCTCCTCAGTGCTAATTTGTCATGGATGATAGCCAACTTGGAAGCCTCAGTATTACCATATTTGTTTGTCAGAGCGAGCAGGATCCATCAATTACTCTGGTCTTCCAGCAGATGACTTCAGCACTCCTGCTCTCAAAAGACCCTGGATCCTTTTGTAAATAAATGTGCACGGGATTGCATGGTAAGCCATTCCACTTTGGAACTGTTACAAACTGCAGGCTCAAGATTGCTCCCCCCTCCCTGGTCTGTTTAACATCCAGCTCAAAGACAAATTCTGGAGAAATCCTTGCTCACTGCTTTGGTGCAATTCAGGGTTAATCAGTTACTAACATAATGGATCTTCAGCTTTCAAAAAATGAGTCATAAATATGGTTTAATGTTTGCGTAGAATAATGCTTTTGTTGAAATGAGGATTACAATGACTTTGGGAGTTATTCACATCCATTACCTCTAAGGCAGTCCCAGTCACCACACCCATCAATGAGTTGGCTTTTTCATTGTAATTTTATTAAATAACATTTAGATTAATAAGTGACAGAATTATAGATTTCCTTTTAAATCTTTGTTACTGGGTAACTTTTCCATTTACTCTTTCTCAAATCCAGGTAGTAAAATTCCCCTTAGAATTCTTTCAGTTGGTCATTTATCCATGTCATTTAGACATGGAGAAATGGAAGTGGGGTCCTTATTTCTCCTACTGTGTTAAACTTAAGCCAATATACATGAATGGGCCATACTATGATTTAGAGATTATGGGTTCTAGCCAACTTTAGTCCTACTCAGAGGAGACCGATTACAATTAATAAACATGGCTGACATGTCCATTAATTTCAATGGGTCTACCCAGGGTAGCTCTTAGCTGACACTGGGAGGCATGTTTCAATTTGGGGTGAGAAAAAGACGCCAAAATGATCCTGATTATCTTATTATTTTGCCCACACACAGAGTTGATGCTGATGCCGCTTAAAAACTCTTGAGAAAAATCTGTTTTCTGTGAAATATTGTTCAGACCCTTCAAGTGTTCCTATTTTCCAGGGACAGTCCTGGATTTACAGAAGCTGTCCTGGTTTCTGATTTGATCCCAGAATGTCCTGCTTTTCCTGAGGACATCCCTATTTTCATTGGATAAATGTCAGAGGGTATGTTGCTTGCCATTCATTTTTGCTTGTTGACTGGTGCAGCCCTCTTTTTGGACTATGTGATCTGATACTTGTCACAAAGAATAAAAGCCTTTTCAGGCATTCAGGATGTGTACATTTTGAATGTGTGAAGGCTGCATGTCAGAATGTGCCGG
Organism: Podarcis raffonei; assembly: GCF_027172205.1. Lineage (NCBI taxonomy): Eukaryota > Metazoa > Chordata > Lepidosauria > Squamata > Lacertidae > Podarcis > Podarcis raffonei. The sequence goes on from NC_070610.1 coordinate 3,645,726, forward strand.
TTGGTGGAGCTCCCACTTGCCCCTTGTACAGTGAGAGATGTGAAGATGACTCCAGGACTTCCCCTAAAGTCCTAAATGCCTAAACATGGCTTGCAAACCAAAGCAGCATCCAAGGATGGATCTAGACACATCAAAAGAGCGCTTCAGAAAAATGCATTGTAACCTTTATATTGAGAAATCGAGTTTGCAAAAACGGAACTCCACAGCGCCATCTGGTGTCACAGTGTTATATCACATATAAAACGCATATAAAACACTTTATCAATCTAGCTGAGTCCCAAATATTGTAAATCTCAGTGCCCACCAGTGAGGGTATCCCATGATGACTGCAACATTAAAACTGCAATCCTATGCACACTTACCTGAGAGAAGCTGTCATTAAACCCTGCAGTGGTAATTTTTGAGTTGACAAGTACAGAACCACACTTTCAAGGTTCAATCCTATGCCCAGTTACCTTGAAGTAAGTACCATTGAACACAGTGGAACTTACTTCTGAGTATAGATGTATAGGGTTGTGCTGAAAAAATAAGTGTCAGAATCCAGGTTAAAACATCAACTATATTACATCCAGGAAATTAATCGCATGACTGAAAATCGTTTAGAAAAGACTTGTCATGAGGTGTGTTCCTATCATAAGAGGAAGGCCTTTCAAGATCATTGATGCATAATCTCACAAACGATGGGAAGTCTCATATGAAAGCCACTTTTCTACCTTTCTGGAAAACATGATTAAACTACCAGAAAGAAGATTCCACCTAAACATTAGGAAGAACTTCCTGACAGTAAGAGCTGTTTGACAGTGGAATTTGCTGCCAAGGAGTGTGGTGGAGTCTCCTTCTTTGGAGGTCTTTAAGCAGAGGCTTGACAACCATATGTCAGGAGTGTTCTGATGGTGTTTCCTGCTTGGCAGGGGGTTGGACTCGATGGCCCTTGTGGTCTCTTCCAACTCTATGATTCTATGATTCTAACACCTCCGATGCCCCACCACTCTGCCCTGAAAAACAATGAGGATGAGTAAAAGATTTTGAAAATTATCAACCTGAATCTCCAAAATCCAAAGAGTGGTGGTGGTGTGGATCAGATCTTTTTCTCAGATAAGTGTCTTCTGAGGCACCTTGGCTCTGGCTCAGTTAAAGACATTTTGGGTCTAAAAAGAGACACCTGCATTTAGCATCTCTGATCTAATTGCCATAACGATAATGTACCTGGTTACACTAGTGAATGGCCTCACAGGCCAAGGGTCTATCCTGTGTGGCAGGACTGTGTGGCAGTGACATTGCCTTTTGACATGGAACAGGTTTTGAAGTGTATTTGAAACTAGAGAACTCCCTGCTTCCTTTCTTGTTTAAGATTCTATTCTATTTTATTTTTTGGTGGTGAGGTTCTTTTATTTTCCCTGAGCATATTGTTTTGCTGCTGGCAAGTCACCAACCATTTCTTTGTTGTGCTAATTGCTGCTGGTGAATAGGCTAGAATGGTTGCTAAAGCTTTCTGTATTATTACCCATGGAAAATGCATTCTTCCTTTGCATATAGTGTGTGCAACAGAATGCTTCCTTCCCAAAGTTGTTGGGGGTGTTTTGTGCAGTGAGAGAGGTGTGGGGTGGGGTTGGAGAGACTATGCTATTTAGTGCGAGGGGCTCCATAACTCTCTGGAGAAAGCCAGTTACAGTATTATAAAATCAGTTTCAACACACGAGGACACTTTTTTTTTGGGGGGGGGAGGATGGGGCCTTTACTGTTCTCTTATATGTGCATCCCTCCTTTCAGAAGTCCATAGCAACAAGAAAACAGTAGTGTGCTCTGTTGTTTTGTGAGACAAACCCAATTTAAGAAAAGCAATGTGCAATTGTCCCAAAGGTAGTGATGTAAGAAAACTGGGAGGTCACAGTTATAGTTGCTGGGAGTTAAAGTTGTGGAGATGTAAAAGTAAGGCAAAACAACCCAACTTCTCCAATCAAGCAAAATGGAAGTGAGCACTCCTTTTTGCAAGCCTCATTTTAACTCTTGTTAATCTGATTCTGGGACCTCTTGTATGTGAAACCAAAGTTGTTCGACAAGAGATTGATCGGGCTGCTTCTGCAGCCGATGTGCTTCAGACTGGAGATGATTGTAAATGCAAGGGGTGTGTTGCTGCTCTGTGCTGGGGCAAAAATATATGAGGCAAATCAGGTTGGTTTTATCCCTTCACAGTCAAACCATGATGTCAGCAAAGCACCCTGCATGAGATCAAGGGCACCACAAAGCCTTGTGCTGCTCTGTCACTGTTTTTTCTGAACTTCCCAGTTTTCTGTTCACTATTATCTCAGGGGTTTTTTCCCCCTATGTCTCTGTGTTACTCTGTTCTAAGCCCCTGGGCTTTGTATGAAGTGAGGCTGTCTAAATGCTGCTTGTGGAGCACTGAAAAGCTAGGGATGATTTTGTTCAACCAGAGCAGTGAAGTTAAAAAAAGAAGAAGTTAAAAGCCTTACTCAACCTTTTAAAAAACCCGTTTGCTATTCTGCTTGAAAAATAAATGTCCCAGTACTCTGCTGGCTGTATTAATCACAGCTTCATTTTGTAATGCCTATTGGTCCATGTCCCCTCCTGGCACAGCAAGCACTGAAATCTGGGGTGGAGCTGCAAATGTTTTTCAAAGATGTTCCAGAAAAAATACACACAACACTTGGCCACTTCCAAATTATTTTAAGGGAAGAAAGAGCAAGAGATAAACCCCTACTCCCTCACCCTGAAAATATGAAACTAATAGGAACTTGAAAGTGTTAGCTGGCCTAATAAAAATATTGCCGATATGTATTGCAGAGGAAAGTGTATTTCTTTTACTTACCCCACAAAAGCTCCTGGACCTGCAATGTGGCAGATTTAATCTACTCCAGATGAAGCCATATGCCTGCAAATTTTATCTGCTTCTGCCAACAGGGGGAAATATAGCTGCTTTTAAGCTTAGAACTCCCTATAATGTGAATGGAAACACAGAACTTCATTTAATACAGAATGGCTTGGAACTTGAATTAGAGATCAAAGCAGAGAGCAAACCAGAAACAGGTTGGGTGTGGGTTTTTTAAAACACAGAAACAATGTTTGAGCACTTTTGCTATCCCCATGTTGTTTTTAGGGGTCCAAGCCCCTTCAATGTTCAGAAGCCCCCTCAACCATCCTGAGAAGGTGGTGCAAGTAAAGATACAGTTCAGCCGAAAGTGGGGTTTTTTTTGTAATCACTGGCACTTTTAAAGCACTGTGCCTTTTCAACTGCTGCAATTGGTGCTTACTTCCTGGTAGATCAGAGGTGAGGAACTGGATCTGAGTGATGGACCAGGTCCATATCTCCCTATCCCTACATGGGCCCAACTGTGGGGGGCTGAGCACTTGATGTGGGGCTCTGAAGTGCTGACTGTCACCTAATCAGAAAGGCTTCAGAGCGCAGTGCAGGCTCTCTGCAAGCCTTGTGCTCTGCTTTGAAGTCCCAACCAGCAGCTGATCATGGGTGCTTCAGAAGCTTGTGAAGTCCCCCGACCAGATTACTGGCACTTCAAATGCTCCTTTTGGCCTGACTGAGCTGCATTTTTACTCGCCCATACCTGATGTCCTATGGTGATTGGTAATTGGAAAACCTGGGGGGCTTTGTATTAGATTGTGCCCCCAGCAAATCTGAAAAAAGACAAATAACAGCCACTAAAAGAAATAATCTCTCTCACTCTCTCTGAATGTGTGTGTGTGGAGCTAAAGTAATTGCTGCAGTAGCCTCTAATTGTTTTTGCACAAGTTTATTCAAAGCAATGCCTTTAAAAAACCCCACCACAATCTCTTTATAGCTATAACTGACGTCAAAGACATCTCATAACAGAAAATATGGAAGGAAATTTCCCCACTAATAAGAAATCCTATGTCCGTGCAACTTCAAGTAATGCATATTTGTTTAGTTGAGTGATTATCCAAAGCAACTTGTCAGTTGTCACTAGAGTTGTTTTTTGTGTGTTTGTTTTTTTACTACACTGTTTTCTTTGGCAGCCATGCAAAGGCACCTAAAATCACATGTGATCTAAAAAGATAGACCATTGTGTCTGGAACTCGGGATGTGCTGTTTTTCTGCCATGGTGCCAGCGAAATTTGTTTATTCTAAAGTCAATAATATTTCATCAGTATTCACAATAAATAAAAATGATGTCAGTATGTTAACACTAGTCACTTCATTCTGTGGGACCAATGAAACTGGATCCATTCTTTGTAAACAGTCAGGAGACTCAGTAAAGAATAATTAACAAAACTGGCATTCTTGGATGCTGAATGTCCATGTGCAAATCTACACAAAACATTTTCTACTATAAAATGTGTAGGTTATCTTGCAGATTGCAAATACAGTGGTACCTCAGGTTACATATGTGGCGATCACACAGGGTCCCTGGACGTTTCACTGTCTATTGATCCCTGTGCCACCACTTTATTTCTTGCTGCTACCACCCAGACCCTACCTGGTAAAATACTGAGTCCAGTCAGGGTTAAGTTGGAACATAAACTTCTGTTTATTTATTGCAGTTTAACAAGCGTGTGGTTTCATAAATGGTCTCAGTCAATTACAATCATGGGCTGCCTATCCAGACCTATAACTTCCGCTACCTGCTCTCACTCACTAAACCACCTCTCAGATATTTACTTGCCTTTCTAGTTCCTAACTGTTCCTGACTCAGCTTATTTCACTACACTAACTCAACCTCCCCACAGACTCTATCCCAATTCACTCCCACTCCAACCAACCACCCAACGAACTCCACCCTTCACCCCTCCCAGAGCTGGTTTTATAGTCCCTCTGACTCCACCCCCCAGGGTTCTGATTGGGTAACCTGTTTAACTATTTCACCTCCAGCACTCTCATATGTTAACGTCACATAATACACTTCAGATTACATACGCTTCAGGTTACAGACTCCGCTAACCCAGAAATAGTACCTCGGGTTAAGAACTGTGCTTCAGGATGAGAACAGAAATCGTGCAGCGGCGGTGCAGCAGCAGCAGGAGGCCCCCTTAGCTAAAGTGGTGCTTCAGGTTAAGAACAGTTTCAGGTTAAGAATGGACCTCTGGAACGAATTAAGTACGTAACCAGAGGTACCGCTGTACTAGAAAAGTGAACAGTCCCATCTAGATCTGAAGGCTTGTCACAACTTATATTGTTGCAGAGTAAAGAGCAGCCACAGTCTTTTAGTGTGATAAGGTGGGACTTAATTTTGCATACCCAGGGCCAGATTTAGGTTTGATGAGGCCCTAAGCTACTGAAGGTAATGGGGCCCTTTATATGTCCAGCTGTCCTTTGTCAACAACAAATTGTTGCTGTTTTTTGTGTTGAATATATGCTATATGGTAATTTATGGACCTAATGGATTTCTAAAGCCATCTGTACATAACAAAATATGTAGTTATCAAAGTAATTGTTGAACTGAAATACAATTAAGAAGTATATTAATACAGTGGACCCTCTGGATTATGAACTTAATTTGTTCCGGGGGTCCTTATGTACCCCGAAAAGTCCGCATCTAAAGGCGCCGCTTCTGCACACATGCACAGTGCAATAGAGCACTTCTGCGCATGCATAACACTTCTGGGTTTGCCGCGTTCACAACCCAAAAATTACGTTACCCGAAGGTAACATAACCCGGGGGTCCATTGTAGTGAAATACAATTAAAAAGAAGTATATTAATAGTGATAGTGATATTTTAGGGAGCAGGCTAGCAGGCGGGGCCCATGACTTACATCTTAGGAGCCTACACAACACAAAACACGGATGCTGTATGTAGGTTCTTTTTTATCTTATATTTTGGAAATGTACATCCAGTTTTTCCCCTTTAATTTTCTTGGAAGTACCCAAGAGAGTGGGGCCCTAAGCTACAGCTTGTTTAGCTTATACGTAAATCCGGCACTGCGCACCCCTCTGAATCACACAGATAAGAACATCCGTCGGAAACGGCCAGGGCAATTTGGCTTCTATCTTCTCCTGGTCTTCTGTCAAGATCCAACTCATATTCTTGTATTTGTACTTATTTTTGCCTTTTCTTGATGTAAGCGTTCCTTGTACACAGTGCTAATGCTCCCGCTCCCATGTTTTGTTACGGGGGAGGGTGATGCTTTATGTTGAGTTCATCATAGAATTGTGGGGTTGGAAGGGACCTTGAGGATCATGGAGTCCAACCCCCTGCAATGCAGGAATACGCAGGTGTCTCTCATGAGGATTAAACCTGCAACCTTGGCATCATCAGCAACACACACCAACCATATATTCTCTGTTCTCATTGCAATTGAAAATCCAGTATTTTTTTTTGAAAAACACAAATATGGCAACCTGATCTTTAGAATAGGGTAATGAGAAACTGGCTGAAGCTGAAAGTGTCAAATTTGTCTAATTCTAGTCATTTGGTCCACATTTTTTTAAAAGCCTGGACTTAAATGTGGACCAGAACAGAGTTATCAGTTGGATTGTGCCCTTTTTCAAATTTTGTAAAAAAACATTTCAGTTTTAAAAATGCACACAAACAGCCTATTTTGTGTGGAAATGTGTACATAATATGTATGTTGCAGGGAAAACATGCAAAAATCACATATTTTACAGGAAGAATGCATACAATTTAAATGCAATTGTGTGTTTGTGTGTTTGCTTTTTAAATCCATGAAAAGGGGGTGGAACAAGCCTAATCTTAAATCCATGTGAAGCTGAGAAGGCCAATTCACCCATCCCTCCTGTGTGGGCTGTAACAGAAGGAGTTGCCTGACTCTCCTTTTCTTCCACTTATTTCTATGCTATGAGTCTCAGTACAATGTTACTTGGGGGAGAAAGAAAATGGTTGCATTCTCCTCTCCTTGCTCTTATGAGAATGGACAGCTTGAGCCACCACTCTCCAGCATTGTCATAGGATAGCCCTAGTTTTGCAGTCTAGGAATGGGGTCTTTTGTGTATGGCCACAATGAGAGTTTGTGACACCGAATTTCTGGTGAATGTGAATTTGGGCCATCAAAACTAGCACATGGTACCTATCTACCTATCATCTATCTATCTATCTATCATCTATCTATCTATTATCTATATCTATCTATCTATCTATCATCTATCTATCATCTATCTATCTATCTATCTATCTATCTATCATCTATCTATCTATCTATCTATCTATCATCTCTCTCTCTCTCTCTCTATCATCTATCTATCTATCTATCTATCTATCTATCTATCATCTATCTATCTATCTATCTATCTATCTATCTATCTATCATCTATCTATCATCTATCATCTATCATCTATCTCTCTCTCTCTCTATCATCTATCTATATCTATATCTATCTATCTATCTATCTATCATCTATCTATCTATCTATCTATCATCTATCTATCTATCTATCTATCTATCATCTATCATCTAACTATCATCTATCCATCATCTATCTATCATCTATCTATCTATCATCTATCTATCTATCTATCTATCTATCTATCTATCTATCTATCTATCATCTATCTATCTATCTATCTATCTATCATCTATCTATCATCTATCTATCTATCTATCTATCATCTATCATCTATATCTATCATCCATCATCTATCTATCATCTATCTATATCTACTTCTGTGTCTACAATTCCATCCCTTGGACTGACACTAAGCTGAAAAATTGCTTTCCCCCATAAATGTCATGAGATGGAACAGGAGCCCCCCGCCCCCAGTTCCACTTTCTGAAATAAACACACCCGGCAGGATCAAAACTATCAGATATGGCTTCTATTGGTTCTGAAAGCAGGGAAGGATAGCCTCCCTCATGACTGCATTGGTGGCCCTTTTCCAATTCTATGATATTCTATGAAACTCCATCATCACCCTGCAATGGAAATGTCCAAGCTATGTGCCTGGTTCATAAAGCAAAAATGGGCATGGAAGCCATGCAGATATTTTCCCTGGTGGATCAGACAATTGCATTCCTGACAGCAGTTCATGTTTTACAGAGCGAAAGCTCAGCTTTTCTTCAAGAGGAAGTTGTCCAACACCATATTTCATGTGGTTACAGTATGCACACAAACTAAAACCACATTATGAATACATGAAAAAGTTGGGACTTGAGCCCAGGACTGCTAGTTGTCTGCTCGTTGGGCTAAACTTACTCAAAAAGATCTTATGGGCTAAATCGCTTCCTCCCACGTTCAGCCTCCCAGGTTTTGTACCTTCCTACTTCCTCTTTTGAACGGACTCTAGCTTCTTTCTGGGCTGAAAAACATTTTGTTCAGTTCTCAGTAACTTCTATTGAATGTTGGTTTCCATTGTTCATTTTGGTATACAAAAATTGCTACTTAGCCTTGGGATAAATGTTATATAAAAGCTTTTTTTGTGTATTCTCTTTTTGTATTTAATTTTTGATCCTATTGCACTTTGCTGTGGAACTGTTGGCAATCTTACTTGCAAAGACAATTACAAGCTGAATGCCTTTTTTTTCTTGTGTTGAATAGGAATGGATATTGACCTAGTTCTTGTTCTGAAGCACTGTGGGGGGTGGGGAGGCAAGGAACTCTCTCGCAGGAACACATCTGGCCTGCATTTCAACTGCTGTGTTCAGGACCATCATCATAAGCTAGTTGCTAAACTGCCCTTCAGGCTTAGTGGGGTGACCTGAATTAATTCACTCTCACCACAGTCCAGCAAAGACTGGATCTACACGTAGCAGAACAAGATGTCCAAATATGGCAGAGGGAGACCACTGTAGACCAGGAGAGGGAATCTCATTTTTTGAAAGATTTTATGTGCCTATGATGGTGTGTTCTAGTCTTCTATGTGATGTTTCAATTTTCTATTTTCAGGGGGGGGGATTGTTTTTAACACAAGGCAGAATTCTTCCTTTTTGAGATGCTTTTATTGTTTCTCAGACAACCTAACTTCAATACTGCAGGAAATAAATGAACAGCAGAAACATTAATCACATCACACCTGGTTGCAGATTAATCTATGTACATTCTCGGTCTTTTTGTTTGTTTATCATTAGCCCGAATTCCAAAATGTGATTCATCTCCCCTCTATTCTCAGGTGGTGTATCACTTTAGGACTCTAGCGCATGATTATTCTGCTTCTGTAATTCTTGCCATAAAGAGTAAAAAAGAATGGTCATTTATCGCCAGCTGGAATCATAGAAGGGTTGGCAGGGACCCCCAAGCTTCATCTAGTTCAACCCCCTACAAATGCAGGAATCCCAGCTAAACCATCCATGACAGATGGCCACCCAATTTCTGCTTAAAAACCTCCAAGGAAGGAGAGTCCACAACCTCCCAAGAGAGTCCATTCCACTGTCAAACAGTTCTTACTGCCAGAATGTTTTTCCTGATTCTTAGTTGAAGATGGCTATCATATCTCCTCTCAGTCTCCACTTTTCCCGGCTAAACGTACCCAGTTCCTTTACTCCTCGTAAGGCTTGGTTTCCAGACCCCTGATCATCTTGGTCACCCTCTTCTGCACACATTCCAGCTTGTCAACATTCTTCTTAAATTGTGGTGCCCAGAACTGGACACAGGACTCCAGGTGTGGTCTGACTAAGGCAGAATAGAGTGGTACTGTTACTTCCCTTGATCTGGACACCATACTTCTGTTGATGCAGCCTAGAACAGCATTATCTTTTTTTGCTGCTGCATCACACTGATGGAGGGGAGTGGCAGTTGTGGTCTGGCATGGCTGCAGTGTGTTGAGGTGGTCTTCCAGCTGGGGTGTGGCCGGGATGGGGTGGAGACACCTCTTTCAATCACTGTCAGGCCTGGAGTCAGGTGTAGGTCAGCAACAAAACAATAAATCACCCCAGACCAGTGAATCAGTCAAGTGGTGGTGAGGGTTCTTGCCAAGCAGTTGGCCCAGTCTAATCGGGTCCTGTGCTTGAGGGCATCTGTGCTCCAGTACTTGCTGGCTAACACTCCTTTTCAGCCAGTTTTGTTTCAGGGCTTGACAGCAGCATAGATGCTGTCTCAATTTCAGGAAGATGGCTCTTGAGCTCTGGCACCTGGGGAGCCAGAGCCCTTTCCTGAGGACCTGTGGGCACTCAAAAGCACACTTTGATGCTGGGAGTACAGTGGTACCTCTGGATATGAACTTAATTCATTCCAGAGGTCCATTCTTAACCTGAGGTACCACTTTAGCTAATGGGGCGTGCAATTTCTGTTCTCATCCTGGGGTAAACTTCTTAACCAGAGGTACTACTTCCGGGTTAGCGGAGTTTGTAACCCGAAGTGTTTGTAACCCGAGATACCACTGTATTACAGTCCATCGCTCCTTCCATATTCTGAGCGCACTCCAGGGCATGGACTTCCTTTGAGGCCTTTAGGTCTCAGGCTGGGGTGAGCACATACTCCCTTCATGCACGGGAGGAGAATGTTCTGCAGTACCTCATGTCTCTTAAGGAAAGGGGGTGAGCTGCCAAGACCGTGTCCTGGCATGCAGCTCTGCAATCATCTCCTTTAGTAAATTCCTCTGGTTCCCCAACCCCTGAGATTACTTTGACGTGTGCAGGGTGCTGTACACATCACCCTCCAGCCCCAGACGCCAGGAGGCCAATTACATATTGTCAGTGCCGCCCGAGGTCCCAGCTCACCAAGGACCAACGCTGCTTCGTTGTTTAGTATAAAAGTCTTTATTGAAGTTCAGTTTCACTTCCACAGCCGCAGCGTGCAGCACTACGTCTCAACTCTAGACCGCAGAAGCTCCATCTGAATCTCCCCCCCCCTGACACCAGTTTAAGATTCTAGCCTTGCTCCACCTCCTCCTTTGTTCTTTCCTCCTCTGGGTCCGCCTGCCCGTCGGGGTCTCTCCCTTCCTAGACTCCTCTGACGCTGAGTCCCCTGACTCTTCCCCCTCCCTCCGTCGGGCTTTAGGACCTGGCTCCCAATCCGGGTTTCCTGCTGTCCCGCGCGCCTGCACATTTGAACTTGGCGCGCGCGCCCAGCCTCCCACTTTCCTTCTGACCGTTACACTGCTGTCACTACTCCCTCCTTCGGGGAGGCTAGCTGGAACTGACCTCCCCTCCATTTCCCCACTTTCCGATGGGGGCGTGGTCAGCCCTGACTCATCTTCTCTCCCTGCTGGAGGAGAGGCTGGCCCTGACACATGTGACTCTTCCCCCCCACTGCGCTCTGGTGGGGGAGCTGGTCCTGATCCCCCGCTGCTGCCTTGGGAGTCCCCGCTGGCCCCCTGCTTCTGGTGCGTCCCCCCTGGGACCCCCCTTGCCCTCACCATCGCCCTCACCTCACTTCTGGGAATCTTCTGATTTGCTGGAGAAGCTCATGGAATCTCTCGGGTCACTGTCATACTCCCCTACGCTCCCCTCGGATTCCTCCCCTTCGCTCTCCATTTCCTCTCTCCCCTGTGCTTCTGCTCCTGAGCCCCTGACACATATGATCTCCTCAAAGACATAAGGAAAGTTCTGGGCACCATCTCCAGGTTAAAATATAAGACCAAGCTTTTTGGGGTCGTCTCATTTTCAGGTGTGTCACACATGAAAGTGTGGGTCTGTGGCCACAGCCTCATGACCTGGGCTACTTCAATACCATGTCTTCTGACATTTGTAATCAATAAAGTTGTGGCCTATTTAAATCCCAAGTGGTTGTCCTGTGTTTATTGCAACTTCCCCATGCCTTGCCCCCACTGCCCATGGCTTCATTGTGCCTGGGCCTGCAATGTGTTTATTATGGTGTCTGTTTTCTACTTTTGACTTCGTTGCAGTAATTCTGCTTCAATCTACCTCAAATATTACAATTTCCCCTGAAGTTAACTTGTGACACAGACACAGAATGTACCTTCCTTCTGGCTTTGGAATCCAAGATGTGTCCCAGAGCCTTCTTTCAGAAAATGCCATCATATAATCTCCCCCAAAGTTATAATATATTCAGTCAGTTGCCAAGGAAAAGGAGTCAAATCAACAGTATGAAGGACACCATCATAATTACTTCAAAGTACACTGGGCAGCCTTCCCATGGAACAGTTTTGACGCTGGCAATTCTAAAACAAACTCTTCAGCAGGAGTCATCAAAGACCACGGATAAATTAATGGCAGTTTGGCAAAAGTCTTTATCTTGTGGTTTTACGTCTTTGAATCTTTTTTTTTTTTTTTGCTAACCATACTGATGGTGTTTTGAGAACATTAGGAAAACAATTCAGGAGTCTGAAATGCTTCTTAAAATAGCTGTGTGCTGAGCTTGTTTTCACCTCAATCTCAGCAAGATAGACTTCACAACAACTAAATGGGTTGAAACCCATTTAGATAGAAGACTGTTGTTGGCATTCTAGAGAGGGGGCCTGCTGAGACATTGCCATCACAGAACACACGCATTTTCGAAGGGAAGCTCCCCTTATGGGCAAAGTGGAGCATAGCCCAGCCAAAATTCTGAACCCCTCACCCCAAATCTCCAAAGTCTGCTCCAGTCTTTCTCCTGTCACAACTCTTACACACAGTTACGTATAACCACCTGCTTCTCCTCTACCATGCAGAATTTGCTCCGTAGTACAGACAAACAACACCTTGCGGATTAAATTTTGCTAATTAGCACAGATTCAGAAGCCTGAGTTTTAGCTCTCTTCACTGCATGAGAACTTGAGCAAATCATTGAATATCATGAACGTGAATCAATTTTTACTGAAACAACATACTAGTGTTACAGTGTTAGAACACATATAAGCTAAGCAAGATGAATAATTTGGGCACTACAATGGATAACAGTATGTGGACTGTGATGGGATACTTTATATAAATGGTGGTTGTGCTGTCCCCTTGTTATAAAAGTTTCTGCTTCCACAAAGGAACGTCTCTCCCTCCTATGCTGTGTATCCTCTAAATCTGTCTAGAGGTTCCCCCAGTCCCCGAGAGCAGATTTCCAAAGTTTCACTGTGCAAGCAGAAATCCTTGCACTAATGGAACAAGCACATTGGATATTGCACTGTTTGGGCATCTCAGCCATCATTTACAATGCTCCCAGCTTTGTTCCAGGGCAGTGTGAGTGTGTGTGTGTTGGGGGCTGGGGGCTGGGGGTGGGGGAGACATGACAGCCACCATCAACAACAAGATGATGGAGAATATTCAAAGAAAATTCTGTAAGGTGGCCTTTTCTAGGGGGCTGGGTAAAAAAAGAGGAAAATCTAAGAAATTTTCCAGCAGCAATATAGCTTAGGAATCACTATAAATACTGCGCTTCATGCTATAACATAACATTACAGTCATACCTCGGGTTACAGACGCTTCAGGTTGCGCATTTTCAGGTTGCACACCAGAACAGGTTACTTCCAGGTTTCGGCGCTCGTGCATGTGCAGAAGCACTAAATCCGGCTTTGCACATGTGCAGAAGCACAAAATCGTGACCCACGCGTGCACAGATGAGGTGCTGCAGGTTCTGAACGCTGTGGGTTGCGAATGTGCCTCCCGCATGGATTACATTTGCAACCCGAGCGTCCATTGTACAAGTGGACTGGTTGTTTTTTTTAAACTGCAATGACAGATAAAAAAGCATTAGCTTTAGGCAAGTTGTCATATTCTCCAAAGTTTGAATTTCTGAAAAAGTTTCTATTACGCATATTTTAGAAAATATTTTCTCAGAACATCAGAACTGCATCAAGATTTAACACTGCTGAACTGCTTATTGAAAATCATTGACAAGTGTTTGTGTTGTTTTGGTGCAATTTGGCAATTAGCCAACCTTCTGCTTCTCTCTTTATTTCTTTGTTCCAACATGATGCTGTTTATGGGCACCAATGGCACCATCCCAGCACACACCATTGACCCTGTTGGCAAAACCATGTGACTTGCCACAGCCAATGCTACTAAATAGCAGTGATGGCAAATAAGACATATCACAAAGATATGCAGCTACTGCCTATCTTTCTCTTCATTGTGGATACAGTGGTTCTCTGACAGGGATTCCCTGTTGCTGAGTATGAAGGATAATTAGAGCCAGATATGTTACATGCTAAAAAAATAAAACAAGTATGCAGGCATAACCACATGGGGACGAGTGCTTTCCCTGAGCAGTTACTGAGTCACTATGCCACGACTGGTGGAAGGCCTGCATAATGGCAGTTAAGGCTATTGTGGTTGTTGCATGAAGCTATATTTTCATGTAGTTGCTGTGTTTTGTTGTTGTTAATGGTGCAAAGATAGGGAACAGCATCTTCTGGGGCATGTAGAGATGCAGTGATGGCCATCTTAGAACAGCTGCCCAGCGTTCCACATTTGAGAACCTGAACAGTTTGAACGATGTTTTTAGACACTTTCACCAACTGCTCATAATCGTTTTATGGCATTGCTTCCACAGTTGTGCTGAGTTGACTTCAAGCATTGTTTGGGATGTAATAATTTCAGAAGAAATGCCCTTGGCTGTAACTCTATCTGAAAGAGCAGGATTGTGGAGAGTGCTTCTAAGTCAAAACAGTCAGGCGGGTTATTTCCAGTGTTTCAAAACACTTCAATTCACTGCTTGATTGAATTGGAAGTGAACAGCAACAACAAGGCTATGTAAACTGCAAGATATTTGTTCATGGTTTTTACTACTTTAGCATCACTGAAGCCTCAGAATCACAGGCCTGTTCCTGTATAGTAAGGGAAGTAATTCAATAGAATAAGCTGCAAGTCCACTGCAAACTGACCTCAGTCATGAAGCTGCTAAGCAGGGCCAGCCCAGCTATGAAACAAGGTGAGGCGACTGCCTTGGGTGGCAGGATCCACAGGACAGCAGATCCGGCCTCCAAGAAATGCGTTGCCCGCTGCTGCCATGGCGGCAGCAACAGCTGTGGCATGCTCCTTGGAGGCCGGATCTCCTGTCCTGTGGATCCTGACATCCAAGGCAGTCGCCTCACCTTGTTTCGTAGCTGGGCTGGCCCTGCTCTGCAGCAGCCTCTCGGCGTATGGGAAGCAATGCAGATCCTTATTCTCCCCTTGTTTCTGATGTAGATTGTCACTCACCCCAAATTATGGCCTCACACAGGGCACCGCTGAAATTTGAAAGAGCCAAGTCCACCTCTGTTATGCCTCAGCTGGAGGTGGCTGAGTTGAGCTGGCTCTGGGAGGGGCTTCTCCCCTGCCTGACTGCAAGGGCACCACCTCCCATGGTTTGAGCCCTCGGTGTCATGCAGGCCAAGGAGGAGGATGAAGCACTTGCCAAGCATGCAGAGGGGCATTTAAAGTCAGCCAGCCAGAGGCCGAGGAGGATTCCCTGCGTCTCTTCAGGTGCCCTGAAATAACCAGAGACAGGGTGGAAAACACCAGTGCTCAAACTCTCCCTCCTCTATATCTAAGACCATGGGTGAAAGGCAAAGGAGGATGCAGGCCCCAATCCAACCCCCCTCTGGGGAGTCAGAGAGAGAGAAGAAGAAGAAGAAGAGTTTGGATTTGATATCCCGCCTTTCACTCCCTTTAAGGAGTCTCAAGCGGCTAACATTCTCCTTTTCCCTTCCTCCCCCACAACAAACATTCTGTGAAGTGAGTGGGGCTGAGAGACTTCAGAGAAGTGTGACTGGCCCAAGGTCACCCAGCAGCTGCATGTGGAGGAGCGGAGACGCGAACCCGGTTACCCAGATTACGTGACTACCGCTCTTAACCACTACACCACACTGGCTCTCTGGGATTGACCTGTCACAGAGGGCTCTAAGGGTTCATCCACACTTCCTCCCCCCAGGGAAAAACCACTCTTTAGCGCTCAGTCAGAGCTAATGGCAATCCAGGATTTTCTGGATTGACATTTGCTCCAACAGAGCACTAAAGAGTGGGTTGTCCCTGGGAAAGGAGTGGGGCAAAGGAAAAACCACTTGGGCCTGTGCCTAGAAAGTATAGGCGAGAGGAAAACTGCTCGGACCCATGCTTTCTAGGCACAGGAAAAAACTTTTAAACAAGACACTTTTCCGCATGGTTTTAAAATGTTGTTTTCATTTGAAGAACTAGAGATACTGAGAACTCACCCCCCCCCAGTTGACTTTGGAGGTGGATCTGGCAAAATGGATCTATTTCATGAAACAGCCCAATGCCATGGTCAAGCCAAACCCTGTTGTGACTCAAGTGCTATCATGGGGAGTACGATCGGGTCCAATTCCTTAGTCCAACTTCCCTGCAAGTCTCCACCTGTGTTACCCAGAATTACAGGCCCTGGGCAGCTGCCACAGCAGTGCCTTAAGACATGAGAAAAGAAAGAGTGAGAGAGAATGGAATAAGGAGAGAGAGGGAGAGAGAGAGAGACCTCTGTCCTTTTTGCTGGTTGCCACCAGGCAATAGCAACCACGTAAGTTAGGCTAAAGAAGGGAAGTGGTTGGGGGGCTCATGAGTGGGTGTTGATGTCCTCTCTGAGGCTTATTAAAATAACCTTGAAGACAAGCATTAGGAGGCACCCGAGTTACTGCCTTCAACTGCAAATGTCAAACTGCAGCAGCATCTCTCAGCCAAGCTCACGACCAGAAGGGCTGAGGGACATTCTCACATTTGGTCCTTCAGACCTGCAGAGCCTCACATCAGAAAATTGCTTGGATGCTGCAAAGAGAGAAGGAGGCTGAGAAGCATTCTTCTGAAACTTTCCATCTTGTGCCATTGTTTCATCTTTTTATATCCTTCAGGTTTAGTAGCTACCATTCTTTTGTCAATAGAGCTTCATTTTTCCTTTCCACAAGAGACTGGTAATCATGGTTTTGTGTGCCGTATCACATCATCACCAGAACTTCACCTCATTGTGTCTGTCTCAACATACACAACGTTCATCTGAATAGCCCCGCTTACATAATGAGATACAATTATCCTTTCAACTGCTCGTTTTAAATGGTAATTGTATTTGAAAATTACTGTGCAATTTAAAAGAATCATGAAACATAATTGCTGTTTTTCAACATATATATGTTATAGTGTGAGATCATTTTTCTAAAACTGCATACACACTTATTTTGTTCTTTAAGGGGGGGAGAGAGGAATACACCTTGCCTAGCTAGCATAATCGGAAAAGAGATCTATCGCTTATGTTTGTCATTTGATAATTTATTGCCTGTTATTCAGCAAGAAACATCAGAGGCAATGATATAAACAGCATTTCCACTGAATCATCTTTGCACATCTTTGGCAGCAGCTATATTTTCTCTCTGCAATATCTATTTCAGGAATCTTAAGTCAAATTCTTCCACTTACGTAAAAAAATTAATTACTTGTACCCATTGTCACCGCATAGGGTTACAACCTTAAAATACCAAGCCACAGTGTTTGGGTGCCAAGTACACATTGGGAGGGGGGCATTTGCTTCCTGGCACACATTACAAAGTAGTTATTTTATGACTACTTTGTAAAATAGTTATTCTGCAAGTATTGGTGCTGCTTGCATTTTTATTTTTATTTTTGTAATGGAAGTGCTGCAGGGAAACTTTGGTGTTACCCAAACCCTCTGTGGACCTGCCACATTGCAATATTATCAGCTCCGAGGATTCATCCCACTCTACTGTGGCACGCAGGGGCCACAGGACAGGATTCAGACATGACTGCCCTGTTCAGGAATCTGCACGGAGGGTTTCTGATATGCCAGGAGTATGCCAGAGAGCACCCATCATATTGAAAGACCACAGATGCAGACTTCCGGGTCAGCGCCATCGGCAATGGCGGAATTCCTCTGATGCAGAGGAACCCGCTCCGTGGAATCTGGGTCTGGCCGCTGCAGCGAAAGCGGAGACCCGTTAAAAATCACAGGTGGGAGAAGCCTGTGATCGTGGGATTCGGCTGGCACCTTTTGCGCCTCCCCTACTCGCGGGGAAACCCGGTTTTCGGGCTCCGGAGCGAGGTAGGGTGAGTGGTGCGGTGCAGCGAACCAATTGCTCCTTCCACGGAGTGAAGACATACAGCTGTTGTTGGAGAGCGCTGACTTTTTCCTTTGGACAATTCAATCCTAAAAGCAACTACCCGTGAGTAGAACAAATCGGAAGATTTTAAAAGAAAAAGGGTCAAAAAGAACTTTAATTTTAATTGGAGGACATAAAAAGGGAAAGAATCAATTTGGCAGCTACGCGGGGAGGCTCAAATAGGAAGTCCGCCTTCCGCTTTTGTATATAGATTGAAGCAAAGACCCTACAAGCTAAAATCTTGAAAGTTTTTGATAAAGGTTTAAATATTCATCGTTTAAAATGCAAACCCCCCTTTTGAAGAAGTAGGGAGAAACTTTGAATTCAGCAAGTTTTAGGAAATTAAAAAACCGCAGCTCTGAGCCTGGGAACGGGCTGCCTTTGACGTTCGGAGAATTACATTAAAAGATCTTTGATAGAATGGACTTGACAGTCAGTTAAAATACAAAGTTTCTTCCGTCCTCTTCTGCTTTTAAGATGGAGGAAAGTAACCTAAATTGATACAAATGGAGACTGTGTCCCTCTAGTGGGAGATTTTTGAAACTGTTGCAGGAGTGAGTGCCAGCTGGAAAGATAAGATCCTGAGAAACCAGAGACTGACCTTGAAATACTCAAAATGTTGCTTACTGAAGCAATTGTGAACTCACTGTTTAAGATAAACTATTTGCTGGAAGAACTCCATAAGAAGGTGAAAGACATGACTCCAAAAAAATTTGACAACTGGGAACAGGAAATTCCTAACCACAGACAAGAAATGAGCACCAATGCTGGTTTGTCACAGGAATCTACTTTGGCAGCAGCCATTGTTTCAGAATCTAAAACAACACAAGTGAGATCCTTAGTCCCACAGAAGCAAACTGAGGACTATAAATTGAGGATGCTTATGACTGAATTTGGTAAAAGTCAGATTTTGAGTACCGGATCCTGGCCTGGATTGAAGATGGAAAGTTGGAAAGATTTTATTACACAGGGACCTACAGACTGCTGGAATATGGTTTTGGCTTTGGAGGGAGTTGAAGGTTTGGGGGCTCTTGGACTTGGAGGCATTTTGAAATATGACTCTAGTTTCAGTCATGGAAATTTGGCTGGATTGCTCAGAAGATACAACCATAATATTAGGATGGAATTTCCTTGGGATCTGTTACTTGGCATTAAGGAACATGAAGATAACTTGCAGAAGGGGCTTGGAGGGGACTTAAGAGCCTCGGACATCAGATTTCCAGATTGAAGGACTATAGGGAATCGACGGAAAGGACTGGCAGTTTCCAAAACCGGGGGGGAGCTGAGGGAAGAAGATTGGAAATTTAAAGTTTTTACTAAAGTATATACTAAGTTTAAGGTTTATATGAAACTAACAAAAAATTTATTTTGAGGGATAGAAAAACGGAGGATTGACACTTCATGGATTTAGCAGAAATCTTATGAGAAGTTAAGTATTTATAAGTTTTAGCTTTAAGGTTAAAATAAGGTTAAGAAAACTATGTTATGTATAATTGATAGAGATTTAAGAGAAAGATGGAAAGGATTTGCTGAAATTACCTAAATAGAAGTGGAATACAAGAAGGGAGGTGTGAGGAAGTCGAGGAAACAAGTGAATGAAAGAAAGGTTGTGTTTTGAAATGTTTTTTTCTTTTTTTTCTTTTTGTATTGTGTTTTTGGTTTGTTTTATTTTTGTTGTGTTTTTCTTTTTTGTTGTTGTTAAAAGCAATAAAGATTATTTAAAAAAAAGAAAGAAAGACCACAGATGCAGATGTCCACTGGGAGGTCCATTGTGGGTGTCCAACAGCTGTTACATGTCTCTCAGCAACCACATCCGTAGTTTTCAATTGCATATTTTGTTCAGCCAGCGAGGGGAGGAGATTGCCAAGGTGCTGCTTGGGGTGGGGGACAAGATGTGGAAAAATGCGTCCTTTTGAAATTTAGAGTTTGGCGAAGAAGATGAAGGATACCATGAGCTGCTGTGAAGGTCAGAACCATCTTGGCAGACATGTTGACACCAAGCAGGGAGATGTCTGGGAATCCAATGCTGGTCTACTATGAAGGACAAGAATCCTCCTGATATGTGAATGCTGTGAACTCTCTCCAAAGTAGACCCTGGTGTAAATATAAACCATATTTCTTAAAGACACTAGTCTCCACAGCGCACTGATTTCCCAACAGAAACGCAGCCCTGGGCAAATACCTGGAACCCGCTGGAATTTTGCTACCGCTTGGCAGAGATTGGGGGCGGATACAACCTTCATAATCCATTGTAAGGCACTGTTTATACTGCTGTATTTGCAAAAGTTAGAAGCAGCAAACTAACCACAGTCTGCTCAGTCAATTGCCATTGGGGATGCCTGGGAAATTTAATCTTTGTAAATTAAAATATGTACAGTGGTACCTCAGATTACAAATGCTTCGGGTTATGTGTTTTCAGGTTGGGGACCATGGGAAACCCGGAAGTACCAGAAAAGGTTACTTCTGGGTTTCGCCGCTCGTGCATGCGCAGAAGCCTGAAATTGCATCATGTGTGTGCGCAGATGTGGTGCTGCAGGTTACTAATGCTGCGGGTTGTGGATGTGCCTCCGTCACAGATTACGTCTGCAACCCGAGGTTCCACTGTACTGAACTGATCCATACCTCCCAGACTAATGTGGGGACTGAAGCTTAGTTATCTCCTAGCTTTCATGAGGTGGATATATGAGTGAGCATATCTGAAAGTCATATGGACAAGAGGACTATTTTTGGCTGTCCTTTTTTCTCCACAAAAAACTACAGGGAAGCCACCTCATTATCCCAAAGATGACCAGTCAGAATGGACACCAAAGAGAACCTTGTAAGGTTCCCAGCTGAAGTCAAGAATCCTTTCAAAGCACAAAGTAGTTTGCAAGGCATATCCCAGCAGCATTTCCTTCAAATTCATGTCCCACTTGATCCCACACAAATGATTTGCCAAGCATACAGAAGTGTTCCAACCACCTCCCTTTTTAGTTGGGGAAAAAGGTTTGGCCTATTTTATCGAATTTTCCAAGGAGTTGCCTGTCAAACAGCATGCCGTCTTGGTAACAGCTGGCAAAAGATTATCTCAGTTTGCAGTTTCAGATAGTCTGGGCTGCTTTAAAGACAGCCAAAAACAACAAACAAAAAACCCCCAACACCCCAGGCTTCACTGTTCAAGAAGACAATTCCTATCATCTTTTGCAGGAAGACGCAGACTACTTGAACTGAGCACCCGTGTGGCTACTTTAAGCATTCGAACATCCGACATAACATTAGTGCTTGAGGTAGTGCCCAATGTGCAAAGCCTGTTTTTCAAAGTTGTATGAGAAAAGAAGGACAACTCAAGGATCATATAATAGCTAAGCTGGGATAGCTTCGTCAGCAGAGCATGAGACTCTTAATCTCAGGGTTGTGGGCAAAGGATTCCTGCATTGCAGGTGGCTGGATGAGATGACCCCTGTGCTCTCTTCTAACTCTACAATTCAATGATTCTATGGACTCATCACCTCTGGAAGGGACCATAAAAAGCTGGAGAGAACTATTGGAGCAGTCCCACTCCTTCCCTAGGGCTACAGGAGAGCAACCGGTGTGCAAAGGCTCCTGAGAAAACAAATCAACGGCCCCTCTCCACCTTATCTGGGACCACTTGAGACCTGTCTGCCCTGTGGGAAGGCAAAGGCCAGAAAGCCCAGGCCACAGAAACGTGTCTTCAACTCCAGAAGCCACCATGAGAATAATTTGCACACTTTTGAACTGTAAACTGGATTCTTTGGCATAAAAATAGGATTAAAATGCACTAAACAAACAAGAAAGCATCTGGAATGAATGCATTCCCACAAAGCACGCGCACAGCAGAATGATGTGCACAGCAGCGCACACATGAGGGTCATGTGCACCTGTCTACATGCAATCTGCATGCTGATTTCCTACTGGAAGTATTTTTCATCTGCAGATTTGCAACATTTGCAGTAACTCAAACACAGCAGCCACAAGCAGTGTTGCCATCTGGCCAGATTGAAACTGCCTGACAAGTTGGAGTCCCCCCCTCCCCTTTTAAGGCTAATTTGTGTGTTTTAGTCCTCCATCTCAACGTAATAATTGTCTTAAAAATATTACATGAAACATGCAGGTGAGTTGGTGGTAAACAACAACAATCTGGAACATTTTTATTAAAGCCTTGCCTCTGTCCTCGCATTGGAGATCTCCATTATGCACACACTTATGGTGGGATCATGGCAGCGAGCCTTCCTTCGCTTGATTCAGGAAGACTTCTGAACTTGCACTAGGACCAGACAATGGTCTGTACCATCGATGTGTCACTACGGCCCTGGCTGAACTGTAGAACTGGCTGGGCAGCAGATCCTTTTGCATTGGGGTCATCAGCTAGATCGCTATGGGCACCATTCATTCCAAAGTGACAGTGGGAGGTTCTCTGCAGCTTCTGTGTGCTCCAGCTTTTGTGGTGCCACTCTCCCAGCCCATCAGAGGTAAACCACCTGGTTGATGCCCACATGGCAAGCTATCACGTCCCCTATGTGGAGGCCTGGGAAGGAGTCAGGAGGACCCTGACAGAGAACAAATTATAGCCCAGGAACAAGCCAAATGGAAGGCCAAGAAATCAGCCTTAACCGGGGGGGAGGGGTGATCCTTGGGCACAATTAGGAATCAAGGTGACAGGATCCCTTCAAGGCTGCAACCTGTGCTCTGGACTGGGGTGGGAGATGGCTGACTAGGGGAACTTAGATCCATTCTGGAGTCATAGGGCCCAAGGGAGGTGCAGCACGCAGAACCGAAGGGGGACCCTGTACCACAACACAGAGGATCCTGTGTCATGAAGCAGAGCAGCAGACTGAAAGTCAGGAGCTGCTGGGACTTGAACCGATGACCTCGGAGTCTGTGTGCAGCATCCCCGTGTGCTCAGCCACCAAACTGCAGTGTCTACCTGGGTAACGAAGTACTTTCTGCCCACTCACTAACACTGGCCAGTGGCTGCAGAGGCTGGCCACTGAATCCTCCTGGGAAAAAGGAGTAGAAGAATGATAGAATCTTGGGATCATCTAGTCCAACCCCCTGCAAGGCAGGAATGTGCAGCTGTCCCATATGGGGATCAAACCTGCAAGCTTGGCATTATCAGCACCACACTGAGCTAGGACTTCCTGTTCCAGCCAATCCTCACTTGGCTACAGGGGCTTATCCACACCTACCTTTTGCCCCACACGTCCACACTTTCCCGGTCTCTGTCTGAGCACTTTTTTTGTTGTCCCACTGCTTTCACGCTGAATCGGAGCAAAGGTCAGTTCACAGTGGAATTGTTTTCAGGGGTAAAGAGCGAGCTTTTGCGAGGAAAGTGCTGGGGCTAAAGAAAAAGTGTTCAGACACAGACCTGGAAAGCCCTGACCTGTTCCTAGAAATGCAGGGTAAAGCTAAATATGGATGAGCCCAGGGTCTCCCTGACCTTTGCTGTCTTCATGTATCCTTTGTGGTTCTTTGGTCCTGACTTCTGCCTCCTGCCTTGAGCTTTGGTCCCCAACTTCCAGCTTCATCCCTCAACTTTGATCCCTTAGTGCAGCTCCTGGCTTCTGGCATCCAGTTCATCTCTGACTGCTGCTTACAGCTTAATTCTAACACTGATGGAGCTTCTGGGACAGGCCCACCCCCAGCCATCCAACCACCAACATTTACGTCATGGAGCCCTCCTCCTCCTCCTCCTCCTCCTCCTCCTCCTCCTCCAGCTACTTCTCCCCCAGCTCTGGGATGCAGTGTGTCTGCCAACTAGGAGAGAGATGGCAATTCTCATATATGCCCACAGAGACCCCAGAACAGCTGCCAAAGGTGGTGCTTGAACTCTGCACTTGCAGTCACAACACTATATTTTTTTTCCTATTTCTGTTTTTCTAGTGACATAACATTCAGATCAGCATATCATCCCATGACTAACAGTACTGTAATTTCTCCCCCTCTACCCAAATTTAATATTTTTTGGGTGTAGGTTTTGCTCTATTGTTTTGGCTATATTTTCTATGTGTTCTGTTATCAGACTGAATGGCACCAGTGTCACTGCTTTAAAGGAGAAACATTTCCCTCTCAAGAATTTGGGTGGAATGTATGACAGAACCTCCTCTGGTGGCAAGCATCCCTTCGGCCAGGCCAGCATTCTTCACCTAAACAGCTAAGTAGGTTGGCAGAAGGCTAGCACAGATAGCTAAACACAGACACTATGGGTTGCAGGCATATTCATGCGGCCTTCCTCTCATTACACACAGCCTCTGGATCCGTGCTTCAAGCCATAAAGAAGTCTTTGGCTTCTGCCCACTATTTTAAACTACCAAATGCTGAAGCAAACATTTATCTAGGCCAAGAGGTCAGACCCTCCAAGTGTCCCTATTTTCCAGTCCCGGATTTACAGAAGCCGTCCCAGTTTCTGATTTGATCTTGCAATGTCCTGCTTTTCCTTAGAACATCCCTATTTTCAGTGGAGAAATGTTGGAAGGCATGGAGTTATGCGACCCCCGAGCAAAGGAGATAAGTAACTATACAAGCTTCAGAAGACATCTGAAGACAGCCCTGTAAAGGGAAGTTTTTTTAATGTCTAATGTTTTATTATGCTTTTATAACTGTTGGAAGCCATCCAGAGTGGCTGGGGCAATCCAGACAGATGGGCAGGGAATAATAACAGCAATAATAATAATAGAATAGGATGTTCCTATTTTCATTGGAGAAATGTTGGAGTGTATAAGAGGTAAGTGATGCAAATATCTCCAACAGTGTGTTTAAACGCAATTAATGACCTAACCTCGCCAGTCCCCTCATATACCCTGTGCTCAAATGAAAGGCTCCTTTAGCAGTGTGGGAGCGGTCGCACAGTGGGTTATTTCTGGGCTACTCTGTCATATCCTCCTCCCACAGGGCTTCAGACTCCTGGCATTATCAAGCAGGATGTGGAGGTGCCAAGCTGAAGTAAGATACTATTACAAAGAGCCTGTGGCATTTGAAGTCCCAGAAGCAGAATGATCCAACAAGTCAAAGGCTTGCCACTGGCCCAGGGACCTCTCTAAGAGTTTCACAAACAGCTGCACAGATGTGTATCTGAAGAAGTGTGCATGCACACGAAAGCTCATACCAAGAACTAACTTAGTTGGTCTTTAAGGTGCTACTGGAAAGAAAAAAATTCTTTTGTTTTGACTATGGCAGACCAACACGGCTACCTATCTGTAGCTGCACACGGGTGAAACTTCTGTAGGTCTGAAAGCGATTTCTTCTCTCTCCCAGATGAGTAAGATGCACAATAGGTGAGCTAATCGACCTCAGATTATATCTTCAGAATTAACGATGCTTTCAAAGTGCATAATGAAAAGCAGCAGGATTTAAAGGAACACATACACACCGAAGCTTCAAGTCAGAACTATACTGCCTTTAGCAGAGTTTTCATTCATCCTGTTGTCCATGTTTCCCAAGTGCTTCTACAAGACTGGTTGGCAGCTGTTGGTGTTGGGAGGTTTTTGAAATATTTCCAGAATCCAACTGTGCTTGTTTTCTGGAGACGTACATTTCTAATTATGAGAATGTGGAGAAACATGGTTAATAAATATTTCTAAAATAACTACAGTACTGGAAAGAAATCATAGCAAGTGAGTGGCATAATTATTCACCACCTGATTTCTGCAGTTTTGCATTGGAAAGTTGTAAAATTCTTAAAAAAGAAAAACCTCATCCCATTTTAAGAGGCATACATGCAATTATTGTAGCAAAGCTGGAAAATGATGCCTTGTTCCTTACAAAGGTTCCTGATTGCGTTTTTATTACAGACCCCTCTGAGTGCATTTCTCCCCTTAATATGCTATTTGCAAAAGCCCTTCTTACCAGCTCCTTATTGTTTTAAGCCATTGTTAATAGCATTTTTTTAAAAAAGCAGAAAAGGCAGCTGCCCATGATTTTCCTTGTGTGTGTGTTGGGTTTTTTTTTGTTTTGTTTTTTTACAATCAACTTATGAGAGAAAGAGGAAATAATATTTCATGGGATTCTAGTCAAACAGGATGGGACTTTCCCTGAATAAGCAAAGATTAGCAGTCCACGCCTGTAACAGAAGTTGCAGTGCAATAGTCCAATGGATATAAATGCTTAATTTCCTCTGGCTCTCTTGGACTTTGAAATCGTTTGGGGATTAGCATTTTCCATAGATAAATTTTGATGCTCTGAGGTAGGCATCACGGAAAAGCCTACATACGTCATGATCCCGAGGTACAAGAATCAATTGGCATTTAGTGATAGACTTCTGCAAGTTGCGAATTACATTCTCTCTGCGTTCTGCACCCTGGCTCCTTGTTCATGCAAGCAGGGGTGCCAACCTGAATAAGATATTGGGCCACTCATTAAGACTAGCCATTCATTAAGACTTAACTGTACAGTTCAGTTACAGTGCAGTGGGACGTATGTCAGCTTAGAAGTAATTCTTCTTGTGTTTAACAGAGTTTACTCCAGTCCCAGGTAAGCAGCCACAGGGTTGTTTTGATTTAGCGTTGGCATTGGTGAAAGCAGAGTTCTTGTGCCTTTAGCAGCTGTGGGTGAGGCAGAAATTCAACAGGGTAAACATTTCCTAGTATAGCATACATTTATGGGGAAAGCTTGATCTTGTTCACATTCTGTCTGCCATACATTTTATTACTTGTGTGGCCGACGATTTATTTTTTGGCTCTCCAAACCACGTGTACAAGAGGACACAAGATACGCACATTTAATGCAAACCTGCATCCCCTTTTGCATGTAGGTTGAAGGGCCCAGTCTATATACATGGCACTGGGCCCGTAAAATCCTGTTGGCATCCCCAGTGTAGCACATCCTTTGCTTGCAGAAAGTTCTGGGCACTGTCCCTGCATCTCCAGCCGAAAGGGTTTGGGCTCTCAGGGCTGCGAAAGACCTTGGAGTGCAGTTGCCATTCACAACAAATGGAACTAGACTGACTCAGGATAAGGCAACTTGACATGTTGCGTTTGATGTCCAGAGAGTCTTCTGTACTATCTCAGACAGCAAGAAGCCTTTCCTTCCCAGTTCCAAGCACAATCTTAAATGAAGCAATGTCAGAGCAAGAATTTGAAAGGGAAGATGTTTCCAACCTAGATAAGTCGTACTGTCAGAAGTTCCAATTCGAAGAGCTCTGCTTTTAAGCTGCCTGGTATTTCCTTTGCAGTGAGACTTACAGCATTCTGTGCCATACAAGAGAGCAGAGGGCATCCACTCTGACCATTGTAATTAGACTGTCCTTCCTAAGTGCAAAGAGGAAAGTGGAAGAGAGAGAGGCAAATGGCAGCCTATTTCCCTTCCCTTCCCAGCACCAAAAGTGCTTACACAACATCACTAACTAATTGAGTGTCTAATTTAAAATTTCTCTCTTAATGGCATTTTGCAGACACTTAAGTTTTCAAGGAAATGGCAGTACCATTGTTCGCTCCAACAGTTTCAAAGCCACATCCCACCCTTAATAGGAGTTTTGTGGAGGGGGGATAAAATTTGACCTTAGAGTTAAAGGAACACTTGCCATACTGAATAGCACTGAATATTGGGGTCTTATTCTTGGTTTTATAAAACAAAAGCTTTGTTTGGACAAGAGGAAGGTGGTCGTCTTTCTGCAGCAAGATGTTCCCTGGGGCTTGATCTAATCTCTCAAGAGTAAGCTAAGGGATGGATGAGTCCTTCCTCGCGGAGGACTTGCCACTTGAGGCAGCATAATTTGCACACCCTCCACCTGACTTGTACAGGGGGTGATTATGCCATCACTCAGGTCTATCCTTACTTCCTGCAGGGGGGTGAATGGGGTGGCAGCAAACTGCTTTTCTAAGCTTCACATGATCCCTTAATCCTAATGTGAGGTGTTGGTAGCGGCAGCTAGGAGTGATATGTGCAACCACAGCTGTGGGAGCAGTGATTGGGGAATGGTGGCAGCAAGACAAACAATGTGAAAGGTTTCACCCTTTCATGCCTGGGATTGGGAGCCCTGGGTCCAGTCCATGACACTTCCTAGGCAAGTTACAGGGTATAGGTCTGGATCAGGCTTCCTCAACTTCGGCCCTCCAGATGTTTTTGGCCTACAACTCCCATGATCCCTAGCTAGCAGGACCAGTGGTCAGGGTTGCTGGGAATTGTAGTCTCAAAATATCTGGAGGGTCGAGGTTGAGGAAGCCTGGTCTGGATCGTTTTATATTTTATTACTGACATTTATTTACCATCAGCTGCCTTGAATTTCTCCTAAAATATTGGTGGGATATAGGTTTTCAAAATAAATAATAAATAAACGGACCTAGTCCAAGGAAGGGGAGGTTCAGACAGGATTGTCTCACAGAGGCTTCTCCTTTCCTTTTATTGGGAATGCAAGAGCAGTGGGAATCGCAGTCACTGACTGCTCAGGTTCAGACACACAAGCTTTGCCTATACGTAGAAACATAGGAAGCTGTCTTATAATCAATCAGACCATTGGCCCATCTTAGTATTGTCTGCACTGGCTGGCAGCAGCTCTCCAGGATCTCAGGCAGGAATCTACCTGGAGATGCCAGGGGTAAGGAGCAGAGGGTGTCTCCCTGGCGCCTGGAAAACCACTGAAGCTCTTGTTCTCAGTTTTGGCAGGCTTCATTCCCTCAGAAAGAGCTAACAAACACACATTCTGCCAAAGCACAGAAAAAGTTAGATAGTTCCTTTAAAAAAAACATCAAAGAGGTTGTATCCAACATAAGTGAGTGAGGATTTCACTCCTCTCTCCTTGCCCACCCCTAAAATCTGCTCTAGCAAGTCCCCCAACCTCCAACTAGGATTCATACCAGCACTTTGAATTGAGCTGGGAAACAAGGTGGCAGCTGGTCTAAATTCCGCACCACTAACTGGGTGGGTTTTGTGGAGAGGAAGGAATATTGCAGACCTGCTCCAATTGAACTGAGGTTTCCCTGGACTTGCAGGGGGACAAGAAATGTTTAAAACATGTGGGCGGATAGAATCTTACACATTACCCAAAAAGGGAAGGAAGGATGACACAGATTTGCATATATCTCACTTTAGCAGGGAAGGTTGTGGGCAGGTGACCTGTGTGCCTGCTTAGTCTGGTATCCTTCAAATAGAGGACTGTCCTTTGCAAAAATAAGACACCTGAGCATCCACAACCTTCTTCTTATATTAGAACGCTTTGGTTTATGTTGATTTGGTCCCACTGAACTGAGCTGGGCAAATCAGCTTAAAGTTTAGCATTGCATTTCTCTAGCTGCTGCTTACAAAAAGCAAGTGCATACTAATGAGGTGCTTGGTTTCCTCATCACCACACGTTTACCCATAATGCACTTTGCTTCTCCCACTTTGTACTTGTCAGCAAGTATGTATATGTGAGGCTGCTTCCAAGAAATAAACACATTTTGGATACAGAGGCTTTCTCATTTAGCGATAAAATGGGGATTAAGGCTGTCATCCTGTAAGTGCCTACCAACTAATCTTCTGCTGACAATGTTAATTAGCTATTTTATGCTAAACTAGCTAAGCAAGAAAAGAGACTTTCAGCCAATTTGGGCACTTATAGAAGTAAGCTGGAAGCCACTGCTTGACTTGGAATAAAGTTTCACTATATGGGTATGCAATGGTTAATACAACATGGTGATCTTCAGAGCTGTTGGCTCCTTGGCACGTCCTTCTTCAGGAGGCCTCCAATGCCTGCTCCCTGTTAACCAGAAACCCACCCACCCCCTTTATACTGAAATCACTAATCTAACTAGAAAAGGGTCAGAAAAATGCACTTACATTGCAAGTACAAGTTTCTGTGGACACGCACACAATTTAGGGCTAGTAAAGGTCACATCAGGGGGTTTTTTGGTTTTGTTTCGGTTTTGTCAAATGTTTTATTGAGTGCAGATATCTGGAGTTCTGTAAAACATGCATTATCTGAAGAGTCAAAAAGGAGCAAGCCACATTGTCCTCACTGACAAACATGTCAGGCTTGATGGAGATTAATGAACACATCAGTTGTGTTCAAGTGATGCATGTCCATCACTTGAAGACCTGCAGATGTGAATAGGCCACAGGTATGAAAACCACAGGCAGAACTATATCACCTCAAGCCCAATGCTTTCCAATGGAGTTAAATTCAAATACTCAGTTGCAAGAAACCATCAAGGTTACAGTGACCAAGCATAGGAAAAACAAGAGTTCCGCATTATTGATGGCTGCACTTCTCTGTTGTTTGTTAAAAAAAGGTGTGTGGTTTTTTAAAAAAAGCTTATCTAAATGAGTTCTTAAACCTACCCCTACTTCCCAATCCCCCAATAGCTGTCCTCCTCCCCAACACACCACCCCTCAGGCCTGCCTTCCCTCTCACACAGATAACTTCCGATGCTGCTCCGATGATGATGAGCAGGAGGAAGGAAGCACCTGACTCTCCACCTCCTCATCTCAGCTGTGCAACTTGCTAGGTGGGAAATGTAGTTTATGAGGACATTTATTCACTTTAAACATTCATAATATTTAGCATAAGAATTTCTCAATACAATTCCTAATAAAATACATACATTCATATATCATTTTATTTGTATGCCGCCTTTCCACAGTGAAAACTATGCTCAAGGTGGCTTACAACATGGAAAAAACCACAATTAAAAACGCAACAAAATTTGTCATAAACAATAAATAAAACATCAAAAGGAACACAACCAAAACCTTCCACATAAAGCATGATAAAGATACAAAAAGATAATATTAAAAACAGCAGCAACAACCCCATCGAAGCAATAGTCTGTTCAGCTACCTCAGTTTTTGCAGCTGGAGTCAGTCAGGGCCTTGCCCTCCCCAGGCCACGGGGGGAAAGGCCTGCAAGGCAGGCGGTGGGTCTTCCAGGACTCACAGCCAAGATAAATAATGCAGTAAATACAGCAGCATCAAAAATCTGAATAAACTCATCATGCAAAGCGATCTCTATTGCCCCAAGATGTCTTGTGACTGGTGTGCTGCACTAGAATGCAGACGGGAGGGAGATTTCCCTCTTGACACTACTAGAGCAGTCAGAGAAGTAAGAGTATGCCGGGCAGGGAAGTGGGAGGTAAACAGAGGATCATTTCAAACAGGCACAGTATTTAGCAGAAGCCAGAAGATACTGCACCCCTCCCACATTGCAAGGCCATCCGATGACCCTCAGGAGAAGCACTGCTGCCTCTGATTGTTATGCAAAGGCCACAATAAATCCTTGTCAAATCAACATTCGCATTGTTTGCCATTTCATCTTGAACATATTCCGAATACTAGGGCTTTGAAATGTCGCTCTCGATTTTCAATGATGTCAAGTAGGAAAAAAGAGGACGGGCAGAAAGAAACACGGTGAACAGCTTTGTTTAGCACTTCATTTTAATCTCACTCCAAGATGAGTGCACCATTTTGAAATCTTCACTGCACCATCTTGATTCTTCTAAAACTTCTTGGCACAGATCACAGTGATCAGCAGTGCTTTGTGTGTTTCTTCAAGCTGCAAGGGGTGGGCCAAAAATGCTTTTAACCATCCTTCACCTTTTGTCATATTCACAAATGCAGGTGAAATGAAAAGAAAAATAAGCTGTCCTCCTGCATGAGCATTTTCCAGAGCAGTTTTTCAAATTAATGCAGTTTAACTATTACAATTAACTTAATGGCTATTTTCCCCTACTTTAACCATGTTAAATGTGCCGGCAATAATGAGCTCCTAATGCAGTCTTTGTGAAGTCTCAGAGGCATCTTTAGAATCCAGCTTATCTCCTGGATCGTAAAGCTGCATAATTTAGTATTCAAACAATTCATTTAAAACTGGAGCACTTTGGATGGCCATAAAATTAATCAGCTTGAAGAAATCTTAACACACCAGCTTTCCGTGGCTTCACTTTGCAGTGTCAGAAATGTGAGAAAGAGGATAGATAAAACTTTCACAATAATTTCCCTTTTGTAGCTGAACTCTCCAACTGTATTTAAACTGATGGGCAATTTTATGAACATTTCAGTGAACAAGCTTTCCTGAGTAACAACCCATGGAGCCTATTCCGACAAACCTAAGCTGCTAGATTGCTCCATATTATTACGTCAGTTTTAAACCAAACACAATCCAAAGAAATGGCATTCTGAGTTTGTTTACCCCCCGGATGTTGCCAGCAGAAAGAAAGCTGACACATAGAACAACTCACACATCCTTAATTGGCTAAAATCATGTGTTATATTTTAACTCACAATGCTAGCTCATTTGCAAAACATTTTGTCAACTTGACTTTAAAAAATTATTTATTTTAAATGTGTCAAACAATGCCAACACGTGACACTCTATAATTAGATATGATTATAACCAAATTCTAGTGCTCCACAAATGGCTTCCTGAGAATTTAACAGCCCGCCTAGTTCACTTGTTTGAGGGCCCAGATGGGGAGCCATTAGGGATGGTTGAATCTGCCAGTTTTAGATTCTCCCAGTTTTTCATTTTTCCATTCATAAGTTCATTTCTCCACATTTCCACATCAGTTTGCAAAGTCTTCTTTAAAAAGAAGCCCTCGGGAATTTTCTTTAGCATCTTAGTGCAAATTTCTCCTAATACACACATTTTTGCAAGTGCCTTTTCAATGTTATTTTCACTAATATGTGATTTCCCCCCCCCCCACCCCGTCCATCTCACATGCACATAGCTTGTTTGGAGAAGGGCACTGCAAAATTTGGAGAAGTGTGAATTTTGAAGGATGATTAAGTTTTGGTTGGCACCTTGTTTTGGAAGGTGCAGATCAGGGTCACCTCTAAATGCAAACGGAATTGATTTTATCTCTCATCCCGAGGAGACATATACAACTTGAACAAATGTAAAGACCCTGGGAGGGGTTGTTGACATTCCTCTTCTAGCCTTCAACTGCCTTTTATTTTTGAAATGATTATTTCAAATTTCAAATATACAGATTTATAGCCAAAACACTACTAATGATAAAAGCAAGGAAGAAACAAGGAGCAAACACAGGCCTCATTAAAGCCAAATCTGTCCTCGTTGAGTTATTAATTTTATTGTTATGACCTCATATTCCATGCAATATTAACAGTTAAAGTAAAAAACAACAACAAAAAAACTAGTGGTAAGGCAAAGGCCAGGAAATTAGGTGGCTCTTAGTTCTGGCTGCTGCATAGATACAAAGAATTAAAAGTATTAACAATTTTTGTGTATGTCACTAGGAAACTATTGTGCATCATGCCTACCTTAATGAGGAAATGAATTCCACCCTTGATTCCAGGCAAAGCTACATCAAACCACAGCTAAAGGACTCGTTTTGTTTGTGTATTATAGCACATAATTGAAATGAAGGAAGTGTTTATTTTTCCTGTCTCCATCACCACCAGGACTAAACATCCTGTACAGTCACCAAATAGCGGCCTGGGAGTCACTTCTTTTTTCTAAATTGTTTCGTGTGGCAGCGCTTACACTTTGGAACTCCCTGCCTACTGAGACCCAGCAGGTGTCTTCACTGTCCTCTTTTCAGGGCCTGCTAAAAACATTCCTGTTTAGACAAACCTACCCAGATGCATAGAAAATTGGGGTAATCTTCATCTGTTTTAGTATTTTAACTTTGAGATGTTTTAAAGCAGGGTTTTTTCTGGATTTTACAGTTTTATCTTTTGTAAACTGCTTTGGGGGGTTATTACAATTTTTATGAAATAAATAGATAACAAATTAAAAAATGTACACCTAAAATATAAAGTGTGGATGCAGTCACTGGCGGAGGAAGAGGGGGCCAGGGGGAGCGCCCCACCCCTGGCAGCGCAGTCTCGGTGGGGTGCCTTCGTGGCTGCCCCCTGCCTGTGCTGGGTGCCCCCCCCCGCACTGGGCACCCTGCCCCCAGGACACACACCAGCCACGCCCCCACCTGCTCTCCTCCCCCGGTGCTGGAGCATGAAGCTCCGCCACTGAATGCAGTAAATGTGTTTGGGATGGAACTAGTCATTCTAAGCCCACAGGAAAAATAAGATATTAATGAATAGTCCATGAAAACTTCAGTTTGTTCCTC
The DNA here is from genome assembly GCF_027172205.1 of Podarcis raffonei. Lineage (NCBI taxonomy): Eukaryota > Metazoa > Chordata > Lepidosauria > Squamata > Lacertidae > Podarcis > Podarcis raffonei. The sequence continues at coordinate 3,679,562 of NC_070610.1, forward strand.
AAAACGTATTTTTGGGCGTGCCTGGGGTGATTCCTCAGAATGCAAGACTAAGACATATGCTGAGAATAAATACCAACATCCGATTAACTGTGGAAAAATATGGAATATTATGCAGGAAATCAAGAGTTCTTGCTTACTAGCAGCTTCTTTTGGTCATATGACAGTTAATAAACTGTGGAGGAGTACAGCGTTTTTGAAAATTTCCTGGATTCTTTATCTTTAATAGATTATAATTATATAATGCATATTGTAAGCGTGCAGCCTCTTTCTTCTTCCCTTTGTCAGCAGTTTCTGTCCATGTGGCAAGCCAAGCCGAGAGTTATCAGGCTAATGGACTTGCAGGAGCTCCATACATCTGTGTTCATCTGTGACTTGAAATGAATGTTCCTTTCTTGCATGGTGCTGGGCAGCGTCCAGGGGAGCAATACAGGCACTTTTTGGGTGGGTGTGATGATTTTTTCTGCTTGCTGTTATTGCTTGTCCACCCTTTTCCATTCCGGGCACCCCCTGGGGGAAAGGAGGGGCTTCTGGCTGCTGGTCCCTGCAGCTTGAGCTCCCCTTACCAAGAAATGTTTGGCAGCAGTCTCTTGCGAGCTGAACTTGCTGGTGCTTTGTTGGTATGTGAGGGACAGGCAGTCCAGCTGTTGGTGGCTATCAACAAACAAACAAACAAACAAACAAACAAACAAACAAACAAACAAACGGACTCCTCTTTCAGGGGGTGGGGAGATTCTCTGTGCATTTTGTTTAATGGTTGCTTGCTTAACATGTGTGCTGTGCAGGCCAGGGTGGCAGTGGCATAGTTGGCAGTACAGCTTGTAAGGGTGGTTTAAGCCCTCTGTAGTCCAGCAACCTTATTCCCAGACCACAGGTATAAGACATCTGAGGAGGACCAGGTAGAAACTGCAGGAGTCCTGCCCTGTTATGGCAACAAGCATGTTGTGATGGACAGCAGAGGCAGGCCAGAGGCTGGTGATGCAGTGACTTGGGGCTCCACCCGAGGACTAGAGCCTCTCTCTGCTGGGGGTGGAGCAGCACTTTGGGAGGCAAAATAAAAGGAGCAGTTTTTGAGGGAGTGTTCAGATAGGGAGATGGTTTAAGAAAGAGGGTGATGGTTTAAGAGAGAGAGTTGGGGTGAGAAGAGAGGGTTGGTTCTGGGCAGAAACATCCACTGTGAGGTCGAGAAAGGAGTCTTTGAGCTTAGTGTGAAGGACATTGTGGAGTGTCCTGTGAGAGTATTAAGCCAGGAGTTAACTGGGAGGGCTGGGTCTGAGCAAGGACAAGTAGAGCTGGGAGAATACCGTCTACTTGGGTCTCCTTTCAGCCAGGAGAGGAGAGATCTTCTAGAAAGAGAAGAATCCAAATCCAGTTAGTAATAATAATAATAATAATAATAATAATAATAATAATAATAATAATTTTTATTTATACCCCGCCCTCCCCAGCCAAGGCCAGGCTCAGAGCGGCTTACAAGCAATAATAAAAACAAGTTGAATGATTACAACTTAAAAACAAAAATAAAATACAACATTAAAATAATGGAACATTAAAATATTAAAATGTATTCTCATCGCAGGAGGAGAAGCAAAAGAAAAAAGAGAGGGAGGGAGGGAATCAAATTGGCTCCAAGCCAAAGGCCAGGCAGAACAACTCTGTCTTACAGGCCCTGCGGAAAGAAATCAGATCCTGCAGGGCCCTGGTCTCATGAGACTGAGCGTTCCACCAGGCCGGAGCCAGAGTTGAGAAGGCCCTTAAGAGGGTGTGGTGATCCCTTGGGTCTGTTATACGGCTAGAAGTACCTCAGGAGTGGGATTTTTAAAAGGTTGGGTAACTGGCAGAAAGTACCACCTTCTTTTCCATTCCAGCTAAACTATTTAAAATTTTAAAATATGATGCTGTTAAGGTACTACACTCAATATGCCAGCAAATTTGGAAAACTCAGCAGTGGCCAGAGGATTGGAGAAGATCAGTCTACATCCCAATCCCAAAGAAGGGCAGTGCCAAAGAATGCTCCAACTACCGCACAATTGCACTCATTTCACATGCTAGCAAGGTTATGCTTAAAATTCTACAAGGTAGGCTCAAGCAGTATGTGGACCGAGAACTCCCAGAAGTGCAAGCTGAAGAGGCAGAGGAACCAGAGACCAAATTGCAAACATGCGCTGGATTATGGAGAAAGCTAGAGAGTTCCAGAAAGACATCTACTTCTGCTTCATTGACTATGCAAAAGCCTTTGACTGTGTCAACCACAGCAAACTATGGCAAGTTCTTAAAGAAATGGGAGTGCCTGATCACCTCAGTTAGAACTGGATATGGAACAACTTGGTTCAAAATTGGGAAAGGAGTACGGCAAGGCTGTATATTGTCTCCCTGCTTATTTAACTTATATGCAGAATTCATCATGCGAAAGGCTGGGCTGGAAGAATCCCAAGCCGGAATTAAGATCGCCGGAAGAAATATCAACAACCTCAGATATGCAGATGACACAACCTTGATGGCAGAAAGTGAGGAGGAATTAAAGAACCTTTTAATGAGGGTGAAAGAGGAGAGCGCAAAATATGGTCTGAAGCTCAACATCAAAAAAACGAAGATCATGGCCACTGGGCCCATCACCTCCTGGCAAATAGAAGGGGAAGAAATGGAGGCAGTGAGAAATTTTACTTTCTTGGGCTCCATGATTACTGCAGATGGTGACAGCAGCCACGAAATTAAAAGACGCCTGCTCCTTGGGAGAAAAGCAATGACAAACCTAGACAGCATCTTAAAAAGCAGAGACATCACCTTGCCAACAAAGGTCCGTATAGTTAAAGCCATGGTTTTCCCAGTAGTGATGTATGGAAGTGAGAGCTGGACCATAAAGAAGGCTGATCGCCGAAGAATTGATGCTTTTGAATTATGGTGCTGGAGGAGACTCTTGAGAGTCCCATGGACTGCAAGAAGATCAAACCTCTCCATTCTGAAGGAAATCAGCCCTGAGTGCTCACTGGAAGGACAGATCGTGAAGCTGAGGCTCCAATACTTTGGCCACCTCATGAGAAGAGAAGACTCCCTGGGAAAGACCCTGATGTTGGGAAAGATGGAGGGCACAAGGAGAAGGGGGCGACAGAGGACGAGATGGTTGGATGGTGTTCTTGAAGCTACAAACATGAGTCTGACCAAACTGCGGGAGGCAGTGGAAGACAGGAGTGCCTGGCGTGCTCTGGTCCAGGGGGTCACGAAGAGTCGGACATGACTAAACGACTAAACAACAGCAACAACCACCTTCTTTAAGAACCAAAATATGAAGCTGTAACACCTACGCTACCACTGAGTTAAGGAACTGAAGTCACTGGAAACAAGCTGAGCGTTCACCATCTAGTCTAGAGACCTGTAACATCCACCTGAAACAAAATAACTGAAAGGGGATGCAGATTTATGTAACGTTTGAATATGTTAATTCATAGACATACCTAGAAATAATCACCATACTTTAAATCAAATTGGAACACATCTCAGCATGGTGGGGCAGACTATATGCCCAGGGGACTGTGTGCCTGCTCGTTCTGCTCTTTGGGAGCGAAGTGTCTATGTGCAACTTGGAGCTGGTCTCGGGCAGCTACAAGCGGGTTGCAGCATGAATGTCTGGTACGATTTCCAGTTTAAATTGCTGGAGTATGGGACTTCCCAGCACCGCTGCTTTGCAATGCCTTCTGGTAGGTTCCTTCCTCCCTCCCTGCTAGTCACCCCAGAATCCTATTACCCCCAAGTAAGCCACTTCATGGCCCACTGCTCCACCGATCCCATATCGCTAATGTAACCGGGAGGCATTATCTAGATGTGTTCATAGCCAGATTGGTGCGTGAATGGGGGATATTGGGGATTGCTGCTTGCATCACCCGAACCCCTTGCAGTGTGTGGCAGGGGTTTAACCACTTGAGCAACAATTGTAAATTGAAGGTAATGTTAGTTAAGCCTCTGGAGCCCCATTCCCACTTTCAGATTTCATTCACTGAATGGATGCGGGTGGGGGGAGTAATGTGAACAGAGCTCTCCCTATGTAGAAGAGTGTCTGGCACAGGCTCTCTGCATCTGCTGGCAGTAGCCCACTTGGGTCTTCTCAGAGACATTTCTCAGCTTTGGGATTCCTCAACTGGAGATTGAATTGATCACCTCGTATGCAAAGCACGTTCTCTATCTCAGAGCTATGGTCCCTCCACAAACCTGCCTCCTGGAGCAGCTGCATCTGGCTGTGGGCTAAACCCAAGAACCTGCAGTTTTCAAATCCACTTCTTTGCAGGTCTGCATATGCCTGAGTGGCTTTCACATCTGCTATACCTGAAAAAGTAACATCCGGACTGGCCCTTGGGGAGAGTTTATTTGAGCAATTCTTAAAAAGGTAAATAGCTATATCAACGGTACATTTCCCTCTAATTTTCTCATAGCTATTTGTTCTCATAAACACCTTCCTAAATGTGAAGTTGAGGTGTGACCCCGTGAAATTCACCCATTGAAGACTAAATCAAGCATTTCCTGTGATTGTATATTGATTTTATCACATTTACATGGATGAGTAACTATGGAAGAATGAAAGGGAAGTGCCCATTTATTTTTCCCTGCAAAAGTTGCTCATTCTAACACATACTTCCTAGGTCATATATCCTGTTGACTTCAGGGGAACTTTCTGCAGAGAAAAGGGTGGCTGGGAGACACGGAAGTTTGAGAGAGGGAGGAAAGAGGGGTCTGCATCCACTGTGGTAGAAAGGAGGAAGTGCTGGAGGAAATTAGAGAGATTAAAAACCAATATTTAAAATAATGAGAAGAAAGAAAAATAAACTAGAAACAGAAAGGGAGAGGAAAGTTTTTATAGACGAATGAAAGAAAGGAGCAGTTTGGAAGGGACAAGGTGCAAGTTAAGGTTGAAAAAGAGAAGTAGAAATGGCTGGAGATGAGTAAAAATACTTCAAGAGGCATAAGGAATGAAAGGGGGGCAATAAAGTGTATTGCCTTCTCCACTCTTGATCACCCAGTTCTTTTGAGGAGGGGTTCATTATATTTCCAGAACCAATGTCTTTACTAAGCTTGAGAAAAGCTGGGCTATAGAACTCCTTGTCACAAGGAAGTTAGTGTGACAAAGGATTTACCAATTTCTAAAGACAGATTAGATATCAATAGAAAATGATGTAAGTAACTGGATCTGATTTTGTCAAACTTTGTCACAGTTTCATTTCTGATTGCTGGTGGGCCTCAGTAATTTTCAGCTCTCTCAAATGTGTCCTATGCATAAGATTTCTATCCCACTGAGGAACCTCAATATATGGTCAACTGGGGGGGTGGAGGGTCATCCTAATTTCTTCCCAAAATGATGACAGTAAATAACAGTACCTTTAATGGCTCCCCTTTCATGTCACCCTTCCTTGGATCAGCTTGCTCATTTCAAATAATGTACTGAAGACATGAGACAAATAGTTAAGCATAAACACACACAGTTAAAAATTGGAAAGAAGTCTGACTGTTAGATGGGACCTACGATCTGATAAGGTGTTTAGAATTGTAGCCTTAAATAATGAAGTGTTGCCATGATGTCTTAAAACACATTGCTAACTATTTTATACAAATAACTTCACTAGAGAAGGGTACATAGACCACTTAGAGTAAAACATAAATGTTCCTTGTTTTCGTTCTCATTAGGTGCCGCCCAATCCTGTGCATGCTTACTCTGAACTTTGTAGGCGGCACAAAACAATTTCCTCTTCTCGGTTCTTTTATTGATCCATTGCTTCACTCTGCCATACCTCCTTGGGCTGCGTGCTCTGAACCCAGCATGAATTATGCTCAGATTTAGATCATCACAGCTCCTTTGGGAGAGCATGGTTTGTACTTTCTTGTTCTCTAAAAATCTATGTAGGATAACATACAGTAGTACCTCTGGATGCGAACGGGATCTGTTCCAGAGCCCTGTTTGCATCCTAAAGTGAATGCAACCCGCGTCTGCACGTGTGTGAGTCGCGTTTCGCCACTTCTGCGCATGCACGTGACGTCATTTTGACCATCTGCGCATGTGCGAGCGGCGAAACCCAGAAGTAACGTGCTCCATTACTTCTGGGTCTCCGCAGCGCGCAACCCGAAAATACTCATCCTGAAGCTACTTTAACCCAAGGTATGGCTGTATTGTTAAAAGGCTGCTTGTGAGACTGTGAGTCGAGTTCCCAGGATTCTTTGCCTGTTTAGAGTATTAAGATACTGCTTTAAGTCTACAAGTGTAGATGGGGCTTTTAAATCGCGTTAAAAAAGAAGAAGAAGCCGTGAGCAGCCACATAACTGAGCAAATAATGTCTCGTGGGATGCTACTGATGCCTTTTCAGGCTGGTGGGAATAAAGCATAAAATGCCTTCAGGAACATACTTTTGTATTGGGCAGAATGGCAGTAAAGGCTTTGTGGACATACCTCAAATACGTCGCATTACAATTGTTTAGACTAAATCCATTCTCCCATGAATTCTTCTTGCTCTAGGTAGTTGGCATCTGTTTTATTACCTTTTTAAAAAGGCTCCAGTTGCTTTTTGACAGTAAAAGTGACACATGAAATCCACTCCATGCTGACATGCCCATTCATGCTGATATAGGGTTGCCATATTTCAAAAAGTGAAAACCTGGACACAAAAGTTGTGGTTGATTTTTTTTGCTCCAAAGTTGTTTGCAACCCTTTGCTGAGACCACTATGTCTGGGGGGGCTCAGAGCACGGCAACCATGCACATGAGGCAGATCACACACCGGATCTGGTCTTTTTGACCAGGCAAAAAGAGGGTGATCTGAGAGTGTGGGAGTTTAACATCAGTTCTTTGTCATGGTCACATGGCCTCCAGCTGAGATTTAGACTTTCATCCACTTTCTCCCTTCATAGAGGCAGGGGACCTATTAGAATGGGGTCCTCAGCACCACATCCAAGACCACCTCTGTCAGCTCAGCCAGGGAAACTGTGCTGAATGCCAAAAGCAAAGTCATATCCTCTAGATCCCCAGTCAATCAGATGAGAAACCTGGGGAGAGGTCAGATTCCTCTAGACAAGAGTGATCTCTCCTACCCAACTGTCAAGTACCCAGGTGGGCACAGCTGGGGAAGACCAACTTCATTCTGCTTGCCCACCCAGGTCTCCATAAAACAAACCAAGTCAATCTCTCCAGCCACAATATATTTATGAGAACACATTGTTTATCTTCTTTTATCTGCAATTTAAGCAGAATGTCTGTGCAATTCACCCCCTGCTTTATGCATTTTTTCTTTCAATGCAATACAGCTAAGCCTTCTACCAATTCCCCTCCCCCTTTTTGAGGTTAGTTATTATTGTCTTAACAAATGGACTTGGGGGGGGGAGATTAATGTTGGATTCAGTAAGCAAATGTATTTCCTTTGTGCTTTTGAGACCACCACAAAAGCATTTTATTACGCAAATGATGAATGACATTTCATTACATTAGTCTTCTGCTTTACTTTCATTATTTATATCCAAGGTGGTTTGGATAACTGAAATGGGTGTTTGTATATTGAGAGCCTCTGAATAAGCATATTGAGTGGAATTTCAAGAAAATAACACTCTAATGATGCATCTTTCTGTAGAAATAGCAAAAGTAGAAATAATTCACCATAGCAACTTTATTTCAGCAGAGCTGGAAATAAAAGTCAAACACTGTCTGGGACAGTGGGATGTAATTATTGTTTTGTTAAACAACTATGGTGTCCTTTAATGGAGAATGTATAGCAGTACATTGCGTGGACAGGTGGAGTCCCCCGAACCCTGGGCGGCCCCTGTGTGGAATAACGACTCAAAACAATGTGCTATGGGATTAAAACTGGCTACAACTTTATTATATTTCAGATGTGGGTAGACCTTGGCTCAGGTATTGGTGTTTATCCCTCCCAGTCCCCCACTGGGGATCTGGGGAACATCAGGGTTATCCAGTGGGGGGGGGGCTGGCTCTGGAGAACATATGTTCAAGCAGAGAGAGCCCACCCCTGTTACTTCGCTGTTGCAGTGGAGAGCAATGACAACCTCTAGGTGTACAGCCAATGCCTCCCCTCAAAACAACCCCTTTAACGGGGAACCCTGGTATCGCCACCGCAAGAAGGAGGGGGCATGGGTCACCGCTGCATACCCCCCCCCCATTCAGGGAAGATAGACTAAAGGATTCCGCCCAAGGCCTGATACCGCCAAAGTTGTGATGTTTTGCTATGGGAAAGGCAAACCTGCCAATGCAGGGGAATTCCTTTCTGGCCCTTCAACAGTGACCCTGACGTAGCAGCGCCCATGTACCTGTGGAGAAAAGGTTAACCTGCAAAAGAAGTCTTAACTGAGGGTGGGTAGGGTGGGAGAAGCTCTGGAGCCGACTGAAGATTCCCAGGTAAGATCCTCCCTCTATTGTGTGGGCAGGTAGTCCCTCCCCCTTCCTGGCCTGATCACCTTGGCAACGCCTCCCCAGGCGGGATTGGGCAACTGACTGAGGTAGGCGGAGACCTCCAGGTATCCCACCTGGGGGAAGGTGAAGCCAAGCCTGTGCTAATGTTGCTGCATAGGGTCCAGGGGCTGCGCACAACCATGCAAAGGGCACCCCCCATTTAATGTCGGGAGCGGTCATTCCTATACGATGTTCACTCAGAAGTAAATCCTATTGTATTCCACAGAGCTTATTCCCAAATAAGTGTGCACAGGATTGCAGCCTACTACACTTTGGGCAGCCTCTTTAGATGTTTGTGATTTCTGATACATCCTTCCCCAACCCTTCAAGCCTACGCTCACCTGGATGAATTATTTCCGGGAAACAGTTCAACTAACAGATCTCTGCAAGGTTGCTTTTCAGTGGTGACCCTGAACTGCATCTGTGGTTTAACTGCATGTAATTGCCCTTCCCTCTCCCTTGTCTGTTTAGAGTGTGAGCTTCTCAGCGGCAGGGACTTGCCTTCTCTCGTTTGCATAATTCTGCAAAGCAGGAGTGGGGAACCTTTGGCCCGCCAGATGTTGATGTGGCTTTTGGAGTTAAAATGCTCAGCAGAAGCGGAACTGCATACTGAATCTGTGTTGAAGGAGCACACTGATATAATCATACTGAGACTCTGAGTTGAGGGGAAATAAGAAAGCTACATTAGAAATACAGTATGTGCTTGATAAGAAAGAATCCTGGTTCTACAGAAGGTGGAGTTGCCTTGAGCCATGCTAGCTCTTGCATCGCAGCAGAAGACACAAAAGATGTTCCTCCTCTCTCAATGTGAAGATGGAGAAGCAGGAAATGAGGTCAGCAGCTCCCGGATTCCTAGTATCTGGTGCTAGACTGATACTCTTAGAGCTGCTGACCTCATTTCCTGCTTCCTGCTTCTTCATCTTCATCCCAACATTTCCCATTCCCATTTGGTTAAGGATTAAAGATTGGAACTTTGCTCGAGTTGAATGTCAAGCAGGTTGACCTGAGCTAAGGTGAATCTGACTGCAAGCTTCAGAACAAGCATTGTGTATGTTCTGCTTGCACATGTAACCACAAGCTGCTGGCACACGCAGGGCGGCTGCTTGCAGGTTGGTATTAAAGGGCACATTTTATTTAGAAATACGATGGATGTAAAAACTAAACTTGTACCTTTCCAATGTGAACTTGGGAAAAGTAACATGCAGGGCTGGATTAACCATTAAGCAAAATTAGCATATGCTTAGGGCATCAAGGGAAGGGGGGGCACCACAGAAATGTTCCATTGCCAGATTTTTTAACGTTAATGGTCACAAATTGCTCAGCTGAGCATCTACTTTCTCAGTTGAAGTATATTAAAAATCCCAACAGAACAGAACTATGCAACAAGGCAGGCTGGTTGCCTGATACCTGCTGAGCATAAAAGCAGGTGTGTTTATGTAAGATTCGTTTTGAGGATCTGATCTTAGCAATTAGAAAAAGAAGGAGAAAATGTTTCAGATATAAAGAAAGTGGAATTATACAAAAATAAACATTATTTTCCATCTTTCCGTCTTTGTGTAGTGATTACTGGGATTGCAGTATGCAGAGTTTGGTCCATTTCTTTCCAGCCATTTCCTCAGTGATAATTGCCCCATGTGCAGCCTACAGGTAATATTTTAAAAGTTCCCACTGGTGCCAGCTATTTTGCTCAGCATTCTACCCTGAGGTGGGGGATGATTTGGAAAAGTTGCGGCTGGGGAGAAGAATTAAACTTTCTCTTCTCATTCATTGCAATTCTGATTATTATCTCCTCCCTCCCCCAACTCTAATTAATTTAAGAAAAATAGCATGTAGCTTCATCCTCAAATTCTCCAGATTTAGTTCAAGCTGCTGTATTTTGCACAAGAAGCCAAAATTTTCTATATCCCCCGTAAATTATTTGTTGGTGCTGCCTGTGATATGAACTTTATTCAACCTCAAGAGACAAATTAGCATTGATTTTCGCTGATAAGGCCTTGTTCACATTCAAGTTAATGGGATGTTTGCTGGCGACAAGAGCAATTTATAAACTTAAAGCTTTTAAATGAATCTCTGACAGAATCATATCATAAAATTAATGGCTGTCAGGTTCTAAATCTCTTACTAATGAGCAGGATAATACTTTCAGTACCTGCTGGCATAAGCTCCATGCGGTATCTGGGCAGTAAAATTTCTAGCCAAGCAGCCTTAGGATTTCTGTGGGGAATTGTTAGTGCTTCAAAATTCCCTGGTGCAATTCAAGCTACTTAGCTGTCATAACATCAGTATATGAGACTTGGTTGCAAAGATACCATTAATCAACCTGACTCCTCCGTTTCTTCTCCTTGTACTCAAAAAGACCTCCTGCAGCTGATGTTGAGGTCTTCTGCCAGAGGAAACAGGCTCTACTGCTGGAATTCAAATCCTGGAACTAATGCTTAAATGCACGAATGCAAATGGCTATTGCAGAGTACAAGCAAATGGTCAGACCAGATAGGGTTAATTTAATTTTGGTGTGAATTTCTGGGTACCCTGTGACAACTTTCAGAAGATGTGAGGAAGATGCTGTTAATTAAGAGTCCCTTCACATGTTACAATTCTACAGTGCACACCTAAAAATCATTTTCACCTAAATCAAAACATCAATTGTACACTAGAAAAGAGTAACTAAAATTATCAAAGTTGTTAGATCAACTTTTCTATGAGGAAAAATCAACGTGCTAAAGGCTTTCTAATTATAGGGGGGAAAGTGACTGAAGAGGAAACATATTAAAAGGGAAGCTTGAAGATTTTGGCCCACAATTAAAAATGAACTGACCTGATTCTTACTTCCTGGACTTCCTGGACACAGATTAGAACTTGGGGTGTCAAAGGAACCCATTGAAAATGGACTATTAAGTGGATTTCCTTCAATCTGCCCATTTGACCTCCATTGTGGCATGGAATCTTCCTGTGAAAGCTATTCACCATAATTCTCTATAATGAATGCTGCTGGATTTTTAACATGCACATATATATGTAAATAGATGTGTACATTGCCTTGCAATATAAGTTATTTACATATTAACTGATGTATGCTGGTGCCTCTTTCCTTTTCTTGTTTCTGAAGTGTTCGTTAGCAAAGGCAGCAAAGACTGCGATACTAACCATGTCTACTCAGAAGTAAATCCCACTGAATTCATATGTTCCCATATAAGTGGGGTAGGTTTTCAGCTTTAATCTGTTGGTTTCAAGCCAAAAGTCAGAGGAATTGGCCACCCTCCAGGTGCCCGGCTTGAATCCTTGTTGACCTCCCTGTCAGTGACGCCCGGCAAGACCAGGCGAGGTCTCAATCGGCGATCCTTCTCAACGTGAGAAGAACACACCACTCCTCCCCTCTCATCCCCAGGGAGGGGAAAGAGACAGACAGAAATGTATTTACATGCCTTTATTTCTGTCCTTCCAGCAGTACAGAGAAAACGTGACTGCACTCTCTCATCACCAACAGCAGAGAGCGAAAACTCCTCCCATGTACTTCCAGTACAGATCATGTGACACTCTGAGCTAACATCCGGTGCTCAGTACACTGAATAGACTGTCCTTTGTTCCCACGGTACAGTCCCAAAACATCAACATCCTGTTTGGCTATCCAGCCACCTGGAGCACGCTGCTGCATTGCTCCTTTTTCGTAACATCCTCCCCCAAAAGAATCAATGCGTGTTGCGGCAAGCAAAGCGTGATCCAGAGAAGAAAACAAACAGTTGTTATACACATAACATTCCCCTGTTGTTACAGCTCCACCCTTGGAACTCCCCGCCACTGGTCTCCCCAGTGTACCTCTCTGGTTGTCTGGCTTCCAAGGAATGAGTGCATCTGCATTACCTTGGCTAGCAACTCTCTGTTGTGTCTTTGTCTCTGACTTAGACACAGCTCCAACCTGTCCTCGGTTGTGTACAACAGCAACACATGCAACAGCTAAGTTAGCAAACTCTTTTCCTTTTCAGAATTTTAAGAACTAATAGAATTCATCACTCATTATTGTACTTTTCACTTGGAAAGAAATTATGTCTTTTGTTACCTGTGAATTTTATCTCTGCTTCTTAGTTATTGTCCTAGCATCTTTGTCAAAGTGGGGAGAACCATCTGAATTTGATTGTCCATTGGTGATGGTGGAGAATTTTGCCTCAGTCCACATTTAGCCGAAAAAATTCACATTTCCCAAAACAATATGGGAACTGAATCACAACCATCCTTTGAAATTCACACTTATCTGAATTTTGCAATGCAGTTCTCCCGCCAAGTAACATATACAAAATGTCTATATTAAAGTATGCAAAATGGATTTATTAGTGAAAATGACATACAGAAATGCATTATATATGGGGAAATTGTTTTTGTAGTGTTATATTAGTCAAAGCTGCATACAAAAAAATATTATGAAATATTCACACTAAAATGCTGATGAAGTTTCATACGGACACTTTTTTAAAAAACAAGCAAACAACAACAACAACCCAAACTGTTTTGGGACTATGTGGAGAACCAAACTGAAGACTGAAAAAAAAAGAGAAACTTAGAGAAACTGCGATCAACAGATTTGCCTATCCCTTCTTCCCATTTTTGACCACCCTAAATCCTCATTTTAAAAGCACAATTACATTTAAAATCTCTTCTCAGCTTATAACTAAGTGTTGTAAGGGAATAACTAGTGTTGTCCCTCCCTGGTGTTGTAAGGGAATAACTAGGCTTCCTTACTAGAAGGTCAATAATAAGGTAATAATCAGTAATATTTATTTTGCATGTGCAAAGTAGCAACCCCAATGTAGAAGGCATGACAAATAATTCAAATACAATACAAGCATAGATACAGCAGCATAAAATCATTAAACCCATCCCTTCCTTATGTTAGTTCAACACAGTTGTAAAGCATCATTTGTGCAACACTAACCAATTTGCAGTTTACACCTTTGACACACACAATTTGTTCCCTTTGTTGCTACCCTGTTTTACCCAATCAGCTGTGCATTTTTCTTCAAGACAGCTTAACTAAACAATCTAACTATTTTGGTCCCTACAATGCCTGAGTGAGGAAAATGAGATAGAATGACAAGCTTATGCTGAACTGTGAAATCAAGGTAACAAGAGTGGCTGCAAACCTAATCCCAGTTACCTGGGAGTAACTACACTGAATTCAATGGAACTTACTTCTGAGTGGCCATGGTTAGGCTTGCAGCCATAGATGGCTTGGTGCTGCACCATTCGTCACTTCATAAACTTTGAAAGGCAACATACAAGGAAGTTAATTGATTTGCAAATATTATGTTGATTGCTGAGATATGCATGTCTTTTGTGTTCTATGTAAAAAACATGTTTATAAATACATAACTTGGTGAATGATGAAACTGAACACAAGACTTGTGCAAAATAAACCAATTGCAGCTTAATGGAAAATATCAGGTGGCAGTGCAAATGAATATTCGTACATCCCTAATCTTAATGCAGGCAGTCTTTGGTTTTCACACTATTTCAAATTTTGCAATATACAGTGGTACCTCGGTTTTCAAATGTCTCCATTGATGAACACTTCGGTTTTCACACACCGTAAACCCAGAAGTAAATGCTTCGATTTTCAAAGTTGCCTCGGAAGTTGAACATGCCACGTGGCATAGATTATTTTCTCTTATCTCATAACTCTGGAACTCACTATCATGCAATGTAACTGAGAGGCAGTAGATACAGGACAGAAGAAATGAAAGTACTGTATTGTTTTACTCAATGCATTATTAACTTGTAGGTGGTTTTAGGAGGAGATTGGATAAATTCATGGAAGACAAGCCTATCAAGAGATCTTGGTTATGATGCCTAAGCTGAATCTCCATGTTCACAGGCAAATCACCTCTGAATGCCACTGACTATTACCCCAGAAGGTGAGAAATAGTAGCTTTCACATCTTTGGGGCCCTGCACTTGATCACATTACAGTGTCTTCACATGTACAGTTGTACACATTTATAATTTGGGGTGCATGGCCTGTGGGTGTGGCCACGCATTAGCTTCCACACAGGTGGTAATACACACTGGGGAAGAAGACAACTGAAGAAGCCTGTTGAAAATGAAACACCCAGAGGAATGCTGGGATGCAACCACTTCCCAGACATCTACTTTTATATGTGAAGGGTCCCCCCCCATTTGTTAGGTTGTTTTGTTTTGTAGGAACATTCAGTCATGTACATCTCACCTGCAGACTGAAATGGCACAGAGCAGATACTGGTTTGGCACCTCAGCTTAGTTCAGCCATTTCCCTCAAGACTTGAGGAGTAAAAAAAAAAAAAGTGCTCTTAGGAAAAACTCAAGATAAACACAAGCTATTACACTGATATTCCACAGAGCCACAAGCACTACCTAAAGCTGAAACAAACTTCATTTTCAAAAATATTATATCACCAGAATTGCCTGAACACCATTTCTCAAGAGCCACAGCTCTCTCATTATAGAAAAACTTTCAGTTAAAAAGGGGTCACAGAAGCTGATGCACTCCATCTCAAGAACGGAAGAATATGTTTGAGAGCACTCCACTACCTGGTAAGAAAAAAAGGTACGTTGCCAGTGGAAGAATGGGGATGAAATGTGAAACACACTAAGAAGTAAACTGGCCACTTTTACAGAAATTGCTTTAGCTGTATTTTTCAGTTAACTTTTTAAATTTAGGAATAGAAACTATTGTTGTTTAGTCGTCTTAGTCATGTTCGACTCTCTGTGACCCCATGAACCAGAGCATGCCTTGGAAACTCTCGCTTTCTTCTCAAAGCTTCTCCTTTTTCATGTCCATGGAGTTTTCTTGGCAAAATACTGGAGCGGTTTGCCAGTTCCTTCTCCAGGTGGATCACATTTAGTCTAAACTCTCGGCTATGACCTGCCCATCTTGGGTGGCCCTGCACGGCATAGCTCATAGCTTCTTGGAGGTATTCAAGCCCCTTCGCCATGACAGTGATCCATGAAGGGGAATAGGAACTATAGAAAGACTAAATTCAGAGAAATATATTGTAAGAACTCAATCATTTTGTGTGGCAGCACCGACACTTTGGAATTCCCTGCCTATTGATATCACACACTTGCCTTCACTCTTTGGTGTCTGCTAAAGACATTCTTACAAGCCTACTCAAATGTTTAAAGTTGGTATATTTTAGTCTGTTCTATTGCATTTTAGCTTTCCGTAGGTTTTTAATGATGGTTGTAATTTTTTAGTGATAATTTAGCAGTATAAACATTTTATGAAGCATACAAACAAACAAATAAAGCCCTTCTCTGTTGTGTTCCCTCAGAACCCAGCAAGCAAATGGGACACCGCCTGCAAACCTGAAGGCATTTAGATTGCTGCTAATATAGAATTATCTTCCACTGTGTCTAATCCTTTAAAAAACTATTTAAGTTACCAGCTGTCTCCATATTGTTGGAGGCACAATAAAATACTGATATTTTATTAAGATGATTGAAAAGGTATGTGTAAATTTTTCACCTTTCCTGTATCATCTCCAAAGTCCATTATTTATACACTCAAAATCAAGAAATAGTTTCTCACCCAGTGAGTTGCAAATCATGCTTTTTTCCCTTCTTTTTTTTGGCTTAGAAGGATTTAAATTTTCTGGCTTAGACCCAAAGAACTACTTTAGCGGCATGAACATTTTTACTTCCCCCTCCCACTTTAATTAGCAAACTTTAAAGCTATGTCACCAAACTGCTCTTGAAATGCCCCTTCGTGAGTGGGGGCCACCTGAGGAATATAAACCCGAAGCTCTGGATCCAGCCCTCTGCATTTATAGTTCAACTTGTATTATGCCAAGGTATAAGTACAAATAGCATACAAATTTATGAAAAGCCCTAAAAGAATGTTTAGGTTTCTAGTAATAAGCAAGGATATGGCTGCACAATGAGTTGGAACAAATATTTAAACAGCTCTGGTGATTAAAAAACCCACATTTTCTCTCTTTTTTTAAAAAATTCTTTTTATTCATTTTTTATCACCACACAGCAAAAAAGAAAAGAAAAAGAAAAAAAGAATACAACACCAAATAGGAAAAGCAAACATCAATCAAAACATAACACATAAACAAACCAAAAGACAAACGTTAGTTAACAACAAAAAGTGGTTGACTTCCCTCCATCTCGGTTTCGGGTTACGTAAAATAAGAATTCCATTCTGCAGTTTTCATTTTATGTCATCTACGCATCGCAAGGGTTATATTAAACCTACTGTGATTTTTATATCTCTAGAATTTGTTTCCATGTATGTTGTAAATTTGATCCAATCATCAATAAACTTTTTACCTTTTTGCTGTCTGATGTTCTGCGTCATTTTTGCCAAATCCATATACTCAAATAATTTGGTTTGCCATTCTTTAATGGTCGGGATATTTGGGGTTTTCCAATTTTGCGCTAATAAGATTCTGGCAGCTACAGTTGCGTATTGAAACATTGTATAATCTTCTTTCTTAATCTCATCCCCGATCATTCCCAAGAGGAAGGCTTCGGGTTTTTTAACAAAGGTGTATTTAAGAATTTTTTTCAATTCGTTATATATGGATTCCCAATATTTTTTAATTTCTTCACACTTCCACCACATGTGGTAGAAGCTTCCTTCTTTGGTTTTACACTTCCAACACCTATTATCCCCGGTCTTATACATTTTTTGCAATTTCACAGGGGTGATGTACTAACGGTACATCATCTTTTCCATATTTTCTATAAGGGTAGTGCAGGCTGTGAATTTCATTCCTTTAGCCCACAATCTCGTCCATTTGTCAAAATCCAAATTATATCCGATGTCTATTGCCCATTTTACCATAACATCCTTGACGTCTTCGTCCTTGGTGTCCCACTCTAATAGCTGATTATACATTTTAGAGAGCAGTTTGGTTTTGCTTTCTATTATCTCTACCTGGAACTTAGATTTTTTCTCATTCATCCCGATCTTTTTATCCTCCTTCCATAATGCATTGATTTGATGATACTGCAACCAGCCTGTTAATTTGCTTTTCAGCTCCTCGTATGGTTTAATTTTCCATCCTCTGTCTGATCTTTCCAGGAGGTCTTCGTAAGTCCATCTCTCACCTTCTATGTTTGTTTTTTTAATATTTAAGATATCAATAGGCGATAGCCACCAGGGGGTATTTTTCCCCAACAATTTTCTATCCCTTTCCCATACTTCTAGCAATGTTCCTCTAATAATGTGATTTGAGAAGGCCTTGTGCACCTTTTCCTTATTCTGCCAAAGGTAAGCATGCCAGCCAAATCTAAGATCAAATCCCTCTAAGTCTAGCAGATCTGTATTTTTTAAGGTAATCCATTCTTTAAGCCAGCAAAGGCACGCGGCTTCATAGTACAGTCTCAGATTTGGGACCGAGAATCCTCCCCTGTCTTTTCTATCCGTTAATAATTTAAATCTAATTCTTGGTCTTTTGCCTTGCCATATAAATTTAGAAATTTTTTTTTGCCAGTTTTTGAATATTGCACTTCCTCTGATAACCGGGACATTTTGGAATGAGAATAATAGCTTCGGCAATATACACATCTTAATTGCTGCCATCCTACCTGACCAGGAAAGTTTTATCCTATGCCATGTATCTAATTCCTTTTGGATTTCCTTCCAGGTGTTTATGTAGTTATCGGCCATTAGGTTAATGTTTTTCATCGTTAGCCACACTCCTAAGTATTTAACCTTTTTTACCTCTTTAATTTCAGATTGAAGTTCTAGCTGCCTCCTTAAGTCTTCCCCCATGTTCTTAACCATCATTTTAGTTTTATTTAACTTAAAGCCCGCTACTTTCCCAAATTCCTCTAAGAGTACCAGAACTTTATCAATACTTTGTTTGGGGTCCTCCAACGATATTACCAAGTCATCGGCGTATGCTTTCAGTTTGAATTCTTTCACCCCAATTCTAATACCCCGTATCTCTGGTGTTTTCCTTACCTTATTTGTGATTACTTCCAATACCATTATAAATAGAAGCGGTGACAAGGGACAACCTTGTCTCGTTCCCTTTGAAATTTCGAACGCGTCAGATAATTTGTTGTTAATAATCAGTTTGGCTCTTTGACTAGAATATATTGCTTTAATTCCTTCCATGAAAGCACCTTTTATCCCTGCTGTCTCCATACACTTTAATAGGAACTGCCAAGAAACGTTATCGAATGCTTTTTCTGCATCGATAAAAATTAGTACAGCAGGGATTTCATTCTTCCTTTCCAAATATTCAATAATATCTATTATATGCCTAACATTTTTTAGATGTCTATTAGGAAGGAATCCAGCTTGATCCATGTGTATTACATTTTTAAAGTAATTCTTAAGTCTGTTTGCCATTATTTCAGCAAATATTTTATAGTCGTTAAGGAGCGATATCGGTCTGTAGTTTTTTATATTCAGTTTGTCTGAGTCCGCCTTAGGTATTTTTCTTCTTCTTTTTTGTATAATTTTTCAAAGAATTTAAAAAAGTTTTTCTTTATTTCATTTGGCTCTTCTACCAGCCTTTCTTCTATTTTTATCTTATTGATCACATTTTGCTTTTTCCTTTCTCTTAGCCAGGAATTTCCCCGTTTTATTTGCGGAATCGAAAATTTTTTGCCTCATTGATTTAACTCTCCATTCGACTTCTTGGTTAATTAACATTGAGAATTGTAATTGTAGCAGTTTAGACGTTTGTTTAGTCTGTTCATCACTAGGGTTTTTTATTAATTTTTTCTCACATTCTCTTAGTTGGGTCAGGATTCCATCTTTCTTTTGTTCTCTTATTTTTTTTCTATAGCTATTTTGCTGGATTAGGAAGCCTCTTAGCACCGCCTTGCTGGCATCCCAGACTATATCTATATTTGTCTCTTTATTGAGATTTAAATCAAAGAAGTCTTTTAGGGTGTTTTTAGCCTTCTCAATTACGTCTTCATTTTCAAATAAATATTCATTCATTCTCCATCTGTATACACCCTGAGTTCCACACTTAATTTCCAGGGATATTGAATTATGATCAGACAGAGTTCTGGGTTGTATTTCACATTTTTCAACTCTTGATACCTAGATCTGGTCTATTCTGCCCCAGCTCTGGTGCGGCTCTGAAAAGTATGTAAATTGTTTTATCAATGGGTTTTTATGTCTCCAGATATCCATCAGGTCTAAGTTTTCTTCAAGATTTTTAAACGATCTTGGCAGTTTACATTTTCTCTACTGGCAAAACCCAACAGGTTACATACTTTTCTTTGATACAGATTGAGCAGATACTAACTTGTATTTTCCTAAATTACATCACCTTGGGAATAATGTTTCTTAAAAACACCACCACCACCACAATCTTATTCATGTCTAAGAATTAAGTCCCATAGAGCTTATTCCCTGGTAAATTGTAAAGGATTGCAACCTTAAGGACATAACTTTTATGAAAAGTTTGTGAAAGCCATGTGTATAGGAATGGGTGGAACTGGATTGGGAACTGACAGTATTCATGAAATATACAAACTGAATTTGAATCTTGGCTTCCTTTGGCAATTAAATAAATGCATGTTACCATGTGAATTTGTTAAAAACCCTGCAATCAACATTTAACATTGTTTCATTTCAGATGTTTATTGCACTATCCTTGCTTTGCAGCATCCCATCTCTGAGTTGCTTTGATATTATGGAATGCAAAGGAAGAGGTGCAATGGAAAGACATAAGGGAGTGGGATTCACCTAACCAGCCCCTTCAGGGTGCTCTGTCCAGGGTCTTCCTCTTGGACAATGGGGCTTTCCTTTAAGAAACCTCTCTCCACATGCTCCACTTGCGATCAGCCTGCTTGCCCTGGCTGTTTTTGACTTAAGATGGCTAAGAAGAGTACCTGGGACCAGGGTCAACCGAAAACATTTTGGCACTTGAAGCAAACCACAAAATGGTGCCGCCTTCCCCACCAAGGAGGAAAAGGTGGGTGAAGATCTACATCAGGAACAAGCAGGGAATAAAGGTCGACATTGGAATCTGCTCCCCTGTGGCTCCTGCCACCTGAGGCAGGTGGATCACCTCACCTTGCCCCATGGGTGGGCCAGGCCTGCATGGGACTCTGTGTCAAGTGAAATTGGAGCCTTGATGATGATCATGATAAATCTGAATAAGCTCCATGGGACTTGATTCTAAGATTGCGTTGTTGTTGTTTTAAGAAACATTATTCCCCAGGTGATGTGATTTAGGAAAATACAAGTTAGTATCTGCCCAAACTGTATCAAAGAAAAGTATGTAACTAGTTGGGTTTTGCCCATAGAGAAAACGTGGGTTTTTTAATCATCAGAGCTGGTTAAATATTTGTTCCAACTCATTGCCTTCTTCTGGTTTGCACAATAATTTTAGCAAGTGCATTGCTGGTTAAACACAGCCAATTATTATTTGTTGAGAGTCCTTAGGTAGCTTAATTACTTGTAGGAAGATAATGAAAGAAACTTAGTGCCAATATTGAAGCAGAGGGGAGCTAGTCAAGTGTAATGAATATTTGGAATTTACATTTTAGCACTCTTCAGGGAGATGTCGAGCCAACAACATACTCACTCGCATCTTACTTATTAAGAAAATGTCTGTGATTAATGCATAAAAAAGCAAAATAAAATAGATGAGCCCACAACAGGAGCTGGCATTCTGAAACAGGTGTGTAGAAATATCTAACACCTACAGTATCTGAGAAATTGTTTACTTCCGCAAAAAATGTATCATTTAAGCTCTGTTTAAAAATAAATAAGTAAATAAATAAATTCTGCAGTTTTAAGAAATGCAGCTAAAATAAAAAGCTCAAGTGAAATGGTTCAGAGAGCGTTCACAGGAGTCGACAAGGAGAACAAATTGTTCACAGATCAGAGAAAGACAGGGAAACACCGGCTGACTTACAGTTATAGTGGTACCTTGGTACTCAAACACCTTGGTTCCTTAATGCCAAAAACCCGGAAGTAAGTGTTCCGGTTTTCGAATGTTTTTCAGAAGCCGAACATCCAATGCGGCTGTCAGCTATTGTTTCCGGGGTGCCTGCACCAATCAGAAGCTGCGCCTTGGTTTTCGAACATTTCGGAAGTCAAACGGACTTCTGGGACGGATTAAGTTTGGAGCTTTTGTTTTTGCTATTGATTTTGCATTTTTGTTTTTGCGGCTTTTTCGGTTAATTTGTTTTTGTGACTGTGTGGAACCCAGTTCAGCTACTTATGGGTTGATTGTCTAACTGCAGAAATGGATAAAAGCCCCCCATCCAAAAAATGACTATCATCAGTGCAGGTAAGAGAAAAAAAAACTTTTAATTTTTATTATCTACAATACTGTCTTATTTATTTTATAGTACAGTACATTGATTCTTGCTTTCATTTTAGGGATCAATGGTCTCGTTAGAGAGTAAAATTCATGTTAAATTGCTGTTTTAGGGTTGTCTTTCAAAGTCTGGAACGGGTGAATCCTTTTTGCATTACTTTCTATGGGAAAGCAAGCCTTGATTTTGGAACGCTTTGGTTTTGGAACAGACTTCTGGAATGGATTAAGTTTGGGAACCAAGGTACCACTGTAGTTTCTTTATGAAGGAAATAGAACAGAGAACAGACAGAGACTTTGAAGGGTTGTTCGGGTCTAGATGAAGCAGTTGCTCAGACTGGCTCGTAGCTCCCCCTTCACTCCCTTTCCCTCTCCCACTGTTCTTAGCGAGCCCCAAGGGACCCTCTCTGTTTCTGCCTGGCTCCCTGCTCCATAACATGCAATAGATGCCTTCTTTGGGGGTGGGGGGCAGCTTGCAGACTCAGCCGAGAAGCTGTCAGGATGGTTCTGTGGTTTAGCTCCCGATTCCTGTCTCTGCTCTTTGCTGGAGCCCTTGCCTGTTTCCTCCTCTCCATCATCCTCCAAACTCCCAGCCTCCAGTACTTCTGAGTTCTTCCCCTCCTCTGAGGTGTGTCTGGTTTCCCACCACCAGGAGCCAGGATCCAAATCCTCTCTCTCTGTGCTTTCCCTGGAGGCTCTTGGCTTTCACCACTCCTCCTCACCCAGCCAGTCCCTGACAATGGTGTACTTACACCGCCAAAGCTGAGCAGGTCCAGCCCTGAATAGTGCCTAGCTGGGAGACTGCCTAGAGAGAGAGGAGGGCATGAGCCAAAGAAATAAATATTTCTCTAAATACAATCCATGGGTAGGCAAACTAAGGCCTGGGGGTTGGATCCGGCCCAATCGCCTTCTAAATCCGGCCCATGGACAGTCCGGGAATCAGCACGTTTTTACATGAGTAGAATGTGTCCTTTTATTTAAAATGCATCTCTGGGTTCTTTGTGGGGCATAGGAATTCATTCATACTTTCCCCCCAAAATATAGTCCGGCCCCCACAAGGTCTGAGGGACAGTGGACTGGCCCTCTGCTGAAAAAGTTTGCTGACCCCTGAATTATAATCATTACTTCGCCTATCTAATAGAAATCAATCTACTAAGGGGGAAATGTTGGGAAATGTGGATTCCTACAGCTGTCTTGTGGGGAAGGGGAAGACAAAGAGGCTAATTTCAGTCAACCCCTCCTGAACAGCCAAGCCGGACAGAACTGTGTAATCAGGAAGCCACCTGCATGCATCTCCCCATACTAGCCCTATAGCTGTTTATCATCTGTTAGTAACCCTTTGGAAGTATCTGGAACATTTGGCTCAGGGGTAGAGTATGTGGTGCCCTTCAGATGGTGTTGGACCACAACTTCCATCATTGCCCATGCTGGCTGGAACTATTATTTGGAGGGCACTGCATTGGCTACCCCCAGTGTATATTGTGAAGGACAACTAGAGAAACTGTTTCACCTACATGCCTTTGCAGCTCAAACAATAACTGCTCCCCACATCAAATGGGGGGTGCCTTTTGCGTGGTTGCGCACAGCCCCCCGGATCCCAGTGCAGCTCCTGGTAGTTCAGGCTGGCTTCATCCTCCCCAGTCTGGATACCTCGAGGTCTCCACCTACCTCAGCCAATTGCCCAATCCCGCCTGGGCAGCCGTTGCCAGGGGATTGGCCAGGTAAGGGGAGGGACTGTCCTGCCCACACAACAGAAGGTGAGTCTTACCTGTGAAGCGTCAGTTAGCTCCAGAGCTTCTCCCACCCTGCCCTCCCTCAGTTAAATCTTCTTCACAGGTACACAGGCGCTGCTACATCAGAGTCGCTGTTAAGGGCCGGAAAGGAATTTTCCTGCATTGGCAGGTTTTGCCTTTCGCGTAGCAAAACGTCACAACTTTGGTGGTTTCAGGCCTTGGGCGGAATCCTTTAGTCTATCTACCTAAATGGGGGGACATGCCACCCCTTGCCGCAGTGATCCCAGAGTTCCCAATTAAAGGAGTCTTGAGGGGAGGCATTGGCCATACGCCAAGAAGTTGTCATTGCTTTCCCCTCCAACAGCGGCGAAAGGGGGGGCGGGCTCTCTGCTTGAACATATGTTCTCCAGAGCCAGCCCAATCCCCACACATTCTGGATAACCCTGATGTCTCCCAGATCCCTGGCTGGGGACTGGGAAGGATAAATGCCCAATGCCTGAGCCAAGGTCTACCCACATCTGAAATATAATAAAGTTGTGGCCAATTTTAATCCCATAGCACGTTGTCTTGAGTCATTATTCTGCTCGGGGGTCGCCTGGGGTTGGGGGGACTCCGCCTGTCCACACAATGCCTTCTTGGCTGTAGTTGGGCCTGAAACCTCCAGAAGTAGGTTTTTCCCCTCTAATTTTATCAAAACTCATTTATATCCCCTCAAAATTCCTCAGATGTTTTACTCAAGCACAGAACCCTCTACATTTACTTCTTGGTTGATCTTATAAATTGTGTTGGTACAGAATACAAGTAGCAAACTCTTCAGAAAGTTGGAGCAAGCATATATCTTGATTGTATACTTCTATTCACAAGTGTCACATTGTTTTGTCAATGCCTACATTGAAAAGCACCAGGCAATTTAAAACAACAACATTGATTTACACGTTTGAAGCCACCCCAAACTTGAAGGCAAACTAAATGGATCTAGTCAAAGAATTTTGTACAAATATATATATCTACCAATACCCCTCAAAGCCACCTAAAAGTTGCCAAGCAACTTTTGGTGACAGCTTTGCTGATAAAAATGGTTTATCTTGATTTTTTAAAAATCAAAATCCCTATGACATTTATCCTAATCAGTATCCCCTTTAGGTTATGATATTCATTTTAATTTGGCTATAGATTAACTTGAATGAAAGGTCTCATCCAGGGATGTGATCCAACAGAGGTTCCTGGCCTACAACTCCCAGCATCCCTGGCCATTGATTATGCTGGCTGGGGCTGATGGGAATTGGAGTCCAACAACAAACAGAAGGCTACATGTTCCTCCATCTTTGCTTCAATCTGCTGTGGTGGGAGCAAGGATTCATCTACCATCACCCCTCCTTGCAACATTTGGTGCTAGTGGCTATGTAAAGAGGCAATCTTCTTTTCATTATTGCTTCATAAATTCTTGAGATGAGACCCGGCAGTGAAAATGGGTTCTGGTGCAGCGTCCTAATGAGTCCTGGCCCCAAAAAGCACGGGTATACTTAATTTTGCAGTTTAGATGATAAACACACAAAGTTAATGCAATTCTGAAAATAGGCATTACTTAAAAGGCTGCTTTTTAAAAAACAACAACAATAAAAGCAATAAGATAACTTGGAGGGTTTCTATTATCACTAGATAATCACATCCTGTGGGAACTGGATCCATTTAGATGCTCTCTGTGCCTAATTAAAAAAATGACACTGCAAGATTAAATGTTATGATACATGCCACTAATGAAGATTTCATGCCTTATTAAATATAAAGAAACGTGAACCAAGAAGAAACATAATTGACCCAAATCATCCCCAGTGTAAGGACATTTGAAATCCTCTGGATGTCAATAACCGCTGTAGAGATAGTTGGAGTTAGAATTTTGTAAAGAGTGAATTTATTTATTAAATATTTATTTAATAATTTATTAATTTATTTAATTATTTATTAATAAATAATTTATTAATTATTTATTAATGTTGTAGTTAATTCTGTCTTCAGTAAAACTTTTTGAGAAGGTGTGGTCTTCAGAAATCATCCATGTAGTCTTTGGCAATGAACATTTGCAAGATAAAATAGTGTTTGCTTTTAAGGTTCCTTAGTTAGAAGTCTAAACTGTCAATATCATGTTACCTTCCAGCTTGATTAAAAAGGGAAAGAAAAACCCCCACCAGTTTGGTTCTACCAGGTTGCAACTAGAAGATGCAGCTGGGATAAATTCCCTCAAATGCTGACTGTGGGACAAGAGGGCAACAGATCACTTGAATGAGCAAGAGTACATCTTGCAAAAGTCCAAGAACCAAAGTACAGACAAGAAACAAGAACAGAGCTTGCTTTTGTAGGACCAAGGACAGTTTGTAGGACCAAGGACAGTTCCCAAGCAGATTACTTGCTCTAACAAGTTCCAACCAGGCTGAAGTCTTATAGTCCCAGAGACTGTGACAAGACCACCCTCCTCAAAAGTGACGCAATGTCTAACCACTGCAATGCTAAGACAGTGGTATGTATTTATTAAATAGGCACATTTAAATTTCCTCAAGACCGTCTAATCCATTGCCTTACTTACTTACCCATAGTAGGCTGCAGCCTATGCTGCCACAGAAATATTTTCTCCTTATTTCTCTTTTCACTTTTTAAGACAAGATTTTGCTGACTCAAAATGTATGAAGATCTTTTTTTATCTGAGACAGTCTACAGCAAGGGGCATATAAGGTGGTGCCCCATCCCCAAGATCTTAGACTACAAATCCTATCATCCCTAAGCTATGGGGATATTCAGGGAGGCAGGAGAGGATATATTGTTTAATTATATCCTTTCCAACCTGTGTTAACAAGTTCTACAGTTTAGCAGAGTAACATTCCCCCTTTTAAACTTGTGCAGCAGATAGCGTTTGCAAGGCTTGTATAAGCCTCTAAAATAAGTTACCTGGTAATTCCCCTTTTATTCCCTCATGATAAGAATAGACACGACACAGTCTTCTATAAAAGTATATAAAATAGTTTACTCACTCACATTCTGTTCACAGATGGATTCCAGAAGGCAGACTTCAGTTACAAAAGTGGAATCTCTCCCATAAAGAGACAGTCCCTTTGTCCTCTCTTGGCTGAAAGCCAAGAGAGCATCTTAGGCTAAGCAGATGTTGCTTCTTTGATGACTGTAGTCAGAGAGGGAGAGAGATGGCTGCCTCCACTAAGGTATTTTGTTACGTGCATAGGTGAGGTCATGCCCATCTCCGGTCACATGTAGAGGAAGTCTGTCCCAGCTCAGGAGGAAACAGGAAATTCCGACTGGTTGGTCCAGACACCCCCTTTTATGTCCACTCTAGGAATGTTGTATTTGACTGCTTGACCCCGCCTTGTGGGTGGGCCAACTCTGAATACTGTCTTGGGACTGCAGAGAGTGGTAGAATCCAAACAAGGCACACTGCTCACTTTTGGCTGGCCTGGATCAGCTGTGGTCATGTGGGTGGTGGGACTGGAGAATGTGGCTACCTCCATAAAGCAGCCCAGTGCAGAGCCCAGGGAGAGAGAAAGGGAGAGGAGAGGTAAGAAGACAATAATGCAGGCAGAGGCGTAGCAAGGTCAGGTGGTGCCCAGTGTGAAATTTTTTTTGTCAACCCCCACATTGCAATTTTTGGGAACATTTCCCAGAGTTGTTGAGCGAAACAGATACACCCACAGCAGATTGCACAAATCCCAAATCCAACCAACAGTCACATGAAAACGTGTCAGCACCAGAAAAGGTATACGAAAATGCAAAGAAGAGGGTTTGGGGACCCCTTGCCAGGCAGTGAGCATGGTAGGTTGGGAGGGACTCAAGAATTGTTCGTGACCCCATGGACCAGAGCACGCCAGGCACTCCTGTCTTCCACTGCCTCCCGCAGTTTGGTCAAACTCATGCTGGTACTCAAGAATTAGGTTTCAAAGAAAGCACAGTGTTTCAGCACCTGGAGGGGTCCCCCTGTAAGGAGCAAGAAACTCACCTGGTAATCCTACCTGAGAACAGGTGGTACACTATACCTTGAACCCAATAACTGAGATTTAGCTGTCAAAGCCAGGGGGTGTGTAAGAGAGAGAAACCTACATGGCTTGAGACCAGATACTCTTCTCCCGCAGCAACCTGCCTTTACTGAGAAGTCTTTCTCCAGCTGCAGTTACATCTAAAGGCAGTGGGAAAAGGCCTTTTCAGATGTGCAACTTGCTTGTTGAACTCTCTCTCCAGACAAGCTTGCTGGGCATCTACACTGTCGTCATTTAGTTGCCAGGCAAAGTCATTTTTATTTTCTGTGGCTTTTAAACTCTATTGCATGTTTTTCTGCTGTGCTTGTGTGAAAGGTTTTGTGGTGGTTGGTTTTTATTAGTTAATGTAAACTGCCTTGGGAATTATGAATTGAAGGTTGATAAAGAGATGTTTTAAATTAAATATAGATATATATGAGCTGAATCAGGCTTTTTAGACTTTGCTGCAATAAAAATAAGATGACATTTTCTGCACCAAATGCCCACTGCACTTGCATATTACACATCATTGCCTATAAAAGCATTTTAAATATTGGCACGAAAGATCGGTCCACTTTTACATGCTGCATTTATTATTCTCATAAATATGATGGGGCCATTTTGGAACAATTTGAGGTTGATTAGTTGAAGCCTAGGCTATTAAACATAACCTATTTTGAAGCAGAATAATTGTGTGCATAGTCATGCATGATCATACATTGAGTGATGCTTTGTAAAACTAAAAAGTGGTAGTATTTGCAATTAACACACTGTGCATGATTGACATCCTAGCTATGTCCTCTTCTGGGCCCTGCTGGAATTCAAGCTCCAACGCCACTTGGATTAGGGTGTTGGAGGAGCTTGGGGAGTTGGGGAGGCTCTGGTGCCAGAGCTCTGTCTCCAGCAATGGAAAGGTAGATCCATCTGATCCACCATCCTGTTGTGTGTTCAGAACCAGAGACCTCCCCCCTAAATAAAGACACATTTGACTCAAATTTTAGTTTTGGTATTTGGCAGAATTTAGGCCACAACTTTATTGATTACAGAAAAGTGAGTGGTTGCATAGGCTCTGGTTCGACTAGCTCCCTGCACCCTTGCAGGCAGCGCTGACCCAGAGCTCTATCATAGGTCAGCCACGGGTGAACACCTGAGGCAGGTGAAAAGCCTGGGAACAGACTCTGTTCACACCCCAGATGCTCCCCTGGACTCAGGCACGGGCACAACCCCCTCTCGGGGGTTGACCAAACCAAGCTGAGTCCCTGGATTCCTTTAACGGAATACCCTTCACATAGGGATGGCGCGACCGTTCTCCCACCCCATCACCTGAAGCAGAGCCTATACACAACCTTACAAGTTGTGACGATTTGCTACGTGACAGGCAAAACCCAAATGGCAACAGCCAATCAGCCAAGTGGGAAAAAAATCCTGCTGTGCCCCTGTCCCAATGACAGATGACACACGACGGCATAGCAAGGTCAATCGCAAAATGCCCTAAAATTAGGGAGAGGTGGGCGGGTGTTCCGAATGCACAAGCCAAAAGAGGAAGCTCTGGGACACGTGCATGGGTTTATATAGGTCCCTCAATCCGTTTAGACTGCACCCCATTGGCCAGATTAAACCCAGCAACAAGGAACCTACCAATCAGGGGTTGTGGCTGTCCAATAGACCCACCCACAACCAGGAGGTCAGTCTCCAGGTGTCACCGCAACACATGCCCTCTTTGAGGGAGGACACAATTTCTCAGTGTCACCAGATGCCCTTGGGAAGCTAGCAAGCAGGATTCAAGCAGGAGAGCACACAGCCCTTCTGTGGTTTCCAGCAACTGGTGTTCAGAAGCATTGCTGGGTCCAACTGTGGAGGCAGAGCCTCTCCTTCATGAATTTGTCCAATCTTGGTTCTTGGCCATGACTGACTCCTGAGGGAGGGAGTTCCATAGTTTAACTATGAGCTGCATGAAGAAGCACTTTCTTTTATCTGTCCCAAATCTTTCAACATTTGGCTTCATTGGACATCCACTCTTTGGGTTCTTATTAGTTCAACCTGATTTGTATTTGCTGTTTAAAAAGAAAACTCTTCCATGGAACATGGATTTTTCATTCTCTAACTGTTGAAAGCAGATGGATAAACACTGATAATGAGAACGATATGAATTAAGAGCTGGTGTAGCTGAAACAATGAAGGTGATTTCTTGCAATCTGACGACATATCTGTGTGTGAATAGCCAGGAACGGACTCTGGAGTCTCAGCCAATTACTTACTTTAAAGGGACAAGATAGATAGTACTTGCCTGGGCAAGATATATTACTGAGCCAGAGAGTTAAGAACAAAAAGCTCTTTTAATCACAGTTACTGTAACAAAACACTTTCTGGGAAACTCTGGTGGGTTTTTTTTAAGGATAATGAACGAGTCCTACCGGATTTAAATATTTGAGTAACCTCATAAATCAAAGCGGATTATATATTTGGTTTTCTTCCCATTGTCTCTTCTGTGGAGAATGTAAGTCAAAAGAATCACAAGAGTTTATTGTAACTGTTCTATTACAAATTGCAGTATCTTCAACTCTGACATTCTATTCGTTCCATGTACTGGGCAGAAATGTAGTTTCAGAGACTAGCTCTTAACCCGAACCCCCCACCCACCCCCACATAATCTTGTCATTACAACAGCCGGCCTCAGTAGAATCAGCCATACAAACCATGGAGAGTTGGGGAGTTAATTACATCACCTTAGACAATAATTCGCTCTTTGTGGGGTTTGTTATCTCTTTGCACAGTTGGCTTTCTCTTTGTTGATTTGCTATGTCCCATTAATCACAGTTGCATTTGCTCTGTGTCACGCGATTCATCATCCTTTCCTCCAGCAGCGGTTCCCATCCTTCTGGTCTCTGATAAACTACTAATTCAAGCTGGCAGGAGTATCAAATGCCATGATGGTTTAGACACATGCAGAAGGCTGATTCCACTGTGCCACCAGCAACCAACTATTCCATGTGATGTAGCTGACAGTTAAGTGTGATGCAGATTCCAAGTTGTCTCCTCACCCAGTAACACCCCGGGTGTCTCATCCTGAGACATTGATTCATTTCTGCAAGGGGATGAGGGGAATTCTGTGGTATGAGCTGACCAAATGGTGATTTAGAGATGGACTTTCTGAAATGGAGTTTGTTGATTCTTAGTCCTAATGTCTACTCTGTGCAACTCTGGTGGTGCCTCAGTTTATGTGACATTTCCTCCCCCCAGCATAGCATGGAGGGAGAAAGGTTGTTTTCTGCTGCTCCAGAGAAGCGGACACGGAGCAATGGATCCAAACTGCAGGAAAGAAGATTCCACCTAAACATTAGGAAGAACTTCCTGACAGTAAGAGCTGTTCGACAGTGGACTTTGCTGCCAAGGAGTGTGGTGGAGTCTCCTTCTTTGGAGGTCTTTAAGCAGAGGCTTGACAACCATATGTCAGGAGTGCTCTGATGGTGTTTCCTGCTTGGCAGGGGGTTGGACTCGATGGCCCTTGTGGTCTCTTCCAACTCTATGATTCTATGATTCTATGAATGGACTGTGGACTCTCTCCTCTCCCTTCCTATTAATAGATTCTTCTCTCCTTTCCTTTTTTTTAAAAAAACAACACAGGTTGCCATAATATTAAAATCAGACAAGCCATTATTAGAGCAAAATGAGTCTTCAAAAAAGGTTTGAAGGTCATTCTGGTTAGCAGAAACCACAGTTTGCCCAGGTCCGGGCAAACTATGCCTGTGTATAACGTATATAATGTAAGGGAGGGAGTATACATGTCTGTGAGAGAGGATGGAAAGGGGACAAAACAGGAGGAACAGCAGCAGCAGAGTGAGGCTTATTCCCAGCACTACTATGGATGAGTGAATTTCACCTATTCTGTTCATTGAGCATTCTGTTGATTCCTTCTGCCTTAGTCCTCTTCTGTCAAATTCTGGAGTATTTCTAAAATCAATTTCAGGATTGGAGTATACATAATTTGCCACAACTTTCAGTTCATTTGTGTCTTTCCTCTATCCCTACATTATTAATCATCCCTAGCTAGTAGGGCCAGTGGTCAGGGACGATGGGCACTGTAGTCCCAAAACAGCAGGAGACCCTGCTTGAGGGCATATGTTGTTAGACTGAAATTCCCATCACGCATGCGACTGGTGACGATACTTGACTAAGTGATAAAGATCTAGCATCCCCTGTGTTAATTACCACTGAGCAACCATGGAGAATTTTCACCATTTGTATTATATTAAATTGTGTTTCTCTTTGGGTGGGGGTGTCAGCCTGATAAAATGACTCCTTGTCTCATGAAACTACTATCCAAGGGTGTGAGGAGTCTGTGTTGGGATATCAGAATAACTGGAAATTGCTACGCTCGCAAGTGGCAGGATCAGAATATGTGAGGCATTGCAGGCCAGCTGCCAGTACAAAATCATGCACCCTTATGGTTATATTTCTGCCATTCATAAGAAAGAGTGAATGACGTCAGTGGAGCATAAACTTTGTAATACTAACAACTGGCTCTGCTTACATTACTTTGCTGCAGGGTGTGTGCCTTTTGAAAAATAATCTGCTCTGCAGCAACCGAGTTTCCTGAAGATGGCTGCTATACAGGGTCAGTTCCCTTGTGGGGATAATGTACCAGAGGCTTATGGCCTTTCTGGGAGATGTTTATTTAAAACATGCATGCCAAGGCCAGGGTCGTGGGCCTCCTCACGGTTGCAAAGGTGAAAACAAAACAAAAAGGAGATTAATTATATTTATTTCCATTTTTCCTACCAAAGGTTAAACTCTTCCTTGGGTGGGGGGACATAATCCATTTTATTCTTCTTTTATACTTGGTTTGTAGAATAACCCAAACTATCCCCAAAACTTCAGAAAATAGTACGGGCAGAAGAGGAAGATTTCAGACTCATTTACTTGCCTAAAAGTTTCTGTAAGCTTTTTCTGTCTCCCCCCACCTTTTCCTTTCTTTCTCCTCTGCTTCAGCTGCCACCTGGCTCTCTTCCATCGGAGCCAGGAAAACAGGCCCCGGGTGCCAAGAGTAGCCTTTGACTGACAGGCAATGAATGTATCAACAGGCAGCAAAAAAACATCCCTTTCCTCTGGAAAATGCAGCCTGCCAACTTTGCTGGAGTTTCAGAGTGGTGGGTAGCTACCATGCCCACCAGGCCTGAGGTAAACAGGTTATTTATTCATTTTTGTACATCCAAACATTGATGTTGAGTTTTCAGGAGCCACACTGTCCTCACAAAGCAATTCCATATTTTTTCAGGCTCAGATGCAAAACCTGTTGCCTCTGTGGATTATTATTTTTTTCCTTTTTAAAGCTGGCACATAACTTATGCACAGCACTCCTGGCAAAAATATGTGTTAATTCCCTTTCCCCTCAGAATCGCCGTCTCCTCTAAAGCACAAACTGCGCTCTTTTGCAGAATTCTGCCCGCTGTGTTATTTTAAATTGTGAGGATTGGTTACTGTAGATGTGAGGAAAATTGTATTAACGTAGCTTATGTGGAGAAAAGGTACTACCTCTGCTGACTCCTTTACAGGGGGAGGCGGGGGGAGCATGTGGGGTGTCAATCACCAGGACCTAAGACAATTCCTGCTGGATCAGCTCCAAAGCCCATCTACCGGTACTTCAGCCTTTTCAAAAGTGACCGGCCAGATGCTTCTGAAATGCACGGAAGCCAGGCATGA
Organism: Podarcis raffonei; assembly: GCF_027172205.1. Lineage (NCBI taxonomy): Eukaryota > Metazoa > Chordata > Lepidosauria > Squamata > Lacertidae > Podarcis > Podarcis raffonei. Next base: position 3,712,711 of record NC_070610.1, read on the forward strand.
AGGCAATACCCCTCCTCTGTTATTGCCCCCACTCACCCACCATATTCAGAAGGTCACGGCCTCTGAACCTGGCAGTGGATTCCACAGGTCAACCCTGTGCTGGGTGAAGAAGCGCTTTGTATAGTCTCCTTCTGCCCCATTACCATGAGGGGGGCCTCTCTTGACCCCCCAGGACTTTTGCTGGAAGGCTTCTGGCTTACTGGCTGATGCCTCACTCAAAGCTCAGCAGGAGAGAGGGGAAGTGGCAGGGTGGTCCGTCCTCCCAAGACAGTTCCACTGAAAACCTTGAGTCTTATGGACCTCGGGCCTTGGGCCTTGCAGCACAGCTTGAAAGCTCAGGGATGGTGCTAAGGCAGTGGGAGCAACACTATGGAACGTGTGCCAGAGGGGGCACTCAGAGCCCTCTCTGTGGGCACACGCGCCGTCGCCCCTCCCAACTCCCCACAATCCTATGATTTGATGGCTAGCCCAGCGGGCTGCACTTCTAAAGCCAGCTTGTGTGAGTGGGAGCAAAATGCTGCCAGGCTTACTGGCAGTTCTGCACTGAGGCAAACTTTCGAGCTGAACTCTCTCTCATCGCCATGGGTAAGTGCCAGATCCTCTCTGCTAGGGGACACACAGTGGGGGGGGGCAAAGGAGGCTGTCTGGTTTTCCCCATAGGATTGTGGGGGGTTGGAAGGGAAGCCGAGGGTCATCTAAGTCCAGCCCCCCTGCGATGCAGGGATCACAACGGCAGCATCCATGGCAGGTGGCCATTCAGCTTCTGCTTTGAAATCTCCCAAAGAAGAGTTTCTTGAAGGGAAATTATCAAAATGGCCATGTTGTCATTCCCTTTTTCATGATTTCCCAAACAAGGATAATGCAAACTTTTACCTTTCAATAAAAAGTTGCTTGTATCATTGAAAGCTCTGGTATTGTGTTTTTCTTTTAAGACAAAAGATGTTAATGGATGAGTTGTTTTTTCTAAACTAAAACCTCAGTATTCAGGTTAAATTGCTGTGTTGGCACTTTGCCATAAAGAAGTGGGTTTGGGGTTGCAGTTTGGGCACTCGGCCTCTCAAAGTTTCGCCATCGCTGTGCTAAGGGCATTGGGTGGAAGCTGCCATTACTCAATCAATTATCTTGCATTGTGTTCAATCGTCTCATGCTTTCAAAATCTGATAAATTAGGAAGCTGCCTTCTTCTGAGTCAGATCATGGCCCAGAACAGTATGTACTGGGAGGAGATGGGGGAATCATTCAGCCTGGCAAGCAGAAACGCTTGCGCTGAAAAACAACTGCCATCGCACTACATCAAAATCCCCCCAATTGCTGGGTGCAGCTCTGGGGCTTCCCATCCTGTTCTTCCAACAAGCTTCTTTTTTCCAGCTCATTTCCCAACAATCAGTGAGGCAACACTAAAGCCCAGCTTACTCCAGCAGGCAGATGAGAAGAGCTGGCAAAGAGGTGCAAGAAAGGGACATATCAACTCTGCCCTCTCTCATCAGCGCTACTCAACTCAGGCTGCAAACTGAATTGATGATCAGTTCAGGCTACATGTGATTGCAGTTGGTCATTATGAGCCATTCATCATCAGTATAACCTTCAAACTTTTTTCAAACAGGTAATCTGCGATAGAATTCGCCTGACATTCGTTTCCAGCAACATAAGCTGTAATATTCATTCAGCTGGTCATTCACTTTTGTTTCAAGTAATGCCTCAAATTTCATCAAACCATGCAAAAAACAACAAACCACAACCCACATTTTTGTTGTATTGTAAGTAGTTCTTCCTCATATTATGCTCAAATGTAAGTGTCTAGCACCATCTATAGCTACATGGAAAGGCTGAGAAATCTCAGTCGGAGAGATTCATCAAAATCTTCTGCAAATAATGTTGTGTATCAAACTAAATCTTATTGCCACTAGATGGGCAAACCCCTGTTTTGCATGTTTCCATTGCAGAGGATTGTTTATTTAGGTTTTCAGAGAAACCTTCATATATGTTCAGTTGCCAGGGATTCCTCAAGGACTGCCTAGGAATAAAAGTGTTATAAAATAACCTAAAAGCCTCAGGCAGATGTCATGAAGAAGGGTGCTCCACAAGCAAGGTGCCATGACCGAGGAGGAGGAAGTCTGCAGAATAAGGCATCCCACAAAAATATTAATCGTCGGTGAAGCTCATGTGGAAGAAAATGCTCCATATGGCATGTTGGGTCCATGATAAGCAGGAGGAAATGGTGATGGCAATACAGTGGTACCTCGGGTTAAGAACTTTTTTTTATATATATAAAGATATTTATTAAGATTTTCAAAGTTAATACAGTGGAAAAAAAAGAATAAAAAAAAAGATACCAAAAAGTAGAAAAATACAAAAAAGTTAAAAACACATAAAGTTCACAATAGTTATTTTTCATTGACATGTTTCCCCGACCTCCTCCTACCTCCCCTTTTTGTATTCCAGTTTAATTATTAGTTCAGCAAATCCTTATCAAAAATTCTTAACCTAATTCCACACCTTTTTTTTCTCTATCCCTCATACCATTACAGCTGCAAACCACTTAAATTCTATCCGACATCATTCTAACATTCATTAATTTTACAATATTTCTGTAAATAGTCCTTAAATTTCTTCCAATCTTCTTCCGCTGACTCTTCTCCCTGGTCACGGATTCTGCCAGTCATTTCTGCCAATCCCATATAGTCGATCATCTTCAACTGCCATTCTTCCAGAGTGGGTAGATCCTGTGTCTTCCAGTACTTTGCAATAAGTATTCTTGCTGCTGTTGTAGCATACATAAAGAAAGTTCTATCCTTCTTTAACACCAATTGGCCGACCATGCCCAGAAGAAAGGCCTCTGGTTTCTTCGGGAAGGTATATTTAAATACCTTTTTCAATTCATTATAAATCATTTCCCAGAAAGTCTTAATCCTTGGGCATGTCCACCATAGGTGAAAGAATGTACCTTCATTTTCTTTACATTTCCAGCATTTATTATCGGGCAAGCGATAATTTTTTGCCAGCTTGACTGGGGTCATGTACCACCTGTATATCATTTTGATAATATTCTCTCTTAAGGCATTACATGTCGTAAATTTCATACCTGTGGTCCACAACTGTTCCCAGTCAGCAAACATAATGTTATGTCCTACATCTTGTGCCCATTTAATCATAGCGGATTTAACCGTCTCATCCTGAGTATTCCATTTCAGCAGCAAGTTATACATTTTTGACAAAATCTTAGTTTTAGGTTCTAACAATTCTGTTTCCAATTTAGATTTTTTCCACCTGGAAGCCAACTTTCTTATCCAAATTATATGCCTCCATTATCTGATAATAATGAAGCCAATCTCGCACTTTGTTCTTTAGTTTCTCAAAACTCTGCAATTTCAATTTGTCTCCTTCCTGTTCCAAAATTTCCCAATATTTCGGCCATTTGGCCTCCATATTGAGTTTTTTCTGTGCTTTCGCTTCCATTGGTGACAACCACCTTGGGGTTTTATTTTCCAATAAATCTTTATATCTAATCCAAACATTAAACAATGCTCTCCTGACCATATGATTTTTAAATGCTTTATGTGCTTTAACCTTGTCATACCACAGATATGCATGCCACCCAAAGACGTTATTAAAACCTTCTAAATCCAAAATGTCTGTGTTCTCAAGAAGCAGCCAGTCTTTCAGCCAGCAAAATGCTGCTGATTCATAATAGAGTTTAAGGTCTGGCAGGGCAAATCCACCCCTTTCCTTTGCATCCGTTAATATCTTAAATTTTATTCTAGGCTTCTTGCCCTGCCAGACAAATCTAGAAATATCTATCTGCCACTTCTTGAAACAGTCCATCTTGTCCACGATTTGCAATGTTTGAAACAGAAACAACATTCTAGGCAATACATTCATCTTTATAGCTGCAATTCGGCCCAACAAGGAAAGCTTCAAATTTGACCAAATTTCTAAATCTTTTTTCACTTCCGTCCAACATTTTTCATAGTTATCTTTAAACAAGTTCCCATTTTTAGCTGTCATGTTAATCCCCAAGTATTTCACTTTCTTAACCACAGTCAAACCTGTTTCATTTTGGAACCTTTCTCTTTCAATCAATGTTAAATTTTTCTCTAACACCTTGGTTTTTGCCTTGTTCAGTCTGAATCCTGCCACCTGACCGAACTCTTGAATTAGTTCCAAAACCCTTCTAGTACTAGATTCTGGCTCCTGTAATGTTAAGACTAGGTCATCTGCAAATGCTCTCAATTTGTACTGTTTGGCTCCGACCTGTATACCTTTAAGCAACCGGTCCCTTCTAATCATGTTCAGCAGGACCTCCAGGACCGTATAATATCTGGAGGTCAGCCCATCCGGTCCTGGAGACTTGCCTAGTTGCATATTTTGGATGGCACCTTCTATCTCCTGGTCAGATATTTTACAGTTCAACATTAGTTTGCTTTCTTGTGAGATTTTTTGTAATCCATTTGCTTTCAAAAAACAATCAATGTCCATTTCATTCTGTGGCCCTTGTGCATATAGTTGTTTGAAGTACTTCTGGAAGCAATTCCTAATCTCATTTGGGTTATGTATATCTTTTCCTTCTACTTCCAAATTTGTTATGGTATTTAGTTTTTGTCTTTTTTTCAATTGCCAAGCCAATAGTTTCCCACATTTATTAGCTGATTCAAATGTCTTCTGTTTCATTTGTTTAATTTTCCATTCTATTTCCTGATTCATCAATTCCATATATTGTACTTGATAGAGTTTTATTTCCCTCAAGATCTCTTGTGACTTTGGCTTTACTCTCAGTTTTTTCTCCCCTTCTTTTATTTTCTCCAAAATTTTATCTTTTTTCTCATTTCAACTCCTCTTCTTTATTGCATTCTGCTGAATCAGAAACCCTCTCATCACAGCTTTACTTGCATCCCAGATTACTCTTTTTTCAACACTTGTTGACATATTTATTTCAAAATAATCTCTCAAAGTTTTTTGGGCCTTCTTATATACTTCTTCATCTCTAAATAAGGTATCATTCATCCTCCATCTAAAGGTGCCGGTTGTTGTTTGCTTCATCTCCATCTTTACAGCATTATGGTCAGAGCAAGTTTTGGGGCAGATTTCCACTTTCTTTATCTTTGGTGCCATTCCTCTAGTAATCCAAATTTGATCAATTCTAGTCCATGTCGTCTTAGCTTCAGAGAAGAAAGTTCCCTCTCTCCCCAGGGGGTTCTTAATTCTCCAAATGTCAATCAAGTCCATGTTATCAGTCAATTCAAAGAAGGTTTTTGGTAGTCTACCATCTTTGGTGACTACCTGTTTTTGTGCCTTGTCCATATTTGTAGATACGACTCCATTCATATCCCCCATCAGAATTATATTGTAGTCCATATAGTCCAAAAGGGCTCGGGTTAAGAACTTAATTCCTTCCAGAGGTCCGTTCTTAACCTGAAACTGTTCTTAACCTGAAGCACCACTTTAATCGTTTGGAAGGGGGCCTGTGCAGTTTGCTGCATAGCTTTCTTTCTAGGAGAGCTAGACACTTGCTTTGAAAATGAAATGCTGGGAACACAAAGAATGCCATTGTGGGCGCTGCCACCCTACCAGTCTCCTCCTCCCCTTCTCGCTCTCGTACCACAGCCGTGGCTCTTGCACAACCTACCTTCCCTTTGGCTTCCCTATCCGACTTCATGCAAATCCATTTTTATGACATAGAGCAGGGGTCTGCAAACTTTTTCAGCACTGTCCCTCAGACCTTGTGAGGGGCCATACTATATTTTGAAAAAATAATAAGGAACAAATTCCTATGCCCCACAAATAACCCAGAGATGCATTTTAAATAAAAGCACACATTCTACTCATGTAAAAACACGCTGATTCCCAGACTGTCCACAGGCCAGATTTAGAAGGCGATTGGGCCAGATCCGGCCCCAGGCCTTAGTTTGCCTATTCATGACATAGAGAGAAAACTTTGAAGTTCTCAATTAAAAACAGGCATGGTGTGGATATGGCAGTAACATGCGCCATGTCATTAGTACAGCTCTTTAACTATGAACACTTTGGAATAATAAAAACAAGGAAGAACCTGCTTTTAAAGATTTCCCAAGTGAGCTTTGTAATAAAGTCCACTAGAGGGCAGACCAGGCTCAGAAAAATATAAGGTTGCAAATTCCACTAGTTGAGAGAACTCATAAGAGTTTGGTGACACCTCCTCTCAAGTTATATAGGACTGTAGCATAAATGTAATTGTTTAAATATTATTATTCTTTGTTAATTTTTCCTTGAGCTTTTATAAACTAAACCTTTAAAGTGAAAGCTATGGAAAATCAGTCTGGTACTGTATGGATCAGATTTTATGTTTTTGTTTTTTAAAATACAAAATATTCTTTTGGATGGTTTATACTATGTAAAGTATGTCACATGGTGGGGGGCTGGGAAGGTGAGCAGAGAAACCAGAAGTGCTTTTGCACAAGTGGAATTTTGTTGCACAAGCGAGCAGGTATCATTGTATGTCACCCAAAGTGCAGAAGCACTTGGAACAAATGAATCCATATTAGATTCCACACTGTGGATTGAACCAGAGTAGAAACTCCCTTGTTAAAATGTTTCCCCCCTCCAACCCAACTAAAATTAGCTGTGAAGAAATCCCCTTGACAGTAATGGGACTTTAGCTAGTTGTGACTCAGGACCAAACTGGACATGAAGAGAAAGCAACATTTGCTATTCTGTGTCAGTCCCATTTATATCTAAAATAGGGGATGGAAGTTCTTCTTTTTTAAACAATGAAAGGGGTATCCAAAGCATCAATTTCTTTCCTGACTCATGTTTGTCAGGATGCAGTGCTGTCTCTGCTGAACTCCCATTTGGTTTCCAACAAAAGCGACATTATTCATCCCGTTCATCTGCTGTGGTGGAATTTACATGATTAACTGCATTAATTAATTGCATTATTTTTATGTCATTCCACACCATTCATTCCAGTGCAAAGGGAACACAACGCAAATCTGGTAGGTGTCATGAAATATCACCTGAAAGCCACAATGGTGAATACTGATTATATTCCCTGGATTGGTTTCCATTCCAGACATGAGGTGAATAAGCAAATACCAGCCATTTCTGTTCCTGTTTCTGCTGGAAACCGACATCCCTGCCCACCCCTTCACATGCCAGTACCGGGTAAGGGTGAGGCTGGGAGGGAAAGACCCAAAGCCACTGAGCATGAGGGGCTAAGACAGGTGGAGCAGCACCTGAGATGAACAGCAAAATGGTGCCTCCTGCCCAGGGCTGGATTTTGGTTTGATGAAGCCCTAAGCCTCAATAATGGGGCCCTTTCTATGTCCAGCTGTCCTTTGTCAACAACAAATTGTCACTGTCTTTTGTGTTGAGTACATGCTATATGGTAATTTATGGACCTAATAGGTATCTAAAGCCATTTGCACATAACAAAATATGCATTTTATCAAAGTAACTGTTGAACTGAAATACAATTAAGAAGAAGTATATAAATAGTGAAAAATTGTCTAAATGTCTAAGTGTCTAAATGAATACCTTAAAAGCCAAGGTTCAAGGACAGAAATTTGGCTGAGTCTGGAATAACCTTGAGAAGTAAAAGGATAAGAAAGAGGGATTTATGTCCAGATGCTAGGATAGAGGTGATCAGGAAAACAGGAAAACAGGAAGACACAATGAGAGGTAAAGGAGGCGCTGTGGGACTGGTGGAAGTCAATGTTTGTTTTTTCTTTTTAGTGTTTATATTATTAACTTGTAAGATATGGATTTGGGTTTTTTGGTTTTTGGTTTTGGTGTATTGTGTATTGTTATTTTTTGATATTTTTCGTGTTGTTGTTGTGTGGAAAATACTAATAAAATGTATTTAAAATAAAATAAAATGGGGGGGGCAAGAGAGTGAGGCCGTAAGCTATAGCTTGTTTAGCTTATACGTAAATCTGGCACTGCTGCTGCCCCACCAGGTAAGAAGCGGTGAGTGCAGATCTACATCAGGAACAAGAGAGGAATCACAGAACTGTAGAGCTGGAGGCACCCCCCCCCCCACAGGCTCATCTAGTCCAACCCAATGCAATGTAGGAAACTCAACTGAAGTATCCAACTAAAGATCTGCTTGAAAACCTCCAACGAAGGAGAGTTTGTTCCACTGTTGAACAGTTTTTACTGTCAGAAAGTTCTTCCTGATGTTTAATCATAACCGCCTTTCTTGTAACCACTCGTTCGGGTCCTGTCCTCTGGAGCAGGAGGAAAGAACCTTCCATGTCACAGCCTTTTAGACATTTAAAGACAGCCATCGCAAAGGCGTACATGGAGATCTGCCCCTGTGCATCTTGCCACCCAAGGCAGTTGTTTTACCTTGTCTCATGGGCAGTGCCAGATTTACGTATAAGCTAAAAAAGCTATAGCTTAGGGCCCCACTCTCTTGGGGCCCCCCAAAAAATTTAAAGGGAAAAAACTGGATGTGCATTTCCAAAATAGAAGATAAAAAACAAATAAAATAAAACCTACATACAGCAACAGTGTTTTGTGTTGTGTAGGCTCCTATGATGTAAAGGCAGTCTTTGCAGGAAGACCACTGCATGTATCCTTCTTAAAGTTGGCAGAATTTATTCCCTCAGAAAGGTCTACCATGCCCAAAAAGGTCTTTAAATTCAGCCCAGAGTTTAACAAGTTATAGATATTTTTTGACAGGCTAAATGAAGATCCAAACAAAATGTTTTAGATGGTGTAACCCATTAATATGCTATCGGTTTCACTTGCTTTCAGTCATTTCCAAAACTCATGCTGCTGGTGATTACTTATAACAGCCTATAGGGCTTGGGACCCAGGTGTCTAGAAGAAACCCTACAGCATTTCAGTCTGTCTCTGTACTGAGATTATCCACAGGTGCTTTCCTCTTGGTGCTCCTGCATGCATTAAGATCTGAACCAGCAGCTGGTACTTTCAGGAGGCTGGAGGAGAGACTGGCCATCGTTGCCCTTCCCAATATTTGCCTTTTGTGACTGTCAGTCTCCTCTGGAGTAAGAACATAGGAGCCAGCTGCATGTCACCTATGCCTCTCTGCTGAACTGTATTTAACTGTATTTAAATGTATTTATATCTCTGCTTTGAGTCATTTACATACTGTCTTCTTCTGTATATTATTACAAAGGTATGTCTTAATTATGCATTCTCAACTTATTTTTAATTTTAATTTTCCTTATGCTACTTGTTAATTCAGTGCAATTCTGTTACAATTGATTTTGACAGCTTGATGACTAAGCTCTGTAGCGATGAAACGTCTGATTACCGGAATGACGTCTGAGCACTGAACCACTGGTATATCACAAGTGGACTTCTTATTACTGCATTTGCAATTGTTCAAGATAAAATCTATTTGGAAAGAGAATAAATGAGCACTGAACCACAATTACACGTGAGCTCTTTATTTACTGTGTTTGCTAGTGTTTAAGATAAAACCTATTTGGGAAAGGAAACTACTTTTGCCATTTTTATGGATGTTTATTGTTTGTTTACAGATAGTTGCCTTGGTGATCTTATATTGTGTCAATTGAACTGTATCTAAGTCAGGCTCCTTGGAGAGCAACAAGGCCAGGACCAGAAACTTTATTAAGTTAACTTGTTTTTGCTTTGTATTTATGTATTTAGATTGTGGGGGTTTTTGTGATCTTGAATTCATTCTGTGTTTGTGTTGGTTAATTTTTGTCATTTTTATTTTTATTTACTGACATGCTCTGTATTTCATATATTTGTATCCTGATGTTTCGAATGTTTGCTGTAAGATGTTCTGGGCACAGCTCCTTGTGGAACAGTGGCACATAAGTCAATCAGTCAGTCTCCGGCCTTCAGAATTGAGACAAGCAATGATCTGGGTTAATTGCATCTTTATAAATTCATATTGTATCAAGAATGGTAAAGAGATCAAGCACAACCCTGGAAGAACTGCCCATCGCAGCACCCTCAAACAAGAGAAAGTCTCATTCTGACTTTCAGCCAATGTGTCATAGCAATGGAGAGGGGAGGAGGAGGAGGAGGAAGGGAGCAGAAGGTCCTCTTCTCTCTCCATATTCCAGGGAAGAGGGAAGGAGGGGGAAGACTTTGGGGGGGGGGAGTTGGTGGTTAGAGCCTTTAGACATGCAGAAAAACAGCAGAAAGCAAGGAGTTCACTCCAGCTTGGTTTTCTATCTGAACTGGAGAAGAATTTAGTGACTTCCAAAGATTGCTGTTTGGAGCCTGAATTTTGCACCCAGTGGCTGAAGGACCTGGCTGGCATCTCTAGAAGATCCTACTAAACCATGATGTAACTTTTTCAGATGCTTCTCTTACAGAGCATGGGGAGTCAAATAGTAGCTTAAAGGGTTGTTGTTTGATCAAAAGAGAAACACAGAATGCCATTTGGTGAATGGATGAAGATTTGCCTTGAGCATCTTTTCATTATCAGTAGAACTTTGATCTGATCTTTCTGCTATGTTGCATGTAATGAAAATAGCACTTGTTCTCTTCCTGCTTCTAATTACCTTCAACAGCTACAGATGAGCACTTCTGGTTATCAAAGAGTTTTGTGTTATGAAAATAATTGATTTATGCCTGATGGTATGAATGAATGAATGAATGAATACTAGTATCAAAAAAGGGCTGGAACTGACACAAAATCCCACTTACACTATATAAAAGAATATACCGTAAGTTTCACCAGCCCACCCCCCATCTCCCCCCTCTCTTCTTCCCCAACCTTATACTATATACAACACTAATGTCTCATATCAAATGTAGCTGATCTATAGAAAAGACTTTACAACCTGAAAAAGAGACAATGTGCATAGTTTTGTAAAGTAAGAAAATCCTTTACTAAAAACTATTTAAAGGGGGAGGAGGAGGCTAGAGCTACCAGAAGTATGTTAAGCCAATGATGATGGATGCACTTTAATAAAAAAAATCACTGATAGAGTTGTGCAAGAAAAGTGCAAATGTAACTTAACTTGTGTGGTGAAATTAAAGCACAAGTTGATTCCAAATGGGAGTGAATTTTTATTTTATTTTTCTCTGGTGCCATAATGCTTGAGGACACGTTCACTTAGAGATAGTGGTCTCAGCCCCATGAAAATTCAGCCCCACCAATCCCTAGTAAAACTGCTGAGGAAAACACTACTGCTATGTACATTAACAGTCTGACGGCAGGTTCTCACAAAAGCTATTGTAGAAACCATTCTGAATTCCACATACCAAACTTACTCCCCCCCCCCCCCGAAACCACATGCTCACACTGTTTGTTGCCTTCAGCCTCAGAACAACTATTTGTAGTGTGTTGTAAAGCTCACAAGCTTGGTTAAGCAGAGGTGTGTGGTCTTCCAAAGTATATTCCCAAGATATAAATTCCCTCCTCAAAGAAAATCCCATTTATCACCACAATGGTTTCACCTCATTTGAAGCCAAGTTATTGTCACCCTTAAAATAATGTGCCCCGACAGGAGAAATGAAATTCATGTGTGAAGTTATACAGTCATCACACTCTGGAGTCAAAATATAGACTGTGGTATCAAAACAAAAAGCAGATTTAAACATAACGAAACACCCTGTTTCCTGTGTACATATCGTAGGTGGTATTTTCCTGGTACCACAATCTTTGGTTTTATAGAAGCACATAAGCATTTAGATCATCTACATTTGAAATAACACATCGCCCGTGCCTCACTGCCTTTAATGGGGAGCCGTCCACGCTTCAGAGCTACCTTGGTATGGCGAGTAAAGTTTTCAGCTAAATGGAGACACGTGCTGTTCCTTGCACATGCAGTTAATAGGGAATAACTGTTTAAACGTTTGGTTATCCTCTGGTGCACATGTTAGATTTCAGGTGTCATGAATGTGTGCTAAATCTTGCCCCATTAAGTTTAGCTAGTAGCAACTAATATCTGCACCACCTCCAGGGTCTCTTAAATCTCTCCGTCATTCTCAATGCATCCATGAAAGGTGCTCCAGATCAAGGATGGGTTAAATTAATGAGGTTGAGATTGAAAATAATCCCTGGTCAGACCACTAACGTGCTGAGAAACGGAGCAATTTGTAAGTAGTTTTTATATTTTTTAATAAAAAAAAGCAAGAAGCCGTGTTTTCATTGGAGGACTGCATTGGATCCAGTGATAGCATTGGAGAGAATCTATGAAGAAATTTTCTGGTGTGGGCACCACTGAAATGAATGGGAAGAAGCATCACGCAACAGCTTCTGTTCAGTGGGACTGCAGAGTTGTACACTTCAGATCATAGCAGGCTGCCATTTTAGATTTCACTGTGGGTGGGGAGAAGAGAGATTTCAGTCTGAGGGACAAGTTTGCCTGCAAAGTTTAAAGGTTAAGGTCTGCTTGGCAATATGGGCAGCGACAGTTTTAGGCATGTCCGATATGTGCACAACTGCGCATACAGTATGTGCATTGCACTGAACCCAGAAGTACCCCCAAAAAATCACCAAAATGTCACCAAAAGGAGTGGAACGGGGAAGGGGCAGAACAGGACAGGGCCACCTTTCACTAGCCTTGCTGACACGGACAGGGCTCTGGAATGAAACTCCACACGCAATTCAGTCACTGCCTGTAGTCGAAATTAAATTGAAAGAAAGCGCAAGCTTCTGAATCCACTAGATGTGGTTAGTATTGGAAGCATGGCTCAAATGGCGAAGGAAGAGCCACAAGGAAATGGCCGTTGCAAGAGACATTGTCAGGATCTGGGGGGGAAAGAGATTTCTACTCATCACTCTTTTTTTCACTTGTTATGGGGCAAAGGAGCTGCAGCAAAGTACGGTGACAGTAACAGACCATCCAAGTGTCCCTATTTTCCAGGGACAGTCCTGGATTTACAGAAGTCATTCCAGTTTCTGATTTGATCCCAGAATGTCCCACGTTTCCTTAGGATGTTCCTATTTTCATCAGATCAATGTTGGAGGGTATGGAGTTATGCAACCCACAAGCCCAGGAGATAAGTAACTACAGTCATACTTTGGGTTGAAGTTGCTTCAGGTTGAGCACTTTCGGGTTGCGCTCCGCGGCGACCCAGAAATAACGGAACGTGTTACTTCCGGGTTTCGCCACTCGCGCATGCGCAGACGGTCAAAATGACATCACACGCATGTGCAGAAGTGGCAAATCGCAACCCGCGCAGACGCAGGTTGTGTTTACTTCAGGATGCGAACGGGGATCTGGAACAGATCCCGTTCGTATCCAGAGGTACCACTGTATACCACCTATAGAAGACATCTGAAGACAGCCCTGTATAGGGAGGTTTAAAAATGTTCAGTGCTTTATTATGTTTTCATATATGTTGGAAGCTGCCCAGAGTGGCCGGGGCAACCCAGTCAGCTGGACAGTGTATAAATATTATTATTATTATTATTATTATTATTATTATTATTATTATTACTGAATAGTACGTCCCTATTTTCATTGGAGAAATGTTGGAGGTATGCAGTAAAGCAGATCTGCACCACCTGTGTCACACCAAGCCATACACAGGCCTACTACTGAGGGTGATCCACCAAGAGCTCTATAAATATTTCCCCCCTCTCCTCACTCAGATTACAAGCACCTGGCGGGCTCATAATACACGCTGGGGGGCTGCATTAAGCTTGGTGACGCACAAGTTTTGTAGACCTGCTTTTTTATTGAAAAGAGAGAGAGAGAAGACTTGTCCACATCAGAGGTGAGGGAAAGAGAAACATGGTTGCCTGAGCCTCATGTAATACACAAAACTGTCAAATCACAAGAAGAGCAGACAAAGAGCAAACTGTGTGTTGTACTGAATGCAATCACAGACAGCAAAACCCCAATCGAGGAAAGGATCTGGTGATGATGGTTCACAGACACTTAAAAGCCATCATCTTACTGTCTGGTAGCAGTTAGGAAAGCAAACAAAACGCAGAGATGTGTAAATAGAGGATGGGAGTAACAATCAAAGAAGATCATTATGTCATTGTTCCAAAGGCTGATACGACCACACCAGGAGAACAGCGCTCTGAGCATTATATAACAGGCAGGATGATGTAAAAAACTGGGATGATGTCAGGAGGGAGATAGGGGAGGGGGGAACCATTCTGGACTTCCATGCAGGTGGTTTCAGAGTCAGGAACTAGAGAACAGAGACAAAGATAGGGGTGTTACAGGTAGGTAGCCGTGTTGGTCTGCCATAGTCGAAACAAAATAAAAAAATTCCTTCCAGTAGCGCCTTAGAGACCAACTAAGTTTGTTGTTGGTATGAGTTTTCGTGTGCATGCACACTTCTTCAGATACACTGAAACAGAAGTCACCAGACCCTTATATATAGTGGGAGGGTGGGGAGGGGTATTACTCAGAAGGGTGGTGGGAATGGGTGATTGGCTGATAGGTGTGGTAAACCTGTTGACGACTGTTAACGACTGCAATTGGTCTTATAGGAAAAAGCAAGGGGTCAGATGGTGCATGCACATGAAAGCTCATACCAACAACAATCTTAGTTAGTCTCTAAGGTGCTACTGGAAAGAATTTTTTTATTTTGTTTCAAAGATGCGGATGGTATCTGAAGAAGTGTGCATGCACACGAAAGCTTATACCTAAAACAACTCAGTTGGTCTCTAAGGTGCTACTTTATAATCTTTAAATTCTTTTGGAAGGATTCTGTTAAAGACTTTCTTAGATCATATAACTTCTTTGAAGACTTGATTCTTTTTAAGGGAGATTTTAGGTTTTTAAGAAGAGTCTTTTAAAATATCTTTTTAAAGAATTGTCTCAATTTATTTTGATTACAGCAGACCAACACGGCTACCTACTTGAATAAAGATGGGGATGGCATTCAGCAAAATTATAAATACCTGTCATACAGAAATGGTCTGCTACATGATTGGGGCTTTGATGGGGAACACCTCATCTAGTCTGGTTAAAGGACTAGACTGCCCTGATTTACTAGATTTATATTGTTAACATTGGGGTGACAAAATGTTGCAACATGAATTGCTCCAGCAACCGGCCACACCTCCTTTGAGGATACTGTACATTCATTCCACAGCTCCTTTCCAATAAACATTCTGCAGTCACTGAGCATGCTCAAGTCTCCTTGGGTGTTGCCTCTTGGGTTTTCTGTATTTGTATACTTCAAATTTGTTATCTTTTATACCTACATCAACCGGCTTTCATTTGTGTTGAACCAATGGGTGGAAATTGCAAGGAAGCAGATTTCAGATCAATATTAAGAGAAACTTCTCAATGGTATAAGCTGCTTGAGAGAAGAACATAAACTGCCCTGGAAGGGAGCAAGATGTCCTTCATGGATGTATTTGCATTCATCTGACAGGGAGGCTGCAGCTTCATCCTGCACTGCAGATTCTGCACTGGACAGGGGGGTTTGGGCTGGATGACCTCCAAGGTCCTTCCTTCCTAGTTTTATGAAAAGGCAATCAAAGAGTAGCTGTTGACTAGGTAGACACATGAAGGGACAGCACTTGATTTCTCCAAGTTTGTTACTGTCAACCTGAGCTCAGTTGCAGAACTCATTTACTCACAAGGTATGGAGCCTTTCTCGGGCTATTTGAAATTCTTATGGGAATCCCACAAAAGATTCTCGGGTGTCACGTGAAATTGCTAACAATGTGGATTTTCCCAGCATCTCTAACTCATCTGGCTTTGTGTCCATTCATATTTTCCAAATTGTCCAGAATTTTATCTGCAGGCACTGCAAACATTTGACACAGAGAGCCCAAATATTCAGTCAAGTGAAGAAGAAGAAAAAATTGCAAGAGCTAATTGCTGGGAACATATGGGAAAGGCCAATGATAAACTGTAAAGCCCTTTCTTCGACCAAACTCTATTACTGTGTAAATATGAAAGCTGAACATATTTGGGATACTTGCCAGCTCTACCTAGTTGTGAAAAGGAGCCTTTATGGCTGAAAACAAATTTTCCTTACTCTGGAGTTCAAGAAAGGACTTCCATAAGTATGATGAAGCTGCAGATATAAAGGAAAAGAAAACTTCATATCATTCTCCTTTACAAAAGTATTTAATGGTTTATTTAACAAGAACATACATTATAGTCCAACAATATATGAAATGTAGATACAAATATTACAAACTAAAAAAAATGTTTCTGCATCTTAGATGGAGTACCAAGTCTACACCTCTCATGTATTTTCTAACAACAACAACCCTTTTTATCTGAAGAACAGTTTGTATTCTGATCAGTTTGTGTTACATTTTCCATTATGGGTGCATATTTTTTATAATAAATATGCATTTGAGCATGAAATGCATTTCAATCGGGGCAGCTCTACCCATCCTACATACATTTAATGGTCCTACCTGTGTTTTGCCTTCTTGAATTTATCTTCCTCAAAACAGAGTTCTCTAAATTCTCTCCCCCCCCCCCAATTTACAAGCAGCTTAATTAAAAAGGGGATTTTGCCAAAGATTCCAGGGAAGGGGAAGGCAGAATTCTCCAACCATTGCAGGGTGGGAAGCAGGCAGGTGTGGTCAGGGGGAGAAAAGATTGACAACAAAATGTTTTTTTAAAAAGTGGATCGCAGCTACTGCCATGTGTACAAGGCTTTGCAAACCAGCAGTGGGAGCACATTGGATGCAGAGTATATGGAAGTGTTTACACGGCCTGTGAAGCGAAAAGTCTCCGTTATTTCTGCAAAGAATTCTATAGATGCCTTTGGAGAAAAGTGCCCACCCCCCTCTCAGCCTCAGTGTTCCCATCTGCATTTTTATTTTTATTTTTGATGGGGAAAATTAATAATATTGGCTTGCGTGTGAAGACCCCCAAAACCACCCCCCAAAATAGAGACTTCCGGTCAGCGCCAGCGACAATGGCGGAATTCCTCTGATCCAGAGGAACCCGCTCCGGGGGATTTAGGGTCTTGCCGCTGCGGCGAAAGCGGAGACCCGCTAAAAACCACAGGCGGGTGAAGCCTGTGGACTTGGGATCCGGCACGCACCTTTTGCGCCTCCCTTGCTCACGGGGAGACCCCTTTGCAGGGCTCCATCGCGAGGCAGGGTGAGCAGCGCGGTGCTTCGGATTGACCGCTTCGTCCCCGGAGTGAAGCCGCACAGCTGTTGTCGGAGAGCGCTGATTTCTTTCTGGGACAATTCGGCTCCAAAAAGTAATTACCCGTGAGTAGAACCAATTAGAAGACTTAAGAAGTAAAGACAGAGGCTTAAAGAAGTTAAATTTTAATTGGAGAACTGCTAAAAAGGAAGGATTGATCTGGCATCAAAGCGGGGAGGTCTAAACAGGAAGTCCGCCTTCCGCTTCTGTATATAGCCTGAAGCAAAGAAGTTATAAGCAAAAACCTTGCAAACTTATTTTAAAAGCCTAAATATTCACTGTTTAAAGTACTTACCCCCTTTTGAGGAAGTAGGGGGAAACCTTGAATTTGACAGTTTTTGGGATTTAAAAACCCCACAGCCCTGATCTGGGAACAGACAGCCTGGACGTTAAGGAATTATTTTGAAATGGACTTTGACAGATGGACTTTGACAGTTGATTAAAATATACAGTTTCTTCTGTCCCCTTCTGCATTAAAGATGGAGGACGGCAACCTTGTTTACTTCTTTGTGTCAAAACTGAACTGGCATTTGGGAAATTGCTACAATTAGAAAATTGTATCCCTCTAGTGGGGAAACTTTGAAACTGTTACAGGAGCAAGTGCCAGCTGCAGATAAGAAGCTTGGGAATCAAGCTCTGACCTTGAATATTTAAAATGCAAATCTCTGAAGCAATGATGAACTCAATGTATAAAGTAAACTTTCTGCTGGAAGAGCTCCACAAGAAATTGGATGATTTGACTCCAACAAAAACTGACAGTGGGGAACAGGAAAAGAACTGGTTTCAGGAACTGGTTGAACTGGTGGAAGAAGAAGAGGAGGAACCCAAAGTAACACACATGGGACCTTTAACCTCACAGATGCAAACTGAGGTTTATAAATCGAAGTTATATATTATGGACTTTGCTGAAGGCCAGATTGTGATAACAGGATTCCAGTTCGTATTGGAAAGATGGAAGAATCCCATTTTACAGGGACCTATGGACTGTTGGAATATGGACTTGGGCTTGGAAGGGACTGATGGTTTGGGGGCCTATGGACTTGGAGGTACCCGGGAATACCTTCTGAAAGATCATTTAAATTCTAATTTTAATTTTGGAGATTTGGCTGAATCGCTTAAAAGATGCAACTACAATGTCAGGATGGAGTCTTTTAGGGATGTGCTATCTGGCATCAAAGAGTATGAACAAAATCTGCAGAAGGGGCCTGGAGGGGACTTAAGAGCCTCTGATATCAGGTTTCCAGATTGAGGGGCCTCAGAGAATTGACGGAAAGTACTGGCAGCTTTCGGGACCGGGGGGGGGGCTGAGGGGAAAAGATTGGAAAATTCAAAGTGTTTATAAAAATGCATATTAAGTTCAAAGTTTATTGTAAAATATTGCAAAATGTTTGTGAGATTGAATAACGGTGGATAGATACTTCATGGATTTTGCAGAAATGTTGTGAGAATTTAGGTAACTATAAGTGGTTGACTTAAAGTTTAAATAAGGTTGAGAAAAGTATGTTAAGTAAATGGATAAAAAGTTTAGGAAAGATGGGAGGGATTTGCTGAAACAGTAATTTGAAGCAGAATACAAAAAAGGGAGGTGTGAGGAAGTCAAAGAAATAAGCAAATGAAAGTGATACCATGGAGGTTTTATCTTGTTTTTGTGTATTGTTTATTTTCTGCTTTTGTATTTTTGTTGTTGTTGTTGTTTGAGTTGTATTTTTAAAAATGTCAATAAATATTTTTTTAAAAATTTTTTTTTTAAAAAAAACACCCCCCAAAATAAAGACACAATAGACACAGGATTTAGTTTAAGGTTTTTGGCATTAATTTTGGCCACAACTTTATTGATTACAGCATGTGAGTTCCATCGGGTTAAGAACTTGCTTCAGGATGAGAACAGAAATAATTCTCCGGCAGCAAGAAGCCCCATTAGCTAAAATGGTGCTTCAGGTTAAGAACAGTTTCAGGTTAAGAACGGGCCTCTGGAACGTATTAAGTTCTTAACCCGAGGTTCCACTGTATAGGGAGAGGAGGGCGGGTGACCCGCTGCACGTTTCAAGAAAGAGAAGCTCTCCAGTGATGTGCAGCAGCTTAAATAGCCCCTCGGCAGCCAATTGCCATCCCAGCCAGCCAATTTTCTGCCCCAGCAACCGAGGGGCAACCAATGGGGTGTTGCGGCTATCCAAACGGTCCCGCCCCACACCAGGGAGGCAGTTTACACCACAACAGGTGCCCTCCACGATGAAGGACAAGGTTTACCTTACAGGGTTATAGCAGGCATTACAACCAATGTGAAGCATTATTTGTTTATTTATGTCTACTCCCAAAACTCTTGAAATGAGGACAAAATGGGATAGGTCTTATCAGAGGTCTTTTAGACCCCAGAGGATCCCCTAAACAGTTCTGTCCCTGTGCAGCATACAACAATCCTTTATACTGTGTGTGTGTGTGTGTGTGTGTGTGTGTTTTCAACTGAAATCACTGTTGAATACATGTCCGTTTTTTTAAAGACCCTAATATCAACTTTGCAAAGTTCCATTTGCAAGTATATGGGGGTTAAAATCTACTTTTCTAATTCGGGCATGGCATATCAAATGCAACCAAATTTGTCTCAAAGAATGCAATGACACCAATGATTAAATGCATTGTTCCGCCCATTAGAGCTTCCCTTCCCTCAAAGTAGTGTATTAAAGCATTTTATTAATGGCTTTTCGCTGCGATTCCATTCATTAACAGTAATGGGGATGCCAAAAGTTGTACAACACTTTCTCCAAAGAATTTGCGGGAGTGGAGGTTATTCAAGAACTCATTTATCAGTAATAAGTGCTCTGAAGTGAAGGGAAGCAACGCAGCCAGCGGAGAGCCCGTGAGGGGCTTATGGCACAGCTGTGTGGAGATGATTCTCTTGACTTGTGTGGCATGAGGCTTAAACAGTATAAAGGGTAGGAAGTGAGGTGGAACTGGAATTCAGAAGGAGCAGGGTCTCTGCGCACCGAGAGCTCAGTGGAGAAACAGCTGAGTACATAAAACCTCATAAAGAAAACCAAAACAGAGATATTCCCCATTGTGACTGTTTAGTCTTTCTGCAGAGACTCATGAGGTCCAAGCCATTATCTATTTTTAATATCATTTGACCTGAAACAATTTATGCTACCATCTGGAATATGTGAGGGACTCTGTGCTGCAGACTTAATAGCCACAGTGAAATAAAAGGAGGCAGACAGAAAATGTTTGAACATTATTCAGCAAATGGCCCTGGGGTGGGGGGCGGGGTTCTTCCAAGAGTCTAAGCAGTGGAACGAAGTATTCAGCAACAGATGCAATGTGTGAAAATAGAGTTGTATCTGGGATAATATTGGTATTTTCCCCTCTTTCTTGTCATGTCAAGCTTCCCATCGGGAACACTTTGAGACCCGTTGCTTGTTTGCCTTTCTTTCCTTTTATAAAAATTGGAATTTAAAGGAGACTACTTGAAAACAAACAGGAAAAAAGTGAGGGCTGAAAACAGAAACTTAAAAGACTAGTTTATTGACTATATTACTGAATATATTAGGATGTTGAAGCCACATCCCTGTGACATTCTCCATTACACTCATAAATTTAAATATATATCTATCTCTATCTATCATCTTATTTATTTATTTATTTAAAAGTTGTCCCACCTCTCTCCAAAGCGATACACAGTGGCTAGCAAACAGCAACACACACAAAAATAAAAACAATCCTAATCCCTAACCACCTAACATAGACTCAAATTAATAACTTAATAATATATTTAACTAATAATTTTGTCTTTGATTATCTAGAATCAGAGTATGGTAAAGTTGAGAGGGACATCAAGGGTCATCTAGTCCAGCCCCTGCAATGAAGGAAACTCAACTAATGCATCCATGGCAAATGGACAACACTGCCAGAAAGTTCCTCCTGATGTTTAGTGGGAATCTCCTTTCTTGTTTGACAGACATCTAGCAGAAAGCAGACCTACACACTTTCAAATGTCACCAACAAAAGAACAAAACCCAGATGAGCTGAATGCAATTCCCCAATTTATTTCATCATGTCCTCAAGCAGAGCTTGAAGTACCCATTCAAAGTTTTACTCTTCCACCATCACAACTTATTAACAGGTTCAAGTAGGTTACAAAAAAACCAAAATACACTTGCCCTGCAAGTCCGAACCCACTCTGTGGTCACCAAAGGCCTGCCAAAACATATATTATATGTACTCCTTCCAGAAGATACAGAGACTTGGCCTCAAGCAAAACTCCAGGAAGGAAAAGTAGCTCATCTACCGAAGATCTTGCCACACGGATCAAGACAAATATTAGCAGCTATGTCAGCTACACAATCATGCCGCTCTTGTATCAGCTGTACTGATAAGCCGAATATCCCTTTGGCCCTAGTATTAAAATTAGTTGCACATCAAGCTATTGCGCAGAGTAGTGGTGGTAGGAGAGCGGAAAAAATTCAGGAGAGCTGAAAAAACTCTGCCCCTTTGGTTTCAGATAGTACATGGGTAGACGAGTGCAAAAAGCCCAGGGCACAAATTTTCACAGCCCTCTAGCAGCTATGGTGGCTCATTTACCAGAAGTAATGTATTTAGCGTTAACTCTGGAAGTGTAAACTCGATTGTGACCAAACTTAGCCTCTTGGTGTATATTGTGCTCCGGGAATCTTAGTTTGGTCAGAATCGAACAAAGCCTTTTTTTCAAGACAGATGCAGATCCATAAGCTCCCCAGCGCTTCAAAACTGAGGGTGAGGGTGGCAACACGACATTTATGATTGGTGTCCCGTCTCGCTCCCTCGGGTCCTCATACCTTAAATCTTATGTCTGGTTAGTTTCATTTTGCTTGCTGGAAGCCAGTTGGCACTGAAGACACTGGGAAACACTGAAACAACAGGGGCTGCGTTCATGATTGGTTGGATGAGAAAGAGAGACACAGTTGCTGGTCAGCCAATGATGATGCCGTAACCTATGGGAGCCGTAGTGGCATTATATGCATGTTGACCAGTGAAGATGAAAGAATGAACCAAGGCAGGAGACTCAGGATAAAGAGATGGCAAGTGATCACTTTTGTCAGAGAAGAGGAATTGCTAAAGGTTGGCCCTGGCATCCTGCACCAATAGCCCATGATCCCAATGATAGCAATGGCTGCAGAAAGATCCAACGGCATGAGTGGGATACAGCTGGATATTACCAGACAATGGGGCAAGAGGATGAGTGACTCCCTCCCACAGCTGCACCAGTCAAGCACTGCTCATGAGAATAGTATTTGAGGTAGCATCCTAATATGAATGTATGTACCAACATTTCATTTCGCCCCAGCTCTTTGCTCGTGCATAAATATGTGTTTTATTTTTAAAAACACAGGGCTTTGTTTCTTTCGTTTGCACATTGAGAAAGATTTCCACAAACGGAGTGTTTATGTGTTGAGTGCAGCACTCCATGGACTTTACGGTCTAATGGAGTGTGAGAGGGGGCCTGTGGTTTTTCATCTTGTTTTCAGCTGTACAAACAAGTTGTACTTCTCCTTCCCTTTCAGAGGCCTGACTAAAGCCCACTAAAATGCCAGGGTTATGGCAATAGGGTTGCTGAGGCTTTAAAAATCAAACTGGGCAAGCCTGATGCTGTTCATCTTAACACCAAACATATTGACAGTGTTTATTTTTTCTGCCCCAGCCTCAGCTCTCAGATAAACAGATCAGTGGCTGATTTTCAGGGATTTTTAAAAAACAGGAACTTAAAAGGGTATCTAAGCCTCTTATCGAAAACAAGTGGAACCTGCCCTGAGAAACAGGAACCAAAAGAAACAGAAATGGCAAAATGATGGATCTCTTTGTTGGTTTCATCCTTTTAAAGACACGTGGCATAGCCTGGCCAGTTCTGCCTAAATAGCAGTCTAGATTTGCTCTTACACATTATACCTAGCTTGAACAAACTCACACAATTCTTTCCTGGTTTAGGTAGCAATTGTATACCTGCCTATGTGCATTGCCTCCAATGAAGATCTATTGGGCTCAAATGCTACCCTGGGGCGATGACATATTTATTTGTTTAAAACATTTTTAATGCTTTCATAATCTAGGGTTGCCATACGTTCGTGATTTCCCAGACATATCCAGAATACCTCATTTGGCAGCAGTGTCCAGGCTGAAATCAGTTTTTTGGGAAAATCCGGATGTATAGCAGCCAATGGCAGCAGTGCCGTTTTTGCCAATTTCCCATAAAAATAGCTCAAAAATGGCTCAACAACATTTCTGTCCAGATTTTCACTGTTTGAAATATGGAAACTCTATTTTAATCACAATATGCTCCTAGGATGGGTTATAGCAAACACTGAAAACCAAAAACTAGACTAACCCAAAGCTAGACTAATTGAAAGCAAGAAGAGAAGGTGGAATGCACAAATAATTGAAAAGCAGCAATTGGAGAAGTAACCTCATACAAGCTGGTTGGAATAGGAGAACTTTCAACCGATGCTGAAAACTGATCAGAATGGACACCAGTCATATATCAAAGGGAAGGGTGCTCCAAAGACAGGCACCATTGCAGAGTAAGCCCTCTCCCTCGTTGTCACAAACAATATCCCTCAGCTGTGGGCCAGCTAGGTGGGCCTCACCTGGGCAGACGGTCTGGGGAAAGACATACCGTATTTTTCGCTCTATAACACGCACCCGACTATAACACGCACATAGTTTTTAGAGGAGGAAAATCCGTAGGCATGCCACCCGTAGGCATTCCCTCCATAAAACGCACAGACATTTCCCCTTACTTTCTAGGAGGGAAAAAGTGAGTGTTATGGTGCAAAAAATACGGTACCTTCACTTATCTACATCCCAAGTTGTTTATGGCTTTGCAATAATTATTAGCACCTTGAATTCGGTTCAGTAGCCAATTGATCGCCAGTGCAATTCTCTCTGGATTGACTTCTCCAGTCCCAAGGAACTGAACCGGTCAGTAGTCAAACTGCTGCATTTTGCACAAACGGAAGTTTCCAAACCACCCTCAAGGGCAGCCACACTTAGAGCATGCAGATTTGTTATTCTGGGCATCAAAATGTTTTGTAATGTGCCCACTATTTCATATAAATTCTCAGGCTACCCCCCAAGTTTGTTGAATGGTGTCAAAGTAGCATAGTGGGAAAGAGTTTGGAAGATACAATAAGTGCTCAAGTGTGCTATG
Source organism: Podarcis raffonei (assembly GCF_027172205.1). NCBI lineage: Eukaryota > Metazoa > Chordata > Lepidosauria > Squamata > Lacertidae > Podarcis > Podarcis raffonei. The sequence goes on from NC_070610.1 coordinate 3,736,908, forward strand.
TGACCCATTGGATAAAATCTTGAATTTAGAGACTCCAAGTCCCCATTTTGATATTATAAATATTGTGTGGCTTTGGGGGAAACTGAGGTACTTAAGCCCTAGTTATCCACCTGTAAATGGGATTGATACTGACCTGCCTTTCATGGAAGGTAGGTAGACAAGAATGCAAATAATTTCACATAGATGAAAAACACATTATTTGTTTAGCTTGATTCATGGATCTTATTCTAGGGTAGTTTGTCTGTCTTTGGTCCCTACCCTGCACTCAGTTCTCACCTGTGGCTCCTAGAAGCTGTCAGCATGCAACAGCAGCCACATCTCAGGAAATGCCTTTGACTGGCCAGCTATACCAGGTGAGGTAACTGATGGCTTCCCCTGAATGTGAAAACAGGTTCTGGCGGATTGAGCAGACGAGACCAATAGCAGGTCCAAAGGTCAAGAAGGTGGTCTGTGCATGTGCTGTTGAGGGAAGTGGGGGGCAGGTGAGGCTCGTCAACCTGGGAACGTAGCCCATCCAGGAGAAGGAAAACTCTGGTCCTAAACCTCCGCTGCTTTGTGGGATATATTTGAGAGAAGAAAAAGAAGTCAGCCAAGAAGTGAACCCGACACAAATCTGAGCACTGTGGAGCATTTTTTCAATACATGATCACAGTGGTAAAACTTTAATATGCACAAAGATGGAAAGATTCATCATTACCTACCATGGAGGAATGGTTGCTAAAATTATGGGACTTAGCTGAGATGGCAAAGTTGACGTGATTAATCAGAGAAAAATCATTGTCAATATTTACTAAGATTGGAAACCTCTTATAGACTTTTTCTGTGAAAGAGATAATGAATTCATGATTTGGGTTTGAGAATTGAAGAAAATATTGGTTTATAGAACATGGAATGTTGAGTGTTATCTTGGAGTGGCTATTTTGAATACTTTTATATATTTATAGCTGGCAGATGCAGAATCAGAAGTTCTCCTTTTTTCCTCTTTCCTTTTTCCTTTTCCTATTTATGGTTTGTGGTTTTTTATTTAGGTTAATTTCTTTTTTGATATATAATATTAACCTTTGTATATTTTCTTTCAAACTTTAATAAAAGCTATTAAAAACAAACACGCACAAACGCAAATCTGGATTGGAGTCCCTAAGATGGTTGCTGCCACAGGGAATTTTGCTTATGTGTCTTTTGATTAATTGAGTGGAAGATTATGAGAAGAGTGTGTGAATTCATCGGTGCTTAGTTTGGTTATGGTTGGTAGTTTGCTGATTTGCCAATCCATTTTGTGGATTACGAGTGCTGTACTGTTTTGTGAATCTTATAATGTGACTTTTGTTGTGGTTGTGCTGTTTTGCTTATCTTTTAGTTGTTTTGTTAATACTGTTTTATAGAATGGTGGTTGTTTCACTGACAATTTGTTATTATTCTATATGATTTATGTTGTGATTGTGATGTACCATTATGACATTGTTATTTATTGTTTGTGATTCGTGTGAGTGAAAAGCAGCATAGAAATTAATTAAATGAAAGATGGTTGGCCTCTTCTGCCAACTCCTGCAGCCGACTCCTGGTTCCAAATGTCTTGTTCTGCTTTCCTTTGGACCACATCAACGAGGCTTAAGCGGGGTGGCCTTGTCGTCTGGGCAGCCCAGGACCTCCAGACACATTGCCCTCCTCCACCAAGTTGGCACCCCTGGTGGTGGCAGAGCAATTGCAAGTGTTCCTGGAAGACACTGCTTAACTGCATCTGGGTTTACGACTGAATCAGCCTTGGTCAACCTTGGTCAAGGTGATCTTTGATTCACTCATCCCAGCCACAGCCCGGCTCCTGGACTCCTGGGCTGCCGGGTTGCGGTTGGGACAAGCAAGCATGGAGATCGGCCTCCACGCATCCCACCCCTGCTTGGTATATGCCTGGTTGCATTTGGTGTCACATGACCGCACCTCTGTTCCGTTCCCACCTGTGTGGTCAAAGAGTAGCATCAGGGAAGTACTCTTTGACGAAAACTTCTACATTTGCAGCTCATACCCTACCAGGCCAGGTTCAAGGCTCTTGTGTTGAACAACCTGGGTCTAACTGGAGAACCACCAGAGCCCTAATGGATGCTTTAGCTGAGATTCCTGCATTGTAAGGGGTTGCACTAGGTGACCCTTTGTGATTCTATCACAGCTGAGATCATCTGGTTGTCCCCCATGTTACAGAGACCCAACGGGCCTGCACTATACTTGCACCAGCCTCATACTGTGCAATAGTCTCCCAGCAGAAATTCAGCAGTCATCCTGACTTTTGACTTTCAAATGTCTATTGCAGATTCTTTTTTTAATGCCAGCAGGCAGTTTAATATTGCTTTCTTTTAATGATTGTTCTGAATTCAGGGCTAGCCCAATACATTTTGCCACCTGAGATGAACCACAAAAAGGCACTCACCTTCCCTCCAGGGAAGAAGGGGCGAGTGAAGATCTACATCAGGAAGAAGGTGGGGGGAGAGAAAGCTCTACATTGGAAACAGCTCCCCTGTCTATCCTGCCACCCAAGGCAGTCACATCACCTTGCCCCATGGGTGAGTCGGCCCTGTCTAAATTGCTTTTAACAGGTTTTTTATGTTGCTATGCACACCTGAGGTTTTGTGATAGGGTGGCATTTAAATATTATCAATCATTTTAACGGTCTCTATTATGTCCTTGTCACTTCTTTATATCTTCATCTTTTTGCAGCCAATCACGTTGCACTCTAGGTCTCTCTCATTCTGCCTTCAGGGGGCTCTCTTCCAACTTGTTGGATCACCCTTTCAGTGTTTCATGGGGAGAAGCTCTCAGGGATCTGTTCTCAGCTGGGGGACCTCATCAAAGCCCATGATTCTCAGAACGTTCGGTTCTACCTCTTTACTCCTGAACTTTACTCAGACCCTCCAAGTGTTCCTATTTTCCAAGGACAGTCCCAGTTTTATGGAAACTGTCCCGGTTTCTGATTTGATCCCAGAATGTCCCTATTTTCCTTAGGATGTCTCTATTTTCATAAGCTGGAAGCTATGGTAGGACACCCCCATTTCCATCGGAGAAATGTAGGGCATGGAGTTACCCTGAGCCAAGGAGTTAAGTAACTACACAACGCTTAGAAGACATTTGAAGGCAGCCCTGTATTGGGAAGTTTTTCAAAAAAATGTTTAATGTTTTCTTATGTTTTTATATATGTTGGAAGCCGCACAGAGTGGCTGTGGCAAATTATCCTTATTATTATTATGGAATAGGACATCCCTATTTTCATCAGAGAAATGTCGGGGAATATGCTTTACTTCTCTCTTGAGTCTCAAGCTTATTTCCAGGAACTTTCCCATGAGGTTTGGAAATACACAGATGGTTTGGAATCAGGACACTAAAATCATTTCACTGGTGTCCTCTCAAGTGTACAGAGCCAAGGTCTCTGTGATTATTCTCCTTGCAGCGGAGGCAGTTTTGGGCACAGTCTTGCATGAAGTTTAGCAGGCTGCAAAGGTGGGACATGACTGGTGGATTGCATTAGCATTAAGAAAGTGGCACGCCATCTTGGTGTTTGGAGACGCAACTAGCAAAATCTCATTCCAAAACCATGCTTTTTATTGCCTCTGGAGCAAACTCCATCCATTAGGCTGTGCTACTCTGATTATATAATAAAACTTCTTAGCACTGCCACATTGCCGGAGGCCTGCCAATAGTTCCATTACACCCACCTAGTTCCAGCAGTTGAAAATCATGTAACTAAACACAATCATTTAGTGAGAAACTTGGCACTGAAGCCTCCCTCATAAGCCATCTATTTTAATTTGTGTAATAGCTTTTAGTCATTTCTACGAGGAAGAACAATGTAGGCATAGTGAAGCACAATAGATATTGAATTTATTGACTTTTGTGCTCTTGAAATGTAGAAATGCTTTTGATTTATTTGAGAGGACTTTACCAAGGAGAGGAGAAGGACTCTCATTGCCATAAAGTGAAAAAGAAAATAGCTGGTACTATAGTGTGTTTGTTTGCTTTTAAGTCCCCAACTCTATAGATGCCATGGTCTCCCTTTTCAAAGGGGGAAGAATGCATTTGGCTGTAATGGTGAAACCACACGCCTTGGAACTCGCAGGAGCTTCAGGGAGGCTACTCCACAGAAAGTGGTTTGAGGATCTCGGCCTGGTTACAGAGGATCAGTGATCGGCATTCCTAATGGAAATGCTGACAGAAGCTTAATTACACAGTCCCTAGCCAAGCACTTTTATATCTTGGCTTAAAACATAATGGCTTTGTTATTCTTAGCACATTGAACATTTAACGTTAATTTTTAAAGTGTGGGTTTTTCTTGGCTAGATCTTAGCTCCTAAGGGAACTGCAAAGTTGTGCGGTGGAGATTATTGCTTTGTCAGGATAAAGGGTCCTTGAGTCTCCAACCCATGACAAAAATGTGTGTCAAGGGCAATTCTAGGGAACTGAAGAGAATCATAACAGATTAGATTGCTATCAGGTTTGCTAAAATTTCTCATTCATTTTTAAACACTGTAAGAAAAAATTAAAATGTTTTCATTCATGGAACTTACACTGTATCATACTATGCCTAATACTATATCATCTGAATGTGTTGGGGGGGGGGGGTCAGTCTGGATGGTACTGTAGACCCTTTCCAAACTTAAGATCTTGTATCTGTGAGGGTAAAGTCTATAAGAGGAAACTGGTCAGACCAATCTCTTAAAGGTAATGGTCTTAGCTACTCAGCCAAATATTCATCATCTACATTTTAAAGGGTGAGCTCTGTCGCCATAGATACAAATGGGGGGTATTTTCCCTCCTCACCTAACTGGGCACCCTATGGAGAATAATAGACTCAAGTGGGGAGTGTATAAGTTGTGTGTTAAGAGTTGGGTGGATGCTGGAAGCTGGAAGCTGGAGAGACAGAGACATGTCTTGCTCCATGTTGGACTTTGCAGCTATAATAATAATAATAATAATAATAATAATAATAATAATAATAATTTTTTATTTATACCCCACCCATCTGGCTGGGGAAACCAGCTTCCAACAAAATATTGGGCAGCTTCCAACAAAATATTAAAAATACATTAAAACACCAGTCATTAAAAACTTCCCCAAACAGGGCTGCCTTCTGATGTCTTCTAAACGTCAGATAGTTGTTTATTTCTTTGACATCTGATCATAGAATCATAGAGTTGGAAGAGACCACAAGGGCCATCGAGTCCAACCCCCTGCCAAGCAGGAAACACCACCAGAGCACTCCTGACATATGGTTGTAAAGCCTCTGCTTAAAGACCTCCAAAGAAGGAGACTCCACCACACTCCTTGGCAGCAAAGTCCACTGTCGAACAGCTCTTACTGTCAGGAAGTTCTTCCTAATGTTTAGGTGGAATCTTCTTTCCTGCAGTTTGGATCCATTGCTCCGTGTCCGATAAGAGGGCATTCCACAGGGCAGGCGCCACTACCGAGAAGGCCCTCTGCCTGGTTCCTGTAACTTCACTTCTCGCAGTGAGGGAACCGCCAGAAGGCCCTCGGAGCTGGACCTCAATGTCTGGGTTGAACGATCGGAGTGGAGATGCTCCTTCAGGTATACTGGGCCAAGGCCGTTTAGGGCTTTAAATGTCAGCACCAACACTTTGAATTGTGCTCAGAAACGTACTGGGAGCTAATGCAGATCTCTCAGAACCGGTGTTATGTGGTCTCGGCGGCCGCCCCTAATCACCAGTCTAGCTGCCGCATTCTGGATTAGTTGTAGTTTCCGGGTCACCTTCAAAAGTAGCCCCACTGAGTGCACCATAGTCCAAGCGGGAGATAACCAGAACATGCACCACTGTCTGGGGGACAGTGGACTGGCCCCCTGCTGGAAAAGGTTGCTGACCCCTGGTTTGTAATGGTAATGGGACCCCTGACCATTAAGTCCAGTTGTGGACGACTTTGGGGTTGTGGAGCTCATCTCGCTTTATTGGCCGAGGGAGCTGGTGTTTGTCTACAGACAGCTTCCGGGTCATGTGGCCAGCATGACTAAGCCACTTCTGGTGAACCACAGCAGCGCACAGAAATGCCGTTTACCTTTCTGCCAGAGTGGTATCTATTTATCTACTTTGTGCTTTCGGACTGCTAGGTTGGCAGGAGCAGGGACCGAGCAACAGGAGCTCACCCCGTCACGGGGATTCGAACCACCGACCTTCTGATCGGCAAGCCCTAGGCTCTGTGGTTTAGACCTGTGGTTACAGATGGGCTACTGGCCTGATCCAGAAGTCTTGTCTTTTGTTCTTATGTACTGTCCTCTAGACTTCACAGGTGAAGTACTGCATGCGGTTTTTATATGGCCCTGCGATTCTCAAGAGACACAGGATCTCTACATCTTATGAGAGTTGAGTCACAGAGGTCTTCTTGTAAGGCTGCAGGGTTTCCCCTGCCACTGCGAGAATCCAGCAACCACACTGTCCATGCCTGGGGGAAGGACATTTCCCTTTACCCTGCAAACTCCCCCCATCATTGCAAGAGATGGATAGAAGGAGTGGCTTCTCCTTCTCCAGGATTCACCTTTTAATTATTTGACACATTTTTATCTGAAATGAATGCATCTAGGAAATTTCACTGGGCTTCCTTGAGTTAGGAAAGATCTACAATACCTCTTGGGCCCAGTGATGCTCTGAGAAGCAAAAGACACACTTTATGAACTCAAAGACAACAAAGCAATGAGATCCATCCAGGAAGTATGCTTAAAAAGCACTCAAGGCTACATGTGTGCAACAGATGTTAGTCCATATGAGACATGTTTGTTTTCAAAATATCTATGCTTTTTGAAATTTGGGGATATCCATGACATTGATTGTTGCATTAATAAGTGGACAAGTTTCATCCAGAGCCTTGCAAATTATCTCATTCACCTACAGTAGCACTTAAAATTAGAAATGAAATGAGTTTTCAAGGCTTCTCATTTGCTGTAACAAGTTTTATCTAGGAGTGAAATGAACACAATTACCCCTCACACACAAATGTTAATGGGGGGGTGGAGAAGGGTACACACAATAGCCATGCAATTAAATGACAGCTTGGCTTAGATTTCCACCCCAAAAAGTTGTGATGATGAACATAACTATATTCAAGAAAAGTCACTTGATTGATAATGACACCTCACACCTGCAGCCTAGATAAAACAGTGGCCTGGCTGTATGAGAAAAACAGTAATGACCGCGTATTGGAGGCAGGGCAGGAATTGTGCTCATCAGCTCTTTGGGTGGGCGAAGTAATGACTTTTCCCACAGCCTTCCAGGGAAGGGGTGAGATAGCAGGCCAGATGCAGAAGCCACATGAAGGCAGCGAGAGAGCCAGCAGTTTATCATCACCACCATTGTCTTCCTCACTGGCTTCTAGGGGGATGCAGAAATCCTTCTTTTTGCCCATGATCATATGTAGGTTTGTGGTGAAATATCATCAGCCTGCCAATGGCAGTGGCTCCCAGTTCTAATCTTCCTATACCCAGTGCTTTTTTCTAAAAACATGTTTAGGGGTACTCTCATTTTCCTACTCATATTGAAATATTGCCCTCAATGAGGCCAAACTTAGAGTCACAAAACGTTAGGGGTATGCGTACTCCTGAACCCCCCCCCCCCCGAAAAAGCACTGCCTATACCCTAGAAAGGCAGCGGAAGCCCTAAGTTGGTGGTAATGAAGGACCGGGTTCACTGAAACAAAAAATTAACTTAAAATGGAAACCTCAGTCCAGGTTCCTCTTAAGTTTCAGGTTCACAGTTAGCGGTTGCTTCTTGAGATGCTCAGAGTCAGGCCAGGGCAGCAAGTTCTAGGGGTGCCTCTGGCCGGCTTAAGCTAGTGCACCACGAAGGCCCTTCCCTGGAGAAGACGGACCTGGACACAGTCCTGTGTGTCTTGGTAATTTCTAGTTTGGACTACATGTTTTCTATGATGCTGCCTGCTAAAAGTATCTAGAAATTTTAGCTGGTATAAAATTCTAGTTTTAAAGTGTTCATTCTTCCCTTTGAACCCTGATTCAGAGTTTCAGAGGCTGCTCAATTTAGCTTGGGGTCCAAGGCCAGTTCCACTTTGGAGAAAAACTGACGCTTCCCATTCAGTATTGGGGGAAACAAACAAACAGATGTTGGGTGTGTTTTTTTCTGATGAAAGTGGATGAAATTTGCAAGTTCTATATATAGGAAAAATGCTAAGAAACTACAGGCAAATAGGTCTTGGTATTTTCATTCTAGGCATCCTTGAAATTTGATTCTTAACAAACAAACAAACAAACAAAAGAATAAAATAAATAAATAAATAAAATCAGCTTGAGAAATCTGAAGTGCATTATCAGTCGGCTGGAATTGGAGAATCTAGGGATAATCTTTTTGTCTGATCACAAACAGCCACAACGGCCCCATCCTCCCCCTCCCAGTTTGCTCTACACCTCTTCTTACTCCCTCTAAGCATTTTCCTTATATCATAAACTTAGAGACTTGAGTTTCACTTTGAGTAGACACATCCAAATCCACACCTGCCAAGTGCCTCATTTCAAGCAGGACATCTCTGCTTGTTTCGAAGGCGCCCCGGGCTCTGCCTTCATCCCAGGGTGCCCAATTTCACACGGCGGGCAAGAGGCACAGTAAGTGGGGGAGGCAAGGGTGAGTGGGGGGCAAGGGCAAGGGTGGGCAGGGGGCAAGGGCAGGACTCTGTGGGTGGGGCAGCAGCTGCATCGTGCAGAAGGTGTCCCTGAAAGTAAGACGGACATCTGTCACGGATGCTTTAGCTGAGATTCCTGCATTGCAGGTGGTTGGACTAGATGACCCTTGGAAATCCCTTCCAACTCTACGATTCTATGATTTTGGTTAGGAAAAGTTGGAGGGTATGCCAAATCACTGAGCTGCAACAAAATGCTTCAAGGATTACAAACACACGCACAGTTTCAGCCCAGGTTGCCTCATATAGACCCTGCTTCACCTCCTATTTGGTTCAGAATCTCCTGCAGGGGCAGCTAACCTGTAGTCCTCCATGTTTTTGGACTCCATCAAACCCAACCAGTGTGACCAATGGTCAGGGATGATAAGAACAATAGTCCAACTATAGAGAAATTGTTAATGTTTGATGCTTTATTATGTTTTTATATATCTGTTGGAAGCCGCTCAGAGTGCAGCCACCCGGACAGATGAGCAGAGTACAAAGAAAATTATTGTTATTATTTTAAAGCCATGAATGGCCTAGGCTCTGACAGGTTCCCTTCTCTTACACGTTTCTTCCTAAATATCTTGTGTGAGGATTGTGCTCCTGCTACAACTGGTTTTGTTGTCTTTTCTGCTGCTTTGAGGGTTTTATTTGCACTACTTCATTGTTGTTAATAGCATTGCTTTTGTTTAATGTTTTGATGTTGTTCATAATTATATATCAGCCACTGCAAGTTTTGTGCAAAACAGCAACTAGTCATTTTAATTCTGGCCGTTCCTTTTCAATTAAGATGCTTTTTCCAGAAGCATAACAAGAAGTTGTTGCTTTGAATCTGCTACATATAATAATTAAAAACTGCCGTGAATTAGATTCACTTCTTAGAATGCTACCTAGGTCCCCCCACCCCAGGCCACTGCACAGAAGGCAATATTGCCATGGATTGTTGAGCAAATTGAATTATTAGAAATTTTGTGGTTTTTATCTTGCATTTTATGCTGTGAACTGCCCTTCTCAGGGCAGTATACAAATTTAATAATAATAACAACAAGAGATGTGGTGTTTCTGTTGGTGTTCTTGTTTAAGTCAGAGGTCTCTTTTTTTAAAAAAAGATCTCCCTTTAAAAAAACCCACCAAGCCAAGATTTATGCTCTCAGGGTTTTAATCATGATGGCGTTTTGCCAGTTATCTAAAATTGTGTCACACAGACAGACCTCAGCTCAGTAAAACTGGCATCCACTTGTCTGGACTGTACTAGTAAGAGAATATATAAATAAAGCACAAATGATTAATTTGGCCTTCCCCCTCTCCTCCCTGCCTACCGCTAACAGCTCAAGGACCCACAGCACACTGTTCTCCTGTGATGTACCCATGTGGTAGATTTTTCAAGACTGTGGCTAACCCCCTTTCCAAGTACAAACACCTGTGAAAACAAAATTAGCCCTGCCAATATATCTACTAAGAAATGCTTTCCAGTAGGTTATAGATATAATATTCAACCCATTCAGGGGGATCCAAACAAAACACAAAACGTCTTATTGGGGCAAGAGGATATTAAGAATAATAGACAGATTATATACGAGAGTTTATGGAAGGGAAAGGAAGAGACATTAGTCATAGTTTTGCTATAAAATGAGGCTTAATCAAAGGGGAGCAGGTTAGAGGTCAGATGTTGTATTTGTACTATTATTATTTTTAAATCATCGAGGCTTCCATGAGTGGCAAAAGAAATGATCCTGAACAGAGAATAACAAGGGAAATCTCTCAGGAGGAGGACTTCAAGATGAGCCGAGAGAAACCATCACATCAGCCTCACCTATTGTAGTCGGCGTCATGAGGCTTTTTCGAACAAAAAAAATCTTTGTCCAACCATCTGAGACGTTGGGTGTTTATGCAGATGACCATAAAATATATAAGATGCCATTTTGAGAGAGAGAGAGAGAGAGAGAGTATTTCAAGCTATAAAGGCCTTTGCTTATGTAGAGAACACAGTAGCATCCACACCCAAGAGGGAAGCATTAGCAGGCTGTGGGGGGACCCCAAAGTTTGCATAATTACCCCAAAAAAAAACCTTAAGGGGGGGAAAAGGGGAAGGGACCATGGAAGCACCTCAAAGATGACAGAGCATGCTCAGTGGATGTGGAATGCTGGTTGCTGGGAGTGCATGGAGGAAACTGGGGCTGGGGGAAAGGAATGGCTGGAATCCTGAACAGGGAGCACTCTGTCCTGCACCACTTGTGCATTTTCCTGAGTTAGGTCCTCTACTTTCTTGCCCAACAGCAGCAGCAGTTGGTGTGGTGGGTCTCTGGAGCTCACTTGGCCTCTGGCTGTGTCACTTTCTAGGACAAGGCGGTACGAGGCCGGTGTGTTGCAAATCCACCAACCTCATGGCCTTGACCAGAGCCAGGGCTTTTTTGGCCGTGGCCCCAATCTGGTGGAACGCTCTGTCACAAGAGACTAGGGCCCTGCGGGATTTGACATCTTTCCACAGGCTCTGCAAGACGGAGCTGTTCCAACAGGCCTTTGGCCAAGGCACAGTCTAACCCCCTCTCTCCTTCTATAATCCTTTTAAAAAATATATTCAAAATTAAAACAAAACATATTATCCAGAAACATATCATCCTTATTTCCCCCTATTTTTCCTCCTCCCCCCCGCCCTCCCACACAAAACCCACCCACACCCACCCACACCCCCGACTTCCCTCAGTTCCATTCTTTGATTTCTCTGAGAATGCCGATTTCTGCATGCTACAAAATTGTATAGATCCTCAAACTATTTAGCTGATTATTATCAATAAAAAGTTTGTGAATGTTTATTCAAAGCCAGCCAAGGAGTTTGTTGTGTCTTCAAATACTTTGTAAAGGGTTCCCATTCATCTTTAAAGTCACAGTTATCCTTGTCCCGTAGCTTATATGTCAGTTTTGCCAGTTCTGCATAGTCCATCAATTTTTCTTGCCATGATTCTTTGGTTGGGGTTTCTTCAGTCTTCCATCCTTGTGCTATTAGAACTCTCGCGGCCATTGTCGCATACATGAAGATGTTTTTCAGCTTTTTTGTCAGATCTTTCCCTACAATCCCTAACAAAAATGCTTCAGGTTTTTAAACAAATGTTAAATGGAACATTTTCTTCAATTTGTTGTATATCATTTCCCAAATTTTTAAAATTACATTACAATCCCACCACATATGATAAAATGTCCCCTCCTTTTCCTTACACTTCCAACATATATTTGAACTAGTTTTGTACATTTTCCCTAACTGCACTGGTGTCGTGTACCATCTGTACATCATCTTCATGTAATTCTCCTTCAATAGGGAACAATCTGTAAATTTAAAATCAGTTTTCCATAATTTTTCCCAATCTTCCATCATAATGTTGTGACCTACATCTTGTGCCGATTTAATCATAACTGATTTTACCTCTTCATCTTTCGTCTCCCATTCTAGTAGTATGCTGTATGCGGCTTTCAGTAATTTCACTTTCCCTTCGATCACTTCTGTTTGAAACCTAGATCTTGTATAACTGAATCCTTTCTTGCTATCTTCTTTATATGTTTCATATAATTGTCAATAATGCAACCAACTCTGAAAGTGGTCTTTGATCTCATCGTAATCTCTTAATTTCCATTTTTCATCATGATCCTTTAATAAATCAACATATGTGAGCCATTTTCCTTTCTTTCCAAGTGGTTTGAGCAGTAATGCTTCATGTGGTGAAAGCCACCACGGGGTCTTTTGTTCCAATAAGTCTTTGTATCTCTCACATATTCTCATTAGTGATTTCCTGATTATACGGTTGTAAAAACTTCTATGAACCTTCCCTTTCCCGTACCATAAGTATGTGTGCCAGCCGAATCTGTTATCATGTCCTTCTAGTTCTAATGCCTCTTGCTTATCTAATCTCATCCAGTCCCTGATCCATACCAAACAAGCAGATTCATAATACAATTTAAGGTCTGTGAGGGCAAACCCGCCTCTGTCTTTTACATCTGAAAGTATTTTATGTTTTATCCTTGGCCTTTTGCCCCCCCCCAATAAATTTTGAAATCTCTTTCTGCCATTTTTAAAAACCTTCTGTAATCCTAATCCTCATAGAACTCTAACCCAATGATTGCCATTAATTTGATTCTGAATTGATTTTAGAATGTATTAATTGACTGTGATTTTATGTACACTGTGCTATTTTAACTTGTTAGCTGCTCTGAGCCCGGCTTTGGCTGGGGAGGGTGGGATACAAATAAAAAATTATTATTATTATGGTTCCCATCTGCACTGTGCTGACCTCGTTGCAAGCAGCAGCAATGCTATGGATGGGAGGTCAAGGGAGCACCCCATTCACAACTGCTTAACAGTAAGTAACATTCCTATGTGTTCGAGGGTACTTTTGTGATTTCCTCCAATCTGGCTTTCCACAATTATATTAAAGCCGTAATATATTATGACTAAGCTTTATTCTTGGCCCAATGTATTTCTCATATATATACATATACGCAGTCTGCTACAAGAAAGTAGATATGTGGCATTCGCTGCTACAAAAATCCCAACAGAGTTATTTAAAAAGGCCCTCCAGATCGTTGAAAAAGACTGCTTATAAGTTTCGAATGCTGGAGCAAAAATTAAGCCACATTGAATGCATTTTAAGTTCCATGAATTCCAGTCAGGCAATTGCTTGACTCTCTTTCTCCGAAATCAAGCAGAGTTGAAGTCATTTCAGGCAAGATCCTTCCAAATCCAAACCTTTCTAAGTCAGGTTGACTTCTCTTGATAATGCTTCACCTTAACTTTCAAATAATAAATGTATTCATAGACCATCTTTTCCTGGTATCAGGTATCAGCATATCCTGAAATTCTACAACAAACCTGTTAGGTAGACCACTGTTATCTCTACTTACAGATGGGGCTTTTTCAAGCCCACCCAGCGAGAACAAGGAATTTTAAGTCAGGCCTCCAAGGGTCAGAGCTATTTGATCCATTGCGCCACACAGGGGTTCTCATTAATAAACATATCACAGATACACTGTGCTTACAGGCACAATTATACCCACCTGTACACAGAATTCAACCTTAAATTAATTGCATTGGATGCATTGCTGAATTGTGGTAATTGTCATTTGTATGTAGGTTTCTTGGTCAGGTTTCCGTGCCTTTCACACATCTTGACTGCCACATCAGTTTTGTCCCATTTTCATGCAGGTTTCTAAGGGGAAATCCTTTTTTTAAAAACCCCGCACACTTTTAATAAAATGTAATTTTTAAAAAATGAAAAGAGACTATTGTTTTTTAAAGAAAGAAAAACATTTTCAAGTCAGCCATGGAGCCACCTCATAAAGATATATCTAGCTGAACCCTCAAATTGTTCATAGAAATGTAGTCTAATCCACATATTTATTTTTTAGGAGGTACAGACCAGGAAAGCCCACTCCAAATTGCAGAGTAAATAAAATCCTTAGTACTCTTACCTTAAATAGGTGCAATGCTTTGCCATCAGCAGTTATGGAAGGTCCATTTACCAGGTTGTCTTAGCACTTGAGGGTTTGTCCTTGTACCCATATTCTCCTGTACAGTAATTTTTATAAAAGTATAAGATCCTTGTTTTTATCCTCCTATATGAAAATCAGATGAATCCTATGCCTCAATTTTATTGTCACATTTTGACCCTAAGTTTATAGAAAATATAGCCAAGTTGCTTGCTGTCATCAAAACAAAATCGCAATTATTAATAGGAAGACAATAGAAGTCAAAATATCTGTATTTTTAAATATTTATAGATTTTATGACACTCTCATTTTAAAGGGCACAATTTGTGCACATGTATACTGTTTTTATTCTCTATTGCAGTTGTATACTACACGAGCTTTAACTTTAGTTGATGTGCTTATCTTTTGGCAACACATATTATCTTTTGCTTATCGGCAAGAGTTTGCTACCCAAGGCAAGCAGAGGTGAATTTCTCGACACTGGGGGGAATTGGTTCATGAACAAAACCATGGATTCCCTTAAGTAAAATTAAAATGTGGCACTGCTGTGCATGTAACACAGGAGAAAAACAAAAGCTGAGAATGTAAAGAGCCATTTGACTGGCTGTCCACTTGAGCACAGGCTATATGGGTCACTGAGACCCCTCAGAGAGCTGTTGATACCAAATGCTGTCAGGAAGCACTTCTGCAATCCCAAAGGTATAGAGACAAATGCACTTGGAGGTGAATTACATCTTCAAAGACCACAGACAGTCACAAAGCACTGGATGACAACAACAACTATTTCTAAAAGCTATTTCTAAAAGCCTTTGGAAGGACTGCTTCCCTGCTTACTTGTGTGCACCAAGATCCTATGGAAATAACATCCGACTTCCTTTATTTTCTCATTCTTATTTTCTGCAAACATTACATTCTTAGTAATAAAAATAAGTGAAGCAAACCAAGCAACCAAGAAAAAACAACAACACAGGCTAGCTTCTAAGCTGGTCCAATTTATGAAGTATTACTTGAACATCTAATAAAATGACAGGTTTTTAAAGAAGGGTGAACTAGAAAACACTAGAACTGAATATATGATTACTGATTTTATTCTGTTAAATTTTAGAACACAAGGAAGCAAAGAGGTAGAAAACATACCTCAGTTCAGAGGTTGAGTGAAGGCACCTTTTGGCTGCTATGTGATTTCCTGAGGAGCCATAGCCAGAGATACACTGGGCCCCCACAACTGACCTGACATGTAGGTTCACATATTTTGCATGAATGAAATCCTAGGTGCAGTTCCAAATAAGGCCCTCAGGTGACAGGGCAGCAAAATAAAAATACTCTGCCTCACATCTTGGAGAACTGCTGCTAGTAATGCAAGAAAATACTCTTCTTCTTCTTCTTTGGCAATCACTCGTAGCCCAGTAAGATTGTCTTCCATGAACACGGTCTTAACAGTGAGTCCGTGACTGTGGAGGCCAATTCTGGATCCACACATCCTTCCACAGTGGGGACACAGGTTTCAGGGAAGGAGTTGATCATGGTGAGAGTTTGCCAAATGTGCCTTCCTCTTAGCACATTTCTCCCTTTTGTCCTGAGTTTGAGTGTCTTCAATGTCCATGACACCTTTGGTAAAGGCTGTTCTCCACTTTGAGCACTCGCAGGCCAGTGTTTCCCAGTTGTCTGTGTTTATACTACATTTTTTTAGATTTGCCTTGAGAGAGTCTTTAAACCTCTTTTGTTGGCCACCGGCATTATGCTTTCCATTTTTAAGTTCAGAAAAGAGTAGTTGGTTTGGAAGACGATAATCAGGCATCCGCACAACATGACCAGTCCAAGGAAGTTGATGTTGAAGAATCATTGCTTCGACACTGGTGATCTTTGCTTCTTCCAGTACACTGGAAAAATACTAGAAAATACTAGAAATACTAGAAAATACTAGGGTAGATGGGTCATTGTTTCAACTCAGTATATAGTAGCTTTTCATATGTTTAACATGTGGCTATTTTGCATTGACAAGGGGCTTAAAAACTGAAAGAAGAGCACACAGCTAGACATGTCTGCTCAGGAATATGTCCCACTGAGTTCAGTGACGCAGGTAAGTATGTAATGTCTTGTAGGCGAAAAAAGGACTGAATTGAATTTGACCGACAAAATATCAGTCACGATGATGGACAAAGTACTGTGGCTGTTGCTTTCTGAGGGCCACTAGAGGGAAATATTGCACTGTTAAGGAAATAATTTTTCCCATGTTTTCATATGTTATTATCACATATGAGTGAAAATAATCGTATCAATTCCACACTGTGCCTTCTTGTAATGTGCTTGGTGTTCTGTACAGGAAACCTTTCCCCACCCCCTTCCTCACAGGAAAGTCATTTAAGGCAGCTTGTAATAAGAACAAAGCTAGGATTGTGAAGCATTTCTTAGTATCCAGTATTGTTCACTGATCTTAAATGTTGCATATTTCATATAGTTGTTTTCTGGAAAACCAAGAACCACAGTGCATAGAGCTTCATCTACAAAAAATATGAATCTGCTGCCACTTCATCAGTATGTAAAGCTTTCATGAAGTTCAATCCTATCAATACTGTTGAGCAAAATAATGCAGTAAAGTTCTGATTAGTTAACAATGGCAGAATTTTGCCCTAAATTATTATTATTGCCCTGAGTAACATTACTATGCCCAGGAATATGAACATTTACCATTGACAGGGTATTAGGTAACAAACACAGATATTCTTTCTTTCTTTTTCACTTTCTGCATGCTATATTAAAGTGTGTCATGAGATGGAAAGAGGAAATGTTCCTCAAGGCCATTGGAAATATAGCTGCTTTGAAGAACAAGTCCCTGGTGCGTTGTGCTCATTATCAAACCAGCGATAGTTCACATGTCACAACTGCGTTTTGCAATAAATGTTGAATACGCTGGCCACATTGTGAATGCAGTAATACATGCTTCTCTGTATATGTTCAGTAGATTGCACTTCAGAAATAAACATACATAATTTACCATAGCATGAGCAGCCACCCTAATAGTTAGATGATATTTCTTTTAAACTTAACCAACTATTGCATGCTAGTTAAATTTAGCTGAGTTGTGTTGTTGAATGTGCCCCTTAAAAACAACTACTTTATAAAATGTTCATGTACACAGAGCTGTTCTAAGAAGCAAATGCCAGTGAGCAATGAATAAAATGCAGTGGAGGCCTACTGTAAGTTAAGTGTGCATGAAAACCAGACACGTGAGTGAATTTTCCATCTTTCTTTGCCCTGAAAATATTACTGTCATTGTTTGTCTGATAAATATTCCATATTCAAGGGCATTAACCAAACATCCAGAAGAGATGGAATGAAAAGTTAAATGTTTGCTCTGCTATTCACCCCATCAATCAGAGCAACGTTCTGGATAGCGTTTCCTCTCATACCCTCTAGGAGAGGCCCAAATATTTAAGCACCTTTTGCTGCTTCTTGGAGATTGACAGCTCTAGTGGACAGTGAGACCACACTAGCCCATTTAAAGAGATCTCATAAATCTCTTCCGCTACCTATTTGAGAAGTGTCAGTACCTAGGGCCTCTGAAGCTGACTATTCACCACCCAGAGAACTTAACGGGAGAAAATGTTAACTTAAATAGAACTTTCCATCACAGTGAGATTTGGTTCAGTCAGGAATAAAATTTTGTCAGGGCAGGCAGATTAAGCAGCAAAGAAGCCGTATCCTCTGACAGACAGGCATAATTTTAGGACCATGAGTTCTTGGGGTTGTCTTTGGTCCAAAATAAAAAAGAACTCTTGGCAAGAAATTGTTTACCTCTTTATGGTTTAGTAGTAAAATTGGCACATATATATTGCAGGCATATATCAATGTCTCTAGCTGCTACTGAAAATCCTAACTGCTCAATCCCTGAGACTGAATCAAGTTTGTAAAATAGTGATATTTCCAAGCAGTCACAGTGGACAATGTTTGGAAGCAGAAATGCTAAGTCCGCTCACTTCTCTGGGTGCAGCTGCGTTGCTGGATGGAAGAGGCTTCACTGGGGCCCCAACGGAGGAATTCAAACGGCAGTGCCCTTTCTATCAGGAGCTGGATCTTAGCCTGCACCCTGCATTGGCAAATGGAGGTGCAGGCTGGGATGTGGGCGGAGCTAGGGGCGGAGCCAATGGGGCCACGGTGGGCTTCCCTCATCTCCGCCCCCTGCCCGTTTAAGCAGCCCACACCTGGCCACAGCTTGTTTGTTCCTGTGCTGGGTTTTCCCCCCATCCCACCTACCCATGCTTTACGCTGATAGGCAATGACTTTGCTGTTTTTACAGCGGTCACTGTTCTTTACGGGGCCAGGTAGGAACTTGCCCACCTGGCTAATTGGCACTGACCCGGTAGTTTTGCCTACCTCATAACAATTCGTCACAACTGGTTGAGCATTGGGGCAATCCCTTGTTTTGGACAGAGGGTAGGCTGTAGTCCCCGCCTACCCCTCCAAATGCTGGGGTATCCCATTAAAGGGATCTGGGGGTGAGTGGCCATTTCCGTGTGCCCAGAGGGGCCAGGGCCAAAGGCCCTCCCCCAGACACCAGTCCCTGTGGGGTCACCCTATTTGATGTAAGTCTTAGGAACCCCTGCCTGGATTGACCATGCACCACTTCCGGCGGGAGGGCTGGAAGTATTTACATTGCCCCATGCCCATGCCAAACCTCTTTCATCTGTATTCAATAAAGTTGTGGCCTGTTTTTACCCCAAACCCAGTCTGATTGGTCTCTTATTTATATGGGTTGGGGTAAGGGAAGTCCAGTGCCTTGTCCTGCAATGCAAGATGCCAGGACAAGTTCACATAGCTTGATCTGTATGGGATAAACATGAGGTGTGAGTGGATCTGTACAGAGTCTAACATGTGAAAGTAGTGACATTGTTTCACCAGGGGCCCAGCCCTCAACTCAACCCAGGACAAAGCTTGAATACTGATAGGGTAAATATACGCAGACCCTCCAAGTGTCCCTATTTTCCAGGGACGCCCCTGATTTAGAGAAGCCGTCCCAGTTTCTGATTTGATTCTGGAATGTCCCACTTTCCCTTAAAGGTAAAGGTACCCCTGCCCGTACGGGCCAGTCGTGACCGACTCTGGGGTTGTGCGCTCATCTTGCTTAAGAGGCCGGGAGCCAGCGCTGTCCGAAGACACTTCCGGGTCACGTGGCCAGCGTGACGAAGCTGCTCTGGCGAGCCAGCACCAGCACAGCACACGGAAACGCCATTTACCTTCCCGCTATAAAGCGGTCCCTATTTATCTACTTGCACTTAGGGGTGCTTTCGAACTGCTAGGTGGGCAGGAGCTGGGACCGAACGACGGGAGCTCACCCCGCCGCGGGGATTCGAACCGCCGACCATACGATCGGCAAGTCCTAGGCACTGAGGTTTTACCCACAGCGCCACCCGCGTCCCTTTTTTCCTTAGGATCTTCCTATTCTCATTAGAGAAATGTTGGAGGGTATGGAGTTATCCGACCCCCAAGCCATCTGAAGGCAATCCTGTTTAATGTTTTATTATGTTTTTATATATGTTGGAAGCTGCCCAGAGTGGCTGGGGCAACCCAGTAAGATGTGTGGGGTATAAATAGTAAAATTATCATTATGGAATGGGATGTCCCTATTTTCATCAGAGAAATGTTGGAGGTATGGTATAGGTTCCAAGCCTTGGTCTTTAAGTGTCCAGTCATTTTTTTTTTTTTTTTGGCTCTGAATGTTCTATAATATTTTTATTAGAGAATTTTTTATAACCACAAAAACATAACATAACAATACAATAAACACAACAAATACATAAACAAACAAAAACGAAAACAAAAGAAACAAGTACAATTTCATATCTTAATTTCTTATACCTTTCTTCTCCGACTTCCTCATGCCTCCCTTTTCTGTATTCCAGATTCTAATCAATTATTCAGCAAATCTTCCCTTATTTTAATTTAATTTAATCGGTCTTTAAGTGTCCAGTCAACTCTCCTTCAATATTCTCCAAGTGAAAACCTAGTCCTGTGAACTGGTCAAAACTTTTTGCCATATGATTTGCTTTTAGCTACGTAATCCTCTTTGCATCCTCATGATTTCCAATACCTTAATTTGCAAGACACACTCTTTAAATGCATATTTTTGTTTTTTTTTCTATGCAGAGAGGAAGGTGAAGTGGTGCAATTGCTCATTTCTGACTCTTATTCTCTGGCATTCATACAGAAGGAAAGCGATACTATAGCTTTTAGCACTAGATTTGCACAAAGCACTGATGCAGAAGAGTGCCACAGAACAGTTTTTTGGAGTAGGTAGTTTGTTAAAGTTTTATGGCTAAAATCTATAGCAATTTTGGAAATCTATAAGAAGAAACCATTATGTCCTTCCTTTTTAATATAATTTTAAAGCTGTATAAATTTCTGAAGCCTGGATGATGTGTTTTAACATGCATCACAGAGCTGGTATCTCTAGCATTCATTTGAATGGGCAACTTCCTTCCCATTAAAGACATTTTTCAGGACTTCTAGTCCTTGTTCCTGAGCCAAAAGTTTAAAAACTATGTGCTTCAATAAACTATGCACCTGAAATTCTATGCATATGTATTGCAAGGTCAGCAGCACAATTTACTTCCTGCTTGACTGAAGCAGAAAGGTCAGGATTAGAACCCTGATAAATTGGCTTTCTCTGTTCACAATAAATTGCCTTATGACATAGCCAATGGGTAATCTCCTGATGAAGGATTGATTTACACATTATTTAGCCCCAGTGTTTGCCACTGAAAGACCCCACCCATGTGGTGGTCTGTATGACAGAGAGGAAAGATTTTGGCACACAAAATTGTGGGAGCCAGTTCACGGGGGGGGGGGGTGTGTGTGTCAAAGACATCTCTACTTTTTGCCACCACCTATGACAGCAATAGTGCTCTCCTTGGTGGTTACTGGCCACCAGATGGTAATGCCTCCATTCCCCCAAATCCTTCAAAATAAAAAACCCTCTTTGAAAGTATACCTAGTTTTGTAACTTTTCTGTTACACCCTCAGTTGCTAACTTTCAGCTCAGACATAAGGCAAATGTTACTCCCGTCAATGTGGATGGCTCCTATAAGGAATGGGTTTTTAGGAATGACTATTAGTTAGTTAGTTAGATAGATAGATACATGCCTGCACAACATGTACACAACATGTACACAGCTTCGGCCATGAAGCATCAGGAAGGAGTTCAAGTCTCATCTAGCCCTTGTCCATATCGCTTTAAGAAGTCTGATCAGCAGACTGTGGCCGCACTGACGGAGGAAGAGGAGTGCGGGGGGAGTGCACCCCCCCAGGATACACGCCAGCCCTGCTCCCGCCTGCTCTCTGCCCCCGGTGCCGGAGCATGAAGCTCCACCACTGTGTGGCCGTGTAGGCATTGCCATTTACTCTGGCTCCAGTGTGCTCCCAATACTGGTGTTAGAAGCCGGGTACACATGATTTTAGCCACAATCCACATCTATTCTGTTGTTCTTGAGAAAGTCTCTGATGTGTTTTCCTTGAAACAGCTGCCATCCAGTTTGAAAATTCACTTCACAGTTAAGCAGCCAGGTTGCTCAGCAGAGCAAGATGGTCAGAGCATATTACACCGATCCTGGTCTGACCGCATTGGCTGTCAATTAGTTTCTGGGCCCAATTCAAAGTGCTGATTTTGACCTATAAAGATTTAAATGGCTCAGGACCGCAATACCTCAATGACCGCCTCTTTCCATATGAACGTACCCAGACACTGAGATCATCTTTTGAGGCCCTTCTTCGTGTGCCTCTGAAGAAGTCTGAAGGATGGCAACACGAGAACAGGGCCTTCTTTGCAGTGGCTCCCTGTCTGTGGAATGCTCTCCCCAGGGAAGTTCGCCTGGCGCCTTCATTACACACCTTTAGGCCTCAGGCAAAAATGTTCCTTTTTAACCAGGCCTTTGGTTGACCTGATCAACATCCTATACCCTTTTAAAATGTGGCTCTTTTGGGGGGTATTATTTGATTGTTTGTTTTTATTTTGATTTTATATATTGTGATTTTTTTTGTGAACCACCCTGAGACCTGTGGGTATAGTGCAGTATATAAATTCAATATATAAAATAAATAAAAACAAAGCTGACGTGTGTACATTTGAGACCAACTGTTGTATAGGTACAGGTGACAGTGTCCAGCTTCATAAATAGGAATTTGGGGGGTCCAGGCATTGGGAAACCAAACAGTTAACTACTTGTTATGGAGAGGGAACTTCCTTCATGAATGTTATAATACCTTTATTCCTCTCTACCATGGTTTGTTTTCTGCAGGTTCCAGTCTGTTTCCTACTACATTTACTTCAAAGTTTGAAGCTGAAAGGACATAACTCTAGTGAGAAATAACTCTTTATCTGCATGTTTCCTGGATCATGAATTTATCTTTGGGGAAAAATTCTATCAGCTATATGGAGCCCAATTCTTTCTTACAGGAGGTGATAAGCAAACTTTGCTGCTAACACAAGAGTAGTGTGTTGCAAAGCTGATCTTTACACTAAGTATTAAAAGGTCAGAATATTTAAGATAAAGACTAATACCAGGGTCAAATTCAGCTCATTCTTGGGGGGGGGGTATAATGTTATGCCAGCTGCACGGATGCCATGATCTACAGGAATAAACCATGAAAGATATCCAGATTGGCACACATGATTACAAGCCAGCAGGCAGGAAGGCAACCTAACAAGCAAAAATGCCAGGCAAAGGCTGTTCTCCCTGAATATTCTCCCTGAACATATGAATCTGCGAATGGGGTGGGGCATGCGCGCAAAACTCACCTCCAATGTCCCTGGGCACACAGACTACTTTTGAGATTGTTGTACTGTTAGTGTGGAAGCCAGAATGGTTTTTGTTAAGATTCTTTGGTTGAACACACTTAGAAACTGTCTTTGTGACCCTGATGACCCAGGTGTCCTGTTTGTGGGGAGGTTTCTCAGTATCTTCAGCTGAATGTCCTTAGAAGCCATTGGTGCAAACATCTGATGCTTGAATGTGCATCCCTGACCCATCCACAGCTTAACTCTTGGTGTGTTCAGGTGAAAACCTGACCACAATAATGTAGGGAGGAGAGAGTTTTAAGCAGTGGCATTGCGTCCTTTGTTGGTGCCCGGGGTACGTGCGCATGCACCAGGCGGGACCAAGGTTTGGGTGTGGAGGGTGAACAAAATCCACTGAGCAGGGCATAGAGAGTACACAGGCCATGCTGTGCCACCTGTCTGCCCGCCTGGGCAGCCGGGAGCCCGGCTTGCCAATGCAGCCCTTGGTGGGTGCGTCCCCCCAATCCTGGCCAGGCGGCCATTCAGCAAGGGGCCTGGGGTGTGGGGGCAGGCAGGGCAGGATCCCTGCATGGGGGTACCTGACTCTTGCTCCCTCAAAATCATGCACCCAGCGCTATGACCCCCCGGTCCTCCCCCCACTATGCCCCTGGTTTTAAGAAAAGATGGGAGGAGCTGCTTCCATCACGGCTTATGCTAAGTCCTCATCACCCTTCCAAAGATAATGAGATATTTTGTTCTTCTGGGGAAATCACCCACCTGGGCCCTGCAGCACCACAGTGAGTAAAAGCAGGAGGAATTTCTCCAGCTGGAACTCAGAAGGCGGGCTGCAAATTGCCAGAAATCACCATCCTTAGCTGAAGTCCTGGTCACAAAACAGTTCTCGATTCAGCAAAACAGCACTGGGCATGAATCTCCTTCCCCAACGTGTTTATTGAATGCTGAATTATTGTGTGAACAGGGCAGACCAAAGTGCAGTGGGGAGACTGACTTGCCGCCTTGTGCTAAAGATGAGGTGTTACAACTGCAAAATATTAACGGAATAAAATATTAATATTTTAGGACTTATTCATTCTGCCTTTGAAATGCTTCCATAGCGGCATATTCTGCAGTGACATTTGTGTCTACTTTTTTACAAACTTGCTGCATACTCTGATATTTCAGGTTTTCAACTTGATCCTAACCACACTTACTTTGTGTGTATGTTCCATGGAAGTCAATGGCAGCTCCCTCCAAATGGATGTGTTTATGACGGGGCTGTTTATCTTTCTGTGGTGGAATAGAAGCCTAGTCTTTTTTGAAAGAAACACAAAAACCGTAGCCAAAGTAATTGTGGGCTGTAATATAATTAGACGGCAAACTGGCTTTTCCACAAACACTAACATAGCATCTGGGCAAGCAACAAAGCTGAATCAAAAATCTTATTCACCAAGTTGTAGGGAAATTCTCCAATCCCAAAGAGTCATAATTGGAAGCAATTCTCACAGAAATCAAGTGAAGCTTATTTGGCCCCAAACCAATTGGCCAAACACAAGCTTTGGGGATTTTTATTATTTTTTTAATACATTGGCTGAGTAATTATTTCTTCTTCCTCCTCCTCCTCCTCCTCTTCCTCCTCCTCCTCTTCTTCTTCTAGTTTATCTTCTTTTTGCAAATTCTTATAGAAAAGGGCTGCGTAGGAGCCTTAACATTCCACTCTTCTCTCCCCTATGCTGCTTAACGCCTCCAACCCAGTACATATCAAAACTAAGGGGTATACGCCAGAACTGTTTCATATTGCTGGCTACTAACTGCTGTATAAGGAGGAGTGTGTGTGTGTGTGTGTGTGTGTGTGAGAGAGAGAGAGAGAGAGAGAGAGAGAGAGAGAGAGAGAATGATCGAATACCAAGCAACATTTTTAAAAGAGGAAGGAAAAGTCCACAATTAAGTCAAAGGAGGCTTCAGAGTGGAACATTCTCTGTCTCAGGATTAGAACAGAGCAGGCAGAGTGCTGTACTGATCTGAGTGTTGGTTTTATGCTGGTGAGATTTTGCAGTGCACCTTGAAAGCCACTGGGAGTGTAGCCAGCGGAAGGAAGAGCATCTATAATAGGAAGTTGGAGGTAGTGACAGAAGATGGCTTAGGCCTGGCCAAGCTGTGCAGTCACATTTTTAAGATAAAGCATTTTCTCTCATTCCTGACTCTGTTGTTGGATATATCCGGAAAGTCCATGGAATCCTAGTCACTCAGTCTCAGCCTTAGAGTTAAGGAATGGTTCTGATAACCATATAGCCATACGACATTCTTTTTTAACATTAATAATGCATTATTAAAATGTGACACCAGAGGGAGCTGCAGAGCAACCCCCTTCCAGAAACCAAGTAGACCTTGTAGAAAGGAAGCAAAAGTGAAACCAAATGTCTTGGCGTTTTAGAACGGTATTTCTAATATCGTTCTAATAACGCTTAAAAGTGAGTGTAGATCCAGCCCTGGAGAGTCCTCATGGCTCACGAAGAGACTCCGCTGGAGCCTGAAGAGACTGAAGGTGCAGCTGAGCTTTGGTTAAGCTGCTCAGCCTCCCCACCTAACAGCTGATGTATGTGGCAGCGCAGCAGCCGCTTTTCCAAGCATCTGCCAGATGCCTGCCCACCCCAGATCTTCAATTCTTTGATTTTTGGAGTGTAGTATTTTGGCGAGAGAGTGGCAGAGAGGGTATTTAAATTTTCGCTTATGTGTGTGGGTCGTCGGAATGTAACTCTCATGTAAGTGGGGAGTCACCAGTATAAGATAATGAATTATGGAAATGGTGAATTGAATTTTATTTTTGGAATGAGTAGCCTCTAGAATTCAACAGTAGCAAAGAATTAATTATCTTTCATAAAATTTATGATTATGTCAAATTATGGTCTCAGCCAGTTGTGAGTGAAGCACTAATCGTTTACAGTTGCCAAAAACCAAATTTCACTAATATAGATAGAGACATATTGTCTTATGGACATTTATTTTTCCAAGGAGTAGAAAGCAGCATTTTAGCTTCACAACAATCCTATAAGTTAGGTGTGATCAGAGGAGAATTCCCTCTCCATTTTACTAAGACTATTTGACATGGGCTTGACACATTGATTGATTGATTGATTGATTGAATATATATACCACCATATACCCATAGGTCTCAGGGCGGTTCACAGAATAAAATCAAAATATAAAACCACAAAATACATAACCAAAATAAAAGCAACAACAACTCAATAACCCCCTCAAAGAAAACCCCATTTTAAAAGTGCATAGGATGTCAATCAAATCAACCAAAGGCCTGGTTAAAAAGGAATGTTTTTGCAGAGCCCAATATGCACAAGATCCTCTCTTCCTTTTTTGGGGGCGGAGGGAGGGAGCAGGAGTACAAATCACATGAACAGGAAGAGTCCACATCACACATTGCTTCAGCTCCATTAAAGAAGTGAAGGCAAGCACTAATTTCCCAATGACTGACCATTTGGACAGTGTGTTAATCCCTATTATACCACAGTTGCTTGTAATGATATAATGTTGCTCCAATATAATAAAAAGAGCATTGCGTCTGAAAGTATTTTATATTAATACACTCTATAGGGGCTGCTAAACAGTTGAAGAAATGTTATTGAAAGAAGTATGAGATAACTCGCAGCTTCAAAAAGAAAAGTTGTTGTTGTTTAGTCGTTTAGTTGTGTCCGACTCTTCGTGACCCCATGGACCAGAGCACACCAGTCCCTCCTGACTTCCACTGCCTCCCGCAGTTTGGTCAGACTCATGCTGGTAGCTTCGAGAACACTGTCCCACCATCTCGTCCTCTGTTGTCCCCTTCTCCTTGCACCCTCCATCTTTCCCAACATCAGGGTCTTTTCCAGGGAGTCTTCTCTTCACATGAGGTGGCCAAAGTATTGGAGCCTCAGCTTCACAATCTGTCCTTCCAATGAGCACTCAGGGCTGATTTCCTTCAGAATGGAGAGGTTTGATCTTCTTGCAGTCCATGGGACTCTCAAGAGTCTCCTCCAGCACCAGAGTTCAAAAGCATCCATTCTTCGGCTATCAGCCTTCTTTATGGTCCAGCTCTCACTTCCATACATCACTACTGCGAAAACCATGGCTTTCACTATACGGACCTTTGTTGGCAAGGTGATGTCTCTGCTTTTTAAGATAAAAAGTTAAGTACTTTTTTAAGAAAAGTACTTATGCTAAAAGGAAAAGGTAGCCTCTAATATACTCTTTCTATTTCCATTTACAGTAACAAGGTGAAGCAAAATAATCTTTAAATGGACTCTCCCTGCCAAAAGAAAAGAAAAGTTTGTAGATAATCTGTTTTGTACCTTCATTCGCCTCCTCTGCATTCAGAGCTCATGCTGTACACCTGTTTGTTTGGGTAGTGCAAGTATGTATTTAGTGGGATAAGTCCTGTCAGCTTCCAAGAATGCATTAAAAGCCGGAGCCTTCTTGAAAGCACATTCCAAAGCACCACCTTAGCCCTTCAGAGGATTTTTCCTGGGGGCCCCTGCATATTGTTGCAAAATGTTTGTGTCATCGTCTCTCCATCACTTACAGGGCCGGGGCTGGGTGTCCAATTCATAGTCCGCACCTGAACAAGCATAAGAAGGACGATAAGTCTTGAATGTGCTTTGATGAGAATTGTTTTTGTAAGACACCCACAAGCTATTCATACCACAATGAAACAGCTTCTGCTGAAGGAACACCAGGCCTTTGCTAAAAAATGTATGTTGCTGATCTTTTGTAGTGACAGGGCAAAGTCCTCCAAGAAGGCTTGGAACGAGGCTCAGAAAATCCAAGTGTTTTCATCTAAACTCAGAATATATGGCTGTTTATTCTGAGGCTAGTTCCAACATCACCATACTCCCAATTATGGAATCAGGAGCACAACAGGGTCCCGTGCCACCGAGTCACCTCCCTCCACCCACCTATGTATCTGCCCACCTACTGGCTTGCCAGCATTGCTGCTCTAACAGCAGCAAAGGGCTTGGAGTATTTCATAGAATCATAGAATAGTAGAGTTGGAAAGCAGCCTGAGGGTCATCGTGTCCAACCCCCTGCAATGCAGGAGTCTCAACTCAAGGATCAATGACAGGTGGCCATCCAACCTCTGCTTAACAACCTCCAAGGAAGAAGAGTCCACAGCCACCCAAGGGAGTCCGTTCCACTGTCAAGCAGCTCTTACTGCCAGAAAGTTTTTCCTGATTCTTAGTTGAAATCACCTTTCTTGTAACTTGAATCCATTGGTTTGAGTCCTACCCTCCGGAGCAGGAGAAAACAAGCTTTCTCCATCTTCCACGTAATAGCCCTTTAGATATTTGAAGACGGTTATCAGATTTTCTCTCAGTCTCCTCCATAGGCACCAACTCTAAGGGGCCCAAGTCCCTTTGCCCACCCAATAAACTATTGGGGGGTGCCCCACCCACCCCACCATGTCCTGCGTGTGAGCAGAGGGTGTCTCTCTCCCTCTCCTTCGCAGGTGAAAGGAGCTGTGGAAAGAGAGTACTGCATATAGAAGGATGGAGGAACTGCCATTGAAGACCTGCACCCTCCCATCCACCCCCGCCCCCACGCTCGGCAACTTCCCCTGGCTCCTCCCAGCCCCTATGCATCATAACATTCATCATCACGGCTCCCCAATATTTTATTTGACTTGGTCTGCCTGGTCTCCTCCTTTCCAGGCTAAACATCCCTCAACTGTTCTTCGTAAGGCTTTGTTTCCAAATCATCTTGGTTGCCTTCCACACAGAGAGAATCCCAAGCAACTGAACTTCATATTACTGAGCTGGGAAGAAAGTTTCACAATTGCTTCTGTCTGAAAAAAAAAAATGCCTGAAAGACTAGCTACTTTGCTAAAACATTTTTCGCTTACATTATAGTAAGGATATGAGGCCCTGGGACAGAAAGTACAAAGCCTATGTTTTAAACCATGGGTAGGCAAACTAAGGCCCGGGGGTCGGATCCAACCCAATCACCTCCTAAATGCGGCCCATGGATGGTCCCAGAATCAGAGTGTTTTTACATGAGTAGAATGTGTCCTTTTATTTTAAATGCATCTCTGTGTTATTTGTGGGGCCTGCCTGATGTTTTTACATGAGTAGAACATGCGCTTTTATTTAAAATGCATCTCTTGGTTATTTGTGGGGCACAGGAATTCGTTCATCCCCCCCCCCAATATAGTCCGGCGCCCCACAAGGTCTGACTGACAGTGGACCGGCCCCCTGCTGAAAAAGTTTGCTGACCCCTGTTTTGAACTGTGAAGACTTTGAAATGAATATTACAAGACCTTTGGTTGTGGTGGAAATCATCCAGGACCAGCATTCAGAACTTGCTACCATTCCAACCACTATGGAGTAGTTTTGGGCTTGGTGGCAATGGACATCTCTAACTGATAATGTTTGCAGGGGGTGAGGAATGACCACAAATGCTGACATCTAGAAAAGCATTTGACCCCATTTATTGGAATCAATATTATAAGCATGCACTCCTTGAAAAATTACCCCCCCCCCGTAAATAATTAAAAACTTACAAGAAGCTTGTTGTGAAGGACAGATGCTCTTCCTCTTGATAGGAGTTCAGTTTGCTTCATATATACGACTCCAGTATTTGGATATTCAAGCACCCACAATGCCACTCAGGGTTTTTTTATTAACAGGCACCCAATGTGTCATAATGTTGTGTTGTGAGCTGTCATGTGATATTCGGATGAGGGGTGGAATAATAATAATAATAATAATAATAATAATAATAATAATAATAATAATAACAACAACAACAACAACAACAACAACAACAACACTGCTGCAAGATTATACCCTGTGCAAATTTAGCGCTGAGCCATATTTATTCCCTTCCCATTTCACCGCCCTGTTTGTGAGCACCTGTGTATTTTCTGCCAGCAGGCAGAGATACCATACCTGCCGACATTTCTCCAATGGAAATAGGGATCCCTTCTTGCTGGGTCCTGAACTCACTTTCTCTAAGGGCTTATCTGCCACCAACCATGTAATCAGCAGAATCAGGGGGGAGATGACTATTTCTGCATTTTGTATTTCTGGACTTCATATAAATGAAGATTTGCTACATCTCATTTTCCGTAGCATGTTTGGTTGGGCTGTCGAGACCTTTGACAGATTCTGTAGGCAATTTGTGGAAATCCGTCCCCAAAGCTCACATTATAGTGGTTGGTTGAAGATAATTTACTTCACACATAGCTTTCCCCCCTCCATCAAACTGCTTGCCTATTACTCTCGTCCATCCTACTGATAATTCCAGAAATATTTCTTCTGTTGTAGTTTGCGTACAAAGACGCCAGTCCAAGCCATTTTGAGGGGATTCTTTTTAAAAAATAAAAACCATAAATGAAACTTCATGCTGGCCTAGGCAAGTGAAGTACTTGATTAATAAAGAGTTTCACTGTTTTCAAACACATATTCCATGCAGGCTCATTTCAAGAAAACCACAAGTGGAGAATGCTTTGCTCTTTCCAGTCACAAGGGGGTTGTGTATTTCAGCCCTGCTTACACAGTTAGCTTACTTTGGAACTCAGGTAGGAAAGAAACATGACCGGCAGAAATAATGGTACATTCAGTGACCCTGTCTTTTGAGTCAATTGGCCTGCTGGGGTAATTTCTCTTCGCTCCCCCGCCCCCACTTTCCCTCATCTCTTTTGCTGCTACTGTTAATATATTATAATTTATGTGGAGAAAACAAAACCATTTAAAGGAACCCCTTTGCACCTGAGGATTTCATACACCAGTTGATACGACAGTTTGAGAACAGAACCAAGAAACTGACATCTGGAGTTTCTCTGTGTGTGTGTGTTTGTGGTTTATAATTAAGAAATATTTTTTTATAAGTGGCTATTTGTAGAATGCTTTATGTTTGCATGCAACTGGCATGCCAGACATGCTTTGGAGTCTTCTAAGAATACAGGAGGACTGTTTGTGCAAACAAACCTTTACGGTGTGGTCCTAACCATGTTTACTTGAAGGTAAGGTTACACTGATTTCAGTTAAACTTGCTTGCAAGTAAAGAGGTTGATTCCTATGTTCTGTACACACCGTTTTGCTGCTGCAATTTGACTTCTACTTTCTCTTGTCCCCTGCATGGCTCAAAAATCTGCTCTGGAGGGTCCCCCACTCCTCTGGAGGTGGTTTTGAGAATGTGCAGGAGGCAGGAGGAGGCAGTGAAGGAAGTGGAAGCTATATCTCTCACACACAGGTATCTGCTGCACCAACAAAGCCACAGCATAAGATACAGCATCACAGGCCAAGCTTATTCATGTTTATTCAGAAGAAAAGACCCACCTGCCTGCACTGCGCCAGGCAAAAACGTTCCTTTTTAACCAGGCCTTTTGTTGATTTGATTGACAACCTATGCCCTTCTAAAATGTGGTGTTTTTGAGGGGGTTATTGGGTTGTTTTTGCATATCGTGGTTTTATAGTTTGATTTTATTCTGTGAACCGCCCTGAGACCTCTGGGTATAGGGGGGTATATAAATATTTGTATATAAATACATTTAAATACATTTATATACATTTATATACATAAATAATATTTGTGTATAAATACAAATATTTGTATATAAATACAAACAACAACAACAACAACAACAACAACATGTTTAATGCAAGAGCATGCCTCCTTAAAAAGTCATGGCTTCCCACTGCAATCCTGGGAACTGCAGTTTCTTAACAATCCTGAGAGTTGTTAGGAGACCTCTCCCCACCCCCACCCCCCACACAGAGCTACAAATCCAAGAGTAGTCTAACAGTCCCTCTTCACATCGAACTTCACAGCTGTTAGGGGAATAGGTGTCACCTAACAACTTTCAGCATTGTTTACAAACTACAGTTCCCAGGGGAAGCCATGATTTTTTAAAATGGTATTATCCTGCTTAAAAGTGTAAGGTAAAGGTAAAGGTACCCCTGACTGTTAGGTCCAGTCACGAACGACTCTGAGGTTGCGACGCTCATCTCGCTCTATAGGCCGAGGGAGCCAGCATTTTCCGCAGACAGCTTCCGGGTCATGTGGTCAGCAGGACTAAGCCGCTTCTGGCAAAACCAGAGCAGCTCATGGAAACGCTATTTACCTTTCCTCCGGAGCGGAACCTATTTATCTACTTGCACTTTGATGTGCTTTCGAACTGCTAGGCTGGCAGGAGCTGGGACTGAGCAACGGGAGCTCACCCCGTCGCGGGGATTCGAACCGCCAACATTTTGATTGGCAAGCCATAGGCTCAGTGGTTTAGACCACAGCACCACCCGTGTCCCTCTTTTAAAAGTATAGTTAGATTCATTTCAATAAGAATTACTTCCAAACATGATTTAGGGCCGTTTCCCACATTACACAGAGAGCTGCCACCAAGTGTACACTCAGCAAAGAGGTGCAGCCCTTTTCGTGCAACCTGACAAAAGTATCTATATGATCAACATGCCAGGAAACACATTGTCACATTTACACACTTGGAAAAAAAGGTGCATACCTAAAAGAGGGAGAGAGAAATGGCATTTAGTGTCAGAAGGGGACATTGGGGTGCAATGAGGTGAATAGCTGAACAGCAAGAAGAAAATATGTCCTAGTGGTGAGATCTATTAGGCTGTGGAAAAGCCACCCACAGGGTTTGTTTCTCTGGTTGAAGCCCTATCTCAGGGAGTGATTTAAAACTGGATTGGACAAAGCACTCAAACACATTCTGCGGTTAGAGTGAAAAGCAAAGTAAAGATCATTATTTATACTCCTTCCGTCCCACTAGCCGTCATTGGCAGGCTCCAAAGGAACAAGGCTGTGCCTGCCCAATTGTGGGTGTTACCTACTGACCGTCTGGCATTTAAAAATCTGCTCAGGATTAGCCAATGCTCTGAAAACATTTGCTGCTCTGGCAATAACTGCAGTATGCATTTGAAATGCCATTTTGGTATCTAATAGTTTATCAACATCTCCTAACAGGATTAACACCAGTGTAGAGTCCAGTTCTATCATGTTTCTTATCAGAGATTTAGGCAGATAATCTAGTTAGATCTTCAGCTAGTTTGTGGCACTGGGAACTTCATAATCACCAAAGTCACTCTCGTCTCTTCCTCCCACCCGCCACCACAATTTAAATATATAGCTCACAGGGCACAATTAAATATTAAATATAAAGCTCTCAGGGCAAAATGTGGCCAAGCAACTTCCTTACGAAAATGCTACAGGGTTCTGTCTTCTGTGTTGCCATTCACCCAGTCTGATTGGTGGAACCACTTCTTCGTAGGTAACCAGTTTCAGAGCCAGTATGCTTCCAAATGGGGAAAGCCAATCGCTGACATATCACAAATGAGGTTTTTTGACTTATCAGATTTCCCCCAGAAAAGGTAAATATAAATTAAATGGGGGGAGGGTAATATAGACTGGCATTTTGATGACAACAACTTTGTTTTGATGTTCCAGCAAATAACTTGTAGGCATAAGAAGTACCCATTCCACAATAAGCACATATCTGTTAGCACCCCCAGTCTAATAAAACAAATAAATAGGAATCCTAGTATTTGCTTCATAATGAGACAAGATAAACCCATCAAAATTCTTCACTGAAGTTGTGCTTGGATAATGTTTGTGTTTGTGTGTTTGAAGTCAAACATAACTATGCATGAGCTCTAGCTGGTGCGTGAAGGGGTTAAGATCAGAGAGGTCTCGTCCTTGACTCAGGTGGGTCACTCCCCTCTCCTCCATGAGGGAGGAAGTGAAGCTTCTTCTATTTACTTTTCTCATCAGGATGAACTTGGATCAAGTTCAGACCACATGTTTAAAACTATATGCTGTATTCTGCACCCAAAACACCTAAAACACATCTACCTGTGTTCTTCTTGCTGCTGGATGGAATAACGCATGTGGTCTGTTCATTGCAAGAAGGGGAGGGGGGAGAAAGAGTTTTAAAGATGGGTAAACAGTATAAGAGTTTAACACCCTATATTCCATGCCTTCCTTCTGCTCAATTCTGAGAATGTTTTTAACTCTGCTGGGGGCTCTCTCCCACTGGAGAGTGTGCAAAGCCCCATGTTTTGAATCTAGGTGCCCATCCATTTCTTTTGTTAATTACCCACACGTGGGTCAGATATATTTCCCACCACCTACAGTTTGAACTGTCCCTATTAGGCTCTGCCCCAGTTCTTCTACTTGCTCTCTTGACTCCAACCCTGACCCATAATACTGGCTCCAGCTTATCCCTTCGGGAGTGGGGGCAGTATATTTAATTCAATGCTAGCAAACCTATTATTTATTAGGCGGACCCTTGCTAACCCTGAAAATTGCTGCATCATCCTACCA
Organism: Podarcis raffonei; assembly: GCF_027172205.1. Taxonomy (NCBI): domain Eukaryota; kingdom Metazoa; phylum Chordata; class Lepidosauria; order Squamata; family Lacertidae; genus Podarcis; species Podarcis raffonei. The sequence goes on from NC_070610.1 coordinate 3,771,127, forward strand.
TCAAATGATTGTCATACAAATTCTTATTAACAATTATTGCACTACATCTTCGTCTCCCTCCCACCTGCAGCTTGCAGTTGTGGTGGATTTGCCATAGTTTGTGCCCAGAAGCAGAACGAGACTAGCAAGGGGCTGGTGGTGCCTGACAGGGATATTAGCAAAATAGTGCTGGCCAAAATAACCCCCAACCTAGTAGTGGGGGCAGAGGTGCTTTTCAGGGAAGTCATCATGACTGGTTTTGTTTTTAAATTGGAGAATTCCTACCAAAGGACACACTGATTCCATGGAACACAGGTAAAAAGCAGAGACCTAGAGAATAGCTGCATAAGGAAAGTAAAAGTCACAACTACAATCCCAAGCAGAATTTATTTAAAATTTCAGAACTAATGGGATATCAGACATGATTTTGCTGAGCTCTTTCTTCGCACGTGCAGTTTTTTTGCACACAAAAAAAGAACTTACTTCTTAGCTTATAAATCTCATGTCTAACGTTCTAGGCTTCTCCTGTTCAGATTAGCCCCTTGCATATGAAAAGGGCGGGTTTCACAGATTGCTTAAAGTGCACACTTTTACACAAGAAAATGTGAGTTTACATTTCCTGGGAAATGGTATCCAAATGACTCAAAACCAGGACAAAATTATATATAGCTTTTACAGCACAGGCTCATGGAGCCTTATATAAAAACAAATCCTTTTTATAGGATTGGCAACAAAAATACAGAATAATATTTTGGTTGTTTTCCTTTTTCTTTTCTTATTTCTCTTCCCCCCTGCCCCAGATTAGGAAATATCCTGCTTTGGGAATCCAAAAAGCTAGTGACTCACATTTTTAGTGTTTTCAGAAAAATAAAAATGAAATTAAAAGGTCTATATTTTCAAAGGCATAGAGAAACATAATCTTTATAGAAGATCATAAACAAGTACTCTGTTAATTACTGGTGAACTTTGTCTAAAGAAAAACTAACATTTCTAAAGTGCTGCTTGCGGATCTTGTGCAGGTTTTTATACAAAGTGTTGTGGTGACTAATGAAAAACAAATGATTTTTCCGAGAAGTTTTGCTACTGAAGCATGTGGAGGCAATATTGGTGTCTTGCATTTGCAGCTGTCGTTGTTCTGCAACTGACTCTCAAGGCCAAGGGAGATGTTACACTAAACACATGTCATTCACTGCAAACAGCAGATCTGTCAGTTCACCTCATTTTCTGATGCCGCCTTGTTCAGAATGCTGCCTTTAAAGATAAGTTTGAAGCTTCAGCGCAAGCAAACTGTGGCTGCTCAGGTATGGGGGGGGGAGATAAGAAAATGTGACACCTGTGTAGTACCAGTGCCGGATTTATGTTTAAGCTAAGCAATCTATAGCTTAGGGCCCCACTCTCTTGGGGGCTCCCAAAAAAAAATTAAAGGGAAAAAACCTGGATGTACATTTCCAAAATATAAGATAAAAAACAAATAAAATGAAACCTACATACAGCAACAGTGTTTTGTGTTGTGTAGGCTCCTATGATGTAAGTCATGGGCCCTGCCTGCTGGCCTCCTCCCTAAAATATCATTGGTTTGCTCATTTCTATATAACATTCTGCATGGACTGGCTTGAGACACCTATTAGGTCCATCAATGACCATATAGCATATGTTGTTGTTTAGTCATGTCCGCCTCTTCGTGACCCCCTGGACCAGAGCACGCCAGGCACTTCTGTCTTCCACTGCCTCCCGCAGTTTGGTCAAACTCATGCTGGTAGCTTCAAGAACACTGTCCAACCATCTCGTCCTCTGTCGTCCCCTTCTCCTTGTGTTCTCCATCTTCCCCAACATCAGGGTCTTTTCCAGGGAAAAGGGTCTTTTTCCAGGGTCTTTTTCCAGGTCTTTACCTCTTCACATGAGGTGGCCAAAGTATTGGAGCCTCAGCTTCACGATCTGTCCTTCCAGTGAGCACTCAGGGCTGATTTCCTTCAGAATGGAGAGGTTTCATCTTGCAGTCCATGGGACTCTCAAGAGTCTCCTCCAGCATATATTCAACGCAAAAAACAGTGACAATTTGTTGTTGACAAAGGACAGCTGGACATAAAAGGGGCCCCATTACTTTCAGTATCTTAGGGCCTCATCAAACCTAAATCCGGCCCTGGTAGTACCACTTGCACTGGCAGCCAGAGTATACTTGGGACCAGTTTAAAGTGATGGTGTTGATTTTTAAAGCCCTAAACAGTTTGGGGCAGAGTTAGCTTCACCTTCACCTATAGCAGATGGCTCACCTGTGAGATTTACTTCTGAGGTCTTTCTTCTTTGTCCATGTCTGAGAGCTAACAGCCACCAGGGAGAAGAACTTTTGTTTGCCTGTGCCACGCTTACTTACTGGCAGCTTGCTATATTTGAGCCTGAATTATTGTTTCAGTTTTCAAAACTATGTGATTTGATATATTAGTATTATATTTATTTTGGCCCCTTTAAAAGTTTCTAATAGGTTTTGTATTGTTTCTATTCACTTTGGGACGTTTTCTCTGGAAAACCAGTTCATAAATTTATTAAATAATAAATAAAAATCTACGCATTTGTCCCATACATTGTTGCATGGGGCAACATTCTTCTGAGAAAGTTTCTTTTTAAGAGGCAGTATATAAATTTATTAAATAAATAGATAAATTATGAGGCACACAGATGGTGCTTTGTGGAAAAATCAAGGAGATGAACCTTATAGCACATGTAATTTGTAGAGTAAAGAAAATAAAAATTAAGCTGCTATTCAAATCAAGCCTCCTTCCAATTACTGCTTTCCTGTCTGTCAGGTACAATTATTCTCACCTTTGACATGACCAGAGCTTCTAAGAGCAATATTAGTTTTTCCCTGTCTGCAGTCTATGAAGTACTGCAAAGCCACTTTGAAATGAGTGCAAAATAAATGAATGCATGCAGGAAGAGAAAACTTACTCAGCTTGAAAGTATCTTCTTATGTTGTCATTTTGAGGCAACTCAAAGTTCAGGAGCACTTGACAAGTGGTAAAATGTATTAGACACACCATGCATGTTGCTTCCTTTGTGAAGAGTGAAAAATTATTTGGAATACAAGGAAGCTGCTGAGCTGGCTTTTTCACCATATGAGAAAGCAAAACCTGGGCAAAATTATGCAGGTTGTGAAGGAAAGTTTGACATCCTGCCATCAAAGCTATAGGTATCTGTTGACGCTTCTGCAGTGCTGTCCATTCAGTTTTGTCAGGCAATCAAATGGGAACAATTTATCAGAAGTTCTTTTACACAATCCCTATTGAAGTGAATGTGCCCTGCATCTAGATTTCAGTGGTGTACTTACACATCAGTTAATTTAAATAAGGAGAATTATATCCAATATCTATCATTATGGATCAAATATAACTTTTTAAGATTGTTAAATATATCATTTTTGGCTGAAGAATTTATTGGTCAAGTGACACGAGGACTTTGGTTTAACTAGTCTTTTGGACATTCCATGTTTTATTTGCAACATACCATATTTTTCCGTGTATAAGACGGTTATTTAACCAAAAAAATAGGTTTAAAAAATGGGATTTGTCTTATACACGGGTAGTGTTTTCTTAATTTGGAGTCCCCAAAAATAGGGGGCATCTTATACCAGGGGGTATCTTATACATGGAAAAATACGGTAATTCTCCTGAGCAGCTACCCATAATAAGACAACTTGGTACACATACTTGGAGCACAATCTTACATTTCAGGTGCAGATATACAGGTTTGATCCTCACACCTGCTTTCAAAACTGGGGAGAAAAATTAACATACATTGAAATGCAATGTCTGTCTTGAAGTTTGAAAAAAGAAACTGAAAGCTGGCAAGCACTTTCAAGACACAATTCCATATGTTAGGTTTGAGTCACAGCTTAGCCATCACACCTACTGTCAAGAGAGCTGGAAAAGATGTAAGAAGATTCACTGCAATATCCAATATTTTAATACACAACAGCAAATATTATTATATTATATTATTTCACAAATAATACCATATTTAGCACAAATCAACAAAGCCTAAGTCCAATGTTTACTGAAAAAATGAAGTGCATTCTGAAATTTCGCCCACTGAAATTGATAGGTGTTAAAGAAAACTTGTTGAAGTATTACAATCCAAGAAAGGTTTTTAAATATTCTATATATGAAATAATCACACAATGTTGAACAAAGCCTTGGGGTTTTCTTTGTGTGTGAGAGAGTGAGTGTAAACGTAATATTGAATAGTCAGAATGCATAATAGGAAGAGTATGTGAGCAAAATCCTGACCAGTAAGTCATGTTATCTTTTGGAAGTCAAAATGCAAAGCTCAGGCTAATTTTTATTGTAAGGGGAATAGTTTTCATTTCTGCCAATATATTCTGCTGATAAATTCTGAATTGCTCAAAGTCAATAACCTGAAGATTTAGAGATTGGACCTTAAGTGGGAATACATAGAGCAACAAGTGCTGGCATAAATTAATAAATGAACATGATATCCCTTTCAACTGATGTCTTGATTGCGCTGGCCTGTGTGAGGTTGCAAAGTTCCAGTGTGTGAGGCTCAGGATATAGAGAGGGACATTAGCAAGTCATTAAGGAAATGACTGGAGAGCAGTCTATGACAAACAGCCAACATCAGCTCATTTGCATTGCTGAGGGCTTCAAGCAGGATGCTACCTGGAGTCAGGGCTGACTTGGATCACAAGGCAATCATTTGTACATATACAGACTAGAGAATTCCTCATGCTACTGCTGTTATTCGAATGATAATGCTGTATAAAGGGCACAGGAACATCTGTGATAATGGTTCTGAGAATGTAATGAAGAAGGACCAGGGAGCTGTTGTGGTGCAGAACAGGAAAACTGCTAATGTAAATGAGAAACCAGCCCAGGCTCTTTGAGTGATTTTCAAACTGTGTGCTGAGAAGCCCCAGGGTTTCTTGGAAGCCAGTCAGGAGTTCCTCTACGTATTTTTCCTTTAAAAAATAATGTTATGTATCACATTTACATATGATCCTCCTTCCAAACATCTGTGTATCACTCTGATCTTCGTCCTGGCCATCTTCTAAGGAACTCACGGCAACAACGATCCTCTGAGGTAGATTAGGTAAAGACAGCGACAGAGCCAAGGTCAGCCAGAGAGTTTCATAACTGAGAGCCTAATGGTGTGCTATGTTAATGGTGTGATTGAGTTTCAAAAATATAATAATTAAATACAAGATGTGACGGGTGACTGGAGCTTTTTCCTATCACTAGTTGTGCAATTATTGTTGACAACCCCTGCCTCCAGCCTGCAACGGGTATTTAACTGTGCGCGCATGTATGCGTACATACACTATGAATGCTAATCACACTATTAACATAACAGGTACATCAGCCCTGAGTGGGGATTCCAAGGGAAGTTTCCCAGTCCATAGATGGGATCATTCTACACATCTGGGGAGCTCAGAGCTGAAACTGGTCCCACAGGAAATCCTGGATTCTGGCACTGAGTACTTCAGCTAGAGCTGCAAAAAGTGCAGAGTCAAAAGCAGGGCTCAGCAACCTAAGGCCCCATGGGCTGAAAGCGGCCCGTAGAGGTCGTTTGACTGGCCCACGAGCCGCCCCCGAACCAAGCCATCCGCTCGTGTGCTGCGCTAAACTGGCATGGGGACTTGCTTCCGCGGCCCCGGAAATCACGTCTACGCACGCGCAGGCGCCGGAAATCGCAGGCGCACACACAATCCGGCCCATGTAGCGATCTCCGCATGACTGATCTGGCCCAGGCAAGATAAACCTTGCTGACCCCTGGTCAAGAGCATCCCAAAGTTGAGAGGCTTTATCCATGAAACATGTAGCCAGTTGGTCAAGCAGGTCTTCAAATGCTCTTGAAGTATCTCCCCCACAGGGGAAGCTGATGAGCTCTAAACCATCCAAAATAACTCTTGTGTCTGGCTACTGGAGGGTGCCATGGAAGCTGCAAAATGAGTTTTCTTTGCAGCCTGCAGTGCCAATGGTAGGTATGCTCAGAGCAAGACTTGTGGCCCTTGCGCTGCAGTCTTTGCCTGGCTTCCTTCATAGCCCAAAGCTCCCCAGAATACCAAGCACCATGAGCAGCTGTGTAGGCCTTCTGCTTTGTGCATATGTGGACATATTTCTATCCTGCCTCTCTGTTGCAGAAAGTGACCTCCAACCACCAACCTTCCACAGCTCCAAGGCTCTGGCCTCCACCTTCTTGCCCCATTTCTCTCCCGCTTCTAGTGTCATTGTGTGTGAGGTGCTCCATGCACTGCTCAGGAATCTTCTAGTGGCAGCAGGTAGCAGGGCTAGTGACTGGCCACTGCGGGCAGTCCTCTGAATCATAACTAGCTAGTCGCACCAGACTCTTGGACTTAGCTCACAGCCATATGTGTAATAGACCTTCAGACCTTCACCACAGAATTCTCCTTACTGTATTTCTATGATTTGCCATTAAGAGGGGGTGGGGAACAAGACTGGCCTTGGGGTAATTTGCAAATTAGGAACACACAATGTTCTGCTGTAATCTCACAGATGGTTTTTCTGTTACATTGTAAATGGATACTCCCCTGTCTCCCAATTTATAATCATGTATTCCAACCAGTTCCACAGGCCTTCCTTATCTGTTTTCTGATTTCCTTTTGTCATCATCCTCAGGAGGCCAGTAAGCATCTCGTAACTGTTTCACAGGTTCCTTCCCTGTGCGATCAGTTGCCTTTCCTGTAGCAGTTCGATAGCCATGTCTCTCCTCTCGCTGGGATTAACGTGCTTCCTCGCCCCTATAGCACTGTATCCCCTGGTGTCCTTTTGAACCTCTATTTTCCATAAACTGCGTCCCAGAATTTTAATGTCCGACTCTGTTTCCTGATGTAGGTAAATCAACCAATTATATCATATTTCATGTCTTGCAGTTTTATGTTTTGTTAACCTGTATTTAGGATGTCTGCCTGGGAAATGAAGTTTGCTTTCTTTCTTTTCATCAATGCAATATCCCTACTCCTAAATATTGTTCTTGCTCTTTTTAGAGAGTAACTGCTTGGCCTTGAGAAATTACGTGTTAATCAGTTGTAGAAGCTTTTGGACAACAGGAGCCACAGCAAAAATCGTCAAGAAACAGTCTTTACTGCCCCTAACAACACAGTTTGGAATATGAGGAGTTTCAGTGTGCCACAGCTAAATCACACACACACACACACACACACACCTCAAAGCCAGCTAACTCAGGCTGGTCTAAAGAACACCCCTTTCAACCCACCCTTGATGCCTCAAGGCATTTGCCCATCTTTTCCTGATCTTTCCTTACTGGCACCTCCCTGGGATGCAGTTATTATTCTGTAATTTGGCTGAATTCATCCACTCAAGAAGCTAAATCAGCCCTACAAAGTTCACCCACTTCTGCCAAAAATGGAAATGTTATAGGTGGTTCCCTTTAAAAGCAAAACCAAGCAAACAAGGTGCCCAGCAAATCCCACTGTAATGTGCCAGGCCTTATCTACTCTGAGGGAGCGACTGTGCCTGCAAATTTTAACTACTTCTGTTACAACAAAAAAGAAGTTATAGGTGTTTTGCTTTTCCTGTTATGAAGTGGGGGGTGGGAGGAGGAACAAAGCTTCATTATTCTGAAACAGGCTCAGACCTTGAGCTGAACTGGAGAGCCTTTTGCGTCGGCTGTTTTCTGAAGCAGCTACGTGGGATCTGAGCGGAATCTTGCAGCCAGTGCAGACTCCTCTAGTATCCATCCAAGGCAATTCTTTCCTCATATTGATTTGTAATTTCTTACCTGTGCTGAATTATTGTGAACTAATAGCTTACTGATTTAAACATGTTGTTGAATTATTGCAATTTATGACATTCACACCTCTGTTTCGTATACAAAATGACAGAATGGCCTCCTGAGGCAATTCATTGTCATATTGTGCAGAAAGGACTTTTTCAAATCCAGACATTTCTAGCTCACTTAAAGAGAAAGTTGTTAAGTGTTGAAATTCCAAAGAGAAAACCCAGGTACCCAGCCATTATTAAAGTGGTTGACTACATCATTCTTTCTAGTAATTGCTGTTATTTAAAAGAGCCTTGGAGCTGCCTCTCAATGTCAAACCATTTTTCCAAGATATTGACAAATGGGAGTAATATTATTTGAGGTCATAGCTCCTGTCAAAATGAGTACCACATGTCCAAGGTTAAAATAGTAATTCAGAATTTGTTCTGCATGCACCCATTTTACTTGTCATATTTTAATGCCAGGGTAAACCAGGGACTAATCCTGCAATTATAATTAGCCAAGTGCGTAAATCTACTTCAAAGAAATATGTGCTCCCAGTCTACCCATTATAAGCCAGATTTGAAATAGTATCAGTAAAGAGAACCACATCTTATTTACAAACCATTGCCTCAGGGGGCAAAACTCTTCCCTCAGGAGCTGATATTCTTTCTTGTGTATTATCTCTTTCTTATGCATTTTGTGTACAAGTACTCAGCCATTTTCTGTTGACTAGTCTTGACATCTGAACCTCAGGTTGGCAACTATTTTCTAACTATATTTTCAACTTAGGGAGAAATTAACAACGAAGAAGCAGCACTAAAGAGCCAACTGACTCCCCTGTATCCTATGGAAGAGAAAAAGGGAAATCTTCCCAGTGTATCTATTCAGAGAAACTTTGGCAAAAGCCCCCCACACACACACACACACGCACACATGCGCCTTTGTTATAGGAGTACATGATTGCTCCTGTAGTTAAGGTGAGTAGCAAAATATGCTTTCATCAATATATGCCTCAAACGTCTTTAGATTTGTAAAAATAGCATCCGTTGGGCTAATAACTTGAACTTTAGCATACATAATATACCTACAAAAGTGCCAAATTTCAAACTGCCACAGATAAGGTCACAGATACCACAAGTTAAAGGTTCTGAAAATTGTCGCTTTGGTCCCCCTTTTCCAGTTTTTATGAAAGCATATCATATATCTCTTTCCAGACTTGGTAAAAACCACTGGCATAATTTATTCAGGCTTGTTGCTTTGGTGAAGTTCTGGTCAGTGGTTCAAAAGTTGTTAAAGTCTCCTGCCCCCTTTGAGGGCTCATCCAGACTTCCTTTTGCAATGAAGCAGTGGGAAAGTTCTTTAATTCCCCCACCCCCATCATCAACACCTCCCCCATCCATACACTTTTAATTTTTACAGTGGCAGCCGATACAGGCACTGCCGGAAGATCCTCAATCAGGAGGAGCGATGAAGCTGGAGCCGGGTCTTCCACAAACGCTGGAAGAGGGCAACGGCTGAGGGCATCGGCATGGCCCATCGATTTCCCCGGGCGATGGACGAGCCGGTAGTGGTAGGCAGCAGGAAAACAGTCCATCACAGCATGCGCGGTGAGAGGACCGGTGGAGTTGGTTGATCACTGGCGAGGAGGCCCAGGAGCGGCTTGTGGTCAGTGATGAGGTCAAAAGTCCTGCCATAGAGGTATTCATGGAACCTCTTCACTCCAGCCACAAGTGCCAGTGCCTCCTTGTCAAGCTGGCTGTAATTCCGTTCCGTTGGAGATAGTGTCCTGGAAAAGTAGGCGAGCGGTGCTTCTCTTCCGTCTGGAAAACGGTGACTAAGGACAGCGCCAATGCCAAAAGGTGAGGCGTCACAGGCAAGGACCAGCGGCCTGGCTTCACTGTACTGTACCAGCACACTGTCCGATGAAAGGAGAGCCTTGACCGTGTTGAAGGCCGCCGTCTCCCGATGACCCCAGGACCAAGGCGTCTTTGTGCTGAGGAGTCGGTGAAGAGGCTCAGCCACCGTGGCTTTGTGGGGCAGGAACATGTTATAAAAGTTCAGCAGCCCCAGGAACGCCTGCAACTCCGTCTTGTTCTTTGGGATGGGGGCCTGCTGGATAGCGCGGATCTTGGATGTGGTCGGGTGAAGGCCGGAGGCGTCGATAAGATAGCCCAGGAACTCTACCTGTGGAACGGCGATCTGGCACTTCTCCCTCTTTACCTTGAGCCCGGCCTCTTGGAACCTGGTCAGCATGGCACGGAGGCGCTCGAACAGCTGCTGGTGTGAGTCTGCAGACACCAAGACGTCATCAAAATATGGTACCACGCCCAGAAGCCCTTGCAGGAGACGCTCCATAAGGCTTTGGAAGATGCCAGGAGCCACACTCACCCCGAACTGCAACCGGCGGCAATGGAATGCCCCTCGGTGGGTGACGATCGTCTGGGCTTCAGCAGTGGCATCATCGACGGGCAGTTGTTGATAGGCTTGGGCAAGGTCCAGCTTAGCGAAGACCTTACCCTCACCCAGGGAATGCAGCAGGTGTTGGACAACAGGAACTGGATAAGCGTGCTGCTGAAGTGCCTTGTTGATCGTGCACTTGTAGTCGGCACAGATTCTCACTGACCCGTCTGGCTTGACAGGCGTGACGATGGGGGTTTCCCACTTGGCGTGGTCCACCGGCTCCAAAACTCCTTGGGCGATCAGCTTGTCCAGTTGTTCATCCACCTTAGCCTTGAGAGCAAAGGGAACCCGGCGTGGCTTTAGCTTGATGGGGGCGACTTGTGGATCAAGGCTAAAGGAGATGGGCGTACCTGTATATTGCCCCAAAGTGCCATCAAAAACCTCGGCAAAGTCTTTGACCAGACCCTCAGTCTCTGCGTTAGAGATGCAGTTGATGCCGGTGACTTCTAGGCCGAGGGCATCAAACCAGTCTAGCCCTAGGAGGCTTGGCCGCTGACCTTCGACCACCACCAGTCAGAGCAGGCCCGAAAAATCCTTGAAGGCAATCCAGAACCGGCCAACGCCTACCACGGGAATGTCGTTTCCCTGGTAGTCTCTCAGGTGTATGCGGTGAGAGTCGAGTTGCCTTTTGGACACTCTGGGTACCAGTCTTTTGATGGTGCTCCAAGACACGATGGACAGGGCAGACCCGGTGTCAATCTCCATGTCACATGGAGCTCCTTCAATGAGCACTGTGACGTTCAGCTTGCGTCGCGTAGGCGAGTCGGTTAGGCCAATCGTGGTTCCAGACAGGCAGCGGCAGTTGGTGAGAGCGAAACAGCTTTCCTTGGCAGACTGGAGTGAAGACTTGGACTTGCGAGTCAGTGAAGGGGGGGGGTGTCAGACGGAGCCGATCGGCAGACCTTAGCGATGTGGCCCCTTCTGGAACACTTCCTACAGATGGCGTCTCTGAATTGACACTTGGCACGGGAATGGTTGCCTCCGCAGCCGGCACATTCCGGTTGGCTCTTGGACTTCTGTTGGAACTTCCTGCGCTCCCGCTTTGTCTGGTGCACGTCATCGTCTTCACTGGAGGATGCCTCATCACTGCTGGCCTCTTCATGATGCACTGGAACTGGCTTCCTAGCAAGACACGGGCTGCTGGGCTTGCGGATCTCCTGGGCGGAGCGTTCAGCAGCTTCTGAGGCCACAGCCTCCTCAATGGCTTTCTGTAGTGTGAGGTCTGGCTTGGCGAGGAGACGCCGTTGCAGATGGATGTCCCGGACCCCGCAGACGATTCGATCCATCAGGGCATCGTCTAAGTCTCGGAACTCGCAGTGCATGGCAGCCTGTCTGAGGGCAGTGGTGTAGTTGCTGATTGACTCCCCCTCTGCCTGGTTCCAGTGGTAAAACGCATGGCGGGCAGCAATCTTGGACGGCTTTGGTGCGTAGTAGTTGCCGAGCTTCTCTTGGATCGTGTCCCATGGTGTTGCCTGGACTGCTTCAGGTGCAACCAATGCTTGGGCCGTCTCAAACACCTCAGGCCCACAGAGGCTGAGGAATAGGCCCCGCTTCCGGTCCTTTGATACTGCTGTCAGCTCGTTGGCTTGGAGGTAGCAGTCGAACCGAGCGAGGTAGGAGTCCCATGATTCAGAGGCTGGCGCAAACGGCAGTAGAGGCACAAGTGAAGCCATGATTCCGATGCCGGAGAGAAGGGCGATGGATGGAACACAGTGCTCTCGCCAGAACGGTCAGCTCTGAATTGGTTCTGTCCAGTGATTTCGCTCAGTGATTTCGCTCTGTGATTCAGCTCAGTTCAGAGGATGGCCACATCTGGCTGTGCTCTGATGTCCACCGATCCCACCTTCGTCGCCAGAGTTAAATAGTGGGTAGACATGGCAGACGACACAGCGATTTCTCCAAAGCAGCTCTTTATTTTGTAAGCTGGAATAGAAACTGAACAGCAAACAGCTCAGCCGGCCTGCTTTTATAGGTAGCCAGCTATTAACATTGTAGCAACAACAACCCAGGGTTTCCCGCCTAAAATAACTGACGTGGACCTGAGTGAAAACTATCTACAGTATCCCCCTGCTGGCCCAGGGTGAGAACTTCAGTACATAACACATACACTTTTAATTTTTTTAAGGCTGCAATGTATCTTGCTTGAAAACCTCCCACATTAAAATTACTGAGCTGAAGTAAATGCAATATGCCACTGGCCCCTTCTCTTCTGAATGTGCTTTGTATTCGCATCCTGGAACACTCCTTCCCTGTAATTTCTGAGAGATTATAAATCTATATTCCACATTAAAACTGCCTGCATTCCTCCAGACGATCCTGCCTCACAGCTCTCAATGGCTTGGCTTTTGTGAAGAGAATCAGGCCCTATCAGCAGAGTCAAAGGCGATTACATAGCCTCACAGACATTTTGAATTTCTGTGGCTCAATTAAGCATGTACAGCACGCCACAGCCACTGAGGCTCTGTTTATTCAGTGAAAGTGCCCTGTAATTTATTTTAAATAATCCATATTTAACAAATAAAGAGGTCTTTGATGGCCCATTGCTGCAGGCATCCATTTAAATGCTCCATCTTGACGGTCTGTTTTGCTGGTTTAAGTTAAATACCTGACAAAAGCGATTCAGTTTTTTGTGGGGGGAATCAGACCTTGTATGTGTGGTATTTATTTTCCTTTACACCAGTAATCAGTTAGTATTTCTTTTTCTTCCAGCCGATTAGCCATTAGAATGATTAATGTTTTTTGGTTATGATAATAACAAATTGTGACAGCCTGCTATTTCTTTGGGGCATTAAATGCTTAGGAATTGTATTCCTTTTTGTGTAGCGCTAATGAGGAATCGTGTTAGACCTGCTGCATGTGCACTGAAAATTAAATTTAGATGCTTATGCCTGAAACAAAAAATCTTTTCTTCCCAAAGTGCCACAGATTTAAAGACCTCCCTCCCTCTTTTTCTCTGTTTCTCTTGAACAGCTCAGAATACATTTGTTCCTCAAAGGACCGGGTGCAGTTAGTTTATCTGCCATTATCAAATACTGCAGTCTATTTTTTTTTTGTATATACTTTTTATTAATTTTCAACCAAAATTGTACATTTTAAACCAAATTTTAACAAATTATACTTTTGAGACTTCCTTCGATTTTTCTGGTAATCATCCATATTTACCCCTAAAGAAAACGCATTTCCTTTGTTGCATTGCCTTTTGACTTTCTCCCCTTTCAATATAGATTTTCCCAAACAATACATCTTAACCTTTCACAGTGCTTCTTGAAACCCCACTAGCGTTGTTTGTAAATCACATATATTTTTCAGATAATCTACAAACTTTCCCCAATTTTCGATGAACTTTTGGTTTTTGGTATATCTTATTTTCCCAGTCAATTTATCCAGTTCCGCATAGTCTGTTAATTTCATTCTCCAGGTCTTGGATTGTCGGTGTTTCTTCCTGTTTCCACTTCTGGGCTAGTAAAATTCTTGCTGCCACAACTGCATACTGGAATAATTTACAGTCTTTTCTTCTTATTTCTTTCCCTGTGATTCCTAAAAGAAAAACTTCTGGTTTCTTAGCAAAAGTATATTTTAACATTTTTTTTAATTCATTATATATCCCTTCCCAGAAGTTCTTAACTTTCTTACATTCCCACCACATATGATAAAATGTTCCCTCAAATACTGCAGTCTAAGTCCCTAGTAAGTGGCATTACTTTCGTTAAACTGGAAAACTCCCAAGATAGGTTTTCTCTCCTTATGACGAACAACAGTCATTAAACCACGCCTGGGGGAATAGAAGGGGGAGAAAACCAGCACAAGGCTAAGTTTTCACAAGAGAGGCAATGGATTTCCTTTGGTTAGGCAATTGACTTTTCAGAGTTTCAGGAGGAATACAATTCTGACAACCATAATTGTCTTGCCTGTCTGGCAGCCAAATCATTTAGTTCTATCTTCTCTTCTACAAATAATAAGATTTGCAAACGACACCAAACTGGGAGCGGTAGCTAACAGAAGACAAAATTGGGATTCAAAATGACCTTAACGTATAGGAGAACTGGGCTAAAACTAACAAAATGAATTTCAATAGGGACAACTGTAAGGTTCTTCACTTTGGCAGGAAGAACCAGCTGCACAAATATGACATGCGGGACCAGGGACCCGGCTTGAAAAGGATCTAGGGGTCTTAGTAGACCACAAGCTTCACGTGAGTCAACAGTGTGATACAGCAGCAAAAAAAGTGAATGCTGTTCTAGGCTGCATCAACAGAAGTCTAGTGTTTGAATCAAGGGAGGTAAGAAGAAAGGAGATTCCTACTAAACATCAAGAAGAACTTTCTGACGGCATGAGCTGTTTGACAGTGGAACAGACTCCCTCAGGAGGTTGTGGACTCTCCTTCCTTGGAGTTTGGAACTGGAGGTTGGATGGCCATCGATCATGGATGCTTTAGCTGAGATTCCTGCATAACAGGGGGTTGGACTAGATGACCCTCAAGGTCCCTTCCAACTCTACAATTCTATGATTCTATAATTCTATGAAACAAGTGAGTGAAACAAACCTACTTGCAGCTTCCTGCAAGGCCCAGCAGGGATCGAACCAGTTCTGTATTCCCCACTTTACCATGACAAATGTTCAAGTTCTGGACCAGAATTCTTCTGGTCTGTGAATCTGGTAATTCCATCTGCAAAACTCTAAGGTTTACTGCACTCCCTCAGTCTAGGTTACTTGATTTTGAAAGCATTCAGTTCTGCCTATCACCTGCTGTGTCCCATATACTTGCTACCAATATCATAGTCTGAGTATTTGACTCTTCCAAAAGTCTTTGCAGCTACATCCAGAACATAATTGCATTCTTGAACTTGGGTGGAAGTTGAATTATAACAGAAATATTATAATGAAGCTGCTTTACTTTTGGTGGATATTTTCAGCTCCATGATCATTGAAAAGCCACTGTCTAAATCATTCAATGTGAGCAAAACTGGATTCTTTTTTGCATCTCAAACATGCCAGATGATGAGTGGATGGTGACAAGCAAAATGGCAGCTTCTGCTTGTGATAAACTGCTGAGAGTTAACACAAACTTGGCTTTACCACAAGCAGGTTTAAAGCCACCAAATGCCTCAATCCTTTCTTCCATTGAAATAAATGGGAATTATTAGGTTACAGATTTATTTATTGCCATTCTATCATCACACACCACTCTGCACAATGGCTTCAGAGTGTGAGAGCTAGCTCCTTTCAGTGAGGTTGGAAGGGAAGAGTGGAAAGAAAGTAAGTTAGAGGTGAAGCCAATGGTGCTGGTTGACTAGCACAAGGAACGAAGCAACAGAGTTTCCTTCTTGTTTCCTCTATTTCAGCTTCAAAGCCCTTTTCCCACACGGGTTGAACTGGGGGTGGCGGCTGTGTAGAGCCATAATAATAACAATAATAACAATAATAATAATAATAACAATATCATAATTATTGCATTTCTTCCACTGCACACAGGTACACTACATTTGTTGCGTCTATGTACATTTCTAATACAATTTTATATAATTGTGAAACTTCATGTCAGGATTAAGGGCAGCTCAGTATTCTGTATACAGCATGCAACAAACAGATTTAAAATCACAAAACATGCAGCAAAGTGAAGTGTGGAAACATAGGCTGGTAGACCTTTAATATATGCGCTTCTAATCTCCTTCCAAAGTTCCCCTCTTCCCCTACCATAGAAAAAGACCATACATTTGGGAAGTTTAGAATGGTTTACTTACAAACTCTCCAAAAGTCAGATTCATGTGCTTTCCCATACAGCAGCCAGAAGACACAGGCAGTAAAATATGGCTTCTTCACAGTGATGAAAGTTCCCAAATTATTGGTATAGGATCACCAGAAAGACTTGAAGGGCCATGTAGTCTCAGACTGGAGAGAATCGAAGGATTGTCCTTCCTAAGGTGAACTAAGCCTGGCAGGACAGCTTATTCTAAGGCATTAACCCCTTCATGCATTAATTTAAGCATGTTGGTTATATGAGACTGGTTATCCCACAACTTCACCTAACACTGCTATGACTGCATGTCCCAGGAGATCGGTTGTGGTGAAAGTAATCATGTCAGGGAAGCTGGTCTTACATGACTGATCTTTAGAGGAATTCCATCCAAGCTTGAAATAATAACCCATTGAAAGATGACTTGGAAAAACCATTGTTGTTTACTGAATATAAAACCACAAAATACATAATCAAAATAAAAACAACAACCCAATAACGCCTCCCCTCCCCCCGCCCAACCACGTTTTAAAAGGACATAGGACAGGATGTCAATCAAATCAAACAAAGTCCTGATTAAAAAGGAGCATTTTTCCCTGGCACCTAAAGGTATATAATGAAGGCGCCAGGCAAACTTCCCTGGAGAGAGCATTCTACAGATGGGAAGCCACTGCAGAAAAGGCCAGTCCTAATGTTGCCACCCTCTGGACCTCTTGAGGAGGCAGCACACAAAGACGGGCCTCAGAAGATGATCTCGGGGTCCGAGTAACAGGTTGGGCAACTGGGCCCAAACTAACAAAATGAATTTCAGTAGGGACTACACATAGGCAGAAAGAACCAGCAGAGGTTGGATGGCCATCTGTCTTGGATGCTTTAGTTCAGAGTCATATGAGCTATGAAATATGCAGTTTGCTTGCTTGTTTGTTTTTATTTATTACAGCATTTATATGCCACCTGTCTGAGTGGTTTACAGTAAAGGTAAAAGATCTGAAATGTAACTGACAAGACAGAAACAAGAAATGTAATGCCGCCTAAAACTCAAGCAGCAGAGAATGAAGATCAATAAAACAAAACTCTGAAGCAGAACCCAAAGCTGAGCAAATTCTAAAAGATTTTAAAAGCCACGCAAAATGGAAAGCACTGAAATGACCACAGAGTGCTTCAAATTTCATCTCAGCCATTACCCTGAGGCAGGCGCCCACCTCTGTTTCCTTTCCCCTCTGCATTATGGAGATATTAAAACTGACCTACTTTGCAGGACTGTTGTGCAGATTACTGAAATACAGTGGTACCTCAGGTTAAGTACTTAATTCGTTCCAGAGGTCCGTTCTTAACCTGAAACTGTTCTTAACCTGAAGCACCACTTTAGCTAATGGGGCCTCCTGCTGCCGCCGCGCGGCCGGAGCACAATTTGTGTTCTCATCCTGAAGCAAAGTTCTTAACCCAAGGCACTATTTCTGGGTTAGCGGAGTCTGTAACCTGAAGCATCTTTAACCCGAGGTACCACTGTACTGCATGCAGCTTAAGGACTTGCACTGCTCAGAAGGCACTATATTAATACAGCATGCATATGGGATACACATACAGTGTGTATATTTATATTTATATATTTATATTTATCCCACTGCCTAGGCTTGTCTTGTAACTTCTATCCATTATTAATGATAATAATAACAATAACAATGGAATTGTATTATTCTACAAGTTAGGTTTTGGGTTTCTCCAGTAATACAGCACTACATTTTTTTTTTACTTAATCTCAAAATAAAGACTTGTAAATTCAAAGACATAGTGGAGCAGTTAACTTGACTCTTGACTTAGCCAGATGAGTAGCCAGTGCATCTGTGAGGGAGAAGCCCTCTCTCTCCTCCACCCTCCATCTCCCTTGCTCTGTTGCTGCTAGCCATCTGTTGATAATTACTGTCCAGTCTCTGCTGAGAACTTGTGATATTTAATATTTCCTCACCACTTGAACAAATAAGCGATAATAACTGCAAGGTAGTTGACCACAGGAGTAGAAAGATGTATAGCATGAAAGAGTCAGTGTACACCTTGGTTTATGAAAACAACTTCGTTTTCTATTAAGGATTAGGGTAAATCCAGGCCCTTGAGATCTGGGAGAATAGATGCATTGAGTTATACAATATCTCAGGGAAACAAGAGAGAAAGAGTTAAGCTTTTAAAACCACAAATATCAAAGGGATTTCAGAAAAGAGAATAAATATCCCTGTGTTTTTCCTCATGTCAATTTTTCATTTGTGCTGTCTTCAGTTCAGACTAAAAAGAATCTGCCAAATGTTTTGACATTCAGGTTTAAGAATCTTCCCATTAGATAACCATTATTTCTTTATCAGTTTAAAATCTTCCTATAAAACAAAACTGGAGTATATGGCAGTGTAAGGATAGGGGGAAGCTACATTGCAAATGTGTTTTAAATATAAATGATATCAGATCACAAGAGTAAGACTCAGATCGCTGGGAAACTACCTTTATTGAAGGAAAAGAAAAGAAGGGGGGCATGTCTCTCCTGCATGCCTCCCCCTTTTTCATGTGCATGCTCAGGGAATTGGGCTTTTCTTGCAAAGCTGAAGTGAATAAATCTTATATTAGGCCAGGTTGCTTACCGAAGCAAGACGGTCTGAGTATATTACACCGATCCTGGTCCCAGTGGCGTAGCGTGGGTTGTCAGCACCTGGGGCAAGGCAAGTAATTTGTGCCCCTTAACCCGTGGATTTGCGCCCCCTAACCCTAACCCCCAGATGTTGCGCCCGGTGCGGCCGGGCCCCCCTGCACCCCCCACGTTACGCCACTGCCTGGTCCAACTGCACTGGCTACCAATTAGTTTCCAGGCCCAATTCAAAGTGCTGGTTTTGACCTATAAAGCCTTAAACGGCTCAGGACTGCAATACGTCAAGGACCGCCTCTTTCCCTATGAACCTACCCAGACCCTGAGATCATCTTCTGAGGCCCTTCTTCGTGTGTTGCCTCCTCAAGAGGTCTGGAGGTTGCAACACATGAACAGGGCCTTCTCTGCAGTGGCTCCCCATCTGTGGCATGCTCTCCCCAGGGAGACTTACCAGGCGCCTTCATTAAACACCTTTAGGCACCAGGCAAGAATGTTCCTTTTTACCCAGGTCTTTGGTTGATTTGATTGACATCCTACACACTTTTAAAATGTGTTTTTTTTGCAGGGGGGGAGTGTTATTGGGTTGTTTTTATTTTGATTATATATTTTGTGGTTTTATATTTTGATTTTGTTCTCATGCCTCTCTAGGCAAATGTGTCCTTTTTTTCTTTCTTTCTTTCTTTTTTTTTTTTTTTGCTTTTCAAAATCTGGCAACCCTATTATATTCTAACTAAGAACTAATCTTTTTGCCTGGACATTCCCAAATTAACTGACTTTTATGCTGCGATCTGGGTGTTATTGTACTGTTTTGCTTCACTGTAAAACACCCTGAGATTTTCTTTTTTAATGAAAAATGGTCTGGAAATATTCTAAATAAATAATATTTTTACAACCCTTTGGTTTACAGAAGAGTTAAAGCACTTACAAATTCACCCATGGGATCTAGGTGTGGACATTGTAGATTAAGGTGTCTTCCTAAATATCTGTACCATGTACAGTATTAAGCAAGCTCTATAGTCTCACATAGGGAGATTTAAAAAACTGATGCAAGGCAGGCAGGCAGGCACACACACACACACACACACAGCAGCAGCAGCAGAAATTGAAATTGGCAGGACTCATTTTGACAGATTGTGGGGTTATGGTGAAAATTATTTATTTATTCATTCATATCTTTATTGGGATCACAGGCAGGCAGGGAAAGTTTTCTTTCCTGATACAAAACATAATTCCAAAGCTGCTGTTTTTGTTGGAGAGAAACTCTTCCATCAACACGGCAGTCTCTGGTCCATCAGCAAGAGCTAGGCAAATAAGGAAAAATGCATGCACAGAATTGCACAATGAATTCTGGAGCAAAAATGGGTATTGTTTAGGCAGTTAGGTTTTGCAATGCAGAATATAATGCCATGCTGATGATTTCCAAGAGCACACAAAGAACATGGTTTGCTAATTTGAAGCTGGCATTGAAACCATGCAAAAGATGTGGGACATTTGTTAAAGCAGGTATTAAGGGTTTTATGGTGGCTAATCTATATCGTGCCAGACACCAGAGAATATTTTAAGCAGCTGTCTCTAATTTTCCAATTTGCTCAAGCATCGGTTTGTTCATCAGCCTGCAGTCAAATCTTAGTAGTTTCTAAAGGCCTGCACTAGCTTTAGATACCCAAGTTATCACTTGGGTGGGCATTAAACCAGGCTTACAGCAATGGCCAGCGATGAAGTTTGCAGACCCTCAGCTTCAGATATAATCAGCATTCAAGCAGACTTTTACTGTAATTCGGGCCTATAACTAGGGAAGGCCATATCATGCTGCTTCTGGTCTGTGTCAATTTTGCATGTGTATTCATAAATCCATTTAAAGAGAGAGAGAGAGAGAGAGAGAGAGAGAGAGAGAGAGAGAGAGGCACAAATATTATATTTATACACATACCTAATACTTACCTAATGCATTTTTGTGTAATTTATCTCAATGTATACATTTCTAAAATATTGTATCCTAAAGTATGCACTTTTTTACACTTAAAAAGAAAAATCAAGATCTTTATTCCATAATTTAGAGAAATGCAAAATCTGAAGGATACTTACAGTATGTTCCAATCCAGGAGATGCAGATTAGGTGAGTTCATTTAAAAATGAGGATCAAGTGAAATCCCCCTCATCCCCTCCCTTTACCTGCAGCATAAGGTAAGACATATAATATATTTATATTTTTTATTATTGAAGAGCCTGAAAATACAATGCACAGTCAAAGGATGTGGGAGAGAGGCCCTGCCCAATGGGCTTACAGTCTAGTTTACAGAATCAAGCAGCAGGAATCAAATGAAATACGGGGCGGAGTATCCAATTTCACCACCTGAGGCAAAATGGTAATACTGTATGCCATCCCACCACCATTGAATCGTCCCTTACCTGGGTCGTGCAGCGGTACTTGCAAAGAGGCAGCAGTGGTTTCTGGTGAGATCTTGTGTACTCTGCCAGACCTTGCAAGAATTTGGCAAGATCTCACTGGCAGCGGCAGGCGCCACACAAAGGGGCTGCCCAAGGTGGCTGCCTCATCCCACCCACAGGTGGGCCGGCCCTGACTAAACAGAGCACTTGAAGGAGAAGGCGGCCATAACTGGTTAGCAGGAGCCAGTCAGGAGACGATGGGTGCAGGGTTGCAGGAAGGTCAAGGCTGCCCAGGTGCACCATAGGATTCACTCTGGTACTCCACTGGTGCACCCAGTGGCGTAGCATGGGGGGCGCAGGGGGGCCAGCCGCACCGGGCGCAACATCTGGGGGGCGCGCTCGCACTCGCAGCTCTCTGCCCCTACCTGGCTCATTCACTCTCTCTCACTGCAGTGCTGGCTGTGCGAATCCAATCCGAGCCGCCGGGTCGCCGCCCACTGTGGAGGGGGTGGGTGCCAGGCATGCGGTGCGGAGAGAGAGCGAGGGACTATCTGGGGGAGGTACAGTGCAGCGGCAGCGCTGAGCGCGGGAGAGAACCACACCAAACCAGCCCAGGCACCAGCAAGAAGAAGCTGGCAGCGGCGGCAGGTTAGGGGTTAGGGGGCGCAAATTACTTGCCTTGCCCCGGGTGCTGACAACCCACGCTACGCCGCTGGGTGCACCCAAACAGCCTGTGTCTCTCTGTTACCCTACCCTAGCATCAGTTTAGAAAAAGTTCCCCCCGCATGTGACACGGTTGCCAAAGGCTACTTCTTATGCTACTTGTTCTGGGCAAAATTCTAGGCAAGCTGGATGCTTATTTCCGAACTATAGCATTAGAAACTTGACAGGTAGTGACTATATTCAGGTTCCTCCTGGTAGCAATGCCCTTTCATTAGGGTGTACACCCAGGGAATTTTTATTCACATTTTCCCCAGCTCCTTTGAAAATGGACAGGCAGATTGCAATGGGGCTTTGAACAGGATTCATAGAATGATGCCCTAAATGAATGATGCATATCCACTTTTGATGTCTCGATCTTCAGGGGAGATCTTACAATACAGTGCGTTTTACACAACTCCTTCCCCTACACTGAAATATATACCAGGGGACTAATCTGGTGTTCTAACTGGAAATATTGAAAATGCAAATTGGCTTTCATTCTAATGTGTCAACATTCGTATCCCCTCACTTTTAAAATCCAAATGTGCTCTGCTCTGTGTACTACATTGCAATACCTCATTTTCAACTAAGGTGTTGCACAGAAAGAAAACAAACTTAAAACTAAATAGGATAACCACCAAGCCAAATTCCTCACTTCAATTGTCCAGTACTCAAAGTCCAGTGAAAATAAGAATTTAGTACCCTAGACTTCATATTATTTTAACTTTTTATTGGCTACCATTATTGAATATTATATTAAAATGTTCTTTGAATATACAGTGTGGGGGTCTTTGTAGAAGTGTGCTTTTGTTGTTCCTGATTCCTCCTTTCTTTACATAGATGTAAGAAAACTACCTTGGATTTCAGAGTTTTCAGTTTCTGTCTTTGTCAATGGGGAACCTTAAAATGGAGGTTGTTAGAGGCAAAAGGTTTGCTCGCGTTGTCTGAGGTGTTGGTTTTCATCCTTGCTTCCTCCGCCCGCTTGGAGAGCAACAAATATTAACTGCTACTGCAATACTTCATTAAACAAATATTTGTGTAAATCACAGTGTGAATATGCGAAGTGCTTTGATGGGCAAAGAGAAGTCGTTCCCCACGTCCTTGTTTCTTGTTTTAAACACAGAGCTGAAGTGCTCTATACAGTGACCTGAGCTTTGCTCTCCTGCTGCTCCAGATCAGCTTGAGTCCCCCGTTCTTCCTTTTATTCCTAATTGGTTTACAGCTGAAATACTGAGCAAAATGCAGACTTTCTGTTACAATGCAGCACTTCTTCTCATGTGCAAGCATTTAGGGTTGACACCTGGGGTTTTCATCCTGGGGTTCTGAAAGTGGCCTCTGACACGGAGGGCAGGCTTTGCCTCACCTTCATGAGATCAGTCACTTACCGACCACATTCTACTGAATGGAAGGACACTGCTGGAGTTAAAGTGTAAACTGAGGCATGCCAAAAAAATATATGTCTCAACCAAACTCCTCTTAACAGGCTTTTGGTGGTGCTACATCATTGTTTTAAGTGACTTCTCCAGGTTTCAACACACTGACGTTTTTGACTGGCTTTATATGTGTGCATTTGCTATACAACTAACACTGTTTTTTGAGGTATGGCTAAACATCTGTACAGGAAATACAAATAATGTCATGTCATGCATTGCTGCTTAGCTACAATTGTTTATATGGTGAGCTTCCAAGTCATTTTATAGCTTTCATGGTGCCTCCCCGCCCCCAGTGTTGCTGCATAGATTGGTGGAGTTTTTCACTTTCCTTTGAAGATCAAGAATATTCTGTTGTTGTCTTGGAGATCAGACTAAGCCTGCATACACAGGACAGTTTATTCTAGAATCAAGGGAGGCTGAGTTATTATTCTTTCTACCTGGTTCACACACATTCTAGAACTACCTCATATTTTTTGCCCCTGAAAAGTGCTTCTCAAGACACTGGTTTCGTTCCAAAAATAAAGTCACATTGCAAATTTGCTTCTGCATTACCCTGTAGAGAACAGATGTAGGCATTCCCAGCAATGCCCATTATGTTGTGAGTGGGCATATATCAAAACCAAGAGAAGGTCTAACAAATGTGTCCTCTAATCAAAGGGAGGGTTTTCAAATACATGTCTATAAACCACAGCCACCCATATGAAGACTGAAAGCAGTGTGGTGAGGAAGAGCACGAATGATGCCATGTTGCAAAAAAACCTGCATTTTTGAGCTACAAATGGCTTAGGGTGTGCAGCGTTAATACTGAACTGTGGCACTCAGAGGTTTCCTGTGGGAAACCTTAAAGGAAGCTGCAGCCTGTAAAACCCAGAAGAAATTCCCAAAAGTCATAGGACTCTGGTGGCTGGTGTGGTGAGTGAGATAGCATACTTTCAGTCACTGTGACCTGCATTCTTTATTGAAAGAAGGGGACTTGATATGCATCTGAGTCTCCTCAAGAGTGTTGGCAGAGTAGCTAAATTGGAAGCCAAATCAAGTGCAACAGTGGCTCTTGAAATTAAAACCAAGTCCAAACACTTGTTAAAATATTCAGAAGCTTTTACTTGCTTTTTTATAGTTAAAGAAGAATATATGCAACGTATTTACATTCACATGCTTATCCAACATGGGCTTAGTTTTTTCTTACTTGAAGATTTCAGCTTCTTCCTTCAGCATTCAGACAAACAGAGTCTTTCTCTCTTCCCAGTCCTTACACTCAGCCTTCTGCACATTACCCAGCTTGGCCAGGCAGTTCCTTCTGAGAAGTTTCCACTTTCACCTTCCAGCAGACTCCTCCTTACTGCTTCTTCGGGAGAACATCATCATCATCATCATCATCATAAATTTTATTTTACATCAACTTCTGGGCTTCTTTCCTTCCCTCACATACATTCACACAGAAACATTAGCACTCCCCTCGCCCATTGCGTATAGAGAAAGAGAACATGCAAATAGCAGCTCCTGCAATAATCCTACTAACATTCACTCTCACAGGTTATGCCATGAGAGAATAGGATCTGTGAGAGAAGGATAAAATACCAGAGGGGAAGACTGCATTGTGATACGTTAGGAGAGTTCTCAAACAACAGCAGCAAGAATGCTGCTAGCCCAGAGATGGAAGGAAGGAGAAATACCAACAAAAGAAGAATGGCAGATGAAACTGATGGAGTATGCAGAGATAGCGAAACTGATGGAGAAGATCCAAAACCAGGAAGATCAAGTATTTTCTAAAGATTGGAGTAAATTTGTAATTTATTTAAAAGACCACTGTAAACAATTAAAATCTTTGGCAGGTATGTAATGGCACTTGTAATGTGGAATTATTTATGGTAATTATGGCTATATAATAGATGGATAATGGTAAAAGATGCAGCAAATAAAAGATGCAGCAAATATAAACTTAAACATGGAACCCATGGAGGAAAGGAGGGAGGGCCAACGGTTCAAAAGAACCTTGTATTTTAATGTTTGAAATGGTCATGTTTTATATGTATATAATTATCAGATACCCAATAAAATTATTTTAAAAAGGAGAGTTCTCAAACAATTATCTTAACACAAATATATTTGCTATTGCTCTGAATATCCATTAAAGATTTCGGAAATGTATATATGTATCCAGAGAAAAAACTCACCTTGTATTGTGTTGATGTTTCAAATGGCAACATATCAAATGGCAAAAATCAGTAAAATAGGAAAGGCCTGCTGATGATAATTAACATCTTCATCAGTGCATCATAAAACAAAAAGGTCTGTACATCTATATCAGACTATTTCTGCACTATTCCAGCATTATAAATAATTATTAAGATGTCATCCTAGATGCTAAAACTACATTTTAAGTGAAGCTATTGCTATGGATTGCTTTTATTATTTTAATTACTAGTTGGTTGTTAGGAACTTAAATTTTCCAAATATGCAATCCACTTGGAAGTTCTCCTGCACAGAGCCCATTAAAATGAATGAGACCTCTGCAAGAGCATTTTAACTAATATGGCAATTCCTTATGGACATGATAGCTCCAAAGCTCACACAGGCTTGCTGGAACATCTGCTCTCTGCCGAGGTGCATGATCTCATGGCCGCTCTCTTTCCCAAAATGGTTTTGCAGGTTGCACACTGCTTACCATCTGGTTCTGCTTCTCCATGTGCTGTGTTTTCAGAATGCCAAAGAAAACGCAGAAGTTAGCAGCTTAATAACAATGGTAAGTTGTGTTGTAGGCAGTTTGCCTAGTCCTAACACGACAGGGATGACAGAATATATCTACAAGCAATAAAAAATAAATAGCAACCTTTGTGACATATTAACTTTTCTTTTGATGGAACAGTCATAAAACCACAGTAAAGCACACTCAGCAACAATAACAGTGAACATTCAGCAGAACCCTTTTGTAAAAGGAACAATTGTTGCAACAATTCAAACTGCAATTCAAACTCCATAGTGGCTACTCTGAAATATAAGTTACATGGGCAGGAATGTTTGAAGTGTAGGAGCTGTCTCCAGCTAAGAGCTACTCTTAGTAGACCCACTGAAATGCATGGACCCAAGCTATTCATGTCTATTAATTTCTATGGATCTGTTCTCAGTATGACTAGCATTGAATGCAACTTTGTGTGTGTGTGTGTGTGTGTGTGTGTGTGTGTGTGTGTGTGTGTGTGATGGGATATCAGATGTGGAGGGGGGAATGTGAGAACTCCTTTAAAATTAATGGGAAACACGAAGAAGAA
This sequence comes from Podarcis raffonei, assembly GCF_027172205.1. NCBI lineage: Eukaryota > Metazoa > Chordata > Lepidosauria > Squamata > Lacertidae > Podarcis > Podarcis raffonei. The sequence goes on from NC_070610.1 coordinate 3,797,467, forward strand.
TGTAAAGTTCTCGTGCCAATTCTATTTTCTGGAGTGCCATACTGCCCAGCAAATGAAAATGAAGCTTACATTATTTCACCCATTTTCTGTGTGTTGGCTTTTAATGTTCTCATGAGTGCCCAGAACCTGCTTTTTAAATGTTTCCTTTGATCACCCTTATGAACGGTCCAGTTACCCACCCCCAGTTTTTACTGCTTGCTGAGGGGGAGGGACAGCCAGGAGACTCAAGCAGCACTCTGTCTGGGTTCAATGAATGTACATACTGGGGGGGGGGGAGAGTAGGATTACAAGAGCTGGCCCTGCTCTGCTCTACATGTGTTCAGTTGGGAGTGGCAACAGGCCCTACATATGTACAGAAAGTGTTCGCACAAACTGGCTTGTTAACATCGTCATGAGAAGCAGGAACCCCAGTTGTCCACACAGAGCACAGGCATGCAGATTGCCCTGTGCATGTATGGTCTGGTTGTGCCAACTACATGGTAAATCAGTGGTGGGTCTCCTGCCCCCCTCCTCACCCTCCTGTGAATTCCTTGTATCTGGAGTGACCATTTGAATCGCATGGCACCTGGGTCATGAAATTCCCCAGCACTTTTCTTTCACTACTCTTGAAAGCAAGAGGCATTATTCGCACGGAATGCATAAGTGAAATTGTGCCAGGTGAATAGGATGCCTTGCCCAGTGCCCTCCTAAAGATAACCTGGCTCAGGGTCTCCCAAAAGCCACAAAGCCCGGCTGTTTTGTGGCATAGCAGGCTTGCCAAATATTGCCCATAGGGCTTCTGTGACTTCAAAAGCTTTTAGAAAAAGAGCTGCCATCTCCCATAATAGTTTTGGGCTAACCCTATTTATGTGAGGGTTAAATTCCAGGTCATTGCACACATCAGTGGAGGGTGCATAAGGCCGCCCCATTCTGCCCCTGTTTCACCCTCTTCCAGTGCCAAAGAGGCTCACATGTGCATTGAAGGCGCGGAAATTGAGAGTTGCTTGCATTAACATTTTTGTGCCCTATCAGTTTTAAGTGAAAACACAGCTAGGAACAGCTTCTGCACATTTTATTATTATCACCATGAGTTATTTCCCATAAGAAACAAGGTTGACAGTATATGTGCTCTTGCACATGGGATTCATGTACCCTGTGCATGGATAACAAATTACAGATGAGATATTGGCTTGTGGATTGCATTAAGCTATTGGTCTTTATTTTTGCAGTGTGCAATCTCCACCTCCATCAATTATACTACAATGTGATTCTATTTCTCCCAGACAGAACACTTCCTTTGCGACACAGAGAAATTTGAACAAAGTGTGGCAGGAGGGAGGTAAAATGAGGGAGCAGGGAAATTATTACATCTTGTATGCGCACAACACACATGAAAATACAAGGAAAGGCTCTGGGTGATGTTTCACCTTTTGTCCCATGGATACAGTGGACTTCCCATAATTTTCCAGAACAAGGACTGGAGTCCTATCCAAAAAGAGCTTGTCTGGTGACAAATGGATCTTCTTGCCAAATATTCTGTGTCCCCCTCTTTCCTTCCAGCTCCTGCTCCGTCTCCTTTAGCTCTTTATGAACTGAGTGGTTTATTGTTCTTCAGTTTCTGTCAGACTTTCTGGATTCAGTAGTAATAATGTTTGGCTTTCCCCATTTGCCTATCTTTATGTTTTTAGTATGATTTCTCTAGAGGCATCTCAAAATCCCCTCTGTGCATCTGGGAAAATCTATGGGATAGAATTCTTTTATTAAAACAGTGCAGATTAACCCAGCAGATACACAGCAAGACAGTGCAACAATATTTGAAGGAAAGTGTCTGTAACGCTTTCTCTCTCTTTTTGTTTACAACACAGGCACATTTGCCAGCAATTTTACTGCGAGGCCCACATAGCTCCAGAACAGATTGTATCTGGAAAAGATAATAAGTAAGACGTAACTGTGTCAGGAAGATACTTTTAAGCCTTAACAATTTTACTGTTGCTGTTAAAGCAGGAGGGGGTCTGGTGGCAGTTTTACATTCTTTATATTTAATAAAGACTGTCTTTTAAACTGAATTAACGTTCCTTCATCTCTGCACATTGGAAATACACTCTCGGTTTTGTGGAATGCGCAGGTAATTGGAAATGGGCAGCATGTTTTTCAACTGTGCCACATACTTTACACAGTTAAATGTACCCAGCCTAGCATACCTTGCTCAAAATAGTTCCCTCTTCGCAGCCACAGTGCTAAGGAGAGCAAATATATAAAGAGGGGCTCTGGTTTTCATAGCTGGAATGCTTCAGGGAATAGGTGGTTCTTCAGAAATGTTTTGAAGGAAAAGGAGGTTGATGCAGTGTTTGTAGATACACTTCGTCAAATTTCCCTGCACATGCGCAAGCGTTGCAAAGTCCAAAATGTGTGTGAGGGGGGGCACGTTTGTCCATTTGTCCATCCTCATAAGTCACTGTTACACTACTCTCTTCCGCCTGCAGCAAAGGGCAGTACAGTATAGTGTTGTTCCATGTTTTTTAAAAGGAAAAAAAATGTGCTACTACTCACCATGAAGTTGTTGCAGTAAGTGCTACACGTTTAACATTTGGAAAGAAAAGGTGCCGGTGCTGCGTACCCTGAGTACCCCCAGAAAAAAGCACTGGTTGTTGGATATTGGATTTATGGGATCTGCCTTCCAGATCCATTTTGGATCAGGCACTGATCTCCCATCAGAGCCTAGGCTGATCAGAAATGGATCTCTTTTGGTTCATCACTGCTCAGTCCAGAGTAGAATGGAAAGGAGCTTAGAGCACACACATGTCCAAATCACATCTCCCTCTACAGCACGTGCAGAAACCGCCTTCTTGACTGTTGGACCCACGATTGGTCTCTTTGTATGCAGGGGAAGCCCCTAACTCAGTTGGCCAATGAAAGCTGTTTCCCAGAGTGTGGCCACTGTCACATGCTGATAGCTTCTAGGAGAGCTGATTCCAGGGTAGTGACCAAAGGTAGACAAACTACCCCAGAAGGAGCACAATGTGCCCCCCACCCAGAGGTACTACCCCCCCCCAACACCCCATGTACCGTGAGACGTACTGTATATGCATTTAAATTACAGTGGTACCTCGGGTTACATACGCTTCAGGTTACAGACTCCGCTAACCCAGAAATATTACCTCAGGTTAAGAACTTTGCTTCAGGACATGAACAGAAATCGTGCTCCAGCGACGCAGTGGCAGCAGGAGGCCCCCATTAGCTAAAGTGGTGCTTCAGGTTAAGAACAGTTTCAGATTAAGAACAGACCTCCGGAACGAATTAAGTACTTAACCCAAGGTACCACTGTATAGTGATTGTTTCTAAATTTGGATCTGTACATATAAGTTAGCACTTGCAAATCTGTGTCATCTTTTGACCTCATTTTGGTGATGAATTTCTTCTCTTTTTCCCCTTCTTTTTTTGATATTTATCCTTTTTTGTGGTCTCCCTACCTGTGGGTCAGGATAGCATACAAGGCAATCTGAAGCACATACAACACCATTCTAGTTTTATATATGGGGTCAATGTGCTACTGACAGACAGTGCAGTGAATTCAACAAAAATAAACAAATGGTGTTTTTTAAGCCATGAAATGTAAGTAAACTTCACCCCACACAACTTTAGGCGAAAGCAAAAAATGAAATCAACAGTGTGCGAGGAGCTCGGCACAAATTATGATAAACAGAAAATATTCGTGTATTTCGTAACTTTTTGGAAACTGTATGTCTGTAAATACAAGTGCATTGCTCTGACACCAGTTAAAAATCTTGCAACAGCCATTTCTCCTACAGCATCTTAGAAAGATTGCTTTTTTTGACTCTCTAACATTCTAGCTAGCACTAAACATAGAACTTCATTCATCATCACCTAAGCCAAGACTGCCAAGGGAAGCCTACCCTTCCTGAGCTAAAAGTGGCAACACTCCAGTATTGGCAGAAATCAAATGAATCATTTCCTGCTTTTAGCTTTAAATAAATAATCAAAAAAGATTGTCTAGCTTCTGGTCCAAAGGTAATTTTTCACAGTAAGGCACAGGAGCCCATTTACAGAGAACATGAGTGTGGAGAATTATTCTGGTAACTATCACTGCTAGAATCTAGTGGACTTGTGGACTAGATGAAAACAAATAGCAAAAAAGCATTTTATCATGATAAAACAGGTCACACAGAAAGACACAAAGAAGAAAGCTGCCAAGTACCGTAGATGAACATGTTCGTGGAGCCCCGTGCTTTGTTAAACTGGGAAGCAAAGGGCACACCCTGTGGGTTAACTTTTTGAATAGAAGAGCCTTATTTGACATTTCTGCAGTCTGCTACACATTCATGTCATTCATCATTGTATCATATTATGTACTGGCCACAAGACAGGCAAGAAATGTCTAAATAAATAAACTAAATTCATGTATTGTAAAAAATATCTAAAAATACATCTGGATCACAACCTTTACTATCATCTCCAAAACAAAACACAAAAATGGCTGGACGTATGCTACAAGGAGCAAGGACTGTTCTAGTTAGGCATGGAAAGAACTTTCTGGTGTTACTCTGTAAAACTGGTACTAACTAGAATGGGAAATGGCATTATTAGAAAAATTAACAAATAAATTGAGCATTGCACAAGGTCAGACCAGGAAACATTGACTTACTATGGTGTGGTCTGATTTTATAATATTTACTAATATTGAAGAGCATGAACAATCCCCTTTTCCAGGTTTGATTGATATAGACTTTTTCTTTCCTTCTCACATGATGTATTGAAAATAGCAAAAAAAGTTACAATTTTTATGTATAAACTTTCTAATTTATTTTGAACTCATCCATTCGGAGAGAAATGAATACCAAACTTACCTGCACGATGGCTATGTTTTGGATAAGGCATACATTACAGAACTCTTGATTTATTGATTTTGGTTTTAAATAACTTTTGTTTTAGTTACCTTTTCTCCCTTTTTTAGTACTTTATTACCTGCCAATCTTATGTTGTGTCGGTTTGTTTCTTTGACATGTATAATGTTGTTTCATATTTATGTGTTTTAAAATGTAATAAAGATTAATTTAAAAAATGAAAATAATCTCGCATATATCAAGCTCAAGTCACCATGAGTTCCAAAAGACTCTGATAATGAACAAAGAACAGCCCAGCTCTTCCAATGGCATACCACAAACTGGTATGAGAAATGCTATTCAAGAGACTCAAGCGCAATGCCTATTTAGGTGTGGGGAACTGGTTGTATTGTTCTTGACATCCAGGGCCAGCGTTCTACAATGTTCCCAACATCCATGGGGAATAGCTAATGTTGGTGTCTTGTTCCTTTTCACCCACTGAGGTTCAGCATCCCATGAAATTTGGGCTATGTAGCTATGGTGTTCAAGCTGGCAGTGGACTTGTCTACTGAGGAAATGTATATCAGTTTTATTCTACTTTATCTATAGACCCCCATAACGTAGGCACATTCATCTCTACTACATTTCCTTGATAATAAAAGCAGAGCTTTCAAATTCTGTTCTGAACTCACCCATGTCTTCATGGGCCTGTGGTTGGGCAGTACAAACCAGCCCTCAGGAAAAGAACTCCAAGAAAAATAAATATTGTCTCTAACCATCATGATATGATACACACAAACATGCACACTCTCTCTATGAAACCAACAGCTCTTAAGACATGTTGTGCCTATATACATGTGGCACCTTTTGAAGATCAAGTACTCAACTGAACAAAGAGCCACTGGGAGAATGTGAGAAGCAGGAACAGAGGCTGCTCCCTCATAAAAGCCTGGCAGGTTTTTAACACAACTTGCATTTTGGAAGCTGGCATACCCTAATACATCATTTATTTTATACATTGTTAATACATTTAAAAAATCACAGTTTGGAACCATGTCAAAAAATAGTACGTTACTTGTTTATCAAACAGAAAGTTAAAGAACACAACATGGTTCTCTAAGAGGCCCTTATTACCCTACACATCCCTTCTAAATTTCCGTCGGTTTCCTAAATGTTTCACACCGAAAACAGTTTGGTGCATTTTTTCCAGGGAAGCATAAAAGCAAATATTTGTGTTTCATGAAATTCAACACCTCATCTCCTCAGACTCCAGCCATTAGACATGCTTCAGTAACAGGCCTCAGAGATGTAAAAAATGAATGAGGAAAAGGGGAATATTTTGCTGTTAAATATCTATTTTCTCCACAAAAACATCAATATGTAAGTCTGTAGGACGGGAGTCAATGTTGTTCTTGCCCGAACTATAATTGTGGCTTGCAAAGAATTAGTAATGGTTTAACCACCAAAGGCCTGACTTTTCATAAACAAGGATTTTGTTACAGATTGTTACAAAATGTGAAGCCTAATCATTTGCAAGCTTTACCTCTCCAGTGCGTCAAATAATGTGAGAAGAGGTCCTTTCTTGGATATACATTTTGTGTTATTTCCTCTTTGCAAGAGTACCTTCTTGATAACCCTCACAAGCACATTGGGAATCTGTGGGCCTGTTGTCGGCAATGTCACAATGAGACACAATTTGCTTGGCCTTCATACGTTGCTTCGTGATTTCCATGATAAGTATGTAAGAAGATCAGGATGGTGGTCTATATGGCCCCAAACTCTGCTTCCAGCAGTAGCCAGCGGCCAAATGCATCTGGGAAGCTGGAAGGCAGCTTCACCCAACCCAATCCAATCCCAGCTCAGCAGGGATTAATGTAACAGAGCCAGGAGCAGCTGGAAACCAGGCATTCTTCAGGCATTCCACCAGGACACATTCGGTGGGGGAAAAATGAGGGTTCACGGGCTCCAGGTATTCCGGCTCCACACTCAACCTTTGCATGTATAGCATAAAGGCCGGAGAAGAGCTGAGAAGTGTGTCTGCCTGAAAACACATTCTTTTTTTATTTTTTTTAAATAACAGTTTATTAATTTTCCAAAGATAACAAAAAATAAAAACAAAAAAAACAAAAACAAAACAAAAGATTGACTTCCCTCTAGTGTCTTCCTTGGTTCCATTATTTATCAATGTACTGCATGTCATTTCTCAGTTTACAATCTTATTTAAATTACTTATTATCCAGTCATAACAAACTTACAAGTAATTCTGCAATGCTTCTGTAAATATGCCAATAAACACCTTCCATTCTTCCTTGAATTCATTGTCGTCTCTTCCTCTTAATTTCATTGTCAGTTTTGCCATTTCAGCATATTCCATTAGTTTAACTTGCCAATCTTCTTTAGCTGGGACACTTTCTTTCCAGTGTTGTGCTAGTAATGTTCGTGCAGCCATAGTTGCATACATAAACAAGTTGTTTTGTGATTTTGGTATGTCCACTCCTTTAATGCCTAATAGGAAAGCTTCTGTTTTTTTAACAAAAGGTTATTTTAAACATCTTCTTCATTTCATTATAAATCATTTCCCAATATTTCTTTATAATTTTGCAATCCCACCACATATGTGCCTGAAAACACTTTCAAGTCCTCATCATGATTCAAAGATGTTCATAAGAAGATTCAAGCAAGCACATTTAGGACCCCCTTTGCACCTTCATGCTAAACGTACAAAGCAGGTGGGTTGGGGCATTGCTAGAGCCAGCAAGACAAGCATGGGCAAAGGCTCTGCAGAGTGAAAGCTATAAAGCTACATAAAGAAAGAAGAGCAGAGATTCAGCACTTAACAACAGCAACAACAATCCCTGAAGTGGAGTCTTCATGTGCTTGTGTCCATTTTTTGCACACCCACGCCATATTTCCAGTTTTTCCTGGTTTAGATTCTATCAGAACTTCAGGGAAATAAACAGCTGTTGGATATTTGTCCCTGTAAAATGGTCACGGAAACCTACTATTTTACCTCCCCTCTAGTATATCTTCCATAGAAATATTTAACATACCAATAAAAAAAGCAGATATAGAAACGTGGAAGTCATCAGACGCTTTTTCTGTATCTCTAAAACTTTGACTACAAAATGATGCATATAATTTTAATTGAATTAAAGCATATTTCGAACCAGGGGGTTATATCATTGTTTTTTAATATATGCCATGTAAGCTTTACAAACTTACAGTACAACATTAGATTATGTAAAACAATAAGATGCCAAACTTGTGTTTTAAATGCAAGAGAATGGTATTGAACCAGCATTTTAAAAAAACATGGTTTCAGACTGTACATTTGAGGAGGCCTTGCAAGTTTCACCCCCTACATGAGTACATAGATCAAAAGTCTGAAATTAGACTCTGTGAAATTACTGCCACTACCTCCCACCAGCTGCTGATCTGTCATTTCTCCCTGTGTGTTTTGAAAGCTGTACTTGTATGATTCATTTTTAATTGGGTGGCCTTTAAAGCTACAATGAAAGAAGAGGAGACTGAGCAGAAAGCAATGGTAAAAAACAAGAGTGAGGCTGAAAGATGGCATTATAGACAGATGGCACAGAAAAATATATATAACCAAAACCCTATCATATAAAATTTTTAAAAAATATGCTGTCTGTGCAAAAATTTGCATGCAGATCTGTTCATTATGTAAAATATGTAAAATTCCATTCATTCTCTGGCAGGATGTCAAGTAACAGGCCTCTGACATATTTCTGAGCCATGAGCAGATGAGCAGCACCTTGTGGGAAGAAACAAGGAAGAAGACAAAGCCCCTATTATTACTTCTCTGGGCCAGATATGGTTCCATCTCTATATACTCTGGAAACCAGGAAGGAGATGATAGATCCTGGGGAAGAATTTGGCCCAGGATTCTCCAGTTGGTTTCTGGGGTAGACGGCACTGGGGTAGATGTTACTAAAGTCCAGGCTTTGCCAGTAAAGAATTCAGGCTTCCTAGACAGCCTTCTTTTCTACTGTTGACCTGACTAAAGCCTTTTATTTAAAAGGTTTTGTGCTGTAACTATGCCATTTGTTCTTTTATGTGTTTTATACACTAGCACTATTGCTTAATTTCCTGAACCTATTCATCTATAATTTGGCTTTATTCATTCTTTAGGGGCTTAGCGTGCCTGCAAATTTTAGTCACTTCTGTTAAATGATTTTTTGAAAAAATCTCAATGGTTAGTGGGTGTTTTGTACTGAGGCGGCGGCAGTTTTCTGAAGGACCAAATTTTGGGCCAAACCATACGTTCTAAACTCTTAGACTTTGCTCTGACTTTGCCTTATACTAATGAATCTTCTTTAGCAAATGTGACCCTCAATATATTGGGGCCAGTTCCTCCTTTTGAAATGTCAATTGTACTTCTCTGCCTAAAATTAAACATTTCCTCATAATCCATGTTTAAAGCAGATACAGACTGTTAAGCTTTCCTTTTCTAATCTGCAAAGGAAAAATGGGTGGGAAGGTGAAACAATCTTTTCTTAACATTCAACTACTTCTGGGCAAGTAAATTATATGCCAAGACTTTTTTCATAAGGGAAAGTTAAAAACTGAAAATTGAAAGTTTGTAATGGAAAGCCTGACCAACCAAAGTAAGGGAATTAAAAAATACACTCAGTATTTAAGACATAAAATAATATATATGAACTGCATTTCCAGCATACTGAATGTTTATTACAGATTAAACACTTAAAACGGAAAGAACCAACACATACTCCAGCTCTATCTTCAATGTTTGCTTAATATAGCCAGAATACACATTCGAAATCATGGGACTGAAGAGTACAGGGTAAGTGTTTAAATAACACCAAATCCAATAAAATGTTTCACTTGACATGTTAAGCAGGTAATAAAAATGTCATGTAGAATTACTATTTTGTAGTCTTTACAATAGTATAATTTGGTTGGGAGGAGACCTATAGAAATGGAGACCTTTTTTTGTTTCAGAGGCATTTTCCTGATTTCAAAGATCTAAAGAAATGGAGACATTTTTCAACACTTATTGGTGATTTTGAAGCAGATCCAAGTTATGGGTGTCCATAGGAACATGCATGAGTAGGGCGGCACACGCAAGCCATTCTCTCCAGGCATGAATTGGACCAGTGTGAGAAGCAGCATTCAACATGAGGGGAATCCCAATCGGTCCAACAGCAGTCCTTACATAGAGGTACTGTATGTGTGAAGGCTGGTGTGCTTCTAGAGGTGCTTCACACATGCTGGCTGCAGGCAAGGCTGGTGGGGGGCACACCTGGTGTGTGCCAGTGCTCTGTGTAGTCACCAGTATGGCTGGTGTAGCCACTAGATGTGATCTCATTCCTCCATCGACACAGGAGGCTGTTCATCTGAACACTGCTTATTTTGTCAGCTGTTGGGTGTAGCAATGGAGTAAATCTGGATGCTCTTGCTACCCGAAACAGCCTGTGATCTGCCACTGGTATAAGGTACACATGACACCGTAGTACTTTTTCATAAGCCAAAGGGGTCAGTCTAGAACACTGGTGGTGGATCAGACAACTTGGTCATGAGCGACTTTGAGTGGATTGTATCAGTATCACCACAGCCAATCTCTTTTTGTTGTTATTGCTTTTTTGTTGTTATAAAAACAAATCATTAAAGAGGAAAAGATTGCAAGAGTCAAAAGGAGACAGGGATCCTTTGCCTGCAAAAAATGTGTTGTAATGGGGTACAGCTTATCTCACCCTCCATCCAACTGAGGCTAGGACTTGTTGAAACTACCGTATTTTTCGCTCTATAACACGCACCAGACCATAACACGCACGTAGTTTTTAGAGGAGCAAAACAAGAAAAAAAATATTCTAAACGAAATAGTGGATATATGATTTTTGTGGTTCATGCTGTGCCCACAGACATGTGATCTGACAGTGAGTTTGGAGTAGCCCAATGCAAAAATCCTGAGGATCCATGTGGATCCATGCTTTGTAACCACGGAGGAGGGAAGGAAGGGGAACCATGGATCCTCTGCTCACGACTGCAGCAGATCCCCCCCGCCACCCGGAGGTATTCGCTCCATAACACGCACAGACATTTCCCCTTACTTTCTAGGAGGAAAAAAGTGAGTGTTATGGTGCAAAAAATACGGTATGTGGTATAGAAGAGAACTGAATCGTACTACCAGTAGCCACTGGATGGCTCAGACCTGAGACACACTAAGAAGCTGGGCTTCTATTTGTGCCTCGACAAGGAAGCAGTAACTAGGAATGTCAGAGGTATCTCATCAGTCCTCATCTTGGCATGGATGCTTGCTATGAATGCTTCTCCTCTTAGTTCTCTAGAAGACCTCTCCTCCTCCCAGAGGGGAGGAGTTGTGTGCAGGGACTGGCTCCCGCACCAGCGGAGCTTAGCCACGCTTAAGCAGTCGCCACAGTGCTGGAACCCCATTCAGCTTCCTGTTACCTTCAGATCACCCACCCTCCCTCCCATTAGGTCAATTCTGTGTTTTTTGACCTTGCTATGGACTTTGGTTGGTTGCCTTGGTTGCCCAGGGGGCCTGGTAGGAATTCTATCCATTTGGCAAATTGGCACTGGCCACTTGGTTTTCGCCTACCTCATAGCAAATCGTCACAACTTATCGGGTATTGGCAGTTAGGCATTGGAATATGTGCAGTGTGTTGGAGGGCAGGTTGTGACTATCACCTACTCCTCCCCTTGTTTGGGTATTCCGTTAAAGGAATCCGGGGGTCATGGATCCTGTCCGATACCCTGCTGGTGGCTAGGGCCATGGCACGACCCCTGGTGAGGTCCGGGGAAGCTTTCAATTGTATTTGCATCAACAAGCTTCTCCCATTGGCTGTTAACCCTCGATTGACCCCCCCCCCCCGCTCTGCGAGGTGGAGTCATGTATAGTTTGTTTGACCCATTGCCTAAGCCAATACCTCTCACATGATGTAACCAATAAAGTTGTGGCCTTATTTAGCCCATTAACTCTAAATACATGTGTCCTTGTGTCTTTCTTACCTCCATGTGGGTGGCAGATCCTCGACACATAATGATTTTTTAAAAAAACATGTGCACATTATATGTGAATAGGTTTGCTTCTACTGCTGAGATCCATCCCTTTCCTTATGCCTCTGCAAGAGGTGGTGTTTGTAGTGTCCAACTCACACATGCAATTAATGTTGATGTTAGCAAGAGATGAACATACGTGTGTGAACTAGCACTCTTTCTCCTAGATTCATACATTTCCTCAAGTCAATATCTAGTTGATTGTTATTTTGCTTGTCTTTCTTGATATGGAGAACTTCTGTGGTCTTTGATTGAGACAAAGTGTTAGGGATGTTGGGCATGAACATCCCATATGTAATCCTGGAGAAAGACAAAAGATTTTAATACTTTTAAAAGAGAATTGGTGGCGACAAAGTTGCCCATAGTGTACACTCTCGCATGTCAAACACACTTTGCAAGTCTTTGAAACACTGGAAAAAGGCTGAAAACTACAAATAATGGAGATGAGAGCAGGATGAGTATGCACATCACAAGCATACCACTTCCACCAGCTCCATAATTAGTTTTTCACTCCCCCCCCCCCTCCTTTGATTTCACAGAGAATTCTCGGGAGGGGGGTGTTCTGCAGTGTTCTGGAGAAAGCTCAGCAAGGTTACCTGACCCAGAGCAGCTCTGGGGGCCACCAGCAAGAAGGATTCACCTAGAATGCTTTCCAAGACCTCATTGCTAGAGCTTAGAAGCTGGAAATTTATTCCAAGCATGCTCAGAAATGCTGCAGGGGAGCCTGGGAAACAGCTTACAAAATATTTCTAGGAGATGTTGGGGACTCGATTTCACAGGCCGTTCAGATCTAAATTTCACTTCCATCACTACCTCCAACACTCCATTATCATCTGTTTCCAGCCAAGTTGGAATAAATGTTCTCTTTCAGTTCTATTATGTACAAATTTTATGGCATGGGTGCACAAACAGAGGGGAAAGGATCTGCCAAATCTTTCCCCATTTTTTTCCATCAGCAAAACCCACAGCATTACAGGGTGGAACGTTTGCCTTATGGCAACAGCCTCCCAGCTGCCATAAGTGGTTGATTTTCCTGTTCCAACTAGCAATGAGCCCACAAGTGCTAATTTTACACAGCATGTGAACTTGATACATTGAACTCTGGCTTGCTCTGGACATGCATTCTCCCCTGTTTCCCTCCAACGTTACTAAAATACAGGTGCTTGAGTATTGTGCACTTTAAAGGGCTTTAGGGAAAAGAAGCAATTGAATTGTAAATGGAAGCTGACAGAGATTGTTATGCTTTTATAGCCAAATGTAATGAATAATTCTGGCTATAAAAGGGGGAACAATTAACTATTTACTACCAACCAGCAATGCTGAGACCTCAAGTCCATTTAATATTTGACGAGATGAAAAACTTTACCTAACCCACACATAAAGGTATTCGGAGGGGCGACCTCCCCAAATGGGGAGTTTAATTTCTTTATATTGTTATAATGCCACATTAGGCTGTGGTGGTAACAGTTGTACAGAAACCAAGACGTATGCCAATGAAGGGACAAAAAAAGCACTGACTTCTGGCTGTTGTTTATGGCTGTTGCACTGCTCAGGGGTTAAATTGTGTGCATGTGTTTGTGTGTGTGAATGTATAGGCCGGATGGCATTCACTCTTCCATTGTTTGTGATTCCCTTAAACAGTGGGAAACACACTTGTAAAGGGACTGCTTTGATGGTACCTGCTACAGGTGTGCTTCACATTTTAGCTTGCGCTGCTGCTGTAGTTGTTTTATGTGGTGTCTTACAGAGCTTCAAAATAGATACCTCCTTGCCCCCATATACTACAAAATCTAACATATTTATCATTATTCAATGCACTGTTTACTGTTAGTGTCCTCAGACATTTTTATTCTTATTTTTACAAATGAAGTACTAATGGAATATCATAGGGATGAGTACTTGGAAACTGGCAAATATTTTTCATCCACACCTTTATTAATGAATTTGAAATGTTAACAGAAAGCCAGCATTAATGGAAAAGAATGAAAAGTATCCAGGAATTTGAACTATAAATATTTTTCCAACCTATAAATCCTCAGTATTTTAACATCAGAATTAGCTGCCGCTGAAACTTCAATTGAAATAAAGCACATTTCTTAATGTTCATAGAATGTAATGAAGCTCTAATTGGCAGTCTCCAATGAAATACATATTGGATTTCATTCCTATTAGCAGCAGTTTTAAGAACTATGCTCCTTGGAATATAACTGCTGAGTAACAAATGTAACTTTCAATATAGAAAAAGAATAAAATATTACATTTTTTAAAAAAAGAAATTTGGGGTGATCAGGACCACTGTATATAATTCTGAGACATTTCAAAGGGCACACACCATGCAGAATATTTACCCTATATTGGCTTCACTACTAAGCTGTTAAACAGTGAAACACTGATTGTCGGGACTGGTTGATTAGAGTTGGAGTATGAAACAACTGGCTCTAGGCACACGGCAAAAGCATCGCAGCTACTGGAAATTCAGTGACAATAAGTTCAAAAATACTGGCCTTTAGAAATATTTTAAAAACCCTAACCACTGCCTAAGCAATGTTACTTCATGTGCTTTGGTGATACTATACACGCATTTCTCTTTCCTTACTTCAACAAGTGTCAAAAGTTCGTATTAAATACTACATAATTTATCATATAATTAAATGCCGCTACGGTTTTTGTTGGGGAGAGCATAAACCTGATTCTCCTTAGAGAGCTCTGTGCAGAAATATGATGTGGAAATTATTGTATGAATGCAGGTCAAGGATCAAAGTACTAAAGGGTTTATTTTTTCATAAGAGGAACAGAATTAGGAATCTTGGCTTTCCTTAATTAAATCATTTTTTTATCCGAATCCTAATCAAAATGGGAAAGCTGAGAGTCCAAAGAGACTTAGACTGCTAACTCTGAAGCAATCACATTAAATAATGGACTTTTATTCGACAGAATGAAGTATTTGAAGCTTTGCTACTTTTAACACTGCGCAATATATCGTGCTGCAATCTTTCGTTGAGATTTGACCACCTAGCCAAACAGGACACATTTATTTGTTTCAATTTGCATTAAGTAGTTTGTTCCAGGCTGATGCCTGCATCAAATCCTCCACAAACACTTCAAAATATTCCCCCAATTTTACTCTGCTTAGTTTCCCTGAAAAATCAGAATCCATTGCCACCACAGTCGCATCATGGCCACGGCAGGTAAGGGGGGGGCACAAGAATGGACACAGCAGACTGGTATTGGGTTGAATTAGGCCACAACTTTATTGATTACAGGAAAGAGTAGCTAAGGCATTAGGCAAGGATCCAACATGAGGCAGCTCGCCTGCTACCCGATAAAAACCTGGTAGGGAAGACCCTGTGCATGTAAAAAAAGGAAAAAGGGAAGGAAGCTTTATTTTGCAAAGGGTTCACAATGGAAACTTAGAGCCAACTTTTCCCCATTCTTTATTATTTACAAAGTGAACTTAATAATGCTAAGAGGACTTGGAATTTAATTTAATTGGAAGTATAATTGCTCATATATCTTCAGTTGGAAGGAAGGATGAAAGGAATCTGTGAACTGCTAAGGAACTGATAAGGTTCTTTATTGAGTCATCTGCAGTTCAACAGACCACTCTTCTTCCCAGGCTGAGAGGAAAAATAGTGAAAACAGGTTATTTAGTGGGACAGAGTGACTTTTGTAGTTGTTGTTAAAGTTGCAAAACAATGAAGCACAGGACGGAGGCATGATGGATAACAGCAACAATTGGGGGGAAGAAAGATGTAACATCTTACAAGGACGGGAAGAAACACCACAGACAGAATAATTGCTACACCCAGGAAAAACAAGGATATAGTTTGAGTTTCTCACTTGCAGATTTATAAATCATTTAATGTGTCAACATGAATAGAAGTTATTAATATTGCAGTTGTTGTATATGGGATTATTATTATGACCGGAATGTAATGGAAATTAATAAGATTTTGGAATGCAGAAATAAAGAAAATCATCAAACCATCAAATCTAGCACACAAATTTGGTATTTGAACTATTGGTATTAATAATTGGTATTAATTAACTATTGGTATTAATAATTGTATTATAAATTGGTATTGTTATAATGAGGCTATTATTGGAATAAATGAAAACAAAACAAAAAATTACAAAAAAGAAAAAGAAAATGAATGGGGGACCATGAATCAGTCCCTTGATGAGGGTTCTCGACCAGCTCATACCTGCTGCAAGGGGCATTTATTAACGGAAGTGCCTATCTGATGGATCCCTCATGCTGGAATTTGCACAGCTGCTGGAAGCATTGCCTGCTACTGTCAAATTCCTAGCATACAGGGAGCAATTGAAAGCACATCAAAGAGAGGTGCAGCTCACCAACAATGAAAGTGGAATAAAAACTAAAAAGACTGGCTAAGCTCTGATCTGGTTTGGGCTGCTTTGCATCTAGTTTCACCCAGAATGTTTCCTTAAAGAATATAAAATGCCACTTTGCCTGTCACTATTGCCTTGTGCAAGAGTGACAGCCCAAAGAGGACTGATGATTGCAGTTGATATTGAGTCATCCAGAACCTGGGGGTGGGAGTGGGGAAACACGTATCATGGAGAACTCAAATCAGAGATAGCTGATCACCTGGGGCATATTTGAAGAAGTAATCAGAGTTATTTGGAGTATGAAGTGAACATGAAATAGCTTGGAATAAAGAAGTTTTTTGGGGGGGTTAAGTAGTATGCAATAAATCGAGGTGGCCCCATGGTTTGGGAGTTTGTGATGTGGGAGCACCAAAAGTTAACAGAGCCTCATAGTTATAATTCCAAGGGGATTTTTTAACATATGAAAATAACAGACCACATGAGAGCTGACTTTTAGGTGACTCCTGAATAGATGTACCAATAACACCTCGAGTCAAACCTGGTGTGTGGGAGAGAGCCCCTTTCTACCAGAAGCATGATGTTCCATGTTTCAGAGTACTATGGATCTATTAAGCTGAAAAGGAAAGAGCCATGGAAAGGGTGCAGAACAGAAATAGTTAAAACAGAAATTAATGTCAGAGAAGGATCTGTCGTGGTCAGCTATGAGTTGAACAGACAGATGCCAGAACAATAAAAAAAATTCCCATTCTTTAAGCAAAAGCAGTTTGAATTTGTGAGTCAAGGAAACATATTGCAGCAAGTATGATGATAAGGCAGAACAGCCTATTCCTAGTTTGGTCTGGTAACTCTTAAACTGTCAACAAAGACCAGTGGAAGTGAAATGTTTGACAGGGAGCTGCATCACTCACGTCTGAAAGAAATTACGCCCAAAGTTATTACTTCATTTGCATCTGAAGTCATCTGCATGTGACGTGCATCCATGAATCACTGAGAGGATATTGTAGGCTTTGGAAAGTAAATCTGTAGCATGGCAGCTCCATCTTGCCTTCTCTAAAGAAGCCAAAATGTCTTGCAAGACAAAGAGGCTTTGGGAGAGTGAGGCATTGGATTTAATGGAGTCATCCAATTTTTATGGGCAAGAGAATCCCACAACCCGGGTGCTGCTACAAAAATATGTCCAGCCAACTGGACATATCGTCACAACTTTTAATTCATTCATTTTAAACAGAGCTGATCTGTTTGTACAATGCAGTGTGATGCGTATTTGGTCCTTAGAAATACTTATGAAAATTTGGCAACATTTTAGTGTGAATTTGTTCTTGTTGCTGTTGTTATATGTTTATTTATACCCTGACCTTTTCCCTAATGGGATTTAATACAGCTTACAGATAAAAGCAACAGCTGCTAAAAAATAGAAAAATCAATCATTAAAATACAATTGATAGAATTAAAACTATATACTTACATAAAGAAGGCTGGTCGCCGAAGTATTGATGCTTTTGAATTCTGGTGCTGGAGGAGACTCTTGAGAGTCCCATGGACTGCAAGAAGATCAAACCTCTCCATTCTGAAGGAAACCAGCCCTGAGTGCTCACTGGAAGGACAGATCGTGAAGCTGAGGCTCCAAGACTTTGGCCACCTCATGAGAAGAGAAGACCCCCTGGAGAAGACCCTGATGTTGGGAAAGATGGAGGGCCCAAGGAGAAGGGGACGACAGAGGATGAGATGGTTGGACAGGGTTCTCGAAACTACCAGCATGAGTCTGACCAAACTGCGGGAGGCAGTGGAAGACAGGAGTGCCTGGCGTGCTCTGGTCCAGGGGGTCACAAAGAGTTAGACACGACTAAACAACAACAACAACACTTATATAAAATCTGATTGAAGCATACCAAAAATTAAAATAAAAACAGCATGCTATCAGCCCTTTAATTAAATTTAATTAGTCAGATCCCCCAAAGCCTGATGGAACAGAAAACTCTTCACTTGCCAGCAGAATGACAGCAAGGAGGGAGCCAGTCTAACTTCTCTAGGCAGGGAGTTCCAAAGTTGCCTGGCAGCAGCTACCACCCAAAAGGCCCTCTCCCACAGCCGCCCTAAGTGTGCCCGTGAGGGGGGCAGGACTGAGAGAAGGGCCTCCCCTGAAGATCTCAAAAACTGGGCAGGTTTGTATGTGGGAATATGGTATTTCAGACAGCTTGGACCTAAGCCAGGTATATATCCTAGTAAACACATTTTTGTACACAATTTTGCCAAATATACAGATTGTTATATGTTGTTTCCACCAATATATACATTTTGCACACACTTTACACCAGTATGTGCATTTTCGTACACATTATTTGGCTGGAGAACAACATTGCAAAATTTGATGAATTGCATGTTTCAAACAATGGCTGTGTTTCGGTTTACACATTGTTTTGAAAAGTCTGAATTTGGTAGATTCACCTTCAAATAACTGAATTCCTTGCCTGTCTGTATTGGTCATAGATGCTGGAGTTACCCTTCCTTTCTCTTGCTGATGTGTATGTCACCTCATGATGAAACAATGGCCATCAGCCGCCCATCTGCATGTATCAACCTTGTTCCTGTTGGAAGTGCAACAGCAGCATTCAGTTTGTAACTTCAGAGGCTAATTCTGCAGTTAGTGTTAAATCAACTAGCCAAGAGGAAGTCTGCTGCAGGTGCTGCTTAGCAACCAGTAGAAAGATCCTCTCTGAAGTAGAATGTGCTCTGATTGGCAGTATCGTTCTGAGGGAGTTTTTCCTCTATATGTTCTGTTGAGTGTCTCCCTGCTATGCACAAGGCCTTACCTAAAAAAACACAAAAGCTCTCTGTTCTTTTCTCTTCAAATTATGCACCGTGGTGGTGGTGGTCGTTGAGGTTTTTATCAGTGAACGGTTATCAAGTTTCTTTTCTCTTTGGACTCTGTCTACATTATCCAAGTGACTTTTCTAACAGTTGCCATCATTTACATACCATCACTACTAACATAGACATTCGCCTCCACCAAACTGAAAGTATATAGGGAAAGTAGAAGGTCTATTTGAAATGCCACCTTTAATGTCCTGAATTTTAGTGTTCCCCCGGCCTGTGGGTGGAACCGAAAGGGCTTGAGAGACTAAGGGAAAGTGTGGGAGCATGCGAGACCTCAGAACGTATTTAGTGCTTGCATGATAGGAAGAAGTTAAGTCTAAGTGCCTTAATTTACAATTTCCATGCTTTTTGGCACGTGTGAATTTGTGCTTTAAGTCTTCTTTGAAACCATTTTTTAAAAAGAATATATGTATATACAGAAAGTGAAAGTTATCAGAAGCTATGAATGCTCAGAAAAACATTCTTTCATCTAACAGGCTTCCATTAACTATGGTTTTGCCAGAATGCTTTATGACAACACAAAGCAGTAGTTCTTTATGCCTCTCTGACTAAGATATTTATATTGAACTCTGACATTTTAATCTAATAAAAATGCTTTTTTACTTCATTGCAGTATAAACAGAGAGCAACTCTATTATATAATGGGCATCTGTGGAATAAGGACTAATCCTTCCAGTGTGGAAAACCTTCATAACTCTCTTGTGGCTTCATCACCCTTTGAGTTATGAGGTCTTCCTTTCAATTAAGGGATAAAATCCAAAACCCAGAGAAGCTTATTATGAGTCCCCTTTTAAGATGTTACTATTTAAAACAAAACACTTAGGAAGGATACTATGAAGTAGTTCAGAATTAAAAAGTTGTCAGACACAGTGATTTGTTGTACTGGAAAGTTTTTCAAAGTAAAGAGGTGGCACATTCTACTTTGCCATAAATGCTGGTGAATTTATTCTGTGTATTTTCTTCCTCTCTCTTTTTTACTGTCTTAGGGACAAACTAGATGAGGTGTGGGGGTGTGTAAGTTTAAGGATCAAATTAGTCAGGGGGTCAAGTTGTGGTGGTGAGGAGGAAGATTCTCTCCCCCCCCCCGCCGCCCAATGTCATTTCCCAGTTAAATTTCCTACAATGCTGCTTTTTGCCCTATAAAAGTAAATGAATGACACCTGTACTTTTTCACCAGTGAGGCAAATAGCAGTTTCAGGGGGACAAACAGCAGTTGGGGAGGGGGGAGCACAGTGAAATTTAGCTCCCAGCACTGGGCCTCAGTCTATGGAGAACCCAACTAATGCAGAATGGGGTTCATAATGTGGAATGTAAAGAGTTAACTATGAATGCTATCTCGACTTTCTCTTAGTAGCTGTAGCTACTCGCATAGAGGGCCCAGTGTGGTACAAAACCATGTCAGTTGGAGCCAGGGTGGATAAAAATCAATGATTTTTTAAAAATAAAAAAAAATCAGTTTTTTTATTTAAATCAGTTTTTTATTTAAATCACATTTTTAAAATAAAATGCTTTTATCTTTCTAAGATATTTTATCTTATCTATCTATTCTAAGATAGATATTTTCTATTTAAATTACATTATAGTCCAAAGGCTATTCATCAGAAAATAAGGATTTGTTTTAAGTTTTTCATGTGCGCTAGAACTCAGTCTAAGTTTAAAAAAAAAATCGTTTAACCACATCGGTTAACAAACATGGATACATATGCTATAATGTTATTGTTTTAGTTAAATAAATTGTTTAAGTTGTTATTAAGGAAATGATTATTATTTTTCCTTCCAAGTAAGTACAGCAGAAAAATTGTCCAAATATAAACAATAATTTCATAATTATCTGTTTATGTATTTCTGATAGTATAACCAAATCAGTAATTTTTGATATAACTGTAAAAACTACTCTGAAAATTTATTATTCCAAAAATGAAATCTTCATCTGGTTGTAAATATTAAGAGGATGCCAGCAAGGTTGAACCTTTCTGTAAAAAAAAAGATATAAGTCAAGTCTTACTGACTAGTGATTTAAATCAAATCTTACTGACTAGTGATTTAAATCAAATCTTACTGACTAGTGATTTAAATTGTGATTTAAATTGTGATTTAAATTGATTTGATTTAAATCATATACAACCTGGTTGGAGCTACTGGTAGCTTGAGAGGGTGACTTGCCATTTTGCCCTGGAAGGATCGTCCTTCCTCCTTGGCAGCTATTGCCCCACCTCGCAAACTAGATGACATCTTTGATAGGCTGGCCATGCTGTGAGTGCCACCCCTTCATCTTCATGCCACATTTTTAGTCATGTTTCTTGCACATGCCAAGATGTTGGGAGCCGGTTTTTAAGTAAATAAATATATTGTTATTATAATGTTTACCAAATGAAGAATGATACATACCACCTTGCTTCAAACGCCTCCACAAAGAAAGGCAATGATTTCGAGGTTCGTCTCTCCCAATATAAATTGACCGGTCCCTGTGATCATCATCGGGCACCCCCTCCATGAGCGGTCCGGAGGGTGGCAACACAGGACTGGGCCTTTTCTGTGGTGGCTCCCCGTTTGTGCAATGCTCTCCCCAGGAAGGCTCGCCTTGCGCCTTCGTTACATATCTTAAGGCACCAGGCAAAAACGTTCCTTTTCACAGAGGCCTTCAGCTATTAGCAATCTATGACCTTTTAAAGCGGAGGAGGGGGGTTTCTTAATGTGTGTGTTTTTCCTTGCTTGCTTTTAATTAATGTATGGAGGGGGGTTGTTTGTTGTTTCATTTTGTTTTTGTGAAGGTACATTGAGTTGGCTGCGGCAAGAGAAAGCGTCCATTTTAGTAAATTTTGTCTACAAAACCCTCTTCTGACTGTTATCCAACACGTTTCATTGATCTCCTCACTGAACCAAAGAGATGTTCCAACTCAATGAGACCGGAGTGGATGTCTGGGTGCAATGGTGCCAATCACTTGTGAGGCCTGCGCCTTCTAGGGGTCAGAGAGGTCATCAACAAGACCACCAACCATATAAGCAGGAAACTCACCCCAGAGACATCAGGAAACTATCCAGATCACAAGCCTCTGAAAATGGACCATTCTCATAGATCTTCTACCCCAGAAGAGATTAAAGGCCAGCTCTAGTCTAAACCTAACCAGGAAACTGTCTATGCATGACAAGAGGACCATTTCAGCCTCTCTTTCATGCTGACCATTCACCTCCTGCCCAGAACATCAACCTTGCTACAGGCCAGCAAGGAGCAACATGCACAGAGAGTACTGTATAGAATTTCTCACCATGGGGACGTGGGGAAAGTAACTGGTGTTGTGCTGAAATCTGACCTCCAATTTCTCAAAAGTATCCTTTCCCTTGCAACAGAAGCTTCCATTTTTTCTGCCTCATTCTCAAGGCCCCTTCAAATTTCACTGGGTGTTGGGTTTGAGGGATTGTATGTGGTTCCCCCCCCCCCCGCTTCCTCATTAAACTTATCCAACACTTGGCAGCCTCCCTGGCTGCCTCTACTTCCTGATCTGAAAAATCCCCATGGAAAGAGTTATTGAATGAGATCTTCTACGGGGCTTTCATTGAAGCATGAAAAGCCAGGAAGGCTGCAGCATGCAAACTGCTTGTGAGGTGATTTCCAAAATGAAAAAGGCCACCTCAAAAACAATGTCAACATGGCGAAACAAAAACAAAACCCTGCACCCCACCCTTTGATAATTTTCAAGGGCAAATTTGTTTGTCTTTGCATGATGGAAAGTGGCTAAAAGAATACAGGATAATTTTTTAGCACAGCACTAAAAATAACTATTTCAGGCCAGACAGTATTTGAAAGTTGACCAGAGTGTGGGATCTCATATACGTAATCAAGATGACATATTATACATACATTTTGTGCTATGGTCTTGTGTTTGTTGTAGACAAAGGTCCAAGCAAGATGAGATCTTGGAGATAAGTGATTGCAACATTTTCTTTCCTCGTGTGAGTGGATAACACAATCCAGATCAGATGCATAGTATGGGGATAGAAGAGTAGTCCTTTTCTCAATGAAAACCCGCCAACCATATGGAGAGGGAACGTTCTGCTCCCACCTTATAATCCTTCTCCAAGTATGCCCCCTCTCTCTATCTCTCCCTCACTCTCTCACACAGCTGTTATTTGGAAACAATTTATAGAGATGAATATCAATTCCTATATATCTGCCATGAAGTGTAATTTGACCCTGAGCAGGAGTCCGG
Organism: Podarcis raffonei; assembly: GCF_027172205.1. Classification (NCBI taxonomy): domain Eukaryota; kingdom Metazoa; phylum Chordata; class Lepidosauria; order Squamata; family Lacertidae; genus Podarcis; species Podarcis raffonei. The sequence goes on from NC_070610.1 coordinate 3,820,781, forward strand.
GTATCAACAGTTGCTCTTAAAACTAAGAATAAAGAATATTTTAGCAGCTATTGAGATTTGCATCCCACAATGCAGTTCAAGCAGGTCTAAACAGCTTGAGGACAGGTAAGCTAAGCAAAACAGATTGCATAGGCAACAGGAAGTGAGAAAGTGGAGCATTTGTGGAAGAATGTAAATCAAGGGGGGTTTATGAGTGGCCACCCGGGTGACAGGACAAGAAGCAGGCTGAGTTGTTGTGAGAATAAACAATGAGGAACACACATGTAATAATATCAACTGGGGAAGAATATCCTGGATCAGGTCTTAATGTTATGCCAGACGGAGGGTCCCTTAAACTTTGCCTTTGTATTTTTTCCCCCTTTTACTAGCACTGATGGCCCACAAAAACCCCTTTGAACAATAAACATGAATGGCCCATGGTGGTCCTGTCAAGTTGGGATCTTTGTAAAATAACCAGTGATCCACAACATTTTCTGGAAGTGATTTCACAGACTCATATCTTCTCTCATTGTCAGAGTTTCTTTTGGGGGGTGGGGTTGGAGGTGAGTAAAGGGGCTAAAAGTAATCATTGCAACACTGCCAGGAATTTTTATTCATTGTAGCCTTATTTTCAAAAGTCCAAAAGAAGAAATCTGCTAGCTAGCTGAAAGTACTTTTTTCCCCTCTGGGGTGTATGGGGTGTGTGAGAACAGAACAATATGTTTACAAATAAAATAATATTTTCAGTCAATTATCTAACTTACTTAACACTTTAAAATGTAACAAACATGCAGTGAATTCCAGTAAATTGACCTCATATCTTGCAAAATTAGGGCTCTAAATTATTTCGGTGTCAGTGATTGTTTAGAGATCTGCCATTCTTCTGGTTTGAGTTCCAGCCTTGTTCAAAATGCAACACATGTCCAGTTTTCTGTAATTTTCAATTCATGTCTACTATTGCATGTGAGTGCACTCTCATAAAACGCCATGAATAATGAAATCTTAATATGATTGCTTACCATAATCACAGGCTAACTACATATTCCTCTCCTGTTTTGCCTTACCTCCATTCCCACCCACCCACACACCCCAGTTCCTTTGACATTTCCTTCTTGTCTATTTAAAGTCTGGGGGACACAGGTGGCACTGTGGTCTAAACCATTGAGCCTCTTGGGCTTGCTGATCATAAGGCCGGCAGTTCGAATCCGCATGACAGGGTGAGCTCCCGTTGCTCTGTCCCAGTTCCTGCCAACTTTGCAGTTTGAAAGCACAAAGTGCAAGTAGATAAATAGGTACCACTTTGGCGGGAAGATGAATGGCCCTGGCACTTATCATGGTGTTCCATGTGTCAGAAGCTGTTTAGTCCGCTGGCCATATGACCCAGAAAGCTTTCTGCGGACAAACGCTGGCTCCCTTGGCCTGAAAGAGAAGATGAGCACCACAGCCAACAGTTAAATTCAATTGGACTAAACCATCCAGGGCTCCTTTACCTTTACCTATTTTAAGTCACTCAGGAGAGGGACCTGTCAAATGTATTGTGTGTACATGAATGACAGTATATGCATCATAGCAACCACAATGGTAACACAATTTCATTAGTACATGGCTGCCTTTGCCATTGTGAGTTTAGAATTTTTGAACATCTGAATCAGGGATACGACACAGGGACAGAATGGTGTCATAACAGCCCTTCTCCCTGCACTGAGATCAGCTCTTGCCTTTACTCAACTAGAAAGGCGATGGGAGATTTGGGCCTTCTTCCCAGGTGAAGGATCACAGTTTCTTCCAGTTCAGCCTGTTGCCTTCTCATTCTTGATAGCTTTCTAACATTCGCTCTCCTACAGCTACCAGTGAAACAGCAGTTCAAGACAATGTAGATGTAAATTGACAGCTATCGAAGGTAATACCATTATAAATATACTAGTTGAATGAAAACATGGGATATGTTGCTAGCAATGTTTTGCTTTCTTATCCGACTGTACAATTCTGATTCTATGTTCTTACTTTTTCAGTTCTCTTCACATCTACCTGGCTGTTCTTTCCATTGAAGCCCCGACCATTCACTTGACTTTCTGCATTCAAAACTATTCCTCTCAGCTGCAAGGAGACAAACTTTGTTTCATGGATTGGGGAGTTATTAGGATGGTAGGCAAAACATTAGGGGGGAAAACATAATGAATGAAGCTATACAGATCCGAGAGAAACAGATGTTGGTGTTATAAAATGTTCCCTTCATAAATCCTGAAATTTTCACTGTATTCTCAAGTGAATAACTTTTTAACACATAAACACTCAATTAATTTAAGGTAATAATATATACTTTATAAGTTCAAACCCCAGTGACACAGAAAAATAGAACTGAGTTTATGGCATTCAAAAGTGCAGTCCCTGTGTATTGAAAGATGTCGGTTCTGCTTTCTGTACTGGGGGTTGTGGCAATGTGTGTGCAACAGTCCTGAGAGAGTTCAGAGTTAATAATGGTAGCAGAAGGCATCTACCTTTCAGAGGCAGAGTGGGCAGAGGAAGCCCTGACGGTTGTGCTAGCAAAAAGATGGCTGGCAGTTGCTGAAGCGCTTAACCACACTTGGGCTTTATATTAAAATAAACAGTTCAGTCTCATTAGTAAGTGGCACTGCCTATTTTTATGGGATCTTGAGGACACACCTGACTCTCTACAACTGCAGAGGTGAAGAAAAAAATTATAAGATAATCTCTGGACCTGATTTCTACTTTATTGATAGTGTGCACAACCCCCTTACATATGGTTAAGGAGGTTGACTGTACTGATTCAGTCATCAGTAATGAATTTAGGCCTCCCCTTCCCTGAGAAACTCATTCCCCCAAGAGCTCTGTTGACAGACCTGGAGGCTGTGTTCTTCAGCCATTGAGGTCAGCAGGCTGTTCTAGAAGAACTGGGACCTGATGTGCAGAAGGAACAGCTCTGTAGACCAGGCTTGGCCAATCCAGGAACTTCTACCTATCCCAAAATCTGATATTACACGACCTAATTCTCTTTTGTGTCTGAGAAAGACTCTGAGAACTGGGCAAAAATAGGCCATGACAGCTAACCAGCCTGAGTACCAGCCCCAGAGACAATCCATTTAAGCATGCAAGTCCCTAGTATCTGAATTGCTTTGCATTATAACTTAATCTTGGTTCACAACTTAACTCTTATTTTTTGTGTGTTTTTCCATTCAAAAATATTATGTGGTTATGAGAAGTGAGTTTATTTAATTATTTATAAATATATTTATAGGCTAACTTTTTTCAGCAGAGCCCACCCAAGTCAGCTTTTTTCATTTTAAATTAAGTATTTCATTGATGCAAAATCAAAAGTACAGGCGAGCAAAAAAAGAATACACATGGTTACAAATCATAAGAGCAGCACAGAAGTTGTATTTTCCAAATAAATAGAGAGCAGATTATGCAAAAATATAAAATCAGCAAAACAAATCATAAGTCAAATTTCACAACTTGGTGGGGGAAAGTTTTGTACATCTGAATTTAACACATAGGAGATGAAATCCCACCAAATGGTATAGAAATGTCCCATGCCTTCCTTACCTTTAGAAACACCTAATGTATTAGCTCTTTTCTCTGCAACAGCCAGAATCCACATATTATTGTACCACAACAAGAGGTTTAAGTCCTGTGATGTCTTCCATTTCTGGACCAAAGTTGCAGCCAGCAGCCATACAAAAAGTTCCTTTGAATGGAAAATCGCTGCCTGATCATCCCACAAGTTCCAAAATTTGCCAGCGATTCTGTGCAGTATTTGATGCCATAGGAGAAAGCTGCACAGACGTCCGTTACCACCTGTGTAAAATGTCTGAGCAACATTCCCTTCTATCTGCTGAGGTTGATTTATCAGACTTAGACGCCCCTATTGCAATCCACTCAGTTGTAGGGCCTTCTCCCAGGTAAGTTTAAGACCTTTTAATGAGCCCACAAAAATATCAAGAAGTTCCTTATGAAGAACAGGTGCCAATCCTTTGCCCTGATGACTAGGATTTAATAAAAATTCCTTCAGATTTAGTAAGGAGTTGAAAGCTTGTGCTTTAAGGGCAGGATCAGCCAACAAATATTGGAACTGACAGCTATACAGCCAGTTAAGTCCTCCATCTCCTGCAGCTAGCTTGACTTGTTCAATAGAAATTGAATTGTCATTGTTATGAAAGTCACATAACCTTTCTCCCAGGATAAAATTGTTTCCCACAAACTCATATCCATAAACTTTGAGTGGCATCCTAAAGAAAGACTGTGGTGTTATTTTCCCCCAGATCCTCAGTGTGTTTACAATAACCAGAAGTCCCCGTTTCCCAGGAACAGTCCCCAGATTTACAAATCAGTCGCCATCCAAAATCCATTGAAGTTGAAAAGTGTCCCCAGATTCATTGGAAAAAATCTGGTAACCTTAGTTTACAGTGTACGGATTATGTATACATTACAGAACAGAAAGAGTTAGGTTTTAAAAATGGCAAGACCCATCAATCATTTTCTTGTAACATCCTCTGTTCTAATGAAATCCATTTCTTATTAACGTTTCTACTAATAAAACAAAGCTGTCATATTTGAAACATGTTACAGTATAACAGTAGATGCTAAAATCCCCATTCCCCTCCATCTGGCCTCCTATAATAGCTTTCCAATGATAATCTGGGCTTCCTTTTTAGAATACAGAATTACTATTTAGTTTTGTATTCTAAAGAAGAAGCCTGGATTGTTTAAGGATGCCAGGATGGAGGGAGTGGGAAGCACCTGAAAAAATGTAAATATTTAAGAACTGCCATCATTTGTATCATTGCAATTCAGTTCATGGTGGTGAAGGAAACAAGCCGAATGAAGGAAGATAAATACAAGCAGAACAGACTTGTGTAAGTGTTGGGATGAGCGGATAGTAGGATGGAGAATGAGAGAAAGAACCAGGCTCAGCACACATCCAGGATTTGTCAGACTTAACATATCTAACTAACTATCCAAGTTAGATGGGCTTTGACAAATGAATCTGACTTCTTCCACCATATCTTTGAATATTACACACACACACACACACACACACACACACACCACCCTTAAAAGGGCCTCTTTTAAAAGCCCTGGACTATTCACTAAAATAAATGGGCAGGCTGATATTGGAGGAGGCGTTCTTTCATATATTTGGGGACAAAGTCATTTGGGGCTTTTTTTGTCATCATAAGCACCTTGAATTCAGCCCACCACTGGCAACCAATGCAACACTTTGAAAATTGGTGTTATATGGGGGGAAAACCACAAGCACACATTAGTATCATGAATGACTTTGGGATGCCTCATGGGAAATGCTTAATAAATGAAATAAATAAAAGTACCCGGGCCACTGCATTTTGCACCAGTTGTAACCACCAGCTGTAATCTCCAGACCATATTCAATGTAACGTTTACACTGCATGTAAATTTAGACAGATGCCTTGATTTAATACAGGGGTAAGAATACACAGAGGAATTATACCAGAAAGATATGGATGTCTCGTACACCCCAGGTAGTGTGGTTGCTGACCTTGAGCCAGACATCCTGGAGAGTGAAGTCAAATGGGCCTTAGAAAGCACTGCAAATAACAAGGCCAGTGGAAGTGATGGTATTCCAGCTGAACTATTTAAAATTGTAAAAGATGATGCTGTTAAGGTGCTACACTCAATATGCCAGGAAGTTTGGAAAACTCAGCAGTGGCCAGAGGATTGGAGAAGATCAGTCTACATCCCAATCCCAAAGAAGGGCAGTGCCAAAGAATGCTCCAACTACCGCACAATTGCACTCATTTCACACGCTAGCAAGGTTATGCTTAAAATTCTACAAGGAAGGCTCAAGCAGTATGTGGACCGAGAACTCCCAGAAGTGCAAGCTGGATTTCGAAGAGGCAGAGGAACCAGAGACCAAATTGCAAACATGCGCTGGATTATGGAGAAAGCTAGAGAGTTCCAGAAAGACATCTACTTCTGCTTCATTGACTATGCAAAAGCCTTTGACTGTGTCGACCACAGCAAACTATGGCAAGTTCTTAAAGAAAAGGGAGTGCCTGATCACCTCAGTTAGAACTGGATATGGAACAACTTGGTTCAAAATTGGGAAAGGAGTACGGCAAGGCTGTATATTGTCTCCCTGCTTATTTAACTTATATGCAGAATTCATCATGCGAAAGGCTAGGCTGGATGAATCCGAAGCCGGAATTAAGATAGCCGGAAGAAATATCAATAACCTCAGATATGCAGATGACACAACCTTGATGGCAGAAAGTGAGGAGGAATTAAAGAACCTTTTATTGAGGGTGAAAGAGGAGAGCGCAAAATATGGTTTGAAGCTCAACATCAAAAAAACGAAGATCATGGCCACTGGTCCCATCACCTCCTGGCAAATAGAAGGGGAAGAAATGGAGGCAGTAAGAGATTTTTCTTTCTTGGGCTCCATGATCACTGCAGATGGTGACAGCAGTCACAAAATTAAAAGACGCCTGCTCCTTGGGAGAAAGGCGATGGCAAACCTAGACAACATCTTAAAAAGCAGAGACATCACCTTGCCAACAAAGGTCCGTATAGTAAAAGCTATGGTTTTCCCAGTAGTGATGTATGGAAGTGAGAGCTGGACCATAAAGAAGGCTGATCGCCGAAGAATTGATGCTTTTGAATTATGGTGCTGGAGGAGACTCCTGAGAGTCCCATGGACTGCAAGAAGATCAAACGTATCCATTCTTAAGGAGATCAGCCCTGAGTGCTCACTGGAAGGACAGATCGTGAAGCTGAGGCTCCAATACTTTGGCCACCTCATGAGAAGAGAAGACTCCCTGGAAAAGACCCTGATGTTGGGAAAGATGGAGGGCACAAGGGGAAGGGAACGACAGAGGATGAGATGGTTGGATGGTGTTTTTGAAGCTACCAGCACGAGTTTGATCAAACTGCGGGAGGTAGTGGAGGACAGAGGTGCCTGGCGTGCTCTGGTCCATGGGGTCACGAAGAGTCGGACACGACTAAATGACTAAACAACAACAAGGCAACCTAAGGCCCGGGGAGTGGATCCGGCCCAATCGCCTTCTCAATCAGGCCCACAGTCTGGGAATCAGCATGTTTTTACATGAGTAGAATGTGTGCTTTTATTTAAAATGCATCTCTGGGTTATTTGTGGGGCATAGGAATTCAATCATTATTATTTTTTTCAAAATATAGTCTGGCCCCCCAAATGGTATGAGGGACGGTGGACCGGCCCCTGGCTGAAAAAGTTGCTGACTCCTGATTTAATAGAACCATAGGCCTGCAGAGCAGAAAAGGACCCCAGAGAGTTCCCTAGCCCAATCCCCTTCAATGCAGCAATCTTAACTAAAGCTTCCAGGACAGAAGGCCATCCAACCTCAGCTTCCAAATCTCCAAGGAAGGAGAATCCACAGCCTCCTGAGGGAGTCCAGTCCACTGTTAAGCAGCTCTCACCATCAGAAACTTCTTCCTTATGCTTTGTCAGAATCTATTTTCTTGTAGCTTGAATCCAGTGGTTTGGGTCCTACTCTTCGGAGCAAGAGAAAGCAAGCTTGCTGCCTCTTCCATGGGACAGCCCTTCAGCTATTTGAAGATGGCTATCAAAACTCCTCTCAGTCTCCTGGCTAAACATACCCAGTTCCTTTAACCACTCCTCATAAGGCTTGGTTTCCAGACCCTTGATCATCTCAGTCGCCCTCTTCTGCACAGATTCCATCTTGTCAATATCCTTCTTAAATTGTGGTGCCCAGAATGGGACACAATATTCCAGGTATAGTCTGACCAAGGCAGACGAGAGTTGTGTTCTTACTTCCCTTGATCTGGACACTATACTTCGGTAGATGCAGCCTAGAATATTATTAGAGTTCTTTTCCTACATCATTTCCATGCTTTGAAATTCATGAACGCAGGCATGTGCAGAGCTTGTCTGAGGCCTGTTAAAATAAAGTTATAAACTCAAACAAAGAAGTAGCTGGTTCAATTGCATAAGATGGTGGGGGTCCCTGGCCGGCTTAGTTCTTCAAGGCCTGGGGCAAGTGCTCCCCCCTCCCTTTGCACAGGCCTGCATGAATGAAAGTGCCTTAACTCTTCTCTTAAACATTTCCAAATGTGATATCATAAGGTAGTTGCTACAGAGATGTGTGCTTTAAATTGCATTGTTGTAGAAAGAGAGCCCAGTATGTTCTGATGTAACTGCTTACCTGGAAACCACTGAAGAGTCACAACTTGATGGTGGAGATTCACGTGAAGCAGCTCTGTATCATATATTATGAGAGTTGGGAATCACTTCTAATGTGCCCACCTTTGGCGACAACCATTTAATGACTGTAACAAGTGCTCTTGTCCAAATACTGTGAAAGAGAAACAATTGCTGCAGAGTTGAAAGAGGAATGGTGTATGGAGCTCTTTAGATATAACTTATGCTTCTATTTTGCAAAGGCTTTAGCTTTCAGCTATAGTTGTTTGTTCTGTGCCATACAGATTTGGATTTTAGGCAATTTGTTAAATAAATGATGACTTGCTGTGCCGCTTCAATTTCTTTTTTTCACATCTAGTCACAAACCACAATCACTTACAGGAAATGGAATGTTTACTTGAGTTTATTATACAAGGGTCTGGATGTGAGCTGTGGGATTTTTACACCTCATAGCAATGGTATTACAATTTATTTACATCTTCATGTTGGCAGCTGTACAAACTGTTATGAAATAGGACAATCACACCTTAGGGAGCAGCAATTATGGCTAAAGTTATAAATAGCATGAAGGAGGGCAAGTGTTTGGCACTTAAGTGGAAGAGAATAGAAAGGAGTCTGGCCAATCTTCAGAACACCATCCTCTTGCTCATTATGAGGGCATGCGCTAATTAAACTTAAAAGTTGTACGAGCAGGCTGAATGACTAAGCCAACCAGCCCCCACACAGTCCTGCTCCAAGCTCATGAAGAGCAAAGTTGTTTTAGTTATGTCATAATTTGGACAGTCTCATGATGACATCACTCTGAACTGAATTAATGCAGAATTAATACCATATGTACAAAGCACTAATAGGTTTTGAATTTGAGAAGCCAATGATAAGCCTGGGTTAGATTTCCCAATGAGAGTCCGCCCCCACCCCCTTCTAGCACTTACCTGAATCCAGTATCACAAAAAGCAAGTTTTCAATGATTTGTCTTTTTACTAAAAAAATCTTTTATTAATATACACATTATCAGCTTTTACTTTTCATGTTCATATTTTAAAGAAAAACCAATAAAATCACAAAGCATCATTAGTAATGGTGTCAAAATCAGTATTCTACAGGACAAAATCCCACTGGTGTGAAACTGCTCTGATAAATTTCACTTGTCTTTTGGCTTCCCTTGAGATTTTTCAAATGTTTTGCTTACAGAGGATCCGTCAATGTTGGTTTCTAATTTTGGTTTAAGGGAAATCCAGCTAAGTCAAAATGTATATACACTCAAGTAGAGGAGTTTCGTTAATAGTTTTCAAACTTGTGTGACTTCTGCAAAAATCCTCAGATGTTAGCTGAATAAAAAGGCAGGTCTACTTTTTCAAGATAGGATAATAACTATCAAATCCAGGGAAGTTTCGTTTCCCTGTTTAAAATCTGAAATAATTTTTGCCCACTTTGTCAGCTGAAAAATCATAGGATCATAGGATCATAGTATTGCAAAGTTGGAAGGGACCCCAAGGGTCATCTAGTGCAGGAAAGTCAAGTAGATCATCCATGACAGATGACTATCCAACCTCTGCTTAAACACCTCCTAGGAATGAGAATCCACCATCTCCCAAGGGAGTCCATTTCACTGTTGAACAGCTCTTGCTGTTCTTTGTGATGTTTAATCAGAATCTTTGTGATGTTCTTTGTGATGTTTAATCAGAATCTTATTTCATGTAACTTGAATCCATTGGTTCAGGCCCTACCCTCTGGAGCAGGAAATAACAAACTTGCTCCATCCTCCATGATATTTAGATATTTGAAGATGGCTCTTGTATCTCCTCTCAGTCTCCTCTTTACCAGGCTAAGCATACCCATAGCTGTTTCTTTTGTCAAGTGAAAAATTTAGAACTTTTGTGGATCAAACCTGCTAAATTTAGTACTTCAACAACTGAATCCAGTACTTCTACAACTCCAAGCACACACACATATGAAATCAAGAATGGGGGAGGAGTCTATGTCAATTTTATTAGATAAAACTAACCAGGCAAATCTTCTGGGCTATATTCAGTAGTATCCTTATAAAAAAAATATTGAAAAACTTTCAAATTAGAAAATAAATTAGCATCTTTCCAATAAAATGTTCTTGAGGAGAATGTCCTTGAAAATTTCATGCACCCCATCCATTTGAACTCTGTCCACAACACACCAATGTGAAGGGCCAAGCAGAGTTTCTGCAGATGTGGAGTTCATTTGGAAGTGCTTCTGGGATATCAAAGTCTGGGGTAGCCTGGAACTGGGGGCTGTAGTTCTATAGACAAGTCCCTGGTGTAAGATCTAGACTTTCCCCCCCAATATCTGTGACAGGGATATGAATAGCCTTTCTGGAGGACAAAAGAAGACGGGGGTCTTTCTGCTAAGTTTGTATCACTAAATGAAATAAAACCAGCTACAGGTGCTCTGATCCACATTAATCAGAGAGCAAAATATATGAAAAATCTGCCTCTTGGAAAAGTTATTCATAAGTAAGGAATCTACAACAAGTGTCCTATATGTTACTTGCATAGCAGTCAGACCCACAATCTGTATGTGTGCGTGCGTGCGTGCGTGTGTGAGAGAGACCCACATTTGACCATTTGTTTCATCCTCACAAGTCACTGTTCTCTCACTATAGGAGAGGCAAAGGACAAAATAGTGTTGCCTCCCATTCCAAAAATCTAATTTCAACACTGGTGTTGGACCAACATTCTCCAATACACCTGATGACATCTTGCTTCCTTAAAGTATGCACCCAGAGAGCTGCCTCCCAGCATCTGCCACCTGTGGTGAACACCTCACTCTTCTTGTTTTTTGGTATTTTCGATTAAAAGAATAAAATAGTAGCAGTAGAATAAAAGGAGAAGTACCTGGATGCCTGGATCCAGGTTTGGGGCAAGTACTCATCAATGAGAGAGCCCCAGCAGAGATCTAAAATCATAAAACCTGCAGCAAAGTAATACATGGAAATACAGGTTGGTAGACCTTTAAAATATCCCCTTCTAAGTTTCTTCCACAGTTCCCCACTTCCCTTAGCATAGAAAGAGGCCACACATTTGGTAAGTTAAAAATGGTTTACTTACAAACTCTTGAAAGGTCAGGTGCATGTGCTTTCCCATACAATAGCAATAAAAGCCAGGCAGTAGTTTCAAGCATAGCTGTCAAGTGTCCCTTATTTGAAGGGACAGTCCCTTATTCCAGCGCCATGTCCCGCTGCTGTCCCTTATTGATGGATGTCGCTTAAATGATGTCCCTTAAATTTCAAAGGAAGCAGCTCCTCTCCCTCCCTCCCTGCCGGCCAGGGAGGAGGGAGGTTCCAACTGTGTTGCTTGGCTGTGTTGCTCACCCAATAAGAAGTCTAAGAACGATTGGGGGGGTGGAGCTTGCATGCCTTGTGTGTGGCTAGTTAATGCAAGCTGAGGGGGGGGTTGAATGCTGGGTGCCATTTTGTTGCACGTGCTGCTGCAAACTTTGCAGTGCAAAGTCAGACCGGGGAGCCATCTTAAGTTGAGGCTGCATAGGCCTTGTGGTGCATGTGTTTCATATTCTATTCAGTTGAACCTCTGGTTACAAAGTTGGTTGGACAGTGTTCTCGAAGCTACCAGCATGAGTTTGACCAGACTGCAGGAGGACGGGAAGACTGGAGTGCCTGGAACAGGTGAGGCTGCAGGTCCCTTATTTTGGCTGCTGGTCCCTCATTTTCAAGGCTGCTGGTCCCTTATTTTCAAATCTGTAAGTTGACAGCTATGGTTTCAAGAAGTGATAAATGTTTCTAAATTGTTTGTACAGAAACATAAACATGACTTGCTAAAGCAATACGGTCTAAGCTTGGAGCATCCAGCTTAGACATGCTTAATGGTCAGGTTCAATAGTGGAAGAAAAAAGAATAAAGAGTTTGGTAACTCTTCCTCCCAAGGTGAGGTGGCATGACCTAGCTAAGCCTGGCAGGACAGCTTACTCCATGGTATTAACCCCTTCATGCATTAATTAGAGTTAAGCATGTTAAGGCTGATTTATCCCACAACTCTGCCCAATGTAAGCCAGCACTAGAGATAACACATGCTTCAGTTTGCTCACTAGTTCTTTGTATTCGAGACTGCATGTCTGCAGGTTCTCTTTGCTATTGTATGCAAAAGGAAATCTATTTCTTTAAGCAGTGTTTTCCCAGTGTTTCCCTACCGAATACCTGTTGCCTTGTTTAGTTACCTATTAGATTACATGTTATTTCGGCTCTATGTGAGTCTGTCGGTCATATGAATAATTAAAGTTTACACTTTGAGTAAGTGTATGCCTTTTAAAATTGTCTATTAAATGGAACGTCTATCTGAAATTTGAAAAGTGCTGTTGCACTCAGATCTTTCCTGGTTGGCCACTGAGAGAAAAGAACTCTGGATTAGAAGGGCCTTTGAAATGATCCAGCAAGGTTTTCCTTATGTTCCTATGAATCTGATGGGGGAGATCATCTGGAGTTTCAGAGTAAGGTATTCATTTAAATTTTGTCTATCACACTTACATACGGTGGCCCTAAAAGATCATAAATCAATATGCTGACTGACACTCAACTGGATGCAGTTGTGGAATGGATGAGGGCCAACAAACTGAACGTGAACCCTGGGAAGAAGAAGACACTGTGAGGAAGTGGTTTCCAGGTTCAGGAGATTGGCCATTTGCCTGTTCTGGATGGGGTCGTTCTCCCTCTGAAACTACAGATCTATAGCCTGATCCATAATGTGCCTAAGGTGAAGCCATTGGAAAATCAGTTTGATCCCACTGACATCAGGAGATCAGGCTGTTCTACAGCCTTCCGGAGGCAAAATGCCATTTATTTGATTGTTGTCTCAAAAGACATCTGTCTTCACTGGCCTTGCACCTGTGTGGCAGTCCATCTCTTTGTTTTCATATTGCCCCTCTGGGTTTGGTAAAAAAATAAAATACGTAATAATATACTCCAGGATACCTTATCTTTTCATTATAGGCTCATAAATATATACACATCCATATAGGAGATTTCCCAGAATGGATTAAGTATACAGAATATCTATACTGGCTAAGCAAGAACAGCAAACTTTAATAATAAAAGCAGAAGATCAAAGAACATAGGATGGTTTCATTATATGGTAGCTACACATATGCAGCACCTCGCGGAAGGATTTTAATTCAGAAATAGAATGTATAATTAAAACAGACATGGGCTTGAGGAAGAAGTGTAGGTGATACACTTCAATCAGATTCACCCTACTGCATGTCTTTTTTCAATCCACAACACTGCCCCAATTATTTGAGGTGCTGTCAGATGGAAATGTTTTAAAAAACACTAACCGCCTCGTTTTTCTGTGGTTTTTCTCCAGATTGTAACATGATGCTACAAAAATTGCAAGTGGATCCTACAATTCAATATTCTGTTTCTGGAATGGTTAGTATTCAATGTAATATTCCCACGGTCTGTTTTTCAGCCAGAACTGACCGGAACTCAGTTGCCTTTGCCATGATAAGAGAACAAGTTCACAGTGAGTTCCAACACCTCTTTTTCTAGAAAAATAGCACTGAATATTCCTCTTTTGCTTATGCACATTTAAGTGACAGGTCTAGGCTGAGATTAAGGCGGTGTTGCCTGAGGCACATATTCCAGCCATTTTGAATGTAACCATGTTGCCATTTTGTATTTTGTCTTTGCTGGAAAGAAGTTTTGGGCCTGAGATGAAAATTAGATGATGTTAAGTGCTATTCTAGGGGTGAAAACAGATTACAAACTTACTACATGGGAAGGTATTCTACCACATAGCCATTAGATCATTTTCAATAACAATGTGGTCTGATGGGTTTCTTTTCCTACCACATGTGATGGTTATTGTTTATGTGGTGGTTATTGTTTATTAAATTTCTATACCGCCCTTCATCTGCGGGCCACCCAGGTGGTATACAATATAAAAACTCAAAAATACATAACATGGTAACAAATGAAACACATAGTTCAAAAGGCCATAGGTTGTTTAATTAGCCAAAGGCCTGGCTGAAGAGGAACATTTTCATCTGGTGCCTGAAGATATGTAAGGAAGGCACCAGGCGAGCCTTCCTGGGGAGAGCATTTCACAAACAGGGAGCCACTGCAGAAAAGGTCCATTCTTGTGTGGCCACTCTCTGGACCTCTTGTGAAGAAGGCACAGGAAGAAAGGTCTCAGAGGATGATCACAGGCTCTGGATTCTGGTGACATAGGCCGCAGTGGTGCCATAAGAAGGAAGAGAAGCAAGCCAGCCAGTTTAAACAGGTCCTCCATCTTCTTAACTCCACTGATGTCACCCATTTGATCCCTGCCCCTGCCCTACTTCCTACACTCAACAGCCTCCTAAACTCTGGAACTTTAATTTGCCCACCCAATTCCCTACACTGGGTAGAGTGACAAGGCAAGTTTGCACACAATAAATAAGAAGACCTCAGATGTGTCATTACCTAAGTTTTTTAATTTATTTATTTTATTTAAAATATTATTATGCCATCTTTGAGAGCAACTTCTTTCCATGCAGGCCCCATTAAGGCACAAAACTTACAATACTAAATCACTCACCATCAAAACTCTAGGAGCCAGCAGTCAAATGAGACAAAGGGACATCCCCAAATGTCTAGAATATAGTCAAAACCAACAGCCCAAACAGACCAATAACTAACTCCTGCACCCTTCCAGAAAAGCCAGCAGGAAAAGGTAAGCTTCAAAATATTTCCAGAAGGCCTTTAGTCTATTGGCAATAAGTTCCAGGGATCTCCAGCTGCCACCAAAAAAAAAAGCTTCTGCTCCATACTTAGTCAATTTTACTGCTCCGGGTGTTGGGCAGTGTGCTGGCAGGTTGGTACGGGTACAGGTGGTTCTTCGAATAATTCTGACCCACACCAAATTAAGCTTTAAAGGTCATGACCAGCACATGTGTAAATGGGGGAAGGTGTTCATTGTAATAGACTTTCAGTCAATGCAAACAGGAACTGAGCAGGAAGAGCAAACAGTCTCTCATGTACCAAGGATCTTTGAGGGGATATTACTAAGACTTTTTTTACAGGCGTCATATGAGGCACCACGGTGCCAAGAGTTCATTGGAAGAGGCTCAAGTAGATTGTATGCACATTGCCGACTGTATTGCTAGGTTGCTATTGTTTCTAGGCATGCACACACTACACTAGTGTGGTGTAGTGGTTAAGAGCGGTGGACTCGCAATCTGGGGAACCGGATTCGCTTCCCTGCTCCTCCACCTGCAGCTGCTGGGTGACCTTGGGCCAGTCACACTTCTCTGAAGTCTCTCAGCCCCACTCACCTTACAGAGTGTTTGTTGTGAGGGAGGAAGGGAAAGGAGGTTGTTAGCCGCTTTGAGACTCCTTCGGGTAGTGATAAAGCGGGATATCAAATCCAAACTCTTCTTCTTTTCTTTCAGTTCTATATACATCTGCTCAAAATTAAGTCCCAATGAGTTTAATAGGACTTTCTTCCTCCTCACCAGGGCCACCCAAGCAAATGACCTCAGACCACCAGTACCTACTGCCCAGCCCAGGGCAAACCAAGGCTGCTCTTGCCTGCCACCTTTCGGCATTTTCCATTTAGCTGTCGTAACTAGGTAATGTTTAATATAAGTGAACCTTTCCTCCACCAGTGGTTTGGCTGACAGAAGATTAAACCATTTCACCATCACCACCTAATTACAAACCATTTATCTTGCAGTGATTAAATGGGGAAATGAAATGAAAGTGGAGATCGAGAGCTTGTTATATTACTTATAGGTTTTGCTTGTTATAACAGGTAGACTTCCATTTCTCCCTCCCAACACCCCCCCTTTTTTTAGTTTGTAAATCACCTCATTAGATAATTGCAACCATTTACATGTTATATCCAGGCTTGAGTGAATGCACAACCGGAGATGGTTCAGTCGTGTGAGCTCATACTTAGGGAGATGATTTCCTGGACTTTAATGCATTGAATAGTGGCAGACCTTGAGTCTCACATTTCAGCAGTGCCCTGTGTGATGTCTGACACACACACACACACACACACACACACACACACACACACCCGCTGCCTCTTGCCTTCCATTTTACATTATAGTTGTGGCATCCCCGCTTCCCTGGCTCCACACTCAATGAGACGAAACTGGTCATGCTCCCCTGAATCCACTTCTGATTTGAATGGCATTCTAATTCTCTTTTTCCCCCAGACAATTTTGCCTCATTGCCCCCCATTCACAAGCACGGGACCCTTTTCAAATGCAGGTTTCTGAGGCCTTCACACTTTTTGGCTGCTTTCTCGGCCCCTGCTCGTTCCTTTACGGTGACCCACATGTCTGTGCCATTAAGGCAGCTTGACAAATCAATGTCAAAGGCTTCACCAGCACCACAAAATCCCTTAGCACATTATAATATAGAAATTCGCTTCTTTACTTTGGCGGCTTTAAACTAGGCCCTTCAGATTCTCTTGGCAGGGCTGTGTGGTTTTACAGGACTGGCTTCTCTGTTTTGTTTAAGGATATATCACAAGCAATTCTTTTAGAACTTTAAGCATGCAATAAAAAAAAATAGAGATGACTAATAGCTGTTTAGCAAGTAATGATGGCTTAGCAATATTTACCACTCTGATTTAGCCTCTCTGGCTCCATTACTTAGGATATTTTCCTGGATTAAACTCCCCTCAGTTCTACAGCCAAGAGCTGTCCACCAGAGAGAGAGAAAACATCTTGTATCCTCCAGAAAGAATGATTTCATATTTCTAATAAGATCTTGTAACTGCTAACCAAAAAGGGTTCTTGTGCATATTCTATCAAGTCTCTTATCAAATTAGCTGCACTAAAGCAGAATATCCTTTGCCTTATTTAAAATATTTTCACCAACTGTCACTTTTATATACAAGTTTTGATGACCACCAGACCAAACGCAACCACTGGGTCTCTGATAAATTTTTGTACTTTTCCTGCCTCTCTGTGACCACAAAACAGTGTGTGGGTTAATCACATGGCAGGCCTCTCTGTGTGGCTGCATTTGGCCACATGAGACACAAGTAGGGAAGGTGATGAAGTTCATGAAAAGCGAGCAAAAGAGTCAGTTCCTTTAGAGCTCACACAGAAACCAAGCTCCTGCCTTGCACGCAAGAGTTCTCAATCGGTCTTTGATACCAGCCTTTCTTTCTGTGTGTGAGAGACATCAACTTTTATATATGTATAAAAATAGCAGTATACAGCAAGAGTGCAACTATAATGCAGCAGTAATACTAATAATCAGGTTTTTTCTGGGGGTATGCAGGGGTACGCATACCCCTAAACATTTTGTGAATATTTGTACTTTTGTCCATTTACTGTATTTGTTTTTCCCAATTTGAACTGTAAAATGGTGATTTTCTTTACTCAAAATGAGAGTACACCTAAACATTTTTTTAGAAATAAAGCACAGCTAATAATAACAAAAGGTATGGAAATTGCAATTATACTTAACACATATATTGGGCAGCAAAAGGAAAACTATTTACAAAATCTAATACTTTTAACTAAAGCATAACTGATTTCTCAAAAGCTCTGTGAGACAAACTAACAAGTACTATCTGCCAAATGACTAACAAGGCCTATTTGCTAAATGAACCTGATGAGGAACAGTTGAGGGAGTTGGGTATGTTTAGGAGCCTGAGAGCCTGAGAGAAGATGTGATAACCATCTTCAAATACCTCAAGGGCTGTCACATGGAAAAGGGAACAAGCTTGCTTTCTCCTACTCTGGAGGGTAGGATCCAAACCAATCTGACAATAAGAAATGGACTCGCTCAGAAGGTGGTGGACTTTCCTTCCTTGGAAGTTCAGAAGCAGAGATTGGATGGCCATGTGTAATTTTTAATTTTTTCAGTGGGGCTTGAAGTTCTGAGTCAAAGGACTTCATTCCTTTCAGTGGTTTTGAGTTTGGGCTTCTGGTACTGATATGCTTAATTTTTGTCCATTCTACCTGCTTAAAAACTTGATCATAACAAGAGAATATTCATATGAAATTTAAGGATTATCCTGCATTGTTCCTCTTCCTATATATGGCACACGGGATCAGATTTAATTCAGTGATGCAGAAACCAAGGCTCTTCAGATTTTGCTGGATTCAAACTCCCATCAGCCCTGGCCAGTGTGGCCAAATATCAGGGGCAGGGGTGGGTTCAGGGTAGGGCGAGCGCTACAGTTGCATGAGGCGCTCAGCCAAGAAGAGCACCTTCTCAAAGCTTGGTAAGCACTGACAGGGTCCTAGAGCTTTGGGAAAGAGAAAGGAGAGCTCTAGGATTTGCCCAGAGCCTCACGCCTCCTTCCAAAAGCCCAGCTTAAGCCACACAACCACAAGGACTGAGGGTTGGGTGACAAATGGCCTTGCATAGGGCAGCATATTACCAAACTCCACCCCTGTCAGGGAGGTAAAGCCCAAAAACATATGGAATACCACTGGCTCCCTGTCCTAGATATAATTACTACAGCAATAATCACACGCTGTTCAGAAGCCATCCTAAACTGGTTGAGGGATTTTTCTCCCCTCCAGTAAATTGTTTAGACAAACGTAAGTCTCTTTCAGCAAAGTTTCTGTTTTGGAAGCCTGACCACCGACTTCACTATCAGCAGCAGAGAAATTGTTTCGATCGTTATTGTCATTATCATTAGTAGCAGCCATTTATTTCTATACCACCCTTCACCCAAATAATGCAGGGTGGCATACAGCGCAATTATTTTAAGCCTATAAAATAAAACTTCAGTATATCTTAAAACATCATAAAAAGTAACATAAAAATAAACTGACAGTGAAGAACAGTCTCCATGACTCAGGCGTGTACTAATGCTTCAGCTCCTCCAAAGGCCTGAATAAATAGACATGTCTTTAAAAGGAGACTCTTACCAGCTCCAGTTGTACCCCCAGTAGAAGGGCGTTTCCATACATGGGCTGCCACGTTGGAGAATGCAGTGCCCTATGTCATTGCCAACTTGGCGGCACCCATTCCTGGAACCACCATACTGGTCTAGGGACAGTGGGACAGTCCACAGCATACATGCTGCTAATCCAACATTTATCGGATGAAAATAGGGATGTCCTTTTCCATATTTTGTAAGATGCTGAGCCTATGCCTTGCACTGCCATGTGACTTATGGATCAGTTTGGTGGAATCATCATCATTATTATTATTATTATTATTATTATTATTATTATTATTATTATTTTACTATTTATGCCCAAGCCACTGTGAGCGGCTTCCAACATATATTAAAACCTAATAAAACACTAAACATTTTTTAAAACTTCCCTATACAGGGCTGCTTTCAGATGTCTTCTAAAGGTTGTATGGTTACTTATCTCCTTGGCTCAGGGATCACATAACTCCAAATGCGCCAACATTTCTCTGATGAAAATAGGGACATCCTAAGGAAAAGCAGGACACTCCAGGATCAAATCAGAAACCAGAACGGCTTCTGTAAATCCAGGGCTGTTCTCTAGAAAATAGGGACGCTTGGAGGGCTTGAACTTCAGAAGGCTGTTCCATTCAGATGAAAATGGCCTCTCCCTTAGTTGCTCATTTTGCTTTGTTTTAAACCAATCTTCAGTTGTTGTTTTTAACTGTTTTTAAAACTATTTTTAGCTGTTTTATGGAATATTTGTTAATTGCCTTGAGGCATATAGAAAAGGTGATTCATAAATATAAATATTATGAGATTGAGAATGAGAATAATGATATGTCACCATAGGGAATTTAAGCCTAATTCAACCTAAAGCACACGAGCCACTGTAGCTTTAGCACAGAATTGCTCCTTTAATTTGTGAACTGCAATAAAATAACAGTTTAAATAGGTAAGGATTGGTTTGATACAAAAACAATTATTTTTTAAAAATGTCCATAATTCAAAGTGAAATTCTTAACCATTATCAGATGGAGGAAACCACACAGGAATGCATAATAAAGTTTTCAAGACCCAGTAAGATTGCTGTAATAGTACTTTTTTTGTCAAACATAAAAACATATTATTGATTTTATGAATAAATACATTTTCTTCAATGATTTAGAAAGCTCTGTGTATTCATATACAGACAGTGTTTAGAATATGTAGCAGCCAGTATGTCTGCAGATATATTTATGTTGGGCTGTTTAGATTGGCTACACCTCTGTAATAATTTATAACAGTTTCAATGTAAACCTGCCATTGAGGAGGTCATAAAGGTCCTGCATTTTAACCATCATAGTTTCAGATAAAGCCACAAAACTATTTCTCGAAGGAAATCTCCAGTTAAACCTGAAATGTCTTAGGGACAAAAAAATGGTTTTTTTATTTAAGCAATTCTGAAGACCCATAAAGGCTGCATTTTAACTCAGTGTTTGATATTTCAGAACCAGTGATAACTTAGAATGCATTTTTGTTTTGTTTTATGGCAGAACCACTTCACCAGCACTTATTAATACAAAATTTCACCCATTCATCGATGGCTGAGTAAGACAAAGGGGCTGTTCACTCAAAAGTGTACATTATGCCCCCAGAATGTTAGAATAAACACATTAGAGATTTCTCCTACCACACCCAAGCAATGGGGGCAGAGCAATAGTCTTTGTGCTCCATTTGGTATATTTTCCAGTATGCAGACCTGGGGAAAGTTGAGGAGAGAAAGCACTTTTAACCATGTAATGAAAGCGTTTTTCTACTTTAATGGTTTTTTATTGATAAGCAAGCTAAAATTTATTTTTCTGAAGTTTTCGTGCATGTTGCTATTTTGTGAAGTCACAGCAATTTTAACATGCCACTTGATTAGAAACAATCAAGTATTTCTGTATTTGTGTCATTTTATTTATGAAATTTCTATACCACCCTTCAGCCGAGATCATATAAAACCACAAAAATGCATACCATAATAACAAACAAAAGCAATACCCCTCTACAAACACAGTTTAAAAGCCCATATATCGTTTAATTGGCCAAAAGGCCTGGGAGAAGCAGAACATTTTTTCCTGGTGTCTAAAGATATGTAATGAAGGTGCCAGGCGAGTCTCCCTGAGGAAAGCGTTCCACAAGTGGGGAGCCACCACAGAAAAGGCCCGTTCTCGTGTTGCCACCCTCCGGACCTTTCGCAGAGGACGCACACAAAGACGGGCTTCAGGTGATTATCTTAGGGTCCAGGTTGGTTCATAAGGAGAGAGGCAGTCCTTGAGGTCTTGAGCCGTTTAAGGCTTTATAGGTTAAAAAAAACCCACCACATTGAATTGCTCTGCAATTTAGAGTGAAAAGGACGAAGAAAAAAGAATGGGTAGATTACAGTATTTTTCCATGTATAAGAAAAGGTTTTTTTATTTTAAAATGATGTTTAAAAGTTGGGGTTGTCTTATACATGGATAGTGCAGAGGGTGGCCTAGCGATTGGTTGCTGCCACAAGTAGGAGATCGCTAGGCTGGTGCTGTGGCAATTGGGCGGGCGATTGGCGGTTGCTGGCGGTGATCAGGCAGTTGATTGTTGGCTTCAGTGGCGCGTGCTATCGTCAGTGTTGTATCATCAGTGGTGAGCGATTTCAGGCAAAAGCCACCCCCCCCCAAAAAAAATAGCTCAAAAACTGTTGGCAATCCCCTCTAAAAAAGCTTAACAACTTTTGGCAATCTCCCCCCATTTTCTTAATTTGTAGTCCCCAAAATAGGGGGCGTCTTATACACGGTAGGGTGTGTTAAATATGGTAGATTAATTTTCATTTTTGACATCCACGCAGATGATATTTGCGTTGTAGTTTGCCCAACAGTGGCGGTGGAGTTGCCTGTGCTCCTTGCCTTGTCTCTGAAAGACAAATACCACGTGCCTTATGAAACCATCGAGGGAGACATGCCTGCAAAAAACGATGCCTCTCTGCGTCTGAGTGTGGCCTGGCCTCATCCTGGGCTCCCACCGCTTTCTGCTGTGTGATTCTTCCACTTTTCTCTCCGTGTCCCTATGAGGCGGCTGCACACTATACTTCCATCGTATATTACTTGTGCTGGAATGAAAGTCAGCTAAGAGTATTTTTTAAAAAAGAAAAAGGAACATTTCACAGGTGCTGCCCAAGTTTTTCTGCCAGCAATTGGCTTAAACAAAATGAACTTTATTGACACTTTAACAAGGGGAAGCATTTCCCTGAATGACTGCCTTATTCAAACATTACACTACAGAAATAGCTTAAGTGGAAAGGGAATTTCTGTTGTTCTTTATAGGACTCTCAAGGTCAAAAGGCAATTAGGGTGTCCAGAAACCTTCCTCCCTAAAAGAGCTGGTGCAGGGTTTGGTTTTTCTGCTGCAGTGTGAACCCTGCTTCTCTCTTTCACCATCTTCATTCCTTTAACACAGATATTCTACCATCCAGACATTGAGGACTATAGCTCCCATCAACCCTAACCATTGGCCATGGGGCCTGGGCCTGATGGGAGTTGGAGTCCAAATTCTGAAGGGCACCACATTGACTACCCCTGCTTTAACAACATACATACCTGACTCCAAATCCAGATAGTTGTTTGGATTATTATTATTTTTGAAGTGCCTGGCATGTTTATCTCATGGAAATGTTTTATCATGTGTCTTTTTTAAAAGCCCGCTCTCCTTTCCCCCTCTTTTAAACACTGCTCTGAGCAAGAGAGGGGAATAGTGTCATGATAGTCAAAATGGTTGACCAATAAGTATTTTCTGAGTATCACAAGGGTCACCCTTTGAGTAGTAGCACAGCCATCTTTCTCTCTGAGCAGCTCTATTCTCTGAAGTAGTTTGCATTTCTGCCCCAAATGGATGAGTACAGATGCACTACTTTAGCTATGCATTGCTGCCCCACAGTCACCATCCATGAGACAGACAGAAGCAGCTGCAGGATCCAGGGGGCACCTCTGTGAGCCCCACTGCTGCCATCGCCAGAGAAGTGAAGAGAAGCGGCTGCAGGGGCTTCCATGTTCCACCAAGATCTCACAAGAGCCCCACCAGATCTTGTGAGGCCTGTGGACGCCTCCATGAGATTTTGCAGGCTCTCTTGAGATCTCGCCACAACCCAGAAGCCACAACCATGTGACCCCAGGAAGGAAGGCTTCAGGTGGAGGTGCAAAGGAGGAAGGCAGTATGTGCACAGGGCAGCTCCTTTTCCTCAGGGAGCGAAACGGGACGGGCCACCCCTGCTCACCATAGCGGCAAAGTAAGGAGGTTTGGCAGGGCTGGCCCTACTATTAGGTGGTGTTAGGCTGTTGCTTCAGGCAGCTGACTTTGGGTGCCATGCAAAACCTGAAATTATTAGGATTGTGTTTTTACTTTCATTGGGATTTTCTGTTTCAGACACTAAAATAACTTGGTCAACCTTGAATATGATGTAACTTAATTTGTGGTGGAGTGGGGATTTGATATTCTGCCTCAGGTGGCAAAATGTCTTGGGCTGGTGCTGGGATTTGGAGAAGGGTGGATTGGGGGGGGGGCTGAGAGTTTATAAGCTTGTTGATCACAAATAGAGTCAGGGAAGGATTTGAACATTATCGCACTCCTGAGGGTCACAATAAGTACCTTGGAGGACATAACTGAGACAGGCTCACACCACCTACATCAATGCAGGCCAGTTTGGCAGCACCCTTATTCAACATTAAGTCCCGAATGGTGGATTACACATATGTCCATGGACTAACCTAGCATTTAGCATCACTATGCTTAGACTCAAAGGCACATTAACAGACTATTTATGCATGCGACCACGGCTGCGCAGATGTTACTACTGGCTCAGAGATGGAAAGAAGATAAAGTGCCAAGCAGAGAAGAATGGCAGATCAAGTTGATGGATTATGCCGAAATGGCTAAAATGACCGGAAGAATCAGAAATCAGGAAGACCAAAATTTTAATAAGGAATGGGAAAATTTTATAATTTATCTTAAAAACCATTGTAAACAGTTAAAATCGTTAGTAGGATTGAAATAACACTTGTAGTTTAATGGTGAATTTTGGACACAATGGAGAGGTAAAAGATTTGGGTTATTATAAAAGATTCAGGAGGAAATGATTAACAATAGGATCCACAAAGGGGAGGAAGGAGGTCCAGGAGATTCTTTGGAATCTTATTTCTATGTTGGATATGTGACTGTAAAATGTTAATCTGAAAAACCAAATAAATAACTTTAATTTTTTTTAAAGCACTAGAATGTTAAAAGGAGGGTGTCATGTGTCCACCTACATTATCAAAACCCGTCCTTAACGTTAAAAACCAGGAGTGTAGATCCGTCCATAGTGCACCTGGGTGACAGAACTGGAAGAGGGTGAAACTCGTAGGCACGTTACCTCTCAAATGCAGCATCCTGCTTCTTCCAGTAACCAGCCAGATGTTTCCAGAACCCTCCAAGCATAGTATGAAGGCAGCAGTGTCGCCGCCCCCCCATTGTTTGTCATCTTTTGGTATTCAGAGGTAAACTGCTGCAGCACACATAAGCTTCAGTTAGTTTTTGTGGCTGATGGGCATTAATAGGCAACTCTTCTCTGAAAAGGAGCAGTCCAGCTTCTTTCTCCAAGGTCACCTAAACTAGTAATCATTATCATGTGTTATGACAGGGAATTCCACCGCAGGGAATTCCATTGCAGAGACCACTGTCTTGACTCCAACCCCTATTTCTGTTGTTTTATATGGAGACATGCAGGGAGGGGCATTGGAGAACACAACTGAAGGTTGTGTGGAGCAAACAAGCAGAAATAGAAATTAAAACCTGGAAGAAGTAAGTCTTCCTCCTTCCCTTGGGAGGATTCATTTGCTTATTTCCCTTTTTCTCGTTCTTTTACTGTTTTAAATTAGAGGATTTTAAAATGTTATTGCAAGGTCTGGAGAGAAAAACACTGCGCAATTATGTTGGAATGGTTTAAGATGTGATTCAGTGAACAGAGTGTGCAGACACTTTTAGCGTATTAATGCAGCCTATGAATGAGGAAGAAAATATCCTTCGTATAAAAGGCTGCACGCTTATAAGGTTACAGAGAGAGAGAGAGAGAGAGAGAGAGAGAGAAACATTGACTGCGATGTACTTGCTATATTTAAATATTATTTGAATATTTAAAGAAATGGGTTAACATTTATATTGTTTGGGTTAGCTACAACAAGCAAATTGGAGCTTTCAGCAATTAGTTTTACATATAGGCACCCCCCCCCCTTTACGGGCATTCTACTTGCGTATAACACGCATCACCGGGAAATAATGAAATAATTCAATTCAAACCCGGAAATGGTGGGAGAGACCTCATGGCATGGGAGGGCAGAGGAAGCCCCGAAGAGGCCGGAGGCACAGCGGGGCATTGTTTATGCTGCTCAGCCTCCCTGCCTAACAGCTGGTGTGTGGGGTAGCGCAGCAGCAGCAGCAACCACCTCTTTCCCACAACTCCTCCAGCCTCCTGTCAGCCCCAGAGCTTCAATTCTAGTTGTTGATATTTTTGCTTTGTTTCCATAAATTTTATTAGAGTTCATAAAGAGAAATACAAAGATTAATATCTTTTTTTGTCCAAACTGAAAGGTTAATCCAGAGGCAAAAAAGAAAGAAAAAGAGAAGAAGAAAGAAAGGAATTAAAAGAGAGAACAGAGAAAAAGGATTACATTTTTCCCTTATTGGGGTACAGTTCAAACTGCTAGCGAAATTCCTGACAGAAGGAAGTTGCTTTCTAAACCTTTCTAAAGAATTTACTGATATTGTATAATATAATAAAGAATTTAGTAATATTAGCAAAGATCCTAACTCACAGTAGTTTATCTGGTAAGTCAGTCAGAAAATGCGGCAATATTCATTTGTTTGTTAGTTTCCAGGTCTTTGTAAGCTGCCCTTTCAAGCAGGTTGCAAAGTAAGTTTCCTGCAATACTCCATATCATATCATATTGAAGCAGAGGTTCTTCCCCCCGCCCCTGACTAGTGGTACAGAATGGTAACTGTTTACACCAAAAATTGGTTGAGAATGACATGTTGAAATGGGATATATATATATATATATATATATATATATATATATATATAATCTCCAGTGCTTTCTGTTTCTAAATGGCCATATTTGAGAATGGTTGAGAATGACATGTTGAAATGGGATATATATATATATATATATATATATATATATATATATATCCAGTGCTTTCTGTTTCTAAATGGCCATATTTATAATTGCACTCTGTCTGACACCTATGGGACTCAAGCGAAAACAAAATGTCACCTCTCCAAGGAATATTCTTCGTTTTTAAGAAATAAAATAAACAAAGTGTTCTGGGCAAGCAGCAGCTCTGCCCCAAAGTTCTTTTGTAGATTCTGGAATTTGTTCTTTCCATCACATGTTCTTTTTCACGTAATAGCATACAGTTTATTCTGAGTCTCTCAAGGGCCAGTGGATACTTACACAAGCAATGCATGCATTATCTCTGGCTCTTTGGCGTGGCAGGCATGGTCTGTGTCTACCTACAAAGGAGAAAGTGAATAATGAGGGAAGTGCAGGGCATGGACAAGTATGGGGCGCTGGACAAAGGAAGCCCTGCTTCTCTTCCCATGGGAAATCCAGGACATAAGGCACTGCATGACCCCACTGCTCAGGCGGCTTGCATCTTAGACCCTGGTTCTCTGCATCACTAACTGAAAGAGGTGCTGGCTGGGCATTCACACAACAGTTCGCTGTAGTGGTGAGAGTGCTGGACCTGTTCAGACCTCAGCCGTGAAGTTCATTAGGTGTCCTCGTGCCAGTCACCATCTCCCAGCCTAACCTAACAGGATTCTTGTGAGGATAAAACGAGGAGGGGGAGAGCCATGTACACTGTTTTGAGCTCCCTGGAAGAAATGTAGCAAGAAAATGAATAAAACGGTTACTGTCAGGGGCTGGACTGAGGAGGAATGGTGGGGGCTGCCCCCCAGAACCTTCCTGAGAACAGGAAGACAGTATAGATTTAGAACAGTGGTTTGCAGAAGGCCATTGTTCAGAGGCTGCAGAGGGGGAAAGCTGGGAAATATTGGGAGAGGAACAGCAGGAAGAGGAAAAAGCACCAGGGGAGAGGCAGCTGACAGACTCAGTGTCTTGGGAGAGCATTCCTGAGCCCTCTTCTCCCAGGACTAGGAGAGTAGTAGAACAGAAAGCTCAGACTAGGAGAGTAGTAGAACAGAAAGCTCAGAGGCAGAAGCCCAGATCAGCCAGTGCAGGGGTGATGGAGGATAAGAGAGACAGAGGGGGTGGGACTTTACTCGGAGCAACGCCATCTTAGGGAGACTGCATTCCTTCGTGTCTCTCTGTGAATTATGGAATAAATTACTTGGTAAGAACTCCTCTTGTTTATCTGCTTCTTGGTTTTCCCCGTGGGAGGGATCAGATTCCCTGAAATCTGACAGTTACGAATGAACCCACATCAGGAAACGAGGTGACACTATGTAAAATCCAGTCCCAGACTTCTCTCCGCTGGAGAGAATTACCAAGGAATTCTGCTCATTGTGATTTTTCCCATTAGCTCACGCCCTCCAACATTTTCATTCCAAAAATGGGGGCATCTGCAGGGTCATGCCTGAGCGCCTTCCAGTCCAGTACTCTGGCTCAAGTCAGAAGGTTCCAGAAGGCACTCTGGCACAAACCTGCTGACAAGTGCCAGAGTGACCATCTTTTGGTCCAGCGCTCTGGCGTGAGGAGTGCCAAACCAAAAACTGGGACATTCCATGATGCAAACAAAAACCGGGATTGGCTTCTATGATTCTGGGATGCCCAGAATTAGGGAGGCTGCATTCCTTCGTGTCTCTCTGTGAATTATGGAATAAATTTCTTGGTAAGAACTCCTCTTGTTTATCTGCTTCTTGGCTGCCCCCATGGGAGTCT
Source organism: Podarcis raffonei (assembly GCF_027172205.1). Taxonomy (NCBI): domain Eukaryota; kingdom Metazoa; phylum Chordata; class Lepidosauria; order Squamata; family Lacertidae; genus Podarcis; species Podarcis raffonei. The sequence goes on from NC_070610.1 coordinate 3,848,748, forward strand.
GACAGTTACGAATGAACCCGCATCAGGAAACGAGGTGACATGAAGGAATGGTAATTCTCTCCGCTGGAGAGAAATTACCAAGGAATTCTGCTCATTGTGATTAATAGGGGGAAAATGTGGATCTTCAGCACATGGTAACAAATACACCTTGCAATGTAAGCTAATGTCTGGAAAATTAATACCACCTTCATATACTGGCAGCCGGGTTCACCAAAGTGAAAAACATGGTGAATTATCCCAAATAAACTTCCTAAATATCCCATTAATCGTTTGAAAATATACTTGGGGAAATACCACAAAGTACATATATTATCCATGGCAATATATTCATCTTAAGTGTATTAGCCTTACCCCAAATGCTAAATTTAGGTTTCCAATCTTAAGTGTAGTTTGTCACATTTTCATGTCAGTCTGCAACTGCAATCACAAAAGTCCTCATGAAATTTGCCAGGTTTTTAGGACACATTTATCCTAATACAGTATATACTTTTAACAAGTAATTTACCTTAATGTAATGCATTTTTGTATGCTTTTTCCTTATTCATTTTATGCATACTTTCCCCTTCTATATCCATCTTCATATGCATTTTTTTACTGGAAAACTGCATTACACAATCTGTAAAGGTAAAGGGACCCCTGACCGTTAGGTCCAGTCGTGACCGACTCTGGTGTTGCGGCGCTCATCTCGCTTTATTGGCTGAGGGAGCCGGCGTACAGCTTCTGGGTCATGTGGCCAGCAGGACTAAGCCGCTTCTGGCGAACCAGAGCAGCGCATGGAAACACAATCTGTAGAATTTGCTAATTTTTAAGAATAACTCAGATATTGGTTCATGACCTCTTCCTAGCTCAGTCAGTGGAGAATGAGACTCTTAATCTCAGAATGGTGGGTTTGAGCCCCACATTGGGCAAAAGATTCCCGCATTGCAGTGGGTTTGGACTAGATGACTCTCATGGTCCATTCCAACTCTACAATTCTATTATTCCATACTGTTTTGCAAAATGCAAATTAGTGAGCTTCATATTAAAATGCTAACTGAACCAAATTTCTTCCATATCCCTACGGCTGGGAAATACCTGAATGAGGCCCCATCTGCACTGTACAATATCTTTAAAATTGTATTGTACCACTTTAAACAGCCACAGCTTTCCCTAAATAACCCCGGGAACTGCAGTTCTAAGAGTTGTTGGGAGACCCCTGTTCTTATTATAGAGGTGCAATTCCCAGACTTCTCTGGGGAGAATGATTGACAGTTCAACCACTCTGACAATCGAACCTCCGTGAAGCGAATAGGGGTCTCCGAACCACTCCCAGCACCAAACAGTGGACTACAGTTCTCAGGATTCTTTGGGGGTGGCCGGGACTGTTTAAAGATGATCACAATATTAGTTTTTGACCCATCTGCCTAATTTGAAACCAAGTTTTATGTTCACTTGTTGAAAACACACACACACACACACACACACACACACACACGGAAGAGACTTAAACAACCCTAAAACCACTCCTAACAAGTAGAGGCTTGCACTGTAAAGGCACTTCGTAAATTTGTTCTAGAAATATTTCATTGTAATGTCTTCTTCTTCTTCTTTGGCGATCACTTGCAGCCAAATAAGATTGTCTTCCATAAACACGGTTTTAACAATGAGTCCATAAGTGACTGTGGAGGCCAATTCCGGATCCACACATCCTTCCACAGTGGGGACATTGGTTTCCGGGCGGGAGTTGATCACGGTGTGGATTTGCCAAGCATGCTTTCCTCTTAGTACGTTTCTCCCTTGCGTCCTGAGTTCGAGTGTCTTCAAAGCCCATGACACCTTTGGTAAAGGCTGTTCTCCAACTGGAGCGCTCGCAGGCCAGTGTTTCCCAGTTGTCGGTGTTTATACTACCTTTTTTTTAGATTTGCCTTGAGACTTGAGACTTGAGATTTGTTTGAGGACTGGGACATTTGCAGGAAAACCAAAATGCTTGTTTACAAAGCTATTGTACTACCAACCTTACCATATGCTTGTGAAACGTGGACCACTTACAAACACCATCTCCAACTCCTCAAAAGATTCCATCAACGGTGTCTCCGAAAAATTTTACACATCACTTGGGAAGACAGGCGAACTAATATCAGTGGAATGGATGAAGCAAAAATCACCAGTGTTGAAGCAATGATTCTTCAACATCAACTTCGTTGGACTGGCCATGTTGTGCAGATGCCTGATTATCGTCTTCCAAAGCAACTACTCTTTCCCGAACTTAAAAATGGAAAGCGTAATGCTGGTGGTCAACAAAAGAGGTTTATTGTAATGTAATATTGTGTTAGATATTTATATAACACCCTGCAATCAAACAGCTCCCAGAACTCTTCACAACAAAACAAGAAAACCAACAAAGCAATATCACAGTAGACACCAGCAACTGAAAGCAGCAGATTAAAAAAAATTAAAGAGCTATGAGAACAAGCAAGTATTTTCTTTTCACTGAAAGCATAATATAGTCAGTACTAGTCAAACGTCCCTGGGAGAGAGCTCTATAAGTGGACACCACTGCACACTTTTTCTGGCTGCCCCCCCCATCTCACCTCAAATGATGGAGGAGTCGAGAGTGGAGCCTCTGTTAATAATCCCAGTAAACAGGTTGGTTGATATTAAGAACATAAGAAGAGCCTTCTGGATCAGGTCCATCTAGTCCAGGGAACCAGATGCCCTCAAGGGAAACCAGGGAGCAGAACATGAGCACAGAAGCTCTCAGGAAAACACAAAATAAATAATAAAGTAAAAGCAAAACAAACCAATACAGTAACTCCCTCCCCTAGAATGTTAAGTAGCTCAACGCCTGGTGGAAGAGAAACGTTTTGGCCTGGCGCCTAAAGATACATAATGAATGTACAGTCTCCTGCTATATGGGGAAACATTGGATCAAATGGTAAAGTCAGCACAAATAAAATGGGCACAGGATGTAGGAGACAATATACAACTTGAAGACTGGGAAAGATGTGGAAGGTGAATTTAAAATTTACAGATTGTATTTTACTGAAAGAGAATTATATGAAAATGATGTATAGATAGTATATTACTCCAGAGAAAGTGACTAAAATGTGTAAAAAGGGATCAAAAACTTGTTGGAACTGTAAAGAAAAAGTTGGTACATTTTATCATATGTGGTGGGAATGCAAAAAGGTTAGAAATTATTGGGAAATGATATATAATGAATTGAAAAAATGTTTTAAAAAACTTTTGTTAAAAAACCAGAAGCATTCCTCCTAGGAATTTTAGATCAAGATATGAAAAAGGAAAATTGGAAATTATTTATGTATACAACAACAGCAGCAAGAATTACATTAGCACAAGCTTGGAAGACAGAAGAAATACCAGCAAAAGAACAATGGCAAGGGAAACTTATGGAATATGCAGAACTGGCAAAACTAACAGATAAACTACGTGAAAAAGACAACAAAGACTTTAAAAGAGAATGGGAACCATTTACAATACACTGTATATGAAGAGGCAATATAAAGAACTGGACTCATTGACAGGGTTTGAGTAAACAATCACAATTGTATATAATAAAAAATAAGATTATATGTATTGGGGAAATTTAGGGGAAGCAATTTGCAGGGTGAACAATATGGAAATAAAACAAAATGGGAGTATGAGGGAAGTCCAGGGGAGGCATGAGGAAAATATGGAAAACTGTTAGAGAATGTTAGAGGATGTATATACAGAAAAACCAATAAAAAATATTTAAAAATAAAATAAAGATACATAATGAAGGCACCAGCCATGAGGAAGGACTTCCTTTTATCTGCCTTAAATCTTCCAGCATTCAACTTCATTGGATGTCCACAAGTTCCAGTGTTATGAGAGAAAATACTTTTCTCTAATGCACAGGCTGGATCCAGGCACTGGATGCCACTTTGTGGGTGGAAATCATGTTCTTTGAAGTTCATTACTGTACTTCATGACTGACATCCAAGGCTGCAGTCACTGCCCTTTGTCTGATATAGAAGCAGCCTGCCCACTTCCACTCCTCCACAAAGCAGCGCCAGACACCATAATGACCACCAGCTTCCACAATTCTTTCACCTTAATTGATGGAGGATCAACTCATTTTTTCAAGTAGACTTGGTGTCCCACAAAGCAGCTGAAGTATAGTTTCAATCAACTTTGTCAATTAAACATTGATTAAAAGCATTTTTCCGCTTTGACACAAATATTAGTATTTCCTTCGAGGTTGGGGTTGCTACAAATATAACTGCTAAAATCACTTAAGAGATTTATTTTTTCTTTCTTTCAATAAAAGTTCAGATAATTACACTGTGCCTTCCTGTGTATGCATCTTGGACTCTCTACTAAATAAACAAATATAATGTTTAATGGTAATTGGCAATATAAAAACTACATTCCTTCTTCCCTTTGCTCAGGCTTGATGCCATCGCATTTTTTAAAAAAATCTTCATTTCCATGATTTACAGTTGAGCAGAGCTTATAAATCAGAACAGTTCTGGGGGTTATGAATAAGAATGTATGTTTTTCCAAAATGTCCAGATGAAATACTTTGAAATACACTAAAAGGACTTCACAGTTCTCCTGGCAGCCATAATTGAAGTTAATAACACTTGTTTTGATGGAGGAAAGTCTTTGACATCTAGGACTATTTTTTAATAAAATGATCAAACAATTATCATCTAGTCTTTAAAAAATCAAAGCAGTGACTTGTGGCATTATGTCATATTGAAACTTGCAGCCATTCATCTAACAATTTTAGCAATGTGGTGTGTGGGTGTGTGTGTGTGTGAGAGAGAGAGAGATCCTGCAATCTTAACCTGTAACATTTTTGAAACTGGTATGGAAAAATCATGAAATAATTTTGTAATTTTGCTATGTCTGGGACACCAAGTCACTCTAGACATTTATCTCTCCATTCTCAGATGTGCACATACAGATGGGCAACCCCACATCCTGTCGCCTTCTTACAAAGAAGCAAACAGCTAAGTCATCATCCTCGCATGCTGGTGTATCTGGATAGCTGTTAGTGCATGAACCAAAGTTTAACAAATGTATAATAATCAAGCATAACATTAAGAAATAAAAGTGAATGTTCGTTGTAGTAACCTTGTGACTTAACCACTTAAAGATTACAGCTTACCAAGCAAATGGGGAAAATCACTTTTGTATGTAATCAATATATTCCAAATGAGTGTTATGAAACAGAGGTACAGAAATGCAGCCTCAAAGAAATTTGCATTTTGTTTTGCACAAGATTTTTGCTCCAAGTTTTTTACCCAAAAAAACATTCTAGTGAGTGCTAGCATCTAGGAATATACACTATAAAGTGGTGCTGTTGGTCATATTTTCAATCCCTAAATAAATAAAATTCGTGTTTGTTTTTATTTTTCTTAATTTCAAAGGCAGTTCCAAAGGTGATTATTGGGCTTGTGGCTGGATAGAGAGCAATGGTATTAAAAGCCATTGCTTATTGATTTCCATGCTGATTTTACTTAATAGCAACTAAACAACTTATTGCCCATTATATAAATACCAATTAAAAGTTGACAGCAAGTAAGTAACTAAGAGGGATTCTGTTTATTTATTCAAATCATCAGAGAGTGTGTTCATGCCAAACACAACTTCCTGCAAAAGCAGAGGAGGATGGAAAAACGATGTTACGTTGGCAGATGGCTTAGCTTTGAAGATGAATACACCAAAAAGCAAAGACTAAATCAATAATCAATCTTGACCTTTCCTCAGGGGAACCATTATACCATTTTCTTTGTGGTTAAATTCTAGTGGTCCATCTTATTCAACACACAAATGGCTCTTAGAAAGGGAACTTTATAGAGCAGTGTTCTGGTGTTAAATATCTGGGGAGCCACTTTCATTAACTCATTTCTTTGAAATCTGTCTACCCTTAGAGTGTCATTCTCAAGACACCCTGAAAGAGACTCTATGTTTTTATAGATCCATGGGGTGGCAGCAGTGTTTAAAATCTAGGTGGCCAAAGCCATATCCTAAGCAGTTTATGGTAGAAGTTGAAGTGTGCTATGGAAATTCTCTAGAATCTGATTCTGAGATAGTTGCAACAGTGCAACCCTCTTAGGGCAGGGAATGGCCTGTGCTGTGTTAAGACTAGAATTTGTAAGGCCAAATTTAGAAAAATGTCGCCTCCCTATGCTGCAGTATCAGACGTCGGAACAGGTGGCAGAAGTTGCAAGCGCTACTGTAGCATTGTGCATTTAAAGGGGATCAGAAGCAGGTGGAAGCAGCAGGCTTGGCATAACTGATTTGCAATCACATATATATATATATGCATGCAGGTTTGATGATGTTGTGGCTGCAGCCATTGCAATACGGCTGGGTTGATGCTTCTGCTGTGTTTTTTCTGGAATGGTGTTTTTATTGGGTTGTGTTGCTTGCTGCCCTGAACAATAAGAAGCAGGGTAGGGTACAAATATTTAAAATACAAGAGACTCACGACTTATGCTGGCCTTACATTCCAGGGATAGCCAAAATTGGGTAGAGTCCAAACACATTGGGTTCTATGGTGGGCGCAATTGCCAAAGTTTTCCCTCTGAATTCCCACTCAACCCCTGCCCCCCCCCAAAAAAAATTAAGGTTAGATTGTGTCAAGATAAATTATAGAACAAAAATTGAGAAAGTTGGAAAGGATTTGCTGAAATAGCTAATTGAACTAGAATACAAAAAAGGGAGGTGTGAGGAGGTCGATGAAACAAGTAAATGAAAGATAAAGATATGGAAATATTGGATGTGCTTTTAATTGTTTTTGTTCTTCTTTTTGTTTTGCTGTATTGTTTTTTGTTTTTGTGTGTGTGTTTTTCTATGTATTGTAAGATATTGATTTGTTTTGTTTAATTTTTCATTTTTTCTCTCTTCTTTTTTCTGTAACCTTTAAACCTTTAATAAATATTATTTTAAAAAAAGAAAAAGAAAACTGACTCCTTTTTGGAAATAAATCATGGTCAAGGCCCATAAGTTTAATTAAAACTTTACTTGCAGAACTTTCTTCAAAACAAAACAAAAACATCAAACGATACATCCAGACAGCTGCATAAGACATGTGCCAGTACAAGGCATAGGCTCAGCATCTTACAAAAAATGAAATAATCCAAATCGACCTATAAGCAAAGGTCTGCCTCTCCTCACAGCCTTGCATTCAAGTCTGCATCCTGCCTTAGGCCGTTTACCTGGAGAGCTTCATTTACACAATCCTTACAATACTAGTCAACTCACTTCAAAATGGTGATTTGCAATTCAATACATCACATGTGATCAAATGTTAAACACTCACATTACTTCGCAGTAAACAACAATAGTTAATTATCAACTCAGTTATATCTCAGAGAGCCCTTTTTGCTCTTAATTTAGCTTCAATGGAAACTTCAAGTTAAACCCTTTCACCAATACACATCGCCATTGCCACGTCAACGTCAATTAAACCCATTATACTCATCAAGCTGTGGTTTCTTTCTATCTTTCTTTTGCAGCAGTTCTCTCACTGATTTGGCCTGCTGGCAGCAGGCAACGTTAAAAAATAAAAAAATAAAAAATCCAGTTCATTTTCTCAGTAGTTTTGCTATTGGGGCAAACCACTCGGAAAGTATGAGGTTTTATTCTTATTTTGTTTATTTTTACTGAGCAATTAAGGAAAAGACTGAGTGTCTACTTTTCCTTTATTGGTGTATTAAAATAGTAAAAGTAAATAATCATAAGGAGGAGGAGGAGAATTTTTAGAATGAAATCAAATCACTTTCCTATCCCTATACCCCATCCCCAGTGGCCTATGATAACTCGTCTCAAATATCAAGAAGCACACTGACCTGAGAGTAAACTCAGTTGAGCACAAGTGGGATTTATGCATCTAAAACATGCAGTAATCACGCCAGATTAAGACTGGTTGAAGCCTTGTGCTGTACTTATGGTGGGAGGTGGGGCAGCCCAGTGGGGGGGGTGGCCCTACACCATACAAGGATGAATCATTCTTATGAAAGAAACCACATTTTGAAACCTATGAATAATATAAGCACTAAGTCCCCTTTTGCGACCATTTCATATCTTCTACAACATATTCACAACAGCCATGTGAGGTAAGTTAAGATGAGAGTTGTTGGCTGCCACAAGGCAGGAAGTGAGCAAAAACCATGATGAGTCAAGTGAGTTTGAAATGTGAAACTTCATATTCTCATACTATTTTTTTGTAGTCTGCAAACCCTAATGCTACAATAAACTTCTAAGTATTTAAGGCAGCAACACATTTGTTTAATAGTACCTTATTTCCTGTGTCCTTTTTGGGAGAATGGGGGCCCTATTTTGGAAAATGCACCAGGACCTCCAGTCACCTTAACATGGTCTTACTCAAAGAAAGCCAATGTGAAGCTTTAGCTCACTCAACTCCCAAGGAACTGGACACTTTTCTCAGAGCCAATTGCTGCCAAGAGGCTTTGTCACTGCTGCTACCAGCTCTGCAAAAAGAAAATAATGATAATGATAATAATAATAATAATAATAATAATAATAATAATAAATTTTATTTATATCCCGCCCTCCCCAGCCGAAGCCGGGCTCAGGGCGGCTAACAACAATAAAACAGTACAAAAGTACAACACAAACAACACTCTAAAATCATTCATTATAAAATGAAAAATGAAAAATCCTTTAGCAAATAAAATAGAAAAATGATGGTGATGAAAACAATACGACTCAACCAGTGGCTTGTGTCTCCATATTTCAGGCAGAGTTGGGGTTTTTTTCTTTTGTTAAAATGCTACTTAATTTCCCCATTACATAAGTCACTTTTACTTGCTGTTTCAAAGACTAAATTCAAAACAGATGGAAAACAGGGACTGTAATACAAATTACTTTTGCAGAATTCAATAATGATTTTCACTGGAGACAACAGGCATCTAAAACAAATGGAGTCCCTACTTAATCTGTATCAACTATGGACCTGCCGAGTCTCTGCTTCTTGAGAGTTCTTTTTTTTTGTTTCCCAGGTGCCTAATAGATTTGTCTAACAAGTCCACAGACCTTTTCAGGACAAAATCCCCATATCTTTCAATGGAAAATATTGAATGCACATGCAAGGGCAGCATGTTTAATGGGAAACAAGCAAGCTGTTTTGTTTTGTTTTTTACAGAAAAGGTAAGAAAACTTTTGTCATTTCTAATAGGTTGTTAAATATATCCTTCACAGGTATGTCATAAGCCCATGTGTGGCTGCATAAATATCAGTCTGTAAACTATCCGTTGGGCATCCCTTGATCTTAAGCAGAAGGCATGTTGGCCTTTTTACTCTAGGCCAGGAGCAGCCAAAAACATACCCTCCAACTTTCCCCATGAAGCCAGGGACATGGTGGTGCCCATCAGATGCTGCTGAACTTTAATCATCCCTGATCATCAACCAAGCAGACCATTGCTGGTGGCAAGTGTCTCCCAATACCATCTGGAGTGGCTATCCCTGGTCTAGGCTGCCCTGAGCTATAACTGAGTTGATAATTAACTATTGTTGTTTTCTGCTAGCTTACATGTGAGTGTTTAACATTAGATCACATGTGATGTATTGAACTGCAAGTCACTTGTCTCCCCACTCCTATATGTAAGAAGTCTAAGCACAGAAGATCCATCCTTCTTTGAAAGATTTACTGCTTAATGGAAATGTTTGGTAATTCATTCCTTGAATAAAGTGTGTTTGATTATACACAATATTTTAGAATAGCAGAAAACTGATTATGACACATTTGACAGAGTCCAATGCTGATCTACATATGTATTTCTCACTACTCGGTTGCTCTGCACTTAACAACTGGCAGCCAAATATGTGAATCCATACATGGGGAAAACACCATGTTTGAGATGACATGGGCTGATGATACGCAAAGTATTAATTTAAACCATGGGCTGGCCCAATAGATTTTGCAGCCTGAAGCACAGGACAAGGTGCTCTTCCCTCCCCTTTCCATGAACAGAAGTCAAGAGAAGTGGAACCTTATTTAAACACTGGTGATGGGATAGCATTCTCCACAACACCCGATGCAGCTGGCTAGTTTGGGGACCCCATTGCATGTAGCATATATTGGAGGTCAGTGCTGACCTCCAGTAGCAGGAAATGTTTGGACAATAGAGGAGATAACCAATAGATTGCCACCATTGCCCCCAGCATCTCCTGCCCCACTTTGCCTAATGGCAGGATCTTTATTGGCTCAGTCACATACAGGGAGTTTAACAGTTCAGCCATTGGCTGCCTAGTTAGTCTGTATTTTATTGCTATGTTTTATTGTCACTGTTGTATATTGGTTTTAACCTGTTTTATTTTGGTCTCTCCCATGGATTCAATCAGTTGACAGCTTCGTTTACTTGTGAATAAAAAAGTAGGCATAAACATTAACCAAACATTGAAAAATAACAGCCTAATGATCCTAGGTATTCTATTCAAAGGCCTATCAAACACTTCTTCCATTTTGGTCATGTTTCACTTCTCTGGTTTTCTTGGCTATCTGAAATCCTTCTTAACCAAAATGTTTAAAGGAGCTGAGGAGCAATGCTTTCCAATTTCTCTGAGGGTCTCTTTGTCTTTTGTTTGGAAAAAAGGACTCTGGTACAATGCAGATAGCAGGAGTATGATGTCATTGGGGAAGCATATGCTTATTTTTAAAGATTCTGCAGGGATTCCTTGGCATATGTAGAACCGCTCAGACTGAAGCTCACGTCCTACTCAGCTGAGTCCTTGTGAGCCATAAAACAGGTTTCACTTGTCTCTCGTGTTATTAGTAAGTCTATGTATCAGTGAGATCAGAAAACTCTTATGCATTCTCTTTTTAAACATGTCCCAATAAGAAGTCTGTTATATTTCTGCTAGTGGGAGCATATTAGGTTACCTTTCAAGTTATTGCCAGTTGGGAGTGCCTTCACTGAAAGGGGAACTGAGGTTTTGCTTCAGGCTAGAACTTAGCCATAATCATGTTGTTTTAAGAATCTCATTTAGACTTTCTGTAAATCCAAAGTGTTGAGTTAGCCACGCTCTGTTTATTTGTAGAATATTTTCTGACACCTTGTTACACAATTAATCTACAACCTCCTTGACGACCTTGCTCCTAAGAATGGAGGCCAGCCGTGCACGGCCCATGCCGCCACCTGTAGAATAATGCATTTCTTTCACTTAGGTCCTCCTTCCTCTTCACTGTATTGTGTTTGCTGGTTTTTGTCCTAGACTCAGTGAATAAAAGGAACAATGGCAATCGAAAAGTCCAAAGACACTCTGATGTCTTTGAAAATATTTGAACAGGGCCAACACACCCTTCCTTCACCTTTGTTACACTAAAGATGCTTGGCTTCTTTGTCTCTTCTCCCTATGAGTTCCCTTCCAGACCCTTTCACACTTTCATAGGAATCCTATGACCCTCATCTAACTTGTCAACATCCTGTCAGGAGTGGCCTGAAGGTATGGGTGGCCAGACCAGAAACTAGAGAGGGCGGATTCCAATCAAGTCACTCTATAGTCTGGAACGCAAGGAGGGTTCTGCTCCATTAACCTGGCAAGAACAGAAACCCACGACCTTTTATTTATACCAGCTCTGTCAAATCCAATTGTGTCATACTACCTGGCAATTACAGAGGCCGGGGTGGATGTCTGTGGCCCTGACCCTGCATGCAGCTGTATGCCAGATTTCACATGGCCCTTGCCCTAATTTTATATTGGTCACAAGGAGGAGAAAATGGCGTAGCCAAAAGAGAGAAGGAAAGGAAGTAGCCTCACCCACCTTTGGTTCTGGAACCACCAACGGTTGGCTCTTCCCCTATTCTCTTTTGACTCAAGCACATTGCACTCCCACTATGCCCAAAAGGATACATAGCCCTCACAGGGAAAAAAGCTTGCCCAACCCTCACATAGACTGATGTTGTCAAGTCAAGCAGAGCCCATAAATTTCCTATGGATTGAACGCAGGGCTTTCGATGAGAACTTGCAGTGATGAAAGTTATCAGGGCCAGCCTGCTCATAAGGCGAGGGGAGGCAGCTGCCTCAGGTGGCAGATTTGGCCTCTAAGGAGCACAGTGCCACCTCCAAGCCTGCCTGCCACTGCTGTGTCAGCCAGCCACAGCCTCCTCCATGGCCCACCACTGCCCAGCTCCAGAGGGACTGCAGCAGAAGAGGCAGTGGTAGAGGAGGATTTGGGGGGCAGCATTCTGTATTGCCCTGAAGCAGAATGTCCTGGGTCGACCCTGAGGTTATACTATATTATAGCTTCCAGAAAGATGGAAACAATGCTTCTGTTGCTATATATAAAATGACATTGTTTTTGTTTTCTTTGGAAGAAAACAGAATTATGAAGTTTTATGTGTTTCTGGACGAGGTAGCTGCAAAACTTGATTTGAGTAAATAAGCTCATTTTGTAACACTAACACTGCAGCTACCATTTTCCAAACTGGTGAGCATGCATTTGTAGATATGTGGTAACACTTGAGCAAGAGAAGGTGGAAAGCGCCTTTTGTGGCGAAACACTTTTACTTTTTTACATACTTAAATGAGAATGAAAATCAGAAGTAGGAATGGAGGGGAAGTCAGATTCAGTATGCATTTAGAGCTAAATCTATTAAATTTGCAATTTCCAAAACACTTTGCAAAATGAAGCACAGCTATCCTCTGAAATTTTCACATTTTGGGGTTTTTTCAATGCAGTTCTCCAACTGAACAATGTTTATAAAAATACTTATATTTGGGGAAATAATTTGCAACAATGTGCACGTTGATCAAAGCTGCACATTAAAAATGTGTTCGTGTACTATCCACACTCTGACCAGATGCTTTCAGCATTTTCAATGTATCATTTCATAGGTCGTTTGTGCCTCTCCGAATTGTACCAGGAAATACTCCAGCCCTGCCATTTGTGATTGGTTCCAGTCTTGCCCATAGCATCATTTCCAGTGAAAATGTATGTCATTTTCTGCTTAAATGTTTCACAATTCAGGTCCAAGCTTGATTGAAAGGTGATGAAAAGAAATAAAGTGTATTTTTATCCCAAGTCCATGTTAAACCCACAGCTCAGTTAGGCTTTTGATGCTGACCATTGGCATGAACTTTGGCAGCGCTGCTATATCTGTATCATTGTAATATGCTGGACACCACCATGCTGAGGTTACGAGTCGTCTCAGCCCTGCTACAGAACCCTTGAACTTCCTGTTTATCACCACTTCTGTACATTGCTCCAGCAACAAGCTCATTGACTATATACCACTTGCCATCACTTGGCAAGTCAACCCAAAGTGATTCAGCACCTAATTAGTTTGGGGCTAGTTGTTGTCAGTTCAGTTTATGAGTTGAAGATGTCTGGAACTCAACCATTTGGGTAGGAATAAATGTTTCAAGATTTATATATTTCAATTCAATGTACCAGTGTTGGATGCTTTGTGACGCATCTCAGATTTCTTGACTTAAAGTTCTAAGCAGCTGCCAAAGACAATGTGCATATCTTGTGAGGGGGACACTGATTACTGCTTGACCAACATTTTTTTTAAGAGCTCATATGCAACATTATAATTTGAGATACCGTTTTCTAAATTAAAGTATTTTAGATGTTGATCAGTCAGTGGAGGCTGGTCCACTAGGGATCCTGGTGCACAGCTCTCCCAAGGAGAACATCAAGCAATTTTGAGAAATCCTCTCCCCCAAACTCAAAGACAACAGACATTGTATACTTCTATTAACTCAGAGACTTTGGAGGTGTTTCTGTCAAAGCGTCTCCTCCTCCCAGAAGGTAGGTGTTGTGAGCGGGAACCATTCCCGCGTCGGCAGGGGGGCGAATTTGGCCCCCTGCATCATCTCCTGGCTGCTGCGCCGCCCCCAGCTGACCAGCCAATAGGGTTGGCCTGGGGGCGGGGGACTGAGCAATGGGAGCTCACCCCGTCGCAGGGATTTGAACCGCCGACCTTCTGATCAGCAAGTCCTAGACTCTGTGGTTTAACCCACAGCGCCACCCGTGTCCCGAGGGGTAGGTTTTTCGCCTACCTTGTAGCAAATCATCAAAACTTTTCTGGTATTGGTGGTTAGGCATTGGAATATGTGTTGTGTGTTGGTGGGCGGGGTGTGGCCATCACCTACCCATGTTGGGTATTCAGTTAAAGGAGTCTGGGGGTTGTGGATCCTGTCCGATGCCCTGCTGGTGGCTAGGGCCATGGCACGACCCCTGGTGATGTCATGGGGGAGCTTCCAGTTGTATTTGCATCAACAAGCTCCTCCCACTGGTTGTTAACATTCAAATGACCCCCTGTTGCACAGGGTGGGGTCATATATAGGTTGTTTGATCCAATGCCTAAGCCAATACCACTCACATGCTATAACCAATGACGTTGTGGCCTTTTTTAGCCCATTAGCCTAAAATACATGTGTCCTTGTGTCTTATTCACCACTACACGGGTTCGGGTCCTCGACTCACAATATTCTGTTCTCTGGCTAAGCAGGTTTCTGCATTACTCAGACAGTCCAAATCCAAAAGTATACCTATGGCAGAGAGCTCCTTGCCATGTCTCTCTGGGCAGAAAAACCATGTGAAAATAGAGTACTAGGGCTGCCAGTTTTTCAGCCCCTGGTATGAAGGTTTGATCTCAGCCAGGCAATCCTCTCCTTGATCTTGTTCCAAGCATACTGATTTAAAACTTGAAAATTCAATGTGTGAAAGGACATATTTTTAAAATATATTAAAATCTAAAAATTCAGTGTGTGGTGGCCTGAACACTGTGATTGATAGCTCACTTGTAATCCCTGAATTGACAATGCAGTTTGGGCCTACATACATTCCATTTGTTTGTGTGTACACAGACCCTAGTCATATAGGTCCTAGGGTGTTGGGGGCTGGAAGCACAATCCTGCTCCCTCAACTCTTGTAGGGAGAAGATTGGGGACTATCTTATGTAACCCTGGTGTCTCTCTTCCACAGCCTAAACAGAAGTAGTAAAGGGGTTGAATAAAATAAAACTAGAAGATAGCACAGATGGCGGCAGCTATGATTTCACATCAGAGTCTCAAGGACAGCCACAGCAGAGCAATGTTGATTATAATGACTTTGCAGTGTACTTTTAAAATAGCTTAAGTTATGTTTGTGCTCTGGCATTGTAAGCATAGAACTGGTTCCTTCCCTGACAATCTGGACTGGGTTTTCCCTTTTTTGCTGTCTCTCCTCACTTCCACCCCACTGACTCCCCCCCCCCCTCGCCCACCGCCTAGACCAGGCGCAAGGGCTTCTCTGAACAGTAGAAAAGCTTTTCTTTTCCTGTCTGGTCTCCTTGAGGCCCTCCCTTTAACCTGCTGGGTTCATACAGGAAACATAAAAGTTACTGAGGCCTCACTGACCTTGTCAAGGCCACGTGTGGGAAATTTTTTTTTATAAAAAAAGGTTCAAGTTGCTTAAAATTATAGCAATTACCCCCCCCCAAAAAAAGAAAGTGTATCAGAAAAGAAAAAAACATTTCTACCACCTGTCAAGTTTTCCCAATTGTTGTGTTCATCTGCCAGCCTAAAAAAGTCTTTTAGAAAAATAAAAAGGGTCTCCTTGGTGATGCCTGGACTCCAGATGTTGTTTGGCTTGTTGTGGCACTTGGTATAATTAACTCAGGCCTAATATGCATCAGTCAGGAGCCATTGACCTTTGCAGATGATGGTGAGGAGGGGAAACTTTGATACTCTAGGATTTTTGAAGAGAAAATGTCAAAGGTTTGAGTGTTCTGACAGGAAATTAGCTCTTGTGTGTCTAATTGCCAGCGTTTTTTAGCTTATCTAAGTAAATAATGAAATTGCAATACTTCAGCTGCGATGTCTAATCCTTGGCTCACATTTCAAGTTTTCCCAGCGCGTGCATTGTGAAAGGTTTGATAGTTTCTAAAGGGGCAACTGTCAAAAGTCAAAAAGCTCAATTCACTTGCCAGCCAATGTCGGAATGGATTGCGAAAAAGGGGGAAATAAGCAATGAAGGAATATTTGCTAAAACGTAATACTGATGGGGATGCTCTCTGTGTGTGCTGTTGCTGAAACTCAGGGTGGAAAGCCCTTAAATGTAAATAGAAGAAACATTAACAAACCGTGGAACCTGAATATCTGCTGAAATGTTTTTTTGAAGGGGGAATAGACAAAATTATCAAAATATAGTGTGATTGAGCAGCTGGGCTGCAAGAACTCAGGGTATGCAAAGCATAACTCCAGTGCTTTCTGCAGGCCTTGCCACATTGTAGGAACCAAATAAATTACTACAAATAGCAGTTTCAGCTTTGAAATAATTTCTTACAATAGGTCTGTCCTAAAATAAGAAGAATAAGGTTTTCTTGGCAATTAGTTTTACAGATCATGGACTAAGTAGTCAAGGCAAAAGATAAAAGATAAAATATAAAGGGACTCAAGACACTACTTTTAAAAATACACATTTCAGCAATGGTTTTAATTGTTATCATGTTACCTTTGTGGATGCTTTATTCTTACTTTCTTCAAAAGCATCTGCTTTGGCAATTGTTACAGCATGAACTGGATTTGCTGGTGTACAGAAATCACACGGTGTTTTCACTATGCCCTTTGAAGAGGCAGAGCTATTGTTTCCCTTCAAGCACACCAGATATTCACCTAGATTCGCGATGAGATCTTGGGCATCAAAGCTATGGAAAAGCTATGACAAACAAACAGTTTGGAAAATGAAGGAGGATAATCTTACACTGGTTCATCTGCCGTGTTCTCTACCAGCAAAGGAAGATCAAATGGGTTTAAAGAGAAATAATGGAAATAAATATCCTTCTGTGCCAAAGCTTAAAGATTTCCAGCTTTTTTAAAAGTTTCAAAGGGTGCTTTCAGAAGTGTGTTTATTGTGGAATTGGTGCTTTTCATGCCTGCAAATGTTTTGTAGTGTCTGTTCCCCTTCCCAACTGCCTTTTAATCCAAATTTACCCTTTCTAGGGCAAATCCTATAAGTGACAAGTGATCAGGTCTAAACCACTGAGCCTCTTGGGCTTGCCGATTGGAAGGTTGGCAGTTCGAATCTGCCACATGACCCAGAAAGCTGCCTGTGGACAAACACCGGCTCCCTTGGCCTGAAAGCAAGATGAGCGCCACAACCCCATAGTCACCTTTGACTGGACTTAACCATCCAGGGATCCTTTACCCTTTATTTTACCCTATAAGTGAAAACAAAAACCCTTTTAATGAACTGTTTGCAAATTAAGCCACTATATAGAAACATCTAAAAAAGAAATGATGACTGTATCCACTAAGCAAGCAGCATTGAATGAATGCAAACTTTCATGATATTTCATTTGGCTCTTGGTATGCTTGGGTAAATCATGAGAATGCAAAACCTGCAGTGTCCAGAATGTCATTCACATTAGATTCAGATTCAGTTTCCTTGTTTCTAGTCATTGAATCATTACAAAACTAAATTTAACAATGCAAATGTTATTACAAGGTAGCAGAAACAGAAATTAACTTGGGCACAACTACAGTGATCAAACATAGAATGCTGAATTTTCTTGGCAAACTACTCCTTGCCCCCCAAAATGGCAGATTATTACTCTTGGTATTAAAATGGCTAAAAATAAATAAAATCTAAGCTATGCAAATCTAAATAAAATTATGTAAAACCAGAATAAACTTAAAATTCTGAGTTTCCCTGGCAAGACACAGCATTCTCTTTTGCCTTCTTTTCTGCATGAAACACATCTGTGTTTAGCATAAACAGCTATTTCCCTGGTATAAAAATTAGTACCATGTTGAACAATGAACATTTACATAATTTTACATGGGGGGGGGGTATAAAATTATGGACTGTAATCCTATAACCATTTACTTTGCCATAAATCCCCTTGAACTCAATGTAGCTTACTTCTGAGTAGATATGTATAGGATTTTGCAATTTGAAGCAATGATTAAAAAATATATGCAGAGTATAATTGAAGGCAGAGTATTAATTTTTATTCCTTCACTTTAGCAACATTATGCTCCCTGCAGAAAACTTTTACAGCTTATATAGGGTATTAATTGCAGCCAGTCCTATAAGTATGCTAGCCTGCTTCTGCTATCAATAACAACTCCTAAAGGGGAATCATGGCTGGTTTTTAGATTTTGTTATTGAAACACAGTGAGCAATATTTGCCATGGTGAATTTTCCACCCCTGACTGTTAATGTCTATTACAGTATACACTGTAATAGCTGTAAAAATTTACCACCCTCTGTGTTATAAACCACCAGAACATGGAGCCTAATGTAATTTCCTATGGTAATTTCCTGTGGTTTGATTCATCAAAAGGATAAGATAGATGTGTGCCTTTTTCCAGTTAGAAGATTAATAAGCAGCATTCAACTGCAACATTTTAGGCTAGCTGCTTAAGTTCTATTTACTGATTACACAGAGTTCTAAATAAATATCACTCTAAACATCACATTGCATTATAAATCTGCTGTGTGTATGAGCTCATCATTAACATCGCTCCATTTATAAGAGCATAGGACTGTTTTTCTTCACATTGCCAGTTTAATTCATAGAACCCAGACAAGGGATCATTTTAGAGATAATTGGCAGTCAGGACTAATACTGACCACCATTTAGCCACGTTGCGTCAGAGTAGTAGCTAAGATCAGTTAGCAGATGCAGGATATATCTTTGGATAAAGGGAGCACTGCTTACCATGGGTGCCTTGGAAAAGCTAAGCAGAAGGGTGGTATATTTCTTCCACGAAGGCACAAAAAAGTACATCAGGAAACAGAAAATGCAGAATTCAACATCTAGAGAATCTCAGCTTTCATTTTATGAGAAAACAAGTTTCTAGCCTTTATGGCTGCAGAAATGCCTTGAAAGTGTGTGTGGCGAATACATTCTAAAATCTTAGGTGCCATACAGATGGTTGAATAAGATTTCCAGCTTGGGGAGGTGGGGTTCCTCATCCCACCCAATATTCACAAAACTAGAATATTGTGGGAAATGAAAACAATTTGCAAATGCAGAACAAGAGCTATAACCTTAAGGTCTGCAGATTGCATAATTTCATTTTACTTGTTGCAGACCTTGACTTTCCCAAGCACAGAATTTTAATTTAGTGGACATAGCCTGTTGATAGCTCCTTCTTTCTCACTTTTTTTGCTACATGGAAGGATGAGGCATCCAGAAGAATTAAACAGAATCGCACGGGGCAAATGGGAAGAAAGAAGAATTAACAGCTGCAGTGATGCCTGGAACGTACAAGTGAATCTGCCCACAGCCCAGCGGTCAGGATGGCCTTGTGAATATTCAGATGCTCAGATTGGGTTCATACATGGACTTCAGCATGTATGGTGAAGAATGAATACAAAACAGGGCAAACTCCTTTAAGATATAAAGAGTTCCTAGATGACTTTTTCTTTTTCGCATGTGCAAGTTTCTTTGATGGAGAATTGTTTTTTATGTGCACATTCATTTTGAACACTCAACACTTTGTCAGTTTGCTGCACAAGTAATCCTTTAAAAGGGCAAGAATATCATGAAGCTGGGGAAAGATTCAGCTGCCTGCTGAGAAACATACAGGGGGGAGAGGGAAGGTCATAAGGACTGAGGCTATAAATCTCGGAAAGTTATTGTTGAACCAATGTAGAATTTCTCTGTGTTTTGCGTTAAGTTTAACATGGCAGACAGTTCTTGTGTGGCGGCAGGACCTAAACCAAAGTTTGCTTTTCTTCTCAATCTTCCTTGAAATCACAGAGGTTCAGGCAGAACTGCCTGCTTCCTTCAGGTATAAGGGGGATTTCTTAATGCTGCTTTGTGATATAAACATCCCTTACTAATGCCAGGCATTATTGTCCATAAGATTTGCATGAAAGTGCACAGGCATCAAACCCAATAGCTCTGAAGAAAAAGAACCTGTCTTCTAGGTCAGGCTGTTCCGAAGAAGTAAGTCCTGTGCTTACCCTGAAGGATGCCTGCAGAGGGGTTTCCAAACCACCTCTGTTTTAGTCTGGGGCATCCCTTCAGCTGTGGAATTCCCTCCCCACAGAAGTGCAACCAGCACACACATTGGATAGATTTTGTCCTATGTTAAATATGCACCCTTTACCCTTGCCCATGGCATCGGAGAGATGTATATTTTAGGACCCACCCTATTGTTCTGATTGTAAATTTTTAAAGTTGATTTTAACATTGCATTTTTACATTCTTGTAACCAGCCCTGGGACCTTATGGTGAAGGATAGGGAATAATAATAGCAGCATGGTTGTCTGTGATATTTTCATAGAATTGTAGAGTTGTAAGGGACCTGAGGTTCATCTAGTCCAACCCCTTTCCAATTCAGAAAAAGGATTACTGGTAAAGAAATATTTGAAATAGTTCACCTCTGTGGCCATGGTTGCGATTATGGTCTTTACATTTTATATGGTTTAAATTTGCTTTAAATGTTGCGAGCAGCCATGAGAAAATATTGTGATTTGAATGGAAGCCAAACAAACAAACAAATAAATAGTTGGTCATGCAGCCTTCTTGGAAGGGCCTGGTATGTTTTCTTGTGTAGTTAGCAAGACACATTTCTCCAAGAGATAAGTTGAGAGCAGGGGAACATAGGAAGCTGCCTTATGCTGTGCCATTAATTCATCTAGATCAGTATTGATTTTCACTATGGCCATGGAAGGAATTCTCCAAGGTTTCATACACAGAACACCCAAACCCTACCTCGAGGTGCTGGGGACTGCGTGTGTGTGTGTGTGTGTGTGTGTGTGTGTGAGAGAGAGAGAGAGAGAGAGAGAGAGAGAGAGAGAGAGATCTCAAACTCCTTCTTGCCATCTTGTTACCCAAACAGAAGTGATCCAAGAGAGAAAAGGAAGGAGCAAAGAGGAAAACTTCTTTAAAATGTGCCTGATTCATTAAAGACCTTGCAAAGACCTCGACACCAAACTGGGAGAGGCAGCTAATGCCACGAAAGAGAGAATGAGGATTCAGTATGACTCTTGGAGTCCCTTTTAACTCTACAGTTCTATTATTCTATTTTTCTAGTAATACATGTGAAAAGGATCTAGGGGTCATAGCAGACCACAAGATGAACATAGGTCAACAGTGTGAGACAGCAGCAAAAATAAGTAATAATATTCTAGGCTGCATCAACAGAAATATGGAGTCCAGATAAAGAGAAGCAATAGTATCACTCTATTCTGCCTTGGTCAAACAATACCCGGAATACTGCGTCCAGTTCTGCGCACCACAATTTAAGAGATATATGACAAGCTGGAACACGTGCAGAGGAGGGCAACCAGGATGATCAAAGGTCTGGAAACCAAGCCTCATGGGGAATGGTTGATGGAGCGGAGTATGTTTAGCCTTGAAAAGAGGAGACTGAGAGGAGACATGACAGCCATCTTCAAATAGTATCTAAAGGGCTGTTATGTGGAAGATGGAGAAAGCTTGTTTTCTACTGCTCCCGGGACTAGGATTCATACTAATCGTTTCAAGTTACAAGACAGGAGATTCCGACTAACCATCTTACTTCTGATAGTAAGAGCTGTTTGACAGTGGGATAGACTCCCTTGGGAGGCTGTGGACGCTCCTTCCTTGGAGGTTTTTAAGCAGAGGTTGGGTGGCCATCTGTCATGGGTGCTTTAGCTGAGAGTCCTGCATTGCCGGGGTGTGTGGATTAGATTACCCTTGGGGTCCCTTCCAACACTATGATTCTATGGGATGTTTAATTGATTAAGCATTGCAGTTCTACTTTCTTTATTGAACTTTGTATTGTTTTTATCTGCTTCAAGAATTCTAGCGCAAGTGGGATGAAATGTTTCTCCCCTGCAGTCCACCACACAAACCCAAAATCAGTTCCATAGGGTTGAGGGACCCTCTTGAGAAGATTTTGGAGGCAGAGTAGTAGGTGCAGGGGGAAGAGAAGAAACAAAAGTGCTGATTGACCAGAAGATCTCCACTGGTGCTGTTTTGGATGCAACCCTTCGTCTGGGAAGCTGGGTATAGATTTAATAAATGGAACATGCACACAATCCCATCCCCTCAACAGGTAAGAGTTACTTACTCGTTGCATGGATATGCACTGAAGATTAATGATGCACTTGTGGCAGTGAAAGATGGCTTTTCTTTCACATCTGGTTCAAATAATTTCTCCACCTTGAAGCATTCGACCTGTGCAGCATCACAGCTGGTGGAGAGCCCAAGTCTGCGGAGTAACAAATTTGCAGCCTCTAAGAAGATACGATTACATCTCAGTCATTTGACATGATGAAGGATTTAAGTCCTCATGTGGGAATTCCTTTTTTTTTTAAAAGAGACGCTATAAACATTAAGGAAATATTAAAGATGTTATCCATGGGCAATAAAGCCATGTGCCAAGCCTAGAAAGGATAAACCAAACCTTCAGCTGGGCTAAAGTAGTAGCAACTCTATGCATGTTTATTCTGACGTGTTCCTCCGTGGGATCAGTTGAGTTTCTTCCAAGTAAGCAGGTTTAGGATTGCAGCCTTAATTTCTCATCAAAGTTTGTTCCAATGCCTCTAGACAGGTTAACAGTATGTGATTAAAAATTTAAACCACATATAAAAGGCTTAACTGTTATATAAAGTAAATTAGAGTAGCTTAATCCTGGTTGCTCAATGCCAAAGACTGGTTTTTAACTGGGAGGGTAGTTAGCTATGCAAGTGGCCTTTTCTGTTCTCATGCTTTATGTGGGCTAGGTAGGATTTTCCCCTGAAATATATTTCCAAATGAGTATTTTAGTTTTTGTTTATTGCTTTTTATATAACTGTTCTTAACGGCTTTCTTATTTCCATATATATTGTGTTAGTACTTTGAGACACCATAGTGGAAAATTGTGGGTAATATTAAAAGCAATAATAATGTTTGAAATTAAAACAATTTCCCACTCCTGAAATATATCCAGACTTTGACAAACCTTATTGGATAACATACCATCATCAATGTACATGGCATTTTACACAATAATATTAAAACAGGTGAGATCCCTTCAAAAATATAAACTTTTCATTTAGATATAGGGGGATTCCAGGCGGAGGGGGAGATTACGGTAAGGGTGGTTGAATCTTAAAATTTTGGTTTCAGTTTCTCATCCCCCTCCCCCACCCACATTCAGTTCTCCACATTTCCACATCAGTATGTGACATTTTAAAAGTCCTCATGAAAATTCATCACCATTTCAGTGGCAATTTCTCCTCATATACACATATGTGCAGGCAATTTTTGTCTAATATACACAATTTTGCAAAACAGTTTTCCCTGATATAGTACATTTTTTGTATACTGTTTTTGCTAATATATGCATTTCCCTGTACAATTTACTCTAGGACATACATCTTTGGACACATTACTTGATCAAAGAACAACACTGCAAAATTCAGAGAAATGTGAATTTCAAAGGATGGCTGTCGTTTGGTTCTTGTTCTTGTGCATCTTTGGAAAGTGCAGATTGGGTAGGTTTGCCTTTACATGTGAACTGTATCAAATTTCTCCCCCATGCCTAAAAGAATAATAGGGAAGAATATCACAGTTATACCACATTAAATTAAAATAATAATAGCAGCAGAGACAGAACAGAAACAAAGGCATCTTAGGATCACAGAATTGTAGAGTTGGAATGGTCTGCCAGAATCATCTGGTCCCTGCAATGCAGGAATCTTTTGCCCAATCTTTTACTTGAACCCACAGCCCTGAGATTAAGGATCTCATGCTCTGCAAACTGAGCTCTCCTTGAACTTAAGAGAAAGAAGACAATATTTCAATTGATCTTTCTGCCAAAGGCATGTCTACAACAAAAAGTCTTCTCTATATGTGGAAGCTCCAACCACAATTTAGAATCCTGGTCACCTACATGTGTCAAGAAGGCTCCCTGCTGCAGACGTCATTGTCAACATGACATCAGTTGGAGGAGGGGCAGAGCTAAAGACACAGCCCCCAAAGCTCTGGTTTCAACACATTTGCCTTCTGCACATGAGGAACACATGAAGAGGTGTTAGATGTGAAAAGGAAGCAGGCTCAGCAAGCCTCCTAAGAGTACCACAGTCTGGGCGTTTCAGCAGAGGAGGTCCAACTTGTGTACCCCACCAATTGCACCTCTTTGGGGGGTGAAATATGGAGCAAAATATACCTTTTGCCTGTCTTCCATGCTGCCACTATTGTGGGAGGGGATTTATTGGCTACCCTACCTCCTACCCACTCCCCATTATGATGGGCTGGGAGTGGGAAAGAGCTCACCCTTATTTTAAATGGTTGCCCTGGGATGTTAGAATGAATAATAATAATAATAATAATAATAATAATAATAATAATAATACATTTATTCAGTCTATTTTCTTCTACAGGTGTGATGAATCCCAGATGGGAGCAATGGCTTTTTATGTACCCCATGTAATAGGAGCACGTTAAATCCCTGTTTCTTGGTCATATTAGGGTATGGCCAGAAGCCGTGTGTGTGTGTGTGTATTCAGAAGTTTTCAATTATCCTGTAATATCTCAGAAATGTCTGGAAGTAAAATTCCAACTAGCATGTCAAGAATTGGAAGCCTCAGTTGGCACTTCTGAAATTATTCATAGTGAAATTTTGAATACATCCAAACTCCACCAGTTCACAGTAGAGTTGAGACATTATGCCAAAGTCTGGCAGAGTGTGAAGAGCTCAGCAAACATATGGCTGCACTGGAGGAAGTCTAAGCAGTAATGACCAGAGTGATGTGGTTCAACAAGGTCACACACTCAACCAGCATAGACGGCTGTTTTTCTAATCTCAGAGAGGTTACAAATTCCAACCAACGCAGCTGATGTTATGGGAAGTGTAAGTGTGAAATTAAAATGGTTTCCATGTTGCCTCCTTTTCAGAATGGCCCTGCTCAGCGTGAGGGGATTCTACAGCTACAGATCACATCATTAGGTCTCTGTGAACAAGAACACCAAGTTTTCACAAATTAGTCTTGCTCGTCTCACAATTGTGGTCCAAAAAAATTGCATATTTTTCAGAGGCAGACCTGGGTGTGACTCTGCTTTTTGCAACTAGTGGCGATAAAATACTGGCAGCGTTTCTCTCTTAGGGCTAGCAGATGAGACTGATCTGTGAGCCAGTTTTGCCTCTGTCTTCAGATCACTAGGGGGGCTTAGGCAAATCACTATCTCTCAGCCTCAGGCCGGAATCTGTAACTCTAATAATAGTGACCTACCTTCTGGGTTGTTACAGAGATTACGGGGATAATGCTTTGAACACTCCAAGGTATTATTAGAACAAACATTTCTGTAAGTGGTTTCCATCCCCAGAAAAAAACATGTCACAATTATTTACTGAATAATTGCAGCATGAATTGTTTTGTTAATGATTATATTTTGCTGTTCTTAATCCTGAACTTCTGGGCACTTCAGTTTGGATTGGTCTACTTGGGGGATAGTTGGAGTAGGAGGCAAAATTCTTTCCTACATATTCTTGTTTTAGCTTCTCAATAAATTAAATTGGTGGTTTTGAAGTTTTTTCTGCCTACTTGCTACTCTATGTCTCTAAACAGAGCTTCCATGGTCTTTTCTGATACAACCCATCTTAGTGTTTATAAGGTGGTAGAAGTCGTGGAACTTATCAGCCAGCTTGCCAAGGTCAGCGTATGAGTATAGCCCCGCTTTATTAGACTTTGGAAGAGTTCCCATTTGGAGGTACGTTTTCAAATGCATAAACCTCATTTGGTAAAATACCACAACCTTCTAGCAACTTCTAAAGCAAAAAAAGGGGGGGCCCTGCCTTCACCTCATTCATCAACATAAATCTAACTTGGATCACCATTTATGCCTCCTCCCTCGGCAGTTGAGCCGACACTCAGAGGTAATTGCTAAATTTCTTGTCTCAGGGGAGCCCTTCACAGGGACGGCTACTGTACCAGCTCAGTGAGAGGCATTCCTATCTTATTGGGCATTTGCCAGTAAAAAAAGAGACTCTCTCTATAAAAGCCACAGAGTTTTAAAAATAATGACGACAATAAATAATTCCAAGGAGCCCCTCAGCTTCCTTTTTTACTCTCAGTCTGGAGAAGAAAGTTTGACCACAGCCAACACAAGCCACATTTTGACAAAGGGATGATGACACAGTCGTGCCTCTCAGCAGGATGTCACGCTTGTACCTCAGATGGGTGGGATGCGATTTGGTGGTGTTGTTTTAGAATACAGAATCTTAAAAAAAAAACACAACCCACCTTTTCCATGAAGCTTTTGCTTTTTCACAAACACATGCACACTGGTCTTCATTCCCAACTGAAAAGGACCCTAAGGCTGCAATCCTGTTTACCCTGCTTACTTGGGAGAACAAGCCGCTTGGAACTCCATGGTGTTTGTTTCAGATTAAAGTTAAACATGTGTAGGTTTGCATTGTCTGTAAGTATATATAACTGCAGCCACTCACATTTATACTTTTTTACCATTCAGTAGACCCTGATGTTGGGAAAGATGGAGGGCACAAGGAGAAGGGGACGGCAGAGGACGAGATGGTGGGAAAGTATTCTCGAAGCTGCGAACATGAGTCTGACCAAACTGCGGGAGGCAGTGGAAGACAGGAGTGCCTGGCGTGCTCTGGTTCATGGGGTCACGAAGAGTCGGACATGACTAAACAACAACTATTTCTCTTTTTTTAAAAAAAAATAATTTTTATTAAGTTTCATATTACCAAATTAAACACATCAAACCAATTAATCCAAATTATAACAATACATATCATATAATCCAATTGTTGTCCAAATTGTAAATTCTTTTTGTGGGGGGTACCCATGCTTCTCGATCGGCAGGAGTCCAATCCTCAACTGTTTTCTGCTGCTTTCATATTAAGAATGATATTTCCAGTCCCCTCTACTCAATCCTTGTCGTTACACATTTTCCTTTTCCTTCACCTCCGAATTGCTCCGCAAGAAGGTTGAAAAAAAAACAGTCTTATTTGTAGTTCTGTGTGGATGGATCCAAACTACAAGAAAGAAGATTCCACCTAAACATTAGGAAGAACTTCCTGACAGTAAGAGCTGTTTGACAGTGGACTTTGCTGCCAAGGAGTGTGGTGGAGTCTCCTTCTTTGGAAGTCTTTAAGCAGAGGCTTGACAACCATATGTCAGGAGTGCTCTGATGGTGTTTCCTGCTTGGCAGGGGGTTGGACTCGATGGCCCTTGTGGTCTCTTCCAACTCTATGATTCTATGATTCTAAGACCAAACCTCCTGAAACACAGGTCTCGTATCCAATCTCCATTCTAACTGCGTCACAAAGAGAGCCCTTCTTCATCCAAATCCTTTACAGAGTAAAACCTTTAAAATTTTTATAATTCCCACACAGTTCATTTTTAGTCCCATTTGCCAATTAGTTGCTGTGACAGATCTTCTGGAGGGGGGGTTATTAGTTAATCACATAAAGGTAAAGGTAAAGGTACCCCTGCCCGTACGGGCCAGTCTTGCCAGACTCTAGGGTTGTGCGCTCATCTCACTCTATAGGCCGGGAGCCAGCGCTGTCCGCAGACACTTCCGGGTCACGTGGCCAGCGTGACAAGCTGCATCTGGCAAGCCAGCGCAGCACACGGAACGCCGTTTACCTTCCCGCTGGTAAGCGGTCCCTATTTATCTACTTGCACCCGAAGGTGCTTTCGAACTGCTAGGTTGGCAGGCGCTGGGACCGAACAACGGGAGCGCACCCCGCCGCGGGGATTCGAACCGCCGACCTTTCGATCGGCAAGTCCTAGGCACTGAGGCTTTAACCCACAGCGCCACTCGCGTCCCAGTTAATCACATAGAGCAAAAAAAAAAAGATAAAAAGTCATTCCCCCCCCTTTCAGTTCCGTTGCACTCCATTCCACATACCAGCTTGTCTGTAGTTTGATGTAGTCTTCCGTCTCAGTCTTCTTCATTTCAGTGGTAAAATTGTTAGCAGATAAAAGCCTCCTGCCTCTCTTGAAGCATGTGCATTATCTTTCGCCAATTTTTTCTTTTAAGTAACACAACTAGTTTCGCTCCTGGAAGTAGCTTCGGAGGAGTTCCGAGACCCGCCGAGGGTTGTGCACCCAGTGCCTCACCCCCTCCTTCTTCCGAACTTGGGGGTGATTTATGGCAACAGAGGGTGAAAACTGCATCTCTCCCGGTTGCATTACTACCAGGTCTATGAAATGTTTAAAAAAGATTGTAAAATGTGCGGATACGGAGAAAAAGAATCAAAATTTCAATTTGAGGTATTGAATAATGAGTATAAAAAAATGTCAAAAATGTACAAAATGTTGCTGGAGTGGTATACAAAAGATGAAGAGGTTAAATCGGTGATGATACATTGGGCCAGAGATTTTGGCTATAATATACAATATGATGATTGGTCAAAATTATGGAATGAAAGACTAAAATTTACGGCATGTACTGCGTTAAAGGAAAATGTAATGAAAATGGTATATAGATGATCTATAACGCCAGTAAAACTAGCTAAAATGTATAAAACATGTAACAAGTGTTGGAAATGTAAAGAAAAAGAAGGGACATTCTACCATATGTGGTGGGAGTGCAAAAAGGTGAAAGGCTTCTGGGAAATAATATATAATGAATTGAAAAAGATGTTGAAATATACATTTATTAAGAAACCGGAGGCCTTTCTATTGGGATTGGTAGGAAATGAAATAAATAAGAAAGACTGTAAACTTTTCCAATACGCAGTAACAGCAGCGAGAATACTTTTGGCCCAGAAGTGGAAACAGGAAGAAATACCAAAGGTGGAAGAATGGAGAATGAAATTGACTGATTACGCAGAATTGGACAAACTAACAGGGAAGATCCGATACCAACGAGACCAAAAGTTCATCGAGGACTGGGGAAGATTCACAGATTATCTGAAAAGCATATGTGACGAACAGATAACACTTGTTGGTTTTCAAGAGACTCTGTAAAGAATTGAGGAATATTGTTAAAAAGAGAGTAAGAAGAGGGAAGGAGATATTTAAAGGCAATACTAAGTTAAGAAATGCGTTAATAATATAAATGTTAACGAAAGATTGGCAGAGGAACTGAGGGAAGTCAAAAAATAGATGAATATGTGATAAAATGTGAGTTGATTTCTTGACTTTAAGAAAGCCAACTTCATAAAACTTAGGGAAGTGCTGGGTGAGATCCCATGGACAGTAATACTAAAAGGAAAGGGAGTTCATGATGGCTGGGAGTTTGTTAAGAGGGAGATAGTAAAAGCACAACTTCAGGCAATACCAATGAGACGGAAACATGGAAGGTGCCTAAAGAAGCCAGGGTGGCTATCTAAAGAACTTTTAACTGAGTTAAGATTAAAAAAGGATGTGTACAAAAAATGGAAAAGGGGGGAAACCACCAAAGAGGAATTCAAACAAATAGCCAGCACGTGTAGACACAAAGTCAGAAAAGCTAAAGCACAGAATGAACTCAGGCTTGCTAGAGAGGTTAAAAGCAACAAAAAAGGCTTTTATGGGTATGTTCGTAGCAAAAGGAAGAACAAAGAAGCAGTGGGGTCACTCAGAGGAGAAGATGGTGAAATGCAAACAGGGGACACAGAAAGGGCTGAACTCCTCAATGCCTTCTTTGCCTCAGTCTTCTCCGATAAAGAAAACAATGCCCGACCTGAAGAATTTGGAGCAAATGATTCAGCAGAGGAAACACAGCCCAGAATAACTAAGGAGATAGTACAAGAATATTTGGCTAGTTTAGATGTATTCAAGTCTCCAGGGCCAGATGAACTGCATCCAAGAGTATTAAAAGAAC
The DNA here is from genome assembly GCF_027172205.1 of Podarcis raffonei. Lineage (NCBI taxonomy): Eukaryota > Metazoa > Chordata > Lepidosauria > Squamata > Lacertidae > Podarcis > Podarcis raffonei. Next base: position 3,878,444 of record NC_070610.1, read on the forward strand.
TGGCAGGTGTGATCTCAGAACCACTGGCAGTCATCTTTGAGAATTCCTGGAGAACAGGCGAAGTCCCGGCAGACTGGAGGAGGGCAAATGTTGTCCCTATTTTCAAAAAGGGGAAAAGAGAGGACCCAAATAATTACCGCCCAGTCAGTCTGACATCAATACCAGGGAAGATTCTGGAGCAGATCATTAAGCAAACAGTCTGTGAGCACCTAGAAAGGAATGCTGTGATCACCAATAGTCAGCATGGATTTCTGAAAAATAAGTCATGTCAGACTAACCTGATCTCGTTTTTTGACAGAATTACAAGCCTGGTAGATGAAGGAAACGCAGTGGATGTAGCCTACCTTAATTTCAGCAAGGCATTTGACAAGGTGCCCCATGATATTCTTGTAAAGAAGCTGGTAAAATGCGGTCTTGACTATGCTACAACTCAGTGGATTTGTAACTGGCTGACTGACCAAACCCAAAGGGTGCTCATCAATGGTTCCTCTTCATCCTGGAGAAGAGTGACTAGCGGGGTGCCACAGGGTTCTGTCTTGGGCCCGGTCTTATTCAACATCTTTATCAACGACTTGGATGATGGACTCAAGGGCATCCTGATCAAATTTGCAGATGACACCAAACTGGGAGGGGTGGCTAACACCCCAGAGGACAGGAACACACTTCAAAATGACCTTGACAGATTAGAGAACTGGGCCAAAACAAATAAGATGAATTTTAACAGGGAGAAATGTAAAGTATTGCACTTGGGCAAAAAAAATGAGAGGCACAAATACAAGATGGGTGACACCTGGCTTGAGAGCAGTACATGTGAAAAGGATCTAGGAGTCTTGGTTGACCACAAACTTGACATGAGCCAACAGTGTGACGCGGCAGCTAAAAAAGCCAATGCAATTCTAGGCTGCATCAATAGGAGTATAGCATCTAGATCAAGGGAAGTAATAGTGCCACTGTATTCTGCTCTGGTCAGACCTCACCTGGAGTACTGTGTCCAGTTCTGGGCACCACAGTTCAAGAAGGACACTGACAAACTGGAACGTGTCCAGAGGAGGGCAACCAAAATGGTCAAAGGCCTGGAAACGATGCCTTATGAGGAACGGCTAAGGGAGCTGGGCATGTTTAGCCTGGAGAAAAGGAGGTTAAGGGGTGATATGATAGCCATGTTCAAATATATAAAAAGATGTCACATAGAGGAGGGAGAAAGGTTGTTTTCTGCTGCTCCAGAGAAGCAGACACGGAGCAATGGATCCAAACTGCAGGAAAGAAGATTCCACCTAAACATTAGGAAGAACTTCCTGACAGTAAGAGCTGTTCGACAGTGGAATTTGCTGCCAAGGAGTGTGGTGGAGTCTCCTTCTTTGGAGGTCTTTAAGCAGAGGCTTGACAACCATATGTCAGGAGTGCTCTGATGGTGTTTCCTGCTTGGCAGGGGGTTGGACTCGATGGCCCTTCTGGTCTCTTCCAACTCTATGATTCTATGATTGTATGATTGTATGATTGTATAAAAATTGATTTTGGAAAATGAATAAAAAATATTTTTAAAAAAAGAAAAGAAAACTGCATCTCTCCCCCCTGGAGAGATGTTAGGGAGACTGATTTACTCCCCATAATCAGCCTCTAATTACCTCGTGTGAGCTGGATAGATGTTAATATCCGCCATCTTCCAAGGCGCCCCTAGCGGCCCCCTCTATTTCTCTTGTCTTTCTAGTCTTCCCCCCTCCCATTGTCAAACCCAAGGTTGCCAGCATCTTGGGGGTTTTTTTGCCTAAGCTGTAAAGTATTCTAATGGAAAGTACCAAGTGAAGAGTCGACCATCTTGATCACTTGATAATCAGCACTGATAATTGACCAGTGTTCCCAGAGCTTTCTAGGGAAACTTCCTCAGCTGGTACAAATGAAGCCCTAATGCTGATCCGGGTTAACCAGGTTAACCATACTTTTTAAATTATTATTGAAACTTTTTGACATAAGATACAATCAATTTTGACCATTCTTGTTTCTACACATGACTAACCTTGTTTGCTCCTCAGTTATTGTAGCACACGTGATATACCAACCACATTCACATCATTTGATTCCCATGAAAACTAGATGCAGCTGAACTAAAATGTTAATTTCACAAGTGTTGCCTCTTAGGGCTAGTTCACACAAGCTTGTGCACTGCTTTAAATCTCAGCGAGCACTAAGCAAACACTACCTCTCAAATTTGCTGCCCCATTTGAAGGTGGGAAATGATGGGGAGCTTTCTGTTGTTTTTCGGGGACAGCAAATAATTTAAGGAGTCTTGGCGGGAGCCTGCCACTGGTGGCCAGCAGTGTCTCTTCATTTCAATTAATGCTTTTGCCACCGCAGTTGGCTGCTGCATTTTCAAATTCTCCAGCATAGCATCATTCCAGTGCATTCTGCACAGGGGATGTCAAGGAGATTAAGAACTGCAGAACTTTTAGAAGACATCTGAAGGTAGCCCTGTATCAGGAAGTTTTTTATGTTTGACATTATTTTTTATATTTTGCTGGAGGCTGCCCATAGTAGCTGGGGATAAGTAATAAAAATATTATTATTACTTATTTAACTAAGAGAAAAGTTATAAACTAAGCGCACAAACAAGATGTAGCGTGTGCACCATCTTTCATGTTTTACTGGAAAACTTTAGGTCACTGTTAACTAGTAGGCAGGGCCTTGGGGGGAAATTCCCCCTTGAGTCTGACTTATTTCAGCACTGCCACTACAGAGTGACTGTGTCATCATAATTTCACCATGGCAACCAGCTGCTTCATTTCCACTTATTTGAAAGGCAGGTCATTGAGTTATTTATTTATTTATTTATTTATATGATATTTATTAAGTTTTCCATTTTAATAATCCAATAAGAACCACATTAAAACATTCCAAATTACAATACAATAAAAAAGCCAAATATAAATGCCAAATTATATATCTTTGGGTGGCTTCCCATGGTCTGAATTTCATGGAGTGCTAATCATCTAATATCACATTGCATTTATTAATTAGTCAATAAACCATTCTGATGTTAATCCTTCACTTAATTTTCATTTATGTTTACAACCACTGGTCTGTTCAAACTTTTGTCTTCATAGTTCTTGTGAAATATTTTCCCCTATTGTCCACATTCAGCAATTCCATTTTTGATTTCTGCCAACAGGAGCCATAATATGCCACAGTCCCAGACAAAAAGACACCATTAGCTCCGGGCAGCCATCCAGCATTCCCCTCCGTAGTCTCAGACCATCTCCCAACATGCTGGTACCTCTGCAAAAACAAAGTAGCTCCAGTCCAGAATTTTTTCCTTCCTTCCACAGAGGAGATAGCAGCAGTGTTCTTTTAAACCCACTTGCATATTTCAAACCGTTGCCTTTTGGGGGAGGTATACCAGTTAAAACTGCAAAAACATATGTATGAAAAGGAAAAAGGCTCACCTCCCCCTGGGGCTATACAATTAATCCATCAATTAATTCAACGAGTGGGTCAGTCCTTTGTACTGTTGTTTCTGCTCCTTGGCAATCTTTAGTTTCGTTTTCTATGCATGGAGATATTTTAACTGTGTCACAGCCCACCATTAATCCCAGGCAGATATCCAGAACTCTGTCTTGGTCTCCTTCCAGCTGTTAATGAGATGATGCCTCCACACCAAAACAATAGCTACATCAGGACTTCTTTTCATCTTTCCCCTAATTGCCAGAATCATAGTCAAAATTTCATGCAGTCCATTACGTAATTAAGATAGCGTCCACTTACATATTTCAAGCCTTTGTGTTTTGATCCCAACAAAAGTCTTTCCCCAGATCAAATCCTTCTCAGTGGCTGATTAAATTAGCAAGTTATTTTATCTCTGCTGGTTCAGAGCATGCCTGTTAGTTAAGTCCGAATTTTTATCTTAAAAATCAGGTGTCCTTTGCTCATGGTGCTGGCTTTGGAGAGTTACCACAACCATGCGGCTTACACCCAGCACCCCCTGCCCCCTTCTGGATGGGCAGCAGGTATCAGATGATCTGCAGGTGGAGTGCTCCCCCCAACCCTGGGGGGGTTCGGAGGATAATTATTCCCATATTATCCTCAATTACCAGCACGGAAGGGCTCCAGTGTAATTGGCTTTTGTTTTCCTTTAGGTCTCAGTTATTTGAGAGCTATAGATCACAAAATGGTGAAAGAACATTTTGTGAAAGCCAGTAATAATAATAATAATAATAATAATAATAATAATAATAATAATAATTTATTCTTTATATCCCACCCATCTGAAGTGCTCAGTTTTAGGTTTTTATTTCTGTGGATTCAAGCAAGGCTTAATTCTTCTCTGGACTGCATTGAAAGCTTTTGGAGAGGAGAGTGAAGCATAATAGAATGCACCCAAGAGTCATCTAGTCCAACCCCAAATGCTGTGATCACACAGCCCAGGCCTTCCAAAGCTGAAGCTTATTATTCCTCCCACCAAATGGCCATTATTATTATTATTATTATTATTATTATTATTATTACTATTAGCCCATTTTCCGTAGATCTCAGGGATGGGGCTGATGGGAGTTGGAGTCCCAACAATCTCTGCTGGGCACCAGGCTCCCCATCCCTGGCCTATAGGATAACCAGCATCATAACCCTAGTTCAGTATTTTGTACCATACCTTGTCCTGGTCATTGGGTCCCAGCTTGTTCCAAGGCTCTGGGTTGCTCTTTTTGTCCCAGCCAGGCAGAGAAACCTGACAAGCGGCAGGCAGCAACATCTTTGTAAGAAGAAAAACATACAGCATAAAGCGTAACGCTCTAGCCAACTGTTGCACATGGTTCTCACCAAATTTAACGATCATGGCCTCCTCAGTCCCACCAGAAGAGCACACTTCTTTTATAATGTGGGATGTAAAAAAAGTCCACCGTACCACAAGTATTTGTAAAAGCCCTTTAAAGCCAGTGAGTGCATAGTTACATAAATGCAAGGGCAGCTTCTCACTGCCTTGCACCAGAGACAGCGGCACGTTTGTGAGGCAGTGCTGGACAGAACCCGATGCTGGCAACCCAATCCTACACTTTCTCCATGACAGGATCCTGCTAGACTTTGTGCTTTCCGCACACACAGTTCATTGGCTTTACTCTCTTCCCACATACCCTTTTAGCTATGCTGTACCGCTCATTGCAATGACTCGGATACAACTTGGCTGAGGAATAGCAATGCTTATATGGTTGGTTTTCTTACTCTAAAGCTAAAAAGCTGATGCTCATGTTTTCCTGTGGTTTTATAATTTGTTGGAAGCTGCCCAGAGTGGCTGGGGCAATCTAGTCAGATTGGAGGCATTTATTATTATTATTATTATTATTATTATTATTATTATTATTATTATTATTCTACCTCTGCAGCACAGCAGGCCGTATTTTATTCAGGTGGTGCTTTAGGATGGCAACATTTAAGAAATGGTGAAAGCTCTGCCCCCAAGGAGCTTGGAAGGGTGCTCACCAGCCTGGCCCAGCCAGGCCACCAATCCCTGCCACTGGGTCCCCAGACGCTCTTCAGTGGCAGCGTCGCTTGTGAAAAGAAGCCAAGCTCACTGCCATCCTCTCAGGCCACGGATCCCTGTGGTTAATTCTGAGTTGTGTAAAGTGGTGGGCAGCTGCCACGGATGGGAGTCCAGCTGAGGTCCCTTTCAAAAGCTCTGCCTCACATCCATCAGTGAAGGACACCCAGGGGCCACTGGGAGGCGGTGAGCACGTGACGTGGTTTTGTGGGGATGGCAATTGTCAGCACCATGCCAAGGGCTGATCCCTGCCCTGAGGGGTGGCACTTACCTGACATCAGGGTTGAGAAGAGCAAGGCACATGGTGACAGGCCTGCACCAGTCCTTCCGATTCCAATAAAGACAAAGAGAGGAATCAGCTGTGATAAACAGAATGTTTCAAGATCAAAAGCTGAAGTTGAAAACCAGAATAAGTTGCCACTGCATGTTTGAACCGAAAGGGAATTTGCCAGACCCCAAAGTGGGTAACCTGACATCCTTAAATGAAAGGATGAGGATATGAAAGGGAAGGAAAAGGAGAGAGTGATGTGCAATGGGAAAAAGTTGTCACTGGTAGGGGCACATATTCAAAACCACCTCCATCCATGTTTTTTGCCCAAAATACGGTGGTACCTAGAATCATAGAATCATAGAGTTGGAAGAGACCACAAGGGCCATCGAGTCCAACCCCCTGCCAAGCAGGAAACACCATCAGAGCACCTCAGGTTACATACGCTTCAGGTTACATACGCTTCAGGTTACAGACTCTGCTAACCCAGAAATAGTACCTCGGGTTAAGAACTTTGCTTCAGGATGAGAAAAGAAATAATGCTCCGGTGGCGCAGCGGCAGCAGGAGGCCCCATTAGCTAAAGTGGTGCTTCAGATTAAGAACAGTTTCAGGTTAAGAACGGACCTCCAGAATGAATTAAGTACTTAACCCGAGGTACCACTGTACTGTGGCCCCATCAGGATGACCTCCTATGACACAGTGTGGATGGGAGAGGTCAACTACGAATGACACCTTCACACAAATAAGCAACTTCCTTGGGCAGACAACCTGCCTCTTCCGTCTGCTCCCAGGTTGCAAACTAATGCTTTTCAAGTCTCCCACTGCAATTTTTATTTATGAGAGAATTTCTAACCTGCCTTTCTTCTGCTCCTTTCCCTGCAAGGGTTCAGGTGAGTGCAAAATGCCTTGGGGCGCAGAAGGCTTTTGGGGTGGAGAGGATGCAATGCCCGTGGGTCCAGGTTTTCTGTGAGGATTGTGTGCACTGAATTCTTTAAAATCTTTGTATCTGTACCATAGAGATAGCAAACTGCGATGGCTTTTAACCTTTACTCTTTTTTAATCTATTCCAATTAGCCTTTTCAAGGCCCTGCTGTTATAGTTGGGAGTTCTTCTTTATAAAGTATTCCAGGAGGCAATCTCGCAACACAGCTTGATAGCCCCTTCTGACCTTGGATTATATGAATCTGTGTTTATGTTTATACTTTGCAGAAAACTCAAGAACAGGTCTCTCCTCCCTAGCCAGTGTGGCATGGAGTAATGACTGTGAGAGCGATAAGAGGAAATGATGAATGATAAGCAAGATGAGTAGGTGATGGGGTAAGTGGCGAGTGTTTGTCTTTCTTGTATAATGTATAGCCCAACACTAAGTGACCATGCAGCTGCCATGCTGAGAAAATTTTGCATGGACCTGCAGTTACATCGGGAGGAAAGAGACGGAATGGAAAGCATAAGCAAGCAAGTAGTTTGAGACGCTGGACTTAATGATCTTTAGTAAGGGTGGCAACAATTTTCACAATAACTGAGCTTGCACCAGAGCTGAGCCTTGTTCACTTCCTTTGCAAGCCTTTGTGCAAGTGTCCGTGGTAATTAGCAGCACAAAGTTAGCAGCGGCTTATGGAACCAGATCGTTATGACAGTGCAACCCATTTCAATGTTGCATTGCTGAAATGTATATTCCCTTGAACTCTGCTGAACTGAGGTGATGACAGGAGCCATTGTTATCCTTCCAGCGATCACTATTAATTAGTCATCTTGTCTCTCATGCATAATTCATCAGACATGAATATCACGTTCTTCACTTATTTTTCATCCATAAGAAGGAGCAAATTTCTCCATCAAGCAGAAGCTGGACATTCAAAGGAGAGACACCGTTTATGTCTTTACATAAAATGTAAATCTTGTGTTTCAGAAAATACTTTTGAGGTTTCTTTTGTGCAATTAGATTTGTTTAAAGAGAAAACGGAATTCTTCATAAAGGTCAAGAGTTACTGTATCATATGTTCTTAGAAATGCCTACTTTAATTGCAGTTTAATGGTTTTCGTTTCTCTCTTATGTCTTTTGGGGAGGGTCTGGCAGTGACTAACAGTTGGCATTTTCATCTGTTCTTAAAAATCCCTGGCAGTAGTTGGTTTTTTGGTTGGGACAGGTGAGTGGAGAACACAGAGAGAGCAGTCAGTGTCGTGTAGCCTTCTGTACCAAATACATCAGCAAAAGAAATGAATCCAGGTATCTCTTACCTTGAAAGATGGAGAGCTGCTGCCAGTCAGTGTGGAGTGTAAAGCTAAGTAGACTAAGGGTCTAATTCAGTATAAAGCAGCTTCCTTGATTCCTGGGAAAGGTGCAGAGCTGGTGAAGAGTTGAGCAGCAGTACAAACACACACACCGTTCAATCATTCAACATCCACCCAAGCACCCAAATCTCTCTCTCTCTGTGTGTGTGTGTGTGTGTGTGTGTGTGTGTGTATTTCTCACTCTCTCTCACACACACAAACATGCACACACAGTACAATGTATGGATTTATGAATATAAACCATACCCAGTCCCATTGGTCACCATTCTCTCTTTCTTTTGAGAAAGTCATATATACAGACAAACACAGACACAGCTCACCATGCGGTACAATATGCTATTGCCAGAATGTTTTCGCTGTTAATAAAACAAATATCATTTATGTACGTTATTGGGGTAGCCACAAATCCATTCATAACCATATCTGCTCAGCAATAGGTCCTATTCAGAAGTTTTCAGTTTCTATTCAGCCTCCTTCATGCTTAAAACAAGAGTAGATGTGGAAATTAAATAGACTGAATTGAATCAGGGAAATTTATCTTATTTAAATAGGAAATGCGTTTTGCTACTGATGCTACCAAATGAAAGGTCTTTTGTGAGGTGGGCTGGAAAGAGCCTACATTTTGTCCTATCCGGTAGAAGAAATATTCAGCTTTTAAGTCTGCCCATCAATTAGCACAAGCATTCTGAAAATAGATGGGATGGTGGCAATTAGTCTCTTGGTGGATGTTCACTTCATGGAAAACTTGTGTGTTTGAAAATAATCCAAGCTAGTTAGATGATCTAAATATATCTAAATTTCCAAGGCTTCTACTATTGGAGAGTCACAAATGTGTGACTTAATATACACTGAATTTAATTTTATTGTAAAATAACAACAACAACTACAACAACTACAACTTATTATTATTTATACCCCCGCCCATCCAGCTGGGTTTCCCTAGTGACTCAGAATTATGCAACAAACAAATACTACTAGCAGAAATAAGATAATTATTTTCAGTTCACCAAAGCTTAGGAAATTATGAATATTTTCCGAGAGCAAATAAGAGCAGGGTAATAAGCAAAGTTATTGTTTATTAACTGGGCTCACGAAGAGTTGGACACGCCTAAATGACTAAACAACAACAATTGTTGACTTAGTCCACATTGCTTAACAATTTTGGGTCTAGTAGACCTTACCTGAGTTACATTGATTGATATTTTTGTTGCATATATTTCAACAATCCCAAAGTTTGAGAGTCAGTGGCACAGACATCGTAAAAGTGTGGTAATCTGTTGTGGAACCACCCCACTGAAGATCATAACAGTGGTTACCCGGACCTCGTTGGTGGCTGTGAAGGGGCCCCCATGACAGTTCAAGCTTCAGGACTCAAAAATGTAGGTCTGCCACTGTCCAGGGGTGATGTCCATTCACTGCATTGGCAGCACTAGTGACCTCTCCGAGGCACAGGCCTGGGCAGTGTGTGTGGAGGTCCTGCGCTGCACAGGCAACAACACCTCTCTCTCAGCCTCAATTTATGGTCCAAAGGAAAGCAGGCTTCTGGAGTTGCCAGAAGGAAGCATAAAGATGCCATCCAACCATTTTAGGGACTGGATTTGCGTAGGGTTTACTCCTGAGCCTTTTCTTCTCCGAAGATATCCTGCAAGGCAGTGTAGGTTTAGGACCAGAGTCTTTTAATTCCTGTATGGGCTCCCTTTCCAAGTTGAGAAGCCTCATCTGCACCTAAATCCATCACTAATGCACGATTACTGTGTCCAGAACACGTTGCAGAATACAGTCACATTAAAACACCAGTCTGGAGAAGCCCTTAAAATGCATTCCTAATCATTCTTTGGGAACTGGCTTTGGCGTCTCTTACATTTGAAAAGCCTTACTGGGATTGGTTTCACTCAAGAACTCCCACATTGGAGCTCCCTAGTGAACCAAATGACGTCAGTGCAGGTCAGGTGATCGGCAGTGATTTTCAAACCTGCTTGGATTGCCTAAGCTCCAGTTTCCAACTAAGAGTCCAGTGTAGTAAGCAATCCCTGCTGAAGACAGTGCTATAAGGGGGGGGGTCACCTGATGTCGTGGTGATGTTTGACAGGTGATCAGCCCCATCCATCTTTCAAAGTGGTGCACCAGGATGCGTGACCTCAGGATCCAGACCCCTGCTTTGCCCTACTTCAGTCCCCCCTCCAATATTCACTTAAATGATAGGATGGCTCTTACCTTATAGTTAAGTGTTAGTCTCATGTAGACTGAATAACGTAAGGAGATGTTATATAATTTTAGGGTGCAGTCATGGAGAGAGGCCATAGAGTGGCAACAGGATCCCTTGCAGCTGCCACTGCTGCTGCCACCGCTCAGGACAAGTGCCAGATCATCCACCTGCCCAAGCTTGCCATCGGCAGCACAGATAGGGGAAAGAGGGACCTTCTGGGATCAACTCAGAAACCAGGATGGCTTTCGTAATTCCGTGACTGTCCCAGGAAAATCAGAACACTTGGAGGGTATGATCTACTCACAAGTAATCCCAATAAATTCAATGAGACTTACTCCTGGATATATGGGTACAGAATTGTAGCATGAATGATCTAAACACACCTGACTCAGGGATAAAGGGGACTTATTCTACTCCAGTGAAAGGCAGCTGAAAGGAGGCGAGAAAAAATGGATCCTGTGGAGAGGCAGCAGGCAGCCTCCTTCCTCTGCAGAGAGATCCTTTGGGCCTATGTAGCCTTTAATTGTTTCATTTTGCAGTTCTTTCATAGCACAATGTTTAGAAATTACTCCTCTAATCTCACCTCATTTCCTGCACCACATTAATGGCCAAGGCCTAACTCAAAAAGTCAAAGAAAGGGTCAACAAGATTACCCTTATATTTTCACACTGGCCTCTCCTCTCCTGTCTGTTACTGATCGACTTCGTTTGGCACAGCCTGGGCTTCACAGAGCTCTGCTGGCAATGGCTCACTAGGCTCCTCTGTTCCATCTGTCTGCAAATAAACAGAAGTCAATCTATGGGGTCTATTTTGAAGAGATAATTCTCTCAGGACCAGTTCTCCTCAGACGGCGGTCAGTGAAGCCAGCCTGAATTTCAAAATTGTTCATGCAGTACTTATAGCTAGCTAAGCTGCTGTGAAAGAACCAGTCATAGGTTTGGAGGACTCCAGGGACAGGTTATTAGAAGACAGGGGGCATCATGAGCTGCATGATAATTAGAAGAGTTTGCAAAGTACTAATGGTTTTATGATGGAACAGTGAAAAGGAGGGGAAAGCAGAGGAAATCTTTTAACAGAATATAGACTTCTGCTTCTTCTGCCAGCCAATGGAAGGTTTACAGTGTTGGAGAAGGAAATAACGTTTGAGTTAAATGAGCAATGAGACCAATCCCGCTTGCAACCCTGGCCTCACTACATACAAAGTGAGCAAGCCCTCTTTGTGGTAAGATTTCTGGGGATGTTCATAGGAGTTGGATGAATTCTGAATCCTGAGCTGAAGTGGGGTGCGTGGGAAATTGTTTTGACTTGTCACAAGCAAAGCAGGTTGTGCATGAGGTAGCACAAGTCTAAGTGGGGAGCCCTAAAGTGCATTGACCCAGACTTCCCAAAAATGCTACGCACCTTCTGAAAGTAATGGCTTTAAGCTTACCTCACAAACCACATGGAATAACACCAAGATGGGAGACAGTGAACACTAGACTGGGAAGAGACTGGAGGAGGAGTTCTGTTGTGACTAACAGATCAAACTTTTAATTAGAGGGAATGAATTTACTCCCAAAGTGAATCCCTTTTAGTTCTTCCCATACCGATATAAACTATAAAGATGCCTAGCATAAAAGCCTCTGGATTTAATTGTCTTTAGCTCAATGTTTTTTCCCAGGGGCACCAATTTTCAGACCAATTACTCACAAAATGCTAGATTGGGATAGGTAAAAACAGAACCAAGCTGTAATGGCTGACATTGTATCAAAACCACAGCAGCCATCCTTCTGAAATTTGGCCAGATTCATGCCCTCAAGAAAGGGTGAAGTTACGGATGTTTCCTTGGGGGGTGGGAATAAAAATGTAAAGGTACTCAACGCAAAATCCTCTGGACTTATTTGCCTGTAGTTCAGTTGGCTTTATCCACTCTGGAAAGGCTGGGATGTCTGCAAATTCCATTCACTTCTTCCCAAATAACAAAATTAAACAAAATCCGAAATAGTGAATGAGGGGAATGAAACTGATGCAGATGAACCTTGAGGCAAATCAACCAGCCTACATACTGCCTTGGACCAAATGGGTAGCCTGGCTCATGCATCCCAGATGCCTCCAGTCCTGCTCTCTGGTGTTTCCCATACTGTTACTGATTAATTATAACCTTACTCGGAGTGTATATTTATTACTTTTTACTATGGGTTATTCATAATTAAGGATATTGATGGTAATGTATGTTTGATTTAATAATAATGCTCCATGTCCCCCTGGTGTTCTAGGTGGCAATGAGGGCAGGGCTTTCTCAGTCAACGTGCCTGAGATGAGGTTGAGCTTGCCTACTTGCTTGCTTTCTGAACCTTTAGTATTTCCAAAAACTCTAGGTGGTAGCATATCTCGCTTGGTTATTCACTTGTGAGTGGAACTAAGGTTCCTCCCTGCCTGAAAACACTCACATAATGCCAATGCAGTTAGTGATTTGATATAGATGATCAGTGAAGCAGGGTGGAGATGGCCCTGAATATTGAGCTGGTAGATGATGAGTTGCTGCACTGGTGTGAGAAAAATGCAAAAGTGAGCTGAAGCCGTGCACACTGTGAAGATGAATACAGGTATATGATACATATGGTTCACTACAGTCCCAGACACTTCAATATTCGCCAGCCCAACACAGAAGGCACTCAGATATAGATATAGGCCTCTTCAGAGGCCTAGGAATGATACAGACAAACCAGGGATGAAATGCAGATTTTATCTACAGATATAAGGTACATTTCAATACATTGATCTCCAGCGCAACCGAATTCAACATTGAACATAAGTGCAAGATGAAAATTGATTCTGCTTCCAAGGTGCCAATGAAGATGCCTTCCTTATTCCTATATATATATATATATATATATATTGTCAGGGAACTGCCATCTGAGACGCAGGAGGTGAAAGGGCTCACGGAGGGTGAGAGAGACCATTCAGCTGAGGAGGGGACCAGCAGGGGGAGAAGTGGAGTTCCAAGGGAAAGTGAGTCGGAGGGAGGGCTCAGAGACACTTCAAGCGAAAACAGTGGGGAGGTTTCAGGACCTCCTGTAGGGACACCCACTCCTCGCCGGAAACTGTCACGCCGAGAGTCCAGAAGACGCGTTTCCGTTAAGGAGCTTTTATGCTGGAAGAAGTTCCGTAAACACCCACTGTCCGATTCAACGAGCGACTGATGGAGCCATGCTTAAGGAGCTCCGTCAGAGACAGAGGTTTGTGGACTTAGCCAAACTCTGAGGGACTAGGATTTTACGCACAAGCAGCTCACCATCCCATCACAGCAATCGGACAGTCCCTGAAAGCAGCTTGTGCAAAGAGGCATCATGAGCAACCCAGCCGGAGCCGGGGGAGCAGGAGGAGCTGGAGAGGGTCCAAGCCTGGAAGAAAGGTACAGGGTGTTGGAGCTCCAGCTAGCGCTGCAAACGGCGAGGCTAGAGGAAAGGAGGGCGCAGGATGCAGATAAGACAAAAGGCGCCCCACTAGCAAGAAAGATGCCAGGATTGGTGCAGAAGTTTGGGGGGGACCCCAGGAACTATCAAGCCTTTAGGACAGAGATGCAGTATGCTCTCGAGCTGCAGTTTAACGACTTTCCCGACGAGGCTTCGCGAGTGGCGTTTGTGATTGGCCATCTCGAAGGAGGGGCGAGAGACTGGGTTAGACCCCTGATGGCAGGGAATAGTGAAATGCTGAAGGACACAAGGAAGTTTTTTCGCGCCATGGATTTGATGTTTTCCAGCGAGATTGAACAGGGACTGGTGCGCAGACAATTGATGGCTTGCAAACAGGGGAGCCGATCGGTTCGTGAGTACTGGACTGAGTTTACAATGTTGATACATAAATTGGGATGGGACCTATCGGCGGAACCCATTCAAATGCTCTTTGAAGAAGGGCTTTCTTCGGCGGTGAAAGACGAACTTTCCCGGGCGCCCAGGGCGGAGTCTATGGACCAGCTGACCAAATCAGCGCTGACCATTGGAGCGCGCCAGGAGGCAAGAGCCTTGGAGAAGCGGGAGGGGAAAGGAGAGCGTTGGAGGGATTTCCGCATTCCAGAGATTCCAGAGCCAAGTTTCCCGCCAGGAGAGCCGATGGAAGTTGGAACAGCGCGCGCGCGCGCAGTTTCAAATCCCAGTGAAGGGAGGAAGAAGGAGGGAAAGAGCGCCAAGAAATGTTATCTCTGCCAGCAGCCAGGTCACTTTGCCAGAGTCTGCCCGCAAAGAAAGGAATGGCAAGGGATGGCGGGAGCTGTTGGGGGGAAGGAGGAGGGAGTCCAGGAGCCAGTAAAAGCCAACGCCTGGCTGCCACCATCGGGGCACTGCAGCCAGGCCAAGGAGCAGTAAAAGTGCCCACTCCGGAACCTCCAAGACCAGCCCTAGTAATAGAGGTGTTGCTAGAGCTGGCAAACGGATACCCACTAAAGACAAAGGCGCTGTTGGACTCAGGCAGCTCCTGTAATTTTATGAGCAAGGAGTTTGCAGCTGAACACCAGATACAGACACTCCCTTTAAGCAACCCCCTGCAGGTGACCACGATCGATGGGAGGGAGCTGTTGGGAGGAGAAGTTAGTCTACAGACCGTCCCAATGGTTATGAGGGTGGCCAGGCACACCGAAAGGATAGCGTTCAATGTGGCCACCCTGGGAGGGGCTCCCGTCATTTTGGGAATGAGCTGGCTAGCGTTGCATGACCCGCTAGTGGGCTGGCATCAGAGAGTGGTCTCCTTTGGGTCAGCACATTGCCTGGAACATTGCAGAGAGGGAAAGGTGCCGGAAGGGGCAAAAGCCTTTCTAGCAGGGACGGAAGTGGCAGACAAAGGGAAGGTGCCCAAACAATACGCTGATCTGAGCAAGGTCTTCAGCGAAAGGGAAGCAGATAAACTACCACCGCATAGAGACTTTGACTGCCAAATTAACCTGGTCCCTGGGGCCCAGCTCCCCGTGGGCAAGCTGTACGCCATGTCAGACAGGGAAATGCAGGAGTTAAGGGAGTTTATTGATAAAAACCTGAAGAGGGGCTTCATCAGAGAGTCCAGAGCGGTGGGGGGGAGCCCAGTGTTTTTTGTGGACAAAAAAAAACACGGATAAACCCAGGCTTGTAGTGGATTACAGGCGGTTAAATGCCGTGTCAGAACCAGTGACTTTCCCCATGCCCAGGATTGATGACATTTTGACCAGGGTGAGGAAGGGAAAGATATTCACGAAATTGGACCTGAGAGGGGCATACAACCTGATACGAATAAAGAAAGGGGATGAATGGAAAACCACCATGTTCACCCCTTTGGGGGCTTTTGAATATCTCATTATGCCATTCGGATTACAATCAGGCTCCGCCTGTTTTCAATCGCTCATGAACCATGTCCTGGGACCTTTGCTCTACAAGAATTGCGTGGCCTTCCTCGATGACGTGCTGATATATTCAGAGAATGAGGAGCAGCATGTAAAGGATGTCAGGGAAGTGCTGAGCCAGCTGCAAGCAAACCAGCTGTGGGTGAAATTGGAGAAGTGTCAGTTTCACACCAAGGAGGTGGAATTCCTGGGGTACCGCTTATCAGACAAGGGATTAGCCATGGATCCAGGCAAGGTCCAGGCGGTGCTGGAATGGAAGACACCGAAAACGAAAAAGGATGTGCAAAGGTTCTTAGGGTTTGGGAACTTTTACCGTAAATTCATCAAGAACTTTGCCCACTTAACGGCACCCATCACGGACTGTCTAAGCAGCAAGAAGAAATTCGTTTGGACGGCGGAGGCGGAGCAAGCATTTGAGGAATTGAAAAGGGCATTCGCTTCGGAAGAACAGCTCCTGCATGTGGATTTACAAAAACCCATGAGAGTGGAAACTGATGCCTCAGACCGGGCGGTGGGGGCGGTGCTGCTTCAGCCAGGGAGCAATAAGTCGGAATGGAGACCGTGTGCCTTCTTTTCGCGTAAGCTGAACAAATCCGAGAGGAACTACACCGTATATGACCGAGAACTACTCGCCATTCACGAAGCGTTCCGGAGATGGAGACACTTACTAATTGGTGCACAGCATAAGGTGCAAGTGTGTACGGACCACAAGAATTTGGAGTATTGGAGAACGGCACGAGTGCTCAACCAACGACAAGTGAGATGGGCCCAGGAGTTCTCCAAATTCCATTTTGAAATCTGCTATGTGCCAGGTCCAGAAAACATCAGAGCGGACGCTCTCTCTCGCAAACCTGAATATTTGGAGGGGGAGGGAGCGCCTGAAGAGAGACATATTATCCCAGAGGACCACTGGGAGTGTGGGGTGGCCTGGGTGGGGCAAAGAGAACTGGTAGAGGGAACGGTAAATGATGAATACGCCCAGGATAAGCTCAGAGGTTTAAGGAGAGAGGGAGAAGACCCCGGAGGTTTTGAAGAAAGAAACGGGGCATTGTATTACAAAGGGGCTCTATATATACCCGAAGGGGAATTGAGGGGGAGAGTACTCAAACAGCTGCACGACAATCCCACAGCGGGGCATTTTGGGCAACACAAGACCATGTGGTTGGTGACCAGGGAGTTTTGGTGGCCCAAGGTGAGGGAGGATGTACGGGAGTATGTGAGAAGGTGTGACCAATGCCAGAGAGCCAAAGGAGAAAGGCGGGCACCAGCGGGGTTATTAGAACCGTTACCCACACCAGAACGACCGTGGGAGGCGGTATCGATAGATTTTATGACTGATCTGCCTAAATCCCAGGGGAAAACCGCCATACTAGTCGTAGTAGACCTGTTAACTAAGATGGGTCACTTTGTAGCTTGCTCACATGCAGTCACGGCGGAAGAGACAGCGAAATTGTTTGTAGAACATATTTTTAGGCTGCATGGCGCCCCCTTGAGGGTGGTCTCCGACAGAGGGAAACAGTTCACGTCCAGATTCTGGAGGAAACTTATGAGCTTGTTGCACGTAGAGGTCAACTTTTCGACTGCCAGGCACCCTGAGACCAATGGGCAGGCGGAGAGAGCAAACGGTATCCTCCAACAATACCTGAGGTGTTATGTCAATGACAGAGAGAACGATTGGGTCGAAAAGTTGGCGCTAGCGGAATTTGCTTACAATAATGCAGAGAATGTGTCCACCGGGATGAGCCCCTTTTTGGCTAATTATGGGTACCACCCCAGGGCGTTTCCAGGGGGAGGAGGGGAGAGATGGAGTGTCCCGGCCGCTGAACATTTTGTAGAAGAAATGGAAGCGATCCATCGTCAACTCCAACTCAACTTAGAAAGGGCCAAAGAAGAATATAAGAGGCAGGCAGACAAGAGCAGAAGGGAAGGTGAAACCATTAGGGTGGGGAGTCAGGTCTGGCTATCAACCCAAGGGTTGCCGTTCAAGGGGGGTTGCAAGAAATTGAGACCCAAAAGATTGGGACCATTTGAGGTCATCCAACAGGTCAACCCAGTGGCGTTCAGACTCCGGTTACCGAACCACATGAAACTGCACCCAGTATTCCACAGGTCATTACTGTCACCATATAGGGGGGAAGGTGAAGGGGTATCCACACGGGGGCCAGCCATAGAAGAAAGGGAAAGCAGCAACCATGTGGCGGAAATCATCGACTCCAGGTGGAAGGGTAATCAGGTGGAGTATTTGGTCGCGTGGGAAGGGGAACCGGAGTCGGAAAACACCTGGGTGACGGCAGAGGAGGTCCGTGACGAGATCTTGATCGAAACGTTCCACCAAAGGTTCCCCAGGAAACCTCAGCCAATAGCGAGGTTCCGGAGGGAGTACTTTGGCACCACCGACGATGAGGAGGAACTGGAAGGATTCAGGGAATCGGAGTTGGAAGGAGGAACAGACTCCGATGAGGAGGAGTACTTGGAAACCGGTAACAGCAAGAGGTGGAGGGAAGTGTTCGAAACTTCAGAAGATGAGGGAGGTTCATTCAGGGGTTTTGTTCCCTCGCCTCCCGCAGAGGAGGGGAGGGAAGGGGGTGAAGGGGGCCCTGGAGGGGAGGTGGATGTCAGGGAACTGCCATCTGAGACGCAGGAGGTGAAAGGGCTCACGGAGGGTGAGAGAGACCATTCAGCTGAGGAGGGGACCAGCAGGGGGAGAAGTGGAGTTCCAAGGGAAAGTGAGTCGGAGGGAGGGCTCAGAGACACTTCGAGCGAAAATAGTGGGGAGGTTTCAGGACCTCCTGTAGGGACACCCACTCCTCGCCGGAAACTGTCACGCCGAGAGTCCAGAAGACGCGTTTCCGTTAAGGAGCTTTTATGCTGGAAGAAGTTCCGTAAACGCCCACTGTCCGATTCAACGAGCGACTGATGGAGCCATGCTTAAGGAGCTCCGTCAGAGACAGAGGTTTGTGGACTTAGCCAAACTCTGAGGGACTAGGATTTTACGCACAAGCAGCTCACCATCCCATCACATATATATATATATATATATATATATATATATATATATATATATATATATTTCACAACAGCCTTCCCCAGAATTGTTGAGCCCACCATAATGCTGTTGGTCACCACACCGTGATGTAGTGCAGCTCCTTCTCATCCTCACAAAAGCCACTTGGGAAGGAACTGGTTGGTGTCCAAGATCACCATCTCTTTGGTACAAAGCCAGGTTGATAATTGCTTGTTTCTGGATTTCCAATGGTGTTTTTTGAGTAACTGAGAGTTCAGAAAGGGGAGTCATTGTCATGTCATCTGAACCCAACCATTGCACTAACATCGTTCAAAGCCAGAAATGTACCTTTTACCTAATAGTTTAAACTCTCTCTCACTCTCACACACACATGAAAAGTTTAGTTTTTTCAGGAAAGTGTACGCACCATGAATACAGATCTGTTCACTAGTAATTCTCTTCATGAAGATTTAATGGATGAATCTAATTCAAATTCCCCTAATGGACATACAGAAGCACAGAATTTTTCATTCCCAACCTGCATACATTAAATTTTCAAACAATGGCAATAGCCCTTGAAACAAAGATGACAGATTTTACATTAAACAAGCTCTTCTCTCACCTCCGCCTTCACTTCCCCCGCTCCTTCTCCCTCCTCCTCCTCCTTCTCCTTCTCCTTCTCCTCCTCTCTCTATCTTTTGTTTATTCAGCGTTTGAACTCCAGGAAACCAATTCCTAACCTGCAATATCTCAATTCCAAAAATGACTAAACCGGGGAAATGATTAAACAGAGAAAGTATTTGCGGGATTGTTTAAAAATTAAGTTTTACCTCAACTGAAAACATCCCATCATAAAATTAAAATAATCAGAGCAACATCCGCCAGAAGTGGATATTGTCAAAAGTAAAATAGTTGTCTCTAAGTGAAGTCTAGTAAGTTCAAAGCCTGGCTGCAAATCTATCCCTTCGACAACACTGTACAAACACATTATTTAGATTACATTCTGCACCTGATTAATGACAGCAGGAGATCAAATGTTAATAGCTTAAGAATCTCCTCTGCTCTCTGCACATAAGGAGTACTTTAAAGTGCACCATAATTTCACAGTAATAAATAAGAGCTCTCACCTAAATTATACAAGCATTGTCCTTTGGTTGCTGCAGAAGTCTCTATTCAATGTGGAGTTTTTATTGCTGGTTTGTTCGGTAGAAGATTCCCATATATGGTCTATGAGACAACCAGAAGGGGAAATGATGTGCATTGCAGAAACATTTAATTCACATTCCTGTTCTGCTTTCTGTATAGCTTTTGAGCTTATGACAGCTGTATTCTACAGGCTATATGTTTTGTATTATCAAATGCTGCAAAACGCCTACTTGAAATGTCAGGTAAGACTGTGCAGTAGAGCAATGAAACTATATATTACGTTTTATAAAGCATGATTATAGAAATAAGGAGGAGTCATTATGAGCCAGAGGACAAAAGGACAAAATCTGACGAATAATGTTATCTGAAATTAAAATCAGATGAAGCAAAATTTTGCATTAGTGATGGTGCAGAATTTTGTGATTACTGACTTCAAGATACACACAAGGTACACACCTTATAATACTCAACTATATTATGAAGTGAGTAGAATTTCTCCCAGAAGTTCTTTCATGTCCTGCTTAGAAGGTTCCACATACACACAGCTCCTTCATAGGGACAAATGCAGAAGTGTTTTAAATTTAACTTCCTACTCTTGATGAAAGGGATGCGGGTGGTGCTTGCCGATCAGAAGGTTGGCAGTTCGAATCCCCATGACGGGGTGAGCTCCCGTTGTTCGGTCCCTGCTCTTGCCAACCTAGCAGTTCAAAAGCACAAAGTGCAAGTAGATAAATAGGTACCGCTCCAGCGGGAAGGTAAACGGCATTTCCATGCGCGGCTCTGATTTGCCAGAAGTGGCTTAGTCATGCTGGCCACATGACCCAGAAAAACTGTCTGCGGAAAACATTGGCTCCCTCGACCAGTAAAGCGAGATGAGCACCGCAACCCCAGATTCGTTCACGACTGGACCTAATGGTCAGGGGTCCCTTTACCTTTACTCTTGATGACATTATTAGTAAACTAGGTATAAACTATGTGACACTTTATCTTCTGAGGAAATAGCTGACATTTCAGGTCAATGATAGATTTCTTGCAAATATCACATATGTCCAGCTCTAGAACCCTTTCTTGTTCTTCTGTTCATTGAAGCAGAGACAGCTGGATTTCCAAGCTGTCAGTCATCATGAATGGTACTGTGCGTTGAATGCAGTGTAATGGACACCCCAGTGGATAAGTGTGTATGTGTGCGTCAGTGCACAAACTGAGGGAGACAGATAAGGTTTCTCCATACATTCAGCAAGAAAGCTTCTAAATACTGACTTGACTCTAAATTGAGACAAGGGGATCAGTTTAGCTCTACCTTCAAAAGACGCTGCATTACTTTCCAATTTCTTTTCAGATATACATATGGATTATTTCCAGGGTAGAGAGAGAGGTTGGAAAATAGTCATAATACCTATGGGTAAGTCAACAGGCCATCCAATCCTTGGTTTTCCAACAAGCAGGCTAGTCATAGGTTAATTTATGTTACACATTTTTTAATTTGTCAAAATAGGTAAAGGTAAAGGTACCCCTGCCCGTACAGGCCAGTCTTGCCAGACTCTTTTTTTTTTTAAAAAAAAAAGAAAGATATTTATTAAAATTTTCC
Source organism: Podarcis raffonei (assembly GCF_027172205.1). Classification (NCBI taxonomy): domain Eukaryota; kingdom Metazoa; phylum Chordata; class Lepidosauria; order Squamata; family Lacertidae; genus Podarcis; species Podarcis raffonei. The sequence goes on from NC_070610.1 coordinate 3,899,817, forward strand.
ATTAAAAAATCAAAAAAGAAGAAACAAAAAAGTTTAAAAACACATAGAATTCAGAATCCTTATTTTCAATAAAATATTCCCCTGACTTCCCCACACCTCCCCCTCTTGTATTCCAATTCAAATTGTTGGTTCAACAAGTTCTTGTCCCTAATTTTTAACCTTTATATACTTTATATTTTATATTTAGTTCATTTTGAGAAACCAATTTTGCCTTGTAGACATCAATGATTATACATCAGTGCTTATTCTTAAAGCCTTTTTCTAAAGTCGGCCTAAATTCCCTTCCATGATTTCCTCAATTCTCATACAAATAACAAAACAAGAAAAAAGCAAAACAGATTATAATTATACACCCTTTGGATTCCCAAACTCCACCCCCCCTTTCCCGGTTCCAATCCCCAATAAACGTCCATCAATCAATCTACTATCAGCCTGGAGACCTCACATCCGAGGCTCTTAATTCTCTCTCAATTCCTCTCTGCCGGTTTTTTTGATAGTCCTTGGTATTAAACACCAAATCTCGGAGAAGCTCTAGTCCAATAGAGTCCATGTTTCTTCCAGCCAGACCTCCATACTTAAAAGTGGAGCTTGAATCTTGTTTCTTACTCCTTTCAAATCCAAATGTCTCCAAAGCTCCAACTTCCACCTTGATCAAATTTGTAATCCTTGGGTCTTCAGATCTCCACATAAGGAGATCTCTCCATTCTTCGGTCTCCAATTCAGACCAAATTTTCACCATCAAGTTCTTATTTTCCTTTGTAGCCATCATGTCAGGCCTCTGGCTCTCCTTTATCATCTGTACAATTACAGCTCCTCCTTCCTTTTCCTCAGGAACAACATATATCTCTTTCTTCACACTCTCAAAGCTCTCAAGTTTCTCTTCTTGTCCAGCTGCATGGGCTTCCTGAGTCAATTCCTTATCAGATTCAATGAGTTTGTTTGCTGTTAAGTCCAGAGTTGCAACATTTGTAGCCAAAACATCAATTTGGCCTTGTAGCTTTCCCAAGAGAACAAAAACTCTGTCCAATTCAGCTTGAATTTCCCCTCCTTCAGCCATTCTTGTAATGTCCCAAAACCCCCTCTAGAGGGATTTTGGTTACTTAGTATTCTTTCCAGTTCAAATCCAAAAATCAAATTAGTTTGTATCAGTTCTTCCTTGTTTTCAACAAAGTATAGTCAAATTGTAACAAATATAGCCAGCAGAAGCAGCAGAAACAAAGTTCTCTTTTTCCGTCTTGACAGCTAATTTGACAGCTGTCAAACTCTTCAATACCTTCAACAGGCTCTCTCGCGGATCACTCCCGGGTCCGGGGGGGTGGCACTTCAGCTCCCAAAATTAGCTCTTATCCTCCAGTAAGGTTTCTTCTAGTGCCAAATCGTGAAATTAATGTCTTTTGCCCAATAATAAAAGAAAAAATTCTCTCGACCTTAGTTTGCAGGTCCTTGCTTTAGATTGTTTACAGGACGAGGAGGCGGTCTTCCTGTTTGCGCCTTCCCCGATCGTACCTAATTCACACAAAAAAAATTCTTTAAACATCCAATTTCCGTACTACTCATGGGTTGTTATTTTGAAGTCCAAATCACAAGAAGAAGTCAGCGCTCTCCGGCCATGGCAGCGCGGCTTCACTCCACAGGAGAAGCAGTCAACTCTCAGCACTGCGCCGCTCACCCCATCCCCCGTTCCGAAGCCTTTAAAAAGGCTCCTTCGCAGGTTGGGGGGCGCAAATGGTGCCCGCCGAGTCACCAGGTTCACAGGCTTCACTGCCTGTGATTTTTAAGGGTCCCCGCGTCGCCGCAGCGGTAAGACCCTAATCCTGTGGAGCCGATTCCCTCCGGAGCTCGGAGGGAATCCGCCATTAGCCGATGGCGCTAACCCGGAAGTCTCAGTCTTGCCAGACTCTAGGGTTGTGCGCTCATCTCACTCTATAGGCCGGGACCCAGCGCTGTCCGAAGACACTTCTGGGTCACGTGGCCAGCGTGACAAGCTGCATCTGGCGAGCCAGCGCAGCACACGGAACGCCGTTTACCTTCCCGCTGGTAAGTGGTCCCTATTTATCTACTTGCACCCAGGGGTGCTTTCGAACTGCTAAGTTGGCAGGCGCTGGGACTGAACGACGGGAGCACACCCCGCCGCGGGGATTCGAACCGCCGACCATACGATCGGCAAGCCCTAGGCGCTGAGGCTTTTACCCACAGCGCCACCCGCGTCCCCAATTTGTCAAAATAGAGTCGTGCAATTAGAGCTCCAGGCTCCCCTTCCTTTCCCCATAGTCATCCTGTATAACTCATATGTGTCATGGTTGTTGTTTTTTTGAACATGGCCTGAGCAGCAGCTGTTGTGCGACTAGCGTGTAGAACATCCCATCATGCCTGGGCCATACACCTTTAGGGGCAATAAATTAGAGATTCATTATATAGTAAGTCCGAACGCTGCAGATTCCTAAATTCAAAGTGCCAATTTTCAACCAGATACAGCATCTGTATCGAGTCTCTTGCCAAGCCAAGCAACCTTTTGATCACGTTGAAAAGGAAACCCCCAGAGTTCTGTCATGTGTAGCCTTTGCAATCGAGTCCTCCTGAAACATCCTTCTAGAGTGAATCTGTCAAACAGTGATCTCATCTGGAGTGTGACCTTTCTTTTCAGCACCTCCATGAGTTTCCATGCTTGCAAATGTTTAAATTTCTCACTGTTTCCTCTGTGCAAATGAACATTTTCCCATGTTTTCCTAAGACTTCAGCCTGGAGGCAGCTCTCAAGGAAGCGGAGCAGGGCAACCCTATTGCAGCAAAATGGCAGTGACTGGCCTAGTTCTCACTTTGTCGGGGCTGCACCACTTTGGTCTGTAGGAGGGTTCTGTTCTTGACAAAACAATTCCCTAAACAAAGAGAATTGGTTGTCATGACACCACATGATTGACATGGAGATTATGCTGCCCACCCCTCAGACTCTTGGGAACCTGCAATGGCTTCAAAGCCCTTTTGCTCTTTGCCAAAGGCTTTTGGACAGCCCACACCTTCCCATGTGGCCTCTGAAGCCTCTCTGGAGTAGTGCCACCCTCCATTTCAATATCGGTCAAACAATGTTTAAAGCAGGGTGGAAGGCTGCTTGAACCACTTTGAAAAACTGATGTTTGAAGCAGCCTTCCCTCCTCCTTTAAACATTTCCCAGTTGTTTAAAGATTGGGAGGAGGTTGCTTCAAACAGTGTTTCTGCAAAGCGCTTAAAGAAAGTCCCTGTACTCCTGTGTGAGCCTGTGGGGATCCTCTTAAGGCACACAGCTACTGCTTCTTCTAACCATTGAAAGGAGCAGCCAATGGGTGTAAGTAACAGCTCCTCCTAAGCTGCTCTAGTCATCCAGTAGCCCAGCTGACAGGTAGAAGGAGCAAGAGTGGACCGGAGATGTTTCAGGGTATGACAAAGTCAGAATTTAAACCATGAGCTAAAAGGTAAAATAAAGGGTATCTACTTGGGACCATAATAAGTCTCTGTTCGTTAACTACCCATTTGCTCAGTAAGATGAAATCCTTCTCATGCCGTATGATGTTCTGGCCCATGAGTACAAATGTATTGGGATTCACTCTCAAGCACTGGGCTGTGCTTCTGCAAAGGTGTGGCTGGAGAGGATAGCAAGTGCATCAGGAAGAGTCAAGGAGAATCAGCGAAGCATTTAAATATTTCAGTGTGTTATAGTATAGTATTAGTATATACAAAAAGAATGGGATCTACAACCAGAAACTGTATCCACACCTCTCTTCAAGAGCACTGGCTATTCTTCTAAAATTATCGTTGTGAACAGGAATTTTCAACTCTGACAAATATGAAAGATCAGAAAAGAGAAAAGCTTACGGTATTTATGTAGATGAGGAGATGAGAGTTTCTTTGTGTCAAATTAGACCTAATATGAGATTATCAGGCAAAAGCAAGCTCATACCCCTCATTGAGTTTTTATTCATACATATGCAAGAGGCCCATTCATCATTACATTTTGGGAATGATTCATGTTCTTAGGTTTTATACTTTCTGGATGTCCCATGATCATATTATAAAGTACTTGTGTTCTGTGTCATAAATCAAGCACTGCTATGAGTGGTTTCTTCTTGATTTCCAATGTGTTTCTTATCGCACACAAAAATTGGCCCAGAGAACCATTGCACTAGGATATATATATATATATATATATATATATATACACATATATATAGTAACATCCTATATATATGATGTTAAAATGCAGCAAACCTGACTTTTCGTCTGGGATTCCCCTCCTCCTCCAACATACTTTCTACTCACCACAAAATGTATTGCTGCAGGTCCTGCATTCCCTGTTTTAAAGGCTCCTGCATCTTACGCACAAGAGAGACCTAGACACCTTCTGGCTGCTTGGGAGCATAGCATCATCAAATCTGCAGTCCGGTCAGCTTTACTTCCAAGCTGTTGTGTAAATAGTCAGCGTTACTGAAAGAGAGTCTCTTTTTCATCTTCTAGAAGTTGCTGCGAATTCTTTGGAGCTGCCAGTTACACACATTAGTGTGGAACTAGAGGAATTAGGAATCAAGGTTCTGGTTTTATGAATCAGAATTAGAACAAACTTTAGTAACTGCCTGATCTCTCACATTCTGACTGTTTCTTAGAAATCATTTTGGGAGTGGGAAGGGGGCCTTCTTAGGGGCCTTCACTGTTGCAGACAGGTGTCTTTGCCCCCCTGAATATTTGCTGTAATGGGGCCAGGCCCCCTCAATATCGAGGGGGCCCGGCGCACAGTGCATGGTGCAGAGCACTCCTTTAGACAATGCAACAACATGCACAATATGCCTAACATCACATGTGTGCAATGCACAACACGTGTGTGATGTCACACACACGTGATGTGCACCGGGGGCAACCTGGCGCGTCTGGTAAAGTAAAACACTGATAGGATTAAACAGGCTAATTTCTCACAAAAATTGAGAAAAATTGTGTCTATACATGTTGCCTCATATCACAGGTCCTAGAAGTGCTAGAAAGTTGCTTTTTTAAAATGACAGCTAGGAATCTGAGGGTGGCGGTTCACCCTGGGTGTACCAAAGGCAGCCTTAGCGGATGCTATGGCACCCACGGGTGCTGGTTTGGCAACCCCTGCCTTATCTTGTATACTCCTGTGCAGTCACTTCAATCCTCAGGAGACACCGTCTTCAGAGTGCTGGGGGCTCCCAGGGTTAGTGTAGCAGCACATGCCATTTGGAAAGCACTTCCAAATGTTAACATCATGGGCTTTGAAGAGACTCGAACTCAGGACGCAAGGGAGAAACGTGCTAAGAGGAAGGCACGCTTGGCAAATCCACACCGCGATCAACTCCTGCCCGGAAACCAATGTCCCCACTATGGAAGGATGTGTGGATCCAGAATTGGCCTCCACAGTCACTTACGGACCATTGTTAAAAGACAATCTTACTCGGCTATGAGTGATCGCCAAAGAAGAAGAAAGCCTACTTAAAACTCATCTGTAGACCCAGGCTTTCCCTGGGGGTAATCCAGCTCAGTGGCGTAGCGTGGGTTGTCAGCACCCGGGGCAAGGCTAGTAATTTACGCCCCCTAACCTGTGGATTTGCGCCCCCTAACCCCCAGATGTTGCGCCCAGTGCGGCCGGGCCCCCCAGCACCCCCCTACGCTATGCCACTGATCCAGCTTGTTGATATAATAACCCAATTGAGCAATCTATGTTGTATTTTCTCTTTGTTTTATGAATGCAATTTTATTGTTGATTTTATGTTGTTCACCACCATGAACTTTGTTCTTGAATATAGGAATATTTGCACGTAAATAAAATATGCTGAGGAAGCAAGTGCCTAATTCATGTCATAATTCTGAAATAGCCAGGTTGCATTTAGCATGTTTACTGTGTTGAGTGGTTGGCACCTGCGCTTGGCTCACAAAATAGTTCCTGGGGATATGCTGATGTCGCCTCGTGCATGTTGAATTGCATGTTAGTGTTAAGGCAAATCCTCACTCCCAGTACTTCTAGTAACCTAACTGAGAGATAGCAACTGATAATGACTTTATTTTACTTAATAGGGAAAACCGGCTCATAGCATGTTACTAAGATTTGAGTGACGGTTGACAGATGACTTTGACAGAGAATGAGGGAAGTCAGAGCTGTGGCAATAGAGACAGGAAAACTCTAAACCTACACACAGCCTGAACTTTTGGTAAAAGCTGGGAAACCATTGGTCATAACTGCCTAGGGTGGTATCACTCTAATGTTTGTCATTTCTTTAGTAATACCCATATACTTATTGCATTGGAAGTGAGAATGGAGAAGCAGCTCAGTTTTAAACCACGAGTGACCATCCTAGTCTTTTTCTGTCTCTGTGGCTGAGTGGCTAGGTCACACCTGCATAATCTAGTAAGGTAAAGGTAAAGGTACCTTTACCGTTAGGTCCAGTTGCGGACAACTCTGTGGTTGTGCGCTCATCTTGCTCTATCGGCCGAGGGAGCTGGCGTTTGTCCGCAGACAGCTTCTAGGTCATGTGGTCAGCATGACTAAGCCATTTCTGGCGAAACCTTCTGTAGCTTTGTCTTTTTAGGTCAGCCTGAGGACAGGAGCCGCATCTCTGCCAAAGGAGACACTTTAGAAATTACTATAATTATTATTGCTCAACAACTCTGGGCAACTTTTCCCTTCCCACTCTTATTTCAAAGCTATTTTTGTCTTTGTATCAGAAAGGCACCTGGCCAATGGCGTTGCCAATAAATATTGCTGCAAACGTTTCTGAGATCATGGTATTTCCAACAAGTGGCTCGTGTTCATGTTTGTTAACAGTCTTACTTTAAATGTTGTGAGGATCCTATGCCCTTTTAAAATGTGTTTTCTGGGGGTGGGGGTTATTGGGTTGTTGCTTTTATTTTGATTATGTATTTTGTGGTTTTATATTTTGATTTTATTCTGTGAACTGCCCTGAGACCTCCAGGTATAGGGTGGTATATAAATTCAGTTATTAACAACAACAACATCTCAGGTGTTTATAGTAAGCCAGAAACTTTCCTGAACAACTGTTGCTGCACTTTACCTAAGGATAACTGAAATCTTTAAAAATGCCTGAGAAATATGATCTGGAAGCCAAGTGAAAATATCCTTATCACAGATCATTAATTTGCCATGTCATCAAAATGTGACATCATCTAAAGTGATATTTCTAATTGTATGGTCATACATTTATTAATCATTCATCTGGTTAGTATTCCTTTCCTTGAGCAGCTTTAATCAGGGCAATGATCTGTTTGACAGCTAGACAGGCAGTTAGACAAGGAAAGACCCTTTAACAAGATGTACCTTCTGTGAACCAATTAATCTTTCTGTAAATTTGTGTATTCTAACAGATGGATGAAACTCAAAGCAAGCATTTGACCAAAAGCATAAATCAGCTTTTGACATTGTTTTCTTTCAAGCAGTAGCCAGAGGCATTAATATCATTTTTTACAAGTCATCCAAAACAATGAAAAACTCAGAACTGTGACTGTACTAAGTGATATTTAAATTAAGAATATTACCCATGCACATGTATTATCCCAAAAGCATTATCCTTTATTTAAAAGGTGATGGATTTAAGAGCCATTAAAAACTGATGAAGCCTTACCACTGTGTGCAAGTAGCCACATGGCAGCTGGTGCTATTATGGAATGTCCTCAAACATTACCAGTTTGCTTGGTGGGTGGGGGGAGCCTATCAGCAAGCTTATACACACACACACACACACACACAGAGAGAGAGAGAGAGAGAGAGAGAGAGAGAGAGAGAGAGAGAGAGGTTCCAAATTAATTGGTTGCCTTTTGCACAAGCAAAGTTATTAACATCACAGTTTGTGATTTCTGTGTGACTTTTACACATGAAAAAAAAAACTTCTACAATAAATTTAGCACAGGTTTTTTGTTTTTGTTTTTTACCCCAGCCAGCTGAATAAATGTTCTACAAAGCTCTTGGGATTTTGTGTGCTTAGATGTGAACTAAACCAAAAGCCGGTTATTTTGTTGTCAACAGCACAGTAAAAAGATAAAGTCAGATTTTGTTTTGGATAGGAGAGAGAGAGAGAAATGATCACACGTCCTCCTTGGTCGTTCAAGCTGTGTATGGCCTTGTCTGCCTATGTTTTTTTCAGAATAACTGAGGATTTTAACTCCTTGGCTACAAATGAAGGAGTAATACAACATGTCACAAACCATGCACTCCCCCCACTTCTGGACAATCAGAGCTGCTTTCAGCCCACAGTTAAGCTCCACAGCAAGTACCTGAAAGTGGGAACACCTGCGGGAACCGACATGGTCCAAGAGCCTATGCAAATATCTTGATCTCATAAGTAGAGGAAGGCTTGGCTGTTACATAAGTTTTGAAATCACCCAAACTGCCTGCATCTTGTGAGCAACTGATGGGGCAGCTCATAAAGAACACTGATGAAACTAGTGCCTGTTTGTAGATACCACCTTCCTATAGCATCAACAGGTTGCATCAACAGAACATAGTGTCCAAATCAAGTGAAATAATAGTACCGCTCTATTCTGCCTTGGTCAGACCACACCTGGAATCCTGTGTCCAGTTCTGGGTGCCACAATTTAAGGAGGATGTTGACATGCTGGAATGTGTGCAGAGGAGGGCGACCAAGATGACCAAGGGTCTGGAAACCAAGCCTTATGAGGAATCTTTGAGGGAATTGGGCGTGTTTAGCCTGGAAAAGAGGGGAGTGAGAGGAGATATGATAGCTGCCTTCAAATATCTTAGGGGCTGTCATGTGAAAGATGGAGCAAGCTTTTCTTCTGCTTTGGAGGGTAGGACTCGAACCAATGGCTTCAAGTTACGAGAAAGGAGATTCCAATTAAACATATGGGTTTATACCAGGGGTCTGCAACCCGCGGCTCTGGAGCCGCATGTGGCTCTTTTACACCTTTGCCGCTGCTCCGGGGCAGATACTAGCGAGGGGAGGAGGTGCATTGTGCGCCCCGACACTCCCCACTGTGGCGGACACTGTACTGGCTGTGACGTCGCATGGGGGCGGTGCGTGCGTTAGTCACGCACTGTCCCGATGTCACCTTCTCGCCCGCTGTCAGAGCAGACATTAAGGTAAGAAACAATATATGCAGTGTTATATTTGTCTTAAATGTCGCAATGGTTTTGCGGCTCCCAGTTTTTTTTTCTTCGGAAACGGGTCCAAGTGGCTCTTTTTGTCTTAAAGGTTGCAGACCCCTGGTTTATACTAAATATAGCGGGTGGCTCAGTGGTTTAGACCACTCTTGGGCTTGTTGATCAGAAGGTCGGTGGTTCGAATCCCTGCAACGGGGTGAGCTCCCATTGCTCATTCCCAGCTCTTGCCAACCTAGCAGTTCGAAAGCACGTCAAAGTACAAGTAGATAAATAGGTAACACTCTGGCGGGAAGGAAAACGGCATTTCCGTGCGCTGCTCTGATTTCAGTGTTCCGTTGCGCCAGAAGCGGCTTAGTCATGCTGCCCACATGACCCGGAAAAACACTGGCTCCCTTGGCCTGTAAAGCGAGATGAGCGCCACAACCCCAAAGCCATCTGTGACTGGACTTAACTGTCAGGGGTCCTTTACCTTTTTTTTAACCTGGAAAAGAGGGGAGTGAGAGGAGATATGATAGCTATCTTCAAATATCTTTAGGGCTGTCATGGGGAAGATGGAGCAAGCTTTTCTTCTGCTTTGGAGGGTAGGACTCAAACCAATGAGAAAGGTGATTCCGACTAAACATACAGGAAAACTTTCTGACAGTAAGAGCTCTTCAGCAGTGAAAAAGACTCCCTTGGAAGGTGCTGGACTCTCCTTACTTGGAAGTTTTTAAACAGAGGTTGGGCAGCCATCTGTCATGGATGCTTTAGCTGAGAGTCCTGCATTGCAGGGGGCTGGACTAGACAATCCTTCAGGGGTCCCTTCCAACTCTCTGATTCTGTGATCAGGGGCATTGCATCCCCGTTAGCCTCTTGAGGCAAAACAGGAATGTGCCACTACCCCACGCTGCCCCACTCCCTGGCCGTTGTTCGCTGTGTTGTGCACAAGCGCCATCAGCATTGCAAGCGCCATCAGCATTGCTTGAGTCAGTGGCCTCAACTAGTCTCACTGTCCATCTCTCCACTGTCAGGTGAATAATGGCAGAGGTCAGATCTGTTTGTCCTATTATTTTCTGCTCACTTGAATGTGATTTGATTACATATTATGTGTGTGTGTGTACTGCGTGTGTGTATTAGAGTTGATAAAGAGAAATGCAAAACCTAATCACAAATGTCTTTTTTGTCCAATGTTAATCAAAGTAAGATAAAAACATGGCAAAAAAGAAAGAAAAGAGAGGTATAAAAATAAGAAAAAATAGATAGAAAAGAGCTTTCATGAGGAAATGGAGAAGATAAAGTTCAGAGATTATAGAACTTCCAATTCTTCTTCTGTCCGCTGTATAAAAACAATAATCACTTCGTCCACTCCAATATAACTCAACAAAAGCACTTTCTCTAAACAAACTATCTTTAATCCTCAAATCCAAATGTCATTATTTCTTTTTCACACAAAAAGTCTATGAGAAGTTTCCAAACTTTAACAACGACTTTTCTCTGAATAAACAGGTCACTTCTGCCATCTCAGCTAAGTCTGTTAATTTTAACAACCATTCTTCCATTGCTGGTGATGATGAGTCTTTCTGGCTTTGTGCATATAAAAGTCTTGCCGTTGTAATCATATATTGAAGCAAAGGTTTTTTTTGTAACTGTATGTCTGTAAGTTCCAGCAGGAAGGGTTGTGGTTTCAATTGAAGGTTAACTTTCAAAATACTCCGTTTTAGTGTATGTATTTGTATCCAATATTTTTGGGCTTTTTTACACGTCCACCAAGCACAATAAAAACATCCCTTCATGTTCTTTACATTTCTAACAGATATACAGAATAGTTTTGTACGTTCTAAATAATTTCTCAGGAGTTAAGTACCAGTGGTACATCATTTAATTTAAAAATTCATTTAAGTCATAACACAGCTTATATTTTAACCCTTTAGTTCACATATATTATATTATATCCACTGTATATTATATCCAAAATTTCTCACCTATTTATTCATATATTCTTTAACTTGTTCTTCTTGCATTTCCAATTTCAACAATAATTTATACATTTTTTGCAATAACATGTTCATCATCTGTATATATCTGCATTTCAAAATTTGTCTTTTTTGTTCTATACCAAACGTCTTTTTATCCCACTTAAATCTATCAGCTGGTTATCGATGTGCAAACCATTGGAGAATGTAGCCTTCTCTTGTTAGTTATTCCCTTGTTTGAATTTTACAGTCTCCTTTACTCCACTCTAATAATTATTGGTAGGTTAATCATTTCTCTTTACCTGTCGCCTCTTTTCCATGAAACACTTTTTTGCGTTGAAATCCATAGAGGTATCTTCGTATATAACCTAGGTGTATTTCTATTCCAGACTCCCAATATAGTACATCTAAAAAAAATTTTAAACTCCACATGAACTTTGATCTTGTCATACCACAGATATCCATGCCATCCAACCCTTAAATTGTGACCTTCTAAATCCAAAATTTTCTTATTTCTCAAGGTCACCCACTCCTTCATCCAAGCAGGCTGCAAAGTGCAATTTCAAATCAGGCAGTCCCAGTCCTCCCCTCTCCTTCGCATTTTGCAGTATTTTCATTTTAAGTTAACCGGTGATTTTTTTACCTTTCCATACAAACTTAGATAAATGTTTTTGCCATTCTTTAAACGGTAAGTCATTATTCACAATAGGTATTGTTTGAAATAAAAACATCATTCTAGGCAAAACATTTTTATCACTGAAATTCTACCTCGTAATGACAGTTTTAACTTCTCCCATCTTAATATATCTTTTTAAAGCTCTACGCGGGGCTGCCCTTGAAGCTGTCCCAGAAACTCCAGCGGGTGCAGAATGCTGCAGCGAGGCTCCTCACGGGGTCTCTGCCATGGGAGCATATTCACCCAGTGCTTTTCAAGCTGCACTGGCTCCCGGTGGAGTACAGGGTCAGATTTAAGGTACTGCTTTTGACCTTTAAAGCCCTTCACGGCCTAGGACCCTCGTACCTACGGGACCGCCTCTCCCGGTATGCCCCACGGAGAGCCTCAAGGTCCATAAACACCCTAGTGGTCCCAGGCCCTAAGGAAGTTAGATTAGCCTCAACTAGAACCAGGGCCTTTTCAACACTGGTTTCATCCACGTCACTTATGAAGCTCTGCCTGAGCAACAAGAGTCTTTCTGGCTCTGATATGTTCCAGAGTTATTTGGCAGAATCTTGGTTTCATCTATCAGCTGTGACTTCCTGTCCCAAGCACAATTCTTGGTCAACTCCTGCCTCTGCTATGATGCTGCTGACGACTCTATCCTGCCCATCCAACTCAGTTCACAGTGAGCGAGCGTTTTCTCCGTCACGCACACGCACCCACTGCTAAAATGTTCGCCAAAAAACCTGAGCAGTTTCAGCTCCAGTATGAGTTAGGGGCCCAATAAATCAGCTGGAGATAAACTCATGCCAAATAGCCATGTTCCTCCCTGCAACCCTGCTTGTTTTTCATTGTACTTGTGGGGGGAAAGATGCTGGAAAAATGAAGCACACTGATTATCTGACCGCTATACAACACCCTACAAGCAATGAGCAACATTTAAACTCAGAATTTATTAAAATTAGCAGCCCAAAATAGCTTTGAGCCAGGGGCGTGGGGCTGAAGGGGGCTGTGGCCCCGGGCGCATTTTTCTAAGAGGGTGCAACCAGGCGCCCACACAACAGGCTCCCTTATTGGAGCCTGGCTTTGGCACATGAGGGAACTGCAGAGACAGGCATCTTCCTTGTGCCCAATGCTACCATCCACAACTCCATTCCCGGGTCAATCCTGCGACGCGCACACCCCGGGTGTGCTTTTCAAGGTGAGCTGTGGTGGGCTCCCCTCCCTCCTTGCCCCTTCCCTCTTGGGGGTGTGCTCTGCACACCTGCCCCAGGTGGCATGAGCTTATGCACCGCCACTGCTTTGACAATCACTGCCTCTCTATGGGCCTTTTAACTGTCTCTCCTAAATGGCATTTCATTTCTTGTCTTTCAGATTTTATCAGTTCTGTTCAGTTTCTGTATTGTTTCAACTCTGGCTGTCCATCTCCATCTCCTTCTCCTGAATTTCTTTTGGTGGTGAGGTGCCACCAGAAAACTGACACGCTGGGAGAGGGTCCTTCCTCCTGGAAATCCACAGAGGAATGTTCTTTTGTGGATCAACAATTGCTATTCCAATTCCAGCCCTCATCTCAGGTCTATCTACATGCTTAGCAGTCAACAACCTTGCAGAGAAAAAGAATGACTGCCATGCTTAATAAGCCTAGAAGCAAAAGTTAAACAATAAAACTGGACACACAATAAGGTAAAGGTAAAGGGCCCCCTGACCATTAGGTCCAATCGTGACTGACTCTGGGGTTAGGGGCTCATCTCACTTTACTGGCCGAGGGAGCCGGCGTACAGCTTCCGGGTCATGTGGCCAGCATGACTAAGCCGCTTCTGGAGAACCAGAGGAGCGCATGGAAATGCTGTTTACCATCCTGCTGGAGTGGTACCTATTTATCTACTTGCACTTTGACGTGCTTTCGAACTGCTAGGTTGGCAGGACACACAATACTAAACAGCAACTAGCACTGCTATTGTATGAAAATGAAAACGGGACACATTCTTAAAGCGCACACACACACACACACACACACACACACACATCTAGGCCATTTTCTACATAGTAGATTGCCATCATTGGATGTGCTGGTTGGAACTAATGGCAGAAGCATCTTCACTGGACAACCTAGCTTAAATTATACAGTTGGCAACAGACCTGAGCATATTCCTTTGGAAAGATTACAGTATGGGCAGAATTTTGTAGGAGAGAAGCAAATGCAAATTCATATTTTTGAGTTCAAATCAGCTAATTATGTTTTCAAAGCTTTCAGAAACTGTGCCAGTTCTGCAGAATCCATTTTGAGATAGGACAGCCAGAAGAGTACTACATAAATGGTCACACCATAGCTTTTTATAATGGCACGGACCCTTAATGGATCATCCATCCATTTCCTGCTAATCCCAGTGCAACTATTGTACACTGAATCAGAATTTTTCACATGGCAAGAGCAGTATGAAAGTCTGAAGCACACTGTATATGGATGGCAATTAACAAACTGCTAAGGCTCATATGTATTTTATTTAAAACATTTCTACCCCAGCCAGCCATTTCAGGATATTGTTTCATTTTCCCTCCTCCTTATTTTTCCCTTGCCTCCTTCAACAGACATGTACTGCTCATTGGAGTGCTTCAGATTTATTGGCCCCATTAAATTTTCTTCTAAAGAGCCCCCCCTCCTCCAAAACTTGGGGTGCCCTGCTGATACCTCCCTCGTTTTTCTCAATAGCCTCATTTTGGCCGCACAGACAGCGTGCATCAGCACATGAGTTCACTATTAGTATATGCACTTAAATAATGGACGTGTGCAGTGTAGATACCAACTTGAACCTTAAACACTACAAATCTTAAACACCACAGCCATTTTCTTCTGCTGCTTCTTTTATAATGCCAGGGAAGAAATGTACTAAGAGTTATGAATATGGTGCTGGGTGGTGCTGGGAAATCTGTTTGTTTTGAGAATTACTTTCCAATGCTTTGCCAAGCATTGTATGTTTTGTGAGCTGTCTAAATAGACATGTTTTTGTAACTTAAATTGTGCTTCCCCAAAGATGAATTAACTAACTAGCTGTAAGGCCAGAGTCATCTCAACATGGAAGCAAAATAATGATCTGCTCCATTTCAGTTAACGAGCAAAGTCTTGGTGGTAACCCTTTCATTTTACTGAGGCTTTGCTTCAGCTCTGAAAATGGGAGTCTTTACCATTGTAAACAATTTCAAAGCATAAATACAGAATACGACCTGCAAAATGCAGATTCAGCACATGAATTATATGGCAATAAATCTTTTCTTCTTTTCTATTTGATTTCTTTGCCATTCAACATCCCCTGCTGGCAAAGGCAAACTTAGATGGCATAGTTGTGGTTTTCTCCAAAACCATAATCAAATACTGATCAGACTAATAGCTTCATTTTCTTCTGTCTTACTGTGATGAGGAACATGTACATCTACAGTCTTTGATATTTCAGTATCAAGAAATTTATCAATATGGGTACCAAAGGAGAGTTGGTTGTTTAAAACCCACACCATTCGTGTAATAAATTATTAGATGAATAACATTAATCTGACAGCAATTCTCAAAGATGTATCAATGCAGCCAGTGGAGTATTTTCTTTTTAATCTAGTGAAGAGGTTGTGTGGTTAATCTGGAGGTGTTCAAGACCCCTGAGCATCAAATGGCTGAAACACAAGCATTAAGAGGAACATGAATGCAAAAGCTTGCTAGTCTAACATGTAAAGTTACAGCCAGTGATATTTTTCCAGAAAATGAGGTGTAGGAACTCACCGTGAACACCTCCCTTGTTCTCTTATAATGGCAATGGCACCCACCTGAGAGGCGCCGGAACTCAGTTCTGACAAGTTCTTGCTGAAAGAAAAAGCCCTGGTTATAACCTAAGGAAAAAGTGATGGAGATGGATTGAGGATGAAATCTGTAAATTTAAATTTAAACCTCCTGTCCCACATGTGTGGGAGAAATATTAATGTAAACAGGCTGTGTTATTGGAAGCTAGGAATCAGGCAATTACACATTTTATTCCTGTTTATTTATGATATGCTGACCTTTCCCCTCTTTGTCTCTGTTGCTAAGAATGAACCATATGCTTTAGTAAAAAAAAAAAAGGTTTACTTCCATTTCAGTGTGGGCAGCAAGTGCATCAAGTAATATGCAGGTGAAAAATGCGTCTTAGTTACAAAACACAAAATTAGTTTCCAAAATAGAGTCTGGGCTCTCAGCAGTGCTGGGCTTGAAAGAAAGAGGGAGCACTCAGGCAGGAAGTAAGCACATAAGATTATCTCCTTTGTTAGAAATTCTCACCAAAGCATTTAGGAAGTGGTCTCATGTTGATTCAGGAACTCTATATGAGTGTCAGCCCCTCATAAGCCTGTGTGGCAATCATGCATTTGTGATTTTGATTGCAAAACCAACAAAAGGAGGGTCTCCATTCCCTTCCTCCAGTGATGTAACTAACCAATCATACTGGGAGATAAGTTTTCATAACCTGACTTAATAGCATGGGTTGGTACCAGATACCAGTAAGTATCATGGAACCTAGTTGGATCCTACTTAAATTACTTGGTTTTGGAAACTTGGTACGGGAACCATTTCCTGATGTCATACAGACCTTGTCCATTATCTTATTGGTCCCAGACGGCTAGGCAAAGTTTCTGCTGGGCTGCTCCATCTCTGTGTGAGAATGGAATTCTACTTCCCAAGACGACTCCTTGGTAGAATAAGGGCTGTGTGCAGGTCCTATCTACTGCAAGCCAACTATTGGGCTACAGTATGCA
Organism: Podarcis raffonei; assembly: GCF_027172205.1. Taxonomy (NCBI): domain Eukaryota; kingdom Metazoa; phylum Chordata; class Lepidosauria; order Squamata; family Lacertidae; genus Podarcis; species Podarcis raffonei. The sequence continues at coordinate 3,916,305 of NC_070610.1, forward strand.
TCCCTTGTTGCAGGAGCGCTGCACACAAACAGGTGTTGCATATACAGTTCCACCACTAAAAAGCTCATTCAACTAGCTGGCGTGGGAGATGCTTAACTATTTTGGGGAAACAATAAAAGACCTGCCAGTTTAGGGCATCATTGGTGTGCCAGGGAGGGGCAGCACCATCTGTCTACCTCCACCTCCCTTCAAGATGAAAGCAGACCGCCAAGTCAGTCAGGTCTAGGTATCTGGGAAATTTCTGGAAAGCTTCCTAGACGTTGTGTAATATTGAGGAAGTCTCCCAGTGGCCAGGTTTTCCCAGTTATTGCAAGATTTGAGGCTGATGAGCTTCTTCCCACTTTGTTTGGCTTCCCTGGCAGGCAACATGCTGCACAGCCCACCCACAGCACCACAGGCTTTATCTGGTTGCTGTCTTTGTTTTTTTAAATCGCATGTACGGTGTGGAAACACTACCCCAGCTCCTGTACCTCCCCACAGATAAAGTTACCATGCGCTGAGACCACACAGCTATATAGGCCAATCCTGTCTATTCTAACTGGCGTAGGACTGTCCCAGCTGCAGTACCCCAAATCCCTTTAAAAGGAGATGCCAGAGATTGAGCTTTGTACCTTTTATGTGCAAAAATATGAGTTCTGCCGTTGATTAAAAGGCTTCCCCATAAATTTTACAAACAAGATATGCAGGCAAATTACATTACATTAAAGGCACAGGGTTGTCATTAACGTAACACTATGGTGAACATTCTGTCAGCAAAAGGATTTCTCCTTGTGCAACAGAACATTTCCCCCCTCTCCTTCCTTGAGCAGATTTGGGGACAGTATGGGGCACACATGGGGGAAGGAGAGGGGGATCCCCCTGCGCAAGTCGTTAGTTGAATACCGGCCATAGTGCTCAAAAATGGAGCTGAAATTAACGTTTGTGAATCTAGCAAGAAATTTTATCTGCCCCTTTGTCACCTATTGATGGAAATCACTGCTAAGTGACAACTGTAACCCATTTTGCTAATGTTGGTTCACACTCTGCTCTTTTTCTCAAGCCAATAGAGAGACTGAAAGGGAGAAAGACAGAGAGAAAAGCAAGTGGGTTGGCTTGGGGGCTATCAACATTTCCCTTGAATGTTTCCATTAAGTATCTTAAAACATTGCCTCATCTTTAACAAACACAAGAATATATCCAGAAATCTCACTTCATTTTTTCCTACATGGAGATCAAATACCTCTCAAAATCCCACGGAGATGACAGAGCTCATGTTTATACTCCGTGTCAGAGCTCTGATCCAGACAATACAAAGGAAGACTTATATACGTTTTACTTCATCTGGTATTCCACTCTCGACACAACTTAGCTTACACCCATTGTTAAATCCAAGAACACAGGCATCCAGTGATTTTTAAAAGCCCAACTCTACAAGGACAAAAATGAATAACGCTTCTCTTCACTAGTAGGCATGCTAACTTTAGCCTCTCTTAAGACAATACCAGGATTCCATGCCAAAAATAAAGCCAAAGCCAATTAAGAATCCAGAGCTTTAAATGTGGTAAGTCTTCACCCATTTCAACCAAGATGTAGAATTCAAACCTGAGTTGGTAACTCCTTAGGATTTTGGGTTCTGGCAAGTCGTTGAAACCAAATAGTTTTGAGTCAACAGTTTATTTCAACACTTCTCACGACACTTTCCACCCCTAGAAAATGCATGTACAAGACAAACAAAACCAACTGACCAGCTGGAAACACCCATTTTAAAATCCAATCAGTGTCAAACTGAGTGAAGTTGAAGTGGGGTAGGAAACCCACATGGGCTGAAAAGGCTGCATTCTACAGGGAGCTAAAAGCAGAAGATAGGAATGGAAACTTTACTTTTACTATCTCCTATTTAAGGAAAATTCCAATTTGTAAATATCTGGGAAGCAGTTTATATGAAATGCTTTGAATGGTTTAAGTATTGGAACGGGGCGGAAACTACTTATATATCCGAGTGGCATGTTAAGCTGGAATCCAGATTGGTTTCATAAAGAAATGTTCTCGTCCTCTGGGTCAATTATGGTGCAAACACAAAAATTGTTAGTCTAAAATCTTAAAAACTGATTCAGTCCTCAGAAGAAGAAAGATCCTTTTGACCATCTGTTGTACTAACAAAAGCACAAGGGCCGTCTAGTTTGAAGAAGACCTGAAACACCTTGTGATGTAGCAATGAATATGGATTATTCTAAATGACATGGCAATGTGTTGCTCACAATGGTAAAATGAGGGATCTCTCCCGCTCTGCTTCTAACAAAAGGACGGACAAAATGAGAAACAATCATGTCTGTAAGCAGAGATTTATTTTCAACTCCACAGCTGTATTTCAAGCATCACTGATTATCCTGTATCATTTATACATTTTTAATTTCCCTGTCCCACAAAGTGACAATATATGTAAAGGGCGTCTGTATACATAGTTGTATTCCTTTATTGAAATATAATTCACAAGATTATAGATATATAGATATATATATCTCATAATTTTTCAAAGTGTGTGGTCCCAACATTTGAATCTTGACTAGCCAAAAACACTGCCTGCTGCTTTTCAACACACAAAAGGGTAGTAAGTTCTTGAAACTTCTAAACGCTCTACAGAAATGTTCCCTGTTAAAACAACATTCCGGGCAACGTCTTTGCAAAGGTAGTATGGCTGCCAAAGGAGATCAATACAAAAAAAGTTCACTGAATTGTACACATTGAGCTTCTAGGAGAGTTAACTGTTCTTGTCACGGGCTCCTGGCTATAGTTTACAATATCCGCCTTCACTACACTCTGTGGGGAGGAGAGAGAGAAAAGAAAAACAGAAGAGGTTATAGCAAGCGAATCCGAAGGAAACACTGTTCCAAAGTGCTAGTAAAACATTTCACATGTTAATGACTGGACTATGAAATATGGAACATTTAAAAAGAACAAGAAAGAGAAAAGGTATGCTGTGGTCTGCTGTTCTCAGAAATCATTCATGTTTTGGTATAACACATAGTGCATATTTAAGTATTTTTAATAAATATTAAAGGGTTATGATAAGCAAGTACTGATTCCAGTTCTAAATACTGGTCCCTTTGTTCCAAATGAGGGGGGAAAGGGCTCTAGCTTGTTACGTTTTTCTGTCACTTACTCTGCAGCGATATATTTACTAGTCCTGACCTGAAATTTTGTAAAGTTTGAATTTAGACACCGAAAAAGGGTTTTTTTTCAGCTGTGTGGGATTCCCCTTAAAAGTGATTTACACACAGACAGACAGACAGACACACAAACACACTCTTCAGAGTTCTGTTTTGAAGCTGCAATAAACCAAGCCTATAATTATCACTATTACTGCTATTATTGATTCATTAATCACATTCTAAAACACCATCTCAAGACAATTTACACACAAGAGAATTAAAAATAGTCAAAAACAAAAAAAAACCACTGAAAACAAAAGCCCTGTAAAATTAGGAGAGAATGACGTCACTTAGTGTGGATATCTCACTCTGAAGGAGTTCCCATGGCTCAGGTGATGCTGGCAGCTTCATCACCAATCAGGGCCACATGGCAAAACTTTCATCCCAAGCTAGCTCTATGTGCATATATGCTTTCAGGTGCACATCCTCAGCCACACTCACCCCCAGCTAGTCAAAAATGCATGATTCAGTTGGGAAGGGAATGGTGACTCAGTTGCCTCACACACTCCCTTATCTCCATAGCATTTGCCTTCTTGCAAGTAATTCCAGATATTTTTAATAAGGAATATGAAAGCAGGTGGGTGGGGGTGACATGTTTCGTACAGGGCAAAAATATTAACTGCATGTGCTAACATCCACCTTCTTCTCCTTTTTAAAAAAGGAGAATACAGTACATAATTCCACCATTATTATAATTTTTCTTTTTTCCTAAGACTTGATAGTGAACAACAGTATCTGTGACTGCTTTAGTCCCATTCGTGCATTTCCCCTTTTGAGCTTCTCCTTCCAAAAGTGATCCCCTATGTCACCTGTAAAGTCGTCCCTGAAACTCGGGCAAAAAGCAGTTTCCAGTCTAGCACAGAGGTTATAAGAGGTTGCTATAGTTGCTATAGGAGGTTGCAACTGTTGGTCCCAAAGTTTGTCCCACCCAAATCCAATTGAAATCGGAAGGTGAATTCCTTGGGGCTTAGTGCACCTAATATTCTCTCGTTTGGGAGCCTAAATATTAGCTATTGCAAATACACAAATCAGAAGGAAACACAATATCAAGGTTAGTATTTCAAGCAAATGAAATAGTAACATTTGTTAAAACACTGTCTTTCTACTACACTACCTGAACTATTGCACTGAACAGACTTTACTCTGACAGCTGGCAGTGCTCTGCTGTTGATTATCTTCTTCAGGATACTTCACTAGTTCTGCCCTGACAACATGCTGCAGCCACATGTCAAGCAGTAGACAGAACAAGGAGGCGAGTGAAAAAACAGAGAGACACAGATCAACTATTAGAAAGGAAGACAAGACCGACACAAATGAACAGCAGCAACAAACAAAAGCCATCGCATTCCAGACACCATGCAGCATGATCAGTGCGCCCACTTGCCAGCTTTGTGTGCTGTTGGGAAGAGTCTCTGAAGCAATATCTCTCCCCGCACACTCCTTTCAGAGCAAAAGGTTTATTGGGAAGACCTCACCAACGACAGTCCTGAACTGATCCCCATCCTCCAACATGGAGCACCAGGAATGCCTGGAATCATCACAGCACTTGCACCTTTGAGTGTCCATGCATGAGTACAAGAACGTGCATTGGGGCTGCAAAACATGCACTGCAAAGTCTTCATGCTGATCTGTCTAAAGGAAAAGCTTGACTCACAAAGCCCAGGCCCATCAAAGCAATCAATGAAGTTTAATCTCAGCAGAGGTAAGAAAAGTTTATTGAGTGGAGAGGGATCAGAAAATTAAGAGGAGGGGAAATGTGAGGATTAGCTTCTCCCCCCGCCCCCCATTTCTACCTGCAGCCCTTTCTGTACATGGGGCCAGATTCAGCTGAATGGCATATGAGTGGAAGCCAGAGCAATGAGCCCCACTAGTGCAGTGGAGCTTCCCCTGCTCCCCTAAGCCCCCTCCCCGCCTGCAAATTGTCTCGGGGGGGGGGGTCCTGGAGAATGCAAAAATGCTTGCACTGAAAAATGAATATAATAGCATGACTCTGAATTCCTCCCATAGGTCACAAACAACTGTTTTGTGTCCAAGCGATACTTGGAAATTGTTTTAAATTTCAGAAGTGAGATACATACATACATACATACATACATACATACATACATATTGTAACAAAACAAAAAAAGTCAGAAAATGAGCCTCTGCCTAAGAGGTGATTGGATTTCATGCAGCCATGGAGTTTTCACCTACATACTGCAATGTTTTGTATATTCCTTGCTGCAGGTAATAGATTTCAATAGTATTTAGTATAACATAATTTTGAAAAGATCTTGTAAGTATAGTAAGCCTGCAATTTACATGCATTTAACTTGAGTGCATTCAGCTTTATAAGCCTAGCAAAAAAGGGGGGGGAGTGAAACAGGTGGGCATTTGGGCAATCCCACCCACCATTGAACTCAATGTGTTTTGACTATACACAATTTTGACTATACACAATCCCCAGAATGTGACCCCTGCATAAATTGTGGGCTTACTGTATTTAATAACAAAACAATATTCAAAAAGGAAACATAAAATAGATTTCTTCTAGAGTAACCTTTTCAGAATCACACCATTTTCTCTTCAACAGGACCTTCTCTGTAGTGGTGCTTTTCCTATGGAATGTCTTCCTCCCGTCCCAGTACCAAGAGTTTTGAGCTCTTGCTTCTGAGTCGGTTGTTATGCTGGCTTATGTTGCATTGATTTGGTTTTATGTTTTATGGCTGTTGCTTATGTGGCTTAAATTATTTGTTTTATTGTACCCGTGACCTAGGATTGTTTTGTGATGAACAGTGGGTTAAAAATATGTCTAAATAAATAAAATAATTTCTCTTTTCTCAGAGAAGTCACAAAGTTTCCCTGAGTTACTTGTTTTCTTAATTTTTTTGTAAGCTGGCTTTTTTTCACAGCTGTTCCAGAAATTTCAATAAGACCGTTAAGAATAACTCTATTTAGGACTGCAGCCCAAGCATATTTTTACATATTTTAAAAGTATAGATTACCTAATTGCATAAATATTTCTTTTTTAAGATAACTTCTCTCTAAATAAGAAATGGTAACAGATACAGGTGACAAAGGTTCTGAATTTATGATCTAATTATGTGCTCTGCCTGACTTCTGACTGATCATCATCATATTATCTAATCAGGTAGACAAGAGTTATGATTCACTGGACTCCAGGACTCACAGTATTATGAGAAGAATTCAATTTCATGAAGATGTTAACAAAAGAGCAATGTTATCTGCACTTAAACAGTGTTATCTGACCTCACAGGACTTAATTTCTATGCAGCATGCTTCCTGCTGCAGTTGAGAGAGAATTCTAAGACTCACTGAGCAATCAATTGTTGCTCAAAAAGCTGGGTTAAATCCTATGCTGTTTACAATATCTAGGCTAGTGACCTATGTTTAAGCCACTACATGGCATTAGATTAAAACAATTTGGACTTTTAAAAGAATTTCAGCTCAATTAACAAAGAAATAACATTACCCTTTTGGTACACTGTGTATACCCATCTCCAGATCTGAACTAATATGTCTTCCAAAGGTCCAGGTTCTGTAACTTATCAGATTCTCGGATTGGCAGATTTGATAGACAAGTCTATTTCATTGTATACCAAATGTTGTTAGTCTGGGAGATTCATTATTTTATTTAACTGCATGTTAACAACAATATATATTCACTAGCAAAAACAAAAAACATAACACCTCCACGGTTTCATCATTGTTTTATGTCATATACTGCTCTGAAATACAAACTGGATGAACGATGATATAGAAATGATTTAGAGAATTACTAAATAAATAAAGTGCAGAACTGAGTCCTAAATCTATCCAAATGTCAAGGGATGCCATGGGGGAGCAAGGACATCTCTTATGCTGCACAAATCTTAATGTCACATCATCAACTTACTGGCTTACAATTTTTAAACAGGGCCAGGATACTATTCTACTAAGGAAATGCAAACGTTTGGGCTCAACACTCTACTTACAACTTCATCCTGCTCCCCAGTATGTGAGGTAGCCTTACAAAAACTTTAACTGCAGCTTAAGAAAAAAATTCTGTGAGAACTCCATAATGAGCCTTAAGTAGCTCTCTGGGTAATGAGAAAAAATTGGAGAGGTATGGGTATCTCTGGATATGCAAGAAAACAATGGTGTTGAACTCTAAAGCTTTGACACCATGTTCAGAGGAAGGTTTTAGAAAACAATTTATGAGCGGAAGAGTGTAAGAGTTTGTCCAGAAAAGCAAAGAAACAAATCTGCCATACCTCAGAGTAAGATATATCATTAATTCACACATTTAAAAGAAAATGCACATCGGCTAGTCAAAGCAATATGCTCAAAAACATCACCTGTGATAGCTCTATTTCCGCTTTGTTTAATTTGACGTCAAGGAGGTCAGCAGCAATTTTTTGAAAACACAGGAAGACCTATTTAAAAAGGAAAGGCGTAAGTGATTAGAAACAGACTTCCTAGAGTTACTACAAATATGGCAAAAAAATCCTGAACTATAAACAATGAAATATAAAAAATACAACCTGTGCAAGATATCCCAAGAGCTTTCCTTTTGTAAATTTCATGCCAGCAACTGCAGCAATATTTTCATACAAACTAGTTTCATTTGTTTTACAACAAACACTACGCTGATTTTTCTCCACTGACAGTTCCTTCAGTTGGTCAAAAATAAGCTCTTCCACAGAATGTCTAGTCTAAAACGATGCCTGGACTAATTTGACAAATGCATTAACAATACTTTAAAAAAAAAGTTTTTACCAAACATCCAACAGAGTCAGGTTTCAGCACGACAGCACAATACCTATCAGGTTTAGAACACCAGCAGATCACTCCCTAAAGCACTGATGATGGACCACTTTACTATAATTTAAATCCTGCTAGCAGTTGAAACCGTCTGCTATGCTATTTGAATTAATGTTGAAAGAAAATAATTTGTGACCAGGGGCCTTCACCAAAATATTCATACAAAGAACATATGTCTTTGGTGTTGTTGTTCCCCATAAAGAATGGGACTATGAAGTCTACCAGGCAGCCTCTCTGCAGAGAAGTGGGGAGGCATGCCAGAAGTTGAGAAGGAGAAGGCACAAAAGGGCCCTTTGCAAGAGTTTGGGGCTTTGAACTGGATACCATTATAGGCACCTTGGATACCACTCATTGTTAAGAATATTGAAAAAAATATGTTGATCTCTGCAGAGTGGCTCCATTGACTGGGACTATGTTTTTTTATCTCCTTGTTTTGAATTTTACATTCTGTGAAGGTAAGAAAATAGTTCACTTATTTTTGTGTATGAGTTGCAGACCACTTTTTCCTTCTTTTTATTTGGGTTTTAATCTTTTGTTGATGTGATAATATATGTGTGTGTGTGTGTGTGTGCGTGCGCGCGCGTGCTTATTTGTGTTTAACCCTGTAGAATAAATCATAATTTGCTTCAATTACAAATATTCTTTAGATTTCAATTATTCATCTATTTTTTTAAATGAACCCAAAGAAAACTGATGTATTATGTATGAACTAATGAATTACTGGTAGCTTTTTATTTGGGAATTTGCTGTTACAGTGGACCCTCTGGATATGAATTTAATTCGTTCCAGGGGTCCGTGCGCAACCCTGAAAATTTTGTAAGAAGAGGTGCCGCTCCTGCACACACGCATGGCGCAATAGAGCACTTCTGCACATGTGTGTGATGCAATAGAGCACTTCTGCACATGTGCATGCGGTGAAACACGGAAGGATACACTTCTGGGTTTGCCGTGTTCGCAACCCGAAAGTTTCATTACCCGAAGGTAATGTAACCTGAGGGTCCACTGTATTGGAGAGCAGCAGCTAAATTAATGGAATTAATTAACTGTATTAGCGGAACTGGAAAAAATAAAAACTGAATAACTATGAATTATTTAGATCAGGTGTTGGGAACTCCCCCCCCCCCCCGGTTGCATGGCCATTGGCAGAGGATGATGGAAGTTGTAGTTCAGTAACATCTGGAGAGCCAAAGGTTCCCCAAACCCAAATTAGACACTAATCAACCTAATAAATAAAACTGTTGATATCATAATGCCATTATACAAATATGTGGTATGACAGCATTTGGAATACTGTGTAGAGTTGGGGTCACCTCACCTCAAAAAGGATAGTGCCGAGCTGGGAAAGGTTTAGAAAAGGCCAACCAAAATGATTAAGGGGATGAAGAAAGAGTGCAGCATTTGGGACATTTTAGTTTAGAGAAAAGTCAAGTAAGAGGTGACATTATAGATGTTTATAAAATTGTGCGTGGCATGGAGAGCATGGATAGAGAAAAGTTCTCCCTCATGAGAACCCAGGGACATCCAATGAAACTGAAGATTCAGTACAGATAAAAGACAGTACTTATTTGCACAGTGCATAGTTAAACTATGGAACCCCCAGGAGGCAGAGATGGCCACCAACCTTGATGCCTTTGAAAGCGTAATTAGACCAGTTTGTGGAGGAGATCAATCACTACCAGCCAGGATGGATATGCCCTGCCTCATGGTCAGAGGCATCAATGCCTCTGAATATTAGTTGCTGGAAAGCCCAGGAGAAGAGGGCTCTGGGGCTCAGGTCCTGCTTGCAGGCTTCTCACAGGCATCTGGTGGGCCACTGTGAGAACAGGATGCTGGACTAGATGGTCCATTGGCCCAATCTAGCAAGCTCTTCTTACCTTCTTAAACTATTTTGTACAGTTCATACAGAAACATTTAGAATTTAAAGAGCTTTTGAAGATTTAGGAAACTTACAATGCAAACCTATGCTTGGCTAAATTAAAATCAAAGGGACATCATCCTAAGTAAATATGCAGAGAACTGCAGTTAAAGAAAAATATTAGAATGCTCTGAGGGTTAAACGTTGGGCAGGGGGCATTTGAAGAAATGGCAGGAAAGAAAAAAGTAAACTAGATGCACAAGATAACAGTTTGGAAAGCAGAATAAAATGATGGAAATTTTGAAATTAAATGAAGAGAAACATTGCACTTTAGAAAAATTCGTAACATTAATAGCTGAAAGGGAAGCAAATCAGAAAAGATGTGGTGACAGATTATGGAAAAATAAAAAATCAAAAGCTAAAGCTAAAGCGTGACATGAACTGAAGAAAAAGCCTGAAGTAGCTGGTAGATCTGAAATGGAAAAATAAGTATAAAATTGAGGGGTGTTTAATCATGGCCCCTGTTTCTTTCTCAGTGGCATTTTAAAACGTCCTCTTTATTTCGGATCTACCAAGAAGCAAGCCTGGTTGAGTTTTTCTGTTGCTTTTACTGCTTCTATGAATCATTTCATCTGCTTTCACCTGTGTTTCCATCTCTGCAGGGGCCTTTACCATTCATTTGCCATTGACCTCCTCTTGGCAAGTGCCTACTGTAGCAGAATGCATTTGTGGCTGGAGCCACAAATCATCATCTCCCTTCTTTTATCTTCTGGAGACTTACTAAAAAAACTGGTTTGTGAAGGATGGTGCTTCTGCAGGGAAGGAAGAAAAATCTATCGCAGGGTTCTGCCATGGAGGGAAAGATCATATGTACTTGCCTAGTTAGCTCTGGCGTTAAAAAACAGATGCTTGCTGGACTATGGTCTGGAACAAATGAAGATTTCTGTTAGGATGAGTGTCAAAAACAGAGAACTTGCCTAAGGCAAGGGACATAGAGAGTTGAAGAAACGGGAAGATTTAACTGTGTGCAACTGATAGACAGGAGCTGGGGGGGTGGACCTAGGAGTGGAGTTTTATGTACAGTGGTTTTCCCAGGGAAGCGCAGCAGTGTTTAATTTCCAGAAATACACATGCAGAGACTTTGGCTTATGGGGAGCAGTGTCATCTGCCATATTAGACAGGTTGTTCTTGCTTTTGCAGAACATTCAAAGGCACTGGCTGGCAGAAATAACGGATTTGCCACTAGGTCCAGCCATAATTCATGATTTCGGTTCTTTGCACAATGTTGAAATAAACCCAAGCTTCATATTTAAATGACTGAATCCCCAAGAGGAAGATGAAATAATGCTATATTTTTTGGATGGAACAAAATTCGTAAAAGGGCAGGAGATCTGAATGTTGGAAAGGCTAAATCCTAATTTCTTAGCTCAAAGAAGAGAAAATGTCTTAGTTATTTGAGTTTAAGGGAGCCATACCTTTTAGGTTTCTTAAAAACAGATTGTTATAAAGATGACCAAAAGAACACCAACTACATTTGCATTTGATAGTTCACACAATGGTCAGAGCTTCACCAGCTAAGACAGAGGTGGGGCACTGCCAGCTCAGAGGCTGCAGCTAGCCCACAGACCCTTTCCATTCATGGCCCTAATCCAACCTGCTCCTATGCGCCATTTGTTGTCCTGTTTTGTTACATCTAAATTTAGCTTCAAACGAAGTCCTGCTTCGTTACATCTAAATTTAGCTTCAAAAGCAAATTGTGAAGACTCTCAGGGTGAATAGGGAAGTGGTGGCTTACTAGAAGGGAAGGAGCCTGGCAAGAGAGATGTAAACTGCTTTGTTTTTTCTGGTAGGAAGAGCCTGGCTGGATAGTTTTCTGACCATCATATGGTTTCTAATGTGCTTGGGGGGGTTCTAACATTTGGAGGTTATTGGTTTCTAGTGCAGGGTGACTTTCTGGGTTACTATTGCTAAAGGATGGCTATGTAAATGCATAAAATAAATAAAATAATATCTCAAAAACAAACAGGAAACAAGAAAATGAGGCTTAATCTAGGACTACAAATCAGTTTCAGATGGAAAAGACTAATGGAAATAAAAATTAATTGATACCCTTCCCTTCAATGACACACATAATTAACAACAAAATAATGCAAGCCAGCAGATAAAAATACAACGGCAAACAGAAAGATAAAAGCAACAATTTAAAAAGTTACACCACAGAATTTGGTGGTTGTTGTTTGTTTTTTTAAAAAATGGATTGTTCAACCTTTGGATTTGATTGCTGAAAAACGAGAAATAACAGCCCACAGACTACAGTTAGTTAATAGCCTGGTTGGGTATGAAAGAGAGGCTGCCCTTGAAGACTACATTTACTCCAAACATGTTCCAAAGTGCTGGAGGTTTCCATGAGTAAGACCTTGTTGGACTGATATTCTGAGGGTGTTTTATTTCATGACAGGATGCAGATTGATGTCCTAGAATTACTGATTTTTGGCTGTATTCGGACAACTCTTATCTAATGTATAATCTGTTCACTAAAGCCTTGTATTGCTGGAAAATATTCAGTAGTTCCTTAGATTAAAACTTGGTTAGAGAATTTGGGATGTAGCTGGGGGGGGGTTTTGGGGGGGATAATATTAGAATATTGGTGGAGACCAAACAAATGTATTTCAGAAAAGATAATGTATTAAATTTTAGAAATTACATGAATGGCTATATGATTCTGAAACTGCAAAAGAAGAAATGATTACTTAAAATGTAATCAGCAATGTAAAATGTATATTCAGTATTAACAACCACAGAAACATGCAAACTTTAATATGCTGTGCATGTTTTTGGAAATTAATGTATCCTTAGTAGAAGAAATCTGATCAAACCAAAAAATACAAAATACGGAACAAAGGAAGAGTTTCAAAATAAAAACCTGAATTATATTTTTAATGTTTCTCCTTTAAAAAGCATTCTTAAATAACTCAGTTCACAAAAGTTATGGAGAATGGAAAAAACACCTTTGAATAACGTACCTGTAATAAGTACTTAACAATAATCATCATATTACTTACGGAATCACCTGTCTTGGCTGACACAAAATGACTGCTAGAATGATTTTCCTGGCAAAATCGAAGATGCTTATCAACTTTTACTGTCCGCAGATGCTCCAGATCAACTATATAAGGAAAGGAAAGTGTGGTATTAATGTAATAGCACATATTTGAATACATTCTAAAACTCTTAACTTTTACCATGGTGCCTTTAATAGTGAAACACACTCGGACCTAAGGTAAGTCACATCAGAGACATCACCTCCCTGTTCTCTTCTCTTTGGAAAAAAAGAAAGGGGAGAGGGGAAAGTAGGGGAAAATGCAAGAGGAAAAGAGACTCACAAAGTCAGGTGCAGAAGAAAGCAGTATCCCTGTAAGCAGTATGAAATTCAGAACCCAAAGTGGGAGCTGGGCTGCACGAGCCAGCCTTGTCCCCAACATTTACTTCTGAGGCTGACTCCATCCCTTACCTTCCTATTGAGTGGGAAGATCTGAAGGTGAGACTCAAAGCATATTCAACTCAAAATGCTTAGAAGCCTCCCCACATTCAAGAACCCTGTGCAATCTGAAAGTGACTCAAACCTTTAATAATGGTACAGAAACAGAAGTTTCAGCGGGCCTTGCTTTTTTCACCTTACAAGCTGACCGTGCCAACATTCGCTCATCATACCACCATTAAAGGCACAAGAACACTGTCCTGTTTCACCTTTTGAGTCCCAGACAGAGAAGCAAACAGGCATGCATATATGGTGTGTTGCACCTTTATGTAAGTTGAATCCTAGGTGTGAAAAAGCTGGAGGCTATACTATTAATGCATAACAATCAGGATGAACAGGTTCCAAAGGTGACACAAGCAGTTCCATTAGCCTTCGTATAGTATACATCATTCTGATGGACTGTCTGCTTGATTCTTTTTCTGAAGAAAAATGACATCTGGCATACCTCTTGACAAAAATACAAAAATAAATAAATGTTTTTAACCTTTTGTCAAAATGAGATGTATCCTAGGATGAATTGCTTCCTTTGGCCAGTTAAAAGTTTTAGTCTGCAATCCTACAAATTAAGTATTTGAGAGTAAATGAGAATAATTCCCATTAGACAAAGTGGAACTTTTTTTCTGAATAAACATTTATAGGATTGTGCTGCTCACACTAATATTAAAAATATTATATAGAATGTTGTCTCAATTATCCATGTAATTAGACAAGTTGTGTGTGGTACAAATATATGAAATGAGTAGAAAGATAAAATTTCCAGGAATTTTGAAACCACCGGCGGGGGAGGAGCTCTCCCCACCAAAAGAACCAAAACACCCGGTTTGGGGAGAATTGAAAACAATGCAATACTTGTGGTTTTAATAAGTACCGTATTTTTCGCTCTATAACACGCATCAGACCATAACACGCACGTAGTTTTTAGAGGAGGAAAACAAGAAAAAAAATATTCTAAACGAAATAGTGGATATATGATTTTTGTGGTTCATGCTGTGGCCACAGACATGTGATCTGACAGTGAGTTTGGAGTAGCCCAATGCAAAAATCCTGAGGATCCATGTGGATCCATGCTTTGTAACCACGGAGGAGGGAAGGAAGGGGAACCATGGATCCTCTGCTCACGACTGCAGCATATCCCCCCGCCACCCGCAGGCATTTGCTCCATAACACGCACAGACATTTCCCCTTACTTTCTAGGAGGAAAAAAGTGAGTGTTATGGTGCAAAAAATACGGTACTTGAGGGGGGGGAGAGAGGGGGGGCTGGCATCCTAAAAACAGTGCCTATTTCAATTGATACTAGGAAGTCTGTCTCTGCCAAAGATGTAAAATTATCCTTGAAGAAAAAGCATATTACCTCTGAAACCAACTTATTACCTCTGAAACCAACTTATTTGAATCTGACAATTCATTAAAACTTTCAGATATCACCATTACAAATGCAAGACCACATATTTTGATTTTATGAGATTTCATGCATTTCCATTTTTTAAATTTTGTACAATTATAGGTCCACTGTGGGTATAGAAAAATTTTCAAATGCCACCCCAATTCACATAAAATTGAACTCAAATCCTGCATGGATTTTATTGTACATATTCCAGTCTCTTCGAATCTAATCCTAATGTAACTGGAAGCTATATTGCACAGCTTCTCTTTTTATTGCACCAAAGTCCCCATAAGGGTGTTGATTCAATGCTGTCAAATTATAAGGCAAGTACATTCACAAGGATTTAAGGACAACTAAGTTCTTTATGTCAACACAGAGGGGGAAACCTTCAAGTGATTTCCTGAGGAAGGGACCCAGCTGACTTGTGAAAACTTGTAAATTTGTAAATCTAGTAAGTCTGAATAATAGGGTCATTTGATTATCAACTGGGAAAAAATGCAACATAAAATGCTTTATTTAAAAATGATACTGGAGGTCTTTAATTTGCACACTCTGGAAAGTTAGTCGGAGAGAGGTTTTGGCCTAACAGGATTCCTACAGTTCATTTATATGGCATACCTTGGTTACTTCGCGGGGTTTAGCCAGTTTTGACTTTAAATAACAGGGGTAGGCATAGAAGCAATGTGCAAAAATTATACCAGAGCTATTCTTGTCTGATTCATGTTTTATTGGTCCCATAACATGGGAAAATGAAATCATTTTACCATGGGGTATGATTTTCAGATGGCACCTCTGCTTCAAAATGGTGGCTAAAAACATTCCCCTAACCATTTCAGAGGTTGATATCATAAAGGTACGTTTTGGAAGGATTTTTAATTCACCAATATTCTTATTGCTGGGAACATGAGAGGATGAGGGACGGCAGGAGCTTCTTGAATTACTCTTTTTCTGCCCCACTCTTCATAGAACTGCTAGGCACAAGGTAGGAGCAGGGTGGTTTTTTCAGCCAGAACGCTCTGGAACAGAGTTCTGGCACCTCTTAGGAGAGACCTAGGCAAAACTCTGCTGCTCCTCTGGCTCATGAGGAGACCCTTAGTAGAGCCTGAAATGGACATCCTCTACAGCAGGGGTCGGCAAACGAAGGCCTGGGGGCCGGATCAGGCCCAATTGCCTTCAGTATCCGGCCTGGGGACTGTTGGGTGGATCAGCGTGGGGATTCTGTTCGTTCGGGCTGCACCATTCCATTTCCCTCCCCCCCACACACACACTGTGGCAGCGGCGCCTCCTCCCTCCCTCCCTCCTCCTGGCTTCTCCCCGCCCTGCCTAGAGGAGGAAGGGGGCTGGCTGATCAACATTTTAAGCCAGCCCTTTTGCGCTGCTCATCTTCCCTCTGCTACTGCCGCCCTGGTGCTCCTGTGGGCCAGAGAGCGGAGCAGACGAGCTCCCTCTGCCTACTCAAGAGAAGTGGCAGTGGCGGCAGCCCCTGGGAAGGTAAGTGCAGTGGCTGGGGATGGGGAGGAGGACTACCTGCCCCCCGTGCCTCTTCTTCCAGCCCCCCCCCCCGCCCCCCAGTGCTGCTTCTCCGGCCCGCCACAAGGTCTGAGGGACAGTGGACCAGCCCGTGGCTAAAAAAAATTGCCGACCCCTGCTCTACAGCTCTGGATTGAGTCAACTTGCAAGCCATAGGTACACTGGAGCTTTGCTGAGGCTCTCTCGACTAACAGCTGATGTGCAAAAAGAAACCTCCCTGCATGTCAGCTCTGCAAGTCACCCTGTCTCTCCTGGTTGCTCCTTTCTAATATATACAGTCTAAGATGCTCTATCAGTTGTGGAAGAGATGTGTAAGATTTATTTATCAGTTTATGCAATGGCTATTGCCCCTGATCATCTTGACCACCCTTTCAAGATCTGGAAAAGGAATCTTGGACCACTAAGAAACTACTGCCTGAGCGTCCTCTGAAACCCAACTGATGAAAATGGAGATGGCCCTGTGTGTAGGAAAGACAAAGCATGAAGAAAGAAGAAGAAAAGCAAACCCAGGGATCCATTTTTAACATTAGTAAAGGTAAAGGGACCACTGACCATTAGGTCCAGTCGTGGATGACTCTGGGGTTGCAGCGCTCATTTCGCTTTATTGGCCAGGGGAGCCAGCGTACAGCTTCTGGGTGTGGCCAGCATGACTAAGCCGCTTCTGGCGAACCAGAGCAGCACACAGAAACGCCATTTACCTTCCCGCTGGAGCAGTACCTATTTATCTACTTGCACTTTGACGTGCTTTCGAACTGCTAGGTTGGCAGGAGCAGAGACCGAGCAACGGGAGCTCACCCCATCACAGAGATCTGAACCACCGACCTTCTGATCAGCAAGCCCTAGGCTCTGTGGTTTAGACCCCAGCGCCACCAGCGTCCCATTTTTTACATTACATTTTAACATTACATTGTTGCTTTTATAATGAATTGGAGCAGTTCATTTTTAGAGAAGACGAGCCAAATGGCAGCTGGTTCTCTGCAGAATCAATGGGCTCAATTTCCCATGTCGCGCTCTGCTGCAGCCAGGTACTGTTTAATTGATTAGATCAAAAGTTTATTTTAATTAACTATGAAGATGCCTGGATTATCAGGCAGATTACACACATGCACATACACTTTCTCTTTCAAGTTGCATATAGCAAGAACCATCTCAGAAGATGCATTCTCTATTTTTGTTCAACTAGGAAGAAATACCTTTAAGGCAGTACCTGTTGCAACACAGGCACCATAAAAAAATAAATGTAGCATATTCTTTCCTTCCCATATGCATAGAATCATAGAATTGTGGAGTTGGAAGGGGCCATGAGGGTCATCTAGTCCAAAGCCCTACAATGCAGGATTCTTTTGCCCAACGGGTCTTTCACCCACGACCCTGAGATGAAGAGTCTCATGCCCAAGAGACTGAGCTGGCAGATATTACATCAACTTTCTCTAATCAGGTAATACCTCTTGCATTATCATTTAAATTGGTGAAAAGTTTCATATTTAAATGCAGTCCTGAGTATTGTTTGCATACTTGGATAATCTATATAGCACAAAGTATATTAATTTCTAAAACATTGTGAAAAACTAAAAATAATCTATCTGCAAAGCATTTGCAGCTGTTCATACAAGTTATAAAGTTACATAATGCTTAAATAATGAGCTATTGAGATTAGGCCACACCAATCTGACAAGTAAAACCTTCTTGTGATTTATTAATTTACATGTGCTTAATTATATACATATTAGTGTTCTAAAAATACACTCAGGCCATAATAAAAGCATATAACAATGTTTCTTTTAACTTGTTGGTCTACTATGGCATTAAAGGAAACTTTAGTGCAACCAGTTTGCCAAATGTAACCCACGAAGCCGAACATAACCAGCTAGCCATGCATGACCCCCCCCCCCATGCACAATCATCCTGTTTATGCTGCCTGCCTAAACTACAAAAATGAGAAGGAAGGGCCAAGCACTTGGCAGACCATAATATGCATCCAAACAGTTGCATTCATCTTGATATAGGTCACAGCTTGTGCTGGTGTGGCCTAAGGAAAACCAATTTAGAAACTAGCAAAATTAAAGCACACACAAGTATGATTTTTATGAGGAAACAACTGTTATTTGACAAGAAAAGCATGGCAAACTTTTATTTTTATTTTGCTTATCAAAGAAATATAGGTAAACAGAAACGATATGCTTCAGAGGTGACCGATGTCTGAGGAAAAATTAACTCCAACAGGATCAATTACCTCTCCTCTTTACCCAGCCATGGTGAGAAAGAATAAAAAATAATTATTGCCTCTAAACAACCAGAACATTATCTTGCTAGAACACTGCATGGCTTTATTAATAAAGATTAGAGTTTATTTCAAAGTAAGTGTTCAGGATCACATAATTTACAGGCATCCATTATGGTATGAATCTACCATGGTGTCGTCCTCTGTTTTGCCGAAGCCTGCCTTGCAATCAGCTTGACAAAGACCAACATCTTGGGTCAGGACATTGCTAGCACTCCACACATCATCACTAGTGATCACAAGCTTGAGGTGGCAGACAATTTTGTCTACCTGGGTTTCTCCATAATCAGCAACCTCTCCATTGAGCTGAGCTGGACAAGTGTATTGGCAAGGCTGCTATGACAATGGCTCGCCTCTCCAAAAGGGTAGGGGAGAATGTGATGCTAACATTCAATGCCAAGATTGAACCGTCTACCAGGCTTGTGTGTTGAGCATGCTGCTTCATGGAAGTGAGTCGTGGACAACTTACAACTGTCAGGAGCAACACCGCAATGCCTTCCACATGTGCTACATCAGGAGGATGTGGAGTATCACATGGCAGCACAGAATTCCAAACAAAGATGTGTTCTCCCAAACCCACATCCCCAGCATGTTCACACTGTGTGATGTCTAGGCTAGCTTGGTCATGCCCCCGGAATGGAAAATGGCAGGATCCCCAAGGACATGCTCTACAGGGAATTGGCTTCAGGCACCAGACTCATTGGCAGACCAACTCTGTGCTCCAAAGATGTCCGTGAATGTGCCATGAAGGCTGGCAACATCAACCTTGTTGTGTGGGAACCTCTTGCAGACAACTACAGTGCCTGGAGATAAACTGTCAGGTCATGTACCCATAGCAGTGACCAGAGAAGGAATGACCACTGAGAGTAGCAGAGAGAGAAGAAATGCCATGGTGCATCTACATCAGCACAACTGGATGTCTTCATCTGTACCAGCTGCAACAAAATATGTCTCTCACATATCAGTCTCTAAAGCCACAGCAGGTGTTGCAACCTTCCAGCTGTTGACTCAAAGGCACCCTCCTCCATTGTCTCCCAAGACAGATGGCTTACAACACAGTCCTCATCTACAAGATGTCTTTATGAAGAGGTTGCTATTTTGTCTATTTAATGTATTGAACCTTCAGGATTTTTAAAGTATCCATATCCATACTGATTTAACATTTTAACTTCTGACTCACTTTGGCTTAAACTGGGGTGAGTGCTAACCTGTGGCCCTCCAAATGTTGCTGGATGCTAATCAACAGCAGCCTGAATAGTCTAGTGAGCTGTAGGCCATCAACATCAGAGGAACTAGCCACCCCTTCCTAAAACATTTAGCTTGCTCCCCATACCCCAGCAACTAGGCAAGGGGCAGATCTGACAAAGACACAGAAGTGCCTTTGCAAGCACTCTTTTACTGCATTTGCAACTTCAAATAATTATAGTATATTATCTCTCAAACAAGAAAAAATGCAAATAATGGAAGGTCTTTTGTACTATATTTGCAAACCTCTTTACTTACTGAAATCCCATGCTTTCAGTGATCCCCTACTGAAAAACAAACATATTGCTAGTTTGATGTAATGAGCTAATAATCTGAAATAAACAAAGTTCTGGGATAGATTTATGCAATAATTTAGGTTATCAGGAAAGCTTCTAAAGCACTCTGCTTATGCTCTTGCCAGCCAAACTATGTGTCATATTAACAACCTCCAGAAAGTTATTTCAAATACATAATAAACAGTTTATGCCCCACTCAGATAATTAGGCGATGGAAGAAAAAATAATTTGATTGCAAGCATGCTTTAGGTTTCTCTCATGCACTAATGTTTGCACTGCCCTATAGACTGATGCTGGAATAATTCTAAACTTAAGCTTTTCATACACTAAATGAAAAAACCATAAAGAACAGTAAGCTATAAAGATCAATCCCAAGTGGAATAGAAAGGGCAGGACTAATGGTTCGATATTCTCTGTTCAACGCCTGCCTTGGCCCTGGGCCCCAATGTAGGACTCTTGCAAGGAAAGCAAAAAGGTAAGCTGCATAGCGCTATTGTTGTTTTGAATAGTTTGTACTGGAGAAATGCAGCTGAATTAAAGTTTTTTTTCAGTTTCTCAATAGTTTCAACAGGTATCCCTGTGCACAACTGCCTTTCAATAGATCCATAAAAAGTCTGTTCTGACCTATGGAGCTTTTTTCAACTGCTCTCAATTATGTACTTTCAAGAGTGCCAACACAACTTGGTTCCACAGACATTCCAAGCTTATTCATTCACCATCTCCAGCAGAGGTAATAAAGATTTGGGTAGCTTAGATTTTTCCTCCTCTGTACCTCTGCACCAAACAAATTACTCTCCTAAGACATAACAACATTTTACAAATCTCAAGCCAAACTAGTATTATTGCTATTATAAATGTCTAGCATTAAGTCATTTCAAACATAATCTGCATTCTTGTTCCAAACCTTTCATAGCATACAAACAAGACTGGCGCAGGAGTAGAAGCCATTACTCAATGTTACTATGCAATTTACTGCTGCTTTTCTGTATCATAGCTATCCAATTCTACTTTTATGACTCAGCACTGTAATTTGGCACTCATCTGTGGCAGTGTCTCTCTCCTAACAGCCAGATCAAGTGGCAAAAGAGAGTGTGGAAGAGAGCAAAGACTAATTTAGCCTGGCTATAGGGGGCTGTAGAGGATACAGGAGAAAGGGGAAGAAAGAAAGATATGAATGGAACATGGCAGATGCAGAGACTTAATGTCAAGTATAGATTGGTCCCAAGATAAAGTACCTTTTTCCCTATAGTAAGTGAACAAGCAGCTGTTTAAAGTACCAATAACATACTAAGTGTTTATTTTTTAAATATTGAACAGCAATTATTTTTAAAACATAGTGTCTGGGAATTTTAAAAAACCTGAGACCAATCAAGTGGCACCACAGTTCAAGAAGGACACTGACAAACTGGAACGTGTCCAGAGGAGGGCAACCAAAATGGTCAAAGGCCTGGAAACGATGCCTTATGAGGAACGGCTAAGGGAGCTGGGCATGTTTAGCCTGGAGAAGAGGAGGTTAAGGGGTGATATGATAGCCATGTTCAAATATATAAAAGGATGTCACATAGAGGAGGGAGAAAGGTTGTTTTCTGCTGCTCCAGAGAAGCGGACACGGAGCAATGGATCCAAACTACAAGAAAGAAGATTCCACCTAAACATTAGGAAGAACTTCCTGACAGTAAGAGCTGTTCAGCAGTGGAATTTGCTGCCAAGGAGTGTGGTGGAGTCTCCTTCTTTGGAGGTCTTTAAGCAGAGGCTTGACAACCATATGTCAGGAGTGCTCTGATGGTGTTTCCTGCTTGGCAGGGGGTTGGACTCGATGGCCCTTGTGGTCTCTTCCAACTCTATGATTCTATGATTCTATGATTCTAAGTGTAGAAAAATGTATTGGCAATATTCAGAATAACTGCAGCACTTTTTAAATTCTAAGCTGAATTTCAAATGCAAATCAATACTTACAAACGCTTTGTTTTACTGATAAATTTGTCAGTACAGTACTTTAGAGTATCTTGACCAGCTGCCAAACTGTTGGAGAAATCCATCCTAATCCAGCAGCTGACTGGAAATGGAGTTTAAAAGAGTAAGATGCCTTTAAAATAGTAAGATTTTCAACAACATAATATAAATACTTGTGTTACCCACTTAGGATTGGGCTATTCTATAAGAGTACAATGCAGCCCCATAATCATCTATCTGCTTTAGCAATGTACTTTGGTGGAATATAAAATGCAGCTTAGAGAGACTGACTAGATAGACCTATGTTCATATCACAATAGTCACAACAAGGACCAGAAAAAAGTAAAAGTAAATTCAATACAAGTTTGAACAGATGAATACATTTCAGAACTCTTCAAGGAAATAAAAATCCAATTGTATTTTAATATTTTGTTGGAAGCCACCCAGAGTGGCTGGGGAAACCCAGCCAGATGGGTGGGGTATAAATAAATTATTATTATTATTATTATTATTATTATTATTATTATTACTACTACTACTACTACTACTATAAAGTATATGGACTGTTCTTTTATCATTCAAGTGTCTAGTATATAATATACAGCCAAGTGCCTATTGCGCAACAGTTTGAGAGAGCTGGTCTTACCTTTTTCAACATAGAAAATTGTTAAGAAATTGAAATTCCTTCTTCTCCTGTGTCAACTGGGTGCCTACTCTTCCAAACTACAAGAAAGAAGATTCCACCTAAACATTAGGAAGAACTTCCTGACAGTAAGAGCTGTTTGACAGTGGAATTTGCTGCCAAGGAGTGTGGTGGAGTCTCCTTCTTTGGAGGTCTTTAAGCAGAGGCTTGACAACCATATGTCAGGAGTGCTCTGATGGTGTTTCCTGCTTGGCAGGGGGTTGGACTCAATGGCCCTTGTGGTCTCTTCCAACTCTATGATTCTATGATTCTATGATTCTACTCAATAGCAGTGGTGATAGTGGGTAAAGGGGAGAGGCATTCACCATGTTGGTGCAATGCCAATGCACTGGCATAGCCGATCTGGTGCTCCTGCTCTGGTGCATTTGCGCTGCACCAACCTGGTTGCTGCCTCTCCCCTTCCCCTTGGCCTCCTGGTAAGCAGCAACAAAGCAGCTGACTGAGGTCAGGCGAGTGCTACTGCCCTGCCTCTACTGGGGCTACTCTTATTGCATTACCATGCAATCTTAAACACGTTTACTCAAAAGTAAGTCCCACTGAACTCCCTCCCCTTACATATAAGGCATGCATCCTATCTATTGCCTTTTCAGCACTTACTGAAGGCCTTCCTTTTTCAACAAACCTTTTAAGTTGGAAGTTTTCATCTCACTCAGTACAGGCAACGACCATTTTATGCTTGTTCAGTGCATGCTGACCTGGAAAAGCGGGCAGGGCGTAGCTGGGTGCAGCAAGCTTACACATGCTCTGCCAATGCAAGCAGGGACCAGGAACACAAACTGGGGGTGGGGGTGGAAACTGGGGGTGGGGGTGGCCTGTATTGAAGTTGAAACTGCTGGTTCAAGGTAAAATAGATAAGAATTCCCTGGATGTCAAGATCTAAGTTTGAGGCAAGTACTCTTTGGGCGAGAGAACCTCAGTAGAGATTTAAAATCACAAATATGCACCAAAGCAAATAGAGGCTGTTAGGCCTTTAAAATGTCCTTTAAAGTGAGTTTCAGAATTTCCCTCTTTCCCTGGTATAGAAAAAGACCACATTTTTGATAATTTTTAAACGGTTTTATGTGCTTTTCCATACAGCATTCAGAAAAAGTTGCACAGGCACCTTGGCTTAGTTACGAAGTGGTGAAAGACCCTATATTATTGGTATAAGAATTCAAGGGTGTCTGAATTGGAACAACCAGCTGAAACCTCTTTGCATGCTAAGCTGCTCAGGTAGAGTGCCGGTGAAAACAATAGGCTTGAGTACCCATTTCCTCCCAAGGTAAGGGGAAGTGACCTCGCTACACTGGTCAGGACAGCTTACTCTCTGGTATTAACCTCTTCATGCATTAATTAGACTTAAGCATGTTGATTATATAGGGCTGCCATACGTCCGGAATTTTCCGGAGATAGCTGGGATTCGACAGTCGGAAACAGTATCTGGGCGGAAATCACTGAAATGTCCAGGAAAATCCAGGCAACCCATGTCAGAAGTACAAATTTTGGTGAATTTCCTTTTAAAAAGCTCAAGAAACAGTTTGGTTCTTTCTTGTTCATCATTTCAAGATGTTTTCATGAAAAGAGATTCCTAATTTAAACTAACAAATTCAATGGGGCTTACTCTCAAGCAGATAAATTCTGTTAGGATTGCATCCTTAATCACAAAACCAGTAACAACAGCAGCAAGGGTCTTGTTATTGCTATTACATGAATGCTTGTTTCTTCTTGCATAAAAAAATGGTGAGGGTGGAAGTTATGCAGCTAACTCAAACTAAAGAAGTTTGGATAGGTGAAATCTAAGTGGAAATTTTACTTTTAAAAACTCTTTTTCTTTTCTTTTTACAAGCAACTTTTGCTTATTGCTCTTAAACAGCTGTTCAGCTACCTCTGGGCTAGATGTGAAGTTTTTATTTTCCCAAATCTAAGCTAGAAGCTTTAAAAAAGGAATTTGATTTAAAGTTTCTTAATTAAAAATAGAGGTTAAAGGGGGGATGGAATGGGCGATGCAGCTGTGCTGATGCCAGTGGAGAGAAATCCAGAGAAAGAAGTGAGGTAAAAACACATAAAATAGTTCCACAAAAATTAAGTGGGTGCCTTAAACAGCTGTTTTAGTTTAATTAATGGAAAGTTAACCTTGTGTAAATATTCCTATTTCAAAAGCAATGTTCTCTTTAGACTTTTCTAAATCTGAGCCTGGATAGTACATTGATTTACCACTATAAGAATAAGTAACATGAAAATATGATACTGAAGCCTTGGCCCTAGATTTGGCAATCCCCCTAGCTTCAGAGATTTCAGATAGCACTGTCCATATAAGGTCAAGCCTACCTTCAGATCCATACAGTGCATTTATTTTTATTTATTTTTAAGGAAAGCGTATATTCCTATGAAGGTAGAATTATTCACCTTGTAAGCGCTTCTATGAAAATGCAGCAACATACACAGCTCTATCAATGTTCAATCTCTAGCATTATTTTAGCACTGAAATAATTTTGAACTCACAATGAAAAATTATTCAAAGCTTGTGAACTACTCAGAATATCGTATTTTTGAAATAAATAAATGGAAACATGCCACCCCCTTTACACTGCTCCACGGCTCTGATGCTGTGACAGCACTTGCTTTTTGGCAAATAACAGAGTAATTACTTTAACAAGTGTGTAAAGACGATGGAAAGCCACTCATGTAAGGTCAAACAAGAGGTTTATGAACTGCAGAAAAGCACAATTAATGCAAGAGGGCAAAAGGAGAGAAACATGTTTCACACTTTTATTGTGAAGAGCATGAGTTTTGCACAGGAACTGCCAGAACAGATGTTCATAAATTTGGGCCTTAATCTAGAACACTTCCCGGTTTTACTTTTAAATTATATCTGCTGGTGTGTAGAAATTACACCTTACTTTTTAATATAATTCTTCTGATTAGATTTTTTAATAAATACATTTATTACCTTAGTAGTGGTGCCAGCTGGTCAGTTGTGATTTACTGTCCAGGCCTGCTTTAATATAAAGTGGCTTTTGTGGCTTACCCATACAGATTACATTTTAAGCTTCAAGATATCACCATAAAGCAGCTGGAAAAAGTACTGGCTGTGCTCAGAAACCTGTATTATTGCCCAAGTGATCAACTTCCTGAGCATGCAGCTACTCAAACTCTCTGAAAATCTTTGGCTTGGCTTTGTTCTTATACTGGAAGTTAGTTATAAACACCAAAGGAAGTCCACTGAGTCTGCAGTTATGCTTTCTATCAGGAAGACAGCTTAAGAAAATTATTAGTTTTCTAATGAGAAAACTACCTGGTCATTTAAAATTTCCGTTTACATCAAATATATTTTTTTATCACATCTGATTCCTTAAAATAAAATAAAATCTCTTTAGTTTTCTACCCAGGATGCCATTTCCAACAGTTGCCAGGCCCCAAAATTGATACTCCTTTTGGTATCATACCCAAGTTTCAAAATTCCTATAGGAATTGCAAAATATACATGGAGACAAGGGGAAGGGCTTGTGCTGTAACTCTGCAAGGGCATAGAAAAGACGCTGAATGTTGTCCTTTGCCGTCCCTGTTGTCAGCTTTTGAAGGAACAGGGAAAATAAGTAAATACCCAGGTAACTTATTCAAAAACAAATCACCACTGACTTTTCATAAGTTCAATGATGGAACATTTCCCTAATAATTTCGTATTTACTTTGCCATTGTGCAGTTTCAGGCTTTACATCTAAAGAGGTTATATGGGAGAAAACCACACAAATATTAAGACATTTACATACATACACACCATGGAAAATAGGGTGTGCTAATCTATTGAGCGCAGAACCCTAACAAAATCTACACTTCACTCACAACTCCACCAAACTTTTATCGGAACAAAAATGTTTTCTTCACACAAGTATACAAACTCTCAGTATGGCTTTGAAAATTACACCGTGGCTGAAAATCATGTCTGAAACAGAGGGATGGAGACCAGTGTTCATTCAAGGCACCCCAGGGTGCCATGGCACCCACTGGCAGAGGAACGGGGGGGACGCACCGCCCCCAGCACCATTGGGGAGGGGGGTACCATCACGGCCGGGGGTCCTCCGGACATGCACCGCCCCGCACCACACCCCCGCAGGTGGTGCACCACGCCCCTGGGATGCGCGCCAGCCATGCCCCCGCATGCTCTCTGCCCCCAGTGCCGGAGCATGCAGCTTCACCACTGATGGCACCCTGGTTGAAAACCACTGCTCTTAAGTATTGTTTCACAGCAAAAATATTAATACTCCTCCTTTCCCTTCTGCTACTGTCTTCTTTCTGTCTGAATTTAGCCTATAAACCTATGGCAGGGACGTCTCTTACTGCAGACACAGCAGGCACTGTGATTCTCCAGCAATTTGACTTCTCCTCCCCCCCCCCCCGAGGTGCACTCCATTGTCTCACGAGACAGACAAATGCCAAACCAACTCAATTCAGTCTTTGAATGCTTAAACAGGGCTAATAGGAATGTATACAAAACCATAAATAATCCAGTTCTTTATTCTTCTGGTGTGTGAACTTCTTGGGGCATTTTAACTCCACCAAAAGATCCTAAACCTCTTAGTGTGCTGGACACAAATATAGGTTCAGACACACCCTAAGGGGTGTGTTCTTTAGCTTATAATGGTTTTTTCTCACCTCACTACCGCAGCTCATGGTAGCCCACTGCCTCCCTTCATGTTCCTTATTTCCTTTCTCCCAAGACTGCAGGTCAGTTTGTATCAGAGTTGGCAAAGATTATTCAAGCACTAATTTGCAGCTAATTTGTGAGGGGTCAGTTAGTATCAGAATTCAAGAAATGGGCTAACTTTGTTCCTTGACGAGCAGAAAGGCAGTACCACTTTGCATGCTAGAAACAAGGAATGCAGAGTTCTCCATGAAAATTTAGCTAATGTTCTGAAAATATTACACAACAGATTTTACTTATTACTGATTAATTGTAATACGTTTCCCTGCTCTGTGTGTAAATTTTAATATGACCAAGTGATGAACAATATATTTGTAGGTGCTTAATTATATTTATTTTTATTGTAACTCAGTAACTGGTCAACTTATGTCTTACAAGGATGAGTGAATTGAGAAGAAAACTGGCAAGGTATGAGACACTGTAATATGAAATTAATAAATGATGATGCTTAATTACAAAAACTCAGTATGTACAGAAGAAAGTACTAACCAAAATCAGCTTTTCATATATTAACATATCAAGCTATGAGGTGCTCCCCTAAACACCATGTAGAAAAAGAACTAATGCTAGCTAGAAACAAGCACACTTCTGTAGAAAAATGAATATATCAAATTATTTAACTGGGGCCAGGACAAATTATGCTCAAGTCACCAGATTCTTAAACACCTTCCCCAGAGTTCTTTTGCCTCTTTTTGAACCTACATCAGCTTGTCATTCAAGAGAAGTAATGTTATGTCCAATACTGTCTTCTGTTTGTAACCATTAGGTTATTAGAAATGGAACAGAAGAACATTTAAATGATACAGTATAAGTATATGAATTCACTGATGAAACAGCTAAGTCCAGAACTACATGTTCAGCAACATACACAGGGATTCCAAACCCTGTATTTGCCCTTTTTACATAAAGTGATGGTAGTGAGCATTTTGCAGAGGAAAATGGTGGACAGGAGGCAGTGCTTAACCATTTTCTCAGCCGCCAGTCATTTTACCCACTTGAGTGGCAAGCACATTTCAAGATCTTGGCTGAGAGAAAAGACGGGAGCAGGGGTGGTGGATGAATCAAGAGAAAAAGCAGTATGTAGGAAAGCTCTTGCATACACACCCTCCACTGTGAAGTATTTCTTCCCCACATGCTGGTTTGTCAGTAA
This sequence comes from Podarcis raffonei, assembly GCF_027172205.1. Classification (NCBI taxonomy): domain Eukaryota; kingdom Metazoa; phylum Chordata; class Lepidosauria; order Squamata; family Lacertidae; genus Podarcis; species Podarcis raffonei. The sequence continues at coordinate 3,944,913 of NC_070610.1, forward strand.
CCTCTATGTTAACATTACTGTTAAAGTTGCATTCTGCTTATAAGCGTTGTGAATAGCGTATCAAATAGTTAAGCTAGAACATAAACAATTGTAAAAGGAGCATTAGAATATCCTTTTGTGAGGATTTGCTTTTCAGTATGTATTTTTTTTGTCCAAAGTAACAACACTGGGAAGTGTTATTAGTACACTCTCCTGAGTAGATGGTCATCTCTCTCCTCTGTCTTGCTCCCCACCCAACACACACACGGCCATACCACCGGATCAGTAAACAAACATTATATTTAGTGAGTGTACAGATTAGATGAATTTGCAGCATAAGCAACAACACCATACACTGGCTGCAAAGTTTTATTACAGTTCCAAATTTGACTCACTTTTTAGTGAAAATAACAATTATAAAAAAAAAAATACTTAAAGGCATGTAGAAGTTTTGCAGAAATTCTTAAAGATATCTGTACTCTCCTTTTCAAACCCTGTGCAAAATGCCCTGTATTAATATCCTTCTTACAATCGAACATTAGTAACCCTCTATCATCAGCTTCCTTTGGTGAGGATATATTTCCACAGTAGCTAATGGAGACATTCCTACAAATCAATGTGCTGCAGTGATACAGAAATAAAAGCTCATTTCACTGTAATGATGCTTCCAGACTTCCCTCAAGTCAGGTGGTTACTTGCAGTTAATGATCTGTGACATGCCACACAAGTAGTCCTAAAAAGACTTATTATCCACTGCATGTGCAACAATATTTGCTTTATGGATGGCTAAATGAATGAAGACATTCAATGTAACTGTAAAAGTAAAAATCAAAAGAAAACTTACAAGTAACATGTTTTCTTTGAGTAAAAGAGCTGTGAACATTTTCCATTAATACTTAACCTTTTGCTGAAGCAGTGCAACCACATATAATGCTTGAATCCATAAAGCCAAATCACTGTGCAGGGTTAATGCCAATTATCCAAAACCGTGCTAAATGTGTCTTGCAAAAATGTAATTTTATGTCCAAGCTCAGCTGATAATAATTATAACGCTTATTTATGCCCTTCTTATAGGCAACAACTTTATAAAAAGGACTATAGAATATTTTCTATTAATTGATGGATAACAATGAACCATTCTGTTTTAAAGCCAAGAATCATTAACCTAGCTAGTGGAGAAACTAACATTTTTTTTCTTAAAGTAGTTGGTGCAGTTAGGCAACACAATATTATTCACAGTTGACTACCGAATGAGACATTCACGTGTTTTCTGATTTATTTCCTTTTCTATATTCCACTTCTGTCCACAGTAGATTAACGGCTTTCCATGGTACAAGCTCTTCATTTGTTGTAACATTACCAAATATGAACAATGCTGCCAGAAAACAGTTCTACTTAAACACAAAGGTAGAATCACCTATCTATTTTATTTATAAAAATATTAATATACTGCCGTATCAAAAATATATCACAGCGGTTTACAATATAAAAACATAAAGCCATACAGTAAAATAATAAAAAATAAAGACAAGTTAAAAGCAAAAGAATCAAAAACAAACAACAGTAGACCATTGTGGAGGATGTACTCTTACTTGCCTGCATAGGCCTGGTGAAATAAGAAAGTTTTCAACAGGCATTTAAAAACTGGCAGAGAAGGCACCAGCTGAATCTCAATTGTTAGGGTATTTCTCAGGACTGGGAATATCTGGGAATATCATCCCAAACTCTGAAGCAAATTTGTTTCTTAGACTTATTGTTGCTGTTAAAAGCACAATGGGTTGCCTCCAACTAATTTATATTCAATAGACCCATTGAAATAAGTGGACCTAAGTTAGCCATGGGTCTAGTGTGAGGAAGGCTCATATTGGAAACAGTCCAATCTACTGAGTAATTTTCCTGTACAAGCCCCATTAAAGTGAATGGGAACTGTACAAGAGATATTCAGTGGAGCTTGCAAAGGAGAACTTTCTGTTGGACTGCGTCCTTCATAAACATACCAACACCACTATATGAATCTGATCATTCTATGAACATCATAATGCTTCATAACATGCTTTCTAAGGTTAGATCAATTTCAATCTGTTACCACCAAGGATGTGGACAGGCTGCTTGGACGAGTGAAACCAACCACCTGTCTTCTTGATCCTTGTCTATCCTGGCTGATAAAAACAAGCTGGGAAGGGCTGGGCGGTGGGGTGGTGAATGCTTCCCTCTGCGAGGGAGCCTTCCCAGACCTGCTGAAAGAGGCGGTCATTAAACCGCGTCTTAAAAAAAAATCTTTAGACCTGGCCAATATGGCCAACTATCGCCCAGTCTCAAATCTTCCATTCTTGGGCAAGGTGATTGAGCGGGTGGTTGCTGAACAACTCTAAGCACGTCTGGAGGATGCGGACCATTTGGATCCCTTCCAATCGGGATTCAGGCCTCACCATGGGAATGAAACTGCCTTGGTTGCGCTGGTCGATGATCTCCGGTGGGTTAGGGTTCTCAACAAAGCCAATCTGTGACCCCGGATTCCAGCCAGTATAGTGATGTTAAATTGCAAACTGGGAATTTGCGCTGGGACTTTAATTTGTGGAATGGAGCAGAAAATCAATCAGATATCAGTTTTAAAGAACTCATTTGCAGATATCCAAAACATTATTGTATGATACATTTACACAGAAGTGTTATAGTTTTCTTCTTTTATAAAACAAGGGAGTCTAAGCTGTATTTGAGGATATCCTAACCTATTGTAATCCAGTGTAGTGCTGTCTTATCCCACAGTGTAAAAATTCATTAGCACAAACAAAAAATAGCATTTACAAGCCAGTTTACAGTGGTACCTCTGGTTACATACTTAATTCGTTCCGGAGGTCTGTTCCTAACCTGAAACTGTTCTTAACCTGAAGCACCACTTTAGCTAATGGGGCCTCCTGCTGCCGCCACGCCGCTGGAGCATGATTTCTGTTCTCATCCTGAAGCAAAGTTCTTAACCCGAGCTATAATTTCTAGGTTAGCGGAGTCTGTAACCTGAAGCGTATGTAACCTGAAGCATATGTAACCCGAGGTACCACTGTACTTGAAAACTCCTAAGCTTATTTGTGCAGAAATTAGTAAATTTTTACTGAGTACCTAGAATTAACTAAACTCTCCAGTTTTAAGAGCAATTAAGTTATCCCAATAGAACGGGCAGCTCAATGCAGTAACCTTATGAGTTACATTAAAATGTAACCTTTAAACTTCACACTACAACAGTGCAACATTTCCTGCTCAGAGAAAGCACTCCAGCATCAATTAATCATCACTCAGTCGAATATACCATCAACATTTTTAATTAGCACTGATGCACTCTCTTTTCAGGCCCATCCATCACAATGGCTGTTTAAAAACCTGACTTATTGGACTCTGCTTAGGAAAGGATCTGGATAATATCTGTGAGAAAAGGTATCATTCTTCCATCCACCCTACAATGCTGGCCGATAATTCCTACCCCTTCTACAAGTTGCTGATAACAACTGCCCTCAGGCTAACCGGCCAGCTGTAAATCAAGTAACAGCAGCTCCTATGCAGTCTGGGTTAATTCTAGGTCACAATTTATCCAGCAGGAATGTTGACTTGACACTTGCATGTTTTGCTTATAAATGTGATAAAGGGAGGAAACACTGATTGAGTTTGTCAGGATCAAGGAACCAATAGGGGAAAATCTTATGTAACAAAAATATTCTGCCATAGTAGTCAATGGTATTAAATAGAAATAGATTTCAAGCTGAAATTAGTATAACTTGTTCTTTTATTTTCTGAACTTGGGTGGGATGGGGAGCCTGTATTGGAAGAAAGGAAAGTCCTTAAGATCAGTTCTAGGTACACTGGATAATGATGAGCAAGCTGCTACATCATCTTCTAAGTGCCATGGCAACATAATGATTGACTGCAATGCAATTAAAATATTTATGGGATTGATTCATTAGAGCAACTTTCTGCAGCATTTCTAAGCACCATTTTTTCCCACAATAATGGCCCACCACTTCGTATCAAGCAGTTGACTTCCAACAAGTGGATAGTGAAAAGAAAACCTTCAGAGCATAACGGAAGCTCAGTGGTCCAGTCAAATCAATTTTCTATCTGACAGCATAGTAAGGAAACAGCAACTTTTGAGGAAGTTCATTTCTTGCAAAGGGAATGAATACAGCTAGTAGCGAATGCTATTAGCATGCCTTTTGGAAGCACACAAAAGGAGATGGGAACAAAATTCCAGTGACATGTAAAAAATATAAGTACAGTCGTACCTCGGGTTACATACGCTTCAGAACAGAAATCATGCTCCAGCAGTGCTGCAGCAGCAGGAGGCCCCATTAGCAAAAGTGGTGCTTCAGGTTAAGAACAGTTTCAGTTAAGAACGGACCTCCAGAACGAATTAAGTACTTAACCCAAGGTACCACTGTACTGTCCTTCTCATGGTTTTAATACTGTTGTTGCATTTTTATTTAGTACTGTATGCCACCCTAGTAATTTATTTCAAGACTGAAATATAAAATAATCACATACCAGAGGACATTTTGGGGGGGGGTCTTTAGCAGGTATTTTGGGAAACTTACAGTGCAATTTACAGTGAAATCTATCGTATTTTTCGCTCCATAAGGCGCACCTGACCATAAGGTGCACCTAGTTTTTAGAGGGGGAATTCAAGAAAAAAAATATTATTTAAAGGGAGCGCTGAGCAGAACCTGTATGCATCCCAGGCTCTGCTCAGCACTCCCTTTCACAAGCTGCGCAGAGTGTTTGTGTGGCTCTTGGGGGCTTTTCCCCGAGGAGTGACGAGCTGCCCTTCTCCCTCTTTGGGGAAAAGCCCCCAAGAGCCACACATACCCACTCCGCGTGGCTCTTTAAAGGGAGCGCGGCTCTTGGGGGCTTTTGCGGGAGGTGGGGGAAGCGCTCTCTCTAGCTGTTCTGGCTTCTGGGGTAGCCTTCATGCCGCTGCCCTGAGGAGGCTTCGCGGGCTACCCCAGAGCTGCTTTAAAGAGCGTGCGGCTCCTGCGGGCTTTTCTACGAGGAGGGAGAAGGGACTGACTGGGACTGACAGAAGACAACACAAAAGCAAAGGAAGAGAAGTTTATCTTTGTTCTGAAGGAACCATTTCATTTAAGCCTTAAAATGCTGTGTTCATACAAAATCAGAAAATGATAAAATTGTAGAGTTGGAAGGGATCTTGAGGGATCTAGTCCAACCCTTTCAGTGCAGGAATCTCTACTAAAGTATGCATGACAGATGACTATCCAACCTCTTCCTAAAAACCTCCAATGAAGGAGAGTCTATTCCAAGAGAGCCCGTTCCACTGCTGAACAGCTCTTACAGTCACGATGTTCTTCCTGATGTTTACTCAGAATCTTCTTATTGTAACTTGAAACCATTGGTTTGAGTCTAACCCTTCAGAGGTTTCTCCAGCAGGAGAAAACAAGCTTGCTCCATCTTCCATGTGACAACCCTTTAGATATATGAAGATGGCTCTGATATTTCCTCCCAGTCTCATCCAGGCTAAACATATTAACATGACTAAATGCCATATCAAGCATGAGCCTCAAGCTTTTACATTACTGTGGTACCTTGGGTAACAGACGCTTCAGGTTACAAACTCCACTAACCCAGAAATAGTACCTCGGGTTAAGAACTTTGCTTCAGGATGAGAACAGAAATTGCACAGCAAAATGGAAGCAAGACCTTCCCAATTCCTCTTCGCAGTAGCACCAGATGAGCACAGGGTAGTACAGGTAGTACAGAGCAGAAGAACCCCAGGTTCATATAGCTTGAACTTCATAATTTTAAATCATTACTTAATTTGTTAAGGAAATAATGCAACTCCTGTGCTGCTTCATGTTTCCTCCCTTATAGTCGCTTTCAACCACTTGTCTTTTGTCTCTGCGACCATAATAAAGTTTGATGACGATGATGTTAAGCAAATTTAATATTGCCAAGTTGTTATTTACATCCCTTCTAAAGCTACTCTATATCCTAAGGTCAGAAATTGAAATAATACCCTACTGGGGTTTTAGGTGTATTCCCATTTTTACAGTTCAATTATGTCAGAATCACAGCTATCCACAAAAGTTGCAAGAACTGAAAGTCCACAACAAGATTGGTATAAATACTTTCCGCCCCCTTAAACAATTAAAATCATGACAGGCCATCAAGTATGTACTGTGTCTGTACAGAACAGTTACCCGTTACTCTTGAGATTTATGTGCATTTTAAAATGGCACCCAGAGCTATGTTAGGTCTTATTTCCAGGACAGTGGACTACTTGGTTTTGATACTAAGATTATATAAGCAGAAAAGAAGAAACAGATTCTAATTAAAGAAAACACACAGTCACCACTCTATACACCACAAGGAAAAGTGTTATCATTGAGTGATGTGTAAAATTAACAGAACAAACTCTACATAGTGAAAATCACATTCATGCAAATTTGTATGAAGCTTTTTCAAGTGCTTTGATAACAGTAGGAAACAAAAGGCACGAAGTATAGCATTTGAAAGCCCTTGATGAAGACTTCACACAGGGAACAGAACTATAAACATATTAATAATATTCACTTATTTCAAATAACTAAGTTAGGAAAATCAAAAGCTGCCTTTATACATTTGCACCATGCAGCAGTTAGGAGGGACTGTGATGGCTGGGCATTCTGCCTTTTCTGTAGCCTCACTCCAATCGTTTGTGGAATTTGGAGGGGAAAGAAAACCTAAACAAACATTACTTTCTAAAAAGTTTCCAGTGATAAATGCAGACAGTGCGCATCTTCCAGTCTGTAAATGTAACGATTTGTTAGCGTTGGCATTTCAGTCAACTTACAAATGAAATACTATAAAATTGACCACTTATTATTTGACTGTAATCAAACATTGCCAAGTATTCTATGAAAGCAAGAATGTCACTGTGTCCGTGACAGCTTACTTTTGTATTGCGCTATGGTGTCAAGGGCAGGAACGATGGAGGGCTGCTTGCTCCTCAGCACTGAGGCTGTCAAGAAGGAAACTTAACAGCAAAGCAAAGCTTCTCTTACTGGCTACCTGCTACAACTACAGGAATCTTCAAAGAGGTACAGGAATACAAGTGGTCAATGGCAAAGGTCATGGCTCAGAATTCCTTCTTGTACATGATCTAACCATCTGCTCTGTAAGGCTCCTGTGAAGGGCTGGACTGCAATCTAGAAAACAGCCACTGAAATAACTGAAGGTACTGAATTAAGCATCAGTGTTGCTTTCATTTCATTTCATTATCCACACTTTATTTATTTATACTGCATTTGTATTTATTGAGCCTAGAGTTTCAGGATAAAAACCAAACAGATTTTTTCCCCATGAATGATTCACATTTGTTATGCCGTTATAGTAAGTTACATAACACTTATTGTGCTTTTTACTTGGCTGCTCTTCAATCTGCTAAATTATTCTGTTGCAGGTGGCCTGTTACTGAATATTTTTTCTACTGTGTTGAGCAGTACTCTATAGAATCTACTGTAATTAACAGTGACATAGAAAGTTTTACAATATATAGTAGTACCTTGGTTTTTGAACTTAATTCATTCTGGAAGTCCGTTCGACACCCAGAACCATTTGAAAACCAAGGCTTCCTTGAGCTTCCTGCACTCAATCGGAAGACGTGGAAGACATGCTGGACATTCAGCTTCCGAAAAACCTTCGCAAACCAGAACACTCACTTCCAGGTTTGCGGCGTTTGGGAGCTGATTTGTTCAGGAGCCAAGCTGTTCGACAACCAAGGTACTACTGTATATTGTGACACATGAAATTACTTTGTTTCTGCAATGAGCCAATTGTCATATCTGTAGAGTAAAAAAAACGTTTTTCTGTTGTTCTCATAAAATTGTTACTTTAAAATATATGACCAATAGTTGACTAGTCAATTGACCAAACCTTGTTTGATAAGGGCAATACCAAACCTTAGGATTTGCTAAAATGATTGAGGGGAAATTAGGCACCTGACAGTGTTCTTGTGACTTAACACATAGCTCTTGCCCCATCATTCTATCCTTGCCCCCGTGACACTAAATTGCCTCTATGTTGTTAAGCTCCTCATGGTAGTGTCTTGTTTGTTTGTTTTCCTTATTATTATTATTATAGTCATCTCTCAAAAGATTATTATTTTTATTATTAGGAATTAAGGCAAAAAAGTCCTTATTAGGAATTAAGGCTATGTTTTGTTTATTGAGCACAGTTTAAGAAAAAGAAGATGAATAATGCAACCATTTTGTATAAGAAAAATAAGGAAAACATACTGGCAACATTTCCCAAGTTTTATGGGTAATGTCATGCTGCTAATCACTGAAGCAGGTTATTTCCATGAAGTGATAACCCCCAGCAGACTAAACATTGTGATTGCTGTCACAACATAGCACCCCCATTTGGTCTAATGCATGAAATATTACATTCTACTGGCCAGAGCCTGCCAAAATCAATGAACAATGGTGCCAGTAAAATAGAAGGGACCACACATGTACCAATGTCTGCAATGCTGAGGCTCACATAGTTGTACTGCAGATCTGTGCATATGGATTATACTGCTGACCTGCATCTTAGCTCGATCACCAAAACATTCCAGCTAAACAACAGTTCAACAACTTACTTTTATTGCCTACGAGAGCCACATGTGGCTGAGTTTCTGACTCTTCGTTGACCTTCTTTACAACATTATACCAATCTTCTACATTTTCAAAGCTCTGTTGGTTAGTGATATCATACACCAGGAGGACAGCCTGAGAAGCAAAATATATATATAAAGCACAGTATGTTAAGATGTCTAAATTTATATTTTTAAAAATCCATCTTTATGAGAACTTAGAAATGAGACAGACTGAACACTTATTCAATGTTAATTCATACAAGCTCCCCACCACCAGCATTAAAATGACACATGCACAGAAAATGTTCTAAAATGCAATGTTCTAGATAAGAGACAGCTCTTGAAAAAATAAGAGTTTCCTTTATTTTAAGGGTTATGTTGCACTCCTAATCATACTAGCTGAAACTGCACTGAAGCAAAGTAATTGACAAACGGGGAAGAATAAACTGAGGTGTCTACACTGAGATCCTCATTTGGGAGGCAAGTCTACTCTGGTGGTTGCTGAAATTCATAGCCAGCCACTTTGGACAATGCATGGCTCATCATTCCATGGCTAGGGAGTTCTAGTGTTTCAAAGCACCTCATGTCAAATCCTGTGGAATAAACATGCCATGCAAGCCTACAAGGTTGTCACAACCTCTACCCATATCCACAGGGTCTTGGAAATTTTTGTCTATGGATTTCAGTGTAGATTTGCCACCCTGTAAGTATCACACTACCACTTTAGTAATATGGACCTCTTCAGCAAGATGGCTCACTTTTTGCCACATCCAGGGCTTCCAGCAGCCAAGCAGGATGCCCAGCTGCTTGTGCAACACATATTATGCCTCCATGGGCTCCATGTAGGGAATATATTGGAGAGGCGACCTTAATTCACAGCCCATTTATAGCAAGCCCTTTTGCAACTTTTGGGTATCAAGCTCAAGTAGCCTTCCTCCCATCATCCACAGATGACGGTCAGACAGAACGGACCCAACGCAATACTGAAATATCTGCACTGCTGTATAAATTTTCAACAAGACGACTGGATCACAATGCTTCCCCTTCCTCCACCCAGCAGTCCCCTTTCCCCCATCAACTATGGAAACCATCCACAAGCCTCTGACTGACCCTGCCCCCCTCTCTGATCTCCACCACAAAATACTTTGTCCAAGACCTTCCAACTATGCATCAACTCCTTCAAGAGCACCTGGGCTGGGCTAAAACTGCATCCAAAGAAATTGCAAGTAAACATTGCCCAGAGGACACCAAACTCAAAGTGCAACTATTCACTCATCATCTTCCCTCAAAATGGATGCTCATCATCTAGGACCTTTCCAAATTGAAGCACAGATCAACACCATGGCATTTCAGGATCATTTCCTGTCTATGTGGATGCCCCCAGCGTTCACTCCTTATCCCCCTCTGCAGCCAAGCATCCTTGGGTGGCATCTTGGAGATGCCCCCTGAGCTGGTAATGGTGGAAGAAGAGGAATATGAAATGACTCAGATTTTAGACTCTCATCACCATGTTAGTCTGCTGCAGTGTCTGATAGACTGGAAGGGCTATGGACTAAACGAACACTCCTGGAAGGGTGTCATAGATGTACCCACCTCTGAGCTGGTACACCACTTTCACAGGCACTACCCCATGAAGCCAGATCCAAAGACCAAGAAAGGGGGGGGCATCATCGGAGGGGAGATGATGTAACAAGTCCTGAGGTCACCATGTGCAGTGGCAGGCTGAGATGAAGGAGGATGGAGAACAGGAGGGTGACATTGGGAGACAGGGCTGAGACTAAGCAACAGAGGTTGAAGCAGACAAATTCACCCCCCTCCCAGGATGTGGCTGTCTTGGCTGAGGAAGCAGTCCTGCCATTCCACCACACACACACACACACCCCAACCGGGAAAGGAGTACAGCAATGGAATCCAGTGAGGGTGTTAGTCCACCACTAGGTGTTAAAAAACCAGGGTCAGAAGGGGAAGGCACAGCCTGTTTGCCCAGGGCCTGGAAGTGCTCCCAACACTGGGAACAGGCGCATCCTCCTTGATGCAATGAGCATCTGCACACTTGGCAGTCTCATGAGTCTCATGAGTAAGCATGCCTTGCCCTATATTTGGAAACTTGGCAGATGAGCTTGCCAACCTGCTAGGGCAACTCCGTTGCTTCTGTGCTGTTCTGAACTCCTTGCCCTGACCTTGGACTTCTTAAATTTGGATTGCTACTCCCAGCCCATGTAGCCTCATCTTTCCTGTCATTTAGCCTGAGTGTAGTGGCTACTGTGACTCATTACTTGCTGCTGAGCATATAAGTTCTTCTTCTTCTTCACTGTCATCGGCAGGACAGCACCTAGTTCCCATCACCCTCAAGTTTGCAGAGTCTTAATTATGAATCTCTAACCTTGAAATTATGATAGAGTGAAATTGACAATATAAAAGTCCAGACAATGGTTTATTTGTTCTAGCAACAGACTGAATCAGTCATGCCCAATAAAACAGATACATGGAAGATGTCAGAGGGCTATGATAAAAATTTTCTGGGCTAAGGCATAAAAAATAAAGTCTAAATAAAGTTTACAGTCTTATTTAAACTTAACCTAGAATATGGATGTCCACAAAGTTACCAGCACTCTGGGTATCAAATTTATTTCCACAGCTATATTTTTGTAATTCAAGTGCAACTTCTGCTGTAGAGCACAGCATTGAAATTTAATGAAGCAAATCTGAAATCAAAAGAAATTGAGGAAGAAAAGAGGTTATCTGATAAGTTAAAATGGTAATAGAATTAGTGTAGTGCCTAAATATGAATAAGGATGTCTAAGGCTCAAATTGTGCCTATTATAGTTAATTCAGCAGATGGTCTCATGCAAGCTATTGCTTTTTAGCCTCAGTCTCTCATCTGCAATAGGGAGATACTAAATAATGACCTATCTGACCAGATTGCTCTAAGGGATACTAAAATAATTTATATTAGGTGGTTTGAACACTCAAAATACTTCATATATCAAAGCTAACTATATACATTTATTTGGAAGAAATACCTCGAGAACAGATGGGCACTATTTCCATGGACTGGCTGCATGGGAAACATATTTTCTAGTATTTCACATCCCCAATTGCTTTTAATTTTGTGTATATAATTTGCAGCCATATAGTGAAGTTACCATATTATTGAGAGTTTAAATTTAATCTCATTTTATAGTGCTTCCTCGCCTTATGTAGGAAAGCATGATGTGGCTCAAGAGATGCAACAAGGTTGACTCAGGTTTGGGTAAGCTGCAATAAACATCTGTTAACTTCATTTCTGAAAATGACTAGCTTTAAAATTTAACAAGTTGGCCCATTTTTCTTCTACTAATGTGCAATTTCCAGTCTCTTCAATTAACAATTCCTCCTCTATATTTACACATTGCCACACACCCCATTTCATCTGGGCCTCAACCACCTATTTTTCTCTTTATTCGGGGAGAAAACAAAACAAAAATAGGTTCATCACAAATAAAAATGGGCTGTGGGTTTGAGTAAGTTTTATTGTACATATTTATAAATCAAGCTGTCCAAAAAGCAGTACTATAAAAAAATCAAGTGTTCTTTTGTAGTTTACTAACAACAGAGGGTGCACTGTCTCAAATGCTTCTTATTCTAAACAGAAAAGAATGTATGTAGCATTACTGATAATTTAAAAATTTGCCTACTTGTAAAGCACAGTTCATTTTCACTGCTCTGCAAAAACATTTAGCTACCTAGTTGCCTTCTTTTGTTTGCCCTCCTAGAACCTCAGCTGGCTGAATGAATTTAATAGCATAGGATTGCTCTTAATTTCCTCCTTCTACCTTTGCTCCCCAGGAAGCATCTGCACTCAAAACAGCCACTATGCCTATTTAGATATCCATGGGGATATCTAAATAACCTTGACGAAAACTGCTATTTTCAACTTAAGCCACAATGCAGGGCCATGAACATCTGTTTCGGAAAGCTGTTAGGGATATACAAACTAGCACCTTTCGTTCATAAAAGGAAATACTGTTCAAGCAATCCTGTGCTAAAAAAATTCAGTCTACAAAACCAATGTTCAAAACAGTTTCACTTAAGCAGATGTTTACATTTTACTAGCCTCTTAAAATTCTACTGCAAACTATCATTTTTACAGTAAGGTCCTAGAGAAGGCAACAATAAGTAACCACAGTAACTTATAATTTTTTAAGCCATACCTGTGCGCCATAGACATATTTATCCAACATCTTGCCTCCTATTGTTTGGCCTCCTATATCCCATACTTGAAGAGTAACATTTACATTTCCTGCAAGAAGGGGAGAAAAATAACTGATGTATTTGACATAGCTGGTTTACAGAAATCAGATATAAATAAACTTTACAACAGAATATTGAAGCAGCAACACCATGTGTTCCACCTTTGTCAGATGTGCTGTTGCTGATGTATCTGTCTTGTATAAAAGAAATGAACAGTAGGCTTTGCCACTGCCTACACCAAACCATGCCCTGCATTTGACCAGGATCCAGAGCGCAATGCAACATCTAAAGGAGCTTTAATCATGTTTTTCCCAAACTGCACCACCACCACCCATATCACATCGGCAAATAGTTTTAAAAAAACAAAAAACAAACAAACAAACTGAACAGTCATGTCAAATGTTGATTCTTCTCTTGATTTTTTCCTTAATAATACTTTTCTGGATGCTTTATGAAAACCATTATTGGTTTGCTTATTTACATCATTTTAACTAATGCAAGTCTGTTAAAGTGGCAATATGATAAGACATGGTCTGCTGTGCACAAAAAACAAATTCAAGGATCACACGGGACCCAGACAGCATATGTGCGCGTGTGTGTGTGTGTGTCCATGATAAACACAAAGCATGATTAGGATCCAAGAGCCCAATGCCCAATGAGGCAATGCCCAATGGCTTGCACAAACCCACTGGGGATTTCTGACAGCAACTCTATCTCACTACCACGCCTCCATTGCAAACAGCTCCGCCCCCCAATTTACTTGCTATGTTACCAGGAGGGGCTGGTGTTCAAGGAATGCAAAATTAAAACCTCACTTTGGTGCATAAAATTAGGTAATAATAATTATTTTATTATTTATACCTCACCCATCTGGCTGTGTTTCCCCAACCACTCTGGGAGGCTTACAGCATACAGTATATCAAAACATAATAAAACATCCAACATTAAAAACATCCCAATACAAGGATGCCTTCAGATGTCTTCTAAAAGTTATGTAGTTCTTTATCTCCTTGACATCTGAAGGGAGGGTGTTCCACAGGGAGGGCGCCACCACCAAAAAGGCCCTCTGCCTTCTCGGTCCTGGCAACAAGTTGAGCACAACGAAATTTTGTGCACATTATTTTCCAAACAGTTTGTACCTGTCAACGTCACATCACTCATTATTTGTGAGTGCTCAGTAGCAGCTGTTTTCCACTTATTTGTACTAATAATCTGACACAAATTTTCTTGTGGGCAATTTTCGCCCTAATTCAGCTGAGAATACATGAATGGTGTGCAAAGCTATATTTTCAGTTTTCTCTGTTGCACTTCCCACAGTAACAGCCATGTCATTTTTAAAATTGCAGAGCAGCTCTTCTGTTTGGAAGAGCAAATAACTGCAGAGAAATTGAAAGTAAAGCTTTGGCTGACCTTGCTCACAAATGAATAGTTATACAGTGGATCCTGGTTATCTCCTTGATAGCACAGCTAGAAAGACAGACTCAAAATACTTAACGATTGCACTTTTCAGCAATAGTAACTGGACTTGATTTTAAATATTGTGTCTAGATATTCCAATAGTCCTTAGCTCCTCACAGTGTATATGTGTCAGCATACTCAATATATTGTGGATGCTAAACCAGCACTATATTCCATTAATAAATATTCCAAAAGCAAAACACCTTCAATGTGAATTCAAATCTCATGAATTGAGCAGTGTTTTTTAATTTTTCTCTAGCAGAAATCCAAATTATTCTAATATCAAGCTTTTATAATACTTCATATAATATAAGCATGATCCAGCCAATTTGAAACATTTCCCAGTCTCACTGATCTCACTAAATAAAAGCTTAAATCTCACCCACAGGAATTCATTTGTTTGCATCACACCCCCAAAAAATGTAATGATAAAGAAAGAAAGATGTAACAGCTAAGAACCATAGCTGTCAACTTTTCCCTTTTCTTACGAGGAATCCTATTCAGAATAAGGGAATTTCCCTTTAAAAAGGGGAAACGTTGACAGCTAGGCTAAGAACCAGCTACTGCTGGAATCAGTTCATGTCAGATAAGTAGTATGTCCACTTTTGCACACACTTTAAAAGTACTTTAAAGTACTTACATCTAACAAAATACTGAACACAAGAGTGTAACAAATTGCAATCATGCCTCTTCCATTTAAAAGAAATGTGTACGTGTAGAAACAACTCACATAAATTATTCCCTATGCCAACTTTTATAACCAGTGTTAACATTACCCCAGCAAAATATACTGCCTACATACATCACATTTTAGAACATAGTTCCATGAACTGTTCAAACAGTACAGCTTGCATAATACAAAATAGTGATTTTGTGCTCAAAATCTAAGCAGCCAATGCATTTTTTCTCCCGAACAAAAATATCAAAGGAATGCTTTAGGTCACAATTCCAGCATCATAGTATGCTACTTTTTATGGACAGAAGCTCTGTGCCATAGTAACAATGAGCAGACTAGTGAAAATTCAATAGGTGCATTTTTTTCTCAAAACTGCATTTTCTCTGTCACACGGCTGTTAGCAGAGCAGTTGGTCAAGACAAGAAGGTGGCAAAATCCTAAACAGTCCACATATTCAAGAGCAATATATATTCTTAGATTCCCATGTTACAGATGTCAACCTGAGGAAATGGAAGGTGTATTCTTGTGTGTGTGTGTGTGTGTGTGTGTGTGTGTAAGTAATGAAGAAAGAAAGGACATCAGTTTGAATTTTGTATGTTATATTGCAGATAAAAGTTTAATACACCCAAGTAACAGTTATGAAAATCCTTCATATCAGTTATAAAAATATCAATTTCTTTAAAACAAAAGTAATTCTATAAAACAAAAAGATTTAATTTCACTTACTCAATATTATTAAAGATAAAATTGATGACCCTTATGTTGATTACTCCTAATTAAATCAATGTAAATGACTTACAGTACTATGGTTTCAATCATGCACCCATTCATGTATATTTAGAGCGCAAACTTGCACGTCTATTTTTTTATTTTATTTCACAACACCTATGTATTGCTTGAATGTAATAAAACTTCAAATTGGTTTATAAAAGTGGCTACTCAGAACTAAGCTCCACAACAAAATCAATAAGACTTACACCTAGGTAAGCATATACAGGATTTTAGTCTTAGTCCCACTGCATTTAACATAAAAAGTATTGATCTTTTACAATATACAACTAACATAAATATAAGGTTTCCTGTCTGAACACCTTTTAAAATTCTTCCCATAACATTGCTGCATAGTCAGATAAATAAATGATCAGGAAAAACAGCATGCAAACTTGAGAAAGTTAGCCAGTTTTGATAGTGTTTTGCCTGTGTTAAAGAGATACATGTAGAAACTATATTCAGATCTGGAACCTTCTTTCTATATAATAAAGCTAGTGTGAATAATGGTTTTAACAACTTTTCTGTGTAAATATATTCCTGAAGGGCATTTGACGTGTCAAGCTACTCTCAAATGAATGGAAGCTCTCATCCATTCTAATGAACCTTGCACAGGAGAACTTCCCTTGGATTGCACCTGAAGGCACCCAATTAGCAGGGTGGTTGAGATTTAAGACTAATGTGCATCAAAGCTATGAGCAACATATTACATTGAAAAATATCTTATTATGATTACAACGTTCAAAAACACAGGGTTCTTCCCTCTTCAAAATATGTTGATAGCTGTATTTTCCTGGAATCCTGGTCTTAAGCCCACTTATTTGGCAGCACTTTTTACTGAAATAAATAAGACTAAGATATGTATTTTTCAAATGAGGCCAGAATTATTCAGTTAGGTTCAATTTCCATGTATATTTAAAACTGGAGAGAATACAGACTATCCATGTAGATGTTGAACAGTGGTAAATATTTCAAGTAACTATACACAAATATGTTTTACACAATTGCATGATGTATATTTTTGGTCCTATAGCAAAAAAAACCCTTTAAAGTTTTCATATGTATTGAATATTAAAAATTCTTAAGAAATTTTGTTTTAACTTCAATTTTTTTTGTACTTTACAGGAAATAATGTTCAATTGAAAGTGAAGCTGAGTTTATTAGGAACACAGGGCAGATAGCCAAACTCATTTGGTCTGAATTGATGCCACTAGCAGGATTCAACAGCAGCCTTCTAAAAGTATACTTGGGGCACTGGTTAACCTTACTTAAAGTTCTACACAGTAAAGATGGAACTGAAAACACGTCTGTCCTCCTTTTTTACTGAGGCCTTTTAAAAGCCTTTTCACAGTGAAACCCTGTTTACTGGCTTATACCCACAACCTTCCTGAAAGTATTTTGACTGTGACTCTTAAGGAGCTCTATCTGCAAAACTTCTGACTAACAGATGCACTATTTTAAGCATTGAAATCTGCACAGTGGTTACATCTAAATGACACACTAAACTGGATCATAAAATATAATGAACCAGGCCACTATTTGGAACATAATTCCCTCAAAGAGAATTGAATCAGTTTTAATTTTAAAAATATATCATTTTACAGTTAAACTATTCAACAATATTTGTGCTGGAAGATATGTACCACAAATCCAAAAACATTTGTCCCAGTGCAGAGACCCTTGCATACAGCAGTAGACTGAGTACGAG
The DNA here is from genome assembly GCF_027172205.1 of Podarcis raffonei. NCBI lineage: Eukaryota > Metazoa > Chordata > Lepidosauria > Squamata > Lacertidae > Podarcis > Podarcis raffonei. The sequence continues at coordinate 3,962,352 of NC_070610.1, forward strand.
AAGGACCTTCCATACAAAACAGTTGGCTGACACCATCAGCTGTGGTAGCACTGGAATTGGGAGGGAAAAGAGGTCCCTAGAATCAGACCTTCTTCCCTCCAAACCCAAAATAAATGCCTGTCAAAGCTAACAAGAATAAAGGTACCAAATATGAGCTGAAATCAATATTCAGCCTTGAACAATTACCAAAGGTTCATGAAAAAGGAAGCAGAATAAGCATTTTTATTTTAAATACTTTTACTTTAAAGGGTCATCTTCAAAAATATTAACCCAAAAATATTAATCCCACAGCTCTCAAGAAACTGCAATTTTGTTACCTGGCCCCTAATGAGTTCAATCACAGTTACTGTTTCTTTCTGAAATTGCTATTCTAGTTATTGCACTTTAAAAATAACAATGTTGCTATTCAAATAACAATTGCATTCATCTTTAAAAATGGATTTCTGTGGCATAAACATTTTGAGCACAAGAAGACTTATTATGGCTCTCCAACAAACGTTACCACCGATAACTAAAAAGTTATGCCATCATGTACAAAGAGGAGCTTGTGAAAAAATCTGGGAAAATAACAATTTTATGTACTCCACCAAAAAGCAACTGAAATGTTCTTACAAACACAAATACAAGAAATATGCAGATGTTATAAAGAAAGTGGGTAATATTTTATTATAATTGGCGAGAAAAATTATTGTAGGAAAAGAAATTTCCCCAAGCATTCAATCCCCATTTAGAATTCAATAATGATTTAATATGTTACACAAGCTTAGCAGCTATTATTGGGCGTGGTGAGGGGGAGATAAGAAGAAATGTATTTCTGGCCCACATTCTGCTATTGAAAATATGATACATATTGTATGTACATCTAGAGAACCAAGTGGGTAATACAGGATTATTCTCTACATTCCTAAAAAATAAGCACCCATATTTGAGATTTAATATCACATCCAACATATCAATGTAGTTTGAATGTTAGTAAATCTGGAAAAGTCCTGACAACTTTCCCAAATTTCTGCTGAAGTCTAGATTCTGAATTATTTTTCAGGACCTCTAAGATTGACACTTATTTAACAGAATTTTCAGAAAAGTTCATCTGAGGTTTAGCACACACAAAAATCCTGCTCACTGTTCAATTCAACTATGCTTCATATGTATTTTCCTGAAACATCCCAGAAATAATAAAAGTTCACCCTTGCAGCAACATTATCAATTCTCCCTGCAGTTTCATAGTGAAAATGCTCTCTCCAGCTTTGGTTTGTTAAGCACACCAGGGGAAAATGCCTTTAATGGAATATTTTTATGCTTGCAAATTGAATTACATTAAAATGATCAACTCATTTTAGACCCCCCAATTGTTTAGAAACAAACTTTAAGATTCTGTCATTCTTTTTTAATTACTTCTTTACGTTTTCCATGCAGTGTACTACAACTGGCATCTAAATAGTTTCTTTGCATCACGAAGTGAAACATCTTGAATGCTCAAACTGTATTTTTATGAGTGCCTGGGGACCCTGAATTTTAGTGGTCTATTAAATGCCAGCAATTTCATGCTGCCTTGCATAAGACAGCATTCACATATCACAGCCTAGCAATTCCATAGTTATAGTATATATGTATCCCCTCAACCTAAGTAAAAGTAGGGGATATTTTATCTAAAAACCATATTCATTTCAAAATAAGCATTTTTCCATTTCCATTTTGCACATGGTGTATCTACTTTAAATCCTAGATTCAAGAACCTCATACAAACACATTCTTGGGAATCTAAATATTCACACACAACAAAAATGATGTAAATATAAAAAAACAATCCTTCATCAGTAAGTATCCTGTATTAGCAACTGAAGCTGGTTCATACTTTTAGAACTCCAGAACTTTTTATGTGCTTAAGAGTACAGTCCTTTTCTCAACACTTTACTGTTGGTCACACTTTTTCGTATTATGCATGTTAATCTCCTCTTACCTGGGAGTGTTATTCTTTTCAAAAAGAAGTCAAGTCCTATGGTTTGTTTGTACTGCTTCCCAAAAGCTTCTTGAGCAAAACGTGTAGCTAAGGATGTCTAAAAACAGAATCATATTAAGTTCACTTGATATCTCAGAAGACACAACTGAAGTAAAACATAATAAAATGAAAACTAGGCAAGTTTTAAATCAGAGCTTCCCAACTGTTGTGTTTTTTGGGGGGGGTTCCTGTTAACAGATAGGATACCAATTCTAAAACTATAGAAGAGAAATTTCTAACACAAAACTGATGTCTAAAGTGAGAGAGCACGATAGAATAAAAGTGTACATCCTATTCTACACACACGGAGTCTGGGCTGCTCTAGCAAAGAGCACAAGAATTTATCTTTCCATCATAGGATCATAGGATGCTGCCTTATATCAAATCACACAATTTCTCCATCAAGCTCAGTATTATCTACAACGACTGGAAGTAGCTCTCCAAGGTTTCAAACAGGGATTGTTCCCAGCCTTCCTGTAGATGCAGAGTTGAACCAGAGATCTTCTAAAAGTAAAGCATATGCTCTGCCACACTCCAGGTCCTGCCTTAATTACTTAGCACTGTAACAAGCAAAGCACTTCAGAACGTTGTTTGTCTTCACAACAACACTGTCCAGGATTCAAAGACCACACAAATAGTTCATGTGCCCAAGGGGGCTTTGGACCTGTGTTTCCTTCCCTACATGGATGACTTTTGATGTTGATAGGCGTTGCAAAAACAGCTTGTCAAATGCCCAAAAGGTATACAGTTCAAGTAAAAATGTTTTAAGAACATCTCACCATATTAGCACAGGCCCAGAAGAGAACCAAGGCAAAGAGAAGGCAACTTGACTAAGACCACAGAACGAGTCCATGAAAGAACTGGGATGTGTAGCTAGAATTCCTAAAAGCAAGTTTGAAATTCTATCCACTGGACTACTTTGCCTCTCACTTTCTGAGTACTAATCTACTTCTGCAGATGTTAATGTATGAGAGGCTATAGAGATATTCAAGTTATGAATAAATGCAAGAGTTTAGAGGATATGCCTAGAAAATAAGAAGCAATTTTCTTATTAATATGTGGGCCTCCAATTCATATTACTAACAATAAAACAATGTAAGTTTAGTGGAATAGAATCCATTTCCTAAAAGATATGCTTACTTATAATTGTGTTGCTGCTAAATTAAGCCCAATACATTTTCTAGAAAAAAGGGGGGAGGGAAAGGATTTTAGACTATAAGCTGCGGACTGACTGAGAACAATAACCTACCTTACAGAGGGGTCATAATTCATTTCAATGTTTATATATTTATTAATTAAAAATTATATTCACAATAAATTTATTTTGACATTTTGATTTGAAAAATATCTTCCAAACAATATGAAAATATTTCAATATTTCAAAATTGCATTTTAAAACTTTATAGAAAGTATATAAATTGTATGACATCAGAGAAAACTACAAAAATGAGAATGTCAGACATAATAAATAAATGGAAGAAATCAGCAAAACTACCCTCATTTTGCAAACATATTCCTACCTTAAAATATTCCTGTATTTTGATAAGAAATTGTATCGGAATATTTAATTTTTTCCAATTCAGAAAGGTTACATACAGTATCCTCCCATCCTTGATTTATGGGATACTGTAAATATTGACTTTATCACTGTGTGACTCTCAATATTCCCGAAGAGGTTTCTAGAGGCATTAATGAACACACTCTTTGCGTTTACATCTGCCAATAAGTGCAAGAAGTTTTCAACAACTCAGCGAAGTTTTCTAGGACAACTTTCATGATCTCCACTTAATGCAAAAGAATTTAGAGCAGAAAAATTGGGAGATGGATGCCTTATTACTTTGCAATTGATAAATGTAAAGTGCCCTATACCAACAGCTCAGGGGGTTTTGGGGAGAGAAAGAGAGATCAACATGTAACATAGCCACGTTTTAAAAAACAAAAAAACAAAACACTGAGGAATAAAAAATGAATCCATTATATCTGATTTACGATCTTTGGTAATTTGCTTTCACTGGAATCTAAGTACTACAAATAAAGCCTCAAGAAGTACTCATAAACAAATAAACAAATCTCATCTTGGCCTCAGGAGCCAAAATAATAAACCCTAAGGCCCCATTCTAGGCTCAGGTGGTTAAGAAACATTGCTTATATGTCGAAACACCCAGAATAGTACCCAGAAAGCGAAGGGCTATAAGAGCTCTGGCGCGAAGTGCTGCTAGTAATCTGTATTCAGCAGAAACAGCCAAGTTATTGGGTCTTCAGCGCAGTTGTCAAACATGGGGGCCTTTTACAGTTTAAGATTCCCAAAGTAGCCCTCGGCATTCCTAGCTGATTTGCTGAAACTGAGGATTCTAAGTCTCAGAAGAAGAGAAGAAAGAGAGAGAACAACATACAACTGTTAAAATTCCTTCCATGTGAACTTCAGGTACATCTGTCTTAATCCTACAGCCTGTTCATTCCATTAGCTGTTATTAAAGGGGGTGATTAATCATCCTCTAACTAACCACTCTTTTGCTATATCATGTATTTATACTCTCCAAACTTAACTTCCAGTAAATACTTTTCTTTAGTCTTTTCCTTGTGGTTTTCTTTGCATTCCACAGCAGCACTTCCTTCTCGTCTCCACAAGCCTAGTCTGGCTGACAAATCTACTAGCACCCTATATTCCATTTCCCTTCCTGCTAGAGTGGGTTCACCGGTCAAATGTTTTCAATTAAGGCTGCACTGAATTTTTGCCCTCTAATTTTTCAGAAGAAAATGAGAATTTACAGAAAGAAAAGTTTCTCACAAAAACATTTCTGCAAAATAACTTCTTCCTTTGTGCACTATTTGCTGGTGGGGCATAGCTGCTTCTTTCCACAGTTTGCCACTTCAGTGCCATTTTTTCAAACTATTGTTTCTCATTACAGCAAATCAGAATTGGAAATCATGATTTGAACAAGCATTCTGACTATCATGCATGTAAACCAAATTTAGTAACCTTCATTAACTACAGCCTAACCTGAATTGAGAAAGAGGTCCAGTTCAGACACAATAGAGTCACTCAGCTAGACATGATTTGAGTGGGCACGCACCTAAGCATTCCACTACTACCCTGATTTGCAATCCTAAATTGTAGGTGGTCCTTAAACTACAATTTCAGACATCAGGGAAACTCTGGTCTAAAAAAACCAGGAAGTCTCATTTGCAGCCGGTCACACAAGAGGAAAGGGAAGCACTCAAGTTTCTTCAAACCAAAGTTTGGTGAGAAGTCCAGTTACATTTGAACCAGGCCACACTGACACATGCACATGAATCACAACTCTTGTCAGAATTGCAGAAAGGGTGTTGGGTGTGAATCTCAATCAATTTCAAATCCCTTATCAACATGGGAGTTGCTAATGCTACCTACATTTCTTAAAAGCTAGGGTATGGTCACTTTCCATATAGGGATATCATCAGGATGAAAAAAACAAGCTGTAAAGTAATTTACACACTTTAAAATGCTTTTTAAAAATGTAAAATAATAAAGGCTTCCTTCAAAAGTAAGCGTCTCTAGTCCATAATTAGGGATAAAAGCTTAGAAGAGTATAATTCTAAGCATACAGCGTACAATATTATAGTCAAGTGTATCAGGTCATAAAAGGCACTCATAACCATTATATGGTAATTCTCAATACAATGGGAACAGACATGGTCAGAAACTGTAAAAACTCTACAAGCAACTGTGCCACACAATCCAAGAAACATACTTCAGTGCTCCCAAAAACCAGTAATGAACCCCCAACCCGCTGTATCTTCTGCTTGTTATTGCTCCATTGATATCAAGCTGAGTGCTCCTGTTTCTGGACAGAGGGCATGGCTCTTCTCCACTAGAGTTGAAGGCTGGGGTAAATGTGGCCTTCTAGATGATGGTGGACTACAACTCCTATCATTCCTGGCCGCTCACCATGAGGCTGTTCATATCTGAAAAGCCACAGGTTTCCCACACTAATACAGTTCATTGCTTCACATGTGTATGGTCCCAGATTCAGTTACCAGCATTTTCAGTTAAAGGATATGAGGTATCAGAAAGGCCTGTGGAGAACTACCACCAACGGGGATAAACAGGCAGTTGCTCTAATTCTGTACAATATAACTAAGGGATGAGGCAGGGAGTGGCCAGGATTAGTCTTTTCAGTTGTGGCACCCCATCTTTGAAACACTCTCCCTATGTAAGCTTGCCTAAGAAACTTTTGAAATCTCGGTGTCAAGCGTGAAGACCTTTTCAATATCTGCAGGTAGCTCCAGTTTTGTAAACTTTGCAGCTTTGGTTTTAATGTTGTGATAGGTTTTCCCTACTGCTGATTTACCATTAAGCTTTTGTTTGGGGTTTTTTGATCTACTATAAGTTACCCTGGGAGATCTTCAGAACTGAAGGGAGAGGTACTAAATATGTAAAATAAATACATTCTTTAGATTCAAGAAGCATTCAGCCAGTCACTGTTGGAAACAAAATACTGGACTAGGCGGATAGTCTGATCCAGCAAAGCAATTCTTCTCAACAACAACATCATCATCATCATATTTATTACCCACCCTTCACATTAAGATCCCAGGGCAGGTTACAGCTAGAAAAAATAATACAATATAATGAAAACAAATCCACCCCCAAATACCATACAATACATATAAACTAAAACAGATTATATAGGAGGGGCACTAATAACAACAGTTCAATTATCAAAGACCAAGAAGAAGAGGTGTGTCCTTGGCAAAGTGACTCTTGGCGCACCTCCACCTATATCAGTTCATCCCCTGAGCAGCAAGTTGCTATTTAACTTCCCACAATGTCCCAGAATAATGCTGCACCAGAAGCACTGTGGGAAATTAAAATGGAAGGTGCCCAGACCAAACTGCCTAGCACTAATCAGAACCCGGGGTAAGAGACAGGGCCATGGCCTTAGGATGGTATGTCATGAAGCTGGACCTAAATGTAAAGGTAAAGGGACCCCTGACCATTAGGTCCAGTCGTGACTGACTCTGGGGTTGCGGCACTCATCTCACTTTACTGGCCAAGGGAGCCAGCGTACAGCTTCCAGGTCATGTGGCCAGCATGACTAAGCCACTTCTGGCGAACCAGAGCAGCGCACAGAAACACCATTTACCTTCCCGCTGGAGCGGTACCTATTTATCTACTTGCACCATGACGTGCTTTCGAACTGCCAGGTTGGCAGGAGCACGGAACGAGCAATGGGAGCTCACCCCGTCCAGGGATTCGAACTGCCAACCTTCTGATCAGCAAGCCCTAGGATCTGTGGTTTAACCCACAGCGCCACCCGTGTCCCATGGACCTGAATGTACATGCTTCTAAATGTACACTCTTGAACACTAAAACATGATACAAGTAGTGCCTGCTATTTCTAGCACTACAGCCACACATTTTGAACTATTTTGGCTGTCTGTAAACGTGAAAGAGCAGCCAGAGACTTTTAGAAAACAATCTTAACTATCCTTATAATTACTCTATGATTTTTTTATGATGGCTTGGATGGTACATACTTCAGAGCTACATGAAGAGGCCAGAAACAATTTTAAACCAGGCTTGTAATACAAGTTACAGAGGGCAAGCTGGCAGTTTATAACAGGAATAAGCTGAAACTGCAGCACTGCACTAGAGCAAGGTACATAAGAGACTATCTTGGCTGTGAGGCCAGGAAGACCTGATCCTTGCCTTGCTGGCCTTTTTCCACCTGGCTGGGGAGGGCAGGACTGGACTGACTCCAGATGCAAAAGCTGTGACTGCTGAACAGATTCTTGGGTTGGAGTGTTGTTGAGGGGATTTTGTGGAGGGTGGGGTTGTTGCTGTTATTGATATTAATTTTTTGCATCTTTATTTAGACCTTATTCTGATTTATATGGAAATTGTTCAATTTGGTTGTGTACTTTTTGGTGTTTAATTTATTGTTAATGACTATTTTTGCCATGTTTGTAATATGTAATTTTATATTTTCATAGAATCATAAAGTTGGAAGAGACCACAAGGGCCATCGAGTCCAACCCCCTGCCAAGCAGGAAACTAATATAATTTTGTAAAATTATATTCTGTAATTTCTATACGGTTTTAACTTTAGAAAGGTGATTGATTGATTTAAGTTGCTCTCTGTGAATCTGACACAGTATCAGCAAATTTACATTCTGCTATAGAGTCCGATTCCTCCACTATGCTCAGGGCTGGCCCAAGACATTTTGAAACCTGAGGCAAACCACAAAATGCCACCACCACCACCACCACAACAGGGAAGGACGGGTGCATGAAGATCTACAACAGGAAGAAACAGGGTGGTGGAATCAAATCAACCTTACCTGATGGTTGACATGGGAATCAAAGGCTGTTGTGGTGAGGAAAAGGGGCTCACTCTGAAACATGCTGGGTGGCTGCAGAGCCCAGGAGACCCCAACATTTCCCCCCAAGGGGTGGGAGGAGACCAGCAGCACGTCCTATTCACCAAGAGGCAGAACTTGGGGGTGGGATGACAGCTCCAGGTCGCAGATCCAGTTTCCAAGCAGAAGGTCTAGCCATTGCTGTAGGCCAGATCTGCTGCCCCTGTGGAGCCTGCCACCTAAGGCAGTTGCCTCACCTTGCCTCAAGGGTGGGCCAGACCTGACGATGCTCTACTTGCATATATGACTCCACTGTTCTCTTATCCTAAGAGCAACTAAACCCTTTCCCCTCATCACTCATCAGTGGGCACGGGGCACACTCCTTATGCTACGCTATATCATTTTTATTAGAACAGAACTTTATTCCTCCTCATCTTAAATGAATGCTACTGAAAAGTAAATGGATGCAATATTGGTAATCGACCTAGTTCTCAATGATGTGCCTGGGCTATTCCACATAAGACTGCAGGTGCGGAGACCTGCATTGCTGGATGCTCTTGCATAGTACAGGGGGATCCCTTTACCCTACACTACTCACCATGATTTCCCACTCAAGTCCAGTTCAAAATGCATTCTAGTGCCCTTGGAAGGCTACCTAGGCTCATTTTTACTTTTAACCAAGTTAGGGACTTAAAAAAAACATTAATCTCCATTTCGGGACCTTTTGTGAATTTAACAGCTTTAAAAAGACTGCTATACAAATGCATTTGACTTTGTTGGCCCCTTCCCAGCTTTACTATAATAAAGCTTTATTGAAAACACTCAAGGGGAGCAGCAGAGGCCAACACACCAGCTCCAATACCACCACCACCCAAATTGTGCTCGTCAGCTTGTGGGGGCGGGGACGCCTCCTCACCAGTTTCAGAATCCTGAAATACCAGGGTTATTTGGAGAGCCAGTGTGGCATAATAGTTAGGACTATGACCTGGGAGACCATGGTGTGAATCCCCACTCAGCCATGAAGCTCACTGGATGATCTTGGGCCAGTCACCATCTCTTAGTCCAGTGGTTCTCAAAGGGTATGGCAGGAGAGGATGGCGTGTGGCGGGAAGATTCAAGGACAAAGAAACATTTAAACATTTTCATGTAGTACAGTACAGTTAAGTACACTGGGGGGGGGGGGAATGGATATATTTTTTAAAATGAGAGGAGGATCAAGTGATACCGAGAACTATCTCATCCTATAACTGAGATTACCTTGCAAAAGCAAGCTCATACATCTCGTTGAGGCTGTATACATACTTAAGGTACATATTTATACTTAAGGCTTGTTTATAATTCTATTGTGGAAATAATTCATGTTCTTATGTAGCTGTATTGCTTTATAATTTCTGGATGTCCCATGATAATATTATAAAGTAGTTGTGTACAAGCAGTGCTAGTTGCTGTTTCTTCTGTTTTCCAATGTTTTTCTCATCTATAAAAAAATTTGGTGTGGCACAAGCAATTTTTTTCTGCAAGTGTGGCCTCCGAGAAAAAGAACTGAGAACCACTGTCTCTTGTGAGGATGAAATAGGGGGAAATGATGTAACCCTCCTTGGAAGACAAAGCTGTTCTATAATTTTAATAAATAAACCCTAGAAAGTTTTGATGTCTTTTTTTCTAACAATCTAAAACCCATAATCATCATGTGACAGCCCAATCCTATTTTTGAAATGACCCTATTTTTAAATAGTAATAATAATAATAATAATTCCCACTGTGTTCTGTGGAGTGTTCGTCTTCCAAACAGAGGAGCCCTGAGTTGCAAATGACAAAAGTGAATACAGTGGTACCTCGGGTTAAGAACTTAATTCGTTCTGGAGGTCCGTTCTTAACCTGAAACTATTCTTAACCTGAGGCACCACTTTAGGTAATGGGGCCTCCCGCTGCTGCTGAGCTGCCACCACACAATTTCTGTTCTTATCCTGAAGCAAAGTTCTTAATCCGAGGTACTATTTCTGGGTTAGCGGAGTCTGTAACCTGAAGCATCTGTAACCAGAGGTACCACTGTACTCTCACAGGAAGGGCCGGATTTAGGTTTGATGAGGCCCTCAGCTACCGAAGATAATGGGGCCCTTTATATGTCCAGCTGTCTTTTGTAAATAACAAATTGTTGCTGTTTTTTATGTTGAATATATGCTATATGGTAATTTATGGACCTAATAGGTATCTAAAGCCATTTGCACCTAACAAAATATGTATTTTATCAAAGTAATTGTTGAACTGAAATACAATTAAGAAGCATATTAATAGTGAAACACTGTTGCTGTATGTAGGTTTTATTTGTTTTTTATCTTATATTTTGGAAATGTACATCCAGGGTTTTTTCCTTTAAGTTTTTTGGGGGGCCCAAGAGAGTGAGGCCTAAGCTATAGCTTGTTTAGCTTATACATAAATCCAGCACTGCTCACAGGGATTTTTTTTGCAAGGAGGTGCTTCTTTAGTCACATCTGCCCCTATCATGGAAAGGATCCTTGTGTGGGGAGGGGTGTTCTTATTTATTTACTTTATTCTTTACACAGGCAAGATTAAGTGTTCTCCTGTTAGCATTTTGGATGGGCCGACATAAATGAATTCCTAAGAAAGATATTGAGTCTGTGGTTGCAACTTGGTGTCAATAGAAGATACAACTCATGTGCTCCTGGAATGCCTTTTCTATAATGATCTTAGAAACAATTATATTCACCCGCTGTTAAGAGTGCAGAAGGGAAGGATATCCCTTGCAATGACATGTTTGTTTTTGCTGTCTGATCCAGAGAAGTACATATCTTTCAGAACATCCCAATTCTTTGTTAAGGCTCTACAGATCCGTGCTACAAAACTTAAGGAAGGTATGGGAAATTTTTAAAAGGTTAAGGAGTAGAAATGCAAGTCACTATTATTGTTATAATTACCATCGTTTTAATGTGCATATTGGCTGTTTGCTAAAATAAAACTATTTGCTTTCTTAATTACATTGGGGGGGGGCGGTAGCATCACTCCCCCGCCCAACACAGACGATGTAACTAAATAAATAAATAAGATATAAATAAATAAATAAGAAAACACCTCCTGGTGCTTTAAAGCATTTCAGGACCCCCCTCCCCCCCCTTGTGCGTTTGGTCCCTGTCATCTCTCTACAACCCCCCTGCGAGGTAGGCCGGCGCTTTTAAAGGGCGAGGGCGAAGGGCCGCCCGGAGAGGGGCTGGCAAGGATCCCTCGCGAGACCCCAGACCCACAAGCCCGGGTCTCCCGGGGCGGGAGGCGCTTGGGAGCGCGGTCCTCCCGCCCGCAATGACGGTCGACGGCGAGTCTCGCTCCCTCGGGGGCTGACTAACCTTGCCGGAGGTGCCGTCGCCCAGCACCACGAACTTGAGCTGCCGCTCAGGGCACTCCTCCTCCGAGTCCGACATGGCAGGGCGCCTTCAGTCGCTGAGGGGCCAAGCCGCCGCCGCCGCCATCTTCGGCCCCCTCAGCGCTTTCCGTTAACGCCGACGCTGGGCGAGACCACCTGGCAGGAGAAGGGGGGGAGCCGGCGACGGACACGGCCGCCGAGAGGCCCCCGCGCGGGAGAAGACGCAGAAACGGGAGTTAAGCGGCGCCGAGGGACGCAGAGAAGAGGGAACCGCGAGCCGCCGCCGCCGCCTGAGAGCACGGACTGGAGAGCCTCCCCCCCCCCCAAGGAATGGTTCGCTCCGGAGCCCTGGACTGGGCAGCCGCGGCGTCTGGGGCTTCGTAACAAGGCCGGCGCGGTAACTAAGGGCCGCGGAGGGTGAAAGGTGACAGGAGGGCGGGGGAAGAGGAAGGCGGAGTCCCGGTACCTGAGGGAGTGGGCGGGGCGTCGGAAGCGTCCGCCAATAGCAGGGGAGCACGAGGGAGGGAGATTTGGGCATGCGCGTTGCTTTGCCTGCACTTTCCAAAATTGAAAAACCATGGTTTGACGCACACATACCCGGCTTATAAAAACCATGGTTTGACACCCTCCGGCTTATAAAATGATGCATGACATGGAGAAAGTGGGCAGAGAAAGATTTTCTCTCATTCCCATGACACCGAGAATGGAAGCTGGAAGATTCAGGACAAGGCAAAAGAAAGCACTTCATGCAGCACACGGTTAGCCTGTGGAACTCACTCCCACAGGAGGCAGTAACAGCTGCCAACCTGGACGACTTTGAAAGAGGGTTGGACAAATCCATGAAGGAGATGGCAATGGAAGACTGTGCTCTGCTGCTACAGTTGGGAGGCAGCAATGCTTGCAAATGCCAGTTGCTGGGAACTGTGGAAAGTGCTCTTGTGCTCAAGTTCTGCTCCCTGGTTTCCCTTAAGGAGGATCTGACTAACCACTCTGAAAACAGGGTGCGGGACTAGATGGGCTCAACAACCCCCTTCCCCTCACACATACAAACCACACGGCAACCAACCAGTCTCCGGTCTCTTGTAATACCAACAAAAATAAATATATAAATAAAGGATTGACACACGTGATGCTGTCACAAAAATCCTGCACAAACACTAAGCAATAGAAAGAAATATAATTATCCCCCCATCTCAAAATCCATATGACAAAAGTGTCTCATACCAAATGTATACAAACTGCGAAAAAGAGTGAATTGAAAGTGGAGACACTATATGTACTTTTCGTTGTGTATTTGTTTGTTACACAATAAAACCTTTAATAAAAACTAAATTGAAAACAGAATTGCTCAGTATTGCTTAATATAGATTGGCTGTTCTTATATACATGTGAGCACAAACCTAAGCAGTTTTATTCAACCATAAGACACCTCTCCATGCTACAAGTTCAATGCAACATGCAGTAAAACCCTAAATATGTTTACTTAGAGGTCCCATTGTGTTCAGTAGGGTGTTGCTCCGTAGTAAGGGTGCTTAGAGTTGCAGCCTAATGCTTAACTTTCATCTCAAACACATTATTTCAGTACTCATTGACATACATCACTATTTTTCTCTTTCGCATCTGTTCACTCTATAGAAATATGATACTGCTGAGTTTTGCACATGCCTCTGAAAGGACAATTCATAAGACACAAAGAAGCCTGGAGAAATAGGGAAGACAGGTACATGAGTGACCATGACCTCGATTTTTATTGTGACACAAATTATTTTAGTGAATTGAGATAATGGGGTTTAGAACACATTGCATTCTTGCTAAGAATTCTGGCTCCCAAGAGGAAAACCTCAGGCTTTATGAGCATTTCGTTTACTGTGTGGAAAGGAAATTATATCTGTAGGCAGTGCCTTGCAGATCAAAAGAACAGAAAGTCTCCACCATCATATCTCAGTTTAGTATCTGAAGACAGATTTTCCAAATAATTCAGCTCCAACAGCTGAAGCTGGATTTTCATAGGAACCATCCCTTTACATTTTCCTTTTTCCAAGTTCTAACACTAGGGATGTGGGTGGTGCTGTGGGTTAAACCACAGAGCCTAGGACTTGCCGATCAGAAGGTCAGCAGTGCGACGGGGTGAGCTCCCGTTGCTCGGTCCCTGCTCCTGTCAACCTAGCAGTTCGAAAGCACGTCAGAAGTGCAAGTAGATAAACAAGTCCCGCTCCAGTGGGAAGGTAAACGGCGTTTCTGTGTGCTGCTCTGGTTCGCCAGAAGTGGCTTAGTCATGCTGGCCACATGACCCGGAAGCTGTACGCCGACTCCCTCAGCCAATAAAGCGAGATGAGCGCCGCAACCCCAGAGTCGGCCACAACTGGACCTAATGGTCAGGGTCCCTTTACCTTTAACACTAGGATGACCCCTGAGTTTTGATTTTGGATAGAACTTTAGCTGACCCTGTTACCAAGGCAGAGAGAACATCACAGATTATGAGGGAAAGTTCCACACACAAGATCATACAGCAAGTATTTAATTCCCAGCAAGCTTTCAAGCTGTGTGCTAACTCTCTAAAGGAATGGTTCCCAATTGGTGGTCCAGGGACATAACAAAAACTACCACAGAGGTATCAAATTTTTCAATTTTTCATGGCATGGCTTTTGAAAAATGGGGGGGGGGGGTGCACAGTACTTTGCTAATTGAGAACCACTGCTCCAAAGTAATTCAAGATGAACTGGTCTCTTGCTGAGAACTTTACCTCTTCCTTCCATTGCTCCATCAATTCTGCTTCCTCCTGCCTCATTCCCACCCCCTGGCCCTATGCCTCTCCCTCTGGGTTCCTCCCACCCACATGAAATTGAACAAAGACCACAGGTCCTCACCCCTGTCCTAAATCTTGTACCCACTTTTCACACTAAAGGGATGTACGAGCATCCAGTATGTGTGGTTTAAGAGAGAACAGTCCTAAACTAGACTAGTTATATGATTGCTTTAAATTTTTGTTTCATTATCTAGCCCTCTAGGGCCAAGGGAGCCAAGTTTTATGTATGGCCTGCCATATTTTTTTAAGAGGTATGAAATGCAAGGCTGTCTGTCATCTCCGTGTGTGATATGAGACATGGATATCTGGATCTTGCAAAGGATATTACATGAGTGAGTGTAAATAATGAGGCTTTTAAAAGCCCCAGCTTAAGAATGCTGCCTGGTTCTGGCCCTGTGCTTGTACAAGCTATAATTTAAAAGGTTCAAGCCTTTTATTCAGAGTGACAGAAACCTACAAATTTTTATTGCTGTGCATTTAATAAAATTTACATTTACAAGCTGTCAGTTTGTAATGCTGAATAACTGCTAGCTTAGATGCTGAACAGCAGGCTGGGGTGTGATCCAGGTTCATTACTACCCTGCTTCTGATGTTTCTTCAGATACATGGAATAATCCTTCAATCCAGGGAGCCGTTTTTTTGTTATCTCTGTTAATTCAACACTGGCACAAACACATCCATTGACGTTGCAGAGAGGCCAGGAAAATGAATTTATCATGCTCCCATAAAACAAGGCATAATTAAGAACTCCCCTTCTGCTTGTTTAATGTGCTAATATGAGAACATTAGGGCCAATGTCCCACCTAGGGCTCAGTTTCTGCAGCTGTCTGGTTGTTTGTTAATTTACAGACTCAATTATGTGGAGTCCCTTAAATCCACAGCAGTGGTGGGTGGTAAGCTAGATGGCTAATGAAGAAACACAAGGTAGAAAGCCACTTTAATGCCTGTTTTATATGCACCTTGGGTACCAATTTCTTGAGAACAAAGATCAAAGATTGTAACTTTAGGAATTCTCTAGGCGGGAATAAATCTGCATGGTATTAAGGCACACCTAAAAATTACAAGATGGCCAATATCCTTCGGAATCTGCAGTTTATTTTGAAGCAAAATGTTAAACCAAGTATTTGACTTTAAATCATAAAAATGTGGGTCATCATCTAGCACAGATTATTAACACATTTAAGTTCCATTTATTTCAATAGAAAACTTGGGCACATTTAAAACTCTTCTGCTGGGAAAAAAATGAGGAAAAAATAGCCTTAATTTTGACTGGGTCATGTTGGTTATATCTAATGGTTTCAATAGGAAATATGAGAAAGACTGTTCAGGAGGGCTTCTTAATAAGGGGTGAAATGGGCAGAAAGTTAGCCACTTTTAAAATCCCATTGATTTCACAGAGATTCAACAGATGCAAGAATGTGTGTGACTTCCCTACTCTGTTAGGAAATTAGAGTGGTTTTAATTAGGGTGCTTTGTGAAATTTCAAAGGACCAGTGTTTAAGAAACCTCAAGATTATAATATCTCAAGGCAGGAGATGTACAATCCACATTGGTTCAACATCTTTGTCTCACACATGCTTATACTTTCTGGCATTTATTGAGTAAAAAGTAATTTTATTTCTTTTTTTAAAAGAGTGCTTGCAAGTTGCATCTAATCTTTGTCATTAAACAACACCCATGACATTTTAAGAAAATATACTGAACTGGGCACTGTGCCCCTGTTCACTTCATTCACCAATCCCCTCACCAAAGCTGCCCCTCCCCCCACTCCTAGGGGCAGCACATCCTGTTTTGCCACCTGTTTTGCCTCCCCATCCTGCCTCCCTTACCTGGGTTGTGCAGTGGGCGAAGCGGCAGTGGCTGTCAGCGAGTTCCAGTGGGATCTCATGAGATATGGCAGAGTGTATGATATCTCACAAAATTTCAGCAAGATCTCACTGGAAGCCGTCACCACCACTGCTTTTTCTCACCAGCAGAGGAGGTGGCAGGGCGAGTGGGGTGCCCTGCCCCACCCCTTACTCCTCACCAAATCCACCCCTCCCACAAGCACTCCTTGGCAAAGCCACCCTCTTCCCACAGAGCTCACCCAAACAACACCCTCCCTTCTCTTCTTAGACCTTGCCAAACCTCTACAGCTCACAGACTAACATAATCCAGGCAAGGGCAAAAATAATGCATCTCCCAAACTAAGTCTTGACCCCAGCAACAACCCTTAAGCAATATCCCATCCTGATAACTAGAGCAGTGGAAAGGAAATGGGTCACACAGAGAGCAGCAGGGACCAGTAAACCGCAGAGAAATTTAGCAGGGAAACCAGAAGGTGCAACCCCCCATGGTGTCTGATATCTACATAGTAAAGCACAGAGTATGGGAAAGAAACAGGAAGAACCTGAGATTCTAATGTTGGAATGATGTGATATACATTGAGAATTGGTGGCAGAAGCCTCATGACTGGAATATAGCAACTGAAAGTTAGATCTTATTCAAAAGGAATAGATCCAACAGAAAAAGAGGGGCAGTGACATTCCACATCAAGAACATGTTACACGTGCATGGAAACCTGTGAATCTGAGAGTAGAAGTAATATTGAAAAGATCCAGGTTAGGATAGCCTAGAGCATGGGTAGGCAAACTAAGGCCCGGGGGCCGGATGCGGCCCAATCGCATTCTCAATCCGGCCCCCGACAAGGGAATCAGCTTGTTTTTACATGAGTAGAATGTGTGCTTTTATTTAAAATGCATCTCTGGTTTATTTGTGGGGCACAGGAATTCGTTCATATTTTTCCCCCAAAATATAGTCCGGCCCCTCACAAGGTCTGAGGGACAGTGGACCGGCCCCCTGCTGAAAAAGTTTGCTGACCCCTGGCCTAGAGAAACAAAAGTGATATTGGTGTGACAGTATGCTACAGACCATCCAGGTAGCCAGAAGACATGAGTGGTGCTTTTCTGAGACAGATTGTTTTCACATACGAGAGTCATATATTTATAGTGAAGGAGTTCAACTCTCTTCACATTTGAAAGTCTGACTCTGTTCAGAGTTAAATGTCCAATGGAACTTCATCTCTCAGAAGTTGATGGAAGGAAGGAAGGAAGAAGTGAGCTTAGATTTCATTCAAAAGTGCTGCTGCCTGTCCACCGCTGAAATGTGTCTGTGGGTGAACACTGACGTCTGCCACTGGCAAAGCAGCATTGGCAGCAGAGAAAGTTTGTAGGTGCTATTTCATGGCTGCCACAAATGGGAGGCCGGGCAGGCAAGCGTCACACTGGCCTTTCTTGCGCTTGCTGTGTGCAAGGCCTGCCTGGAAGCTGAATGCCCAGTGCTGAAGGGGAGCCTTTCTGCCATGCAGGCCCAGCAGCGCCTATGCTGCCTCCCAAGGTAAGCTGCTGGCCTCAGGTTCACCTTTGGCCAGTCTCCATTGGGTCACCAAGACTGGGGGCATCCTCTTCCCTGGCCCCTGTGGGGCGGCATGAGGAGGCACCTCTTTTGGGGGGGGCAGCTAAGTCACCAGGGTGGGCAGCAGCAGCTGCCCAGAGGACTCCTAAGGAGAGGGAAGAAGAGAGGAGGCTGAGGGAACACTCCATAAGGGAGGGTGTACAAAAAGGGGTGAGAGGCTGCCAGCTCTGCAGGCAAGGGGTGACATAACTGGGCTCCTGAGACCCATAAGGGTGCCACAGAAAGAATGTAGTTCAGGGGTCACCAAACTATGGCCCAGGGGCCGGATAAGGCCCAAGGGACTCGTATATCCAGCCCGCGGCACCCCCCGCCACTGCCAGCCACTGCCGCCCACTCTTGCTGGCACAGCACAGCGCGGGGACCCACTTCCGGGTCGGAGGAGCACCAGAAATAGCTTGTGCACATGCGCACAGGCCTACTCCGACCTGGAAGTGCGCCCAAAATAGTGTGGGGGCACGTGCTTCCCCCACCCTCTGGCCCGCCACACGATCGTCGCTCAAGACGAAGCAAGGAAAAGCTTGGAGACCCCTGATGTAGTTCATCAAAGGAGCCATGGACTCAAAAAGGTTGAAAACCTCTCAACTAGATGTCCACCAGAGTCTCTTCCAATTACAGTGGTACCTTGGGTTACAGACGCTTCAGGTTACAGACACTTCAGTTTACAGACTCCGTTAACCCAGAAATATTACCTCGGGTTAAGAACTTTGCTTCAGGATGAGAACAGAAATCATGCTCCGGCGGCATGACAGCAGCAGGAGGCCCCATTAGCTAAAGTGGTGCTTCAGGTTAAGAACAGTTTCAGGTTAAGAACAGACCTCCAGAATGAATTAAGTTCTTAACCAGACGTACCACTGTATCTGGTTATATGGCTTGACCCTGCATATCTATTGAGAATGTTTTTCTTTACAGCACTGGCCTCAAGCAGTTCAGCTGTGCATGGAATGGGCCCAGCCAGCAAGTTAAGTAGTTTTTGGTCTTGTTGATTCCGATGGAAGCATGTGCTTATTATCTTCTCCCATTCTCTCTTCTAAAAGCCCATTTCAAGGATGGCCGAAATCATGAGTATATAACTCATGGACACCATTCATAAAAATACATATGCCAGAGAAACAGCAGGTGTGGTCATTTCCACGTGTCTCTTGTGATATCCAGAGTGGAATGCTTTCATAAACTTCACCAAAATAAATCTTTTCTGCTGGGGGAGGACTGTCCCCTAATAACACCAGCTTCCCCTTGTGGGATATTTACAATGCAGTCAAACCAATAATGCATGTTGACTAGATAGGTGCTTGATAGGAGTTGAAGCTGAGAGTCCTGTAAGTTTCCTAGAGAGGACTCTGAGAGACACTCGCATGGTGCCCTGCAGGGGGGTGTAGCCACACAAAATCTCCTTACCTGCCAGGTAACTTCCTCTTCCTCTTTGCTCTTTCACCTCATTCCCACAATGTGAGAACCATCTTAAGATAGACTAAGGTATGCCTTCATAACTGGATTACCATTTTAAGCTGTATCTGTTACTCTTCAACAAGTATTCTGAGTGAGTAAATGTTATTTTTACCTTTTACAAGATTGTCTGTGTGATTATTGTTTTAAGGGGGAAATACAAGGAGAATCCAGTCTGCCTCAAAGTATCCTGGATTACTTAAAACTAAAAGGATAAAACTAGCCTATCTAAGTTTCCCTTTTAAGCTGCAAAGAAAAGCACTCTGCTGAGCTCAAACAGGTGAAGAAGGAATAATATTATCTAATAAATATATCCTCTCCTGGCATCTATAAACACTCATACGCCACTGAGGCCAGAGCAGCGTGATTCCTGAGGAATAAGACCCACAGGACTTTTACCCAAGTAAAATGGGAGAGCTTCTGTTTGAGAACTGTATTAAAATACATAACAAATGTACTAACTTAGATTACTTGTCTCTGCGATAAGAATTCTGCTTATGAGAAGCAAGCCTTAGCTTCTGTTAGATCAGCCATCTAAACACTCACCCTCTGCTCTCCAGACAACGCCCTTTTCTATTGTTTTGTTCGCTTTTGCAATCCCCAGCAAGCAAACATACTAGGAAAGAGTTAGCCCCATTGAGCAAAGCAGGTCTTAGCGCTGCTGGCCTTCTGCAAAACAAAAATGCCCTTAGGATCGCGCTGCGCCTCTGCTCCAGCTGCATCCCCACCTGGGCCATTCTGCTGGAAAGCCTTTCCGCGCTGGCGCAGCCTCTACGAGACCCTGGGCACCTCTAAAGCCAGGAATGCGCCTCACGTGACGGGAAAGAATGTGAAAACACAGCGAAGGAGAAGGAGAAACAAACGATAAATCCCGTTTGTCAGCAGGTCAGAGCTGGCACACTCCGGGCTACCGGGAGACGGCCGGTCGCTGTTTGGGGGGGGGCAGGGGAACAAGGCACTTCTCTTTCGCCGCTCCTGATCGAAAGGAAACTGTTGCAAAGAAAAGGGGCCGCTGCTGCGGGGGGGCCTGAGGCACACCCCAAAATGAGATCCCCTCCCTGCCGGGGAAGAAGGAGGGAGGGAAGATCTGCAGTAGGAACAGAGAGGGAGGAAAGCTGGGCCTTGGGATCTGCTGCCCCGGTGGATCCTGCCGCCCGAGGCAACTGCCTCATCTGGTCTCCTGGGTGGTCCGGCCTTGCTGGGGCTCTGCTCCATTTTCTGCCACATAGATTTCTCCGCACCACCACCTTCCTCCGAAAAGACCTCCATCTAAACACACTTGCTCAGGAGTCAGTCCCCTTATTGCAACAGAGGACATGCATAGGATCGCCCTGTGAGCGGATTTATTTCAGAGCTCGCTCCCTCCCTCTCCGTGTCAGCAAACGTTTCTGACTCCCCGTTGATGAAGCGGAGCAGCAGCCCCAGGCTCACACACCCGCACCAAAAAGAGAGAGAAGAAACCTAGGCTGGGGAACTGAAGGAAACATTGTGGGCAGTCTTGGCCACCTAGCGCGGGTTTGTGCGCGTGGAAGGGCTGAGAACTCCGTCCTGGCGCCGAGCACCAAGGAGGAGCCTGGGCTCCCTTCAGAGGCGCCCCGGCAGGAAGTGCAGACCCGCTCCCCCCCCCGTATTGTTTGGCTCCTGCTTCAGTCGGCGGTCCTCGCCGGGGCGTCTATGAAAACAAGAAGGGAAGAGGCGGCGGCGGCGGCAGGCCGCTGTCCTTTGCAGCGGCAGCCTTTTTCTTTCTTCGTCCCGGAGGGCCTTGGGAGTCCCCACTCCGGTTATCCGCCTAAGCCTGACTTAGCCACGTTTCAACGGTGTGCAATTGGGGGGAGGGTATTGCTACCATGTGGTGTTTGTTTGTGTTTTTATATTGCAAGCCGTACTAGCCAGATAGGAGGGCCTGGGTTTGCAGCGAGGACAGGGTTGCGGGGAGCCAAGTCCCACCCGAGTTCAGTTGAACTTGGGACTCAGTTTCCCCGACGGCTGCCTTCCGCTCTAAGCGCACCATGGAAGCATGCGCCTTTTTCCTCCTTCAAATATGCACAGTCTGCCTCGGGGATGGTTTGAAGCACTTGCAAACTCCAGGCGAGAAAACAATCGTCCTACTGTCAGACTCCAATACACTCCTTCCTTCCTTCCCTCCCTCCCTCCCTGGTAATCGCTGCGCGGGGAACGTGGTGGACCTGGCCGCGGTGACTGCGCGCAGCGGCTGCGCGGAAGGGACGTGCGCGCCAGCACGCACCTTGGAGACGCGCGGGGTCCAGACGGAAACATTCCGAGGTTATTTCTATTGATATGGCACGGCGACTGCAGTGAACCACTAGCATTGTAAATATCACCATGTTTTACAGGAGGCACTTTTAAAAAAATTATAGACTCCATAAGAAACACTATTGACACTACGGGGTATGTATTAAACTGGCCTTCCCATTCTTGATTTGGCTGCTTATCGTGACCCGCCTCGGCTTCTCTTTTGAAAAAGAAAAAGCGGTATACAAATGTGAAAATAAACACGCGAGTTTCCTGCATCTCTCTCCAAGGGCGTGACAACCGAGTCTGCCTCTGTTTTCTCCGACGGAAATTGCGTTGAGTTCAGTTCCTAGTAAGCCGTTTTGGACAGGAGCCTTAGTGCGCAGCAAGCAGGCATAAGGGCGATAAACTGCCATTGTGTCGCATCTTAAATGATTTATTTCTAAATGCTAATTTTGTTTTTGCAGAAAAAGCAAAAACAGAAAAACAGGTTCGGGACGGGACCTCCAGGTTTCGCAACGGATGTTTACATTTGTGTCAGGAACAAAGACCACCAGTTTCTACCGCGTCCGTCGTAAAACTGCTTGTTATCCTAACGCAATTTAAATGGAATATTATTGCACGGAGGGGTCTAGGAAAGAGAGAGGGACGCGGGTCACAATCGTCCCACCATCGCCAGATTAGCCAACGGGATTGCAGCTTCATTAAGAATCAGTTTGGATCAGTTATTTACAGGTTCTCAGATGTCTTTAAAATAAAATTTAAAAAATCCAAGCGTACATATGATTGGATTAAAGAAATTTCAGCAATATTAAATGAGATAGTTTAGAACGTTATAACTGACCCATTAAAAATGCAGGTGTAAAAATTTACATGGAAAGTAGGCGATATTCATCATGCCTTGAGCACCTAACACGCACTAATACCGCCCCCCGAAGCAAAAACCTGCTGGGGGCCCTTATTGCAGCTGGAACCCATATTTCTATTCTTAAATAAGTCCCATCCACAAGCTTGCAATAGTAAACACGTGTGCAGCGCCTACTCTATTTGAGCGCAGCCTCAGCATGGGTGACGTCTATTGAAGACAATGGGGCTTGTTTCCGATTAAACATGCAAAGATCGGACTACCCGATATGGAAGGAGGCACCGGGGACTTTGAACTCGGATTTCTCTATATGGGTGCAAACCCACAGAGAGAGCCACGAGTCTTATGATGGGTCTGGGATCTGAGCGGTATGGAGACTTATCTTCGTGTGAAGGTGATGAATACAGCAGTGCCTTTCTTCCGCTTTCAATTCTGATAGGACTCACATCTGAACGTTTAAACCAGGTCCACGGAGAAAAAGCTGTATTTGAGCTGGTGCGGAAGCTCTAGGTGTGGTTTCTGACTAGCGAAGAAGGTCCATTCACACGTGCAAGTTGCGCTTGATGTAGCAAGCTTCACGAAAAGAGCCCTGTTTCATGGGATGATTTAAGGTAAAAGTAAAAGGTAAAGGACCCCTGGACGGTTAGGTCCAGTCAAACTTGACTATGGGGTTGCGGAGCTCATCTCGCTTTCAGGCCGAGGGAGCCGAAGTTTGTCCACAGACAGCTTTCTGGGTCGTGTGGCCAGCATGACTAAGCCGCTTCTGGCGCAGCAAAACACCTTGACGGAAACCATTTACGGTACCTTCCTGCCTCAGCGGTACCTATTTATCTACTTGCACTGGTATGCTTTCCAACTGCTAGATTGGCAGAAGCTGGGACAGAACAACTGGAACTCACCCCCTTGCGCTGATTCATGAGCTGATTTATGTGCCCCTTGTCTCTAGATAGGTGGGGCAGGTGTCCTTTACAATGGATATTTGGGGTCCTAGTCCTACTATCATCCTGAAAGTCTATGAGGTTCGGTGGGTTGACCTTTCAAAGACACGGAGGATTGCACCAGAGTAAATCGGTTAGGCAGAATCTGGCTCTTAAATATACTACATATGCTTGAAGGGGAAATGCCGCTTATTTAGGTGAGGTTTACCCGCAAGTAAATTGATTTCGGATCGCGATAGGCTTGCGTGCTCATGCAGTTCAATGCCCAAGTGCCCCTGAAATTTTTGGGTGGTGTCACCATAACTGGACCCGCTTCGTTGCTGGGCAATAAGCAATTTATTTGCCATGCCCAGGAAGTCTCTCTGCTGCGTGTTGTGTTGGAATCCCGTGTGGAAACAGATTAAAGAGATCAGCATAATCTTTCTTCATTTAGACACCGTTTCTTGTGGTCGAAATGCAATCGGATCTGATTACAGAATGCGGCTGACTGCCCACCTTTACCGGGGAATGGGGAGGCATTATTTGACTCCCTTGCACAGCGCAACCCGCACGCGGGAGTATTCTTAAGGAACCCAACGGGACTACTCCGGAGCATGCGGTCCGCGGATCGCAATCTTTTGGAGTTCCGAGGGCGCCCTGCGGATGCTGTTGCCATTTTCCTCCAGCTGTTTCATCGCAATTTGCTGGATTAGCGAGGCGAGGTCTGGCTTGCTTCTTCCATCTGAAGACCTCGAAGGCCTCGAAAGGAAACCGAAAAACACAGGCCCTTCTGAAGCTTTAAAGCTCTTCCCGAATTTGTTTTTTATTTATTTATCTTAAAATCGTACTAATAGCGAGACGAGTTTATGGTCGGACGCTGACGCATCCAATTGGAGGGAAATGCTTAGGTGGCTAAGTGTCCACCGCTTGGAGAAAAGGGAGCCGCATCCCTGACCCCCTTTTTGCCTTCCTCTCGTAAGGAGGGACTTGTTAGGGTCCTTGATCCGCAGGAACAGCAGTAATTCCAGCGACGCCCAATGCCCTCTCGAAAGCTCAGGGCGCTCGGAAAACTTATTGCGTAAAAGGAGTCCTGGTGGCTGCGGTGGAAACGCCACGGGACAATCGGAACATCCCGTTTGCAGCCCAGTAGGCAGGCGCAAAATCATTGCTGTAATAGTGAATTCTGTCATGCCGTTGCAAGTCAGGATTAATATTATTCCAGATCGCTAGCTATTTGTCTTTCTTACACAGCTTTGAAGGGCATATTAACGCCAATTATAGACGCAGAATAAAGGCAGAGAAACCTTATCGGTAAGGCGATGTTTCAAGGTTATTAGACCAACAGGGGTAAAAAGGGCTGGTCAACTGAATTTATGATTTTTGCAATGGAAACAGTCAGAAAGGCTATAGTTGTAACTGGAAAGCGAAGGAGCCCTTCTGGGGGTACCCTTTCTCCTTCTCTTCTCTCAAGAGGGACCTCCAAATTATTTCCAAATCTTCTCGGGAGCCTGATTCGGAGTCAACAGAAGTAGGTTGTTAGGATAGGTCTCGAGTCTGCCGCCCCTTCCCTGCGCCCTTTCTTCACTCTCGCATTAATCGAGCCAAGGATTAAAAGCTGCAACGGGCAAGGGAAATGTGGATCACAACGTGTGGATGCTCCACAAGGGGACATCTCGGAGAAAAGCAGGGTAAAACGAGAAGAGGAGGAGATGTCACTAGGTGGAATCCACTCCACAATCCTGGCAGCTTCCCTGCTCGGAGAGCGTTTGAGTCGGTGTGGATTTCCTTCCACCCACCGACCTGGCCCAACCTACAGGTCCCCGGAAGGTGAAGGGGCCCAAGGGAACTCAAGTCCCGTTCATCTCACAGCCTTCTTCGCGTCCGAGAGCAAATCCGATCCCCAAACCAGTCCAAAGCGTGGATTGAGGCGGGGTGGTCTCTCCCGCTCCCTGCAAAGTCTACATTTTGATTGCATGGTTTGCGGGGCAAGGACTTTTCCTTGGCTTGCGTTTTTTCTGCAAAGCGACGTGTACAGTTAAGCGAATCCTGGCTTCAAAGCGGGTGGCGGGAGAGAACCAGCAGTTCCCACCCTTTGCCCCGGAGCCGTTTTAAAGTCCCTGCCCTTCCTTTATCGCTCAGATCTGAGCCAAAGAAAACCGCACCAAGCTCTCCGGAGGGAGCAGCTGAAGAGAGCAGAAAGGGTCACCCAACGGACGGGGCGACCCCAGTAGGGCAAAGAGGGGGACGCACTTCCACCCACACGCTGGGCCGACAGGGTGCTGAATGAGACCCAGGCCCATTTGGTCCAGCATTCCAGGTGACCTTCCTCGGGCCCCTCCCTGGCCTGGGATTTACCTAAGCCAGAGGCAGTCAACGCGGCGCCCGCCAGACGCTGCGCGACTCCAGCTCCCAGCAGTTCCTACCATTGCCTAGGCTGGCTGCCACTGCTGGGGAGTGGGGACTGGAATCCAGCTGTACCTGGAGCCTGGAGGGCACCGCGTTGGCAAGCCAATCTGCCGGTCGTCGTCATCACCAGCGGCGGAGGGGGGCACACGGCAAATCCTTCCGCACCTGGAGGTCTCTCCTCCGCAGCTGCTGATGGATGTGCGTAGTGTGAGGGAAGTGGATGACTTTAAAAAAAACAAAAAAACCCAACCATTTACTGCTGGAGGAAGATACTCTGCAGACGCTCAGAGGCACCGTGAGTGCCAGCAGCAGCACGCTGGCCTCGCCTCCGAGGCAGGGCCAGGATTCAGCCCCACCCGCGTGCGCTGCAGCTGCTGGAGGAATCGCTTGGCCTGCGTCCTTTTCCCTGGCCAAGCGCGCACATATGGCTTTAGGTGTCAACGGGCGGCGGCGGCGGCGTCGAATTAGAGCTGGTAATTGTCCGTCATTAAGGGCCTGAAACGCGATCTGTCACAACAACTGGAACATGTCTGGGCGGCCGGCGAAAATAATCGGAATGATTAGTGCTCATTATGGATGTCAAGCCGAGTCGGTGATGGTGGAGGCGCAAATTAGCCTTGACGTGCGAAATCAGACGTCAAAGAAAAAGACGGGCGCTCTGCCGGGCGGGGGGAGAGACAGAGGAAAGAAACAGGCCCGGGAAAGGGACCCCCAAGAGCTTCCACCAAGAGATGAAGGGGGCCAAAGCCCCCTGGAAGACACGTCGCGGGACCTGCTGAGAGGAGGGCATTCTGCGAAGGCTCAGAGGCACTCAGCGCTTGAACGTCTGAACTGCCACCAGTATTAATTGCTGCGGATTCTGGACATAGGCAAACAACGTTTTCACCCGGAGCAGCCGTCCTCCGACACTGAAGTTTCTCTGTTTATGTTCGGAGGCATGAATGACTCAGAACTATTGCATCAATATTATCACCGTCATCTCATATGTTCCAGAGCTCTGAGCCCCTGTGCATGTGCAGAATACCCTTCAACAAGTACAACCACTACCGTTATCCCCATACAGTTAGTGTGAAAAGAGGCTCTCTTGCAGTTTTATCTAAAGATTTAGGGCAGGGAGTTATCATCATATTAATCGCCTAGCATTAACTAGTAGTTGCTATGCGCTGTTTTATTTATTTACAGGACTTCTTCTTTTAATCCCACCCCTTCCTCCAAGGAGCCCCTTCTTCGGGGCGGCTTGCAATTTTTCCTCTCCGCCCATTCCATGGTCACACCAATCCTGTGCTCCATCTTGTTTGGAGAGAGAGTGCCTGGCCCAAAGTCGAAAGCTGGGTGAGGATTGGATCTGCTATTTTCTCAGGTTTAGTCGACAACTGAAAGAACACCTCCCATACTAACCTGTCCCTGCATTAATGTCTACAGAGGAGACTCAATTTGATGTGTGCCCCCCCACCCGCGTGGAAGGCCTTCTTGGTCGTGGCACCAGCTCTATGGAAGACCCTCCCCTCTGAGTTCATCGGAGCTCTTAGCGCAGGCATCTGGGAAGGGATGAAGCGCCTTGTAGATGGAGGCTGCTGCGTCGTGCGGCCAGATGACCGCGTTGACTGAGTTAAGGAACATGTGATGATCTTCGTTTCCACTTTTGTTACATGGGTGGTCTTAAAGTTTTTGCGTTCGTCAGGCATTCATTGATTAATTAAGGCTGCACCAGTCTGGCCCTGGCGTTGTTCTGCTGCGCTGTTTCTGCTGCATCTGCTGCTCTCGCGGGCTTACTGGATGGGATCTCTGAGGACCCGGGGGCGAGGAGATTGGCGGTGGCTCATATGCAAGCTTGCTTGCTCGCTCTCCTTCAACATCTTCGATTACTTACATATAATTTAACTAAAGCGTTGGCATTTGTTTAAGTGAAATGTGTGCAAGGCCTCTTGTGGGGGCCCACGTGTAGGGGGAGGGGCGGGGGAAGTAATCTCCGGTATTTTGTTTCTCACAGCTGGGATTACAAACCCAAAGCACATCCCAGCCCAAGTGCAGCACTTTTAAAAATCCTTTTGATTTAAATCAAGTTTGATTGAATCTCTTGCATTTGGGGACGACAATTCAATCCCGCGGTGGCCGGCTTGTAGGCTCCGTCACCCCTGACTATTGGCAGCGCTGAGCGGACTGGGGCCCAGGGCGTAGTCAGAATTTTTGTTAGGGGGGCAGGATTTTTGTTGGGGGGGAGGGCAGAACCTAGCTACCTGTGACGCGATTGGTCAGTTAAGTATTTTTATTTATTTACTTTATGGGGAGGGCAGCTGTCCCCCCTGCGGCTACGTCCATGTCTGGGGCCCATCGACATCTAAAGGGCTCTGAGTTCCTCATCCTTAATTTTTGTTTATTAAAAAGAGTCCTAGGATTGAGACATCTGATGCTGCAGTCCTAACCTCACTCACCTGGGAGTAAACCCTGTCAGTAGAACAAACCCCATCCTCAATATACATCTAAAGCAGTTTCATACCCCTCTTGTTTGTCCCCACTTCAAAAAATCATGGGAGCTATATTATTAAGGGTAATAAGAGTTGTCAGGAGATCCCTATTCTGCTCACAGAACTACAGTTCCCAGAATTCCCTGGGAAGAGGGATTGACTGTTACAACCACGAGATTGGTAACTCTCTGAGGGACTTTCCTCTATAATCAATCTTTGTCTGATTAAACAACCAATTGTCTTTGAAATGTGTTTGTAAGAGGTGGGTTACTGGTTCTTCTGTTTGTTTTTGTTGTGCTTTTTATGTTTTTATTTTGTATTTCTATGCTGTAAACCGCCCTGTGATCTGTGAATGAAGTGTGTTATATAAAGTTAATAAATAAGTAAGAAAACAAACAAACAAACCCTTGGCACCCTAGCAAACTACAGTTCCCAGGACTCTTTGGGAAAGCCATGACTGTTTAGGGTGGTATGATACTGTCAAAAACCTGTTAGGGCAGATAGGGCCATGGTTAGGATTGCGCGGTGACCTCGGTTTCATGGACCTGGTACCCAGTGGGTTCCGAAGAGAGGTGTGTAGGATTCAATGTAGGGATTTATAAACCGCCTTTCCAGGCAGATCTCACCAAGCGACTTGACATAAGATTATGACGACCATACGCAACGGTTTAAATGGTGAAAAAATGGGAAAGGTAACCGTTCGGCGCCTGTTTCTTCTCCGCTGCCCTCAGGACAACAACCGGTGCTAAAGACACCAGCTGCGATCCTAAGCCCTCCAGCGTCAGTAGCTACGACGTCCATATGCCTGCACGTTTCGCTAGCAAATCTGTTTGACTTCCGCCGAACAGGGTTAGGATCGGGCTGAACGCCTTTCCTTTGAAATGGGTGGTGGTTCCAAGCAGGGGCTACAAATGAGGAATGGCGGCTCCTTTGGGAAATTAAGGCTGACTTGAGAAGAAGCCCCCCGTGGACTACAGCACGAGGGACTTCCAGGTAGACCTGCGCAGGATTCGGCTGTTAACGCCCACTTCACCGGGAAGTAAGCTCCAGTGAACAGAGGAAGGATTTACTTTGGCGTAAAAGCGCAAAAGCGTTGCGTAAAAAGGAAACGAAGCAAAACACCTCCACGTTGGCTTCGATGGGAAAATTACAGACGCGCAACCAACAGGACTAAAAATCGTGTTCTGTTTTGGCTGGTTCTGTCCCGCCCCCGCCCCCAAATCAGCATCCTTGGAGATGGGGTGTGTAGGGCAGGGCCCCATCCCTCCCGCGGAGGAGAAGCGAGAGGCAGAGATCAGATATCTCCTTTGAGAATCAATTTAACAAAAAGAACGGCAGAGTTTTCTGTCGTAAAGAATCTCGACGTGGCCCTCAGCTTTGATTTAAGTCGGGTATAAAAGCTGCGGTGGGAGGAAAGCCATCTCGATCAACGTTAGCCCTGGAGGCCAGCAGCAGGAACCAACGCGGATTTGCTCAGGAGTGTCGTTGGTTTCGTTGAAATTTACTCTCTAGCAGCGCTGTTTGTGGCTGTAATCCTGATTATAGCGTGTCCAAATGAATTTCTAGAAGTTGTAGCAAAAAGGAGCCAATCCGACTTAACTCTAAGAACGGTCACCGGTTTTTTAGATAGCGCTTTGGAATGTTCCAAGCATTTCATTTTCGTTACATCCCTAAAGTGTAGACTAGCGTTATGGTTTCCACATTTTATATTGCTACGCGAAGGAAAAAGGGAGACTAGCGCACCTGAGGCCAGTTGATGGCGCAGGCAGGAAGGCAAGGCGGCACCTCATAGTTTATAGCTCAGTATTTTAACCTTTATGCTACGAAATAACAACAGTGAGTGAACAATTCTAATAAAACTCGACGTCGCCGCCCCTTTGTGTCTGAGAAAAGCAAATCAAATGTCACATTGTGCGTGCCTTCTCCTTTACCTATAGATATGTATGGGTTTGTTTCTTAATATTCAGATCCTAACCCACGCCTGCCAATCCTTTCCAAAGGTCTTGCAGAAATATTTCCCGCCAAACAAACAAACAAACGGAAGCTTTCTTGTAATAAAGTAAAATAACAGCGCAATTATAACCATGTCTACTCAGAGGTAAGTCCTACTAAAATCAATGAAATTTCTTCCCCCACCGCCAGAAAAATGGAGTTCGCATTACTTGCGAACAAGGAGATCCACAATGCACCGGAAAGACCTGGCAACAGAGAGATCCCCAGAGGGGGTGTCCCCGGTGGGCGTCGAGTTGAGCTAAGCCTAAGTGTGCGTTGGATCGGGTTGTAAATCTGCGAGCCGTCTTCTCCATTGGAAGTAACTCTCTGACCTCCCTGCAGTACCTTATCTGAAGCTTTCAGCCTTTCTGTTTGGAAATGTTTTTTAAAAAGAAAAAGAATAGGTGGGGACGGAGTGGGGGCCAAGGGAAGAATGAATGAATAAATCCAGGGGGACCAAAGGACTTGGGTGCATCCCATTTCTCTGCTCGCTGCTCTGCGCTCGCTGCGCAGCCGCTTGTCCGCAGGGGCCAGTCGGAGACAACTACTTTCGAGTTGTTTTGGGGTCATGGGCGTAGCCAAGCCTGGAGGGGGCAGATGCTTTAAATCAAGTAAATAAAGAAAAATACTTAACTCACTGACCAATTGCATCGCAGATAGCTAGGTTCTGCCGCCGCCCCCCATAAAGCCTGACACCTCCCCCCCCCAAATCCTGGCTATGCCCATGTCTGGGGTCCTTATTTTCATGTCGGTTTCGCCCTGGCGCCCAACCATCTCCCACGGGCATGGAAGGTGCTTGTGCCCTGCGCTCAACTGTAATCTCGGAAGTGTGGAACTAAGCGCCATCTGAATGAACAGGATTCTGAAGCAAGGTTCTTAGGATCCAGGGCTTAGGGTGGAAGTTTAAGACGTGCTCTCTGGAAGGAACAGAAGGAGGACGCCCTTTTCAAAAGCTGCGTTGACGCGAAATCCCGACGGGGTGTCGTCGCCAGGGAGGGCGCTTGCGAACAGATCTCACTTCTGATCATCCAAGCATTCCCTCTCCTTCGCCACCGGTTTTCTTGGGCGGGGGAGGATGGAATTCTCTTGCATATGCCCCATTGGAATAAATGGTTCTCTTGGAGCTTTCGTTCATTTCAATAGAGCTTGGGCAGGAGAGCTTCGCGGGGCCATCTTTCGGTGGCAGAACCAGCTGTAGTACAGTATTTGCCGGTATGGAGGGGGGGAGCGCAAAATCAACCGTTAGGAGGCCTGGGTACAGGAACCAGAAACCTCCAAAAGCCCTGGAAGGGTCCCATGTAAACTTCTGCTACCTCCTCGCACTTTAATATTCCCAGAAGGCATGAACAATACCTTCCCGTCCCCCACTTCCTGCATAAGGACATAAGAAGAGCCGTCTGGATCAGGCCCACGGTCCTCCTATTCCAGTATCGCGCCCACCCTGAAGGCAACCAAGTCAATGCCTGTTGGAAACCCGCAAGCAGAATCTGAGTCCAAGAGCGCAGTCCTCTCCTGTGGTTTCCTTCTTTGAGTTGGATCAGATTGTTATAAGGTGTATGAGCTTTGTTGTTTCTTCAGCTTGAAAACCGCCTTGTGTATAGTAATAAAAAAAGGCGGTTCACAAACTCAAAGTGACATGAAAATGAAATATCCAGAGAATGGCTAGCAGCCATTCACCCTTCCCTAATAAAATATTTGAGAGGGCCACCACCACCCCAAGTTCACAGGCGTTGTCATTCAAAGACATTGCCGTTGTGATCCATAATGTGAGGAGGGGCTTACCTGATTCCCCCCTCAATATTTTATTGAAGTTGGAACCCACCCCTGACCGTGACGAAGAGTTCTGGCGGGCGCGAAGGCTTGCCCACGATTTTTGTGACATGTTGGTTCTCCTAGTAACAGGTCTTGCCGTATTACAGATTTTCGGGGCGTCATTTGTTTGTTTTCAACTGCACCGCCACCTGACACTTCTTCGTATATGTGTGACAGCCACCGTTCCCGAATGGGCCGTCCTAAGCATCAGCAAACCCTGTGGAAATCAAGCTGGCTGTCACGAAACGCGGGTGGGGAGGTTTGGCCGCTAAGAAGTCACCCTGGAGAGCGTCCGAAGTTTCTTCGCCTGCCTCCCTTCAGAGACCCGATACGCAAACCGTGAAATCCGGAAAATTGGCCCGGAGCCTCCCACGGGCTTTTGGAGAACAAACATCCGGATTCACAACCAGTTTAAAGAAGCCAAAGACTCTGAACGGAAGGTTATGTCTGCCACGGAGGTCGGTCCAACTGGACCTTCCAGCGGATGAGGTGATCTCATCCTTATTCCCTTTTCGCCCATTCCAAATCTCTTCAGTTTGTTCTTCTTGCAGCGGATTTAGCTGCGAGTTCCCCCACAAGGACTTCAAGGGCGCGGGGTCCCGACCCTCAAGGAGGCGTCCCACCAGCCTGCAAGCGCAACTTTTAGGAAGCGGAAGGTGCAGCTCGAAGCAAACTTTCCCGGAACACAGTGGAACTAATTTCTGCAAAGCCCCCTTGAGGAAATACATTTGGCTAGGCGTGGCTGCAAACTGTCAGAGTCCTTGACTGAAAAGAGAGAGAGAAGCGGTACGGGTCAGATTATAGATCTCACCCCTAGATATCAATGAGATGTAGCTATCAATGAGATGTGTAGTATATCTATGCATCGGTATCATCATGCATAGTGTATATATGTGTACACACACACACACACACACACACACACACTATCTATATCGTTCATGGCCTATCATCTGGGGTTTAAGTCACTTAGGGAACGAATCCTTCGGACGCAGCAAATGTTTCTTTGCCTGCTGCCATTTGGCCTTGCATAAGATGTCAGATAAGATAAAATAAAATGTCTGAAACCCAGACATTCACCAAATGCAATCAAGCTACCAATTCACGTTCAGCATACAAAGCATCGCGCGCGCACAGAACTTTCCAAAGGTTTTTTCTGTCTTAGTTCAAATGAGTGAACTGAGATTCTTTTGAAATCTGAATAATTCAGTTTCCTGAAACGTAAAGGAGGCTGCTCGGTTAGATCTTACGCACCGAGGAAGCAGAGACTTTTCCCCGAAGCGCGGGGCTAGCAATGACATCGATGCACGCACAGAGGCTAGATGCGGGCGCGCAGGGCGATCCTGTGGCGCCTTATCTTCCTGCTCGTAGGGAGCGGTGAGGTGGCATTCCTAAACGCCTTCATTTGGAAGTAAGCCCATCGCTACTGGCTCACCGGGCAAGCCCATATGCATCTCCTCAAAAGTAAACCTCATTGGATTCAACGGGTCTTACTCCAAGGCTTTGGTGTCGCCAGAACGTGGGCGATCCCGGTGCAAGTGGAATCAAGAGCCGCTTCTCTTTGACGCTTAACTGAGCTGAATTGCAGCCTAAAAAGTAAACATTGTTGGTTGGGTAGGTGGGTGTGGAGAGGGAATTCGCCCAGGCTGGTTCTCTTTTGTGGGGGCCGAGGGTCTGCAGGGATCGTGTCGAGCGCGCCCCCCTTCACTTGTCTCCAGGGTCGTAGCGCCTCAGATCCCCATTTGGATGTCTGACCAAAACTCCCCCGAAAACCCTCATCCGCCCCACGCGCGCAGTTACGCGCGCGCGCCTTTTCTTGCTGCTCTCTCTGCCTTGCAAGCAACTGTTTTTCTTTGCAGCAGGCGGTGCCGGAGCTGGAGCGCGATAGCCAGCGAGCTCGCAGCTCCGGGATCTCGGGTTGCAGAGGAAGAGGGGCTGGGTGGGTCCTCCATTCTCGCCATTGTCTCGAGTCGAGGGGTCTTTGCTCAGAGTTTCTCTGGGGATCGCTCTCGAGGGTTATAAATGCGCGCCTTGTGCGAAGAAAGGAAGCGCCATCCATCACCTTCGCCCAGCACAGGCAGTCCCCACCTCCCAACCAAACCTGGCGCGAGCGCCGGCGCTGGACGCTCTTATTTTGGGTGCGTTACCAACCTGAGAGAAGGGACAATCTGGTTAAGAGGAAATTTCCATCCCCGACCTCTTGGTTTTGGCTCCTCGCCTCTCCCCCAAGACTCTGCTGCCACCACCGCCAGCATATTCCCCCTTGTTTATCATTCATAGACCTCGCTAAAGGGAAAGAGCCAAAGGATCCCCGTCACAAGCAAAAAACCCCAAACAAACAACGGGGAGGAGGCGACCAGCCGGGCCGGTCCTGCGGCCGAAGGAGACCGGCTTGCTCCTGCGCGCGACTGCAATCTGTTGTAAGCAGCCTCGAAGGGCGCTTCTTCGAAAGGCGGGATAGGGATCTTCTAAGAAGCAAACAAACTCTGAAATAAGAGAGCCTCTGAGTTGCTGGAAATCAATTAATTCGGACGCCCAAGCAGGTTTGTTTGGAAGCGTCACTGACATCAGCGAGTGTGTGTGTGTGTGTGTGTGTGTGTGTGGTGTCTGTCAAGTGAGGCTGCCGCCATAAGCAAACCTATTGCAGAGTCCATCTCGTCGAACTCCGTGGGATTTGCTCGGAAGAAGCGCGCCTGAGACCCAGCCGCAAATGCGTTCACTGTACAGCGGAGTGTCCGGCCGGCGTCCCTCCCGCTGACGTCAATGGGGCTGACAGCCTCATCCACAATCCAAAGTCAAAATATTTGGATATATCTCAGCGGGGAAAGGAGAGGGAGAAAAGGAAGTAGAGGCAATCGCTTGTGTGTTCCTGTATCTTCCTCTTTCTCAGGAGCCCGGAGAAAATATTCAGCCCCACAAGAACCCCGCGACATAAATTAGACCTTGCAAGGGAGGGTAGCTTAGCTGCCGCGGAGGGGTAAACCTGGGAGGCGGGAGATTCACATAATGCTCTCCACACGAAACAACCCCTGCACTTAGAAAACTAGCACGTCAGGGAGAAATTAGGGTTCTGCTTGCCTGACACCTGGCTTCATCCTATGGGCTCCCCAGCTGGTGTCTCAAAGGGACAGCCCAGAGGCAATTTCCCCACCTCAGAAATCAGTGGCTGCTCAGAGGCGACCCGCTGGCGTTTCTAGCAAACACCTTTTAAGGAAAGCGGCGGCAAAAAGGCAGATTCCCAGATAGATGGTCAAACTCTTCAGCCACATTGCTGCGGCTATCCTTCTGACAACTCTATAAAGCAGGAAGGCGATGATTGCTGGGCAGGGGAACTATCCAGGCCGAGGGGAAGGGCTTGCCTAATGCCGCCACTCGAGGCTGGGGCCGGAGTAAACCAGGTGGGGGGTTTCACCCATTCCTTGGTCCCTACGAGATTTCAGAAGACCTGTAGAATCGGGTGCAAAGCAAATATACGAAGGCTGGGAATCTCATGCAGTCAGAAAGAAGAAATCCCTATTCACTGACCTGTTCACTTCCAAGGAAGCATATTTCAGATTAGTTCATGGAATATTTAGGATTGT
This sequence comes from Podarcis raffonei, assembly GCF_027172205.1. Lineage (NCBI taxonomy): Eukaryota > Metazoa > Chordata > Lepidosauria > Squamata > Lacertidae > Podarcis > Podarcis raffonei. Next base: position 3,998,062 of record NC_070610.1, read on the forward strand.
TCCCTCAGTCCTAAACACTCTTACACATACATGCACGCGCCGATTCAGGATATTCAGGGAAGGTAGCGCTGCATCCCCCTGTTATCGATGAGCAGCTGGATTAAAGAGAGGTATTTCTCTATTTGAAAGTAAAATTATATATAGAATTTAAAAAAGAAAACAGTCGCTGTCCCGGCTTAGTAGTATTGTGGAGAATAAACAAGAACGGTTTTTGTTACCTGTTTAATTAAATCAATGGAGGAGGAAGAGCATTTCCAAGGGCAACAATCCATGTACATTTAACTGGAAGTAAGCCCCACTGAATGCATTCGCGGAACTTAGAAGCAAGTGTTGGGGAGAAAGCAAACAGAGCGAGGGACCTCCACGCGTCCTCGGCTGTCTCCCTGTCCTTCAGAGCTCTAATTTAGCTGGAATAAGAACTCTTTTTCATCGCTTTTAGGAAGGAAGAGTGTTCAGCAGCAAGTATTTCAAGCCAGCTTTCAAGCTGTGTGTGTTAACTCCGTCAGCCAATTCAGCACCTACTTCGGAGTAAATATGCACAGGTTGGGACTCCAGAGCAGCGGGGTTTGTTTGTCTTTTTCATGTTATTCCTTCGGGAGAGCTCATGATGCAGTCCTTAGCGTCAAGAGCTCGCGGTGGTCCTGGACTTCAGACTGCAGGACCTGCACTTTGGAACATGCAAATAATGGAGAAGTTGGGGGTGAATCGTTTTCCTTGACCCGCTACTTTTCCGCAGGAGAAAATACTCTTTTGTTTTTCCTTCGGTTGGCGAGTATTGCACTCTGCAACCTGAAGTGGTACTTGGGGCGGCGCCAGTTGTCAGTTGGTGAGTCAACCGAATATTTAAACTGGTGCTTAGCACGTTCCTTAGGAGTGATACATTCACTTACACCTCTCGTTCTCTATGTATCTATCCATCTATCTATTATGACACCAGCAGGTAACATACAGTGGAAGTGGCTTTCAAGTAAACATGCTGCACGCATTGTACATATTTTGCACCGTAGAGGAAAGGAACGCTACTACCTGCCACAGTTTCTCTCCGACCCGGAAGTACAGGTGGCCCATTTAATCCCTTGCTAACCACCATCAATCAATTCAGATTCGGATCAGCCTTCCATACACTGCTGTGCTTCCCCACCCCAAAGCCGCCACAGCCTCCCCATAACTGACTTAGATGCTGGAGCTCCGTAGACGCTACTCCTTCCTTCAGGAGGAATTTATCTTCAAAGCGATGAAACGAAGTAATACAGTCAGGGAAGGGTTACTGTGTTCTCGACCCACCTGTACTTGCAGGCAAATAAAAACGCCTACCCTGATTCTAAACACACACCCCATCTCGGATCTTCGTGCCATCGCATCATGGAAACGAATGAGAATCCTAATTGTATCTTACTCAGCTGACACTTCCTAGAACGGGGACGGGAGAACTGCAGGGTAGACCGTGCTTGTTATTTGGGGAGGAGTCCGATCCATTCCGAGGGAGTGCGCTTATCCAGCTCTGCGCATTCAGGGCATTAGCAGGTGCATTGCCGTGCGTGGCTTGCACGAAGCAGGAAAAGCCAGAGATATGCAGGAAAATACTAATATTTGGGACCTCCATCATGAGCAGGTGATTCATCCAGAAGCCCCAGTGAAATAACTACGAATCAAAGGGCGTGGTTGGGAGGTCGGCTCCTTCTCTTTAACTGAACAATAAATATCAGCTTCAGTTTTTTTGTTTCATAATCGCAATATGCTTATACAAACCACCATATGCCAATGTGTTTATTACTCATAATAATATGCGAATTTTGATGCGAGCCTGATGCTGCACCAGAAATTCCTCTCTCTTGCAAGCGCCGGCCGACCATTTATTGGCTCCGCGTTTCCCAGCCAGCGCCCAGGATGGAAGGGCAGCCTCCGTCGGATGGGCGGACGGGCCCCTCGGGCTCCCTTCCTTCGCCCTCTTTCCCTGCCTTGAAAGCGACCTCCTTCTGCGAAAACGACCAGAGAGGCCTCGGCGTTCTCGAGACAGGTGGAAACTGCGATTCCTGCACGCTTCGCTGGAAGGAAAAACGTGTGTGAGACCCCCTAAAAACGTGAGAAGGTCCTCCCTGTTGGATCAGACCAAGGGTTCACCAAGCCCAGCAAGCGGCCTCCCACAGCGGCTGGGCAGATGCCACTGGAAAGGCCCAAGCAGCGGGCGCAGGAGACGGAGGAGGGCTTCCGTGGTTCTTCAGCCGGGCGCCTGCCTTCTTCCTCCGCAGCCTCGGAAGAGAACGATCTGAGGGACTCGAGGGCTGGACTAGGAGCTGGAAAACCAGGGCTTTCACCCCACTCGGCCCCTGTCTCTCAGCCTAACCTACCTCACAGGGTCGTTGTGAGGAGAAAGAGGAGAGGGGAGAGAATCGCGCAATCCGGCTTGAGCCCCTTGGAGGAAAGGTGGGGTAGAAACGGAATGACAAATAAATAACACAATAGCCTCTTTCTTTGTTATGTCTGGTGGGGTTTAGAGCCACGTTCTAATCTCCAAGGCAGTCCCTTCAAGAGGGGAAAATAAATACGTAGTATCTGCTCTCTTTCTCACTTTCTCCTTACCATAATTTCTAACCCTTTATGGCCTTGTCAAATAAGTGTTAGCCTCCCCAGCACAAATACATCCTCAGACAAATGGGTCGAACAACCCCAAAGTCTTACGATGCAACCCAGACTCTATTCAAATCCAGGGGGCGGAAGGGGCCTTGTCCTCATTAAGGGGGCTTGGAGACACACCTTTCATATGCAAGAAAACGGCTCCGTGAGACCCAATCGTACTTGGCGAGAAATAAATAAAAATATGCCACAGGATGTTGCTGCTCCTGTTTCCTGAGTTCAGAGTATTATAAAGCATATGAGTTGGTGGTTGTTGTTTTTTAACAGAAAAGTAAGAATTTGCTTTTTAAAAAAAGATGACTCAGAGGTAGCGTTTTGGCGGCGGCGGTTGTTTTTAAATCGGAATGAATGTTCGTATTGAAAATAACTTGTTTGACACGGTAATTAATAAATAAATAAATAAATAAATAAATAAGGCTTTTAATGAACTATTCGGTTTAATTGGGACCTGGATCGAGCTGTAAATGTCACTAGTGACTGTGATGGGAGTTAACTATTATTAGCAGTTGAAAGACGGAGTAAACATGACCCTTTCAATACAGGGTTTCTTACACACACACACACACACACACACACACACACACACACACACACGGGCTTCAATAAGAAAAACCCTGTCTTCAGCCTTCCTCGTGGAAAAGAAGCCGAGAGGATTGTGCTTCTTTGCGGCTGGATCGTGCCCATGGCAGCAGACCCTTCTTAACCTGTGCAACACCTTAGAACAAATGAAAGGAGCGCGGACCGGTTGCTTTTTTTGCGGGGCGGGGGGGGGGACGGTGTTCAAGGGCAATCGTGGCTCCCCTCCTCTCCCGGCGGCGCACAAAGCCTGCTCTTCTTTCGGCCAGAGCTCTGAATGTCTCAGGAACATTTGCCCGAGAGAAGGAGTCAAGCTGTGGCCCTGGGGGAGTCAAAACACAAATCGCCCCCACCTTTGCCTACAAACAGATCCTCAGGGTTGTCCCGCTGAACATTTCCCCGATGGGGAGTGGCAAAATTCGGCCGGAAAGCAAATCCCGAGGCAAGAAGAGAATCCTCCCCCTTCCTCGGCGCCCCCAGCCCCAAGACCAACGCTGCCTCTCACCACGAAGGCCCCGCCTCGACTGACTCTCCTTCCAGCCTGTGGAAGTCCGAGAAGGAAAACGCAGCATTAAGGAAAGAAAAGGAAAAAAGTCAAAGGAGGCGGGGTGTATGGAGCCGCTCAGTAGTTAAGTGAACCCCATTTACTTGGCTATGAACCCCGATCCCCCTTGCCTGTGCTCCAGAGCCAACTCTTTCCGCTCCAGGAGGTCGGCGGCTCCCAGCAGTCCATAGATAACAGATCTGGACTGGCGAGGCTTCCAGCCCTGACCACCCGTGCTTACATGGAAGAAAGTTCCCCTCGGCTGAATGATCTTGAGCGGTTATCAGGATCACTGCCTTAACAGGGGCCGAAAGCGTAACAGGACGCTGCTTAGAGCCTCGCCGTTTGGCCTCCTCAACGCCTCTGGAGAAAGAGCGCAGATAAAGATGGAGAGCGGAACATTGTTTTCTCTTTTTAGTGCAAAAGGCCGTTGCCCTCACAGGCGGATTTAGACTGCCGCCGGATTTAGACTGCCGCCTTCTCACGGTTTTACGGTTCCCCTCTGTCGCCAACACAAGGCGGATCTTGCCAAATGCTTTTTCTGGAACCTCTGCGCGGTGTATTCTGATAAGAACACCGCAGGCTGCCTGATAAAATGGTCCGCGCCCTGAGTGCGGTTTTCCGCAGACAGACACGCGCCCCAGCCGCAGCAGATCAAAGTGAAAGTATGGATAGCAGCTCTTAGACAAGGCAATGCATTCCAGAGTCTATCGCATCATGTTTAGTCCCCTGCCTTTTCACCGATTAATATGGTAGTTATCTTACCAAAAGCTCAAAGTAGGTAGGTACCTTTTTGATATATTAGAGGAATTGCAAGATAACTGAGGATATGATCAACAAAGTTGCCTCTAGCTGGTTAAAATATTATTTACTTTCCCCGTCCCATTCCATATAAGTCACCCGTACTTTGGGAGAAAAATAGCTTGAAAAACCAACATTCCTTCCCTTAACTTGCAGCAGTATGGATTGAAATTCCCTTCTGCGATTAAACCCATCTCTCCTCGATAAATCAGATACAGCTTTCTGGCCTAATCCCTCGTGTATGTTCGGCTAAGTAATCCACACCGAGATCAAGGGGATTTATCCCCATTCAGTGTGCGCAGGAATTAGGATCGGAACCGTAAACTCAATAGGACTTTCTTCCGAGGAAACACGCATAGGATTGCGCAGCTAGCTGGTTATTTTCCCATCTAAAGCTTGCAGCCTTAAGGATTTTGAACCTTGGAGGTAAGGGGTGAAGTCCGCTCTTGCGGAGATCTGGTGGGTCTGAAACCTCATGGGATAAATGGCAGTGGGAATCCTTATTCTCCGAAGTCTGACGCCCTGGGGATGGAGACATCCAGGGCTCTGTCATGGGCGTCTTCGCGCGCAACGAAACCGTCCAATCACCGGCTCAGCTGCGGGCGCAACAATCCCTCTCCGCGAGCCGGCCGCGCTCTCCCCGCAAATGCATTCCCCTGGTGCTTAATTTTGGAGGAGAGAAACTCAGCGTTGATGGGGCCGGAGCAGGAACTTGGAGGGAGACTCGTTCAAAATCTGGAAGCTTCCCACCAAGTGACTCTTCAAGGGTGGTTGGGTGTGTACACACACACACGGGGGGAGGGAATGGCACACCTACGCCCACACGCACCCACAGAGGATAGTACTTGTTAATGTACTTATTAATACATTGTGCTAAGAGAAGCAGCATCCAATCAAGGCGCTTGCTTGGATGCTTGTCAAAGGGCATCAAGAAAGAAAGAAACCCGGTACAATTGCCTCACTGTTTAAATGGCCATGAATTCCTCACCAAGCCCCGCGAGGTTAGCCCCTGTTGGGCCAACGTGTGGGACACGTCGGCGCTTCCCCGAAGCTAATAGGCAAACCCCAAATAGCTGCCCTTTGGCCCCAGTTGCTCAGATGATCTCAAGCACAAGTTCTCTCAGGTGTCCATACGACACACTTCCGCCACCCAGCAATTTGTGTAGACGTGCGTTGCGTCCTCGCTCGGAGTCTGCCCATTTTCTCGCGACTCCTTTAGCTACTGTCAGCCGAGATGCGAAAAAAAACCTTTCACAGCTAGTTAGCCTCGGGAGAAACGCAGCCCACTCATATGTGTGTGTGTGTGTGTGTGTGTGTGTGTGTGTGTGTGTGTGTACAGTGGGAGGAAGAGGATGCAGCTATGCTGTATATAAAATCTCGCTATCTCTACATGCAAGAAACCTTGAGGGTGGCACCTGGTTTCAAAAGCAGAGGCTTGGGCAGCCCATCCTCTTTTCATAAGTGCTCTTACCCAAAGGTTTGCAGGGAATGGATCAAGATTATTATTAAATTTATTGCCCGCCCTTCACCAGCAGATGCCAGGGAGGGTTACAACGATTTAAATTTTAGAATTAAAAACAGTTAAAACAGAACACACACACACACATCGTGCCCTCACAGAAGTAGGGTGGCCCGTGAAAATACAGACCTCGTGTATGAAGACATTGGCACTGCCGTTGACTTTGCTATGGAAAATGGAAATGGAGTCACAGCGGCGGGCGATGTGGAGGCATTCAGTTGAATGATCCACAACCCAGGAAAGACGAACTTCACTGTGGGGAAAGGTAGGGAGGATTCTACACCTAATGGACCCGAACCAAACTTCGTTGAGCACCTACAGATTAACTTTCAAGCAGATCCGGGCTAAAGGCCACATTGTCATGGGCCGAACTTCTTAGCGATCCAAAATTGAACACGTTTGCTTCCGAGACAAGGAAACTGAAGCCGGAAACTATCATTTTTACTCGGAAACAGGTTCCACTATATTCATAGCAGGGCTAACCCCCCCATATAATGTGACTTTTCGCTTACAGGAATCACACCGAGCAGCATTCACCCAGGAAAGGGTCCTCTAACTAATATTACTCGGTGGTAAGTCCGACTAAACTGGGCCTGAGAATCAAGGCCAGTCGTAGAAAAAGGAGACAATAGTCAGGAGTTAAACTGAACTTTATAAATTAAAAAAAGAATAGGTACAGGGGAACGGATTAACAAACAAATATTCACAAATATGCAGGCGTCCACCAGAGAGAATGACAGCGAGGTTTGCTGGGAAACTGAGACAGCTAAGAGACACGAGAAGACACTGAATAGTACTGAAACTCCCTTTAGAGGGTTCCCACCCCACCCCCGCAGGCCCGACTAAAATATTCACATTGAATATAAAAATAATTATCATAATAACAACAATTTAATACAACCGCAAAGTGCTAAAATATCAACTCTCCCAAATCCTCTCCATCATCGCCTCGAAGATACCGGGCGCGATCCAGCGGGAAGTTACCCAGCGCAAGGCCCATGGAAGTGAATGGGCAGCGGGGACTCACAGGCGGCGGCTCCTCCGGTGCCCAAGGGGGCCAGTTCGCGCCGGAGAACTTCCGGCGGGGTTGCGCCGAGGCATAAAATAGGTTTGGATTTATTTGCGCTGTTCTGGGGTGCGTGCTGGGCAAAACCTCACCCTTTTGCCGCCTCGAAGAAAGAGAAGCGTGGAGCGGAGGCTGCCCTACATTCATCCAGCCCCGTCGGGGAGGCTCCGCTGGAGTTTCGCTGGAAGACCAAAAGACATGGGGGAGGGGCAGATGAAATAACGATGTTCTTTGGGGTTCAGAGGCAGCGGGTCAGGGTGCAGTTCTCCTCTGCCCCTGCTCCCCGCCCCCCGCCTGCCCGCCCGCCCTCCCGGTCTCGTCCATTTGCCTTAGTCCGAAGCCACGGCTCTTAATCCAGCCTGGATCGAGGGCAGGGAGTCCCCCTCACTGCGTGGCTCCGGCGGCCGCGGCGCAGGCGGAGAGCGCCCAGCCCGGTAGGCAATAATAGGGGTAATAGTAGGATGGCTGGAGGGAGAGGAGGGGCGGCGGCCGGAGGACCTCGCCCGGGTGATACTGCCTCTGGTCATCCCGGACTAGCACCTTGACAGCCACTTTCTTGGCGGCCGGCGCCGAGGACAGCAGATCCGCGGCCAGCTGGCGCCGCTTGGTCTTGTAGCGCCGGTTCTGGAACCAGATCTTCACCTGCGTCTCGGTGAGCTTGAGCGACGCGGCCAGGTCGGCGCGCTCGGGCCCGGACAGGTAGCGCTGGTGGTTGAAGCGTCGCTCCAGCTCGAAGACTTGCGCGTGGGAAAAGGCCGCCCGGGAGCGCTTCTTTCGCGGCTTCGGAGCTGCCGTCGAAGCGGCCATCGGGGCCGAGCCGGACCCAGCTGCTGCTGCCGCCGCCTCGTCTTCCTCCGACGGAGCCTTGGAGCTCTTACCGCCACCTCTGCTGTTGCTCTGCTCTTCCTCGAGCTCGTAAGGATGGCTGCGATCTGAGGGAAACAGGGGGGAGGCACAAACAATCCAGAATCAGAAGAGGCGGGGCGCTGGGGGACCCCCAAAATGCCCTCGCCACCCACACCCGACTCAAACCGGAGCGCACACGGCGGGGATCCCACTGTCGTCTTTTCAAAGGCTCGCACCCATTGGCAGCACCCGGCGCAGGGGCGACGTTTCGGATTTGGAGAGGCACAAAGGGGTCGGGTGTTTGTCAGAGAGAGGCAGAGAAAAGCAAATTTCTCGTGTATGTGTGTCACGCAGAAACACACACACACATTTTTAACTTGCACATCTCAACCCAGTCCTCTTCTTTGTGCCTTTGAAATGCCCACGCAGTGACCCAGTCGCATTCGAGAGTAAATCACAATACTATAGTAACACGGGTTTGGAACCAGAGTTGGCCAGAAATGCAGGATCTTCTGAGAAACACTCAGAAAGCATGGAGAGCCAAAGTCCGTTTGATTCGAAGTGAGCTCGAAGTGAGCCTCCCCTTCGCCCCTTCGCTAGCACTTCTGCTTAGGACGGGCGACGGAGCGACATTCGAAACACCCAACGCCCAGGCCTGTGTTTTGTGGTTCGCGGCCACCCTTCCCGCCTCGGATCCCACATGACGCTTGACTCTGAAAGAAACAGGATTCGGATCAAAGGCCGCCGGCCGTCGTAAACCACAGTCGGTTGTCAGCACCCCAGTAAATAGAGGGAGAAATGCCATTTCAAACAGCTTGCGTCCCTTGACCCCGAGAGACTGGCTTCGAAATAAGCCCGCCTGGACGCAAGGCTGTCGCAGGCGGGCGTCGGGCTCCGGACAGCGGCTCCCACTCCGCTTTCAGGGAACAGGCTTTCATTTGGGAAAAGAGCCCAAGGCGAGCGCCCTATAGGAGACTCGCTCGGCCTGGGATTAAACCCCGCGGCATTTCGACAGACCACCCAAGCCTGTATAAGGATCTAAGCGGAGCACCGCCAGACCAGGCGCTTCGGGGGAAGCCTGGAGGGACCCGCCAGGGCCACGGGAACGGGCCGGAGGAGATCGGCCTGCCGGTCAGCAGAGTGGCTGGAGGAAGGCCGGAAGAGAGACCGGGCTCGAACAAGGACTTCGAGGGGGCACAAGAGCTCGCAGAGGGGCTCTGGGAACCGGCTCTCGAGACTATTTCGCCTCAGACACGCTTTCGGCCGAGCGCATTATCGTCGATGCTGGATTGCCTTTTTTCGCTGTTCGGACGGCATTTTAATTTGTTTCGCCACAAACTGACAAGCCGCGTTTGCTTTGTCGTCAAAAAGCGGGATATAAATACTGGCACGGAGTTGGGCCGGGTCCCTGGCTCATCCAGGAAGGAGGAAGACCTCGGAACCAGGCAGGATAGGGACCCACGACGTCCTTTGAAGGGGCAGAACTGGAGAGCAGAGGCTCTGCATCCCTGCCGCCTCCCCTACCCCCAAAAGAACTCGCCCCCCGCCCAATTGCTGGAGTCTTGTCATTAATATGCAGTCATTTTTCTTTGAGACCCTAACATATGGGATGCAACTTCACACCTAGACATATACTTTGTCCCTTCTGTCCCCCCCCCCCCGCCGCCGCGCCCCTAGTTTTATCTGGTGCTGCCTCTGGAGTTGGGATGGAGGCTCCTGCAGACCAACCGCGAGCCTGCAAAGCCAGGAGGAGGGGGAGGCAAGGAGGAAGGCCTCCTTCGGGAATCCCGGGGAGGGGGACCAAACCAAAATCGCCCGTCCCTCCCAGGGGACACCTGATTCCCGTCTCAGTGAGATACCTGTCCTCCGGCCCTGCACTCAAAACGGGGCTGGGGTGGGTGGGCTCCACCTACAGCGCCAAATAGAGGTCACCCCCCCCATCGAGTTCAGCGCAGGGCGGAGAAAGACTTTCTCTTTCACTCACGCAGGAAAGTCGGCAACTGGACTGTCGCGGAGTTAGGAGGGAAGCCCCAGTCCCGGCGACCCGGCAGGCAAGCCCAGTTGGCAAAGCAGGCAGGGAAAGGCTTCGGAGAGCCGAGCCCACTCAAGGCCACGCCACATCCGGCCACAGGCGTGAAAACCCCAAAAGAAGCAACGGCGGTGGGCCTAGAAGCATTTAGGAGGATCTGCGTCTGTGTTTTACACGGGAGTAAGCAGCACTATTGGGCTCGTCCCCAGGACAGAGAGCAAAATACTCTGGCACAAGCGGTTTCAATGGCTGCAGCTGAATTATTGTTTTGGTTGACCTTGCGAGTCTCAATACGGATTAACCGAAGTATTTAGAGCTCCGTTGATCTTAAAATCGTGCTCAGTACTACGTAGGGCTTAATGAGGTTGTGGATCGGACCGGCCAAAGTATCCCTTACATGAAATTTAATTCGCCTCACGTGACTGGAAATCCTGGAACCGTGCAACTGAAAAGGGATTTTAGCCGCCTCCCGCAAATAAATATCACTTGCTTGCTTTCCCACTAATCTACGGAGGCGGCTGCCCTCCCCTTCTCCCCGCGGCAATGGATCCTCATTCAGAGGCACGATCCTGCCTTATGAAAGCTGCACCTCAAAGCTTACATTAAAAAAACGAAAACAAAAATTCGGGACGCAAGGCGGCGAAGTTAAGCGCAGGAGTTCCACGCAAAAGTCTGAAGTATGCGCGCAACTCCGCTTAAGAACTGACTAGGCTCGAAAGCCCGCAGCTTGGGCTGGATCGCGGGGTTACTGCTCTTGTTTTTAGGGCTATTATTCCCGCCCTCGAGGCTGAAATAAACTTGCTTCTCCTCCGTTCCTGGACGTCCATGCCCGCGGGTCCTTTTGCTCCCAGACCTCGCCCGGCCTGCCAGCCTCGGTTCTTCCGCAATGGCCACCAGGCCAACAAGCGCCCTTGAAGGCTGGGAAACTGCCTGGAGTAAAACAGCCCTCTGCATGGTTTCCGGAGTAGGCCGGAAGGAACAAATTGACTTCTTTTTTGGGGTGGGGTGCGGCTCTCAGTAATGGCTCTGCCCCGAAGATGCTGCTTCTTCCCGCAGGAAAGGCGCCCTATAGCACGGCCCCCCCGGGCACGTGGACTAGGAACCGGGTCTCCATGTAAGTGGGTACCAGGCAGTGGGACTCCTCGCCCCGGATTTTGCCACCAAATTCGCATCCTTTGGATCGCATCCCGAAGTCTGCGTCCAGAGAAGCCGCCTTGGGGTTGAGGAAACGAGGAGAGTCGCCGCTTTCAAGCGAAAGTCTAAGAGGCTCTAGGCCAGTTGCTCTCTGGGACGGAGGGCCTGCAGCCTGCCTCCAGGTCCGGGGCCTACAGAATATGGCGAGCGGGTGATGGACTCACTGTCTAGCCTAATGCTGCAGTCTTATCTGTGCCCGCTTAACCCCACTGAACTGAACGGAAGCAATTTCTGTATAGGATTTCTGCCTAGGGTTGTGCTGTAGACGAATTAAGTGAAATGCTATGGATTAAAAAGAAACAGATTTCTATATAATAAAGTTGGGAGTGGAGTTCGGGAAGATGGGATTATAAAGGTCCGCATCACCGTAATTTTAGTGGAGATTAGCGCTTGTGTTTGCAGGACTGCAAGAGACACGGACAAAGTAAAAACGAAAATAAATAAGCTGCAACTTTATGCTCCAGTGTTTTAAAAGTGCTCCAGTGTTTTAAAAGCAACTGGCCCTAAGCTTTGAATAACCAAGGCGCTGAAAGGTTTCATTTAAAATGTAGCAAGGTGCGAGACCTGAAGATCGTGACCTATTTAATTAATATTTTTAAAGAGATTTCTCTTTTGGGCGGAGGGGGGTTGTGGCCTTGAACATCAATAGACTCTGCTTGTAACGTTGAGATGCACTATTTAAACAAAGGCAATCGTAAAATACACTTAAGCCTTCGGGACGAGAGCTACAGTAAAAACTTCTACTCGCCTATTGAGGACATGCACGGCGCTTTTTATGGAGAAAGCAGTAAAAAACACGACTCCCTGGGCCACAAGCTGGAAGGGTCCAGAATTCTGTGGCCTCAGCCCGAGTTTGTCCACCATGAGCAGCAGGAGAGAGCGAGACGCAGTCAGTAGTGCTAAATTCTCTTTCCCATTCGGGCAAACAACGCACTCTTACGCGCGGGCGTTCGGGACCAAGTCTAAGTGCACTGCAGTGGGCCTTAGATCCAGGTGTAAGTGTGCAAAGGACTGCAGCGTTAAAATAGGAGTTGGATCGTTCCCCCTACAGCATGTTTCCTAGGGCAGGGATCTTCTCGCTCAAAGTGGAACTCTAAAGCGGCCCTAACAGGCTAACTGGCGTCTCCCGATCAGTGGGGCAGATTCGTTCCTTTGGCACACGGAGAGTGCGTGTTTCTCTGTGTTAACACGCGATGATTTAGGGTGGATATTCTCATCCCCCCCGCCCCTGCCCTGCAATTCCAATTCGTGCTTAATAGGTGCCGCGGAACTGGCATTTCCGGGAATCAGCTCCTGCGAGCAAAGCGCCTTGGGTTGGCCATTTTAATCCGGATTTCAAAAGCGCAAACTCCACCCTGGGACTCCCGCGTAATCTCTGCGTACCTGAGATTCGGGCTGAGAGCTCAATGTCGCTGAGACCCTCCGGGGACCGTTCCTGGAGCTCCTGTCCCGGCGGCTCCCTGCCCGAGCCCTCCGACAGCGACCGGGCGCCGGAACCAGAGGACTGCCCTTCTCGTGGCCTCCGGGAGGCCGCGGGCGATTTGCTGCCGTCCTCGTCGTCGTCCTCTTCGTCGTCGTCGTCCTCCTCCTTGTCGCCCTCTTGCTCCTCGCTCAGGACCGAGTCGGAGTCCCAGACGGCGAGTCCGGGAGCCCTGGAAGCCGCGGGGGCCAAGGCGGAGGCAGGCTGGTGCTGCTGCAGCGCCGCGGCCAGCGCCGCGGCTTCGTCGCCGAAGAGCCTCCAGCAGCAGGCGGGCGCCACGTCGGGGCTGGCGGAGGCGCCCCCTGCGGGCGGCTGCAGTCGGCCTTGCAGGAAGCCCCGCGCACCCCGCTCTTCCTTTTTGTTGAGGATGGCCTGGATGGAGAAGGGCGTCGGGGCAGGGGTGCTGCTGCTGCGCACCGCCATCGGTCTCCGGCCCCCGCCCCTCGCCCGCTCCTAGGGCGCCTTCTCCAGCGGGAAGCCTCCCTTCAGCTGGGCGAGCGCATCGCCTCTCCTCGGGCTGCAGCAGCAGCGGCGGCGGCGCCGTCGGGGCCCCGGGGCGTCCTGCGCGCTCTTCCCATAAAGAGCCCGGCAGGCGTCGGGTCTGCCTGGGGCGCTCGCGCTCGCGCCCGCTCGGCGCGGCTCCTCAGGCTCCGGTCCCCCCTCGGCAGGCCCTCCCCGTCGTTCCCCTCCACCTCTGTTTCTTTCCTCTCCCCTCCTCGGCCTTTTTCAGGCGAGCCCAGCTGTCATTCCTCTCCCGTGAGTGACAGCTCCCGGGCCGGCCTTTCCCATTGGGCAGGGCTCTGCCCCGGGAGCCGCCTGATTGGCTCTCACCGCAGCCCGAAGAAGTTGTTAATTTTTTCCAGGCAAAGCGATCTGGGCGCGAGTTGGGGGTCCCGGACCAGCGCTGCCCGTTAACCCTTTCCCAGCCGAGGCACCGCGCGCTGGCTTCGCTGCCTTTCGCTCCGCGAGAAAACTATTAGCTGCAGCTCCCTGTGCTCACGATCCTGTACTCGCTCAACTTCAGGGAGACATACTTCTGAGTAAGCGGCGAAGGGACGCGGCTGTCAAACTGCGCCGAGGGAAATGTCTTTTGCAAAACGAACCAATCGCGCGCGGGGGGCGGGTGGGGAGGGGGCGAGATCTGCCTCGAACCTGGGGAAACTAATGGAAACCGTTTAATTTCCCCCTCCAGTCGAGTGCAACGTTTTTTCTAGGTTGCAAACATTTTCTCTCCCTGTGTAGCTTTGAAATGGTTGATTTAATGTATTTCTGTATAATCCCACCTCGGATATGCAGTTAGGTGCTTCGATATTAAGATGATGGGCCTTCAAATGTTTCCCTGTTAGGCAATTTTATCAGATGAGGTCAGTTTTGTCGTGGCGATGATGTTATATCAAAGATGAATTTCAGTGAATTATTTTTAATCAGTTTTGCGACAGCTATTTCCCCCGTCATGGATAGATGATAGATAGATCCTTCCAGCGTGGTATTCATTCGTTGCATCTGAAGCCCCTGCTAGCACAGTGAAAGAAAAAAATTACCATAGAGATGATTAACTGGACGCATCATTAGTAATCAGAGAGTGTCTTTGATTATTGATAATTCATGACAAGGCCAATAGAGAAGGAACAAATCTCGCTCTTCCTGCTTCCTGGAAGCATGGAAAGCGACTTCTGCAAGCCGATGAAAACTCCAAAGTCCTGCGGTACCTTAAAGGCCAACAAAGTCAGAGCGTGATCCGGATTCCAATGGGGAAACTTAAGAGCAACTTCTCACGCTGAAACCAACGGGACGCAACTTTGAGCTCGATTCTGAACCTGAGCTTTCATAATAAGAGCTTGTAAACCAATTAAAAAACAATAATTCTTAATGTAGCTCGTATGGCGATGGCTTTCCTTCTTTACACTCCCTGGAGACGCAGCTCTTCTGTTTCCCATTCGCAACCCGGGGCAGCTTGGCGACTCTCAGAGAACTTTCCAAGTGTGTCGAGTACACGCGTTACGAGAAAGCCAGGCGTTGAAATAAAGTGATCTGGTCCCGGGGGAAATGCTGGTTTCGCTCGCTTCAGCTGCCCAACATTTCTCAAAATGTGCAACCATTCTCCGACGCTTGTTGCATGCAAACAGATCTGCAAAGGAAAATCATTTTTGCGAGGTCTCTGCGGGGACGTGCAGGAAACAGACTCGAGGTGGAAGAAGCCCAGGGGAAGAAGGCACAATCGATAAAAGCCTGCGGGGGGGTGGAGAATGCAAAAAGTAGGGGCGACAGGGATGGGGGATGCGACTTTTGGGGTGTTTCAAAATGCTGCACGCCTAAGGAAAGTTGGGGGTCAGCTTGACCTTGGTGTGTGAGAGCAGCAGCAGCAAAAAAAAATGCTATTCGGGGGCTCCATCTAAAGGAGGGCAGGGAGCAGGCGAGGGGTGTAAATACGCACAAATAGGAGCAACTCCAACCAGGGGCGGGTCAAACTAAACTGCTTCACCCGCCCCGCGTCCATCTTGGACCTTAGGCGATCCACTCCAGAGCCGTCCTTCGGGCCTGTCCTGAGCCCTCGAAAGGCCTCCCAGAGGCGAGGCGCCAAGCGCCTTTTCCTTCCCGCTCAGGAGGGAGCTGCAGGCGGGACCCCGGGCGAGGCCAAGGTCCCGTGGAGCTAAGAGTCCGGCCCTTGTGAGGGGCCCGGGCAGCCCAGCCCCGAGGACAGGGCAGGCGACCGCCAGGCGGGCAGCGGAGCCCCAGGCCCAGCTTCACTCGCTCCTTCTCGCCGGGCGAGGCGGGGGCGCCATTTTGTCCGCGGGGCGCATGACAAGAGGGGAGCCTAACCGACCAGGTTCCGCGCCCTTTCCCTGCAGAGCGAACCGTCGCTTGAAGGTCGCCGCGGGCTGCCGGGGAAGGCGGGAGAGTCGCCCGAAGCCCCGGAGGCCGCGAGGAGAAGCCTGGCTGGCAGGCGGCGCGGTTCAGGGCTCAGGGAGGCCTCTCCTTCTCGTCCTCTGCCCGCCGCCTCTCGGTGGGCCTCGGCGGCTTCGGAACTCGCCCAAAGGCCCGGGCCCCGTTTGCGGAGGGCACCCAGTCAGTTATTCAGGGGGCTGGAACGACAACAGCGGCCAAAGCCTAAAGTGGGTGGGTGTTTCGCTCAGAGGTCAACAAGGTGGGGATGAGAAAAGGCCCGACTGAAACCCGCGAGGAAGAGATGGCCGAGCCATCCCGCCCTCGCCTGCTCCTCCTCAGCCGGCCTTGACGTGACCGGGGAAGGGGTCTCTGAGGTGAGGCGCAGGCCCCGAAAGAGACGGAGCCCGCCCGCCTCAGGAAAGGGAACACCTCGGCCAAGAGGCCGCCTCAGGCTCCTGGCGAAGCTGCGGCTCGCTCTCCGCTCTCGCGCTGGGCATGGTCGCCTCAGAAAGGCTCTTGCAGGGCAGGAAAAGGTTCCCAAAAGGGCAGCCCCAAAGATCGAGAGGCGCAGCCCTGACAGGAGAAGAGGCTTCTTTTAGTGTTTTGTTTAGTGGAAAAGGCGCGCGAGGGAGGTGTACAGAGCGAGTGGATGGGCGCGGAGCTCCCCGTCGCCGCCAGTGGATCCTCCTCGATCGCCCAGTGAAGCTGGATCATGCTGGGAGATTTAGGGCCGGAGAAGGGAAGCGCTCTCTCGGAACTCGGGCCCTTGTGAAAGGGAAAGGGCCGGCTTTGAGTCCCGAGGCCAGTCGCTGAGGAAAACCGCGCGAAGGGGCTGCGGGGCTCTCGGGTCCGGCCGGCGGGCGGGCTTCCCAGAGGCACCTGGATGGTGGTCAGCTGTGGGAAGCAGGCCGCCTCCCAAGAGGCCATGTTCTCTTCTGACCAGCCCCGTCGCCCGTCTCCGCCATTCCCTGCCAGCAGCCTAAGAAGGAGGGGGAAGAGTGGGGGGCATCGGGGCAGAGCCGGCAGAGGAAGATGGCCTCGCCCCACGCTTCGTGGCACTGGGCACGCGGGGACTTGCTCCCGAGAAAAACGTGCCTCGGATCGGGTCACCTTTGTTGGCCAAGTCGGGCGGGAGAAGGAAGATCAAGGCCTGCCGCGTGGAGAGGGCCCACCCCAAGGTCGCACCCACGACAGCCCAGAATTTAGGCAACCCAGACTCGCCTAAAAAGACACGCGAGCCAAACACGTTTGGATCCCCATTGATTTCAATGGGGGAAGACGCTCATCTGTACTCGAAAGAAAGCCATATAAGAAATGCAACTGGATGGATTTCCTTCGTTTTTGTAAACGGCTTTAAGAGGGTTTTTTAAAAAACAATCAAGCTGGGTATATATAAACAAATTTCTAGCCCGCCCTTCGTCACACACGTGATCCCAGGGCTGGGTTCATCAACTACAACATCTAGAACAGGCACCCCCAAACTCGGCCCTCCAGATACTTTGGGACTACAACTCCCATCATCCCTAGCTAACAGGACCAGTGGTCAGGGATGATGGGAATTGTAGTCCCAAAGCATCTGGAGGGCCGAGTTTGGGGATGCCTGATCTAGAACAAATAGAACAAGGGCTACTCCTGATTCCCAATGTTTGGTGACCCAGAATCCTCCTTCCGCCTTAGCAAGCGTTCATCACTGCAACCTTAAACGCCTACTCAGCTCTATCCTTGCAACCAACACCACCCGCAAGGCTTTAGTTTTGGCGTGTCCCAAATTTTGGTGTCAAAATCACACTCGCTAAATGCAAGGAGAAATCATTTCCCGGCAACAGGAGCAGGCGGTTCCAGCGATGCCTTTCTTCCACAGCTCAGCGATAGAGCAGGTCCCACCAAACCCAACCCCCAGCACCTCCTCTGGAGCCCCAAAGAGCCGCTGCTAGGTCGTGTAGACTTGTGCGGGGAACCTTTGGCCGGTCATCTGTTGCCAGACTCCAACTCCCATCAGCCTCAGCAAGCATGGCCATGGTCACAGATGATAGGAGTTGTAGTCCAGCAACGTCAGGCGGCCGAAAAGGTCCCCCACACCTGGTGCGTGTAGACAATACTGAACTAAATGGACCAGTGGTCTGACTTCCCTTGAGACGCACAGAGGTGTATCCGTTTTTGACCTTGTGGATTTGGCTGCTCCAGCATGACTTCGGACTGGGCTGTTATCAGGATGCTAATCCATAGCTAGAGGACGGAAGAGGAAGCTAGATCCGACCTGGGTGTCCGCCTCCAACCCTCCCCCTCTTTCTTTGAGCCAGGGATGCTCACATGGCAAGGGAGAAGGAGAGACATGTGGCCGTGAGCATCTAAGGCTGCACTCTACTCGCGCTTTTTTCATTGGAGACTCCCATTGACTTCAGAGAGATTTACTCCTGCGTAAAGGGGCATAGGAAGGATCCAGCTGCACAAGGTAGACTTGAAGGGAGAGGGGAAATCTCCCATCAGATTCCCCCCCTCCTTTTTTGTGAAGATCTAAAGCGGGAGGGTTCTTCTGGCACAGTAACCTGGTGGTTTAGGTACGGTGCTGGCATGGATGAGGGCCGGGCTGAAAGGGATGAGACCGTGGGTTAAAAATAGTCCTTGCTATCTGAGTCGGCAGGTAGAGTGAAAAGGTAGCTCTGTCTCCCCACCTCCCGGTCACTGGTCGCTAACTGCAGGGCTGGCAGGCGGAAGGCGCTGAAGTGCCTGGGCGTAGCTAAGGGGAGGCAGGGAGGGGTCGCTGCAACACCCCCCCCCAGTCAATAAAAAACACATAGCTATCTGAAGTTCTGCCCACCCGCAACAAAAATTCTGGCTATGCTCATGCTGAGGTGGGATGTGAAGCGCATGAATTGCTTCCCATGCAAGTAAGGAAGCACTTGATCTGTGTCCGTCCTCATATATTTCCATACCCTCCAACGTTTCCCCGATGAAAATAGGGACGTCCCATTCCAGAATGGTAATTTTAGTATTTATACCCTACGCATCTTACTGGGTTGCACCAGCCACTCTGGGCAGCTTCCAACACAAATGAAAACACAATAAAACACCACACATTAAAAAAAACATTCGCTTTACAGGATTGCCTTCAGACGGATCCAGGGTCGGATAACTCCATACCCTCCAACATTTCTCAAATGAAAATAGGGATGTCCTAAGGAAAAGCGGGACGTTCGAGAATCAGATCAGAAACCGGGAAATCAGGGACGCCCCTGGAAAATAGGGACACTTGGATGGGGGAATATCAACCGCGCATATAACTCAACTTGTTTCGGAAGATCAACCTTTTTAATCCGAGCAGACAGCCGAAACACTCAGTACCCAATGAGTGTATTTGGAAAAAAACAGCCCGTCCCCAATACATAGACACAAATAGATATTGTGCGCCACCTAGAGGCATATGGCTATCACTGCCTTCTGAAGCGGAGTGGGGCGAAGGATAACACTGGTCAACAACAAATTTGTTGTCTGCATTTTTTCAGCTGATTTAGGACGAATCTGATGCGCTGAATCAAAAAATCACATTGGTTTTGCTCAATCAGGTCAAGTTTTTGAGCTATAGCCACATGTCGGTTTTTTACGTTTTTGTTCACATGTACGCTTGTGTGGAGCATTTTAGAAGTTGGTGAAGGTAAAATGCCATGTCGAATAATTGTTTTGATTGGAAATGATTATTTTAATGACAAGAAGTATTCAGGTCCGATAGTTCTGGGTGATTATGTCAAAAAGGGATCAGTTTGAAGTCATAAAACCTCGAAATCTTCCATAAATTGGTGCTCAGCATTACACGAAGAAGGACTGGCCTGTGCAGGAGGAATTGGTGCCTTGCAGAAAAAGGAACGTCATCAACGACCCTCTGGTGGACAGAGACAGAATACTCTTCCCACCGCTGCACATCAAGCTCGGCTTAATCAAGCAGTTCACCAAGGCTCTGGACAAGGACGGTGACTGCTTCACTTACTTGTGCCAGGCTTTTCCAGGATTGACCATGGAGAAGTTGAAAGCTGGCATCTTTGACGGTCCTCAGATCTGTCAGCTCATCAGAGATCCAGAGTTCGGAAACTCAATGAACAAAGTGGAACTGGAAGCGTGGAAGGCATTTGTTCTGGTAGTGAAGAACTTTCTTGGCAACAATAAAGCCAGAAACTACGCAGAACATGTCAACAACATGCTGACTGCTTTCAGAAACCTGGGCTGCAACATGAGCATCAAGATGCACTACCTATTTTCACATATGGACCAGTTTCCTGAGAACCTGGGTTCAATGAGTGACGAGCAGGGGGAGAGATTCCATCAGGACATGAAAGAGATGGAGACCAGGTATCAGGGTCGCTGGGACGCAGTCATGATGGCTGACTACTGTTGGACTCTGAAGAGAGACCTCCCTGCCGCTGAGCATTCCAGGAGTTCCAAGAAACAGAAGTTCAAGCCCTGAAGTTTGAAAAATGGTGAAGCAACATGCAATTTACGTGTACTTACCTTTATCAATGCCCACCATTCAGTTTACAGTAATCAATGTTTCTATCAGGTAATCAATATATGTTGTTGGAAAAACATTTTTTTCTCTTAAAAACATATTTAGGATGATATTTGTTGACAAAAATAAGCTGATAATGCCACAAAAATGTAATCGATTTTGTCACAAGATCTGATTTTTTAAAAATCAACATAGCACAAAAACCTGACCTGATGGAGAGAAACGGATGCCATTTCCTGATTCAGCAGTGCAAAAATACCCTAAATCAGTTGTAGAGATCTAGACAACATTCAAAAAGTAAAAAATTGTTGCCCAGTGAATAGAATCACAGAACTGTAGAGTTTGAAAGGACCCCAAGGGTCATCTAGTCCAACCTTCTGCAATGCGGAAATCTCAACACACGGTCACCCACGCAATTTGACCCTACTTAGCTTTTGCAAAACATGCTAGCAGTTTTATTGCTGCACCACTAAGATGGGATATTACCTTGCAGCTGATAATTTCTATTTCAACAGCATTTTAGCTATTAAATAAAGGACTGGGAAAGTTCAATGTTCTTTTTCGTTCAACTGGCTGCTTAGTAGCAGAATCCTATCAGTGTCTGTCCCTGTGATGCTTCCTCTCAATTAAGAGACAGAACTTCAGTCTCCTGAGGAAATCAATGTGATTTAGAAGTTCTTAAATTTAGCTGGATTGTGCGCTTATTAGTTGGATTTTTAAATAACTTATTGGACTGATTGGACAATGTCAGTTGCTTAATCATCTGCCCTGAAACAGGTTAATTTATCAATTAGATTTAAATACAGCTGCATATTTGTCAACACAACCTTCTTGCACATTCACTATTGCTGACCAGAGTAAGCTCAGTTCTTTGGTATTCCAGGGAGCTGACAGCAATGAAGAAGTTGTGGGGACAATTGAATATCCAGCTTAATGTAGATTGTGGTTGCTTGTGGGGAAGACCTCAATACAAGTCTGACTGAACATGGGCAAAATCCCCTTGAAGGCAAGGCCAATCTTGTCATGATGATGACAACGGCAAAAAAGAATGCCAATAAAGGCTTATGGTACCTCAAAGACTACCAGATTTATTTGTTTTTTTAAAATAACACATTTTGTTATGGCAATTTATGTGGACAAGCATACACTTTATAAGATGCAAATAATGAAATTGGCATTTAAAGCGCCATGACATCTTTTGTTGTTTTTGCTGCAACAGACTAACACAGCTACTGCTCTGGGAACTGTTAGCCAAAAAGAAATACATCACCACCACTCCTGTGTCTGCTCTGTGCTGCCAAGTAGAGCTTTCCTGGATAGTGAGAAGCCTCCTATATTTAGAGCTCTTGGAGTGTGGTCTAGAACCCTTGGTAGCCTGCTGTGACTTGCTTGCTGAGCATTTTTCTAGAAATCACATCTGCTCTGACCTGGACTCTAGGTTAAATAGTAGCAATCCTTGTGTGTTGCCTGGAGGGAATGGGACAGGCTGTATAGCTCAGCGGTTCCATTCTAAACTGGCAGATTGCTTCCATGGTGCTGGAGATTTTCAACACTGTGCTATGATGTTCTACACGCTTCAGTTGTATCCATTATCCTTCATGCTTTTTAACATTTGTGTCAGGGGTCAGGAACCTTTGGTCTGCAGGCTCATGAATGGGTCCAATTTCACCCCAGTTCAAACCATGTTCATCTGCCCATCAGTTGACGTGAGGTTCAAAATTGTGTGGTGCACACCTGCTCCTTGCTTCCTAAAATGCTGAGCACAGGGCTGGTAATGTCCCCTGCACAGCAGCCCGCTTGCCATTGAAATGCTTTATAAATCCATCAAGGCTGTGTTCTGAGCAGGTAACTGGAGTCATTAACTGGATGGACAGGGACTAACAAATTTAAACTGACTCCAGTGGAAGATGGAGGTACTGTTTGGTCCTCCATAAAGATTTGTTTTATTTATTTTTATCAGGATGTTGGCCTCTGGGCCTTACAATATGGAAGCTGAAGAGTAACTAATGTTTCCAAGTAGTGGCATATTTCAATGGAGGCATTTGAACATTGTTGTCCTCGTTTATATAAAGAACACATCATTGGTACATATATGAAAATGAATATTTATTCATTATCATTGTTTCCCCCCAAAATGAACACCATCATTTATATTTTACAAATAACAATAATAAATTACAAAAGGAAAAAAACCTGACATTCAAAGATGGAAAGTCAATTTTGAGGAATCCATATTGTTCATTCATATTCAGATAGTTGAGATGTCCTGTAGCTCAGGACGTCTAAATGTCCTTTGCTGGTGTGGGTAAGGGGACCTGAAACATAAAAGTCCTGAAAGATTGCATAAAAATGTTCCACAGGTTCTTTTCCTTTATGACTCAGAGGTTGTGAGTTATTTTGTTGGCAATTGCTATGTACCAAACAAACGTTTTTATACCATAATCCAATAACTATTTGTTTGTTCATCTTCTACTATACCTTAATTTTTCAGCAATCACTATGGATTTGATTTGACTGCACCATAAATCCTTATTTAACTCCTCTAAATATTTCACTTTTCTTAATAGAACCATCCTGGCAGCTAACAACAGATATAGAATCAATTCTCTATCCAATCTGCCTCCATTTGGCCCATCTAATATCCCCAGTAATGCTAGTGAAGGGAACAGTATCAATGCTTGTTTTGTTGTTAAATTAATTTCTAGGAACACCATCTCCCAGAAAGCTGTAATTTAAATGATTTTTACCCTACTCTACAGGTGAAAAAGCAAGCAGAGTGGCTCAATTTAAAAAGTCTCTACTTTCAGGTTTACAGTCTGAAATATGCAAGACAAAAGGTAGAAGAGATGGAGTGAGAGAAAAAGCACCCATTTCATAGTTACAGCTACATTTCTTATAACAGTCCAGATGGAAGCAGTGGCGTAGCGTGGGGGGTGCCAGGGGTGCCGGCCGCACCGGGCGCAACATCTGGGGGGGCGCGAGTCCAGAGGGCCCAGCCGCGTCGTGCCCTCGGCCCGCCCCTATTGTCAGAGCGGCCGGCCAGCCTCCGCCTGCTCCTACCTTGCCCACCCGAGGACTGCGGCAGCGCCCGCCCCCGTGGCCACCTACCCCGCCCCGCCTCGCCCATTGGCTCGCCTCCCTCGGCCCCGCCTCTCTCCGATGGCCGCTGGGGGTGTCCTGCTCGGCGCCGGCACCTTTTTTCAGGAGGTAGGGAGGCTGGACGGGGAGGTGGGGTTGGAAGCGGGCAGAGAAGGAGGGGAGCTCGTAGCCAAAAGGGCTGCGCCGGCCGGCAAAGGGCCGGGGAAAGTTTGGAGAGGAGAAACGCACCGTCATGATTTCCCGGTGGAAGCGGCAAGATTAGGGATGGCGAAGCGTAATTACGCACGAATTTCGCTGGGTGAGAGCTTCGGGGATTGATCGGCGGAAATGGGAATCAATTGGAATATGAGAAAGAGAGAGAGAGAGAGGGACCATCATTCATAGGCATAGATTTGTAGGGTTAGGGGGCGCAAATCCACGGGTTAGGGGGCGCAAATTACTTGCCTTGCCCCGGGTGCTGACAACCCACGCTACGCCACTGGATGGAAGGGAAACACTCTGGGACTGAAATATTCAATAAAGGGCGGGTTATAAAACAAGCATCTCATGTAGCCAACCTACTAGAGTAGAAAGACTGCTGGTGTGTAATATGACAGTCCAAAGAAGAACTGATGGAATATCTGCCTAAAACAGGACGAGGGTGGTTCCACTGTGGCTCAACTGATCTAAATACTGACCACCCATAAATCCCTTATTTTAAGAAAGACAGAAATGACTGAATCAGCCATGGATCTCAGCTGTCCAGAGTCAGAGCTCTTACCGTGCAGAAGCCATAGAGAGAATCCTTCATTTTCTCCCACTGACACTAATGGCACTTGAAAGTACTGGATTGCTCCCTGTCTTCAAATGGTTAGAATATCAGGATTTCAATCTTTCTCTTCTTATTTTCCTTATTTTTTTAGGGAAAAGATCCTTGTTCATTTAAGAGCTGGGGACTCAAATACAAACATTCTTTATAGAGGTTTACAACCTCAGGGAAATAAATGTCTGAATTTTGCTGACTGTGCTGGATAAAACTGTTTTGTCATCTTTAAAAGCTTAAAGCCACAGCTGCTGGGAAGCAAAATAAAAGACATTTTTGTAACCTCATATCTGGAGCTAAAGATTGGGTTCTGGCACTTAGGATACTGAAATATATTCCAGCCAGCCAGCCCTGTAAATCCGCTTTAACACTCTTCTTTTTCAGCTCCCTCTCTCCTTCCATTCTCTTCAACTGAAATCTGATTAAAGGAAGTTGCCTATAGATGGCCATTTGGATTAGAAGTGGAGCACACATCATCATTGTCAGAAAGATGCATTTCCCAGAGGTGAATCATCTGCATCGTGGTGGTTTTCAACACCTTCATATTCTGAGTGTGTTTTCTATGTTTCATATGAAGCTACCATGCTTTGTGTCAGACGAGTCCATACAGTTTTGTCTCTTCTAGTTGGCAGTAGCCATTGGCCATGCTGCCAGGGCAGGGAATGCAGAAAGGCCTAGGTGAGGAGGGAGGGAGGGAGAGAGAACAGGCAAGGGCCAGGAAAGCCGTGGAGGACTGGGGAGGAGAACTTAGCAGCAAGCTAAGAGAGGCTGTAGCAGGGCAGTGGAGGCTGCCAGGGAATGAAATATGGGACTCAGTAGAAGGGAGCTTTCCAGAGGGAAATGACAGACAGAGAGAAGAGTCCAAGAAGGGGAAAGGGGGGCAGGGAGGAGGAGGAGGGGGAGAGAGACTGGTCAGAGAGAAAAGCGACACGCCGCAGAGGAGAGGCATCACATTCTGATTTCAGAAAAGCAGCCCAAACTCGGTCTGTAGGGTTTCTTCGTAAAACATACTCCACTCAGTTTCCACACCCCGGCAGGGTGATGAAAGCAGAACAACCTACTTTCCTTGCCTAGACTCATATTATATCACCCATGGGTGAGTGTGTGGGGCTCATGTCTCAGAATAATTTTTGTCACCAGCAAACAAGCCTTCCCCCCCTTTTTTAAAAAGATTCAAATAACCAATTTAGTCTCATTACTGGGAGAACTGAATTAAATAAGGATTCTGTTACTCAAGCATTCTGCACTTGTGTTTATATTTAAAGACATAATTGTCTCAAAAGAAAATCTTCCAGCTTTCTGCTTTCTTGGGGCATTGAGCCAGAATTATTTTTTTTAGACTTGAAAATGGTGACAGACTATTATGCATGTGATTGTTAACCATTACCCCTTTCCTGTATTTCTTCTTCCTCACTCACATTAATGAGCTTTGACATTTAGAGAGAAATTATTGCATCACATGTGTGACAAGTCACAATAAAACTCAAAACCTAATTGATCTGGCATTCCCCTGTAGTGTTCAATTGCTTCCTGGCACCTGGGACTGAAAAAAAGAAAGAAGGAAATGTAGATTGCCTGCACTGTTTAAGTGATGCGATACATATGTCTGAGCTTGGATAACCAGTCCTTTCAACTAATTTTCTCAACGGTGTTGAAAGGCAGGTTGTGGCTAAACTGTTTCCTCTCCAGGATAGGTGCATGGGGTATAGAGGACCCAAGTCAAGATACTTCAAAGTAAGACTGGTGATCTCTTTTTAAGTTGATCCGCCTTTTAACTGATTAGCCAATTAATTGAACTTCATGCAAAATGGTGGGCCATTAAAGTGATTTCCTTGTAGGCCTTGGTTGCTGCTTCTGTGGAATGTTCAAAACTGGAGGCGGAAACACATCCCTGTCAGTAACTGTCTGAAGACCTGCTCAGTTGCTGCTGACCTGGGAGCCAGTTACTTCCCTGAGTGCTGAGTTTCACCTGGCTCCACTCCTGCTATCCATGGCTCCTGCCAGGATGGCCCTCCTGCCTCTTCTCCCAATTGTTTGTCAGCGGTGGATTCCCCAAAATGAACTTTGCCTGTTTACATGTTACCAAAAATTCAACTCAAGTGCCTTTTTGAGATAAGTAAGCAACACAATAACAGCAAAAAACTACCCCCTCATTGTGGGGGGGGGGAAGCTGGGTATTGTTAATGCTTTATTTTTCATTCTCCTTCACTGTAACACACCAGAGCCATAAAGGTATGTGTGCCTTTAAGTCACAGGTAAACCAGCAGAATCCCTAATCAGTTCATATTCCCCAGCACCAGTTACAGACACGCTAGATGCCCACTCAAGTGGACAGAAAGCCCGGAGAGAGATGAATTTCCTACAGACTACAGCAACTCCCAACCCCTCCAACCCTCAAGCCTGCTCTGATGAAGGACTGAGTAACCTGAGGAGGCACAGCTGAGCAAGGCCAACCTTGTGGGAGATTGCAGTCAAACATAACTATGCAGGACTGCTAATTAGTGAATGAAGGGGTTAAGGACCACAGAGTTGTATTGCTAGACAGACTCAGCTAAGTCATGTTCCCTCTCCTCCAGAGAGGGAGGAAGTGAAGCCTTTCTCATTCCTCTCTTACTTTCTGCATCATGTAATCCATCAAGGAGGACATCTGTAAGCCTGCTCCCAAGCTTAGAGCATGTGTCTGGAACTATATACTGTATTTTTCTACCCAATAGAACTTTGCCTGTGTTTCTCCTTGCTACTAAATGACTGAAACTTTGAATCTGTAAGTAAAGCATTTTAAATTCACTTAACAGTGTGTGGCCTGCTCATTGCAAGAGGGGTGGAAAGAGGTGGGCTGCTGTGTGCAGCTGAATGGGACAGAAAGGTTTAACAACCTGCATTCTTAACACTTCACTGTACTGCTTATTTTTGTGTGTTTAATACTCTGCTACTGGGGCTCCCTGTGTGCAGGGACCCAGACATTTTTTTGTTCTCCCACACATGTGGGTCCACAGGGATTCGTGTATTTAATTCCCCACAAACCCCACCCTGCTTACCCACCCAGGTCTCAGTAACACATACCAGGTCAGTCTCCTTAACCACAATCAAATCGTGAACGAGAGAGCTCTTATTTAAAACCAACCTGGCATTCAAAAGAAGTATCGTCAGGGCTGAGGGCTGGCTAATACATCAATCACAACTCCTAGTTAGCGGCCACATATGGCACAACCCCCAACTGTGCTGTGTGCCCCTTGCTGGGTTTGCCCCTCTCATACCATACAGCCTTTTACCCAGGACCACTGCATTTGCCCACCCCCAGCCCCCGCTTTCTCTGGCTAATCCCATCCCAGAGGCAGAAAGCACTGCAGATGTAGGATAGACCAGTGAGAAGGTAGAGGCTGAGGCTGCAACAGATTCACAGGAGCCTGCGGGTCATACTGTATTCAGATTCCCTCCTCCCTTGTCTCGATCACACAGGGCAGTGCATGTAGCAGAGCAAAGAGCACAGGGCCCTCCTCCCCAATGGAGCTCAAGACTGCTGGGGAAACAGCCGGCCGGGGAGGAGACTTAGGGGGAAGTGAGAGGCACAGATCGTCAGTTCTGTCAACTGCTTTACTGGGGTCAGTCTTGCCCGTAGGTTTCTCTGTTTGTATTTCCTTGAATAAAGAATCAACTTTACTGCTCAAGTCTCTGTGCTGACTTGCATCAGAACCAGCCCAAATCCTGCCATACAATGCAGCATTTGAGTGCCCTGTCCCAAGAGACAGGAGCATGCAGCAGCTCTAGGTCATCTCTAAGAGGCCAAACAACTTAGGCACCTGGAGTTTCAGCAGAAGAACAAGAAACAGCAGGCCAGTAGGCAAAAGATGGTAAAGCTCACTTAGTGAAGCTCACCTGGGTAGCTGATGTGCTCATTTCCCCGTCTTACTGGGGGCAGGGTTACTTTGTGGCTTTCTACTTGCTTTGCATGTGCATGTATATGTCGGCTCCAGGAAACAGTGCTCAGAAATATGCTGGGTCAGATGTTACTTCCCCCAAACTGGTGTGTGGAGGATCTCCTAGCATCTGAACCAATCAAAGGATTAGCAGGGGGAGTGATAGATAAGGCCAAGCTGAAAACTGCAGGACTGTCTTAGTCTGAGACTGAGGATGAAACCTGTGGCTGCTCCCCATAATGTCACTAATCATCTTTATCTGCCATTTTTTTTATTAACAGTGCCGAAGAATCTATGACCATGATGCTCTCTGTTCTCGTCTGTTTGTGCATTTTTACAATAATCTACACATTAAGGGCACAAACCATCCAACACTAAGTGCCACTGAGTCCCTGTGATTTCAACTGAGGAGGAACACCTTGTGCTTCTCAATTTCCCAATTTTAAAGAGAGTTAAATGTCATTTGGATAGTGTCCTTTGAACATACCGTACTTTTCTCTCTATAACACACAGGTTTTTTCTCCTAAAAAGTAATGGGAAATGTCTGTGCATGTTATTGAGCGAATGTGTGGTCCCTGGAGCTGACTGGCCTGAGTGCAGGGGCAAAAATCAGGCAAAAATCCAATCGCGCGTCAGGGAGGAGAGACGCCTGAAGAGAGGAAGCTGTTGCTTTCCTGCATTCTGCCTCAGGGTCTTACTGCCCACCCACTTCTGTTTCGGTTGCTGTTTGCTCAAACGGAACAAAGAGCAGGGAAATCCCCTCCCCTCCAGGCAAGCAGAGGGAAAAGGAAAGGATCGCGTCCTTCCTTCTAATTCCACTCCGTGCTCCGGTGCTGCTGTGTCCAGGGAAGCATTTTAGGGACTTGCAGGCAGCCGGAAAACATTCAGGTGGGAGAGAGAGAGGGCTGGCTTGGGTGGGTGGGAGGAAACTTTTGCCTTCCTTTCCTCCCTCTCGTTTAATCCCTCTCCTGCATTCTTAGCCAGCTGCTTCTCTGCACACCCCTCTCGTGCTCCTTGTCCCTTCTGTGTTTTTCCTTCCCTCCCCACTTAAAACGTGGTTACAAAGCACGGATCCACAAGGATCCTCAGGCTCTTTGCATTGGGTCACCCCAAATTCATCATCAGATCACATTACATGTCCATGGCTACAGCCTGCACCAAAAAAATCACGCACCCACTGTTGCCTGGGGCAGCAATGGTGCAAAAACGTGGTTACAAAGCACGGATCCACATGGATCCCCAGGCTCTTTGCATTGGGTCACCCCAAATTCATCATCAGATCACATTACATGTCCATGGCTATAGCCTGCACCAAAAAAATCACGCACCCACTGTTGCCTGGGGCAGCAATGGTGCAAAAACGTGGTTACAAAGCATGGATCCACATGGATCCTCAGGCTGTTTGCATTGGGTCACCCCAAATTCACCATCAGATCACATAGCATGTCCATGGCTACAGCCTGCACCAAAAAAATCACGCACCCACTGTTGCCTTGGGCTGCAATGGTGCAAAAACATGGTTACAAAGCATGGATCCACATGAATCCTCAGGATCTTTGCATTGGGTCACCCCAAATTCACCATCAGATCACATAGCATGTCCATGGCTACAGCCTGCACCAAAAAAATCACGCACCCACTGTTGCCTTGGGCTGCAATGGTGCAAAAACATGGTTACAAAGCACAGATTCACAGGGATCCTCAGGATCTTTGCATTGGGCCACCCCAAATTCACCATCAGATCACATAGCATGTCCATGGCTACAGCCTGCACCAAAAAAATCACGCACCCACTGTTGCCTTGGGCTGCAATGGTGCAAAAACATGGTTACAAAGAATGGATCCACATGGATCCTCAGGATCTTTGCATTGGGTCACCCCAAATTCACCATCAGATCACATAGCATGTCCATGGCTACAGCCTGCACTAAAAAAATCACGCACCCACTGTTGCCTGGGGCCGCAATGGTGCAAAAACGTGGTTACAAAGCACAGATTCACAGGGATTCTCAGGATTTTTGCATTGGGTCACCCCAAATTCACCATCAGATCACATGTCTGTGGCCACAGCACGAGGCACAAAAATGATACATCCACTGTTTCATTCAGAATTCCCCCCCCCTTGTTTTCCTCCTCTGAAAACGATGTGTGTGTTATGGTCAGGTGCGTGTTATAGAGCGAAAAATACGGGTAACAAAATTTTCTTACCCATTGAAAAAGTTAATCCAGCGACTTAAAAAAAATACAGGACTCTAGTTTTGGGAAACGTTTTATAATTTATATATAAAAATTCAGTAAGAAACGAAGTAGAATATTTGACAGAAAAAATCACATTACAACAATAAAAGTCCCCAAAACGAAAAGAAAACAAATTAAAAAACATAGAATGCTGAATTTGGTTATAAAACATGAATATGAACATTTTAAAATAATCTCAGGTTATTTGGCAACTTACCACATCCTTGCAAGAGACAAATTCTGATAATAATTAAAAAAAACCCCAAAACTTTACATGAAACTGAACTTGAAGATTTGTTCTTGTGAGCGTAAAATGTAAGTATACTAATGATTCTGGCAGCAGGGCCAGGCTACATTCTCTTTTAATACTAGTATATAAAGTGTGAGATAAATGGTGAAGATCTTTAAATCCTGAAGGTGATACTTTAATTTCAGTGTTTCAATTGAAAAAGAGAAATACTGAGAGAAAAACATTTAGAAGCTTCAAAATGAGACAGTTTCCACTGTTTCAGCTGAAGGGGTCTAGTTCTATCTGAATGAACTCTAACTACTTTGACGCTGGGATAAAATTTACAGATGATAATATATTTCCAAGTGAATAGGGTGCATTTACTAAGCACTGTAAATGCAGTTTTTAAACTTTTACCATACAGAAAGCCACGAGTGTGAGGAAAGAAAGTAAAGTCTCCCCCTTATACTAATTCTACTTGACTTGAATACATGCAGGGAAGTACTTTGCCAGTTAATCAGAGATTTGTTGAGTTCACTGAAAAGGAGTCCCTTCCCGCGCCCTAGACAATGCTAATGATGGCTGCACAACATTTAAGAATCCAGTTAAAATGACCAACGTAAGATAACATCAGAACAGCCCGCAGAACAGTCTTTGCTGTTTGATTAAGTTCATACGCAGTAAAATACATTCTTCTTTAAAATATGTGGCTTATGTACAAAGGGTGTCATTAAGAGGCCACTGGTGATGAACAGATTGGAAGCATCAGCGAGTCACTCTCGACCATCCTGACTTGAGGTTCAAAGTAAACTTTTGCAATGCTTATAGACTTCTGCATAAACAAATAGTGTATAAAGCTGTTTAAATATGTTACATAGGTAACATGTTATACCTTGGAAACAAGCGCATGCAAAGCCTCTTTGTTTTACAAAGAAGCAGAGGAGAGTTTGTTTGTTTTCCCTTCCCCATTTGTCTGGCGTGGGGCAAAACTATCGCTTGGACTTCTTCGCCTCAGGTTCATCACCCCTCTGGTGACTTTTCTTAGGCGACACCATGGGACTGGCTTCTCTTTTGCGCTTGGTGGGCTGTAACCTTGAACTGAAAAACAAACCAAAAAGCACGGTGAAATTACTCTGGAGAAGACGGCGTAGAGATATTCACAAGCTAGAAGTGGCTTTCATTTCCATACTTACTGTGCCCCAGGAGATTTACTGGATTTTGCAACGGCAGGTGACTGCTTTCTCCCTGCTAACTTTCGATGGTTTGGAGGAGGAACTGCACCAGGGCTTTGATTTTTAGATGTGGCTCGTGTTGTGGGCTTGCTGGGCTGCTTTCTGAAAAAATGAGCAGATAAGCATATGTAAACAGGACGGGTTACCTAACAAATATAATAAAGTAGCACAAAAATTAAAAATGAATCTGTGCTTTCAGAGACACTCTTACACTGGCCATTCAAAAGCAAGTAGCAATACTCGGCAGTCTCATGTTGGGATTGAGGTATTCTGCTTTCTGAAGTTAAATGTGCCAGTCGGACTGCTAAGTCTCTGTTTTGATCACAAGCAAGGACCTGAATCCTAGCAGAGGGAGAAAGAGGGCGGTGGTGGTTTGGAGTGGGGAAGTGGTAGGCAGGCAGAGTTGAGCTTGCACAGCCCTCTGCTTCTAAATTGGTCCCTTATGCTAACATAGGAAGCTGCCTTAAACAGATTCCATCCACTAGTCCATTTACTGTATTTTTCGCCCTATAGGGCGCACCGGCCCATAGGACGCACCTAGTTTTTTTTGGGGGGGGGGAATAAAGGGGGGAAAATTATTCCCCCCCCAGGCGTGGGGCTGGGGCACGGGAAGCCCGAGCTTCCCCCGACCCCAGCCCCCAGAACAGGCAGCTCTCCGCAAGCCGTGGGAGCCCAGCGCTGGGCTCCCACGGCTTGCGGAGAGCTGCGCGAAGCCTGGAGAGCGAGAGGGGTCGGTGCGCACCGACCCCTCTCGCTCTCCAGGCTTCAGCGAAAGCCTGCACTCGCCCCATAGGACGCACACACATTTCCCCTTCATTTTTGGATAGGAAAAAGTGCGTCCTATAGGGCACGGTAACTCAGTACAGGCACTGACTCTCTCAGGTCTGAGCTGAGCTGACCATCTTGGCTATAAGTCCTGGAAGACCGGATTCCTGCCTTGCTGGCCCTTTTCCCACCTGGCCTGGGAAGGCAGGGCCCGGACTGACTCTAGCTGCAAAAGCTGAGACTGCTGAACAGACTGTTGGGCTGGGGTATTGTTTAGGGGGCTTCTGTTGCTGTTATTGATATTATTTTTAGTATCTTTATTTTTAGACCTGATGATTTATGTGAAAATGGCTTGATTTTATTGTGTACTTTTTGATGTTTTTTGTTTACGACTCCTTTTGTAACTGTAAATATTTTCATGTTGTAAGCTGCCTTGAGCATGGTTTTAACTATGGAAAGATGGCATACAAATAAAATGATGATTGCGACTTTGTAAGCCTTGTTGCTAGATATCCTTTTAACTGAAGCTGCTGGGGCCTGAGCCTGAGACCTTCAGGTGCAAAGGGTGTGATCTCCAGGCCTTTTCTTTTGACCTAACAGAACTGCCATCAGTGTTTGGTTATATAAATTTCCTATTATACAACATGGTCCATTCCTACTGTGGAGTAGGAATGATTTTAATGTGGAACTGCTGATACTGGGCACCACAATTTAAGAAGGATATTGATAAGCTGGAATGTGTGCAGAGGAGGGCAACCAAGATGAACAGGGGTCTGGAAACCAAGCCTTATGAGGAACGGTTGATGGAGCTGAGTATGTTTAGCCTTGATATATTTGAAGATGGTGATCGTATCTCCTCTCAGTCTCCTCTAATCACGGGCTGTCACATAAGAGATGGAACAAAGCTTGTTTTCTCCTGCTCTGGAGGGTAGGCCCCCAAACAATGGCTTCAAGTTATAAGAAAAGGAGATTCTAACTAAACATCAGGAAGAACTTTCTGACGGTAAGCACTGTTCGAAAGTGGAACGAACTCTCTCGGGAGGTGTGGGCTCTCATTCACTGGAGGTTTTTAAGCAGAGATTGGATGCTTTGGTAGAGATTCCTGGATTGCAGGGCTTGGACTAGATGGCCCTTGGGTCCCTTAGCTAATGTATCCTCCAGTGTGTGCATCCACACATGTGAGTGAGACAGAGAGGTGGGGAAAGAGACACATTATTAGTCAAAAACTAATAATGTGGCAAAACCTCTCCCAGGGAGTCAGTTTCTGCAATAAAGTTTGGATTGCTAGACGTGAAGCCTTCATGGGTCTAGAATACATTTATTTATTTCAAAAAAATTATACACCACTTAACTGTAAAAATATATGCACCCAAGATGCTACGAGATCACCAAGGGAGGGAAGGTTGTAAGACAAATTTGCTTCCTGAAGAAGCAGGCTGGCTAGAATAATTTAGCAATAAAATAAAAGTATGAATATGGAATACATAGAAAGTCTCATCATTTTTTCCATAAGCAACAGCTGAGCAAAAGTCTCTGCAGAGCCAACGTTACCTTTGTGCTTCCAATCTTGAGGCTGACCGTGTTGTGGCCCCTGAATGCATTTCGTCAGCATCATCACTGTTGTCACTGTCCTCCTCTCCGTTATCGCCACTCTCCTTGTTTTCATCTTTGTCTTTTGTCTCCTCTTCAACAGCAAGTGTTAGTTTCAGACGTTTTTTGTCTGGCTCAAGTGTGTCCTTCCCTACAAAATTTTATAAACACACTCAAATTTCCACCCAAGCCTCCAGAAGGGATATGGATACTTACTTTAGAAGGTGAATTCTAAATGGACCCCGTGAGTGGAGTAAGTAATTTTCCATTTCCGTAGCATTTTAATGCATACTTGTTTAAAATCTCTCCAAAAACATTTACAATAGTTTACTTCTTTAGTTCACAGCCAGAATTCATAGAAAACCCAAGAGGTTGTAGGCAAGCAGCTGGGATGTACCACTCCTGACATAAGATTACAGCAATTTGCACATTTCCCCATAATATTTACTTTAGCCATAACCCAATGATTTTCCCCTCGACGAATAAAGGATAATAAAACTGATATTTGTATAAGCTAACATGCACCTTAAACAATAGAAAAAGTTAAGAGAAGCAGAACCTCCATGTTTTACCTGTTTCCTCTGATGGAATTAGAGGTCGTTTGGGCTTCCTTCCCCTTCGACGCACAGCCACCTCTGCCTCCCCTTCTTTAGCTTCCTAATAGTTGGAAGTAAAGGGGGAAACAGTAAAGAAATTGAAAGCATACAGGGCTTCTGGCTGAGGAAAAAAAGACAAGGGGAACTCATAAGAGGGCTTATAAATTTATTGACAGTACAGAGAGGAGAGGAACATATTGCAGCACACTCTATTTATGTACTTGTTCACAAAATACATACGTCACTTAGGGGAAACATGCAACAAGATGCGGATTTTTAATTTGTGTTTTTTAAGAATTAGAAAAGCTCATAGATGACAAACTGCTGAATAACTGCTACCCATGATCAGGCGTATCAGGCATATAGTGGTACCTTGGTACTCAAACGCCTTGGTTCCCAAATGCCAAAAACCCGGAAGTAAGCATTCTGGTTGCAAACGTTTTTCGGAAGCCAAACATCTAATGCGGCTGTCGGCTACTGTTTCTGGGGAGCCTGCACCAATCAAAAGCTGCGCCTTGGTTTTCAAACATTTCACAAGTCAAACGCACTTCCAGACTGGATTAAATTTGGCGCTCTTGTTTTTGCTATTTGTTTTGAGTTTTGGTTTCTGAGGCTTTTTTGGTTAATTTGTTTTTGTGACTGTGTGGAACCCAGTTCAGCTACTGATCGATTGCGTGATTGCGGAAATGAATAAAAGCCCCCCCCCCCCCAACAATGACTATCATCAGTGCAGGTAAGAAAAAATTGTAATTTAAATTTTTATCAACTACAATACTGTCTTATTTATTTTATAGTACAGTACACTGATTATTGCTTTCATTTTATGGATCCACGGTCTCGTTAAGATGGTAAAATTCATGTTAAATTGCTCTTTTAGGGGTTGTTTTAAAAGTCTGGAACAGATTAATCCATTTTGCATTACTTTATATTGGAAAGCTTGTCTTGGTTTTGGAACGGACTTCCGGAATGGATTAAGTTTGAGAACCAAGGTGCCACTGTATTACAAAACCTAGGAACGAGCAAGATTTTCTAGGAGCAAGGTAAAAGAAATGTTGTCTCCTGATCTCCAAGGAACCAAGACTCCATTTGCCTCATCTATATTTTTTCAGGTGTCAGTGTGAGCACTGATATTGCCAGCAACTTAATTTGAGCCTTTACATTCAGACGCAATGTATCAAGGATTGAAAAATTCTAAGGACTGAGGATGGAGGATGCCTTCCTTTTATGCCCTACTCATAAGCACCCAGAGGCATATTGTTTCATTATGCTGGAAGACAGAAACCTGGAAACGATGGGCCTTGGTTTCATTCAGTAACTCAATTCCAATGAAACAGTTTTCATTAGAGAAATGACCCTAAGGTAAATTATACAACTCCACAAAAATCAAACATTTTTAGGATCAAAGTGGAAAACAATTTGCACTAAAAGATCTTGAACTTACTTTGTTTCTCTCATTCAATGAACCTTTGACTAAAAAAGGAAGAAAAAAATGTGTTAAGAACTCTACATAAATTGCAACTCTGAACACACAAACTGTTATAACCATCACTTTTCGTATGAAGTTTAAATTAAACTTAAATGACCAAGGAACTAAAAAAAAAAAAAAAAGGATTTCTTTCTAAAATTCGCCACAGCATAATAAAGCAAAAATTAAGTTATTTCTGGCAGAGATGTCAACCAATGGCGAACGGAAGGCAGCTCAAGATTTTGAAATGCTTGATGTTAGTTGTAAATGCTACAATCTGGTAAAAAGGTGGATGCAATTGGTTACTTCCCATGCCAGCAGCCTGAGTAAATCATGCAGTTGCTTCGCTTCAAAATCTTACTGGAACAGTGTATGAAGCAGTGAGTCACCAGGGTTACTTTGCCATTTGACCCAAGCGCCCTAAACTGCCCTACTCACAGAAGTGGGAAATCTCTGGCATCCATGTCAATGCCACTGAAATCAGTCCACTTGGAAGCTGGACAAAGTGTTTTACTCACCTTTGAAATAGACAGGGGAAGGTCTTTGCATGCACCATTGTTTTGTAGATCCACAAGAGTTTATAGAGTGGTACCTCTGGTTACGAATGCTTCAGGTTATGCAGTCTGCTAACCCGGAAGTAGCTGCTCCTGGTTGCCAACTTTGCCCCAGGATACGAACGGAAATTGCGTGCTGGACGTACGCACACAGCGGGAGGCCCCATTAGCGAAAGCATGCCTCAGGATAAGAACGGTTTCAGCTTAAGAACGGACCTTTGGAATGAATTAAGTTCGTAACCAGAGGTACCACTGTATAAGGCTATATCTGAATTTTTCGAGTAGTAACTCTTTCAAGAAAAATGGCTGAGTTACAGATGCACCTCATCCTTTCCACTCTTTCTTCCTTTCCAAAGAGAATTTTTTTTTGGAATAATTACCTTTTGGAGTAATCATCTGTCTACTGCTAGAACCTGAAGACTGCTGCATCTAATTAAAAACAAAAATAGCAGTATATTTCTATAGTGCAGGATTAGAAAAATTAAAACACGTTCAGGCCCTGTTTAGGTCTTATCACCCAAAGAGAAAACACCACTGAATAGGGTTGTGAGGACAGATGTTTCTCCCACCCCACCCCAAATGAAGCCACATGTCTCCTGACTCCTTCAGACATTGACAGTGCATTTCTGCAGCACAGAGCTTTGCAGATCTATGGAGGCTCCTTGCAAGAGTGGGAACCCTGGAAGATCAAGATTCCTAGTCCCATGAGTGGCCTCCGCAGATATGCAAGGCTCTCTACTGTGTGAAAGTGCCAAAAAACTCAGGTGCCTCTGGGTGGGGGCAGGGTGAATGGTGCGTATTTGAATTTAATCTCCACATGCGTTCTCTCTTAAGGTGATAAGTCCTGAAGAGGGCTATGCTGTTTCTTCAGTTAATGCAAATAAAAATAAAATAATCTAATATGCACAAGCACATTCTTTGTTATGGTCCAAAGACCCGCAAAAATCTAATATGCAGTACATTTTACAACTCAAGACCATTTCTCAGATCACACAACAACAAACCTGGCTTTGCCATGAAATCTACAGTTGACTTTTCTGTAAGCTGGCAAACATTTTAAAACCACTGCTTTCAATGAAGCTCACACGTTCAGCTGCCAATCACTAAGTGCTGCAGTGATCCAGTATATGACATGTTCTGGGCCAATTCATACCCCCAGTTTAAAAGTTCTTTTATGCAGTAGCAGTTATGCCTTCCTCCCACAGAGATTTCATGCCTTATGGCAAACAGGCAAACACGGCGTTGGTGCCTCCACTGGGGGCTGACCATGTCAGTGCCCATTTGTGGACTGCCCTGCCGAGTGAGGTTTCTCCTTCTTCCTCATTACTGGCTTTCAGGAGGAATTTAAAAACATTCCTGTTTTCCCAGCCATTTGGTGGATGAAAGATACTGGCAACCCTGAAATAATGGAGTGAGAGAACCTGATTGCTTTTCAACTGTTTTTAATGATATTGTTACTGATGTGTTGGGTGCCTTTGGGAGAAAGTGAGGGATATAAAAATAATAGCATGAAGAAAATACAAAATTGTCCAGGTTGTCACATGATACCTAATTTGATGACTAGTACATTGAAATGAATATGACATATGAGTGCACAGATTAATACACACACACACACACACACATATATGCGTTTTACAAAGGAAAGGGCTCTGATCCATAGAACTACTTAAGATTCAGGCAAGGTATTTCATCTAGTTATTTATATGCTGCCTTCCTGGCCTGACAACAGACCTCCAAGGCAGGTGACAAAAAAAGGAAATCTGCACCAACCCACTGGAAATCTCGAGTTATCTGAATATCACAACTATTTTTGAAGGTCCCCTCCATTTAAAAAATAATCCGCTATAGTGTGGGAGAAAACAAGGGTAATGCCTTGAGCTCAGGGAACCAGCTTAATAGCCCATGGGATCCTGGCCAATGTTGTGCTATTGCCATTGAAAAAAGTATAAAACTGTTCCACAGAGAGCCAGCAATCCCACAATATGTGAGCATCCAAACAGAATATCCATCCAAATGCTTACATTTCCAGTTCTTGAGTCAGCTTCTGAAACTTGACCTGAAAGGAAGAAGAAACCTCCTGAGTTTAATGAAATGCTGAAGTACATTTTCCATGGTGACGCAGCACTGTACTTACCAAGCAGTGCCATTATTTCAATAGGATATTTACGGGGTCTTCCTCTTTTCCGCTTAACTGGTACTTGCTTTTTTTCCTAAACAAAAGGACAAACAAATGTTGTTTAAGTCAACTCAAAGTGTCCACTAAGGCAATTGGATTATGAACAAAGAGTCTTGTGTTACATTAAAGGATTAACCAGTTTATTGCTGTGTAAGATTTCACTGACTAGTGCTCACAAAACTAACACAACATGCCCAGAAATAGTGATTCTTCACATAATAGTTGCATTGTGATAGCGTGTCTTTCCCAACCGCTCTCACACACCATAGACTAAGTCAAACATTTTCTTTTAAGTTTTGCTATTTCAGTGGAGAGTTACAAATCCGCTAAAGTCTCCTCTCCCATTGAAATCAAAACCTTTGGCTGGGATGGATTCTTAATAGCCAAGGAAAGTTAAACCATTTATAAGCTCCGGTGTGCACTAACATTATTCACAATGATAATAATTACTTAGTATTTGTGTCAAGGTCAACCAGTGGAGCTATTCTGAGTGGTTTGCAGTTTATTACAGCCCCCAGTAGCCTGCTTGGACCAATTAGTGAGGCACTTTCCAGATAAAAGTGCTCACGACCATTCCAACATGCACTTCAGAATATATACAGAATACAGGATTAGTTCTGGTTGAAGCAACTCGGCTTACTGGGTACTTCTCTCAGAATTCAGCAAATTCTCTCCTCCCTTTCTTCTCCCAGCCTCCCATCCTGGGAGATCTTCCCTTCCCTTCCCTTCACCAGCCATCCATCAGGAAAGTATACTTTCAAATAACTATCAGAATAGGCCATGTTACTTGCCTCAACAGGATTTACACTGGATTTCTCATCTGACTTTTCACAGATATCCGCTTTGCCAACAATCTCATCTGCAGGAAAAAACGTTTTTTAATTTTTTAAAAAAACACAAATTAAATCCCCACCATCATTTTTGAGCAATTGCTTAAACCAGTGACTTCCTCTGAATTGTACATCGCCTGGTTTTCACTTGCAGCACACCCCATCATTTCGACTTCTTTGACAATCTAGATAAACATCAACGAATATGCAGCTGCTATAACCTATCCTACAGTTTGCTGCATCATGTATCACTGTATACACCTGTGCTTCTATGGCAGGGATCAGCAACCTTTTTCAGCCGTGGGTCAGTCCACCATCCGTCAGACCATGTGGTGGGCTGGATTTCATATATGGGGAATTCCTATGCCCCACAAATAACCCAGAGAGGCATTTTAAATAAAATGACACATTCTACTCATGTAAAAACACGCTGATTCCCGAACCGTCCAGGGGCCGGATTGAGAAGGCAAATGGGCTGCATCCGGCCCCCGGGCCTTAGGTTGCCTACTCCTGTTCTACGGGGTAGGTATGCAAGGGAACAGGATATTTGCTTAATATAGTGGAACCTCAGTTTTTCAACGTAATCCGTTCTGGAAGTCCATTCGACTTCCAAAACATTTGAAAACCGAGGCTCAAAGGGGCGCCAGCAAGTTCAATGGGGAAAATTGAGAAACATGCCTTGGAAGCTGTTTGGCTTTTGAGGGGCATTAGAAAACGGAAGCATTCACTTCCGGGATTTTGGCGTTAGGCTTCCAAAATGTTCGGCAGCTGAGACATCCGAAAACCGAGGTCTGACTGTACACAGGAGCAGCAGTTCTACTTATTCACTAGACTGTAGTCCAGACACGGGTGGACTATTCTCCATTCAGCAGGAAGGAGGTTCTTTGGAGCTGGGGTTGTCTGTTTTCTGAAAAGGGAACTGCATAACAAGGTGGACCAGGAGATGTTTGTGAGGTCTGTAAAACTTGAGTACTGTTAATCAGAATGTTGCAAATGTGTAAAGACAGGATGACTAAGTTATACTGGAAAAAATATGATTTAAAATTATGATTAATGATTTATATGGATTGATAAAGGAAGATTAACTCTATTTGATTAATTAGGAAAATAGAGAAAAGTTTAAGCAGAAATTGAACATGCACAGTCGATGGAAATAGGAATGGATGGAAAAGTATTAGAAATTAAGAAAAAGCATTTTACTGTGAGTAGCAAAGGCCATAGGGAAATTCGTCTTGCGAAGCAACTCTAAAAACGAAAAACTCTTTCATCTTGCGAGTTTTTCGTCTTACGAGGCATTCGTCTTGCGAGGTACCACTGTAGTTTGTTAAAAATTTGGAAAACTTATAAAAATTAATTGGCCAAAAAAGAGAAAAGAACTGGGGTTGCCAACCCAACACCAACAAAGGCTTTCATTGGTCCCTCCCAAAAAATGAAAGGTGTCTTCTAACCCTTTCAGGAAAATTCTGTAACTCTGATGTTACCTTTTCCTTTTACAGTTTCTGATGAAGGTTGCAGAGACTTGGCATCACCTTCAAGGGTATCTTCTGAGTCCCTGGAAGTTGTTTCCTATGAAATTATAAAACATGTTAAAATACTGCGTGCTGTAGTACCAACAGAACGGCATTGTGAACTACTACATTTAAAGGTCGCCACCACAATAGTTACGTAAATTATTCTGACAGAAATAACTGATAAGCCGTTTCTCCTTCCAAAAAGCTTCCAAAAGGTGTAATTAAGTGGTGACTTGACAGCAAAGTTTATCTGTCCTTCTTCTCTCTGCGTAACACATGCAACATGGGATTAATTCCTCCTACATGCTCTGGGTGGATTGTTAGCTGATGTGGAATCGAGAAAGCCTATCAGATGGGTGAGCGACTGGAGTGGGAGAAACTATAGCTTGCCCAAGCACCATGGAAATTAATCTCTAGAGAAAATACCAGCTGCACGGTCTTTAATTATCTCTGAAACTACTATAAATCACGAAAGAATTTAAAGAAAATGCTCATCTGTCAGTAAATATGTCAATCCAAACTACGACCCTAAAGCTGGTTTGAAAAGAGACGTCATGGAAAAGGCTGAAGGTAAAACTGTCTTCTAGGAAGCACATTTGCAGTTTACTTTGAGGAAAGCTACAACAAGGCAGCTGTCTATAAGGGACGAGAGATTCTCTGAGAAGTGCTTATGTTGTTGTTTTGTTACATTTTCGATCCTACGTTCCACGACTGATTGCATTGACAGTAATGAGAATTAATGGATGCTGTTGCCCCCGTTATGGGGAATGTGGCTAGGGCTGTGTTGACTTTGAGCAAGCATTTCAAGCAGTATGTTGAGAAGTAATATATCTGTAAACAGATTTAAAGTATACCGTATTAGATTCTGCTCTGGCTTCAAAATACTGGCTTTCTTCAGCTTCTTCTCCCAAAATCTGACACACTGGACCATGACCTGCAAAATAAATTTAACCCTTTTAAAAAAAATTCTGAAGACTTAGTCTTCAGTGCTGAGTGCTGAAACCTTGTACGTATTTTTTTTCTAAATCAGATTGGCCTGCGAACCATCTCATGCAAACTAGTCAAATGTTTGCCAGAGACAACAAGGTAGGAGAGTTTATTTGTAACTACCTGATTCACCCTCTTCGATACCAGGATGTCTGTCTGTTTCTGGCATGAAGCTCTCTTCCTTCTGATCAGGTATTTCTACCTGCAACTAAGAGGAGGAGAGGAAATAGATGAGAAAGTAAATATTTCCATGTTGGATCAAGACTGAAAGTGGAACTAGTCCAGCATTCTGTTCTGAACAGCAGCCAGCCGAGATGCGTCAGAGAAGATGCCAAGCAGAGCATCAAAGTTACAGCTGTCCCTGGTTGCTTGCCTCCATTGTCTGCTATTAAGAGCGATACTGCCCTGGAACAAGGCGGTTTCATTTAGCTATTCCAACATAGAAATCATGCCTTTGATAGACATGCTCCTAAAAAACTGTATTTTTTTTAAAAAAAAGAAAGAAAAAATCTTCAGTAAAGAAAAGTAAAACAAGAAAGAAATGCAAACCTCTAATGATTTCTCTCTAGAAACTTGGACTTCTACTGCTTCTGTTACGACTGAAGTGTCTGTTGTTTCAAGTGCTAAAAAACAAAAGCAGAAAGGCAGAAAAAAGGACTATTAATAGCACTGAGCATTCAAAGTGCTTTACAAAGCAGTGTCTCAATGTGTATGCTCTTTGCAATAAGCACCCTCTGCTCACTCAGAGAGATATTTACAGTTCTTTATTTTACATATGTACAAGCAGCACATTACAATCATGCGTCCGAATTGTCCGGTTCAGATTCGGGGAGCGGTCTTCTCCGGCTTCTCCTCCAACAGAAAAGGCGGGGACGTCTCTGATCCGTGTTTTACCCCTCTCCTTTCCTGTGCAGACGGCACAGGCACAGGCTCTCCATCTGTTCCTCAACTTCCTGTGAGGTGCTGGGCCTCTACTTCAGCATCGGAGAGCCTTCCTGCCTCTGGGCTCTCTCCCTCTTCCCCATCCTTCACTTCCTCTCTATCTCCCTCTGACTGTTCCCGCTCCTCAAAGGCGTTCCCTGGCAGCCCTGTGACACTCAATCATTTCATGAATCTGTAAGGTCAACCAATTATCTCTATATTGTAGGTGCAGACCGCTTCCTAGAGACTTCTGGCAGATATGAGATTCCTGATTTATACTTACATTTCCTTAACAGTATGTTAACCACAAGCCCAAGATGGATTTTAAGAACTACTATGAAGTGCTCTCAGAACTATGCAAACAAGTTTCAGCTAGAACAGGGGTAGGCAACCTAAGGCCAGTGGGCTGGATGCAGCCCATTCACCTTCTAAATCCAGCCTGCGGACGGTCCGGGAATCAGCGTGTTTTTACATGAGTAGAATGTGTGCTTTTATTTAAAATGCATCTCTGGGTTATTTGTGGGACATAGGAATTCATTCATATTTTTTCTTCAAAATATAGTCCGGCCCACTACATGATCTGAGGGACGGTGGACCGGCCCACAGCTGAAAAAGGTTGCTGACCCGAGCTAGAAGCTTGTACAGAACAATAATATTTCTACGCAAGGGCACGGGAAGCAGTCCTCAGGCAGATCTTACTACTCACCCCCCCACCCCAATCCATGGGCTTCAGTCCAGAGGTGCTGTGCCTACTGCAGGCATGGCCAAACTTGGCCCTCCAGATGTTTTGGGACTACAATTCTCATCATCCCTGATGACTGGTCCTGTTAGCTAGGGGTGATGGGAGCTGTAGTCCCAAAACAGCTGGAGGGCCAAATTTGGCCACGCCTGGCCTACTGCATCCCAATGCATATGCATTTTATCCCCATTAGCTATAAATTTGCTCATGTGGATTTCAGCAGCAGTAATGAAATGCTCCCACTTAAAAAAAATCAAACCCCCATTATGCTATTATTTATAGGTTAGCCTTATTTCAGAGCAAACTTTTCTGGGACTACAGCAGCTACACTCTGTGCTCAGGAATCTGCTTTTTCTCCTGCTTTGTAACAGTTTGCACCCCCACCCAATAACCAAATTCTCATTGGCCACTTCACGGGCAGCATCCCGTAGTACCAATTCTAATTCTTTCACATTGCAATACAGTAATGTGGAGGAGACCAACCAGGTTTCCTCTTCCGATGTCACTTGTCAGGAAAGGGATTCAAGTGTCAGATGTGCATAAGCCTCTAGTCTGTTCCCTGTCTTGACTCGCTTTCCAGCAGTCAGGAGGCAGTAAAAGGGCTCCTCAACCCCTCCTTTCCATCATGAGCAGCAGCAAAGGCTTTCAAAGAGCCCTCTCTTTCTTACGCAGGTCGGCTGCTCGCTCCCAGGCACTGCAGAGTGAGAGGCCTCTTGGGGTTGAAGGATTATGCTGAGCAATAGGCAGGAAGCCTGCGCCTCCCAGCTGCTTATTCCAACTTTAAAATGTTTAAAATTCTGATTTACTGGAACTTCCTGTTGTAAACGTAGACTATAGCTAGCTACTGGTATTAATCCAAGAAGCCCTTCCAAAAACAATGCTCTTTCTCTAAACCACTGAAAACACGTACACGGTTCCTTTCATTGATACTACATTAAACTACAAGAGAACATTTCAGTTGTTAAATATACTGTCAAAGACAGAGTTGGATCTTAGTTTCTCAAACAGCAATGGGGTGTTTACATTCCTTGCAGTTTCAAACTATGAAATTCACTGTCTGCTGTGCACACTCAGCCCTGACAGAAGACATGATTATTTTATAAACAACTTCCTTTTACCTAGGTAGAATAATCTCAAACAAAGCAGAGGGAGTGCTCTAAAAATGTCTCTAATAAAAGTTTTGCAAATTTAACATTTGCCTTATATAACAAGAATTAC
This sequence comes from Podarcis raffonei, assembly GCF_027172205.1. Classification (NCBI taxonomy): domain Eukaryota; kingdom Metazoa; phylum Chordata; class Lepidosauria; order Squamata; family Lacertidae; genus Podarcis; species Podarcis raffonei. The sequence continues at coordinate 4,043,007 of NC_070610.1, forward strand.
ATATCAAAGCAAAAGGACTCCCTTGTAAATATCTTAGAAATTGTGAAATACTTTACCAAGGCAGTAGTTCCATATGCACAACAACACCCTGTACCCATGGCCTCTCTGCACCCTTCCCAAATTTGCACTTGGGGGGGGGGAAACACCCAGAACAGATTTAGGGGGCACACAGGGAGAGGGAGGGGACATTCCATTGCACAGCCGGAAGTCCTTGTACTGATGGAACTACCGTATTTTTCGCCCTATAGGACGTACTTTTTCCCCTCCAAAAATGAAGGGGAAATGTGTGTGTGTCCTATGGGGCGAATGCAGGCTTTCGCTGAAGCCTGGAGAGCGAGAGGGGTCGGTGCGCACCGACCCCTCTCGCTCTCCAGGCTTCAGGAAGCTATCCGCAAGTCTTGCAAGCCCGGCGGGAGGTCCCGCGGGCTCGCAAGGCTTGCGGGCAGCAGCCTGCAGCCCAAAAGCTCGGGGGACAGCGGGGAGGCGCAGTGCCACCACCCCCCTATTCCCCGACCTGATCTGGAGAAGGAAGCTTGCTTCTCCCCCCCGCCAGCCCCACAAACTCGGGGGACAGCGGGGCAAGCCGCTGCCCCACGGAGGCTAGAGAGGCTGTCCCTGAAGGCAGAAGAGGGAGACGGAGCGCTCCGTCTCCCTCTTCTAGCTTGTGGATGGCTGCGCAAACCTGGGGGAAAAATAAATTCCCCCCCCTTGATTTCCCCCCCAAAAAACTAGGTGCGTCCTATGGGCCGGTGCGTCCTATAGGGCGAAAAATACGGTACTTCGCTGTATACAACCCTCACAAGGGTTAAATTTGAGTTACACTAAATTTACTTAAACTGAAATGAGGATTTAAGATCTCTCTCTCCAATGCTGAAACAGCTAGTGCAGCGGAATAGTTTTTCAGACATTTACTTTTAGTTCAGTTTAGTACACTTAACACTATGGAAAGGGTGGGGAACCACTTTTGTTCAGCCTTCTGGGGGCTGCTTCTGACGCCCACCTGTCAACTGCCTGACCTTGTATAACCTTTGATAGATCTGGACGGCAAACGGTGCAAGATGGCGGCGGGGCTGTTGCGGGTGGGGCTGGGCAGACCCCACGGCGGGGAGTCGCTGGTTCCAAGGCTGCTTCTCTGCACTGGACTGGTGAGTGAGCAGTCAGTGGCCTCCTGCTTGGGCTCCTGCCTGCAGCTTACCTGAATCCTGGACCAACCATGGACTACTCATTGGCTGCCACTCTCACACTCCATGGTCACTGGGGCCTTGGGCAAACAGTAACTGACTACGTCCATGGAGAGACATCTATTAAACTGGCCAACACTGGCCTCTACCTGCTCTCAGCACTCACCTTTGCTGGCCTCTGCTACTTCTATTACCACGATGTGGGCATTTATAGGGCTGTGGCCATGCTGTGGAGCCTCTGAGGCACAATACGTCACCTACCAGCAACATTCAACGATTGTTCACCGCTGCCTCTGCTTCATTGTATGAGGGAGAAATAGCAGCAGGGGTCCCCACGCTGCATATAGCAGAATGACTTGGAGAAAGAGGCATCCAAATATGGGTCAGCAGCCACAGCCATTCAACAAAATGTGGGGATCTCTCGTTGAGAAAAGAGCTAGGCTTGAGACAGGCTAGAGAGCTCACAAAGTTCTGATGCTAATGCAGAGGGCAAACTATTAGTGATTGTAGTGGCAGCCTTTTCTGTATGGCTGACCCCTTTCCTCTGTCAAATGGCAGCTTGGTTTCAACAGGTGCAGCAGAACTGGTCTTGAATTCCAGTCACTTGGTTTTTTGTGGCCCTGATATTGCAGTTAGTGGATTGTGTACACGGCATGGTGCTCAGGCTGGGCCCTAAGCAGTTGCTGTGCAAAAGGGAATTTTTCTTTTCGTTTTGCTTCACTGATGTACAATAAAGAATTTACAGAACCCTAAAAAAAAAAAAATCTGATCGATCTGCACCCACTTAAATTAAGCTGCACTAAATGCAAGTCTCACTCCCCAGGAAAAACTGGGGCTGCATGACTAACCTCCTGATGTGGATCAGATGTTTTATGAAATGTAATATTTAATTCTATTGATTCATCCCGAAGATTATAACCTGCAACAGTTTATCATTGCCGTTAGAAACAGGAATTTACCTTTGGAAATCAATTCTGGTTGAATCTCTTCAGAGACGTTTTCTTCTTCCATGCTTCTACATTGTGGGTCCTATGAAGTGAAGGGAAGGAAAATCTTTCAGGACTCCAAAAATTAGTAGTTAGGGCATGCTCAGTTTGTTAAATTATCCAGTACTTACACTAAAAGTGGATAATCATTATTTCACAGGCATGGAAATGTCTGTATGGAAAACCTGAATATTCTGGTAATAAAATCCAGAAAAGTTCCTTTGAGAGTCTGAAATTTGACATGCAGTATCAACATAAACAGCTAAGGGGTGTTCTAAAAGTTAGAAAGCTATTTTCAACCTTCCATCCCTTTGATGAAAGTGCTGGCTGCAAAGTGAAACTGTGGGAAAAGAATAAGGTCTGGAGATAAGAAGACAGGAGACTCAAGCTTTTAAGGCAGAGACTATAAACCTTAAAGTGGAGAGTGAGTTGTCAATAAGACCAAGAACACTCAATATGGCAAAAACACTGTTGGACACCCCATTGACTGTTGGCATCATACAGCAATTACTGGATGAGCAACTAAAATAGATCCGAACTGAGATGGATAAGGTGGTGAATGAAAATGGTCAAGAGAAAGATGAGGTTAAAGACACAGAAGCTTTGGAGAAAAATATTGTCAGAACAAGGCCTGCCAGAAGAAGAGAGTGGAATGATAAAGCTGGAGCCAGTTGATGATGGAATGGAGAGGACCTTTACACAGGTGCCTGGAGAAGTAAAATAGTCTTGCAGTGGAATTATGTTGTTGGAGAAGTGGAATGGAACCATGGATGGAGAGGTTATGGAATATTCTGAGCTGGCAGAGACAGAGCTGAGAAAGGATTCTGTGTACAATTTGGAGTGAATTTAGAGAAAAAAACATTTTTAAAAATTCCTGCTTCTTTTTCTTCTTGTTTCTTTTTTTGAGTGGTTTCTACTCTGGATCACTGAGGAGACTGTACGCACATGATGGAGATGGCTGGCTGGTGAATGACCCTGCATGAAAGGCTGGAAAGGGAAGATCTCCCAGGGTGGAAGAAGAAAGGGAAGCTCCTGGGTGAGAGCTGGGAGGGTCCAGCACTTTCTGTGTGACACAAATGACTCTGTGTGATCTACCTCTGAAAGATGGCTTTGTATTTACTTTGCTTTCCCTTTCCTTATTTATTTTCAGTTAGTTTGTTTTATATTGTACTGCAGGATGTAAAAGTTTCACTATAAATTTATTGGGATAGGGGGAAGAATTCAAATAAATTAACTTTTCTCCCTAATTAAGTCCAGAAACTAAATCAAAGGTATAAGGAATAAAATATTTTAAAACACCATAATACCTCAATAGCTGTCTTCCTGGTCCTTTGTTCCAGCTCTTCAGTCACAATTGGATGAATTTCTTTGCTGTCTAACAAAAGCAATTTAAATGTTTATATTCATTTGATTATACTCCTTGCAATGTTATTGCTGTCTTGCAATATTTGATGTCATCTATTAACTGCATTCCTTCATAGAGTCCTTTGTCTAGAACCCCAAGCACCACTCTATTAATATATTATTTTAACAGCAAGCTCAGTATTCAGCATGTTCTTACAAGGACCTAGCATATGAATCGACAGTGTCTCTATGCTTTCTGCTCTTTGACAGAAGCAGGCGCCCTCAAACTACATTCCTCTTGGGGGATGAAATGGGCATACAGTGTCCTTTGGCTCTCTTCAGTAAAGATTTTACAATTAAACTTACTTGCAAGATTCCTTATTCTCTGTTGCATTTTATATCTAGGCAAAAGCAAGCTAATCTCTCTCTCCATTCAAGGCTATGCTACAAGATTATTAAAGATAGAAGCTTCTGGTGCAGGTAACTGTTCCTTTCTCTGTGTTTCATTAGGAACTGGTGGGTTTAAAATAACTTAGCCTTCCATGGCTTGGCTTCAGAGGATATCCCAGTTAGAAAGTTAAACGTGAACTTTATTGTCTGTTCCACAAAACAGAACAGTTCTAGAAATTCCTAACTCTTCCACATATTGCCAAATCCAGCACAACCCTAGTGACGAAAGAATATAACATTTACACACCATGATTTCAAAGGTGTAGGATTGTAAGACAATTTTCAGTTTTATAAAGGCTTTGATTCTTTGCACTACTTCATACTTTATACTGCAAGTTACTGCTTCAAAGTGCCCCACTATCTGAAGTCAGATGTGGCAGCTAAAGAGTGTGGGTGGTATTCAAGTACATTTTACTCAGTTTAAATTACCCATTGAAGTTATTATACCTGACTTAGTTATGTTCATTCATTTCAATGGGTAATACCACATAAAACTTACCTGCCGGATACCTAAACCAATATATTTCGGGCAGCAGGCAGACAGACCTTTCGTTCCCCAAGAATTTTAACCTCAGGTGCATATTCTCTCTGCTGTGGTTTTAGCACCATGATTTACTGAATTTTATTCATCATTGCCACCTTTCTTGGAAATTTGATTTCAGGGGTTTCATAGAAATGTTGTAAATAAAACTGCTTAGAGTGGTATATAAATTTTGCTGAATAACAAAAAAATATGAAGGTTTCGTGCTAGCCAATAATCTAGCTGCTATCCTTAAAAGTCTAAAGTTGACCCTAATCCTGTTCTTAACTATATTAAATAGGAACATCTCAACTTTGTTTACTATATTATTTCTTTGTATACTTGATCAACTGCAGGCAGTTTGCTTATTTATGCTAACTGGCTCCTAAGTCTAACTTCCTACACACCCCAATCATTAAATTCCGAAGTCTCAAAATACTGCAGTACATAAGGAACTTACCAGACTGATATGCTGCACTCCCTTGAGAAAACGCTTCCTCTTCATTCTGGCCATCCGCTTTAGCATTTATGTCAGCCAAGTGACTACCCTGAACCGTTCCTCCTCCAAGTGCTCTGTCCTTGGAATTTCCCCCCAATTCGACAAGTAATGAAGTTGAGCATTTCCTGTTGGGGAGATCCATTGTTTCACCAAGGTCAGTTTCTAATACTGGCTTGTGACTAATATTGTCTACTGCTAAATTTACATCCCCACTTTTCTGTTCCAGTGGCATACCAGATGGAACTTCGGTATGTTGCCCACTCTCTTGGGTTCTGCATTCATTCACGCGGTCTTCAGTGGATGTTCCATCACTGACAGAAGGGTTCAAAATTTCTGTGCCAAGGCTTTCTCCTATGCTATCAGATTGCACTGTATTTTCAGGCATTTCTGGGCTTGTGGTGTCACCTGTGGTTAATTCTTCCACAGCACCCTCAGGTTCCCCCTGATGGAATCTTTGGCTTTCTTTTTGAAGCACATGTTCATCTTCAACTTCTTTGCTTGAAAATTCAAGTGGAGTTTTCTCTGAGACAGCAACAGTAGAGACACTGTCACATTCTTCCACTATTCCAGCTGCTATACTATCCTCCGGCATGTCTGCACTCAAGGCAACCAACTCTTTGTCAGGTTTAGCAGTGGCAACACTAAGTCCAAGAGCATCATACTCTCCTCTCTTCTGAACCAAAATTACAGCACTCTGGTTGTTTTCTTCAGTGTTTTGAACCACAAATTCAATCTCTTGGCTTGTGGCTTCCTGAACATGTTCTGCTCCATCTGTGGAAACTCCAGCACCCGTAGTTCTTTCTTTAGCTTCTACTGGCACAAATGCACCATGGATGGTTTTGTCACATCCTTCCGTAGTAGAGATAGTGGAAGTCTCAAACCTTCCTTGGGTTCTACAGACCTGATCAATCTCTTGTGTCTCAACAGGAGACACAGAAGTCTCAAACGGTTCTACTGAGCTTGTTGAGATCATAGCTGTGTCTGCAGTTTGTTCCAATCTTAAGGGGAAATGTTCATCTGCATCTTCAGTTCTTTCCTGGGAAATGGAAGTCTCTAACTCTTCAACTATGCTTGTGGAAATCATAGTGCATTCATCCCTTTCCTCTTTGCTATGAACTTCATCAGCACTTCCAGCTGACATACTGGGCATGGGAATAGCGTCCATTTCCACAGTAGTGGTCTTTTCTGCAGCTTGTATAGTAAAAAATGCACTTTTGCCATCTTCTATTGTTGCACTTGGCATAGGGGCTTCAAATTCTTCCAAGATACTTGTAGAAACGTTATTTTGTTTACTAGCAGTTCCATCCTGATTCATATACTCAACAGCTGTGCTAGGCGTAGGGGTGTTGAAATCTTCCGTACTGATGAGGCTTGGGGTTTTCTCAAGGTTTTCAACTGCTTTTGCAACAAGTGGTGTTTGATCAATATGCTTAGCAGAAGACTGTGCAGAGTTAGGGCACACTTTGACCACACTTGTAGAGATGGTCTCACCTTCACTTCTCTCATCTTCATTAGCAGATGCTGAGAGAATAGCTACTTTCTTTGAGCCTATCCTAAACGGGCCTTCAGATTTCCTGATATCTATGAAATATGTGGCATCCTCATTCTTCTCTTCCACAGCAGACTCTTGATCCCCACCTTGCTTTGAGGTTGCACTAATCACATCACATTCATAATTCTCAGTAAACTGAGACTCTTTTTTTGCACCAAATGCCATAAGATTTTCACTGGCCACACCAACACTAGTGGTGCTACTTTCAACTACTCCCTTTGTACTGTTGTGGATATCATCAATTTCCAAGTCTTTCTCTAAGCCTGTCATGCTGTCAACAGCACCTTTATCGACATCTGAGGTCAGCTCACCCAAGTCAGTTCTAAGCTGGCCTGCAGCAAGGCAGATGGAGGAACTTCCACTTTCTTTGGCTCCAACACAAATCAGAACCCTTTCACTTTCTTCTGTTCCTGTACAGGTCAAAGTCTGTTCCGCTTCTTCGTTCCCTCTCCCTGTACTAGTAACAAAATTTTCACCTTCTTCATCATCTTCTTTTGCACCAGTGCTAGTCACACAACCTTCATCATCATAGGAACCTTGACTGACATCAACGATGTTCGTTTCCGCTCTAGCTGCTGTACTGTCTGTGGCAAACTCGTATTTTTCTTGTGTATCTGAAGCTGCTGCAAAACCTTCATTGCTGTCCTCCAAACCAGTGCACGCAGCTGCAGCTTCAGGGCCATCTTCTGCTGTTATGCCTGTGCTGGTGACGGCACTCTCACCATTCACAATGTCTTCACTCTTGTCAGCGTGCGGCCCAGTTGCCACATTGTTCGCCGCCTGAGCACACACGCCAGTCACAGCACGCTCATCTTGAGAGTCAGTACCAGTCACTGAACAGATGGCAGAGCCAGGACTTCCTCTTTCGGCAGCCGTACAAGTCACAGCACCCTCAGCAGCTTTAGCATGCTCACTTCCAGCTGCAGTATTCCGAAATTCATCTGGATTTTCACTTGTCACAGGTCTATCCTTCGCTTCAGTACCTGCACTGGTAACAGCACCATCACTTTCTACTTCACTGAGGCAGGTAGTAGCGCTGTCAAAGTTGCTTGTACCGCTACAGACGGAAGCCACACACCTTTCTTCAGAACCTGCACTGGTTACAGCATCATCTTTCTCTTCTGCTTCAACACTATTCACGGTCTGTTCAAGTTCTACCCTAGTTTCATTGATTAATTGTTTAGAATGTTCTTCTGCATAATTCACAATGCATTCTCCACTTTCTTCCTCCTTGGTTGAAGAACTTTCACACACGCTAAGTCCTTCAGTGCCAACACCACTTTCTTCAGTCGCTGTGACGGGACATTCTGATATGGAATGAGCCCCTTCCTTATTTGGGGTCCAACATCCCACAGTGAAACCTTCGTCTGCTTCTATGCTTGTACAGCTCAAAGCAGTCTCACTTTTTTCTTCTGAGCAAGTAATAGTGGCATCGCCTTCTCTTTGCAAATGGACTGATGGACCTTCTTCACTTTGGCTTCCTCCAGTGCTAGTAGCTGTTACGGCACTCCCAGTAGTTCTCTCTGTGCTGGTCCCGATAACAGTCACATCCGTCTCCATGCTATTGCTGATGCTAACACAACTGCTGCTTCCTACACTGCTGCCTACCACATTGTTTTCATTTTTATCTTCAGTGACTCTTCTTAAATCACCTCCTCGTTTACTAGCCACCACGGACATTTCACCAATTTCTTCTGGAGTGTTCTTGGGCACTGACCCTGAAGACAATTCTATTACAGCACTGACAGTATGGTTTTGATTTGTTTTGCCTTTGTTTGCACATACCTCTGTATATACTATAGTTGGGCTGGTCATCTGATCACTCTTTATACTGCCAGTTAAAGCAATTCCAGCAATCTTTTGCATAGTACCTTCTTGAATGCATATAAAACCACTCATTTTCTCTTCAGTCACTTCTTTAAAACTTAGGTGCCCTTTGTCACCTGCGTTAGAAATTTCCATGTCAGTGATATCACTCTCTTTTATGTTACCATCGAATACAATGCTACCATGCTGTTCCGTTTTAGCAGTATGTGCTTCATTGTATGAAATGGTATCTTTATTAGCTGGCCTATCCAAATTAAGAGATTCCTCCATAGATACATCACTCAAAGGGTTTTTGACTTCTGCAACAGTCATATCCATAGATTTTTGATGGACAACACCTTCATTTGACAGCTGCTTGGTTGGAGAACTGCTTTCTTCACTATTAAAGGCATCACTTGGCACATCCATTTCCTTCGTAGGAGTCTTTTCAAACTTTTGTTTGGGGTTATTGAAACCGGAAGGGGAAGATTTTGAGATTTCCTTTGTAGGCAAAGTTTTATTCAACTCATGCAATGAATTATGATGCATTTGGTCTTTGGCATTGTTTTTAAATTTAGTTTCTTGTTGTGAATTATTACTGATTTCTTCTTTAGGTTGAGTTATTTGATGCTCTGCATTACTGTCCCTTTGTTCTGACTGTATGTCCATTGGCTCTTGGCATTCTTCAGAATGTAACATGTGCCCACTAGTCCAGACTGACATTTCTGCTGATGATTTTTCTTCTCCTTTATCTATTTCTTGGAATGAAAAACTTCCCTTTCTGCTTTCACTAGCTGATTTTTTAGTTGTTCTTTTATCTGTGAGCAGATTTTCTTGCAACTTTGCATGAGTCTCTACTTGTTTAACAGCTTTGTCATCTGGTTTGTTGTCATCTTCTCTCTTTTTCATGTCCTTACTATTATGCTTCAAACTTCTGCTCTTGTGACCTTCAGCTGACATTTTCCTTTCCAGTCTTGAACTACTCAAATCTTTATCACTTTTATTTCTCTCTTTTGCAGATGATTTTTCTACTGACTGTGACTTAACTCGATGACTGAAGTCTTTTTGAGAACTACTAACTGAATGTGCTCCACTGTCAGGGTCCAATTCTACAGAATTTTCTTCAAAACCTTTAATTTCAGTTTTGGATTTACACTGCTTATCTGGATCACTCTCTTCTGAATTAGGCCCGGATTTCTGTCCTGATTCCTGCTTGGAGGAACTTTCTTGTAGTTCAGGTTCAGGTATTTTGCCTTGCTTGCTGTGGCTCTTGGACCTGGACTTTAACAGTAACTTCTCTTCCAAAGCATTCTTTGATTTCCGCCTGTCTTTGTGTATACTATCACCTTGCTTTAAAGTGTTATCAGAGTTTGTCGATTCTGCATGTTTGTCTTCTGAATAACCTTCCCCTTTCCTTGATGTTACAAAACTATGTTGCTTTGATGTACCCTGAGACTCTTTCTGTGGCCTTAAATCACTTGACAATCTTTTAGACTTGTGGTCTGCTCTGGATTTATCTATAGAACCCTGTCTGTCTTTTCTGTTTTCTTTACGTGAACTTTCTTCATTTTTCAAAGCATGTTCAGAAACACTCTTCAGATCTTTGCTGTTTGCTGATGTTTTCCTTTCACTTCTGTGCTTATTCTTCCGTTCAGCTTTGTCATCTGAAAAAGATTTTGTTAGCTGGCTATGCTTCTGAAGATTCTCCTCGCTTTTCAGCCCTTTCTCAGATGGCAAATTTTCAGCCTCATCACCTGTTTTATGAAACACGTCTCCTTTACATTTATGCTTAATTAATAATTTATCTTCAGAAATACTTTTCTCTTTTTCATTTTTATCTTTTGATGATCTAGCCTCTTTCCTGGGTGCACTTCTAAAACTTTGGATTTCTGAATCATCCTTTTTAACATGCTTTTCATTTTTAAGTATGCTTTTCTGCTTTTGAGGTTCTTCTGAGCTGGTCTCTGCTCTATCAATCTGAGATTTGGGATCTCGGGGCTCAGTATCTTGCTGCATTCCTTCCAGCTGGAGAGAAGTAGATGGTCTTCTTTTGTGTTCTTTTTCTACCTTGGAATCATTTCTGTTTTCATCAACTGAATGCACCGTCTCTGAAAGTCTTCTCACGAGTTTACTTGCTTCATTTTTGCCTTGACTGGCCTTCACTTCTTTTGGGGAGGGCTTTTCAACACCCTACAATATAAAAATGTAAGTATGATTTCTTTGTGCGAAAGGCTATTTTCACCTGAATTATGTCAAAGCCCATGCTCATTGTCTGAACTGAAATCCTTGAATTTAATTGGAAGAATTAACTGCATTGTGCAGCATGTAATTTTGTGTATTAAATCATTTTTAAAAGGTTAATAGTAATCTAACTTAAATCTTAGTAGTTAAGATTTTCTTCATTATACTAATGGCTTAAAACCTATAAAACAGTACTGAAGTGCAGACAATACTAATCATATATTTGAATTTTAAAGGTGCAGCTCAAGCTTACAGTCTTACAGAACAAGAAAAAAAGTTTAAATGAGGGACTTACTTCAGTAATCTTCTGAGGTTCTCCAGGATCCTTCTCAAGCTGCTCACATTTTTTCTTCTTGCCTTCTTCTTCATGCCTGAAAGAATAATAAAAAAAGAGATGTCTTGGGCTACAACTCCCATCATCACCTATCAGTGCAGCAAGTGGTCATGGTTTATGGGGTGCCCCACAGGGGGGGGCAATTTGATTTTTAAGGGAAGTAATTTGGAAGCTTGTGTAGACCAAGTTAATGGCCTCTTAGGCTTCCTCCATGTGAACAGGAGTTCACTTTTTGACTAATAAGAATTATATGTCACGGGGGGCGGGCAGCAGGATTTTAGAGATGCTTAGGTGGGGCATGGCCAAAAAAAAAGTTGGGAACCACTGGCCTAAAACATCTAGAGGACACCAGGTTGGGGAAGGCTGTAAAGCCTAGTGCAAGTATGGACACAAGTCCCTGTAGCAGCTCTACAAATTTATTCAAGTGGAGCTGTGTCCCCAAAGCTGCAGACGCAGCAGATACTCTAATCGTGTCCACCAGGATATACTTTAGAATTTCCACACTGCTGGTGGACTAAATGAGAGTAATATACTCTAAGGAAAATATTGCTCCTGGAATCTTCCCCTCACCTAGAAGAGTATTTAAAGGTAATAATGAGGGCCTTATATTTTCACAAGGGCTTAGTATGATCCAAAGAGAACTCAAGTGCACAACACACAAGAACAAGATTGACTTGGATAAAGGGGAGACCAATCCTTGACGTTAATGTATGGTTGAATATTAGGGATAAAATATAGGTCTGGACAAAAAGAATGCTCTATTTTTGAAATATACACAACTAGGTTTTGTTTTTTAAAAAAGATAAAGCTCCTGTTTGCACTGGGGACTGCTACAAACGGGGGGGGGGGGGGGGGCAAATTAGAGCCTTAAATGGAAAGACCCCTGAAAACCCTGTGGAGACGCCTGGAGGGTGAGAGATGCACCAAGGGTGAAGGAAGCCGGCATGGAGGAACCCCCCTCACACTAGTGGGTTTGCTGAAAAGATGGCTTCCCATACTTTCATTAATGCTAGAAAAGGGCTAAAACAGAATGCAGCCTGACATCTCAGCTGTCCTTCAAAAATAGACGTCATTAACTGAAGCTCTCTGGGATGAACTTTCCTGCAAGGTGCTCGCTTAAAAGACTGCCGCCTGCTACTAAACTTATCTTGGATGGGTGAACTGTGAACAGCAGCCCAGAGGTTTGTGAACCTTAGAGGGGGTTCAAACTATTTCAAACTGTATCTATACTACTTTCAAAGGATTTGCACTTTGTAGTATGCAAAATGTACTAATTTTATGTCCTCTGCAAGTACCTTGACTCTCTCTTTCTTTTCCTGCTGAGGGCTACCTTCTTTTCTAAAAACCTTTGTTCTTTCAGCACATCCTTGATGCTGGCACCGCTGGCTTTCAATTCAAGTCCTCTGGCAGGAGTTTCTTCCAGGTTTTGAGTGCTTTTACCTAGAACGACACAGTAAAGTCTCAAGCTGCAATTTCAGATATAGTTATTTTGGATGCAAAATGAAATAAATTGTTTGGTGAGTACTAAATTAAGTATACACTCTCTTGTGCAAAAAAGCAACTAACTCGCAAATAGAAAACAGCACAAGAAATGTTTGTCTGAAGTACAGCCCAGCACCTTGATTTGCACTTTTCAGTGTTTTCGTTTTTTCTGCAGCTTTCTGTTTCCGCTTTTCTTCAAGTTTTTCTCTGTTAAGCCTTCTCCTTAACAGTCTCTCTTCTTTTTCTCTAGCCTGAAGATAAGAAAATGGGAGTTCATATGATGGGATCCAAAGCATGTTTTCACTACCCCGCTTCCAGCAGCAGCCTCTATGTCTCCCCAGAAAGCTTCCCTGAAGGCTAGAAGAGTATCTTCAGTGACACTCAATGAGGTAAGAAGGACTGCCGCAAGAAAGCAAAACCTGAAAACCCTATTCCTGTCATGCAAAGGCTTCTCTAGATGCTGGCCATAACTGTTTTTGTTTTATTGAAATAAACCCACAATATGTTTTTAAAAACCTAATAACCCTTTCGATTGTACTTTCTTGTCTGCAAAGTAAACCCCCTCCCCCCAGAAATTGTAATCAAGCAAAGTAACTCAGTTTGGACACAATACCAATCTATTCTGAAATGCAAAACAAAACCCTCTCCAATGGATCAATGCTGGCAGTAATTTTGTGTATCAAACAGAAATTCATCTGATAAAGAAATTAAGAGTTCCTCAAGACATGAAACCTTTATTAATATTCTTCAGTTTTCCCTCCATTAAGACTACTGGACATAAGCACACCAAGGCCAAGTCTCCAGAAATGCTTCTTGAAAAGACTGGAGGTCAGAAGAGGTATCATCAGGAATGGCTGACTGCCACATTAATTGATATAAGCAAGAGGCTTGAGAATGGCACAACACTGGTCCAAACTGTACTAGTTTGTGTTCCAAGCATTCCAAAATAGGTCAGAACAAAGGAGAGAAGCTTGACAACCATATGTCAGGAGTGCTCTGATGGTGTTTCCTGCTTGGCAGGGGGTTGGACTCGATGGCCCTTGTGGTCTATTCCAACTCTTATTATTCTATGATTCTATGAGAAGCAGTTTCTTATCCCTGAAATGTCTACACATGTATTGTGTTTGTACAGTGGTACCTCGCAAGACGAATGCCTCGCAAGACGAAAAACGCGCAAGACGAAAGAGTTTTTCATTTCGTGAGTTGCTTCGAAAGACGAATTTCCCTATGGGCTTGCTTTGCAAGACGAAAACGTCTTGTGAGTTCTTGCGAGTTTGTTTCCTTTTTCTTAAAGCCGTTAATACCGTTAATAGCCGTGCTTCGCAAGACGGAAAATCCGCAAGACGAAGAAACTTGCAGAACGAATTAATTTTGTCTTGCGAGGCACCACTGTAGTTTCGATTGTTTACTTGTTCTCATTTCTTTGCTAAATAATTTTTAAAAAATAAATAACCCAAACTTACAACAGACTGGCGGCGTTGCTCCACAGTCCCTTCATCATCAGAATCACTATAATACTTGGAGTAGAGGTAAGGCTTATGGACGTAAGCGTGTCGCCCAGATTTTGTTTTTTTATTGCTGGCCCAATCAGCCTCTGGCTTTGTTTTAACCTGATTATGTTCTTCTTCGTCATCTAGAGAAACATAGAGACAGTGAAGGTTACTAAACAGAATGGATAAGGAATCTGGTGCCATGCAAGATGTCAATGAACTCCAACTCCCATCAGCAAAGGCGAAGTTCAGGAATAATAGGAACTGGAGCCCAACAAACATCTGGAAGTACACAAGTACCCCACCCCAACCTTAACAGAAAGATGTTTTTAAAAGCCAGATCTAGGTTGGGATGAAAGGGAAAGGCAAAATGTTCCATGTGAACAAAAGAACCTTTCTGCCTTCTTCCTACTGTAGCTCCTTGTGTTCCACCTCAAAATCTGATACTGGCAGTCAGGGGACCTACTGGAGAAGCGCTCAATGCAGAAGCTGAAAGTGAAAAATCAGCCACCCAAGGCAAGCTTCCCCACCGCCCCCTGGCCAGTTGACAAACATTCTGTGCTTGCACAGATCTCTTCAAATTCTTCCCTTGTTTTCCGACACATCTAAAACTAAGGGACAGCTTAAATCCCCAAAATCTGTTGGGGTTAATGTTTGTTTGTTTATTAATAAACAGCAACATAGAGCACTTAGCACCCAGGTGCTACAAGGCAAGTTGGCAAGGATTCTGGAAATTGAAATATTGCAACAGGATTGTAGAATACCTAGCTGTCTCACCAACAATTTCTTGAAGGTATGCATTGGTTTAAATTTGTGATGTAGCACAGGCATATCCACTAAAATCAGAAAATGTATTAGCATTTGAATAGATGGCCTGATGAGCCCTAGGCTGAGCACTGGATTTAGATGAGGCCCAAGCCAAATGGGGCTTATTTGGAGCACTCAGACAACTCGAGTACACAGCCATGAATTGCTCTGAGTCAGGCTGCCTTGGTCCAGACAAATTTGTTGCTGTCAGAGGATGGGACAGCAGGCAGAAGTAGAGGCAGATAAACTGGGCCAGACTGGACCAGGCCAGAAAACTGTGCAATACCTCCAAGACTTACTTGGCTGACAGCTGTCTTCTGGGAGAAAGTAGGCCCAATGCCATGAGTCTCCTTCCTGCCTTGATGCCCCACAAAATTGATGCAACAGCTGTTGAGCAGAGGCATTGATTCCATGGGCAGTGGGTGCTGCACTGCAAGATTTCCTGCAGGAAAGCCACTTGCAAAGCAGCACCAGACAGGATCCTATTCTGCACAGTTATGGTGCACTCCCATCCCTGGACATTTTAAAGCCCCATTAAAAATGGTACTCCAACCCCCCACTTGTTTGGGGGGCAGCTCCCAGGTGGTCCCCAGGTGGCACAGGGCATATCAGCCTGATCCACGGGCCACAGATTTCAGTCACCGGGTGGATTAGGGGCCTGTGTACAGCCCTAACTGAACACCCCATTTAGATTATACTGTACTCTCAACTAACAGATTACATGGGATTAATGAGATGATAAAGACAAGCCTAGCATTTGGCTGCAGATTAATTTAAGAGTTTTGTGCCCACAGCTATGCAATTTTCAAACTGCACAGAGCACAGCAAATTTAACCCTGTGATGAAAATAGGTTGTCTATGTGATGGCATGTAACATCTCTGCTACTGAACTGTATGCTCAATTCATTTTTGACCAATTTCAAAAAAATGGATGATTTCATGTCAATACTGATGAAAAATATTTTTCCTGTGTTGTACCTAGATATCAGTGTGTACGTTGGTGCGAGCGTGCATGAATGCTCCCGTGTGTGCATTTAGGGCAGATAGTAGCAGGTGGCAAAGTGGTGTGGTCTCCTAATCAAGTCACTATTGGTAGCTAAGAGGGGCAAATCAGCAGGGAGGTTCCTGCACTGCAGACCCAGCAAAGGGAGCATTTGATTGGCTCCACTGCAGCACCTGCATTAACCTCCCTCCTGCCTCGCCCCTGAACCTCATGATTACTGGTAGCGACACCCGTATTGAGAGGCCAGGGAAGTAACAGCACCCCTCACTGCCAGCCACTACTGCCATCAGATGTTATTAAACTCTGTATCAACATCAGTATAACACATTATTTCTCAAACTTGGGTCCCCCAGCTGTTGGGACAACTCCCAGCATCCCTAGCTACTAGGACTAGCGGTCAAAGATGCATATTTGAAGATAAATGTTGACATTTTGCTTTCTCCTGGCTAGGGAATTAAATCCAGTGCAGATTCAGGACTGTGACCTTACCATCAGAAACGATCTCTCCTTCTTCTGTGCTGTCTGAAAGTGCAACTTCCTCTTCACTTTGTTCTTCAAAGGAAGAAAGATCACTGGTGTGCACAGAGCTAACAGTGATATCGCTGAGTATGTCAACATCAGAATCCTCCAAAACTAGTTCTGAAAGAAAGGAAGATCTTTTAAAACATGGGCCCAGAGTTCCACATGCAAGTGGAAATGGCTTACATGAATGCCTGGGGGAGGCTTGCCAATTTACATCCTTCAAACATCACATGGAAAGCTGCAATGGCACTCTAAGTACACATAAGCAACAAAATGCTGTTGCAAATATTTGCTTTCTAACACTACAGAGCGTCCTACATAAATTAGAACTTTCTTATCAACCCCAATAGCCCCACCCCACCCTCATATTGCATGGCCACCTGTGGTTTTTTTACCTTCTTTTGTACTTTCAATTGCTTTGTGCTTACTGCTGTTCTTCTCCAGAGCTGAATATTTGGTTGATTCTGCCTCTCTATCTTTCAGGGACTTCTCTTCTTTAGCCTTTAGATCATCACCACTCTTTTTCAAGCGGTCCAACTTTTTCTCAGATTTTTCTTTCTTCTCCTTTTTCCTCTCTCCTTTCTCCATGCTCTCTATTTTCCTATCACTTTGGGCCATCAGTTTACTTTTCTGCTCATCACTTTCCTGTACAGCTTCCTTGCTTGGGTTAACCAAACTGTTAATTTCTTTTGACAGACTTTTCCCTTCTTCACTTGAAGAAAATAAGTTATTTACATCTTCTGAGTTGGATACTGGTTCAGAGCTTTCTTCTGCAGTCTCACAAAGCAATTTCTCTCCATCTACCAGATCTTCTGAATTCTCTACACCACCGTCTTTCTCTATGCCGCCATCTGTGCTCTGCTGAGACAGGAGTTTTTTTGGGACTCTGTCATTAGTCTTTGAATTTGTTGCTTCCGTGGATGCCCTGGCTGCACTTGCTTCTTGGTTTAGAGAAGTGATTGTTTCCAAAATGGACATAGCATCATTAGCTACATTTGTGCTTGGAGTGGAAGCAGGAACACCTTCAAAGGAGTTAAGTAAAGAACAAATGTCATCCATTAGTCAGAAAAATCTGCTCTTACATCTATGTCTCATATATTAAAGCAAAAAAGAAACCTGAAGAATTGGGGGGAGGGGATATTGCAGGTTTCACGCATACAGTCATACCTCATGTTACGTTTTTTTCAGGTTGTGCGTTTTCAGGTTGTGTCCTGCAGTGACCCGGAAGTACCGGAAAGGGTTACTTCTGGGTTTTGCCGCTCGTGCATGCACAGACGCGCAAAATGCCGTCAAGCACATGTGCAGAAGCGGCGAATTGCAACCCGCACGTGTGCAGGCGCGGGGTGCGTTCTTTTCAGGTTGCGAATGGGCCTCTGGAATGGATCCCGTTCGCAACCAGAGGTACCACTGTATATGGTGAACGTCCAATGTGATCAAAGATTTTTCTGGGGCGGGGGGATCCTCCAGTTTGCATTTCTTAGCACAGAAAGTACTGATCTGATGTGTAGAGATCTTTCCTATTCTAATTAATTCAAGAGAAAATTAAAAAATTCCTTCCAGTAGCACCTTAGAGATCAGCTGAAGATCTGAAGGAGTGTGCATGCACACTAAAGCTCATACCAATAACTAACTTAGTTCGTCTCTAAGATGCTACTGGAAGGATTTTTTTTTATTTTGTTTCGACTACAGCAGACCAACACAGTTACCTACCTGCAACTAATTCAAGAGAGTTGTGGAAGCTTCTCTGTGTGAAAGAAACACATGATGTTTGGGTTATTCCTTCAGAGCAGCTGAGTACAGCAGGCTTAAACTGATTCTGTTATCTTTTTCTGTCAAGGTCATGCTGACTCTAATAGCAAGGCCAAAAGGAACCTGCGTTTCACTCTCTTCTTCATCTCTCTTTCCATCTGTGTGGTGTTTTGTATATAGAAAGTTTAGTGTTAAGGTTTAGTCTTATTATAAGTTATTGCAAGTTTGAGTTAAGTCTGCTGCAACTGGACTTCTTATGGACAGTGCCAATCCTGAATGTATTGGATTTGTGACCATTATACTCAATTTTCTTCAGCAGCAGTAAAGCTCTGCTGGATGAAATACAATTGCCTCTGGTCTATTTTTGGGGAATCCTGCAACGTGTTTAAGTTTTTACTCTGCTAACTATACACTGGAGTTCTGCTCTGGATCAATATGAGTAGAATAAATGACAGAATCATCCTACATATAATTGATCCTTGGAGGAAATCATGATAATTAATTAGGACTCAACTCAATTTCAGACCAACTCCTATACTGGTAAGATTGCACCATGAACACTTACTAAGAAGTTGGGAGGCTAAACTTCAACTTCCCTTCCTTGATACCTTTCCATCTGCTTACACAGTCACCAAGCTCCAAATTAAGACTTCATAGCACATCAGTTCTGCCAGGAGCAATGGACATAAATACCTTGCATCAGAACAGAAGTGTCTGGTTTTTCCTCAGGTGCAGCTGCAATGGGACTGGCCTCCTCTTTGTGGCTTAATGTGGCTAAAAATTCATGGACAGCTTTCTCTACTTGCGGCCTGAATATGTGATTGATCTTTGGATCGACAACTTGAGAAATTATTCTGTCGATTCCAGATTCTAGCATTCCAGATCTGAAACAAAACAACAACATAAAATAGCATACTTTTGTCTAGGAAGTTCGCCTCATATTGGTCCTGCAATAACAGGAAGATGATGATGATAACAAGAGCTTATTTCAGTTGTGCAAAGACTTCATCATATATATTCTTGGGGTTCCCAACAGCCTAATAAGATATTCCAGATTAACCTGCATATTACAAAGCATGCATGTATATGATAGTGACAAAGAGTCACTAGCCTAACAACACATATGAATTTTACTGCAGTGTTTGAAATTGGATCTTCCTGGTTGATAGGTCACACTTAGCCACTACCCTACCCCAGCTCTCTTATAATAATGCACTATAACAATAAAGCTTCAAACTTGTTTACTTCTTGGGGAGGAGCAGGGGGAAAATACTTGGCTGCCCATTATGGGGATAACAGTGCTGAAGCACACACAGTGAATACACTTGCCAAAAAGTAATACTTTATTTTTGCTTCAATCCAATAGAAATACTCTTTTTAATCTTGTAATTCAGTCAATCAAATTTTCATTGTTTGTAGACTATGGTCATTACAATACAGGCACACACACACACACACACACACACACACAGAGAGAGAGAGAGAGAAAGAGACAGTTAAAAAGTTAAAGTATTACCAATTTTCAAAACGGTTTTAGGTAAAAATGTAGCCCCAGTCCCCATTAAGGCTCCCCCACTAAAGATTTCTTATGTTCTGCAAGTCTGGGGAGACGCCACAAGCCTGCTGATAACACCCACTTGTGTCATTTTGGCTACAGAAGGCTCCACGCTCGGAGAATGAGTTTGGTATTAACTCATAGGACACTTAAGCATTTAATGAACCTAAATTGTACGTTCTGAGACTGTATAAAAGCTCTATTTCCCTTTAATGCTTGGTTGGTAATCGTGGTAAACTGTACCCCAATGATGCTGATAGTAAATATCTGGCTTTCAAAATAATATAATAACCTGATATGGAAATAAATATGAATTTATTTTTATTTAAACATAGCAAAGCCTACACCTGTAATATCCTCAAGTTGAAACATGGTAATCTATTAAACACTACTCCCTAAATTGCTCTTGAAACTAGTGCTTTTTCTATGTTAAAAAAATGGAGAAGATCCAATTTCTTCGGTTAAGCAGTGTAAGTGATAAATACAATACATATGATTTCTTATATTTCTGTGAACTTCCTACTAAATTCAGAGACTAGTAAGTTGTCACAATGACTCAAACAGCAGTCTTCCCACTCCCACCCCTGTCAAACTGGTCATGAAATGAAGGATGTTTTAATTTATGATGTGTCAGCAGCTATCTGAACACATCTGAAAAAAAAGCTTTTGTTGGACCCCTGTACTCTCCAATGCAACTACATTAGGCATTGCTGCATTTTAAGGAGTGAAACTTACTTGAGAACCTGTTGTCTAATATTGTTTCTCAGTTGGTTCTTGTTCAGGTGAGGACTCCATGTATGAGTTGCTAGATGGTTGGAAACAAAGTTGTCCACCCGCTGCCTCAAATTCTGATAAGCAGGCTAAAAGGAAAAATGAGAAATGCTCTGTGAAACTTCTTATTAGCATATCCGTGGCATTCATGAGATTGGACACGATGGAAGGTACTCAGCTAAGTTTAACTCAGTGTAGACCCATTGAAATTAATGGGTTTAACTTATATTTACTAATCTCAATGGGTCTACTCTGAGTAAAACTTAACTGAATACCACCCAATCAATTTAAGATCTATGGGTGGGATCTCACTTATTCATACACAGTAGAAGTCTCACTGAAATCCATGGATTTAACCGTCACTAACTAAGCCAATTGATTTTAATGTGTCTAGTCTATTAGTTTGATAACACACCATAGCTTAAAGTGACTCAATTAAAAAGGGGGAGGGAATACATAATACACACCAGCCTTCTCTAACTGGGGCAGAGGAACAAATGTTTTAATTTAAGGAAAATTTCCCTGCCAAGAGGTCTTAAGCCAGGAGTGGGTATCTCACTTGCTTAAGCCTTCCATATTGGCTGAAATTGGCCGCATTTACATATAACACTAACCATAGTTTTGACATTGAAATTCTACTCAGTATTGATCCAGAGCAGATTCCAATGTATAGTTAGCAGAGTAAAAACTTACACACAGCAGGATTCCCCAAATATTAGAGCAGAGGCAATTGTATTTCATTCAGCAGAGCTTTACTGCTACTTAAGAAAAATGAGCATAATGGACACAAATCCAATACATTCAGGATTGGCCCTGTCCATAAGAAATCCAGTTGCAGCAGACTTAACTTAAACTTGCAATAACTTACACAGTGGTACCTCGGGTTAAGTACTTAATTCGTTCCAGAGGTCCGTTCTTAACCTGAAACTGTTCTTAACCTGAAGCACCACTTTAGCTAATGGGGCCTCCTGCTGCCGCCGCACCACTGCTGCACAATTTCTGTTTTTATCCTGAAGCAAAGTTCTTAACCCGAGGTACTATTTCTGGGTTAGGGGAGTCTGTAACCTGAAGCATATGTAACCCGAGGTACCACTGTAATAAGACTAAACCTTAACTAAGCATGCTATGTACAGAACACCACACTAGAAGCAAAAGATATAGAAAGAGAAAGTGAAACCCAGGCTCCTTCTGGCTTCTTATTATAGTATAGTTAGCATAACCTTGAGGAGAAGAGAATCAGTTTAAGCCAGCTGTACTCAGCTTCTCTGAAGGAATAACACAAACATCATGAACCTTCTGTTTGTTTCTTTCACACAGAGAAGCTTCCAGAACTCTCTTGAATTAAGTAGAACAGGAAAGATCTCTACGCATCAGATTAATACTTTCTGCACTATGAAATCCAAACTGACAGGTTTAGCACTATGTTGAAAAGCCTGAATGAGTCCAATCTAACTGTCAGGCTTGCATACCACACAGAAAAAGTTTTGTTTCAATCAAATCCCTGCTTGGTTTTATATTCAACCTGAGGATTCTGGTTTACACAAGGGTAATTTTAAGGAGCCAGACATGGCTTGAAATTGGCTTGTTATGAAATTTAGCATAATTTGTTTTAAACCAAGATCTCATGGCTTTTTTTCAGGTGGGCGCCATTGTGAGAGAACAAGGGTGAGTTCCTACACCTGCCTGGAAAAACAGCACTAAGTACTCTCTTGCACTTGCAGTATAGATGCAGACATCCTCACCCACTACTGTTACTTGAAATTTTAGCTGCCTTTCAACAATAAATCTGCACTCAATGCATACTACAATAGCCTAGTTCTCCTCAACATCTAATTCTCTATGCACAAAGCATGTTTTTGAATTGCAAATCATTCTATCATATGAGCCTGCACCTTCAGTCCGAAGTGGTACAGCCCCCCCACAAATTTCCTACCACAGTGAGATCTATGTCACTAAGATACTAGCCTATGGAAGAGGAAAACAGGAGATGAATGAGTATTCACAATAGGGGTCAGGTGAGGGCAGAGCTTTGGTATCTTTCTCAATTGCCTGGCAACTAGGATTGCAAAGGTCTTCTGTTTGACCTGACACCTCATGCTTTCGACTTTCACCTTAAAAATTCTGGTTAAGGAGCAAATTCACAGCACAAAGGTGGAGAATTAAAGGAAAAGAGATGTTTTATACTTATATCTGTTTTCACTTTTGGGTAAAAAACCACATCCATTAAGCCACACACCCCAAACTGCCAGGCACAGCCAGGCTCTGCCTAGTAGTCTGCCGGCAGCCCATCCCAACCCAAAGCTTCTACTCCACACCTCAAGCCACAGCAGCACAGGAAGCTACCTCAAAACAAGTCTAGCTCCATATTGCTTGCACTGACTGGCAGCAGGTTTGGGGCTTCACACAGAGGAGCCTTCTCAGGGGTGGCTCCTCCCAGGCAACTTTGGAATTTCTTACCTAGAGATGCTAGGCAGGCTCGCTGTCCTTTCCAACAGGCCTTTAGGAACTGACTGCTTTTAATGGGAGGGGCTGGTGCCCTGCTGTTTTCCTTACTGTAATTATTTGCATGGTTTTAACAGATCTCTGTTTCTCAAACTCAGGTCTCCAAAATACGACGCCCATCACCCCTGCTAGTTAGGGATGATGAGTGTTGTAGTCTGACAACAGCTGGAGACCCAAATTTGAGAAACACACACCAACTCTAGGGGGCAGAGGCGTCTTTGGCCCCTCAAAGTCTCTTGGATGGTCACTGCCTCTGCCGCACCTCCCAGTCCTGCCTCTGGGGCCTAGTGGTCCTGCCAAGTGGGGACTACAAGTCCCATCCCGACTGCCCCCTCTGCGTAGCTCACTTTGCCCACAGGGCCAGCCGGGGAGAGACCAGCGGCCAAGCACAACGACATGCTGCACGGCTGGGCTCTGCACTGGGCTTCCTCCTGATTCAACAGTTGCACGTGCAACTGCACAACATCACACGGCCCTCGCCCCAATGTCAGGCAAAACGTAGATGGACGCTTTTAAGTCTATTAAAGTTTCCTCCTTCTTCTACGTTTTCAGCAGTTCTTATTCTCGTCCTTCAAACGCCTCCAGTCCCTCTTGTAGGGGGGGGGGAGGCAGGGCGTATGTGTGTGTAAATAAACCTAAAAGCAATGACGTTAATACCAAGGACAGGGCTCTGGACCAAGAAGCACAGGCTCTACCCCCGAGCTGCAGCCCTTCGCCGCGACGCCTCTGGCAGGCAGGCAGGCAGGCACTCAACAGGCAGAGCTTCTGCTATCCGACCGGGGGGGCGTTTCCAGAAGCGCCTCCTGCCCCCGCCGCCAGTCCAGGTGTGGGCGTGGCGGGAGGGCGCGAGTCTCTGGGCAAACGGGGCTCCGAAGGGCCCCCTCCCCGCCCCCCGCAGGACCCGAGCCGCGTCCCCTCACCTTGGTGTCCACGTCGGCCAGGCAGTCGCGGCGGAACTGGTCGAAGAGGCCTTGGCTCTTGAGGCGGTTGAGGATGAGGGAGACCAGCTCGGGCTCGGCGGCGGCCGAGGAGGTCCCGGGGAGCGGCGGCGGAGGCTGCGGCTGAGGCGGCGGCGGGGGAGGCGGGGGTGGCGGCGGCGGCGGCTGGGCGGGAGGCGAGGCTGCTGTCGCCGCCGAGGCCGCCGCTGCTGCTGGTGCTGCTGTTGCGGCGACGGTGCTGCCGCTGCTGGACATGGCGCTTCCTGACACGGCGGCTGGTTACCGAGGAAGCGGCAGCGGCAGCAGCGGCGGCGCCCGCGACGCTCCACCCTCTCCGCCCCAACCCGGAAGCAGAAAAGGACGGCGCCGGAAGTGCAAGACAACGAAACGCAAGGGGGAAAGAGGGGCACCGTCGGCCCATAAGGCGAGCGGGGTGGCGGGGCTATTTCGCCCGCTAAAGTACGCCTGCGCGCAGCAGCAGCGGCAGGGCAAACAAAACAGACGCGCGACGACGTTCTGCAGGCCACGCCCCTTGCTCTTGGCTCCGCCCCTGGGAATGTGGCGCGGTCTGTGATTGGCTGCTCTTGTTTCTTTGCTGGAAGCCTTCTGGTTTCTGTTTGGGGAAAAGGCGGGGAATGAAATGGAATACAGTGGAATGGAATAGAATAGAACACACAATGCAATAGAATGGAATGGAATAAAACAGAACAGAACAGAATAGAATGGAATAGAATAGAATGGGATACTGTAGAATGGAATGGAATGGAATATAGACGACGCACCATCTTGAGGCTTCTATTATCTACGCTGACTTGGAGCCGGTGTCCCGGGTTTCAGGCATGATTCTTCCTCCATCCTACCTGGAGATGCCAAGAACTGAAGCTGCGAACCTAATGAATGATAGGATTGAACATGCAAAATGCGTTCTACTCAGTACTTTTTTCTAAAAAAAATGTCTAGGGGTACTCTCATTTTGACTCAAGAAAATCACCATTTTATAGTTCAAATTGGGAAAAATAAACACAGTAAATGGACCAAAGTGCAAAGATTCACAAAATGTTTAGGGGTATGCGTACCACTGCGTTCTCCCAGAAAAAGAAGCACTGGGTCTACTATGTTTAGTACAGAACCTGCGTTTTCCTCCTTTGGGGGATAATAGAAGGGCCAGCCTGTTGGTGAGGTGGACAGAGGCAGCCTCCTTGGGCGGCAGAATCCCAAGGGATGGCGCCCCGCCTGTCCCTGCAGAAGTGAGGAGAAATGGCTGCAGCTTCTACAGAGCTACCCCAGAGTTGCTGTGGCTGCAGCCCAGCCCCCTGCCACTGGAGAAGACGTGGCTGCAGTGGCAGCTTCTGAGTCACAGCAAGATCTTGTGGGGCTCTCATGAGATTTTGTGTGCTTACCCTTTTGGCATTCCCTCACTTACTGGCACACAACTGCGTCTACGTGTGGCATCGAGAAATAATTAAGTAATTCAATTCAAACCTGGAAATGGCAGGAGAGAACATGACTCACAAGGAGACCCTTCCTGAAGCCCGAAGAGGACATCAGGGCGGAGAAAGCCCTGAAGAGACCAGAGGCTTTTCAAAATGCTGCTCAGCCTCCCCACCTAGCAGCTCATGTGGAGGGTAGTGCTTATCCTATGCACCCTCCAGTCTCTTGCCAGCCCCAGAGCTTCAGTTCTAGATGCGGATATTTTTGGATGCAGTGTTTTTTGTATCTATAGAAGAGAAAGTGGCAGAGAGAGTGTTTAAAGGGTGTTTAGATGGTTCTTCCACACTTTATGTGCGCAGGGGTCCAGAGTGTAATCGCTGCATAAGTGAGGAGTCGCCTGCATATGAGTCAGAACACCCAGCCATGGATCTCGTACATCACATCTGATTTGCTCCTCATATAAGCAGCTTTTAAAGTACCAGGTGCTCAGATCCAAACATGAACAAATACTGTGGGAGGCAGCAGGCCAGCTGGCTAAAAGCCCAGAGACAAGTGCCCTCACTGACAATTTACCCAGACCAAGGAAAGTCAGCAGAATTCTTGTGTTTTTATAGCTCTTCAACGGCACATCGCTTCCTCCTTGATTACAGGCGATTATGTTAAAAATCTCATCTGGAATTGTCTGCATCTTCTTCCACCATCTCATCTCAGTGATTCCAGGGGACAGATGAAATTTAGCCCAAGCTTTGGGATTAATTATCAGTTGCAGTGGGAGTGGAACTCTAATTGGGAGTGGACCGAAAGCAAATCTCACTCAGCCTGAACTCTGCCCCACCCCCGGCCTCTGAATCTTGAGCCACAAGTTCTCACAGGCGAATGTTTGGCCCAGCACTACATAAATGGGGTCTGGGCTGCCATTCACATGTTGAATTCGTTCTTTACCCTACTTTCAATTCAAAAATAGCCTCCACTTAAAATTGTTTGTGATTAGAGGTGTGCATGCATCACTTAGTTTAGAAAATTGGGTGAACCCCACACCAATTTTATTTTATTAATGTTTAATTTTATTAATGTTCTGAAACTCAGAAACATATCAGTGAATGTGGACCGCTACCCAAATGCCTGAAAAGTGGGGGCGGGAGATCAGTGTTAACTGTTGGGTTGAAATTGTAGAGTTGATATCTTCAACACCAGGAAGAACTTTCTGACAGTAAGAG
The DNA here is from genome assembly GCF_027172205.1 of Podarcis raffonei. Lineage (NCBI taxonomy): Eukaryota > Metazoa > Chordata > Lepidosauria > Squamata > Lacertidae > Podarcis > Podarcis raffonei. The sequence continues at coordinate 4,069,387 of NC_070610.1, forward strand.
CTGTTCGACTGTGGAACAGTCTTCCTAGGGAGGTTGTGAACTCTGCTTCTTGGAGGTTTTTAAGCAGAGGGGTTGGACTAGATGACCCTCGGGGTCCCTGTTATGTACTGAAGTTCTCACCCTGGGCCAGCAGGGGGGTACTGTAGATAGTTATGCAAATAAGGGATCGAAAGTGACGTTCAGTGATTGGATAGTTTTAGAAAATTGTTACAGTTACGTTGTACTGGAGCTCTATATAAGCAGGCTGACTGAACCCTTCAGTTCAGTTCTGTTCTGGCCTGTGAATAAACAAGAGCTGTTGAAGAATCGCTGTGTCGTCTGATATGTTCACCACAACTTAACAGTCCCTTCCAACTCTACAATTCTACGGTTCTATTATTCACTGGGTGATGTCTACAATTGAACAGGTGCACAGTTCAGATGACCACAGGTATCCAGATATTCCTTTCTTACGCTGCTTTATGCACCCTCTTTACATGCTGTCTGCCATATGGACCATGCATTCAGTGTTTGCCTGCAGAATGCCACAGGGGAGGTGACAATTGGCTTCAGCCTGCCACCCAAAGGGTCAAGAACCCCTGTCAGCTGCTGCATGTTTGCTCACATCAGCTGCTTTGTATAAAAGAGAGTGATCTCTCTCCCCCGCGCCCCCCCCAAATCACTGAATGGCGCTCTTTGGTTTAGATGGGTTAGGCAAGACAAATAAAGCCTTTGTTCTATATTTGCTTATGTAAATCTGTGCTTGTTTACACATGCTGTTAAAGCATTCTGCCAGCAGGTGGCAATGTCTTACCTTTGAAAAACTCTGCTCCTTCATGGTGCGTTGGAGTCTTTGAGGCCAACCAGCAATGCCCACCTCCAGCCTGCGCCTTTTGAACTTCATACAGTACTGCATGGGCTATGCCTCCATGGCAAACAACTTGAGATCTCAGGCTAGAACTCATCTGTAATATTTAGATGCTTGCTTCAGCAGTTTGCTTTAAAAATAGGTTTGGAAAGGACTCCCTCAGAAGGTGGCGGACTCTCCTTCCTTGCAGGTTTTTAAACAGAGGCTGGATGGCCACCTGTCATGGATGCTCTGGCTGAGATTCCCACATTGCAGAGGGTTGGACTAGATGACAATTATTATTATTATTATTATTATTATTATTATTATTATTATTATTATTATTGTTATTATTTATACCCCGCCCTCCCCAGCCAAGGCTGGGCACAGAGCGGCTTACAAGCAATAATAAAAACAAGTTAAATGATTACAACTTAAAAACAAAATTAAAAAATACAACATTAAAATACTGAAACATTAAAATATTGAAATGTAGCCTCATCGCAGAAGGAAAAGGAAAAGAAAAAAGAAAGAGAGGGAGGGAATCAAATTGGCTCCAAGCCAAAGGCCAGGCGAAACAACTCTGTCTTACAGGCCCCGAGGAAAGAAATCAGATCCTGCAGGGCCCTGGTCTCATGAGGCAGAGCGTTCCACCAGGCCGGAGCCAGAGGTGAAAAGGCCCTGGCTCTGGTTGAGGCCAATCTAACTTCCTTAGGGCCCGGGACCACTAGGGTGTTGTTATTTATGGACCTTGAGGCTCTCCGTGGGGCATACCAGGAGAGGCGGTCCCGTAGGTACGAGGGTCCTAGGCCATGAAGGGCTTTAAAGGTTAAAAGCAGCACCTTAAGTCTGATCCTGTACTCCACTGGGAGCCAGTGCAGCTTGAAAAGCACTGGGTGAATATGCTCCCATGGCAGAGACCCCGTGAGGAGCCTCGCTGCAGCATTCTGCACTTCCTGGAGTTTCTGGGACAGCTTCAAGGGCAGCCCCGCGTAGAGCGAATTACAGTAGTCAAGCCTGGAGATGACCGTCGCATGGATCACTGTGGCCAGGTCGGGGCGGGAAAGGTAAGGGACCAACTGCTTGATGCGGCGAAAGTGGAAAAATGTCGCCTTGGCTGTTGCTGTAACTTGCGCCTCCCTGGAAAGGGAGGCGTCAAGGATTACACCCAAACTCTTAACGGAAGGCAATGGCACTAATTGGGCCCCCGCAAGAGAAGGGAGTTGGTCCCTCATCCCGACCTAGCCATAGGACCTCTGTCTTTGAAGGATTTAGTTTCAATCGGCTCCCACGAAACCATCCAGCCACAGCTTCCAAGCATCAGGTCAGTGTGTTCGGGGCCGAGTCGGTGTGGCCGTCCATCAGCAGATAGAGCTGAGTGTCATCAGCATATTGGTGACAGCCCAGCCCAAAGCTCTGGATAATCTGGGCAAGGGGGCGCATAAAGATGTTAAAAAGCATTGGGGAGAGAATTGCGCCCTGCGGCACTCCACACACCAAGGAGTGGCGCGACGACATTTCCCTCCCTAGTGCCACCCTCTGTCCCCGACCAGAGATAAAAGAGCACAACCAGTTACGGGCTATGCCCTGTATCCCCACGTCTGCAAGGCGGTGGTCCAGAAGATCATGATCAACCATGTCAAAGGCTGCTGACAAATCTGAAAGGATCACCAGTCCTGACCCGCCTCGATCCAGCTGTCTACGGACATCGTCTGTTAGGGCAACCAGAGCCGTCTCGGTCCCAAAACCAGGACGGAAACCGGACTGAAATGGATCTAAAGCCGATGTTTCCTCCAGAAACCTACCAAGCTGTTCAGCAACCGCTCTCTCAATTACCTTACCCAGATATGGAAGATTTGAAACTGGGCAGTAATTGGATAGGTCTAAGGGATCTAATGAAGTTTTCCTTAAGAGTGGACACACCACTGCTTCCTTCAGTTCCCCTGGGAATGTCCCCGTGTCAAGGGACAAATTGATAATTTCAACCAGGGTGGTCCGCGCAACATCTGGACACTCCCTAATCAGCCAAGACGGGCACGGATCAAGGAGGCAGGTGGTGGGTCTACCAACTTGCAGGGTTGGACTAGATGACATTTGGAGTCTCTTCCAGCTCTACAATTCTGTGATATGGATACATTTGTTGTATTGGAGGTTACTATTCCAATTGCCTGCTGGTTTTAAAGAAACTCATCATATGTACACATTTAAGTGCAGGGAATTAATGTGCTAAAACAAAACTTAGTTATATTTAATCTAAGCTTCCCACACAGCATGCAAGTGTATATGAATGAATGAAAGCCATCCTGGGGCATGACCCTTCTGTGTTTTATTGTTCAAGTGATCAACCCTACTTGGCTAAAATTGCTCATGCAATGCATTCAGGAAGTCATTGTCTCTTTAGGTTTTATTTCCCCTTAGTGACACCAGCATATAGATACCCTGAATTGGCTTCATAGTGTCACCACACCCAGCATGTGAACCCTGACTGGCTGGGTTTATTTGAGGAGGATAAAATAGAGAAAAATGGCTAACAGTGCAGCTGCACATTGAGAGGAAATAGTATTGTGGACAACAGCTGTTTCTTTAAAAAACAAAAACAAACAAACAAACAAACAAAGTGAAAAGCCATAAAAGTAAGATAAAGGTCTTTGGGGATGAAGTACCCATCACCACGTGGCAATCAAATCTGGAGAAGATGTTCTGCTAAAGAATAATCCTAAATGTCGATGTTATGAGCCATTTAGCTCGTCTCCCAGAAAATCCACATTAAAGGTATCCCCCAACCTATCTGTTTGGCAGGCTTCTTACCTGGGGCAAATCTCTTCCACAGTAGGAGATGCTGATTTCTTTTTTCCCCATCTCAAAACTGGAATAGCTCTTCCCCAGCAGCCATCCATATGAGATTGGGCAGGATTCATGTCCTCCCCTGCCTTGCCTGCAAACTTCATCCACTTCTACCCCCAAATAAAATAACTTTCTTTGTTTTGATGTTCTTCAGAATAACAATCTAGGGCCCCAAATGTATTTGATTTAGTTCAAGAAGTGACCCAGGCTAGCTTATTTTGGACCTGGAAGAGGTTGAGGTTCCCAGCCAAACATTTACCTATGTCCATTGATTTCTGGGAGAGCTGATTGAATGGTGGCGGCACAGCACATGTGTCTAGGCATGTCACGGTGTCCCGTTGCATCAGAAGCGGTTTAGTCATTCTGGCCACATGACCCGGAAAGCTGTCTGTGGACAAATGCCGGCTCCCTTGGCCTGAAGCAAGATGAGCGCCGCACCCCATGGTCGCCTTTGACTGGACTCAACCGCCCACGGGTCCTTTACCTTTCTCCTTTACCATTTTGAAGCAAGTCCTATAGAATTCCATGGGTCTCCTTCCCAAGGAAGTGGGATTAGGATTGCAGCCAGCCGGCAGCTCCATGTTTTTCCACTTCGTTTCTTTTACCTGTACCTGAATGCTCATATATTCCATTCTTATGAAACATTTGTGTGATCGGATTTGCTTTTGGTTTTTCTGAATTAAACGGTCTAAACTTTTGTCAGATAAATAAACACATTTCCCAAGAGTGTGATACTTTTAGATACAGATATGGCTCCCCATTTGTGCAATGATCTCCCTGGTGAGGTCTGCCTGGTGCCTTCTCTGACATCTTTTTGGTGCCAGGTAAACACGTATCTCTCTCCCTGCTCCCACAAACCCGGCTTTTATGGACTGAGCAGATTTTCTTCTGCCGTTAGTGTGCTGCCAGAGTTTCCTATGGTTGCTGTTGGGTGGGATGAGGGGAGTTGCTTTTGTATATGTGTGATTATATGAACTGCAGGCCTTTGTATAAGAATGTTAGATTTTTATATGAATTTTTAGTGGTATGATGTATTTATGTTTACAGACCCTCCAAGTGTCCCTATTTTTCAGGGACAGTCCTGGATTTACAGAAGCTGTCCTGGTTTCTGATTTGATCCCGGAATGGCCCCCTTTTTATTAGGACGTCCCTATTTTCATTGGAGAAATGTTGGAGGGTATGAACCAAGGAGATAAATGACTATACAATGCTTAGAAGACATCTGAAGGCAGCCTTCTATAGGGAAGTATATGTTTTGCTGTATGTTGGAAGCCTCCCAGAGAAGCTGGGGCAACTCAGTCAGATGAGTGGAGTATAAATAATAAAATTATTATTAAGTATTGTCCCTGTTATACCCAATTGCAAATACAAATGTATCCCTATCATGTTTTATGACTTCCCTATAATGTTTTATGATTGTATGCGAGCTGGAACTGGTCTGTGACTGAAATAATAAAGTCATCCATTCAAATTATTATTAATATTATGGAATAGGACCTCCCTATTTTCATCAGAGAAAAGTTGGAGGGTATGTGTTTATGTTTTAAACACAAATTGCTTGGGGACTTTGATAACAAGTCAGTAATAAATATAATAAAATGACAACAGCAATACCTTTCCTGGAAGATTTTTTTCTTTTAAAACCAAACCATCAATAGCCTCAACCTGCAATGACTTCATTTTGTAAAAAGAAAACCCAAACAGCAAACTGGGATAGCATATATACTTTATTTCACCTTAAAGCTCAAGAAGAAGTTTGAATTGCACAACGGTAATAACAAAGTGTGCTGAAGTATACTGTTGACCTGAGATTGCCATAAACCCTGCAATCTCTCTGCAGTTACGGCATCAGGAATTGCAAGGAGCAGGTTGTAATGTAGTACAGCTCCTGGGAACTATTGTCAGAATTTAATGAGTCTGCATTTATGGCTCAAGGACAGGCATGCATGGAATAATGTCTTATGTTATTGCAGTCCTCTCAAGCTATATAGTGTCCCAACACAGTTCCTGGTTGCAGCAACCAGCTAGGAAGTGTCACCTTTTAATTTTTAGACCTTCTTCACAAGCAGAGTGGGCAAGAGCGTAAGGAACCTTGCAGACATGCTAATGGATGCATATAGCATTCTTCATGAGATGTCCTATTGTGGCAGGAGCCCGTGGACTAAAAGGGGGTCCATAGAGGTAGACTTAGTGGCAGGTAGTCAAAAGGATGGTCAATATATCTGTGCTATTGACCTAGATAAGACCACCCAATCTCACTGGGACCCCAAGGCATAATATGAGAAAGCGTAACCACCACAAGGTAGTTCAAAAGCCCATCCTCCTACTGTACTATCAAATCTCTATCAAATCATAACCACAATATTATAATTGAATCATTTCTGTTGCTCATAGATAAAATCCTACTAGCAAGTTCATCATACTATAATATGATGATTCTTCCCTAAAGCACTTGCCATTAGATTCTCTTAATTTTGCTGTTAATTTTGCCAGTTCTGCATAGTCCCATGCAGAACTTCTTCCTTCCATTTCTACGCATATAAAATCCTAGCTGCTCTCGCTTGGGGGGATTTCTGCCCCTGTAATCCCTAACAGAAACGTTTTGGGCTTTTTGATATACTCATTCGAAACATGTTTTTTATCTCTTCATGTATCATTTCCCAAAATACCCTCTCTTTCTTGCAAGTCCCATCACATATGGGGAAAAAAATCATCTACCTGTTTACACTTTCCTCACTGTTTCATAAATTCATGGCATACAGTGTTTTTTTAAAATGTGTGACACTGAACTTGCAATAAAAAAAAAACTTTTATCATTTCTGACAGCTAGGAACTTCCCTTCTAGAAAAGCCCCATAAAACGCCTTAAGCAGACCAGGATTGCTGTGCCCCGATTTCAAGATGCTAGCTTGACCTCAGAGCATGTGCAGCATCTACTTTCTGCTGAACGGCAAGTGGGGTCTTAGTGGGAAGGTCTGCATTGGTGGGGTGGGCTGTGGCCTTTTTTGCTCATGTTTTATTTGTTTTGGAATGTGTGTAGGTGTTTTGTCTGGTTTGGGGAGGTGGTTGTGAGCACTGGCAGTCCCTGCCTGCTGCAAGATGTGTATTTTGTGGGGCCAAGGATGGTTCTTTGGAACTCTAAATGTGCCCCAAAGTAGTATATAATTGTTATGTACTGAGCTTGGATCCTAGAACAATAGGCAAGTAGGATCCTAGAAGGCAGCATCCTGATTGGTCTGCAGGAGCCGCCCAATCAGGCTCCAGGAGGAAGTGAATCAGCAGCCTGATTGGCCTGTAGCAGCAGCCCAATCAGGCTTCAGGAAGGGAGTTGAATCAGCCAATCATGTGGGACCCATTGTGTAAATAATGTCTATATAGCCAGAGGTTTTTGGGAAGACTGACTTCCTGTTTGCCATGAGCTGAAATAAAGAGCATGAAATCCACACTTGACTCTGAGTATATTTCAATAATCATGACTGTTCATGAATGAACCTGCGTTCCTAAATGCTTTGAGCTGTGACCTGTTGTCATGGTCCTGTGCTGCCAGTCACGGCAGAGCTCAGTGGAGGGAGAAGCCAGCCAAGCAGCCAAGTCTCAGGGGGGTACTTGCCTGGAGGCAGAGTCCGTATACAAGGTCCAGTCCTAAGGTCAGGAACATCTCAGTTCGCGTAGTCAGAGGGTCCAGGGGTCAAGAAAGCTGAGGGTCCAAGGTCACAAGAAGCAAGAAGCAGCAAGGTCTGGTCAGGAATGACAAATGTTCCCAGCTGGAAACCCTGCTTAAGCCAGTTCTCATCAGGGGCAAGAAGACTGATCAGCAGCAGATGGAATCACTTCGCCTTCTGCTCCTTCAGGCTGCTGCTCAACAGGTGAAGCCGACTCCTGACCCATGACACATAGTTGACACTATGAGTGTTATGTACTGAAGTTCTCACCCTGGGCCAGCAGGGGGATACTGCAGATAGTTTTCACTCAGGTCCACATATGCAAATAAGGGATTGAAAGTGACGTTCAGTGATTGGATAGTTACAGAAAATGATTACTGTTGCGTTCTAGTGGAGCTCTATATAAGCAGGTTGGCTGAACCCTTCAGTTCAGTTCTGTTCTGGCCTGTGAAAAAACTAGAGCTGTTTGAAGAATTGCTGTGTCGTCTGATATGTTCACCCACAACTTAACAATGAGGAACAAGTTTCTCCTTTTTGTATTCTTTCTGGTTTTGGTGCTTCCATCCTGGCTTATTTCTGATTTACCTTATGTGCCACTGACAGGGCCGGTGCTGCCACGAAGTGGAGGAACAAGGTTGCCGCCTTAGGCGACAGGAAGAAACGGCAAGGTGTTAAAGAACAGAGCTACGTTTGCCACACCACCTGCTGTCTACCCCTAAGCTAGTATGCTCCACTCAGGGAGGGTGGAAGTCTGTTCTGTCATTAGTGTTGCAGATGAAATTCCCAGTCTACTTACCTTCTGTACATGGAACAAGGGGTGCCATTCTGTCCATGGGAAAATGTCTTAGGCCAGTCCTGACCACCCCTAAGCTCCAGTGTGCTCAGCCAGACCTTGTACAGTGATAGATACTGAAGCAAGTGACATGGCAAGACGTGGCTTTTACAACACTTTCCAGGCCAGCTGGTACCCAGCCCCAGTGCCAACAATGCCTTGCTTTGTTCCCACTCCGTGTTGCTTTTACCTCATGTCAACAGCCCCTCAGTGCACCCACCCCTCCCTTGCTTCCAGGACCTTGCATAAGCTAAGCCTGGTCCTCATATCAAATCTCTGGAAGATCTTTATGGTTATTTTCTTCCATGGGTCATGCTTCTCATTTGGATCTCTGGTGTTTGGGGTGTCATCCAGTTCTCTAGAAAAACGGTGGACTAACCATCTTGTGGATGAGTAGATGGGGAGGAACAAAGGTTTCGCTTCTCCACTGCCGTGCATGCAAAGGAAAGGAAAAGCAAGATTGGGCCCAAACGACAGAAGATGTTGACTGTGCTTCCCGCTGACTCTTCCCCAAGTCTCATTCACTTGCTTCCTGGAGAATTGCACCCAGATCTTTTGTGCTCTCTGAAATAGCCGGACGAGCACTTTCACAGAGCTGGATAACTTCACAGCCAAGGTGAAAACTTACTTTCAAGAACAGCAGTAAAACTCCAAAAAGCCTCTTGGACTCATCAGAGTGTGGCTGGAATCCAAATTCCCTTTTCTTTCTTCCCTACCTAGCGAGCTTTATCTCCTGGACGACTTCCAACCTTCTAAAAGTTTTATACATAATACGTTTCTTTACATCCTGGTTTCTCAACTAATCTTATTTATTGGTGTATCATTTTTCAAGAGAGGACTCTGCTCTTTTATAGAGCTATCTTGCAGTTCTATATAATATATTAGCTACCTGGTGGAAGAGCTGTTAACTCCAAAATGCTGTTGGTTGTTTGCTTGGTTAGTTGGAACAATGTTTTTTCCTCCTCTGCCATCTTTCAGTCTATAATACGATTGAAACTAGCAGTGTGTATGCGCCTAAATCCCCAGTGCTCGGTGCAGATACAGCTGTCTCTAAAAACGTACAGTGGTATCTCGGGTTACAGACGCTTCAGGTTACAGACTCCACTAACCCAGAAATAGTACCTCGGGTTAAGAACTTTGCTTCAGGATCAGAACAGAAATCGTGCTCTGGCGCTGTGGTGGCAGCGGGAGGCCCCATTAGCTAAAGTGGTGCTTCAGGTTAAGAACAGTTTCAGGTTAAGAACAGACCTCCGGAAAAAGTTCTTAACCCGAGGTACCACTGTACTATTTTCTGCGTTCTAGAAAATAAGACCAATTCCCATCCACCATTTGGACGGGGATGGAAGTCTAACTGCAGTAACAGCATTAGGAATAATAGCTAATGCTATTCCAGGCTGCACCCAAAGCAGTCTAGTGTCCATATCAAGGAACGCATAGGCGCCAACTCCTAGGGGCCCAGATCCCTTCGCCCCACATAAAATATTTGGGCCCCCTCCCCCAAGCTGATGGGCATCATTGCCTTCTTTGTCCTTGTTTGGACTTCATTTTCCAAGGAGCCCTGTAAAGGAACTTGTAGAAGGGTTCCTGGAGGGCAAGGGAGATGGGATTGGGCAAAGACCTCTGACTTCATTTCTTATGGTCCTTGTGATTGGAGCTGGAAGGGCTGGGGGTGGGGAGTGAGCAGAGGAAATCCTCAACTTCAAAACAAGAAGAAACTGAGATTTGCATTCCCTGGCTCCTTCTGCAAAGTGTGTGTGTGTGTGTTGCACAGTCTGTCTGCCACATGCACTTCTAACAGCAAGTGAAGCTCCCATTGACAGTCCCAGTCCTCTCAGTTAACTCCCTCACAGAATCACTATTTCAACCACATAAGACACGCTGTAAGAGCCAGGGGTGGAGGGAGAGGGGGAGGAGGGACACTGCTCATAGCTTCACCATTTACTTTCAAGTTTCTTTTCTGCATTCCCTTCTTTCTCCTGCCCCCCATCCCATATCACTGTCCTTGTCTAGTGCCCCCCCTATTTCCCTTAAGTTGGTGCCTCTGAAGGGAAGTAAGTACCATTCAATTTTGCCTTGGCCAAACCACACCTGGAATCCTGTGCCACTATTTAAGAAGGATATTGATAAGCTGGAATGTGTGCAGATGATAAAATGCCTGGAAATAGAGCCTTATGAGGAACGGTTGAAGGAGCTGGGTATGCTTAACCTGGGAAAGAGACAACTGAGAGGAAATATGATTCCACTGCCAATTTGCAAAATACCCAGCCAGAGAGCATCAATTCATTTACAGGTATTACAGGGATTATATTATATTATATTATATTATATATTATATTATATTATATTATATTATATTATATTATATTATATTATATTATATTATATTATATTATATTATTATATTAATCTTGCTATGGTTGGGCTGGTGGCAGGGATGCCAACAAAATTTTATGGGCCTGGTGCACTGTATATGGATTGGGACCCTGCACCCTGCCTCTCCCCCACCACAACCTGTTGACAAGAATGGATACTTATGTACACATATTAACTTAGGCTAGCCTACCTCACATCATTGCCAAAACAAGATGACACCTGATTGGCTCTCTAAACACCCCTTTTTCTGGTTATTTGGCTTTAACCTTTGATAGAATACAAATAACTGAACAAACGTTGTTGCATTACATTCTTCATTAGATTATCTTTCCATTGATATATACTTTTATGGTATTACTCCAAAACAAAGTGGTGTTATGAGCTAAAATACACTTTCTCCAAAAGGTTTCCACAATTTTGGCCACTAGTGTACCCCTGTAAACAAAAGGGCTAGAATTATCACCATTTAAAAATAGGAAGCTGGAACATTCAGCAAAGTGACCTAGAATGTACCTGAGGGATGCAGGCTTCCACAATGGTACCTCCCTGCCCGCTTCATGCCTATGGTCTTGGGGCATGGGCGTAGGCAGAATTTTTGTGGGGGGGGGGAGGCTTTTGTTAGGGGGGAGAACCACAGATTTGTATTGATTTTTCCTGATTTGGGGGGCAGCAACCCACGCTGCCCGCCCTTGGCTACGCCCATGTCTTGGGGCAGGTCCCCACTTGGTTTGCAAGCTGTTCGTCGTGCAGGCCTGATTCGGAAAGAGGCAACAGCGAGTGCTGCAAAAGGAAACTCTTGATTTTTTTCTTTATGAAGCCTGAAAGTGAATGAGAACGCCAGTCTCCATAAGATTCCCTCACCCCACACAGCTATTCTTCTGAAGGCTAATTTACAACCATTGCTGCCTGATAAAAACCAATTCTTCACAAAGAGGCATTCTTTGAACGGCCTGCCTTGAGCCCCCAGGGGCTGGCTACTTCCCAGTCGGTTGCTGGACTGACAAGTAGCAGCAGCCTCACATTCTGCAGCTGCAAGTACAGTATACATTGTGCTCCTGTCGGAACAATGCTCAAAGGGGCACACATCTGGCAGGCTGGTTCGCCAACACAGTATTTAAACGATCTGGTCGGAAACATGGACCCATATGCTCAAACATTTCTCAGATGAAAATAGGAACGTCCTATTCCATCATCATCATAACAATATTTTTTTATTTATAACTTTCCCCTCTGGCTGGGTTGCTCCAGCCAACATATATGAAAACATAAGAGAACTTCCCTATACAGGGCTTTCTTCAGAGGTCTTCCAAAGGTTGTATAGTTATTAATCTACTTTGCTTGGGGGTCACATAGCTCCACATCCCCCAACATTTCTCCGATTAAATAGGGATGTCCTATGGGAAAGTGAGACATTTTGGGATGAAATCAGAAACTGGGACAGCTTCTGTAAATCTGGGACTGTCCCTGGAAAAGAGGGACTCTTGGAGGGTCTGTGAACGTTTTAGCATTCCCAACACCAAAACTACTTATTTCATAAATAATTAGCTTAATTTGCCTCTGTGTGTGCAAAAGTGGGGGCAGGGATATCCTATTCTTTTTCTAATTGTTCGCACAAAAGATGGAGCTGGCATTTTCATTTGCTTTTGCCAGCTAAGTAATCAAATATAAACACAAAGAGGTCTGTCCCTCACCTACAACCTCACAGATTAACATTTTTTTCTCACTGGGCTTTTGCAGGGTATGATACAAATGTTATGTTGAATTAAAATAAAATTTCCTCCCACCAATTAACCAGCTAAGCTATTATAAAGTAAGACCATCAATAAGATTTTAACATCAATATCGCTTAGGACAAATTACAATGGAATGTCATTTGTTTGTTTTAACATATTTCCATATTAAATGCACAGAATTATACATTGAAATCAGACAATGCAGAGCCGCAGAAATAAATGATGTAGGGAGAAGGATGGCTTTCTGGCCTAGAATGAATCAATGGGAGGATGACCCTGTTAACTGATGTATTGGTGCAATGTTAAGTTTCCATGTTGATATTGTTAGCAGTTTGGGTGCGGGGGGGGGGGGCGGGGAGGGGGTGGAAAGTCAACTGTGTGATGACTGTGTGCAGAATGCAAGTCTTAGGCGTTTTTAGCAACCTCACAGAATAAGAAGCAAAGTCAAAGCACATCAATAAATATTGAATTAGATTTCCAGTCTCTCCATTTTTTTATCTAATTACGGAGTGTTTGGAGACATATGGTAATTAAGCAGTTAAGAGGACTATATTGAACACTGGGTAGTTATCCTCATAATCACCTCGCAAACTTCAAAGTGAGCTGGCCCTCTCAATAAAAGCAGAAATAGATACATCCCTACTGGATGGATGAATTTATTTCCATTTTCTAAAGCTTGAAGGCAAATCTGGGCAAGTCCACTGACTTCACTGAATGTATTACCATGGATAGAAATTTGCTGGCATTTTAAATGTGGGTGGATGTTCCTCCAGGAGTCTGTTATCTATTACTCCCAGAATGGCAGCCTATGAGTTTCTGATTAGTGTAATTGACACAGAGCAGACAACAACAAAACCCCAGAGTGGCTGTGCAGCTGCTGTGAAAGGTAAATTCAATGATGGCATTAAACAGATTAATTCATTTAGGATGTATAATTTACAATGGTAATGAGGATTGTCTGGGGACTGCTATCGTGTCATCCCTCAACACTTTCAATCTTAAGGCTAGTAATCTGTTAGCAATTTCAATATTGTTTATCCAACTGATATGTATATTTTCTCCTTCTTCCTTGCAGGTTGGCCCACACTCTCAAGATGTCTAGCCAGTGGTTTACTTGGTTCAGCTGGTAGAACCATGCTCTGCCAGGTAACCAGAATCAATACCTGAAGGTCTGGCAAACTCCCCATTCATCATCCCTAATTTGTTCCATTCCTGGCCCCTCAGATTCTACCCAGACTCCTGTCCTGTTTTCTAGGTTCTTCTGGGCTCTGCTTATGACAGCCAGATTTCTGTCTTCCATTAATGGCATTTATGCTAGGATACAGAACCCTTGATTCTCTGACCCAACCCTAGGGTGAGATTATACTCCTTCCATCTTATGCGCAAGGCAACTGACCATGACAACAGAGAAGGTTTCTGCAGCTACTGGTTGGGGCCACTCTTCCATTTGGCCTCCCCAAATCCCTTGGCTCAGATACTCTTTCCTCTTTCCTTTTCTCCTTCACAACCACTGGCTATTAAGCAGCTCCAATAGGATTCCCCCCCCCCCCAAGTAGTCAGCTTTCACATCCTATTTTGCTTCTTTTATTCTGACCTAGTCCCAGCTTTGTCAAGTAATAGTTTTGCAGCCTTCCAAAATCAGTCAGATTTGGGCATTCTTGCCTGTTTGTTCTACAGCTGAATGCAGTCCGCTGAAAATGCTCAGCTCCTGGTTTTGGCAAGCTTTGCTTCTTCTTTTTCTGCACTCGTTTGCATTCTTTGTGCAGATGTGTAGCTCAAGCTGAAAAGCAAAGGTAGCAAGATAGTAACGTGAAAGTGGATGATAGGATGGAAAGACATCTCTCCAGCCTCTGCACCAAGTAGCAGTTTCCTGAAGCATATAGTGGCATTATCTTTATTTGTACTTACCGCTGTGAATGCTGTTCTTTCTGAAAGCTATGTAGCCTGGCTGCCCAGGAACTTTTAACTCACCTCTTGTAGCAGTGAACTTCATATTACATGCTGCTTCAAGATGCCATTTCCTCAGTCAGCTGATCAGCAGTGCCTGCAACCCCTGAGCTGCATCTCATACACCACATCACTTGCAGGGCACATGGGGATGGCTTTGCTGAAAAAACCTTGTGGGCCAAGTGGGAGATTCTCCATGCCTGCAATAATTTAAATAAACTGTCGTTTAATGTATACAAGCAGTATACTAGTGCACATTACTGAAATCACAGGTGCTATCTATTACTGTTTGTAATAGATTAAGCAGTGCTTTTTTCCTGGGGGGACGCAGGGGTACACATACCCCTAAACATTTTGAAAATCTAATTTGGCCTCATTGAGGAACAGTATTTCAATCTGAGTAGGAAAATGAGAGTACCCCTAAGTATTTTTTTAAAGAAAAAAAGCATAATGCAGTGGAAAAGGTTTGATTAAAAACACTGTGGAGGTGAGGATGGGAAGTCAACTTATGAAACAATGTAATTATTTGATATGAAGAGTATTGGGGAAATGCTTGAAAATTTTAATGAAAAAAATTGCAAAAATTATATAAATCACCTTTCAGGTTACTGACACACGATTAGGAAAACACACGTGGATTTTCTCTGCTGCAGTTGATCTGCACCCAAAGATGAAGGTTATCTCCAGGCTTGGGGGAATCCCAGGTTGTGCAGAAGTGCAAATTTAAGGCGAGTGGAGTGGGATTGATTGACGGGCAGGCTGGAAACCTGCCTGAACAGAAGCAACACTGGCCATACTGAGTAAGAGTATTGAGCTGGGCTCTGGATCTGTGAAGTCCAGTGTGACATATTTGTGCATCTGTGCTTTCCGAAGGATGACTCAGGGACCTAGACCCAGTGCTCCTCTCCTACGCATGTATTTCAGAGCACTATCTTTATCTTAGAATGCAGAGTCAGTGGGAGAGGGTGACATGCACTTTTATCTCCTTGAAAAGCAAAAGCTGAGTATGAGAAGAACCAGCAGCCGCATGACTGTCTGCATACCTAGTTAAAAGTCACGAGCTATGAAAAGTGGGCCATCTGGACCGTGGAACGTGGGTGTCTGCAGCACTTCACAAACCAGTTTAGGTGGAAACTGTTAGTTATTAAAAAATAATAATCTAAAAACCCAGCCATTGCATTAGCAATGCAAATTGGCCTTAAACTTTCTAAATAGAATATTAAACGGTAACTGCACAGTCAAAAGAGTATTTATTAGTAGTGACAGTGTTATAAATCACAATCCACACAGAAGGCAAGCTACAAAATCCTGCCATGCTTAATGAGAGGTTGAATTAAGAGGAAGTGAAGTTACCTTGCCTTATCGAAGGGGGAGGCTGCATGCCCTTTTGATGTTCTCCTTTTGGTCCACACAGAAAAGGTTTTCACCTTAGCCTAATTAACTTTTTTATCATTAAGAGTTAGAAAAATTGAATTGTGTCAGACATAGGTCAGTGTAATGATAATTTAATGGATATGTATTACTCTGCAAGCAATGCTTTGAATATGTGCTATATGCATCACATTACCATTGACCTATGCAAATTTCCATCCTGGCGTCTTTCATTCTTTGCTGCTGCTGCATTAATGCCTCTTCTCTTCCCTCTCATCTCTTTAAACAATGATTTCCTCATTTTCATATTAATTGCATCAGTTAACCGAGATAATGCCCTGACTGAAAATGAGTAGCAGGATAAATTGGGGAAATGGCACACACATTCTTTTTGCTTAATCAATTTCACAAGACCCACAAAACGACGCCTTAATTTGACTTCCTATAATTGCTGATCATTAGGCACAGGATCCCTGTGAAACACCTTTGTTTATTCCAGCCTCAGCGCTGATTGATGGAGTCACAGTCACTCACCTATCGGAGGGGCACAGATTTTTCTGCCACCAGGCAGCCTGCTTTGCAGATACCCTGGAGAACTTCAAAACAAGCAAATGCTAATGCATTTGGAAAATGAATTGCACGGGTAAATAAAACCACTTTGGCTAATGGCACCCGTGAGTTTCTGTACGGCAAGCATGATGTCACAAAATGCTCTGTACCTCCTAAATTTCACATCTGAAAGGCACAGGAAGCTATGTTTCCCCCCTCCCCAAATGATTTTTATTTAGTCACACTATTATTGTGCATCTACATATTTTGTAATTTGCATGTACACATAGATATATTGAGGTCCCATACTGAAAAACCATCTATGAGACTCAGAATGGAGATAGATATCAATTTCAATTTTTAAAATGTTCATGCTTGATATTCAGTCAGAATAATACAATGATTATGTTTTATGTTTTTAAGGCAAAAGCAGGAAGTTATTAACAGAATAAATTCTTTTTGGATTGTGGTGTGGGTGTGTGTAAACCTGGGAGAAAGGGTTACTGTACAATGGTGAAGCAGTGTGCATAAATGAGAGAGAGAGAGAGAGAGAGAGAGAGAGAGAGAGAGAGAGAGAATAATTTGCATATGTGAGGTCCTAAATTCAGCCTAAAGCAACTCCAGCACTAAACACTTTAGCTGTACCTTGTTGCAGGAAAATTCCATCCCTAGATAAGGCTGCCAACTTTAACCATAGGAGAGAATCTTCCCAACTGGTCATCTGCATAATTATGTGATCTGAGGCAAACAAAGAAACTGGCAGAATGTATTATTTTAAATGTATTTGCTAATTTCTCCCTCTGAACTTTCCTCTATAAGCTTTAGTATTACATGCAAATTACATGCTTTTATTTTTCTCTCTCTCCTCCCCCCTCTCTGCTTTGCTCAAGCCACAGCAAAACTCTGACGAGGAAGGGCATGTAAGGAAGGTTTTAATAAGGGAAAGCTTTTCATACCTCACAATCTCTTCTAAAGTATTGATAAAACATCAAAGATGAACATTTTTTAAAAATATGAAATGAGTTGAGAAGTTATCTCTGGCCTCCTAATACACTTTAAAAGGCATTTTGTGTGTATTGTGTGTGTGTGTGTGTGTGTGTGTGTGTGTGTTCGAATATGGAAAATTGCAAAGGGGGCCCCATAAGGAAACCAGGAGTGTGTGAAATGACTGTGGGCTAGGGCCAGCCCATCCATGAGGCAAGGTGAGATGGCACTTCAGGTGGCAGGATCCACAGGGACAGCAGATCCGGCCTCCAGGGAAGGCTTCGCCTGATGCTGCAGTGGCAACAACAGCAGCAGTGCGCTCCTTGGAGACCCCTTGACGGTCTCTCTTACAGTGCTGGTCTCCTCTCACCCTTGTTCTCGATGGAGATGTTTGCTGCCCTCTTGTTCCTGATGTGGATCTTCACTCACCCTTTGTTCCCTGGCCGGAGGGCTGGATGCCAGTTTGTGATTCGCCTCAGGTGCCAAAATGTCTCAGGCTGGCCCTGCTGTGGGCTCAGTCTTAAACACAGTGGCCCAATTAAGCTAAAGTTAATCATGACTAAAACCAGGGGCAGACTTGGGTCTTTCAAATTTCAGTGGCACTCTGTGCGAACCCAAAATTTGGCACTCCTCTGCCTTTTGCCTTCTGCTGCCTTCTGCTGCAATATTTGCATCAGCCTATGGCACCCACTGGGCTCAGTGCCCGGTATGGGGGAACTGGTCGCACTGCCCTAAATCCACCTCTGCTAAAAACAGATTGCTTTCAATGAATGGGTAAGTTATCTGAGACTTAACTTGCTTCATGGGTTTCTATGGGTTTAAATCATGACTTACTTCAACTGGAAGTAAAAAAAATAAATTAGTTGGATTTAGACCAAATTAGTTGAACTTGGGTCCTAGTGAAATCAATGGGGCAGGTTTATAATGTCTCATTGGAAGGTATTCAACAATTTTTTACTCAGAGCAGACCCATTGAAATGAATGGACCTAACTTTCCTGTTGATTAATTTAAATGGGTCTACTCTGTGTAAAAGGGACGCGGGTGGCGCTGTGGGTTAAACCACAGAGACTAGGGCTTGCCGATCAGAAGGTCAGCGGTTTGAGTCCCTGCGACGGGGTGAGCTCCCGTTGCTCGGTCCCTGCTCCTGCCAACCTAGCAGTTCGAAAGCACGTCAAAGTGCAAGTAGATAAATAGGTACCGCTCCGGCGGGAAGGTAAACAGCGCTTCCATGCACTGCTCTGGTTCGCCAGAAGTGGCTTAGTCATGCTGGCCACATGACCCAGAAGCTGTACGCCGGCTCCCTCGGCCAATAAAGCGAGATGAGCGCCGCAGTCCCAGAGTCGGCCACGACTGGACCTAATGGTCAGGGGTCCCTTTACCTTTACTCTGAGTTAAAATTAGTTGAATACCACCAATTGATTCCAAAGGCAATTAAATTCAACTAGTATTCGGGATACAACCCATTGATTGATCTAATGCCACATATTGCATTGCATCCAAAGAACTGAATGAATTGAAAATAACTGCTAGCAACTGTATTGTAATTGCTTGCACAAACTAGTGGACTAAAGGCTCGTTCACACTTCCACTTGTCCCGCACGATGGGGGCCGGCCCATGCCCTTGCTCCACCCCAAAGTGCTGCCCCCAATTGGGCAGCTCCCTTGGTCCTGCCGGGGTGGCCCCGACCCCAGAGCAGGGAGACTTTACAGAGCTGCCCCAGCACCGGTGCATGCCTAGGTGTGGCAGCAGATGTTTCCAATGCTGGCTGTCCACCCAGGGTCCTGGTCCCTGCCATACTTGCACAGCTGCAGGCAGGTCCTGCTCTGAGCGACACCAGTCAATTCTTACAGCAGGTCTCTGAAAAGATCAGCTGTAACTTTGAAGACAGCATGAAACACTCCACGTAAACTTCCTTAAAAACTGTACACAAATAGGGCATTCCTTACTTAGGAGTCATTGACATGCCTTTCACAAATGCCGCAGTCCAGATTTACCACACAATAATAGATTAGTAGACTGTACCAATACCATTTGCTGTTCTAATAATTTATGAAATTGTGCTGGATCCTGCTTGCAACGTTTCAATCAGGCTTTATCACACTACGTTGAAGTTTGATTGAGCGGTTATTATGGGTGCAACTGGAATTTCAAGGTGAAGGGGAGGCAATGAGGGGGAAAGAATTGTGCAGATATGCTTGTTTGTAGACATTTTGGAATAAAACAAGTAACCATATGGTAGCTGAGCTATAAAGCAAACTGCTAGGCTGGTACAGCAATTACAGAATGCACCAATGAGGCTGTTGCTTGGAGTGTATTACACCATTGCTGTACCAGCTGCACTGACTCCTGGTTCATTTCTGAGCAACATTTGAGGAGATGGCTACTTGTAAAGCCTAAAATGGCTTAAGGATCCTTAAAGGAATGGATCCTACCAAATGAGATCGCAGCATCCCAAAACATGTGTTTTTGGATGCCATGTGCTTGTGTGGGTCACATGACTCACACAGGAGCGCGATCCAGAAGATACGTGGCCTGGTTTTGCACTGGGACATGTTGGAGGGTACGGTGGCACCACTCACATAACAAAAACTACCACAGAGATATCAACGTTTCCAAAAGTAGAGGGTCTGAGCAAGCTCATTCTCGTTTCTGCCACGCACCCCAGGGTTCTTTTTCTCAGCTAACACCTCAACATTTCATAAACTCCTGGAAACTCAAAGGTTCTTCAGGTTTTCAGGCATTATGTTCTTTTACTTTACAAAGTTGCATACTTCTAAACATCTAGGGAGTTCCTTGAGTATGGAGGAACATCTCACTGTCTTTTTGGGGTGTCCATTTTTTGGTGCCAAACTGACTAGCACTCTTATCAGTCAAATTCACTATTAGAAGGAATTGTAGCTTTTGACAGATCTATCTTCATGAATTAGTATAACCTTTTAAAACGAAGCAATCTAACCTTGTAGGGGAAATCCAATTCTGCATTCTTATGAAAAATGATAATAGTTTAATGCTTTTATTTTTATAATTGCGTTTCACCACTCTACAGAGGGTCAGCATGATTATATAAACCATTATATATTATGCTACTTTAAATCTCACATCACCAGCAGCAGGGAGGTCATTGTCAGTCCCCTTCACACAGGCAAAGTTAACCTTTTGCTTATATTCTTTCCGACAAATTTATTACTGACAGAAATGGGTCATCGGCACAAGGAAAATTTATTCATAGGCATCACAACCAAATCTTTTACTGTGGTTGTGGTTGCTTTTAATGAACACTTGAGAAGAAAGTCCTCTTAATCTTACTTTCTGCTCCTTGTTGTTTAACCAGTACTAATTCATGAGAGGGCTTCTCCTTTTATCCTAGACACTTACTCAGGAGACCTTGGTGACAGCCCTTGCCCCAAACCTTTTGGAAGCCCCAGTATATAATACGCACTGATTCACCCCTATCTCCACTTGTTGACACAGTCAGTTCCAAAAGTCTGGTGAGGCAGAGCAAGGCTTAGAATTATAGAATCATAAAATGGTCGAGTTGGAAGGGACCCTGAGGGTCATCTAGTCCAACCCCCTGCAATGCAGGAATCTCAACTAAAGGATTCAAGACAGATGGCCACCCAACCTCTGGTGAAAGACCTCACTCTTAATAAACCTTTAATATTGCTTTGCCACCAAGTAGATGTTAGTGTAACTGGCTTGTAATTCCTTGGTTTTCTTTGGGATCACGCAAAATCCAAAACTAATTGCACAGATCCTCTATAATCCATTTAAGGATAATATATTCTCACTGGGACATGGGTGGTGCTGTGGGTTAAACCACAGAGCCTAGGGCTTGCTAAATCGGAAGGCCGGCAGTTCGAATCCCCGCGACAGAGTGAGCTCCCGTTGCTCGGTCCCTGCTCCTGCCAACCTAGCAGTTCGAAAGCACGTCAAAGTGCAAGTAGATAAATAGGTACCACTCTGGCGGGAAGGTAAACGGGATTTCCGTGCGCTGCTCTGGTTCGCCAGAAGGGGCTTAGTCATGCTGGCCACATGACCTAGAAGCTGTATGCCGGCTCCCTCAGCCAATAAAGCGAGATCAGCGCCGCAACCCCAGTGTCATCCACTACTGGACCTAACAGTCAGGGGTCCCTTTACCTTTTATTCTCACTGCCAGGGCCCAACCTAGCAACAAAAATACTTCAGTTTAATCCCACTACCAGCTACTCAAGGGCCAAACGATATGTGCCATTAAACACGTGATTTATCATCACACGTAACTTTTTCAAATTCCAGACAGCTGCCAGAGCTAATTGATAACCTGTCCAGAATCAGGACTTCAGCAGAATACAATCCTCCCATGCCATTGTTCTGATGAAAACCACCCCTCCAAACCTCCGGGGTGGGGGTGGGGGTGGTGGATTCCTATTGATATCAGTGGTCGGCCTGGCCGGTCTGTCTTTTGGCAGTATCAACTAAAAACAATGCAAGGCAAAATCAATCAATCCATCTGCATTGCATCTTCCTCTCACTAATTAACACGGCGCGCAAGCTATCATGAAGCTCTCCTGGGGACGCCAATTTGAAATGAGCTGCACAAGAGCAAAACAGTGGACCAGATTCCTTTGTCCCTTCTGCTCTTAATGGTATCTAAAACCTGCCACAGGAGATGGTAAGCTGACCTTGCCTTACAGATCTTGCCATGCTAAGAAACGACCAGATTCTTAGCATTTTGTGCATTTAAATTGTGCTCCGTTTACAAAACTAAGCTCAGGTGACAAAATTACCCACACAACAAAAATGATGAGAAGGAAGCACTTTGTTATTTTACTGCTAATCATCATACATATTGATGCAGAAAGAGAAGGTAATATGAGAACCAGGCATGAAGCCTGCTGACAGAACACAAGGCATTGTTGACTAAGTGCCAGTTCATGTCTTGTGATGCTGAACACTGAGGTTTCTATTCAGTCATGTTGATTGAAGGCTGTGGGGGGAGAACAAGGAAAATCAAGACAGAAGAGATAATGTTTGCAATCAGTACTCTGCAATTGCTATTGTCTACACTCAGCATCCTCGGGTGAGAAATTAATTTCCATGAATTCCTCTTTTTCGAAAATTGCAGTTTATACATTGCATGGTCATATTTGATCCTGTAATCCTTCTTAGAGAAAGCAAGGCAAACAGAAACATGCAGAGAGAGATCAGCCTCATCCCAAGCTCAATAGAGTCACTGATTTTGTTTTGTAAAGGGGACTGTTGATTTCCTCCCCACCGCCAGACTACAACATATGCTGCACATTGAACTTATTCCTTCCTGCTCTAGGGGAACTAACACCCTTCCCGGGCAGCAGGGAGTTGTAACATCACTGGAGAGTAAGGGATTAGTCACAGGTGGATGGACTCAGGCCACAGATCTACAGCAGGGGTGGCTAATCTGTGGCCCCCAAGGTCAGTCTCTGTCAGAGTGGCCATTAATCAAGGATGGTGAGAGTTGGAGCCCAACCACGTCTGGAAGCCACTCCTGATCTATAGCATATTTGCCCACTGTTTCCCATCATTTCCTGAGCATTTGAAAGAATCAAGGGGGTGCTCATTTAATTTGCAGATGACACCAAACTGGGAGGGGTAGCCAATGCCACAGAAGACAGAATCAGGATTCCAGATTGGAGAACTGGGCCCAAAGTAACAAAATGGATTTCAGTAGGGACAAATGTAAGGTTCTACACTTAGGCAGGAAGAACCAGCAGCACAAATATAAGACGGGGGACACCTGGCTTGCCTGTAGTATACTGGAAAAGCATCTAGGGGTCTGGGTGGACCACAAGCTTCACATGAGTCAACAGTGGGATGTAGTAGCAAAAAGAAAAAAGCGGGGGGGAAAGAGCTAATGCTATTCTAGGCTGCATCAACAGATGTATAGTGGCCAGATCAAGGGAAGGAATAATGCTGCTCTATTCTGCAGGTGGCGCTGTGGGTTAAACCACAGAGCCTAGGGCTTGCCAATCAGAAGGCTGGCGGTTCGAATCCCCGCATCAGGGTGAGCTCCTGTTGCTCAGTCCCAGCTCCTGCCAACCTGGCAGTTCAAAAGCACGTCAAAGTGCAAGTAGATAAATAGGTACCGCTCTGGTTGGAAGGTAAACGGCATTTCCGTGCACTGCTCTGGTTCGCCAGAAGTGGCTTAGTCATGCTGGCCACATGACCTGGAAGCTGTATGCCGGCTCCCTCAGCCAATAAAGCGAGATAAGCTTGGCCAATAAAGCGAGATGAGTCATCCGTAACTGGACCTAACGGTCAGGGGTCCCTTTACACTTATTCTGCCTTGGTCAAAACTCACCTTGAGTCCTGTGTCCATTTCTGGGCACCCCAATTTAAAAAGGATATTGACAAGCTGGAACATGTACAGAAGAGCGCAACGAAGATGCTCAAGGGCAGGGGTCAGCAAACTCTTTCAGCAGGGGGCCGGTCCACTGTCCCTCAGATCTTGATGGGGGCCAGACTATATTTTTGGGGTGGGGGGAATGAACGAATTTCTATGCCCCACAAATAATCCAGAGATGCATTTTAAATAAAAGGACACATTCTACTCATGTAAAAACACGCTGATTTCCGGACCGTCCGTGGGCCGGATTTAGATGGCGATTGGGCCGGATTCGGTCCCCAGGCCTTAGTTTGCCTACCCATGTTGGAAACCAAGCCATATGAGGAACAGTTGAGGGAGTTGGGTAAGTTTAGCCTGGAAAAGAGGCGACATGATAGACACCTTCAAAATATCTGAAGGGCTGTCACATAGAAGATGGAGCAAGCTTTTTATTTACTCTGGAGGGGAGGACCCGAATCAATGGCCTCAAATTACAAGTAAGGAGATTCTGACTAAATATCGGTCAATACTTTCTGGTGGTAAAAGCTATTTCACAGTGGAATGGGACTCCATTGGAAGGTGATGGACTTAATTGGGGGTTTTTAAGCAGAGGTTGGATGATGACCCTCAAAGTCCCTTCCAACTCTATGGTTCTATGGTTCTATGCTTAGCTTACACAGGCCAGGAAAGGTAGAGGAGGCTCAGTAACCCTCACATTTGTATTGAGAAAAACCAATTGCTCTGATTCTGAGGACAACTCTTTGGTATAAGAAGTATGCTACAGTGGTACCTCAGGTTACATACGCTTCAGGTTACATACGCTTCAGGTTACAGACTCCGCTAACGCAGAAATAGTGCTTCAGGTTAAGAACTTTGCTTCAGGATGAGAACAGAAATCGGGCTCCGGTGGCGCGGCAGCAGCAGGAGGCTCCATTAGCTAAAGTGGTGCTTCAGGTTAAGAACAGTTTCGGGTTAAGAACGGACCTCTGGAACGAATTAAGTACTTAACCTGAGGTACCACTGTACTGGGCAACTAATCTGTGCTTTTCTGAGACTGAGGGTATGCCATTAGTGGTGGTAAAAATGAAAAAGAATTACAACAACAAATAAATGTTTATCATTTCAGCTCTTTTCTGCATTTGTTTATTCCCTCCAAAATGGCCCAAAGCCATTTAAAAAAATCAGATATGAAAAGGATTATTTTTCTTTTTTGCCAGAGCAGAACCATGAGCTGGATTAGTTCTGCTCTTGATGCTTCCATATGTATCCAATTACAGGAAGCTGCTGTACGCCTGACAGCAGTGTCACATCTCATAGAGATAAAATCATTTTAAGGTAGTAAACCAAAGTGGTAACATTAATGATCCCATTAGTGCAAAGCATTAGGACGTAGATATTTCTTAGCCTTCTGCTTTAATCTTCCTGATGCTCCCCAAACTGCCTCTCCTCATGGATTGTTTTCATTTGAAACTTAACCAATCAAAAGATGCTTCTTCAGAAATAATTTCCCACCCTTAAGAGATAGGCTGTTGGACAAAAAAGTGCACAAAAATAAATATTTCAAATAAAGTGTGCACACTCACAAAAAACCCCAAGTTTTGCTTTTTGTGACTTGGTATTGGAGTATTTTCCTTTCTACTGTGAATCAGAGACACCTCAGGCAATCTGTTCAAAACTGGTGTTACTGATGTATTTGCATTTGGTTTCAAAAAGTAGCCCTCTTAATATGGCCAACTCTTTACTGTAAAGGAGATGTGCACAGAAGATTGCTAGGCCATTAACACTAGCTAACTGGCGTTGAGTCTGTAGCTGAAAAGTAAGGCTGCTTTCCAAACTGGGTTAGTGTGTCGGTTGCAGTGTCTAGGTGTACACAGAACTACATAGTTCTTGGTATCAGTGTCATGGTCTAATTAAGTACACAAAAGCTTTGTGTATTGAGAGAGACATTGGCTACAATTTTATTATGCTAATGAGAACTCAAGTGCAAGGAATGAAAGAGGGCTGAGCTTGAAGAAAGTAGAAATTCAGTCTTCAAATCCATGCAGAAAGTGGAATCTAACTTGCATTCCCTGCTCCCTGCCCTGATATCAGAACAAGAAGCCCTTCCAGTGACTCCAATATTCAGAGCTACCTCAGTTCCTTATTTACTGTCCATTTTACTTTACTTTATTTAAGATCAGGCCTCTAGACCACCTTTGGGGGTATAAATTTTGCCAACGTTTTCCAAGCTGTGAGACATGCCTGTGAGAGGGTTTTCAGAGCCCATTACAAAGTTAAATCTCTGATCTGGACCATCAGCATGCTGACAATAAAAAAAGAAGCGATTTGTACAGACAGTGTGAAGAAAATAATTAGCCCAGTCCTGCTGAGTGTAGCCGTCGAGAGAAGATGAAAAGACTCTGGCACCATAAAAATTTTGGGGTGTGGGAGAAAAGTTGCAGCCTCTTTGGCTTAGAAAAGCAAAGGAGTGAACTGTCTCAGAACAGGAGCGTTTATTATTACCACCTGACAGCTTTGGATCAAGAAATGAAAAGGGAAGAAAAACCTTGCATACCTAGATTTTTCACAATATAGCCACTAATTAGTTGCTTAATTCCCCGTTGGTGTCTGTTAGCTACAGACTACATACCTGTTGAAGGTTTCCTGTGCTAGTTCCTGTCACAGCATGAAAACTGAAGGGTTTCTTCTCTGCTCACCACTCACAGCTAGAGGTGGAACCTGCCTTTCAGTCCTGGGGTGGCTGTGCAGAACTTCCTGCTGGTCTTTTCCAGTTTGCTTCCATAGACGTGCTGATGTTCTTTTTCGTGACACTGCTAACAAACACTTCTGAAACGGCAGAAAAGAAACATCTGCCATAAAATTCATAGAGGCATAGAAAATGAAAGAGGAATGGGGCTGCCAGGTTTTCTGGTCAACTCCCCTAAACCAGGTGTGGCCAACTTCTGCATTCTGATTTCTTAGTACCCATTTTATTCTCCGTACCAGGGTTTTCAAGCTCACTTCTGGACGAATGGTGTGGTTTATGCAATGAGGAGCTCTCCAGGGAATTCTGAGGATCCTTGAATTTGTAAAAAGTTCTTCAACCCCCATCAAAATCAGCTAATGGCCGACTAGCTTCCCTGAAAGATCCTTGAAAAGTTAGTGAGTTCTAGCTCCTGTTCTGAGTTCATATGGGGTAGCGATGAGACTCAAGAGACCTGGCTAGTGTCCCTTTTGAACTGAGTATGTAAAGCACCCTGGAACATTTGCAGTGTGTTGGAGTTCTGTGGCAGACCCGCAGAAAATAATAATAATAATAATAATAATAATAATAATAATAATAATAATAATAATAATTTATTATTTATACCCCGCCCATCTGGCTGGGGAAACCCAGCCACTCTGGGCGGCTTCCAACTGAATATTAAAAACAGTACAGCATCAGACATTAAAAACTTCCCTAAAGAGGGCTGCCTTCAGTTGTCTTTTAAAAGTAAAATAGTTGTTTATTGCCTTGACATCTGCTGGGAGGGCGTTCCACAGGGCAGGCACCACTACTGAGAAGGCCCTCTGTCTGGTTCCCTGTAACCTTACTTCTCGCAATGAGGGAACCGCCAGATGGCCCTCGGCACTGGATATCAGTGTCCGGGCTGAACGATGGGGGTGGAGATGCTCCTTCAGGTATACAGGACCGAGGCCGTTTAGGGCTTTAAAGGTCAGCGCCAACACTTTGAATTGTGCTCGGAAACGTACTGGGAGCCAATGCAGATCTCTCAGAACTGGTGTTATGTGGTCCCGGCGGCCACTCCCAGTCACCAGTCTAGCTGCCGCATTCTGGATTAATTGCAGTTTCCGGGTCACCTTCAAAGGTAGCCCCACATAGAGCGCGTTGCAGTAGTCCAAGCGGGAGATAACCTAGAGCATGCACCACTCTGGCAAGACAGTCTGCGGGCAGGTAGGGTCTTAGCCTGCGTACCAGGTGGAGCTGGTAGACAGCTGCCCTGGACACATAATTAACCTGTGCCTCCATGGACAGCTGTGAGTCCAAAATGACTCCCAGGCTGCGCACCTGGTCCTTCAGGGGCACAGTTACCCCATTCAGGACCAGGGAATCCCCCCCACCCGCCCGCCCCCTGTCCCCCAAAAACAGTACTTCTGTCTTGTCAGGATTCAACCTCAATCTGTTAGCCGCCATCCATCCTCCAACCGCCTCCAGGCACTCACACAGGACCTTCACCGCCTTCACTGGTTCTGATTTAAAGGAGACGTAGAGCTGGGTGTCATCTGCATACTGATGAACACCCAGCCCAAACCCCCTGATGATCTCTCCCAGCGGCTTCATATAGATATTAAAAAGCATGGGGGAGAGGACAGAACCCTGAGGCACCCCACAAGTGAGAGCCCAGGGGTCTGAACACTCATCCCCCACCACCACTTTCTGGACACGGCCCAGGAGGAAGGAGTGGAACCACTGTATAACAGTGCCCCCAGCTCCCAGCCCCTCTAGACGGTCCAGAAGGATGTTATGGTCGATGGTGTCAAAGGCCGCTGAGAGATCCAGCAGAACTAGGAAACAGCTCTCACCTTTGTCCCTAGCCCCCCGGAGATCATCAACCAGCGCGACCAAGGCAGTTTCAGTCCCATGGTGAGGCCTGAATCCCAATTGGAAGGGATCCAAATGGTCCGCATCCTCCAGGCGTGCTTGGAGTTGTTTGGCAACCACCCGCTCAATCACCTTGCCCAAGAATGGTAAATTTGAGACTGGGTGATAGTTGGCCAAATTGGCCGGGTCTAAAGATGTTTTTTTAAGAAGCGGTTTAATGGCCGCCTCTTTCAGCGGGTCTGGGAAGGCTCCCTCACAGAGGGAAGCATTCACCACCCCGCAGAGCCCATCGCCCAGCCCTTCCCGGCTCGCTTTTATCAGCCTGGATGGGCAAGGATCAAGGAGACAGGTGGTTGGTTTTGCTTGTCCAAGCAGCCTGTCCACATCCTCGGAGGTAACAGATTGGAATTGATCCCATGTAACAGGACTAGACAGAACTCTAGCACTCTCCCGCCCTGGCCCTGCTCCCACGGTGGAGTCTACCTCCTTCTGAATCTGAGTGACTTTATCTGCAAAAAACTTTACAAAAGCATTGCAGGAGATCTTGGGGTCCCTACCAGGCCCCGGTGGTGCAGGTGGTTCCGATAGATTGCGAACCACCTGAATAAAGTCTCCTGCTGCTGTTTTCTGCAGATGCAATGGAGGCGGCGAAGAAGGCCCTCTTTGCTGTTGCCATTGCCACTTGGTAGGCTCGACGTTGAGCTCTAGCCCGTGTCTGGTCTGATTCAGAATGAGTTTTCCGTCACCGGCGCTCTAGCCGTCTCAATGATTGTTTCATCGCCCTCAGCTCCGGGGAAAACCACGGGGCTGTCCGGGCTCCATGCAATCGGAGAGGTCGCTTCGGAGCCAGACAGTCAATAGCCCTGGTTAACTTCGCATTCCAGCTGGCCACCAGGGAATCAGCTGAAAGGCCATCAACTTGGGATAAAACATCCCCTACCACTCTCTGGAAGCCAATTGGATCCATTAAGTGGTGGGGGCGGACCATCCGAATCAGTCCCACCTCCCTGCAGAGGGGATGGGTCGCAGAGAAGTCCAGTTGCACCAGGAAGTGATCTGACCATGGCACTTCTTTTGTTTCGCTTTTAGTTAGTGTCAGATCACCAACATCCGTAGAGGTAAACACCAAGTCTAAGGCATGTCTGCGGCTATGAGTTGGGCCAAACTTATTCAGGGACAGCCCCATGGAGGCCATGCTTTCCACAAAGTCCCGAGCGGCCCCTTGTAAGGTCGTGTCGGCATGGATGTTAAAATCCCCCAGGACAACCAAGCTGGGTGTCTCCAGGAGAACATCTGCCACGACCTGAAGCAGCTCGGGCAGGGAATCCTTGGTGCAGCGGGGAGGTCGGTACACCAGTAGGAATCCTGTACAGCCCCTATTGCCCAACTTCCAGAACATGCACTCAGAGAACTGGGTCTTCCCAATAGGACGCCTGGTGCAGACTAATGACTTCCTAAAAATCACTGCAACCCCCCCCCCGCCCACATGACCTGGATTGCTGTGCGTAAGAGAAACCCGGTGGGCAAGCAGCGGCAAGGACGGGCCCATCTGCTTCATCCAACCAGGTCTCTGTCACACATGCCAGGTCAAATCCTCCATCCACAATCAGGTCGTGGATGGCAGTGGTTTTATTCATCATTGACCTGGCATTGCACAGCAACACTTTCAGGTCATGTGGGTTTCCCTTGCTGATTCCAGTATCCTTCCGGTCAACACCAGACCTGGAGGCAGGGATAAAGTAAAGGTAAAGGTATCCCTGCCCATACGGGCCAGTCGTGTCCGACTTTAGGGTTGCGTGCTCATCTCGCTCTAGAGGCCGTGAGCCGGCGCCGTCCGAAGACACTTCCAGGTCACGTGGCCAGCGTGACGAAGCTGCAGCTGGCGAGCCAGCACCAGCGCAGCACACAGAAACACCATTTACCTTCCCGCTATAAAGCGGTACCTATTTATCTACTTGCACTTAAGAGTGATTTTGAACTGCTAGGTGGGCAGGAGCTGGGACTGGAAGACGGGAGCTCACCCCGCCGCGGGGATTCAAACCGCCGACCATACGATCGGCAAGTCCTAGGCACTGAGGTTTTACCCACAGCGCCACCCGCGTCCCAGGGATAGTCCTCAAAAAACGACTAAACCTGCCTCCTCGGTAATGACATGGTCTGGTCTGGTGTGTTGCCAAGGAGATGAATCATTCCCAAAACAATTCCATCAAGCAGAAAGTTTCAGAACAATTGCTCTAGACCTGGGTGCAGAAGCATGCCTTTCGGCACCATCCTCCCCCCAGTGGTCAGGTTGTTAAAAAAAAAATAAAGTTGGCACCAATAAAAACTTCATTATTATGGGGCAAGAGTGCTTGGGCAACATGAGGTCATTAATTTTGAGGCCCACCACTTCTGCTCTACAAACACCCAAATGAAAACTGAACCTTGCTAAAAGCCTACAGTATTGTTGTTCCTCAGAGCTCATCCCCAGGTGAAAAACAGTACATGTATTTTTTTAAAACTGCAAGTATGTACAGTGAAACAACTGTGCTATCGTGCTATCTTGACATAATAATAACAGTAATAATAATTTATTTTTACCCTGCCCATCTGACTGGGTTGCCCCAGCCACTCTAGGTGGCTCCCAACAGATATAAAAACATAATAAAGCATCAAGCATCAAAAACTTCCCTATATAGGGCTGCCTTGTCTTCTAAAAGTTGTAGTTATTTATCTCCTTGACATCTGATGGGAGGGCATTCCATTATGCCTGTCTTCCCTTTAAATTTTTGTTTTGAAACATTTTATTTTCTGCAGTGCATATCTATGTATTTTCAAGCTACAGAGTTATGGTTGTTTGTTTGTTTGTAGTGAGTGAAGAATGCAAGGCAAATCTAGCAGCATATATTGACAGTGTTAAGGCAGCGCGGCCTGGGAGTGGGAGCTGTTAAGTGGTGACAGAGGGAATTAATGGATGGGTTTATTATTCTTTACCTCATCTGTGGCATCACATTAGAGAAGCATTCTCTATAATCTGATAATTCAGATCAAATGACTTTATACTGCATTAGATTTTATGGATGTCAGAAGCAGTTAAGGCAATCATATTGCTTCGCACGTTAACCCCCCCCCCCCCCATTCCTGAATAAGAGGAAGTTTCGAGAAAGCTAATGCTGGCTGCTCCCAGGGCCAGCTCCAGAGCTTGGCATTGGCTAGTCTTTATATGTTACTCTGAGAAAAGAGAAGGATGGGCTTCTGGAGCAGTTCAGAAGGAGGGCTTGCATTGCTGGCCTTGTTTTTTAGGCCTCTCTTAAAAGACAGGTGACTCTCAGCTCACAGTCTCCAAGTCTTGTTACCAGGACGTCCACCCCCTTTCTGCCCCCTTTTAAATTTTATTTTATTTTTGCCAAGCACATAAAGCTGATTGCATGCAAGTTAAATGTGCATAAGTTGTGAGCTACTTGTATAGTAATTCTGAAAAAAATATATCAGTTTGTTCACATCCTTCCTGACTGGAGTACGGTTCCTCTCAAAGTGACATCAGCAGAAGCATCCTTTAGACTAGAGCAACCAGTAGTTGCTTTTCCTGCTGCACTACCTGAGGAGTCATCAGTTGCGGGGGGCACTGTGGTCTAAACCACTGAGCCTCTTGGGCTTGCCGATCAGAAGGTTGGCGGTTTGAATCCCCGCGACGGGGTGAGCTCCTGTTGCTTGGTCCCTGCTCCTGCCAACGTAGCAGTTCGAAAGCACGCAGTGCAAGTAGATAAACAGGTACCGTTTCAGCGGGAAAGTTAATGGCACTTCCGTGTGCTCTGGTTTCCATCACAGTGTTCCCTTCCTTGCACCAGAAGCAGTTTAGTCCTGCCGGTAACATGACCCGGAAAGCTGTCTGTGGACAAACCCTGGCTCCCTCGGCCTGAAAGCGAGATGAGCACCACAACCCCATAGTCGCCTTTGACTGGACTTAACCGTCCAGGGGTCCTTTACCTTTACCTCATTAGAACAGCACAGTGAAGAAACCAATGATAATATTTGCCAGTTGCTGCAGAAATTCAGCCGCCAGGGATGGCAGCTCGTGCCAGTGAACTGCAGAGACAGCATTATGAAAGAGTATTCCCTCCTTGGATGCAAGAACCTGTAACCTACGTGGGAGGGGTTTTGTGTAAACCATTGGCTTAAATTAGTGCCTTCTGGTCTGATTGGGCTCTGTTAGTTCTCTTCTAGTTCTAGCTGCTGGGGGCAGCTTTTCCTTCAGCCTACTTATGTTGCAATAAGTAGGAAGGAAGGTTGTGTTCAAACCATGTATTGCTTCTTCCCCAAACCCCACAGCAGCAACGAACTGAGTCCCAACTGCACTGATGCACAGCTCAGACAGTAACCTCTATTTCCAGCATTTCCACCTTAAAATACGGGAGTCACATCTGCAGTAGGAAAGACACCTTCCCCTGGTTGTGGGAACAGGGGGAAGGAAAATATTCCTCACCTCCTCCTTGTGGGAATGTTCAGGGAGGCAGGAGAGGATATATTGTTTAATGATATCCTTCCTAACTTGCGTTAGCAAGTTCTATATCTAAGCAGAGTTTAAACATTCCCCTTTAAAGGCACAGTGGTTTGCTGGTTGCAGGCTAGTTTTAGCCTCTAAATATAGGATTCCCGGTAATATCCCTTCTTGTCCCTCTTAAAAAGAATAAACACGACAATCTTATTAAAGTCAATATAAAAGTAGTTTACTCACATTCATTCAGTTCACAGTTGGATCCCTTAAGGCAGACTGAGGTTACAAAAATATATACAGATGTGGAACTATTCCATAAGGGAGTTTGTTCCTAAGTGACTGTGAACGAGCAGTCACTTCTCCTCACACATAGAAAAACAAAATGGAGAAGAGCCGAGAGAGAGAGAGAGAGAGGTGTGCTCACTGTCCTGCTCTTGTTCCCTGAGCAGAGAGAGGGCCAGATTAGACCACACCCATCTCTAGTCACATTTAGAGGAAGTCTGTCCCAGCTCAGGAGGAAACAGGAAGTTTTCTCCTGGCTGGTACAAAGCATCCCCTTAAGGTAAAGGTAAAGGGTCCAAACTTAAGGTAAAGGTAAAGGGTCCAGTCGTGGCTGACTCTGGGGTTGCGGCGCTCATCTCGCTTTACTGGCCGAGGGAGCCGACATACAGCTTCCGGGTCATGTGGCCAGCATGACTAAGCCGCTTCTGGCGAACCAGAGCGGCACATGGAAACGCCGTTTACCTTCCCGCTGGAGCGGTACCTATTTATCTACTTGCACTTTGACGTGCTTTCGAACTGCTAGGTTGGCAGGAGCAGGGACCGAGCAATGGGAGCTCACCCCGTTGCAGGGATTCGAACCGCCGACCTTCTAATTGGCAAGCCCTAGGCTCCGTGGTTTAGACCACAGTGCCATCCTGAAAAATAGGGACATCCTATTCCATAATAATGATGATGATACTCTCAAGAAAAGCAGGACCTTCTGGGATCAAATCGAAAACTGAGACGGCTTCTGTAAATTCGGGATGTCCCTGGAAAATAGGGAGACTTGGAGGGTCTGTAACCATAAAAGGCAGAATAGGAACTCAGATGCTATTAAGTGTTCCTCATGCCTTCTTTCTGCAAAGCAAGAGAATTTTCTTATAGGTCAGCACTGAATGTCTGTGTATGGTAGAACAATGATTTTTCTAATTTAGCTTTCTTGGCATGCACTGTATGTGGGATTGAATGGAGATGTACAGCCCCCACGCACGCACAGAGCACATACCAGATCAATACTTCAATTTTACAGAATGATTTTTTCCCCACAACAGTATCACATAATCTGCTTTGTGCCTCCCTCTTCCGCCCCATCAAATCTGTAACTTTTTTTTAAGCCGCTTTGAAATCAAATAGTCATTTCTTTCTCCCCTTAGATGCAGTAATCATTTTCCAGGTGTTGCACATTACAGCTGGCATGGTTCAATATGGATGGCGTGCGGCAAATGGCAAAAGAAGTCCTCCACACTTTGTTGTTCTTCTCTGACATTTCCTGGCCAGCTCTCCAAAGAAATCCCGCAGTTTTTCTTATCTTGGAGTCTGAACCTCTGGTCAGGCCGCAGGGAGAACAAGCTTCAGGAATAAAACTACATGGAACTCCTAATTATTTTTCATACTAGTGAAAGGCCCAACAAGTTTCCCTAGCTAGCAGGAGAAGGAGGCTTCAATCAGGCCTATTTTTCAAAGCAGAGTCCAGCCATTTCCAACCTGTGCCAAACCAGTCACAAAACAGGGGCAGATGGAGGCAGATTTGCTGGCAGTTGCTGACACTTTTTTCTATTGATATTCAATTGATCTCTGGAAATTGCTTGATTATTTGCCACAGCATTTTCCTTGTGACAGAGCCTTCCTTAGCTCAGCTTTCCTCAAGCTTTCACCCTGGAAGTATTGTGACAGCCTCTTCATTTTAGTCAGAAGCTGCTGGTCCAGAAACTCGGAAGGGGAGAAGGGAATTTAAATATACATTTCCCCCTTCCTATCCTCACATGCCTTTCAAAAGTATTTTTCTCAACTCCAGTAATTTATTCTCCCATTTTCCTTTCACGCTCGCTGCCACTTTCTTTCATCTGTCTCCCAGGTCCTTTTATGTTTACTTCTTCCTCTCTTAGAGTCATAGAATCGCTGCGCTGGAGGGGACCAAGAGGGTCATCTATAGTCCAGCCTCCTGGAATGCAGGAATCCTTTGCCCAAGAGGGACTCAATCCCACAACCCTACTGACTATCTCTTCAGACTTATTCCCTTCTTTTCTAGTCTATGCTTATTTATTGACCCCCCTTTACATATCTGCTTTTTATTGATTTTCTTACATGGTAAAAATTACTGTATACATTCCAAATAAAATACAAAAGAAACAACAGATTACCAGATAAACAAATATGTATAAATCCTTAAATTCCTAAAGAAGACTTGTATTTTTAAAATATTTTTCTTAATTCACAATTACTTAATTTCTCCATATGACTTCCAACCTCCGCATTGAGGGTTCATCCTCCCCCCTTTTTATTATCATTGCTTCAATATTCCTTATCTTCATTTCTTTCTTTGTTTTATCTCACACATTCTTTATCTAACTTACAGATTGCGGAGTTTAGTCAAAGCATGTCCAGGTTTTTACCTGTGGACAATGTTTAATTGAATATTCTTTATAAATTCCCCATTCTTTTTTATACCTTTGGGTTGGCTGTCTCCTAATTGTCTCAGTCATTTTTGCTAATTCAAGATATTCAGACAGTTTCTCCTGCCACTCCTCTTTTGATGGTATCATTTCACCTTTCCATTTCTTGGCGACCAGTACTCTCGCTGCTGTTGCAGTGTTTAAGAATATTCTTCTTTTTTCCTTAGGAATCTCTGGTTCCAATATTCCCAAGAGGAAGGCTTCTGGTTATGCTTATTTATGGATGACAACAACAACAACAACAACAACCACTTTTTATCCTCTGGTTCCTTCCCCTCAGAGGGTGGATACCTTCCTCACCGATCCAAACTTCTCTGACTTCTACTACAACTTTACACAACTTACAAGGAGTTCCTGGTGCTGGTATTGCCCCCTCCAAATGACTCTGGCACAGCTTTGGGGAAGAGGGGGCAGAAAAGTGAGGAGGCAATGGGCAAACCATGGCACTGGGAACCCCCTGAAAGTGGTCCAAGTCCCACTGATGGACCCTGGACCTGGTTTGAGAAATTCTAGTCTACACCACAAATTTAAATGAATCGTTGTCATCCTTCAAAGGGAGTGCTAGTTTTTACACTGAAAGCTGACAGTTCTCAGTACCCTTAGCTAAACACAATCCCCATGCAGAACTGCCCTT
The DNA here is from genome assembly GCF_027172205.1 of Podarcis raffonei. Taxonomy (NCBI): domain Eukaryota; kingdom Metazoa; phylum Chordata; class Lepidosauria; order Squamata; family Lacertidae; genus Podarcis; species Podarcis raffonei. The sequence goes on from NC_070610.1 coordinate 4,105,253, forward strand.
ACTATTAGGCAGGCTGAGGCCGCCAGTCTCAGGTGGCAGATTTTGGAAGGCCATTAAAGAGCAGCAACCTATTTATTATATTTTTCCCATCATGTTGGGCGTTGCGTGTGAAGACCCCCAAACCCCCTCCAAAATAAATCACACAGGACACAGTATATTTGTTTAAGATTTTTTGGCGTTAATTTGGCCACAACTTTATTGATTACAGCATGTGAGTGGTTGCTTAGGCATGAACCTGCACCGGCAGGAACAGGACTGACAACTGGAACCTCCAGAGGTCAGTAAGGGAAAACATACTGGGGAGCACAGAGGCGGATTTCCGCCTTTTAGTTCACTCCCAGATGCTCCCAGGAACTCTGGCATGGCCCTACCCCTGAGAGGGGCTCAGACACAGAAAATCGGGCCCCTGGATTCCTTTAACAGAATTTCCTAGCAGCAGCAACAAAAATGAGGGGCAGGCAGTGGCATAGCGTGGGGGGTGCAGGGGGGGCCGGCCGCACCGGGCGCAACATCTGGGGGTTAGGGTTAGGGGGCGCAAATCCACGGGTTAGGGGGCGCAAATTACTTGCCTTGCCCCGGGTGCTGACAACCCACGCTACGCCACTGGGGGCAGGCACAGCCAATCCATAATCCCCTCCACCAAAGAATGAACCAATGCCTAACCGCCAACCTTGCAAAGTTGTGACAATTTGCTACACGGTAGGCAAAAAAACAAATGGCACCAGCCAAGTGGCAAAATTCCTACCAGGCCCCTGCTCCAAAAACAGACGACCCCTAGACAGGCATAGCAAGGTCAAAAACACAACCTTAAATTATAGGGAGGGAGGGAGATCTGCTGCACGATGCGCAAGAGAAAGTACTTCGCCTCGTGCAGCCCCTTAAATAGCCCCTTAGTTGCCAATCAAACCCCAACCGACAGAAAATTTCCCCCAGTAACAAAAGGCAACCAATGAGGTCATCCAAACAGTCCCGCCCCAGCAACAAGAAGGCAGTTGGGTGATCTCACCACAACACGTGGCTCCCCATGATTTGGAGGACACGATTTATCAAGCTGGTACATACATTACCTTTCTTGTCTCTCTTCTGCATCTCTCATGCAGCGAAGGACGGGAATCACAGGATGCTGCCTGTCAAGGGACCTGAAGGTCGTTTTTGAAGTGCAGCCACAGTAGCCCAGCTGAGGACTTGTCTACACTTCCCTTCTCCTGTGCCTAGAAAGCACGGGTCCAAGCAGTTTTTCACTTGACCCGCTCCTTTCCCAGCGAAAACCTGCTCTTTAGCGCTAAATCACAGCAAATGGGTTTTTTCACCCCAAATCGTTTTTATTCATTTTTTTCCAAATTTTATTGAATCAACCACAAATTAAAACAAATTTAATACATTTTTCCTACAAATGTTAATCCAGAGAAAACCCAAATTAACATTTGCTCCAATCAAGTGCTAAAGAGCGGTGTTCAACCTGGGGAAAACAGTGGGAGAAGAGGAAATGTGGATAAACTCTGAGAGATGACTGAGTTTCTGGGATGTGGAGAAAATGCTGTAGGCCGGGGAACATCAGTCCTATTTTCTCAGGGTCCAATGTTTCCCTCCCACTCCAAAACAGGCTTATAGAATAGCTTATTGAACTTTTGAGTTCCAGAATAAGGAAGGGACTAATGTGCATTAAAACTGGAAAACAACTTTTTAAAAAATGAAATAACATAACCCACACTCCTATGCTACCTATATTCGAGCATCAAATGAATATTAAAAGTCCATTTCCAGGCAAATCTCTTTATTTCCTTGAATGATAAGCATTTTTTAAAAAGCGCTCTTTTTAAAGAACCCACTTTGAATCCAAGGCTTTTAATCTTCCAAGCCATGTATGTGATAAGACACTGCCATTTGTGCATAAAAGAGATTCTCTTCCCTGCTCTATTTTTAAATGTCAATGCAATCATAGGCTGGAGATGCTATCATGCTGTTATGATACACGAAGGGGCATACACACACACACACACCACACACATGCACGCACAAGAATTATAGAATGTGGGTGAAATAAGGTTTGAAAATTGGAATATGTATGAAAATGTGCAAATACATAGCATTTACAGTAGTACCTCAAGTTAAGAACTTAATTCATTCTGGAGATCCGTTCTTAACCTGAAACTGTTCTTAATCTGAAGCACCACTTTAGCTAATGGGGCCTCCCACTGCCGCTGCGCCACCGCTGTGCGATTTCTGTTCTCATCCTGAAGCAAAGTTCTTAACCTGAAACACTATTTCTGGGTTAGCGGAGTCTGTAACCTGAAGCGTCTGTAACCTGAGGTACCTCCAAAACGAATTAAGTTCTTAACCCGAGGTTTCAGACGCTTCAGGTTACAGACTCTGATAACCCAGAAATAGTACCTCGGGTTAAAAACTTTGCTTCATGATGAGAACAGAAATCGTGCTCCAGTGGCGCAGCGGCAGCAGGAGGCCCCATTAGCTAAACTGGTGCTTCAGGTTAAGAACAGTTTCAGGTTAAGAACGGACCTCCAGAACGAATTAAGTTCTTAACCTGAGGTACCACTGTATAACACTTAAATATGCATAGAGAAAACAGACCATATTACAGTCCCTAATTTTCCAGCATACAATTTTTGTTTTCATAGTGGGTGTTAGCCAGTAAAATACCCACAATATGCATTTTTATTTCTTTTAAATAATTAAATTTTATTATTATTTTTTAAAAAACCCTACTTGCTGTTGCTTTCTCCTGCTTTCTGGAGCTCCTCCCCCCCTTTTTTTTACATTTTTCAAAATGGATGCAGCAGTGATAGAAGTTTGTTCTGAAACATTATTCAGCCTTGCCAAAAAATTACAGGCAGTCTTTCTATATGTGGGAGTCAGAAAGGATTCCCCTGAAGCTCAGCAGGGTTTGGGTGCTGGAGGGGGATTTCCAGCCGGTGGCAGAGGACAGAGTGACTCCAGAAGACATAAGTGTAAAAACCCAAACTAAAACGAAGACTTTATTACTAAACAATAAACACAAACTCTGGTGGGTGTTATTCCTGCAGGCAGGCCACAAAACTCAGCTTTTTTTCCTTTATAGCAACTGCCAGCTGCAGCCAATTAATCCCAGAAACTTCTTAAAGGTATACACACATGTTTCTGTGCTGAATGTCCCCTAACATTGGGATGAGTGGTGCGGTGGCCAGGTTTATTGATGATACTAAATTGTTCAGGGTAGTTAAAACAAAAAGGGATTGCGAAGAGCTCCAAGGTGACCTCTCCGCTTCCACAAACCAATGGAGACACCACTATCTCTGTCAATTTGCATGCAAAAATTAAAAAAAAATTTTTTTAAAGTCTGGCGAGGCGAAGAAGAACTCTACCACCACCAGTGGGCCTTTATCCCTCTCCAGCTGCTTTTGTGGGTGATGCCTTTCTTTTCTCAATGGAGAAAGTAATGTATTTAACTGTTTTCAATATTAGTGATATTCATTTAGATGCTACTGTGCCAGTGTTTTAATGCTGAATAGTGTTTTAATGTCCACTAAAAGACCAGTAATTTTTTAAAAAATAAATGGGCCACCAGCACCAGCAGAGACTGCACTCTTCTTCAAATCTTCAACAAACTTTATTGAAGTTGAACTTTTTGTGGTCTGATAAAAGCTGGAAAGACCAAGCAGAAAACGCAGGAGGGCCAAGATTGCCCATGTGGGTGCCCCATAATAAGCAACTGACAAAAATATAATAAGAATCCCTCGTGTGGTGTCACCAGGGGTCTTTTAATAAAATGTCACACTGGAGAAATAGCATCATGTTTGATATGAGCAAAGGGGTAAAGTGAAACACGTTTGTAAACTAAACCTGGAATGACCTTGTCAAAAACATGCTAGTTTTTGCACACAACTTCTAATGTGTGTGGAGATACTGCCTGCCCTTTGTGAATTATTCATTTCTTCATGTTATCTGATATGGTGGGTCAAAAGACAAGGAGTCCATGTACTGAAGAACAGACTAAAACGGGATGCTTACTGATGCCCACATAACCCCTGAGGCTTGTCTCTCATCCGCAACAGACCAAGTTCTCCTTTGCTCAGCATCATTGTCTATTTCAGATCTATTTACTCCCTCTCTCCATTAACTCCCTGAAAAGAAACCTTTGCACCTCTCACAGTGGATGAGAACTTAGCAGGACGGCTTTAAAATGACTTAACTCCTTCAGCCGATGATATACTATGTGAAGTAAACTTTGAGCTCATCTGTGTAGAAAAGCAATGGAGCTTTAAAAGAAGGAAGGCGTTGAAACTGCAACCCACCCAGACATTTTGCTGCAGGAGCCCTGTTGAAACAATCAGCAGTTGCACAAAAGGATGCAGTTTGACATCACTTCAGTGGCAAGACAACTTCTTGGTAAATTGTGTCTGAATCACTTTGGAATTTTTAAATGAAGGGCAGTAGATAAACCAGTTTAATTAATTACTTTTTTTAAGATTGTACAATGGTCATATACTGGAAATCATCTTATAATGTGAAATATGCTTAGAAAAATAATAGTACTCAGTAATTTTTTGCGAGGCTGGAAAAATATCAGATGCACAGCGCTCGGAAAAGCCTCCCAGCAAATTACAGTTACATTTGTTCGGCACAACCAGAAATGCTCGCTCTGCCCTTCAAACTATAGGGAAATAATTTGGATCTGTTAACAATGATTCCAGAGGCAAATATTAGCCATTCTCACAATTCAAAATATGCCGCAAGTTGCAGTCTTACTTTAGAGAAAGTGACACTGCCTTGAATGTACAATCCATAGGTATAAAAACTCTCTCCCAGTTTCAGCATCCTTTGAAAGGCGCAATTGTGCATGCTTATAAATGAACAGTGAGGAAAGGGGAGGCAAAATAACTGAATGAAACTCATTCTGTGCCAGGACTGAAAAGTAGGCTCTTGTACAACATCTGGAGAGTGCAGTTTGATCAGCTGCCCTCACAACACATGACTGACTTGCTAATTGGAGCAATTGCCTTATGTCAGATTCTGGTTAAGACTTCTTAGTCGACAGAGAGAACCAACCCATCCTCTCACTACTTTTCAGCAGGGCTGTTTTAAAAGATTTATTTTATGAATGAACAGATTTGCTGCTTACTAATAACGCAGGCTTTTGGCTTTCATTGGAATATGTGCACTCTGCTCTGAAAAATAAAGTCTATTAACATTTTATGAGCTTTTTTGCTGGTTTTGCATGTTTTTATTCTGCTTTTAGAATTCGTAGTGGCAGCAGGTGGGTGGGTTAAGCTCTTCAGGTCACAGAAAAGTCATCCTCTTCCCCACTTTGGACGGCTTATTTAGTCATGTCTCAGGGATTTTGTCACATACTGTCAACCTGTTTCCAATCTTACTTTTGGAATATGACAATAAAAAACTACTCTTTTAAAAAGAAATGAGAAAAGTCTTAGAAGGCTGAATTCTGTGCTTAACATTTACTCAATTCAAATATTTCTAGCCTGCTATTCAAAATTCAAAACTACTAGCAGAGAAATACATCTTATTTTGTTCTTTTGCACAATTCTGATAGATAAGAGGCTTTAACCTTTTAGCTGCACAGCCCCATGAATTTCAGGAGCAGCTTGTGTCCTCATAGCCATGTCCCTGATTCTGGCTCGGTGGCTGACTTAAATTGATTGATTGATTTACATTGATAAACCACCTTTTTCATCCAAGGAGCTCAAGGTGGTGTGTGCATAATTCTCCTCCTCCCTATTTCATCCTCTCCACAACCCTGTGAGGTAGGTTAAGCTAAGAGATGTGACTGGCCCAAGGTGAGCTGCGTGGCTGAGTGGGGATTTGAACCTTGGTCTCCCAGGTCATAGGCCAACACTGTAACCATTGCGACAAGCAACTCTCACGCTCCTTGAGGGTAGCTTCACCTGGAGATTCATGGAAGACCCACTGCCAGACACAGGTCCTGAGCTCCAGGAATGCAGAGCACCCAATTGAACCGCTCAAGGCCTTCAGAGACTGTATGTACGAACTGCTTATTGTTTCACACACTGTAAATTCTTGACTGAAGCACTAATCCAAGAGGGGCAGAGGGCAGTCGATTTAAGATATGTCCCATCAATTCTCCAGTGAAGGGCGGAGCTTTGCTGCCAGACCCAAGCCCCCAGTTCTGCTCCATGGTAGCACTTTGGTACAAATTCTCTCCGCCTACTTGCAGTTATCCAGGATTTAGCACTCTGAGCAAAGTCTCAGAAAATGAACAGTAAGGATAGAAATGGTGCAGGGAGGCAAAAATGCAAGCAGGGAGGAAAAAATAGGTTTAGTCGTATCACCGATTCATAGTGCAATGCATAATTCATTGTGTTTGCTGGCAACCTCCTCTCAAGGAAAAGGTTTGATTTAGTGCAGCTCCACAACATTTTTGTGTTATTGTACTCCCAAGCAGGTTTTCAGGGGGGAAAATATCAGAATTGTTCTTTTATTTTACAAACCACTGCATCTCACAACTATGAAAGTGCAAAAAGGAAATAAAATGCACCCAATGGATGAGTGGCGAGTATAGATATTCAGTATAATAATTGATTTAAGGGTGCCAGTACTGCAGTTCATGCACACTTATTCCAAGTCAGGGACTGGACAAAAAATCCATTGTATTTTCTTTGTGGTGGCCAAATCTCTGGTATCAGTTAGGTAAGCTACTGTCTGTGACAGCACATACGCATTCTAATCACTTAAGGCAACTGTTCGCAGCCAGTGAGCCATGGTTCCCTGGGGAGCCTTGAACGATTGTCAGGGGAGCCACAGGTAGCGTTGGCCTCCGTTCCTCCTTCCTTCCCTCCCTCCTCTGATGGTTATCAATGTGGCGTCCCTCGGTCTCCTAGTCCCTTCCACATCCTGACCCGCAGCTGCAGCCGCCTGCTTTTGTTGGGCTGAAGAGATCACCACGTCCAATGCCACAACTTTTCCAGGCCCCAAGAGGGAAACCGGGTAGGGTAGGTGTTGCAAATATGGAGCCATTGAGAACTTTCTCTGCACTTCCTTGGGGGGAAAGTGTTGGGATCAGCAGGATCTCCACTTTGGCTGGGATTGCTTCCTCTCCCTCCTCCTCCTCCACAGCATGTGTTACCCAGGAATGCAGGTGCTCCGGACTGAACTGGTGCTTCCATTTGTGTTTACACCTGGTTGCCAGAAGAGGAGGGAGGTGGATGAAGAGCAAAGGGGTGGGGAACACACAGAGATGACAGCGTTGTCATGCATTTTGTGCTCTCTCTTTTTTCGGCATGTGCAAGATCTCAGTTGCTCCCCCACTTCCCCCCCACCCTGCACACAGACCTGGGATCCTGCCCCCTCTCCATGCCCTCCCCACGATGTTGGAGAGAGGCCCTCTGTGCCCCACCAATGGAATCCTTGGTAAGGTACTTTCAAAGACTTTCTAGCACTCTTTGGCCTGCCTCTCCAGCCTATTTAAGTTTTTGTCTCTTTATTTTGGGCCTTGTTATTTATGTGGAAATTGTTCAAATTTGGTCATATACTTTCAATGTTTCATTTATTGTTTACAACTACTTTTCTTATGTTTGTAGTTATATAATTTTTATGTTGTAAGCTTCAAGCATGGTTTTAACTTTGGAAAGGTAGCATACAAATAAAATGATTGATTGATCGACTGATGTTGTTGTTTAGTCATTTAGTCGTGTCCGACTCTTCGTGACCCCCTGGACCAGAGCACGCCAGGCCCTCCTGTCTTCCACTGCCTCCCGCAGTTTGGTCAAACTCATGCTGGTAGCTTTGAGAACACTGTCCAACCATCTCATCCTCTGTCATCCCCTTCTCCTTGTGCCCTCCATCTTTCCCAACATCAGGGTCTTTTCCAGAGAGTCTTCTCTTCTCATGAGGTGGCCAAAGGATTGGAGCCTCAGCTTCAGGATCTGTCCTTCCAGTGAGCACTCAGGGCTGATTTCCTTCAGAATGGATACTGCCTACTCTTAAATGCTTGGGAGTCCTATATCTCCCACAGTGTCCCATGCCTGAGCCCCCAATGTGCCTTTGCATGCCTTGGCTGCTGCTCCTGCTGCTCCCCAGTGCCAAGGGAAGGAGAGATTTGTGGGGGGGCTTGAGGCTGACAAGGGAAGGCCTTGGGGCCTGGGTGGAAGCAGTGAGGGAAAGGGGGACACACCACAGATTCTTCTCTGGCTCAGATTTTAATCTGAAGCAGAGACAAAGTTTTCAAAGCTTGTAAAGCTCACCTCTCATTTGGGGCCTCCAAAATTCATTTCCGCCTGACTCAGGGGAACTTTGCCAGCATCCGATACATGCCATAAAAGTTACAGCATCTACGGCTACAATGGCATTCTCCTTATTATTTGTTTTTCTTCTTCTCTTGCCTAATTAAGTTTGCTTCAAGCTACAACCATGAGCTTCATCAAAGTGAACAAGGTGTTCGATAATGGTTTCAATTCAGTTACCATTCTACCATGTCAACCCAAATAGCCCTTTGCAGTCTCTTTCTGTATTTCCCCACAAAGTTGGCATATCTTCAAATCAGATTAATTTTTAACACCTACAGATTTCTTACAGTTGAAACGTGCTATAACAAGCTGCGGCACTGGCACCGATGATATCCGTTAGGAAGAGAGACTGTAGATGCAGCCTGCACATTCTCAAACCTGGGGAGACTTTGTAGTTATTGCTGCCAGAAAACAAACAGCTGCAGGAGAATCCTCCCTCTGGGAAACACTATTGATCCAGAAACCACTGACCCCCAATATTGCTCTGGCCCTAGTTCATAGGTGTAGGACAGAGCAAGATGGTTGGATAGTGGCAGGCAGTGACAATTGCTGACCACATTGGCTGGTGGAGCAAAAGGCAGCATGACAGAGAGCTGGTGGAATTAGGGGTAGGCAGCTAGACTGGTGACTGGGAGCGGCCGCAGAGACCATACAACACTGGTCCTGAAAGATCTTCATTGGCTCCCATTACGTTTCTGAGCACAATTCAAAGTGTTGGTGCTGACCTTTAAAGCCCTAAATGGCCTTGGCCCAGTATACCTGAAGGAGCGTCTCCACCCCCATCGTTCAGCCCAGGCACTGAGGTCCAGCTCCGAGGGCCTTCTGGCAGTTCCCTCCCTGCAAGAAGTGAGGTTACAGGGAACCAGGCAGAGGGCCTTCTCGGTAGTGGCGCCTGCCCTGTGGAATGCCCTCCCAGCAGATGTCAAGGCAATAAACAGCTACGGTATTTTACTTTTAAAAGACAACTGTTTAGGGAAGTTTTTAATGTCTGATGCTGTATTGTTTTTAATATTCGGTTGGAAGCTGCCCAGAGTGGCTGGGGAAATCCAGCCAGATGGGTGGGGTATAAATAATAAAATAATAATAATAATAATAATAATAATAATAATAATAATAATAATAATTATTATTATTATTATTATTATCCCTGCGGGACTTGACATCTTTCCGCAGGGCCAGCAAGACATAGCTGTTCCACTAGGCCGTTGGCCAGGGCACAGCCTGACTCCCTCCTTTGGCAATCCTCACAGAACTCTAGCCCAATGGTTGCCATTAATCTGACTGGAATTAATTTTATAATGAAATGATTTTAGAATGTTTTATCATTTTACTGTTGTTAGCCGCTCTGAGCCCGGCTTTGGCTGGGGAGGGCGGGATATAAATAAAAATTATTATTATTATTATTATTATTATTATTATTATTATTATTATTATTGGTGGAGCTAAAGCTCATCATAGTCTGAGCACACTTGACACAAACACACACTTACGAAGTTTAAGGTTTGGGCTGGGGAAGAAATAAGCATCCACCTTGCTTCTAGAATCCACTCCATCTCAGATATTGATCGATGAGACTCTTAATCTCAGGGTTTTGGTTCAAGCCCCACGTTGGGCAAAATATTTCTGCATCGCAGGGGGTTGGACTAGATGACCCTTGGGGTCTCTTCCAACTCTACAATTCCACAAGTCTCAATGATTCTACAATAAAAGCTGGAATTTACTCTTTGGCTGTTAAGCACTCTTTTTATGCTTCCCCCCAACCGATCTTTCATTAGTTTGTATCTCAGCCAGTAGACATTTGTGAATTGGCAACCATCATGCACACGGTTTATTGAACGGAGCAGAGGTTGATATGAAATGCTTGTTCTTCACAAATGGCATTGGCTTGATTTCAGAGCCATGCTTTTGCACGCCCTCCTATCAAAGATGCCGGGCCAATTCCCATTCATTTTGACACAGTTTCTATAAGGAAAGCTCCCTCTAGATTGTGCCATTAGTATGTAAGATTATCAAATTATCAACAAAACCACCACAACTTTATTCTTTCCTTCTAGTAATTTAAAAAAAGGTCTTGCTTCAGATCAGAACAAAAAGACAGACATTCAAGTAGATGTACATTATCTCCAACTAAATGCATATTTGTTTCATTTTCTATAGGGAAAACAAATAAAAGGTTTAAGAGACAAATATATATATTGGGCACATTGCCACATTGCACAGGAGCGTAAATTTACAATTACCATAATTTTTGCTGCCGGGAAGTAATTCTATCACACATGTTATACCTTTCTCCCCCCATATTGGGTTTTGTTTTTTTTGTGTATATGTATGAGGTTGTTTTGCAAAATGGCTGCTGACTCTGTTGAAATTGCAGTTACTTTCTGAAACACCCTCATATATATTCACAAGGCCAAATTTTCTCAGTTACCATGGTTACAATTCCTACAGTACAGTTTAGTGTCTGGTCTTTCTGCTGAAATACAAACATAATAGAAATATACAAGAAATGGGGGTGGGGGAATGCAGCCAAGTTAACCCCCTCTGATTTAATCCATTAATGTGGCAGTTCCATTTTAGGAGACTGCACCAGTGTACTGGAAGAAGCAAAGATCACCAGTGTTGAAACAATGATTCTTCAACATCAACTTCGTTGGACTAGGCATGTTGTGCAGATGCCTGATTATCATCTTACAACTAAGCAACTACTCTATTCCAAACTTAAAATGGAAAGTGTAATGCTGGTGGCCAACAAAAGAGGTTTAAAGACTGTCTCAAGGCAAATCTTAAAAAATGTAGTATAAACACCAACAACTGGGAAACACTTGCCTGCGAGCGCTCCAATTGGAGAACAGCCATTACCAAAGGTGTCATGGGCTTTGAAGACACTCAAACTCAGGACGCAAGGGAGAAATGTGCTAAGAGGAAGGCACATTTGGCAAATCCACACCGTGATCAACTCCTGCCTGGAAACCAATGTCCCCACTGTGGAAGGACGTGTGGACCCAGAATTGGCCTTCACAGTCACTTACGGACTCATTGTTAAAATCTTACTTGGCTACAAGGCATCTGGGTTCTGAACATGCATCACCTAATCCCAGTTGGCAGCAATACTCTAAAATGTGGCTTATGTGTGGCTTTGGCTACGATGCTGGGACATTGATAGCCATAGTGCTTAGGGTTGCCATATTTCAAAAAGTAAAAACCAGGACAGGTTCCATTCACCCTCCATGCCCCCCCCCCCAGCACTGGCAAATGCCGCTGTGTCACTGATGATCTTAGCGATGAATTATTCTATGGCCAAATTTCTGTGTATGATCTCCAGGACTTCTATTATTACCATCAGTCAGAAAAGTTGCACAGGCAATAAAACTTGGCTTCGTTCAAAGTCATGAAAGTTCTAAGATGGAGCAACCAGATTTGCCCTTCAGGTACTGAGTTCATCAAGCGGACCAAAGGGAAACAATTGGCTTGATTACCTATTTCCTCTCAAGGGAAATGGACATAGCCAAGCCTGGCAAGAGAGCTTGTGGTATTAACCCCTTCATGCGTTACTGTAATTAGACTTAAGAATGTTCTATGTGGCTGGTTACCACACAAACCTGCTCCTACAAGGTAATGTGACCCCAGCAAGAAAAAGCATATCTCCAGTCAACCAGTTCAGAGTTCCCAGCCCTAATTACTGTATTTTTCACTCTATAAGACGCACCAGACCACAAGATGCACCTAGTTTTTGAAGGAGGAAAACAAGAAAAAAAATATTCTGAATCTCAGAAGCCAGAACAGCAGGAGGGATCGCTGCACAGTGAAAGCAGCAATCCCTCTTGCTGTTCTGGCTTCTGGGATAGCTGTGCAGTCTGCATTCGCTCCATAAGACGCACACACACTTCCCCTTTCTTTTTAGGAGAGAAAAAGTGCATCTTATAGAGCAAAAAATACGGTAACTTTGCTTCTCCTCTTGCCCATTCCTGATAGAGATTGAAGAAACTTACCGCCTCATCTGGATTTGAAGATAAGGAGAAATAAAGCTTTGGTGCCACCAACATACTGAGGATAAGGAACTCCATACTGGATTCCTAAAAACTTCTCCCAGAAGTTTCATGTATTTTAAACAGAATGGGGAACAATATGATAAACTCCACTGGAGAAGAACAACAGTTCCCCAGCATAACCTCCATGTGGGGAAAGGGGAACATTATAACAGGATTTCTAACAAACATATTTCTGTACACCGTGATGACCCTTTGCTTATTTTTAGGCTAATTGCAAGGACAGTAATCTGTTATTTATTTTAGTTTTTATTTATTTGCTAAAGGTTATACTGCTCTGAAATGGGTTAGCATCTTTCTACTATCCTTGCTGTATGTATTATTAGTGGTCTGCTCGTTCACAACTTTATTACCTATATAACTGCCCCATTGTAAAGATGAACTGGGTCTCAAGGCAATTAAATATAAGCAATCTCCAAGGAGGAGAAAGCAAAATTGCTACAGTTTGCCTAACGCCAAAGATGCTTGAGATTTTTATTCAGCCAAGAGCAGCACAAAATGCATGTCACAGCCATTCATGTTGTGTCGAAAAAGCATTTTATGGACTAAATTGAGGGGGGGGAGGGACAATGCCAAAGACAATCTGAACTAATGAAAGTAATATAGTGGACATCTTTTGCATATGTTTAGTAATTTTGTTTTTACTTTATGTGCTGAACCTTTGAACTGCACAGATCTTGGACTGCATTCCTTTTTTAAAAAACAGTCATTGCTGTCTCCCCAATCCTCATTTTCTCATGGGCCTTTCAAATTCACATGCACCGTTCTGTGTAATTGTGAATCCTATAACTCCTCTAAGAGGACAGCTTCTGCAAAGACTTCTAGCCAGGCTAGAAAAGGAGCTTTGTAGCGGGGGGGGGGGGGGCAATGCAGATGTGTGTTCATGGGATGGGGTTCAAAAGGAGTGGGATGAAAGAGGACACCTTTTTATTCCCCCCACCCCAAAGTGTCGGGGCTGCCGGCCAGTTCATTATTACTTAATAATAATAATAATAATAATAATAATATCTTTATTGTCATTGCCCCCTCTCGGGGACAACGAAATTACTTGACTGCTCCATAAAAACACTAATTAAAACAATACAGTATAGTACAGCAAGGAAGATTAGATGACTTTCAAAGTCCAGGCTTCCCATTCAGGGCCGAGATCGCTCTGGAGAAGAAGCTGTTCTTAAGACGGCTCGTTCTTGTCTTCATCGTCCTGTATCTCCGTCCCGACGGCAGGAGCTCGAAGAGACAGTGACCAGGATGCGATGGATCTTTTACTATGTCCAGTGCCTTCCTATGGCACCTTGTGGCATAAATCTGCTCTAAGGTGGAGAGTGGGCAGCCAACAATGCTCTCTGGTGCCTTAACAACTCTGCACAACCCCATCCTGTCCTGGGTAGTACAGCTTCCGTACCACACACATAAGCCATAAGTGAGCACGCTCTCAATGGCACAGTGATAGAAGGCAAGCAGCAGTTAGGATTTGAGAGGTTTCAAGAGAGTAGGAAAGAAAAAGCTTTCCCTTTCTCCCTCTCACACAGACACCTTCAACATTTGCTGGGTCCTGGAGGTTTCTGAGCAGAGATCCTTCTTGGACCATTTTTGAAACTTTATTTTTCTCTCTGTTTCCAAAGTAACATACTTCTGGTTATTTGTGGAGTCCTGCATGCATGCAGAATACGCTGCCTTCCTCTTTTGGGCGGCCCTGAGTTGCTTTCAAACCAATTGGCATGAGATTTTCAAAATTCCAGAGGGAATGATGTCAAAATACTGATACTGTGGACCAAGGAGAGACAAAGGATTCAAAAATCACACTATAGTAGGAGTCCAATAGGAGTCACCTGGCCAGCAGACGGTGGTGTCTTCCCCACTACAGTGGGATGTATTGCATTTCTGTTTAAATTATTGCCATTATCTCTATTTGTTTCTATACATGTATATTAAAAGGTAAAGGACCCCTGACAGTTAAGTCCAGTCGCAAATGACTCTGGGGTTGCGGCGCTCATCTCGTTTTACTGGCTGAGGGAGCCAACGTTTGTCCGCAGACAATTTTTCCGGGTCATGTAGCCAGCATGACTAAGCCACTTCTGGCAAAACCAGAGCAGTGCACGGAAACACCGTTAACCTTCCTGTCGGAGCGGTACATATTTATCTACTTGCACTTTGACATGCTTTCGAACTGCTAGGTTGACAGGAGCAAGGACTGAGCAATGGGAGCTCACCCTGTTGCGGGGATTCGAACCGCCGACCTTCCAATCGGCAAGCCCTAGGCTCAGTGGTTTAGACCACAGCACCACCTGTGTCCTTATACATGTAGATTACTGCATGCAAATTGATATTCACTTTTTTTTACGATACAAATCCTCTTTTTGGCCACCCTAAATTTGGATTTTATTTTCTTTGACACACAACACAAACTCTTCCGCCATCACAAAATGCCCCACTAAAAGACATTACTTTGGCTTTCTAAATTAGGAGTACTGTCTCAATCAGGGGTGCCAACTTGAATAAAATATTGTGGGAGCCCAGGTAAGCCCCACCCCACATAATCAATCACATGATGCAGTGCACACATACTATTTCAGTGGGAATGCCCATCAACTTTGTGGGGGACCAGCGCCCTCAAATATTTTATTCGGGGGGCTGAAGGCCTTGCCAGCCCCTCGGAGTTGGCTCAATGGTCTCAATGCATTTTTTTTAAAAAAAATTTAGTTGATTTTACAAGTGCAAGATTATAACAATACCAAATACATTATCCATATTTAGTAAAAAGGTAAAGGTAAAGGTACCCCTGCCCGTATGGGCCAGTCTTGCCAGACTCTAGGGTTGTGCGCCCATCTCACTCTATAGGCCGGGGGGCCAGCGCATCCATATTTAGAGATTTCTCCAAATCTCTAGACTTCCCATCTTTCCCTCCATGGGTCCTATTATCAACCTTTTCAAGTGCATATTATTTCATCATCCAAGTTTTATGTCTCTCCATTTTGTCCATAGTAGTTGAGGAGAACCTGAGCTTACAGGGGTAAACAGCTCAGAGTGTACGCCCTGCCTACTTTTGGGAGGGGGGAGATTATGTGTCATTTCCGAGAATCTCCAGCCTTTGTTTTCACTCTCTACTTTCGCTTTTGAGGAGAGAGGACGTATTTTCACAATGCTGTTCGCTGTGATAGATAATGGATAGTTTCTGCTTAAATAAAACTGCTTTTAGCTGCTAAGATCCTGTCTGGACTTTATTTAAGCACACTGAAGGAAAGCACTGGAGTTTGCAGATTTCTCTGACCGCTGCTCTTCTCTGCGTGTTGCTCAGAGCCTTTGGAATGTGGCCTTTGAAGTCTGGAGGCCTGGCTGGTAGCTGCGCAGCGCAGCAGGCTGGACGCCAAGGCTTATCTGAGCAATAAATCTTGTTCAGTTTCTACATTACAAGTGTTATTGCAATTCTGCTAATATTTTCAGTCTCAATGCATTTTGGGGCTTAAGATGGAAAATCCGCTTTTCACTAATCTCATGAATGAGCCAGTTCCCAGTGATAGTTTGCAGCCAGCTCCCAGTGAAGGTTTGCAACCAGCTGAAGAAAGCAGCCAGGAGCAGAGAGGGTTAACTGCCAGGCAGGATGAGCATCGCTGGTGCCAACTCCCCCACCCCTTGGAATGCCGGTTGGTAAGGGAATGGCTGAGAGTGAGCTGGAACCCAGTCAACGCTCTTGAGAAGTGCAAACTGGCACAAACAAAAAAGGAAGCAGTTTGTCAGAAAGGGAGGGGGGGAGCTGATCCAATTCCTCCTCACAGTAGGCTAAGGGAAGGGCTGTTAGACCAAAACAAATCAAGAGGCGTAAGACACAAAAGTTCTCTATCTTCTGTAGAAGCTGGAAGGGATCTTCAGAAGGGTCATCATGATTGATGATGCCGGGAGGCTGTGTTAGAGCCCCCTGGAGCTATCTGTTGTTTTGACAATAAATCATCCTTTTTAATTAACTACGCTTACTGTGTGCTCGAGTAGGGGACTAGACTCTGGACAACTAAGTAACATGCAACAAAATCTATCAGAAAGTTCTGACGTGCGAACTTTTTGAAATGCACTAGAGCTTGTACCTCAGTCTAGCACTCTTAATGGCACCAAAAATCTGCTACCCAAGAGAGTTACTCTGCCTAGGCTGCCTCTCTGTATCAGCAGATTCTTCATAAGGACTGCAATTAACATGACTTTGCTGCTGGGTCAAAATGCAACCATTGAATTAAAGGGTCCCCCCCCCCCAGCTTTCTTGAGCAATGCCTTCTTCCTTGTGGAGAGATTCTGATTAAATATGGTACAGTGAACTTTGATCTGCCATTTTAATTAAATTAATTAACCCTCTAACGAGAAGGCTATAGAGCTGTGTTATCACCTTTAGGCTTGTCATTAAGCATTATAAGAAAGGGGAAATGGGTCAAAAGTTCTTTCCAACAGCAATATTTGACACTGGCTCAAGAGGAATTTATTTCTGAAAGAGATCCATGTGAGTCATGGAATAATTTCCAAAGAGAATATAAAGTCTTACAGCCAAATGACTGCCAGTATCAGTTCACTGAGGCCTTCTTTGAAGCCATGGGGCAGAAGAGATGTTCTCTGAAAGGCCAGCCTCAGTGAGTTATGAGAATTCTTAGCTTCTCAACCTCAGCCAAATGTGAGAACCATAAAATGGGCTGAAACTACCAAGTTATTTCTAGCTGCCTCAGGCACATCGCAATCCTATAAACAAGGATCTTTTCCCAAATACCACTCATTACAATAAATAAACTTGGTTGGAAGCTGGACAGGCATCTTGGGTGTTGGGGTGCTAAGGTAAACCAGGTAGGGAAAAGGTAATAAATCTATGCAAAACAGCAGTGATATAATATATTAAACTTACGTGCAAGACGGTCCTATGGTCCTGGCAAACTGTTGGCCAACTTCTGCTCAGGTATAACTTAATCAGTCAGGTCCCTATGTACTCCCAGCACAAAAGCTGAGGAGAAAACAGAGGTACATCAAAACACACCAAATAGAGTGACCCTCAGGCTCCGTGATGATATCACTAACTCCCACCATTCATGGGCTGACATGCCAATTATAGTCCCATGTCAGTAAGGCATGGATCAAGCCCACCTGCAAATGGGGACAGACATATTGTCCAATCACACATGATATGCCAGACACAGAGGCACAACCTCACCTTCTGCTACATGCCTCATGGCGGCACAAGGAATTCCTTCTTGTTGCAATGGTTGTGCCTAGCCATCCTTTTAACTGCACAACATACAGAGAAGAAGGTGAGAAAGGATCACAGAAAAAGTATTCAAACAGCTCATCTGAGAGGCAGAACGTTAGCCGCTTTGAGACTCCTTCAGGTAGTGATAAAGCGGGATATCCAATCCAAACTCTCCTTCTTCTACTTCTCCAGAGCAGAAGAAAACAAGCTTGTTCCATGGGACAGCCCTTTAGATATTTGAAGATGGTGATCATATCTCCTCTCAGTCTCCTCTTCTTCAGGCTAAACAAACACACCCTTTTCAACTATTCCTCATGATGCTTGGTTTCCAGATTACTGATCACCATGGCTGCCTTCCTTTGCACACATTCCAACTTGTCAATATCCTTCTTAAACTGTGGTACCCAGAACTGGACACAATATTCCAGGTGTAGTCAAACAAAGTCCAAATAGAGCAGTATTATTCCTTCCCTTAATCTGAACACTGTACTTCTGTTGATGCAGCCTAGAGTAGCATTAGCTTTGTTGTTGTTGTTGTTGTTGTTGTTGTTGTTGTTCATGCTGTTGACTCATGTTCAGCTTGTGGTCTTCTAAGACCCCTGGATCTTTTTCACTTGCACTGCTGCCAAGTCATCTGTTGGCCAGTTGTGGCTTATGAGAAAGGGGACAGAGCAGCTCTGCACTCATCCATACAGGAATGGGGCACATAAAAGTGGCACTGGGGAGGTTGAGGGAGCCATTACAGCCAACCTACAACTCCTCTGACCTCACCATCGCCACCTCGCCCTGCCTCACCTCTATCCCAGTGAGTGCAGCACCAGGAGATTGCCACTGCCCCACCCCCACCCCCAAGCTACTGCTACTGTTGTCCAACTCTGGAAAAAAACACACCTTCCAGCATAGCTTTTTTGATGTTGCACTTCTGATGTCTCAGAAACATATGCTAGTCAGTTTTGTATAAGGTAGGGGTTTGTGATAAACAGGCCTTTAATTATATAGCTGGCATAGCACATTTAGATTTAGAGCACTTCCAGGATTGAGTTTGACTCTCACCTCTTCCTAAGCTGCCTTAGGCAAATCACCCTTTTTGTAATCCTTGCCCTGCAGCAGGCTATCTTTCAAATAATGACACTAATACAGACCTGCTATAAAGGGTTGTTGTGGCAAGATAACACTTATGAAGCCTTTTGACTACTCTACATTACTAGATTCAGTAAATGCTGTGTAATATCATTATTTAATGCGAATGCCTGTCTTTCCACTCCCCACTCAAAACCCCTCCCTGAATAAAATGTGGGAAGCAATAATAACAACTGCATAATGTTTGGTTGGAGTGCTTAATCATAGTCTGTTTGAGATTTGATCCCGCCCACTTGATTTTTAATATGTAAATTGTGTATTTGGAAATGTTTCATATTAGTATTTCTCAGGCAGAGGCTCTAAAGACTTGGTGTCTATAGATAATAAGGATGGGGACAATGGGATTAAAAACTCTGAGTTGGATTGCTCTGCCTTGCATTCTCCCACCCACCCACCCAACCATCTTTGCCATTTCCCACTTCTCCATTCACCTTTCTTCATAATGAAGGTTTGTAATTTTCACACTGAAGCAAAGCAATTATAATTCAGTAATCCATGGCTGCTCTTAGTTCCAACCATTTGCAGGGGTTAATTGCCAAAGTTAATTTCAATAATCTAAGCCACAATTGATTCCAAACCCCCCCCCCATATGCGGCTTTGAGTCTCTGAGCCCACAACAGTACGGGAAACTTAAATTCCTGATCCAGGACCAGCTTCTGTTTCTAGGAAGCCCTTGGCAACTCAGATGTACATGGAAGATGCACCCCTCTGTTTGAGAGACTTGGGCCAGCATGAACCAAGAAAACACCCCACATACAATACAACGTAAATTTATTGTTCCAGCCAAAAGCCTTGTGCATTATATTTCTTGTCCAAAGAGCAATGAGAGGTCAGGAAAACACCTTCCAAGTCTAAGCCCAAAGGTAGCGAGACACCCTCTGCAGTTGCACACAAAATCCACACAAAGAAGTATAAACACTGGGGAATTAATGACTGATCTGCTCCAGTAGGGATGCATACCCTCCAATATTTTGTGAGAAAAAGTCGGGGCACCTCTTCCTCATCCCTCATCCTCATTGCCTCTGACCCCTTCCTTGCCCCTCCTCCCCTCCCATCTCTTACCTTTGCTGTCTTTGGCCTCCTGCTCACGAGAAGCCACGTGTCCATACAATGCAATGTGTCCTAGAGCAGCCCCAGGAAGGTCGCCCCAGTCTGTGCAGTCCGGAGTGGCTTCTGGGAAAATTGGGGCACCCCAAATTGAGTTCAGAAGCCAGGGCAGCCTCTGTAAATTTGGGATGTCCTGATTAAATTGGGAAACTTGAGGGGTCTGGGGATGTTACATTGGACCTAATTTTGGTGGCCAGTGACAGACTATTCGTACGGCAAGGTGGATGTTTATACAGAAAAGCAAGGTTCTTAATTCTGTTTTGATTTGGCAAAACATAATTATTCTGAATTTTGAAATCTGCTATCCAAACCTCCCCTGCCAAATCAAGTGCTATGACGGAAAGCCCCTAGTTAAGATTTATTAGCAGCTGTCTCACTCTGCAAGTGGGAGGGGGCAGTTAAGTTCATGAGATCAAGTATCTTTCAAATGTATTATGTCAAATTGCAAATGTATTATGTCAAATCATTATTTGCCTTTTTATTACCCCAACCCGCCAGATTCCAGGAAAGAAGGCTAAGACCTTTCTGGATGTTTTCTAGTCAGTTACAGTATCTCAGAGGAGAGCCAAATATAAAACCATTTGCTTTTCTGGAATTACCCCTAGGCCTGGACTTATCTCAAGCATTTGTTAGTGGATAATCCCTTTGATTTCTGGAAAATAGATTGCTAGCAGAGCAGGAGTTTGGGGAGATACTCCTTCCAATACCTGCATTGAGGCCTATATAATGAATCTTCCCTTCCCGCCTATTGGAGCAGGATATTATATATCTGGATATTATTAGGATAGGTAACAAAGACAGGAGTCTTATGGCTCAAGAATTCCCTGCTCCTTCCTCTCCAGTTTCCTTTTTCAGACTGCAATTACCCTTTCTCTAGTATGGACAGGGAATGGATATCAGTTATTGCCATTGGGTGGGACGGGGAGTGTGTGTTATTTTAACATATTCAGCAAACATATGAGACCAAAATTTATCCAATACTGTACATCAGGATCCTTAAAGGTTAGAATCTACCATACTGCAATGTATCTACAATGCATATACAACGTAAACGAATGTAAACCATTTCCTAAATCCAGGAACGCTACAAAATCTAAAATGGTTTCTACTTGCATATGCAAAGGAAGTGATCCTGAAGGAAAAGGAGGCCCTACTGTTTCATATAATAGTTTCAGCCAGATTGATTTATGCATTCCGTGATTGAGGGAGAGGTTGGCTAAACCCTGGGATCTCGCCACCATGAATAAAATTACATGGCATGTTTGTTCTAAAAATGGGAGAATTTTATAAATTAGGCTTGGTGGAAAGTGGAGTTGTTTCAGAGATTACTGGAAGGCAATGTAGAATATAATAAAAACAACAAGTCCATAACTTAATGTAAAGTGTTTGAGGAATAAATCAAAACAGAAAGACACTTAGTTTTCTGTGTAGACAGGATAGCTTTGCACGGAGACCACTGCCGCCGCCAATTTGAAGTGGAGCAGCCAAACACAGATTTACTTGGGAGGGCCAAGAATGCCAACCCACTGTGAAAGTGCAAGTTGGGGGGCTGGGAAAGAAAAATAATGGTATTTACCAGATAAGTGGCGGCAGCAGCAATAGCTTAACCACGGTAGCAGTGCTCCTGTCAAGAGCCGGAGGGCCATGCCCTCATCACCCTGCCATCGTGAACAGCACGACATTGTGATATCTGTGTGTGTGAGAGAGAAACAGTGGCCCTGAACCTCAGTGATGACAATAAATCCATCATGAATAACAAATGCGTAATCCTAGAAATAGCAACACTTAAAAAAAATAGCAAATCAATAACTTCAGGAAAACGTCAGTGCACTCAGCTTGGTTTTCAGTTTGGTAGGCATATGTATAAGCTTCTCATTCAGAATAATTCAATAAATGCACACTTTTCAATGTTCAATTTAGCTCTTCTTCCTACATATGAAACACCTTTCCCCCTTCAGATCTAAAAGAGCTATAAATATATAATCGCATTAGCTACTATGGTGATGGTTGCTATAGAAAAGGGCAAAAGATACAAAAGGTAATATTCACGCATTGCTGAAGTGAGCAAATATATGATTGCCTGCTTCAATGGAAAGGAAACAAAGTTTTAAAAACCGTAGCTTTTAAACAGTCAGCGACAGAATGGTGTTCAACTGCCTAATAGCCACCTAACATCTTGTGGCAGGGAATTCCATGAGACTGTTATACATTGGGTGAAGAAGTACTTTATTGTAACTGTCCTAACCTACTGTCTCCCGAGGGTCACCCAGTCCAATCCCCCTGTATTGCAGAAAATGTTATCAGGAATTTTCTCAGATAATTCATTTCTGGGAAATTTCAGCACCTTTACAAATTAATGAAATTATATATGGTTAGCTGGACTAATGATGGAGAGCTGGAATGAGGTTGGGGCCAAGCTTATGCTCACTTCAACAATATTAAAATATATTTGTGCACGAATTTTTTTATCCTTTTTGGGGGGGAGTGAAGATGGGGAGGGAACATTTCATGCAAGATGCCCCAGCTCTCCCTCAGCTCTCCAGCAGTTTGGCAGAAGCCTGAAAA
Source organism: Podarcis raffonei (assembly GCF_027172205.1). NCBI lineage: Eukaryota > Metazoa > Chordata > Lepidosauria > Squamata > Lacertidae > Podarcis > Podarcis raffonei. Next base: position 4,127,578 of record NC_070610.1, read on the forward strand.
ACCAAATTTTTACAAAATTTATCAGATAATTGTTTTCTAAGAAATCTCATCTCAGTTCTAGTATTAATAAATAGGTTGAAATAGTTGTTTTAACAGTGTCTAATAGCTCCATTGCAGCTGTCCGTCCCTTTGCACCTAAACACAGTAAGGAATGCAGGAATCTCTACCCTGTCTCATGACAAATGACTACCCAACCTCTGCTTAGAAAAGTCCAAGGAAGGAGAGAACAGCTCTTATTGTTGGAAAGTAAAAGCCAATCAAATTTATCATAGATGGTGATGTAGTCACTGCATTGATTTTTAAGGAGTCAAACATATTCCAAACAGGAGGAAACAACTCTATTTTGTTTAGTGCTTGACCAAAACAGAAATGTATGAGTTTTATGAATATTTGTGTCCATTCTTTCTGCTCTTTCAGATATTTCTCTCTCTCTTTCAGAAAGGGTATAGCACTGTGGACAGTTGCGGCATGGTAAGGAGAGGGAACATAAAATTGCTTTCCCTCTAAGGTCAGATGTCATTGTGTGGCGGTGCCTCCCTCCGTGCCATGTCCCAGCGAGGGATTGTATGTCGAGGGTTTTTGCACAGTTGGTGTGATCCAATGGATGGCCTGGAGAAGTGGATTGTAGGCGGCCCGCAAAACTGGCCAATCATGGGCAGGCTATACTGCTGGCTCTGGTTGGCTTGCTGAGTCCTTTGCCACAACTCAACTGCATATTTGGATGACTAGTTGGAACAGAGTGCATCTAAATGCATGTCTCATTCATACTAATGCAATGCAGGCAGCTTAATGGGATAAGCATTTGGATGAACATCCGAAAACAGATGCAGCATCCATAGCTTTCCCGGTGTGAATCCAGAGTTGCATTGACTCGATGCTGCAAAGCACTGGCAAGCAATAAATCTGCAAGTGCAACATGACGAAGCAGGGGATATCAGCCAAGCTGCTCCCACCCGACAGAATGATGAAGGCTAGAAAGAGTTGTAAAATACACTGAAAAAGGGAAGGTTGGGCCCTTCCTACAAACCTTACAACCATTCAAACATGCCCATTGCCCACGAATTTCTCCTATTATTTATTTAATGACACAATATTACTAATACTGCTCAGTGCAGAAAGCTTAATCTACAAAGAGTCATATGCCTGATAGTAGTTTTCAGCTATCAAGATCACATATGCTGGTATTTGAAAACAGCCACATTCCATAAAACAGAACCTTCATAGCACATTGTCTATTTCTATTGCATGGGGACCAAAAGGAATTATGTTTTATTCTAAAATAATGTAATGCATTTCTAGTTGGGTCTTGAAACAGAGAAAGGGGAGGAATCAAGGCACATGGGGTACACTGGACTTAATAAATGCAATATAACAGATGGATGCCAATGATGGTACATTACTGTTCTCCAGCCAAGCAGAGTGGGAAAATGACCTGGAACAAATGAAGAGGAATGAGGCTTAACATAAGCTTCCTCCTTGAATACTTTGACCCACATTCATAGCACTTAATTAGAGATGAATTCTGCTTATGCCTCATGGGCTAATTTCACTCAACGCTGGCAATTGATTAAGCTTCTGGCTTAGGTTACAAGGCAACAGAGAAAAATGGACCATCCTTCCTTTGATGACAAGGCCACTTCTTTCTGAAGTCAGCAAATTTGTCAGGAAGCCACTCACCTCCAACCAGTTGCATAACCTGGCATTAACTTCAGATGACTTTGAGTAACTTTGAGTGTTAGTATTTTTAGAAAGTCTCTCGGAAGCCAATTTTTCATACATCGGATTGTACCTCTTTAGATAAAGAAAACTAAGAGTGTATTCACATTGCCTTAGCTGAAGTTGAAGTGGTAATTATAAGTATCTCCTAACATTAAGAAATTGGTGCCTGAGTTTGCTTGCGTATTCCTCTCCCCCCTATTCTTTTTCTGTTGTGTACTTTTAGATTGTAGATGGAGGGCAGGAATTGTACTGTTTCCATTTATCTTTAAGTTACCCTGGGAGCTTTTCCAGCTGAATCTCTCCTAATAATCTCCACCACAGAATTTGTCTTGAGCTGACATTTCCATCAAACTGGTCCATCAAACTGACCACAACTATATCTTTCTATGTTAGCCACTGCCATTTCACATATATTGTTGAAATTAGAATATTTTGTCTCGCAGTGCATCATTTTACACTGATTTACCCAACATCTCACTTGCCATTTTGTAGGGCTGCCATATTTCAAAAAGCGGACAAAATTGCTCAGCTTTTTGGGCAACATTGCAAACAAATGACGTTTTTGAGCTATTTTAAAGGTAAATCGTCAAAAGACACTGCTGATATGGGTTGCCATATGGATTTTCCTGCACATTTTGCTGTTTACTGCCTGGACACTGCTTCCAACTGCAGTATTCCGGGTGTGTCCAGGAAATTCCGGACGCATGGCAACCCTATGTTTTGTTACCTGTTCATCCACTTTAGAGAGGTCCTTTCCTATCTTATCTGTCAGTGGTGGGAAGAGCACTCTGGGGCGATACAGGAGCTTATGCTAATGCAGGTCTAATATTTGACCAACCAAACCATGTCTTGTGACTTTCTAGATACTTGACAATGCTCCCATTTTGGTAACCCTTTGCAAGCAGCAAAAACAGAAGATTTATCAAGGTCCTGATGCACAGCTGGAAGACACTGGTCACATATTATGTAGGCCTACACTGGAGTCACCTTGACACCAACATCTCTTAAACACAATTCTACTTATTGGAGAACTGCTCCCCACAGGGTCCTGGCTTCATTTTGATATGTCATTACAAGCATTTCCTAACTGTGTCTTTCTGACTCACCTGCAATACCAGCGGGAACATATTTCAAATGCAAATGGAAAATCACTGTGTGAACTAGTCACAAAGCTAAAAGAGGGAATGAGATGCCTTTCCCTGAGTGCTGATGACAGTCATTTCAGGCGTATTGGAAATGCGTAAAGGTTGCCTGTAAAATGAGAGCATACACCAAGGATCTCACAAACAAATAAAAGCAGTCTTAACTTTTATCCACTAGAATCAGCTAGCAGCTCATCACTACCAAATAGGAAAGGTTTATTTTTACATACCTGTCAAAATGACCTGCATGAATTGACAACTTTTGCATCAATGGATTTACAGCTGTAGCTATTAATAGTAAATGCTACCAGAAAAAGAAAAAAACTGTCTATCAGGTGTGGCTCCAAAAGCTCATAATATAATTTAAGCTATTGAACAGAAAATCCATTACTTCTGCACTTCATACAGTTTCTCCATGGTAGATTAACTTACACATCAAGGAAGGAAAAAGGCCTTACTTGTAATGCTTATTAGTTAGTACAGCTAAAATGTTTATTACTTAGCATACATTTGTTGGCTTATAGCCTCATGCGGTATAAATTGGCTTAATTATAGAGAAATGTAGAAGAAACTGCACATCACCTCATCTACCCCCATAAAATGAAAGAAACAAATTTTCCTGGGACACAACACATTATCCCTCTCTTCTTCCTCTTTTCCCCTGAAAGGAGCCACCATCTTTTAGTTTTTATTTAGAATCCACCACTTTTAATATTAATTCAAAATTTGCTTTCAATTTGCACAGGCTGCAAGCAATGCTTTTTTAAACAAAAAACAAAAACATCAGCTATTTTTTTCTAGGCATTTGTATTAATTTTATTTTTCATTCAGTAAGCTGGATTTTTAAAGATGAACTAATTGGGTACCAAAGGCCCCAGAAATGCATACTTTATTACTAAATGAGCTGTTAGCTGTGCCGGTTTCATAACTGTATGGGTGGACCAACTTAATAGGTCCATTAAGCTGTGAAGAGGAATGGTTCTGATCATCTGAACCCCATCAGGAATGAACCATGGTAAGGGAGTTAAAGGCCAGCCTTCCATTTCCAGACCACCATCTCCCTGCTCTGTCCAAAAGATGCCAAGAGTATGGCTAATCATATGCCATATGCATTGGGTCGAGATAATATAGCAGGAAAAGAGCAAAGGCATTGAACTTCCAAATTTGTTCATTTTTAAAATCTGTCTGTCAAACTGAAGTTAAACCCTATGTAAGTCAGGAGTGGGTAAGAAGAAGAAGGAGTTTGGATTTGATATCCCGCTTTATCACTACGCGAAGGAGTCTCAAAGCGGCTAACATTCTCCTTTCCCTTCCTCCCCCACAACAAACACTCTGTGAGGTGAGTGGGGCTGAGAGACTTCAGAGAAGTGTGACTAGCCCAAGGTCACCCAGCAGCTGCATGTGGAGGAGCGGAGACGCGAACCCGGTTCCCCAGATTACGAGACTACCGCTCTTACCCACCACACCACACTGGCTCTCTTGAGGTTGGTGGACTTCTTTTTAAAAATATATATTTGATTAAATTTCCACATATTTCACATAAAATTCCAATACATAATAATTTTTTCTTTTGTTTTATTGACTTAGCACCCCATTTTCCATGGCGTTTCCCCCCTTTGCTGCACCCTATCTTCCTTCTTTTGTATCATACCCATACAACAATTTCTTTCTGTTGCTCATTGTTCAAATCCTGCTTGAGAATTCATCATATTATAATATATTTTTAAATAGTCAGGAAAATACTTCCATTCTTCAGCAAAGCTGTCATTGTTAAGTTCTCTTATTTTAGCTGTTAGCTTTGCTGATTCAGCATAGTTCACCCCTTTACTTATCCATTATTCTTTAGTGGGAACTTCCACCTCTTTCCATTTCTATGCATAAAGAATCCGAGCTGCTGTAGTTATGTACATCAACAACCTAACCATATTTTTGGGGAACGTCTGTCCCTATAATCCCTATAAGAATAAAAGCTTCAGGGTTTTTGTTTTTGTTTGGGTTTTTTTGGGGGGGTATAATCACTTTTAAAATCTTTTATTATCTCATCATATATCATTTCCCACAATTTCCTTGCTTTCTTGTAGGTCCACCACATATGAAAAAAGGAACCACCTGTTTGTTTGCCCCTCCAGCAGGATGTTGGTAGACTTCAATCCCTAACAGCCCCAGCCAGCAAGGCCAACATTCAAGGGGATGGAGACAATAGTCCAACAATTTTTGGTGGGCCACAGGTTCCTTACCTTGCATGTTAGTATTTTTAAGGAATTCTATCACATCTTAAAGATTCGCTGATGGAAATGATCTTCAGATGCACATATTTACAAACCAATGCTAATGGTTGTTCCTTGTCCTGGATCCAAAGAACCACAAGGTGCTCAACTTCTCTTTCTCAATCAGCAGACTCCCATGACACATGCTAAGCCTATTCTGAAATGGAGTACACTTTCTTTTGACCAATCAAAACATCAGAACTCTCACTGGCCACAGCCAAGCCTTTGGTCATGCCAAAAAGAGCTCTTTAGATCCTGGACTAAGATCATGGCCACTGGTCCCATCACCTCCTGGCAAATAGAAGGGGAAGAAATAAAGGCAGTGAGAGATTTTACTTTCTTGGGCTCCATGATCGCTGCAGATGGTGACAGCAGCCACGAAATTAAACGACGCCTGCTTCTTGGGAGAAAAGCAATGACAAACCTAGACAGCATCTTAAAAAGCAGAGACATCACCTTGCCGACAAAGGTCTGTATAGTTAAAGCTTTGGTTTTCCCAGTAGTGATGTATGGAAGTGAGAGCTGGACCATAAAGAAGGCTGATCGCCGAAGAATTGATGCTTTTGAATTATGGTGCTGGAGGAGACTCTTGAGAGTCCCATGGACTGCAAGAAGATGAAACCTATCCATTCTGAAGGAAATCAGCCCTGAGTGCTCACTGGAAGGACAGATCCTGAGCTGGGGCTCCAATACTTTGGCCACCTCATGAGAAAAGAAGACTCCCTGGAAAAGACCCTGATGTTGGGAAAGATGGAGGGCACAAGGAGAAGGGGACGACAGAGGACGAGATGGTGGGACAGTGTTCTCGAAGCTACCAGCATGAGGGAGGCAGTGGAAGACAGGAGTGCCTGGTGTGCTCTGGTCTATGGGGTCACGAAGAGTCGGACATGACTTAACGGCTAAACAACAACAACATTATTATTACAGCAGACAACTTTCTCGACTGAGTTCTCTAGCTGTTTCTACAATATTTAAAAAGAAGACCACTGACATGGGGTAGGGGGGGGACCAGGATCAGAGACCTTTTAAAAAGTTGGCTAGCAAAGAATTAATTGCTTCTTGTGGACTGTTTAATTATAAATTCCACAAAGTTAAATTAAATGCCACACATATATTAAACATTAGCTTAAGAAAGGGCAATTGATAATAAATTAGTATGCACCATCTCCTCTCCAGTTACCTGAGTAAATTATTTAGATAATTCATTTTCTTTCCCAAAGTTACTACAGCTCTTTGGGGGATTTCTTTTCATTTCATTTCTCCCCCCCCCCCCCCGTAAGAAAGTAACTTGAACTCAAGTGTCATGGTCTTTTATTTGCTCCTCCTTTGTGCCTGTCTTGCATTCATATTAGCTTTTTGTTTGCAGTAAACAACACCTTTGGGGGCAAAGCACAGCCAGGGGTGAGCAGTGAGGGTTCAGCAGGAAACCATTGTGGGAGTGGCTGCCTTTTCTTCAAAATAAAAGTGGCAAAGAAGAGAGCTCGATTAACATAACGCAGAGTTCAAAACTCTGGAGAATCAGGCTGCTACCTTCCACCTGGGAGAGAACCTCCTAAATCTTGCTTCCCATGCTTTTCCTGCTTTAGGAACCCTTTGTTCCTAAACAAGCAGCCACTCCTGCTCCTCTCACACCTATTTGTCTAGCTAGCATTCAACATACCTTGCAGTCGGTGCAATTTTTCTAGAAAAAGAGGTGCTGGAACTCACCACGAACACCTCCCTCATTCTCTTAGAATGGCAATGGCGCCCACCTGAGAGGTGCCGGAACTGAGTTCTGGTGAGTTCTGGCTTAAAAAAAATCCTTGTTCACAGTAGAGAAAAGGCAGGGCGTCAGGCCACAGACATTTTGGCACCTGAGGCAAACCACAAAATGTCTCTCCCCTTTCTGCCAGGGAAGAAGGGGTGAGTGAAGATCTACGCTGTGAACAAGGATGGGAGGAGACCAGCAGCACCTCCTATTTGCCAAGAGGGTATGGTAGAGGCGTCATTGGGGGAGCTGCCAAGAAAGTGGCAGATCCAAACTCCAAGAGGCGTGTGGCAGCAGCAGGGAATGCATTCCTTGTAGGTTGGATCTGCTGCCCCTGTGGATCCTGCCGCCTGAAGCAGTTGCTTCACCTTGCCTCATGGGTGGGTGGCCCTGAGAAAGGGGCATGTGATATGGCGTCTTGCTCACTTTGGAAGCAAAGAATCAAGAAATGTGACCACTCCATGAGGTAATCAACAGCCCACACAACTACTTGTGTTCAAAACAGCTGTCATGTTAAGATGGCATCGCCCATAAGGTATCCTTTCCCTCCCAATGAAATTTATTGTGGGGTTTCCTCGAGGGGAGAATGTTGTTGTTCTGGGCTGATTTCCTTTCCATTTGGGAGCGAGCATACTTGAAGACCTGCCCAGGTCTCCCTGCCTGATCCTTTCCTGCAAACCACACTCAGCACGTCTCTCTCCCTGACACGCCTGCATGTGGGCTCTGGCTGCCTCCCTGCCCTCCAAAGCAGCTGGCTGATCTTTCCCTCAGCTGTGGCCCTCTGCCTCCTTTCTTTTCCTCTGTTCAGCTTCCTCTCACTACTATTCAGGTGTTTGCAAGTTTGTGTTGAAGAGATCTGGGTGACCAACAGTTCCTAGATTTAAGGGACGCGTTGACCAATTCAAGCTGAGTATCTGCTGGTCTCAAGGTGGCAGTTTAAAGGAGAAAGACCAGTGATTATCTCTCATTAGTAACTATCCTAAGTGAGTAATGTGACCCAGAGGGTGCTGTGAACAATGCTCATTCCTTTCTTCCACCACTTTTTAAAAAAGAAAGGCTTAAATAACCAGCCTCAATCAAATCATAGTGAAACACTCCAACTACAAGGGGTAGATCAGCAACAATCATAGAAAATTACCACTTGTCTACAAATTAATAATAACACATGTATTCTGCCTCACAAAACTGCACTTGGTGAGATTTTGATTGAAATAGCCATCTTGTAAGGAAACTGATACAACAAACTGAAGTTTCTTTGAGAAATCTTCATCAATATAAAAACTTCACGATTCTTAGCCCCAAACAGAACAGATTTCTTAACAATATGTTGAGTTTCATGACTCCCCCGTGGACTCAAAATACGATCAACGTGGTTGGAAGTAAAAATGGACGGCCCGGAGGCTGTGTGCTCAAACCGTCTTGCCCTGGTGAGCAACCTAGTCGCTGAATTCTTCGCTAGCTGAAGTTTCCAAATTGTCTTCAGAGACAGCCCCACATATAATGTGTTGCAATAATCTAACCTAGCACCAAGACCATGTTCAAAATGCTGTCATGACAAAAAAGCTTTCTTACACTGCAGCATACAAAGAAATATCTGACAAAAGTTGAAGAGTTTGCAGCAATGATTTCCTAATAAATGTTTTATCTGTATAAATAGATTTTTTGATTATTATTATTATTTTGGTAAATGGCCACAAGGTTAAAAATAAAACTGCTGACTTTTATTTTAGCTACCCATGACCTTTCACTGGCCCCTTGTGACCCTCACAATGATTGCAAATTTACTCTCATTCTGATCTTCCACCGACTGATGTCTGAGGCTTAACAGCTGGAGAACATCGAATGAGCTGCTTGGTCTTTGGGGTCACTGGGAGAGAGCCAAGCAGACATTCTTTACTGCTAATGACATTTCTGCACATAAATCCCCCCCCCCACACATACAGAATACAAACTAAGCCCGTCCTCTGTTTTAAAATGGGACTAAAAATGGAAGTCACATCGGCCGTGCTTCTAAACCAAGTCATTCCCTAGTGTTAAAGATATATTGACTCGAATTACAAAGGCAATTTGTTCATCAATACAGAATGAGAGTGAAGTTTGTGTTGCCCTTGACATTTATGAGGCTGAAAGGATGGTTTCACTAGTGTAGTGCAAATGCTTAGAGTTCAGCACCTATATCTGACCTTCACATCTTGTGACTCACCAAGCTGAATACAGCCCACCAACCATTTGCCAGTTGGTTGAGAGATCCACTTCCCTCCAGTCCTAGATAGGCAGCAAAGACAAGGGGTTATAAGTAGCTAAGTCATACTCAGAGTAGAGCCATTGAGATCATGGATCTCAGCAGCTCTACTCTGAGTATGAGTTAGATACATACAACCCAGGAAATCTATCAAGTTCCTGATAGACCATGTTCCATTTGGTGATCAAAAGTATCATTTATTCAATATGGTACTTACTGACTGCCTTTCACCAAAAATGGTCACAGAGTGGTTTAGAGCAAAATAAAGAAATATAAAATATAATACATTGTAAGCAAGAAAATTTAAAATGATTCTCATGAAATTCCTAAACAACAGAATTAGCAGCATCATAAAAAAATGACTTAACCTATCAGCCTCTAAAAGCCACATGGTGAACATATATTGCATATATACGAATGATACAACATTGAAAAACATTCTTCCAGCTGCATCTTTACAAATGCAGTCTTCATGACTTTGTGTATCTGAATTGTTTCCCTCACAATTTGTATGGTCATACTGGAATACCACCAGATTCTCCTGAACTGTACTTAAATGTTATAATGAATTATTCTGAGGGGAAATGAGAAAACAGAATAACATAATTCCCACCTGAATAATGCCAACTGGTTGTGTCTGACAAATTTTGTTAACCGTAATTTTGTTTTGCATATTTTAAAACTATTTTTTTTAAAAGCTGATAAAAGTGAGAGCTTTTCCTGATATCTCTAAGACTAGGACAAGACACATTTCAGTGAGGAGGTGATTCCTCAGATGTGGAATCACCATAAAAAAGTCTTTCCCATGGTATCCTACATATCTCATTGAACACAAGGACTGCCCCCAGTGGCAGAAAACTTTGGTTATTGGCTTTGTCCCCAACATATCAGAGTCAGCGCTATCACCTGACCTTACAACACTGTTTTCTGGTTCTACCGAGGTCAGTGCTTGGCAATGCATTATCTCTATGTTGACTTTCTTATCCCATTAGGGCCACTTTGTACATTACATGCAAAGAGATAAAAGAAACTTTGATTGATTTGTGCTTGCTTCTTTCCCTGATTATTGCTGCAAGAGTTAAGAGCAAGAATTCATTGGTTTCCATAATAAATAGAAAAAGCACTGCTAGTATAATAATGGCATTTGTCTTCTATATGAGTATGAAAGGACCATGCTTTCCTTTCGCTTCATCTACAGTTCAAAAACAATAGATACAGCTGCAGCCCTCTTCTATTAAATTTATTTGAGATTTCCCTGCCGATCATTCCCAGTGCATGTCAATCTATAAAGTTTCTTGAGCCACAACCCTTTTGGGCTGTGAAAAATTTAAGAAACTATGCCTTTGAACCGATGCTTGATTCAATTTCTGCTAAAAAAGTGTAAGATATAAAGTTGATTACTATGTCTCTGAAGGGAAAGGGAGAGACAGTCTGTGAAGATAAAATTAATGAGACCCAGAATTAAAGACACCCATGTTAAAAGCTGAAGTTTTAATAAAAGTACAGTGAAAATCAGAAATGAAGAAATATTTCATTACATCAAATTTTCTAAAGATTAACTGCATACTTGAGCTTTTACATTTCTAAAGAAAAATAATATATTATGACCTATTTTAATTAATTTTATGTCTTTTGACTCATGCAATAAATTTTCATTGTACTGGGCTTTTAAAGTATCTAAAATGCAAATATTTTCTAGTTTCTCTTTTTCTTTAATTCCAAAGTTCTTCTTTTAAAAAAAATATAACAACAGTAAAATGTTCTACCACAATCACATCTGTAAAAAAGCAGGTGGGTTTTTATTGTTGTTCTACTCAACATCAAATAAAAACACTGGGTTGAATCATTTATTTGTTAAATTTATATATACCAAAGGAGCCCAATAAAGCAGAGAGTTGTTCTGCTAATTGTTTTCAAAAATTGGTCTATATCAGACTCTTTCTGTGGCCCTTGTGTATATAACTGTTTAAAGTATCTCTGGAAGCATTTCCTAATGTCCACTGGATTCTGGATACTTTTCCCTTCTATCTCCAAATTAGTAATAGTGTTGAGCTTTTGTCTTTTCTTCATTTGCCAAGCTAACAATTTCCCACATTTATTAGCCGACTCAAATGTCCTTTGTCTCATCTGTTTGATTTTCCATTCTATTTCCTGGTTCATCATTTTCATATATTGCACTTGATGTAACTTTATTTCTCTCAGAATCTCATGATTTGGACTGCAGAAAATCTCTCAAGAAAATAAGTTAATTCTGAACTATAAGATTACAGAACAAGAGGTGGAAGGTGCCATACAGAATATGCAACTGGGCAAGTCTCCAGGACCGGATGGAATAACTGCAAAATATTACAGAACTTTGAAGGACTGTGTAATTCAACCATTGAAGGAGGTTTGCAATGAAATTATGGAGGGGGGAAAAGCGCCTGAGTCATGGAAGGAAGCTTATATTACACTTATACCGAAAAGTGAGTCTGAAAAGACACAACTTAAGAATTACCGACCCATATCCCTGTTGAATGTGGATTACAAAATTTTTGCTGATATTTTGGCCAATAGGTTAAAAAAAGTATTAGTGGAAGAGATACATAAAGACCAAGCTGGCTTTCTCCCGGGTAGACACTTGTCTGACAATACAAGGAATATTATTAATATTTTGGAGAAGCTGCAAGTGAACATTAACACTAAAGCAGTTTTAATCTTTGTTGATGCGGAGAAAGCCTTTGATAACATTTCTTGGAGTTTTATGAAGAAAAATCTTCAGGGGATGGGGGTCGGCCAAGGGTTCGAAAATGGTATAGGTGCAATTTATTCAGAACAAAAAGCTAAGTTAATAGTTAACAACGTGGTTACAGAAGAATTTAAGATAGAGAAAGGGACACGACAAGGCTGCCCAATTTCCCCACTGCTTTTTATTTCAGTCCTGGAGGTTTTGCTAAACATGATTAGAAGGGACGGTTTGATCAAAGGAAAACAGGTCGGAGCTAAACATTACAAATTGAAGACATTTGCAGATGATTTGGTATTGACGGTACAGGAGCCAGAATCTAGTGTTAAAAGAGCTTTAGAATTGATCCAAGAATTTGGTCATGTGGCAGGATTTAAGCTGAACAAGTCAAAAACTAAAGTCCTTGAGAAAAATCTAACACCGATAGAGAAAGAAAGGTTTCAGAAGCAGACAGGGTTAACATTGGTAAAGAAAGTAAAATATTTAGGGGTTAATATGACTGCTAAAAACTTGAACTTATTTAAAGATAATTATGAGAAATGTTGGTCAGAAGTGAAAAAAGATCTAGAAATATGGTCAAATTTGAAGCTTTCCTTGTTAGGCCGAATTGCAGCTATAAAGATGAATGTATTGCCAAGAATGTTGTTTTTGTTTCAATCATTACAGATTTTAGACAAAATGGACTGTTTCAAGAAGTGGCAGAAAGATATTTCTAGATTTGTCTGGCAGGGCAAGAAGCCCAGAATAAAATTTAAAATATTAACTGATGCAAAGGAAAGAGGTGGATTTGCCCTGCCAGACTTTAAACTTTATTATGAATCGGCAGCATTTTGCTGGTTGAAAGAATGGCTGCTTCTTGAGAACACTGACATTTTGGATTTGGAAGGTTTTAATAATGTTTTTGGGTGGCATGCATATTTGTGGTATGACAAGGTTAAAGCTCATAAAGCATTGTCAGAAAAGCACTGTTTAATGTCTGGATAAGATACAAAGATTTACTTGAGAATAAAACCCCAAGGTGTTTGTCACCAATGGAAGCAAAGGCTCAGAAAAAGCTCAATATGGAGGCTAAATGGCCAAAATATTGGGAAATTTTGGAACAGGATGGAGATAAATTGAAATTGCAGAGTTTTGACAAATTAAAAGATAAAGTGCGAGACTGGCTTCATTACTATCAAATAAGGGAAGCCTATAATTTGGACAAAAAACCCGGCTTCCAGGTGGAGAAATCAAAATTGGAAACAGAATTGTTAGAGCCAAAAACAAAGATACTTTAGAGAATGCTGTTGAAATGGAATACCCAAGATGAAACAGTTAAATCTGCTATGATTAAATGGGCACAGGATGTTGGACTGTTTGCTGACTGGGAACGGTTGTGGACCACTGGTATGAAATTTACGGCATGTAATGCCCTAAGAGAGAATATTATGAAGATGATATACAGATGGTACATGACACCAGTCAAGCTAGCAAAAATCTACCATTTGCCTGATAATAAATGTTGGAAATGTAAAGAGTCAGAAGGTACATTCTTTCACCTGTGGTGGATGTGCCCAAGGATAAAGGCTTTCTGGGAAATGATATATAATGAAATGAAAAAGGTATTTAAATATACCTTCTTGAAGAAACCAGAGGCCTTTCTTCTGGGCATAGTCAGCCAACAGGTGTTGAAGAAGGATAGAACTTTCTTTATGTATGCTACAATAGCAGCAAGAATACTCGTGGCAAAATACTGGAAGACACAAGATTTACCCACCCTGGAAGAATGGCAGATGAAAGTGATGGACTATATGGAATTGGCGGAAATGACTGGCAGAATTCGTGACCAGGGAGAAGAGTTGGTGGAAGAAGACTGGAAGAAATTTAAAGACTACTTACAGAAATACTGCAAAATTAATGAATGTTAAAATGATGTTGGACTGGGCCTAAGTGGACTTAGTAATAAGATCAGTAAGAGTATGTAAAAATGGTATGATAATTGGTTAAGGTATAAAGATGTAAATTTGATGAAAAATTGAGTTAAATGTTATGAAGAAAAAGGGGTAAGGATTTGCTGAACTAATGATATGATTGGGAATACAAAAAAGGGAGGCGTGAGGAGGTCAAAGAAGCAAGCTAATGAGAATTTTGGAAAATGTGAAAATGGATTTGGTTTTTAATTATTTTTCTTTTATGTTGTTATGTGTTTGAGTGTCTTATTGTTGTATTTTTTTGTAGTTCTTTTTTGTATGTTTTTCTTTTTGTTATGATTATTTTTTGTTCTGTTTGTTAAAACTTTAATAAATATCTTTTTTTTAAAAAAATGAAGTTGTTCTGCTAGTGGGTTCAAGTGGATCTTCTTGCACAAGTTTTACAAGCAGCTAGCTTGTATTTGTATGCGCAAGTTTGTATGTACAAACTTTTGCCCAATGGTTCTATCGCAGGACTTGTGGCAATGAACTCCTTGGTTTGGCAGCACTGAGAAAAAGACCTCCATAATCACAGTTGTCCTTGCAGTAATGGACTGACACTAATGGACTGATAATACAACCCATTATAAATTACCGTATTTTTTGCTCTATAAGACGCACCAGACCACAAGACGCACCTAGTTTTTGGAGGAGGAAAACAAGAAAAAAAAAATTCTGACTCTCAGAAGCCAGAACAGCAAGAGGGATTGCTGCGCAGTGAAAGTGGCAATACCTCTTGCTGTTCTGGCTTCTGGGATAGCTGTGCAGCCTGCATTCGCTCCATAAGACGCACACACATCCCCCTTTACTTTTTAGGAGGGAAAAAGTGAGTCTTATAGAGCAAAAAATACGGTACACAACTTTAAAATTTTGTCTGCGGTACTAAATTGTTAATATAAAGATTCTTTAAAAAATAGGGGCATGATTTTTCATTTATCCCAATGTGGTGTTTTAAACATGTGTTCACCTCTCACATTGAAATTATTAGGGTAGGTAGTTGAAAATAGTTTTAAGTATGGTAAGCAGCCTTTAAGACACATTAAAACCTTTTGATTACATGTAAGCTAAACTTTTCAGTGATTGAAACTGTCATCTCACATTCTAATTTTTAAAATAATTTTAATGTGTAGCTTAATAATTATATAATAAATGTCACATTCTTATCGACTTAGATAAGCCCTTAAACCTTTTCAGCAGGGGGCCGGTCCACTGTCCCTCAGACCTTGTGGGGGGCTGGACTATATTTTGAAAAAAATATATGAACAAATTCCTATGCCCCACAAATAACCCAGAGATACGTTTTAAATAAAAGGACACATTCTACTCATGTAAAAACACGCTGATTCCCAGACCGTCCATGGGCCGGATTAAGAAGGCGATTGGGCTGCACCTGGCCCCCGGGCCTTAGGTTGCCTACCCATGCCCTTGACAAAGGCATTTGTGGCTGCAACGTTTAGGGCATATTACAGAAATAAATAATCCAATTTTCTTAGGCATTTGTGTACGTTATTCTTGAATGCTTCCTATTTTGGTTGTTTTTCTTTTTGGTTTCCTATAGATAGATGCAAGCGAATAAATTTTGGAGACTGGTGGTCAATGTTATTAATGAAATGTTTCCATGAGCATAGTTCTGGCTTATAGCTTCTGTTTGTTGATTGATGGAAAACTATTTATTTGTGCTGATAACCTAGGAACTGTGCTGTATATTATAGGCCTAGAAATATTTTCTTTTACTCAGTTGAGGAAAGTGAACCAAATACCACAAAGAACAGAACTGTTTTAGGAATTTCGTTTCAGTCATCATTGGCCAAGCTAACTGCATCACGGCAATCCTTGCAATCCTTTGGCAATAAATTCGTGAGGATCAGTGACCCAATTTATAATGAATGAGCTAAAATTGTTCTTCTTACTCCATTTTAAGTGTTTGTTTGTGTGTGTGTGTGTGTGTGTGTGTGTGTGTGTGTATGTAAGATTTTCTTTTATCCATTGTATTCATCAACTGAATACAAACATTTTTAAAAGTATATGGGCAATTGTGCTGGCATACCTCTGATGGTGAGTATCTGAACTTCCTGTGCCATATTGGGGAATCCACCAAAGTGGGTGCCTCCTCCCTCTCTGCCAAATGGGCAAGACCCGTGGGGTTCCAGGCACTCACTCAGGGTCTGTGTTCCTTTGGAAGATTGAGAACCTGGAGTCTGGATGGAGGGAGTCTAGATCTTACAGCATGGTCATTTCAAGAGGGATGTGTCCTCCCACAGCAGTGCAGCCGGCCTTCAGCCAGCCTGTCCAGTGGATCCCACACCTTCTTCTTCCCAGGAACCCCAGCTCAAAACTCTATTTACCTGTCACCTCAGACCCAGTCACCCTAGCAATATTCCAGACCCAGTCTCTGTTCACACCACAGGGCAGGTGGGAAGGATTGCATTGCCAATAGCCCTCAATGGCCCTCTTTTTCCTTAATGGTCCTAGCTAGCCAGGTTGTTTTGCAGAGGCTAGCCCAAGAATTCCTCTGCAGCTTATATTTCTCCCTTCACACCCCAAATAATCAAAATCTTAGCATTTCTAGTAGGGGTGGGGGACTTCCAGCCCACAGACCTATCTTAGCTCACCTGTGAGGTGATTTCCCTTAAACCACACACATCTGTCTATAAGCTGATGTCACTAGGTAACCCCTGCTTTGCCCTGTACTGAACATGCTGTAGAAAGCAGAGCCCTCTCCCCACCCTATGGATCACCTTTGATAGGTGGGTGGTGTAAGCCCACCTATCAGGCAGCTGATGCCACCCACCTGTCAAAATTGGCATGTGAGGTGCAGGGAGACAAAGATCTGATTGGCACTCTGGGCCAAAAAGGTCCCTCACCCCTTTTCTACAGCTCATCACCTCTGGTGGCGTATCTTAAGGATAGGGTTGTCTTCTAAAACTGTGGTATAGATTTGCCCAGTGAATCTGAGGAACAAGAGTAGGAATAATAAAACAAGGAGGAATTATAGCATTTCAGAATATTTTAGAATTATGAGGCTCATTCATGTCTAATTTTGGAGGTTTTTAGCATAATGCTTAATGAGTTAAAACATTTCAATTCCTTTTTAAAAATATCATCAAGTGCTTATTTGGAAACAACCATTTACAAAACCCTCAGAGATATAGAAACTTAGTTTCTTAGTTGGCAATAAAACACCTTCCTCTCTCCCAAAACACATTAAGGATGTCTAAAAGCCATGTTTGTGGTGACTAACATCTTTTAGAGGAATGGTTTAAATCACCTCAGAACCTCTGGTGACATTTTGATTGCACTGATGTTAGTTGCTAATGAAGAATCAACTTTGCACATAAAAAAATTATTGCAATTTTCTTTACTGCCCAGGAAGGAAAGTTTACTGAAGTGCTTCTTCAAGGGTGATCACTGTATGCTCTTTATTCTTGCAACTTATGAGGATATTTTTAAGCAAAGGAGGATTATTTATTCTGCTGTGTGCCCATTTGCTCAGCCATTATGCTCTTCATGGCTCTGTGCAATAAACTTCATAACATGACACATTAATGGGGTTATTTAAACTATAATTGCTATGCTGTTTATGGTCAAATGCGCTGCGATTTCCCCAAGTTTACTTCCCGCTCTGAAAATAATGACCACTACGTGCTTTTGGAGGAGTCACACAGTAAGATAGAATGCCTGGAAAATACTTTCCTTATTAATGTCATTTGCTCTTTATTTGTATAGTGCAGTGGGAGCAACCCTATGGCATGCGTGCCAGAGGGGGCACTCAGAGCCCTCTCTGTGGGCACACGCGCCGTCGCCCCTCCCAACTCCCCACAATCCTATGATTTGATGGCTAGCCCAGCGGGCTGCACTTCTAAAGCCAGCTTGTGTGAGTGGGAGCAAAATGCCGCCAGGCTTACTGGCAGTTCTGCACTGAGGCAAACTTTTGAGCTGAACTCTCTCCCATCGCCATGGGCAAGTGCCAGATCCTCTCTGCTAGGGGACACACAGTGGGGGGGCAAAGGAGGCTGTCTGTTTTTTTCCATAGGATTGTGGGGGGTTGGAAGGGAACCCGAGGGTCATCTAAGTCCAGCCCCCCCGCGATGCAGGGATCACAACGGCAGCATCCATGGCAGGTGGCCATTCAGCTTCTGCTTTGAAATCTCCCAAAGAAGAGTTTCTTGAAGGGAAATTATCAAAACGGCCATGTTGTCATTCCCTTTTTCATGATTTCCCAAACAAGGATAATGCAAACTTTTACCTTTCAATAAAAAGTTGTTTGTATCATTGAAAGCCCTGTTATTGTGTTTTTCTCTTAAGACAAAAGATGTTAATGGATGAGTCGTTTTTTCTAAACTAAAATCTCAGTATTCAGGTTAAATTGCTGTGTTGGCACTTTGCCATAAAGAAGTGGGTTTGGGGTTGCAGTTTGGGCACTCGGCCTCTAAAAAGTTTGCCATCTCTGGTATAGTGCTTCCAAGGGGCAAAACCACCCATTAAAATGAATGTTGTTGTTGTTGTTGTTAACTACCCCACCCTATGTCTCTGCTGATAAGAACATATTAAGAGCTATTCACACAGATTCCTATGACAGATGCTAAACCAAACTAGTCAAAAGTTTCCAGAGAGCTACAAATGGATGGCATTTCCCTGTTTTCATATTCAGTAAAGAGATAAAAATAGAATGTTGGAAAGAGTGTGGTCAACAGGGCACAGATTTTGATATGTGGTGGGAATGTCCAAAAGTTCAACAAATATGTTTGAGGGATCTGTAGAATTTTTTAAAAATTATTAAGGCAGTATTCAGTTCTATTGAATACTTGCTTTACTTTTGATATTTGAAGGAACAAATGAGGTCAATAAATCCAAAAAATCCACAAAAAACTGCTTACCTTTCTGATTCTTGCAGCAAGGCTTACTTTCTGATTTCTGTACAGTGGTACCTCGGGTTACATACGCTTCAGGTTACATACGCTTCAGGTTACAGACTCCACTAACCCAGAAATAGTACCTCGGGTTAAGAACTTTGCTTCAGGATGAGAACAGAAATCGTGCTCCGGCGGCGCGGCGGCAGCAGGAGGCCCCATTAGCTATAGTGGTGCTTCAGGTTAAGAACTGTTTCAGGTTAAGAACAGACCTCCGGAACGAATTAAATTCTTAACCCGAGGTACCACTGTATTATTATTATTATTATTATTATTATTATTATTATTATTATTATTAAACTTATTAGCTGCTTGAGGTAAGGGAATCCTTAGGAGATTATTCACTAAAATATTTTCTCTCTTGAACAGCAAGTAAATATGTTCAGTAGGTTTTTTCTCTTCCCACAGGGGCAAAATGTATTCCATGTGTGGGGTCTCAGAAAGAGCGGACCCAAAACATGGACAGATGAACTTTCCATGTACTTTCAGCACTAAACCTGGAAAGCATTGAACATATTCACTAAGCCTTAAGTACAGGATTATACATGTAAAGGGTAAAGGTAAAGGACCCCTGGATGGTTAAGTCCAGTCAAAGGAGACTCTGGGGTTGCGGCACTCATCTCGCTTCAGGCTGAGGGAGCTGGCATTTGTCCACAGACAGTTTTCTGGATAATAATAATAATAATAATAATAATAATAATAATAATAATAATATCTTTATTGTCATTGCCCCCTCTCAGGGACAATGAAATTACTCGACTGCTCCATAAAAACACTAATTAAAACAATACAGTATAGTACAGCAAGGAAGATTAGATGACTTTCAAAGTCCAGGCTTCCCATTCAGGGCTGAGATCGCTCTGGAGAAGAAGCTGTTCTTAAGACGGCTCGTTCTTGTCTTCATCGTCCTGTATCTCCGTCCCGATGGCAGGAGCTCGAAGAGACAGTGACCAGGATGCGATGGATCTTTTACTATGTCCAGTGCCTTCCTATGGCACCTTGTGGCATAAATCTGCTCTAAGGTGGAGAGTGGGCAGCCAACAATGCTCTCTGCTGCCTTAACAACTCTGCACAACCCCATCCTGTCCTGGGTAGTACAGCTTCCGTACCACACACATAAGCCATAAGTGAGCACGCTCTCAATGGCACAGTGATAGAAGGCAAGCAGCAGTTTCTGCGGAAGATGGTTTTTCCTTAGAATTCTCAAAAAGTACAGTCTCTGCTGCGCCTTCTTCACAAGCCCCCTTGTGTTGACACTCCAGGACAGATCCTCTTGTAATTCAATGCCCAAAAATCTGAACGTTGTTACCCTCTCCACACAGACCCCATCAATCAAAAGTGGCTGGATATTGCTCTTCTGTCTCCTGAAGTCCACCACAAGCTCCTTTGTCTTCCTTGTATTTATGAGCAAGTTGTTAGCTCTGCACCACTCTGTCAGCCGCTCCACCTCATCTCTATAGTGCATTTCACCCTCCCTTTCAGGGATGAGCCCAATCACGGTTGTGTCATCTGCAAATTTGACAACCCTATTACTAGGGTGAGCAGCAACACAATCGTACGTGTAGAGAATATAAAGGAGCGGACTGAGTACGCATCCCTGTGGTGTTCCTATGTTAGTCTTAAGCATTTTAGAGGTATAAGGGCCCAACCGAACCCTCTGGGAGCGGTCTGACAAAAAGTCCAATATCCACCCACAAAGTGATAACGGAAGCCCCAGATCTTCCAGTTTAGACATCAGACGCTGTGGTAGAATGGTATTAAATGCCGAGCTGAAATCTAAAAAAAGCAGTCTGGCATAACCCCCCCGCTGCTCCAAATGTGCAAGGACGGCATGGAGGGCAATCGCCACAGCGTCCTCTGTCGATCTTTTCGTTTTATAAGCAAATTGGAATGTGTCCAGTCCCTCTGGTAGGCAGGCAATGACATGATTTCGTACCAGCTTTTCAAAGCACTTCATGATTATAGGTGTGAGTGCTACTGGACGAAAGTCATTCAGTGTCCAACAGGACTAAACCACTTCTGGCGCAATGAGACACCGTGACGGAAACCAGAGTGCACAGATATGCCGTTTACCTTCCTGACACAGTGGTATCTATTTATCTACTTGCATTGGCATGCTTTTGAACTGCTAGGTTGGCAGGAGCAGGGACTGAGCAACATGATTATATATAAACATGCAAGGGCTACAAACTCTAAACTGCTCTTCATTTAAGCACAGTACTTGCATGAGCAAAGTGGTGCTTGAAGTACAGAGGGGCTCATCCCTTTTATGTTGGCCCTCAGCTATTGTTTTTTGAATGTTGTGGTGTAGTGGTGGCTAGAACTGGGGGAGATCAAGGGGCTTAAGGACCATGCCCCCTCATTTCCCGTGTAATTGGGACTATGTGACAATTGCTGCCCTTCTGTGTAAAGAAAAACCACAAATTGTGCCTTCCCTTTTAATGGAAAAGGAGTTGTAATCTTGTGTATGTTAATGGCTCCCATCTTTTGCCATTCAAATAGCTGGATATGTTATGGAAATGGAGGATTAAAAATGATTCAAGGTGGGGGTGGAGATCAGTTCTTTTTGTGGAGGTGGGTGGGGGCAATTTAAACACATTTCTTTTAGTATTTAATAGAGCATACAAACAGTTACGCACGAAAGAGAAAATTGCAAGATTATACATCTTCAAAGTCACATTCTCACTATTCAAGCAGAGCCATCAATTTTTCAAAGTACCCTCCATGCCTCCTGAGAGTGAAACTAGTGATGAGGAAACCTCCAGGTAGAATTCAGGGACGTAAATTACAAATACCAGCTTACGTGACAGATGATGCCCATTTATTTATAGAAGTGTTTTAAAGCATATGGCTGTAAGTGAAAAGTCAAATAGTAGAGCAGGCCAAGTTCAAGTGGAGAGAAAAATGGGGTGAAGAAACTCAAGTACCTTCAAGGTCGGTTTCTCTAAAAAGTCCAAGAGCTATTCCTCTACTTTTTCATGCTGCGGAGCCTCAGAGGTTTCTACAACTTCCTTTAAAAACATATATGGGATAAGAATGTTTGGTGCTTCAGAATGGCACTGTAAAGTTTAGAGCAGTGGTTCCCAATGGGAGGTCCGTGGACCCCAGGGGGTCTGTGTAACCATTCACATAACAAAAACTATAATAGATATATCAAAATTTTCAAAAGTAGGGAGTCTATATCTTGGCTTTTAAAAAGCAAGGGGTCTGCTGTACTTAGCTAATTGGGAACCACTGGTTTAGAGAAAAATCCCCTTAAAAACAACAACAACCAAGGCCAAAATATTCCATGAATTGTTGCATGGCATTGTCATGGGCACATAAACTCACTGGTTAACCAAACAACAGACAGCTCTACAATGAGACCCAGTGAAATTTCTCTTCCAGGTAGTTACATGCCAAGAAAGGACAGCAGACTGGGTGTCATTTGTTCTAGTGGGAGGTGTACGCCAAGGAATGCTAGAGGAATCAATGTTAAAAGTTGTAAATAATATTTTTTTATTCTTTCCCTATTCTCAACGCCATAAGGTAGCCTTGCCTACTACTTTAGGGACAACACTTTTCTTTGAAGAGTTATGTTGCTAACTCCCCCTCCCCCCAAAAAAACCCTTTAGTCCATCACCTAGTTTCCTTGCTTCTTTCTCCATAGCTTTATCTGCCAGTTGAGGATCTCCAACTGTGTTCTCATCCATAACTCCATGAGCTAGTAGTTGTCCTGATGCACCCTGATGCCCACAGACTAGCCGGGCGCAGCTTGTCTCTCTTACACCTTTTAGCCCAACCTGGACTGTGCTTTCTGGGCCCTTCTCCATTTTCTGTTCCTGAGCCTAGTCTCCATCTCCACTTTCCTCCTGATACCCCCCAAGCTTTGATTACACTCTCCTTTGCTCAGTAGCAAATGTGATGACTAGCAGGTGACCCCCATGAGCAGCAGCCACCGCAGGGGCGCAGCGAGCGAAGTCCACTTGTTGCCTCCTGCATGATGTCTGCAAGGAGGTTAAGGGCACAACCCTTGTCATGCCCCGGGCACTGGCAACACACGCTATGCCACTGCCTTTGCTTTCTACACACACTCCCCTCCTCTCTGCATACTCTCCATCCTGTTGTGCTTTTAGCCCCACTCCCAGTGTTATGATTTCGCCTATCTGGGCTTTCCTTCCTTTTGCCCCATCTCCCATTCCCCATTCTCCTTCTGCTTCTGCTTCCTCTTCCTCCCTCCTTAGCTCTTGGTAAGAGTTGAAATGTCTCTGATTTGGGACTTGACCCCACATGCTGCAACCCACTGCCATGCTCCAGCATCCACTGATAGCTTCCTTGTCAGCTCATGGGCTCCATGCCCCTGATTGGGACACATGGCTCTGAATCTACTTTGCACCATTTTATGTGTGTGTTTTTTATTTATTAAATAGCATTATTTTAGTAAAGTGTTATAGCACCATAATACAAAAGTTAGCATGATAATAGTTGGTGTTGTAGTGGTATAACTTACCTTCCTTATTTTAAAAAATAACATAGATGGAAAAGGTCTTAGCAATAAAGATTAAAAAATAAATAAATGGAGCTAATAAAATAGCGTCCACCACAAGGGCTTTAGAAAATACTTGCTGAGTTTCAAATGACCCCTCCCAGGGCACAATGTCATATCTACTGGTCTGGAAAAAACACAGTGAGATTTATGCCAAGAAGCAGCAAGACCCTGGATGGTCTGGAGAGCTACTTCTCCTTGTAGCTTGCAAGGGAAGAGGAGTGATTGAGTAGCTCTAGTACAAAGCTGTCCAGAAGTGCCATACTTTGGACTGGAAACTCAATGTTTCCGTGTTGCACATCTCCTAGCGGGTAATTGGTTTAATTTGTAAGTGAAAGCAAAATTTCCACTCTTGTTTGTCATCCGTAAACTATTTTTTTTGCTAATGGTCATTTAAAAGCCCCAGTTCACTGGACGCTTATTAACTATTTAGTAGCAGTCATTATTTAACAGGACTGTAAAGTTAGCATTACATGAATTATACACGGTTTATAAAGTGATTATTTAGTCAGTGGAAAATCAAGTCCTGACATATTTTTTTACTAAATAGGAACTAGGACATTCATCAGTAGAACTGTTAAATTCTTAATCAGCGCAGTCTACTGTGGCTGATGTAGCAATCAGTCAAAATTCCTGCTTCTCTCCTCCAGTCCGTGTGTGTGTGTGTGCATAGGGGGGAAAGTATTTGATCCCCTGCTAAATTTGTCTGTTTGCCCTCTGACAAAGAAATGACCAGTCCATAATTTTAATGGTAGGTTTATTGTAGCTGTGAGAGACAGAATAACAACAGGAAAATCCCCAGAAACCCAGAAGACAAAAGTCAGAGATTTATGAGCATTATAATGAGTGAAATAAGTATTTGATCCCCTATCAACCAGCCAGATGTCAGGCTACCTGGTATCTTCACTGTATGTAAGGAGCTGAGATTAGAGGCACCTGCTGCAAGGGAGATGTCTTACCTGTAATCCCAGCTTGTTACAGTACCTGTACGAAAGACACCTGTCGACAGAAGCAATCAATCCAGCAGATTCCAAAGTAGCCACCATGACCAAGACCAAAGAGCTGTCCAAGGATGTCAGGGACAAGAGTGTAGACCTGGACTGGGCTACAAGACTATTGCCAAGCAGCTTGGTGAGAAGGTGACAACAGTTGGTGCAATAATTCGCAAATGGAAGTGTCAGGGAACTGCCATCAGGGCCGGAGGGAGAGAGCAGGCTCCAGAGGGATTCCAGAGAGCGTCCCGGGATGGGAAGAGGCAGCCCATCTTCTGGGGAAAGGAATCAGCGTAGCACCAGTGGAGAAGGGGGGCAGATGGGGGAATCGGCGAGGCGGTCCCATGACTCCTTGCCGGGGACCAGCGGGGAGAGTAAGGGTCCTCCGCTGCCCACACCCTCCTTGCGCAGAAGGCTTCCGCGCAGGGAGAGTAGGAGGAGACTAGTCGTCAAAGAGCTTCTTTGCTGGAAGAAGTTCAAGAAATGCCCACTGACGGATTCTGCCAGCGATTGAGACAGCCACGGGCGAGTGGCTGTCCAGACAGAAAAGGTTCACTCAGGCAACCCAGCCAGGTTTTGGCACCGGTTTACGCACGAGCAACCCCTAGAACCATTACAGGAAGAAACACAAAATAACTGTCAACCTCCCTCGGTCTGGGGCTCCATGCAAGATCTCATCTCGTGGAGTTGCAATGATCATGAGAACAGCCCAGAAGCAGCCCAGAACTACACAGGGAGAACTTGTCAATGATCTTAGGGCAGCTGCGACCATAGTCACCATGAAAACAGTTGGTAACGCACTACGCTGTGAAGGACTGAGATCTTGCAGAGCCCGCAAGGTCCCCTTGCTCAAGACAGCACACGTACAGGCCCGTCTGCAGTTTGCCAGTGCACATCTGAATGACCCAGAGGAGAACTGGGTGAAAGTGTTGTGGTCAGATGAGACCAAAGTCGAGTTCTTTGGCATCAACTCAACTCGCCGTGTTTGGAGGAGGAGGAATGCTGCCTATGACCCCAAGAACACCATCCCACTGTCAAACATGGATGGGGACATATTATGCTTTGGGGGTGTTTTTCTGATAAGGGGACAGGACACCTTCACTGTATCAAAGGGACGATGGGCAGGACCATGTATCATCAAATCTTGGGTGAGCACCTCCTTTCCTCAGCCAGGGCATTGAAAATGGGTCGAGGATGGGTATTCCAGCATGACTATGACCCAAAACACATGGCCAAGGCAACAAAAGAGTGGCTCAAGAAGAAGCACATTAAGGTCTGGAGTGGCCTAGCCAGTCTCCAGACCTTAATCCCATCGGAAATCTGTGGAGGGAGCTGAAGGTTTGAGTAGCTACACATCAGCCTCAAAATCTTACTGACTTGGAGAGGATCTGCAAAGAGGAGTGGGACAAAATACCTCCTGAGATGTGTACAAACCTGGTGGCCACCTACAAGAAACGTCTGATCTCTGTAATTGCCAACAAGTGTTTTGCCAAGTACTAAGTCATCTTTTGCAAAGGGATCAAATACTGGCTGGTTGATAGGGGATCAAATGCTTATTTCACTCATTATAATGCACATCAATTTCTGACTTTTGTCTTCTGGGTTTCTGGGGGTTTTCCTGTTGTTATTCTGCCTCTCACAGCTACATTAAACCTACCGTTAAAATTATGGACTGGTCATTTCTTTGTCAGAGGGCAAACGGGCAAATTTAGCAGGGGATCAAATACTTTCCCCCCTCACTGTATATATAGGATACTGGTGCAGCATTGCTCGGCAATATTATTCCAACACGTACTTAAAGGCAAATGATATACCACCCAGTATTTTAATCAAAATGTCTGCCTAACTTTGGACAGGATAAAAAAAAGCAACCCCACATTTCTTCATCTGGACTGTTAAATAGTATGGGAACTCTTACGTTTTCCATTTTAAACTAGCAAAATGTCCTTTCTTTGCTGGTAGACAAGAATCCTTGGTCCGATCTACACTATACATTTAAAGCAAGATCATACCACTTTAAGCAGTGATTGGTTGCATCAAATAATCCTGGGAACTGTAGTTTGTTAATGGTGCTGAAAGTTGTTAGGAGAGCCTTGGCCCCTCACAGAACTACAATTCCCCAAGTGGTTTAACAACCAGTCCCTCTTCCTAGGGAATGCTAGGAATTGTAGCTTTCTGTGAGGGTCTCCTTCCAGCATTTTTAACCAACTACAGTTCCCAGGATTCCTTGGAGGAAGCCATGGCTATTCAAAATGGCATGATATTGATTTAAATTTATAGCAGAGATGGGGCGTACATCACATGTTATTCACGTGTAGGATGTAAGTGTGTAGAGGAAGGCTGTGCTTTTAGCCCTTCTCACAATGTGACGTGTTTTCAGAAACCGCACGCTGTCCTTGGTCGTGTAAGAAGAAAGCTCAGAGACTGCAAACTTCTGCACACAAGTAGAAGCTCTACACAATCAGGGCTTTGGAATGAAATGGACATTTCCCAATTCATTGTAGCTGTATTAACTCCCTGTCTCTTAACCCCTCTTCTGCATCTGCCTGTTTCCCCTGCAAAGGTGCCCCATGCCACCAATTCTTAGATAACAACAAGGCAGGAAAAGAAGTACTGCAATAGTCTGGAGTATAACAAAACAATTATCTTACTTAGTTCTTAACTTCCTTTCTCAATCAGTATTAATCTTCTGTGTTTCTCCTTTAGTTCCTGGAAAATACTTAGTCCAAAACTATCTGTATTTATATGCATACATCAAGATCCCATTTGATTAGTTGCACAACTGAAATAATGCAGAAGCAGCTTTTGAATTTGAACAGCCTGTGCTGTTTCAAACATTTACTGTGAACACTAGAGAGCACCACAGAGTAAGGCTGTACTTTCAGAGAAGCCGATTCTGTAGTTTTTTGAATATGAAACATATTTGCTTCACAGATTTCTTGGGTCCTCCCCCCGTTTCTAGCTTCATCAGTTAGGAAGAGATGTTTATGAGAGAATTTCTACAGTTGTATCACTCCTTTTGTCACTGCTGTGGATACGCAACCTGTCTGTCTATCTGTCTCTAGGCACTGTGGTTCACTGGTACAGGATTTCCACACTGCAGGGTTTAAGCTGCCAGCCTTCATGTGACATTTGCAGACATCTTTGTAATGCAGAATTTTGGGCATAATAGCAGTATATATTATAATTTTTTAAAAATAACAACAGCAGCAGCAACAACAATATAGAGGGAAATATAAAATGGCTCCAAAAGGGACATCATATTTTAGAATCATAGAATTGTAGAGTTGGAAGGGACCACAAGGATCATCTAATCCAACCCCCTGCAATCCAGGAATCTTTTGCCCAATGTAGGACTTGGATGCATAACCCTGAGGTGAAGAATCTCATGATCTACCAACTGAGCTATCCCAGTTTCCTTTAATTAGAGTGATGCGTTTTTGCACTATAAAAGTTGCTCCCCTCACGAGGCTTCAACCAATCTTAATCTGGCTCAATTGTCGCATGTTCTAGCTGTGCAAGTCTCACTTGGTCTTACTTCCAAGAATTGTGCCTAAAGCCAAAATTGTGTATAGACCAGTGGTGTCCAAACCTTTCTCAAAGAGGGCCAAATTTGATGAAGTGAAGGGCCGTGGGGGCCAACCAAAGTTGTTGAAGTTGTTGAGGATTTTTTTTTAGGATTTTGCCACAGGGGCCGGATTAAACTGACTGGGGAGCCAGGTTAGGCCCCCGAAACGGACTTTGGACATGCCTGATATAGATGAAACGCATTGGGTTCAATGGTGGGTGGGATTGACCAAGTCATTTTTCCTGTACATCTGTCCCCTTCTTAATTTTTACTTTCTCAGGGTGGAGGGAGGAGACAAAAGGATGCTTGGGAGCTTTCAAGCACAGACCATACCTGGAAAGAGCAAAGAATAGGTAAGTGTAGATACACCTTAAGAGGAGTTACCTTAGACCTGTTGCCACTGGGGGTGGGTGACTGTGGAGAGCAGAGTGACCTGCTTTCGTTTTTTAAACGATGTATTCATGTATTTTGCGTTTACAGGTACAGCAGTGAATTCTTTTTGAGAACCTGGACTTCATGCCTAAGCCATTTTGCCAAGTTTTCACAATTTGCCATTGGTGGCGGTGGTAGCGGGTGGGTGGGTGAAGGGATTTTTCCACATCAACCCACATTTATTTCTGAAATGGCAATTGACTCCTATCCTCCTGTAGATCCATCCATCTCACCCCTGTTCCCGCCTTAACAAGGCTTGCATTTCTGCACCCCATATACTTGATTATTTAGGACTCACTGGCATGCACCCAAGGCCATTTGACATTGTGGCAATAACTTAAGCTCTTCTGAGGCCCACTCTCCTAAATTTGAATTCAGTTTTTCTTCATGCATAAAGCTATCACTCCTATGATGAACACACCGTTGTGGGGGGAAAACCTCTTTTCACTTTTCAGTACAAATGGTTGGAAACTGCTTGCATCTGAATGTGCCAGTAAATTATTGAGCACAAAAGAAAAGAAAAGAATCAACAATACAATTGGCAATTTAAAGAACAGAGGTATTGTAACACAATAGCAAAACAGAAGAAGCTGGCATTATTGCTCATAAATAGAATTGCAGAATATGAAAGTGATTAGAGAGCCTTTTGAAGTATTGTTGACTCCTGAATTTGCCCTTCGAGTATGAATCACTCCATATTTTTCAGCACTTTCTTTCCTAAATGCAGCTGGATGAAATGGAGAAATTTAGATTAAGCGTGCAAGCTATGACTGTCTACTCAGAAGTAGGTCCCATTGAGTTTCATGGAGCTTACTCTCCTATAAGTTCAATCTTCTACAAGACTGTAGCCTTTGCTGCTTAATTACGCCTCTCTGGCAACTGCAAATTTATTATAAATCCAGACCTACACACACAAAAGCACTGTGAATCAATTGCAGAAATAAGCCCCATGAAGATTGCCAGGAAGGCATGGCTCTCTGATTTTTCAGGAGGAAATCTCAGGTCAAAGAAAACAACAGATTCCAGCCCATCTCTTGCATGTGAAACAAGCAAGTTTTGCCCCCTCTTCTCACTCTTGCAGTGGATGAAGCCAACTCACTGCTCATAAAAACAAAATTCTACCCAGGAATTTCAAGCCATCAGGCAGAGCTCTAACCCAAACAACCAACCAATACTACCCAACAGCCAGGTCAAAACAAGAAGCTGGTTGGCCACACTACCCAGCTGATTGGCTGCATCCTGTTCTGACTGGCCACACACCCAGTGCAATCCTGCTGAAGTTTACATGGATTTATATGAGGCGATATGAAGTAATTACAGCAAGAGTCTTTATCAAGCCGATGGCTAACATAACTGAACTGCCAAACAGGGGCAATGCAACTGCTTATATGTCTTTCTGAATGCCTGAGCCACTTCCAATCACAACGTGATTGTTGTCCCTGGCGATCTCTTCCTCTGCCAAATCACCCTCATTCCTCTGTTTTACCACTGAACCTTCCTTGCTGTCCATCCATTTAAGAATACATTTGCTCACAGCTATTTATGATGTGTTGATGTTCAGTAGTGACTTGTCATAAGCTCACTCATTCTGTTGAGAGCTAGTCACTCCTGTATTGTTCCTGCACAGGCCTTTCATAGACATAGAGTTGTTAACCAGCTAGTATTATACTATGTAAAATATGTTAGGTTTTTCTGGAGGCTGCTAGGCTCTATTCTTAAACCACTCCTTGCAGGTTCCGTCTTAGCTTTGATCTGATCAACCAATTCTACCCTTTTCTGCCCTGAGAAGCTTCGCCCACATTTCCAGCAACTCTGCCTAGAAGCTCATTGCAAAGGAAGTTGAAAAAGTGGACTGCCTCCCTTCCGGATGATCTAGATCACACTGATTTCTTTATGATGAAATACTCAGAACAGCCGAAGAGGCTGGGGAGAAATTAATACCACATTTTTCAAGACAAGTCAATACCCATTCTCAAAGGAATGTGTACAAATTCACTGGGGAACAATTTTTTTACACATTTTTGTCTACTTGAAGAAGCCATGGTCCGATCTGAAAAATACAAATATTTAGGTTACAAAACTGTAAAAATAAAGAAAAAATAAGCTTGCAAAACAATAATTACCATGTAGTTAGGGTAGATCAATATGTTAGTGTCCACTTATCCCCAGTGTTAATATGACATATCGGCAAAAGTTGGAAATTGAAAGATAACTATAGCACGTACACGAAAATCGATTTCAGATTTGAAATCAGCATTGAAATAACATAGAAGAACAGTTGAAAAATCTCATGCAAAAGAAAATGAAAAAAAAAATTGTTCCCCAGTATACTGTGTATGCCAAGGGAATACATTTTTTTGCATACCTCCAACTGTACATAGATATACATGTCATTTTCAATGCTATGCATGTCATTTTCAATGCTATATAAGCCACTTACATTTATAGTCATATTGTACCACTTTGGCTATGTGTTTAATAAAATAATACAAAATTCTTGCATTGTGAAAAACGAAGATTATGGTGAAAAGTGTGGAGGGAGTAAAATGACGATGCGGGGCAAGGAAAAAGTTTGAAGAAAAGGAAAATAGCTGTCCTTTACAGTGAGCCAAAATGAAGTGGAAATATAAACCGTGAGTTAACCTGGACTTTTTAGTAAGGTACTATAAGCCGAAACCTTTTTTGTTGTTGTTGTTTAAAAGCAGTTCTTGTGGTGTTTAGTGTCACTGGCTTTTGCCGTAATAAAACTTGAAACTTTAAAAGCAGTTTTCTTTAGGGAGCCTGTACTGGCAAATGCAGCCAATGACAAGAACCAGGCAAAGGCACACCTTCAAAGGTTCTAAACGTGCAGTGCTGAGGAATGGTTTCCTGATCATAAACCCTGAATTGTCCACCCCAAGCCCTGCCTTATTTCTTCCCCCAAACATCAAGCGAAGGGGGGGGGGTGGCTTAGAGAAACCAAGAGGGGTGAGGTTTAAGTGCACAATGTATTCCAAGCCCCAGCAGCCTTTAAATTTTGCAGTGGGCTCCCTATTTAAGTGGTACCAATGGAAGGGATGGCAGGGTAAATTAAACCCACGCTAGAAGAGTAATAATCAATAAACGGCAGGCACAAACACACGCTGCAAGCACACACACACACACGACTTAAAATTGGAGAGGAGCCCTGAGGATCATCTAGTCCAACCCCAGCAATGCAGAAATATTTAGCTGTCCCATACAGGCTCTCAAGGACAATGGAGGGGGGAAAACACATAAGCACCCTGGCCAACAAATTAAATGTAAGGCAAACCCACTCAGTCACCCAGACCAGCCATGCAATTGGACAGGCAAGGGCAATAGAGGGGAAAACATACAAGTATCCTGGCCAAAAATTAAAATAAAACGCACAGCCACCAAGGCAGAGGCAGGGGAAGGAAAGCGAGGAGACGAGGGAGAAAGAAAGATGGAGCCACACTCACACTCAGACCTCGCTGGGGGCACGTGCTGGGCACAAACAAATCAAGC
The DNA here is from genome assembly GCF_027172205.1 of Podarcis raffonei. Lineage (NCBI taxonomy): Eukaryota > Metazoa > Chordata > Lepidosauria > Squamata > Lacertidae > Podarcis > Podarcis raffonei. The sequence continues at coordinate 4,159,303 of NC_070610.1, forward strand.
ACCAGGAGTGGGGGGAAATAGAAGGTTAAATGTAGGTTTTTACACGGGAAAGAGGACACAGCAAGGCAAACCTGGATGCCTGGGTTTTTCAAAGCAGTAAAGCAATGAGCGCACGCAAGCCTCTTAAAGTTAAAAGGCACGCAAGGAACCAGACCCCCCCCCCCCGACTCCAAACCTCATGGCTCTTCTCTGTGATGACTCTCCTAGCTGATGACTCGCTGCAGGGGGACGACGACTGAGGAGGAGGCGGAGCTGGAGCCGCAGCATTAAGCTGCCAAACACGCCCCCCGGAGTCACCTGGTTGGCTGCCTCCGGTGGGCGTGGGCGCCAGCCAGGTGAGGGGCGGGGGCTAAGGCCCCCGGCCAGGGGCGGAGCTCGGGCTCCCACCCACAACCACTCCCCTCTCTTCCAGGGAGGAGAGTCTTTGTACCACTTTGGCAATGTGTTTAATAAAATAATACAAAATTCTTGCATTGTGAAAAACGAAGATTATGGTGAAAAGTGAAAAACATGAATTGCAAAAAAAAACAAAAACCTAGAGCTTACAGAACAAAACCATCTTCAGATATGAAATCAGCACGTCAAAATTAGGTTAGAACAACTGCAGGTGTCAATGCAACAAATGTTTTGTTCCCCAGTTATCCAAGATTGCTCCTTCCCAGGAATAAGACTAAAAAGAGACTAAACATTACGGAGACATCCTATGAAACATCTCTTCCTCTGCACTTGACTGGAGCACATTACCAGCTGTGCCCATTAAACAGATGAAGGCATCTGAAAGCCAAAGTTTCAGCTGAGGTGCTCACCAAAAATTTAAGATGCACTTTGTTAGATTTTACTGCTTGAGTGAAAAACCCAGCCTCCACAGACTGCGCCATCTATCATTGACATGAACATCCATGAAACCAGTGGGAAGAATTCTGCCTTGCAATTGCTTCCAGGTTCTACTCTGACAGGCGTGATGTGCTCATTGTCATTAATTCCTCACTTTAAGTAATGACCTCAGAGCCTTTTCCCGTGAATATTTTCTCACCATTGCTCTGCATCACGGGACTTGCTGTTTTATGGTTTTAAGCTGTACTCATGAATGCCTATTTTTCTTATGATAATGAAGATGGAATTATTATAATATAGTGATAATGGTTAGACTTGAAAAAAACATGAACATTTCCTTCAAATGGATGAATATGATTTGACTTAAAACAGTTAGATTTTTAAAAAATATATATTTTTATTAAAGATTTATTAGTTTACAAAAGTATGTGCAATGTCTCTTTTCCCCAGCTGCGTTTTCTACTGATCAGTTTCATTTGTTGTGAGACCTTAGTGTTACATTAGGAAGAAAAGAGGTAGAGAGGGGAATGGTGAGTGGGGTCGGGTGGCAATGCTTCAGTTCTACTTATTGTATGTGTGGGGTTTTGTGTCAGCGTCACTTGTGTGGGTTCTCTTTACTCTCTGCTTGTGTTCCTTTGGTGGTGAGAGAGGTTGGGGTTGGCCTAGGGTGCGGTTGCTTGTTTGTGATTGGCTGTGGTGAACTTTGTTTTCATGTGTGAGTGGGGTGTGTGTGTGTGTGTGTGTGTGTGTAGCAGGTTAGCCAGATTGATTTGAATGCTGTTGGCAGATTCTTGTTGTTGTCTTGTTGGGCTGTGTATGTGATAAAGGGGAACCAAACCGGGGTGAAGGCGTCTTCTCCAATTTGTCCCCGCGTCAGTTTCAGTTTGTTGGTTAGTTTTTCCAATAAGGCTGTTTCCCATACTGTTTGATACCATTGGCCTATGCTTACTCCTGACAGGTAATAGATGTTTTTGAACATACAAATGTATGATCGTTATTTATTCATTTCCACAAAGGGGGAAAAAAAGCTTTACAAGTTTTAACTTAAACCAAAAGTTATTTTATCAATTGACTTCCCATCCTCCCCTTCCAGTTTCCATGCAAAAAATATAAAAATGCAGGTTTGGCACAAAATATTGCAAGAATGCCTAATGCTTCTTTGTGTGACACACAAGCATTGGAAGTTTCCGAACGGCCACTAGAATTTCTAAATTAGGATTACAAAGTATCAGAACCACAATGTTTTATGTGATTTATTCAGTAGAAAACACAAATCTGGTGGAATTTCATTATTGCCATTGTGTCTGTCTTGCACAGCATCTAGCACACTTGGCCAGACTTGGCCATAATACAACATTCATTCTTGGATAGCTGGGGACATGTATCATTCTGTAAATTGTGTGACTGCTTGTTTATCTGCAAAACGTCCAATCGGCATAAACAGATATTCTCTTTAACCAGGAGAGTAGCGGAAGCCAGATGGCACCAGATCATTGAGGGCTGTTTCATAAACTTTTCCTGCAATCAAAGCTAATTGAAGGAACACTAGATTGTAGGCATTAGCAGGTGGGCAGCACATGCAGCTGCTTCTGTTATTTAATTTCCAAAAGACTACACACATTTTTTTTTAAAAAAAACGTCCCTGGGGAGGGACAATGTATGGGGAGAAAAGAGTCCAGCCCAGCTGTGACACTAGTTAGGCCTTTTTACATCATCTTCAGATGACTATCTGAACAAAAATAGTGGGAAAGGAAAAGCCACGGAAAACAGAAGGCAACATGCACATCATAATGACAAAGAGACTGAAGAGCTAGAGCTCTATTCAAATGTTCATTTTCAAACGCGTGAAGAAGCCAGCAGGGACCCAAGGAGCTAGCCTTGCTCCCTCGGTGATGGTGATGAGGGGATACACACACACACAACACACACACCAGTATTCTTACTCAGCTGAAACATGAGCTGCTCAGCCCAAAGGGCACTGCTTCAACCTATGTAACACCTCCTTGGCTGGGTTGAGAAACTTGGCTCCCTAGGGGCCCCATCCCTGTGTTGGCAACACTACACATCAAAGGTGCCCCTCTAAGCTGATCCTGCATTGGTCAGGGCCATGGCCAACACACACATCCTCACTGACAGGGCAAGGCCAGTTTTGCACAATCCCACAGCCCCCTTCATGCATTTGGTACCCATCTACTGAAAGGCACAAATGCTCTGATATTGGGTTTCCACAGCCTTGTGTGTACAACACCAAGCCACTGCTAAAGTTATTTATTCACATGTCTGCAGCCAATAGCACAGGACCAAGAACAGAAGAAGCAGGACTCTAGCAAAGTCGAAATGCAGGGTGTGATAAGACAACACTGGGTTTTTTCTCCCTCCTGATATGTAGCAGTATCATTATTGTAAGTTGAGTTACCAATGTTTTGCTGCCTTCAAGAGCTCTGGTGCATGCATTTCATCCCACTATTCCAGGCGTACCACATTAACTTCAGCTCTCTCGTTCCCTAACGGAATGTTAACCACTGGAAAACGAAACATTAGACTTAGCTGGATGCTCTGACAAGTGAAATCCAAGTGTAATGAGTCATGCTACCTTTAAGCCTTTGTAAGAGAACTTTGGCAACCTCTTGATTCTAAAATAACTCCACCAAGATCAAGTATATCTGTCTTTGTTGATGATTAGAAATATAAGTTCGAAGCAAGGCTCTTGACTGCAGACAATTCCAGCATCTGAGCAATATTCTTCCAAGTTGGGCCTAGTCAAATATTGATGCTGAAGTGAAATTGTCTACATATCAGTGCGCAGTTACATTAGCATGGCTTGAGAATGATCTTAAAGGAACCACAACCCAGCAAGACTGATCCAAATAGGCATGAGGATGCTTTGCCACATGGCTCAGATCAGAGTGGAAAGGTGTAAAGGTGTTGGGCAGGTGTCTGGAGGCAGTGATGGAGTGGATTGGGATGAAGACCTTGAGGCTGACTCTTGGGTGGGTGGTTCACATGTCTGGGAACTAGGTGTATGGTCCCAAATTTAGGTGTCTTTATCCACCTCCACCCCCAAAGGATCATGTTTCCAGTTTTGGAGTACTCCTGGATTCCAACCTGTCACTGGAGTCTCAAGTGGCCAGGAGTGCTTATGCCCTGCTTATGCTATTTTGCCAGCTATGGCTGTTCCTGGCCTCAGTTGTCCCTCCTCTAGTGACCTTCCACTTGAACTACTGCAATGCACTTTATCTGGGGCTGCTCTTGAAGACTGGAGACTGGAGGCTGCAGCTAGTGCATAATGCGGCTTTTAGGTGGCTAAGTAGGGCAGTCTGATGGGACCATGTGACTCTGGTCCTGAAAGCACTGTGCTGCCTGCCAGTCAGCTACTGGGTCAAATTCAATCAATAGATTTTATTGCATTAGCCGTGTGGCCATAGCATGATATACATAGAAATAACAACATAAAATGGGGGTGGGGAGGTAAAGGTAGATATCGTCCTGGGCAAATACTTAAAAGGAAAAAAAAAGGAGAGAGATAACAGAAGCGACAAGGGATTTAAAACATCGAGTGACCGATAGTACAAAAACAAAAAGACAAAAAACTGCTGAGGCTGGAGGAGGATCGTTAAAGGGGTCCTTCAGCTCCTCCGATTTGTCCTAGCTCCATTGTCCTTATACAATAAAGCTACTTGGAACTTCGTTCGATTGTGCAGCGTAACGACTGCAGCTGTGGTGTTAAAAAAGAAGTTAGTGCCGCTTTCCTCTTCATCACACTGAGCAGGAAGTTAGCTGTCATCTCGGTGATCCAACAATCAGAATCCTGCAAAAAAAGGGACACTATCCAGGGCTGGATTGGGAGATGAAGCTTGTTCATGAGAGGAGTTAAAAACCGAGATTTGGGTCAAATTCAAGGTGTTAGTGTATGGTTGCCAGACATCCCCGTTTCCCAGGGACAGTCCCCGGATTTACAAATCTGTCCCCAGACAAAATCTGTCCCCAGAATGTCCCCGGATTTCATTTAATGTCCCTGGATTTATATTTTTAATGTTGTAGATTTATTAGTAGGGAATGGATGTTACGTGATTGGTTCAACAGCACAAGACACATCATATGGGGACTTCCGGTGAGGCAAAATGCCAGGCGCCACGGCAGCGGGCAGCTCCTGAAGCCAGCCAGAGCCAACTGCGCTACCAGGCTGGCTCCGGGCTGCTGAGACTGCCGCTGCCACTGCCGAGGGGAAACCGGGGACGCCCAGTGTGTCAACTGGGGGAACCGCTGACCCCCCCCATGACCCAAATTGAGCTGGGAGTGAGAGCGCCTGGCCACCCAGCCGACTGCCCAGTGGCACTCTGGGGCCAGGAAAACCCCGGAGCCGACGCAGGGAGAAGGAGGAGAGGAGAATGAGAAGGAAGAGAGAGAAGGAGGAAGGAGAAAAAAGAGGGGAGTTTGCCCTTGTCACTGCTGCCGCTGAGGAGAGGTAGGAGAGCACCAGGAGGGCAAGGGCACATGACCAAGCCCAGGCCTGACCCAAGCAGCTAGCGCTCCAAGAGAGCCTTCCCAGAGGAAGGCCGTGTGACAGAGGAGAACATAGAAGAGAAGATATTCCTTCTTTTTTAAAAAAATAACTTTTAAAAATAGCTCCCCCCCTCTTTTCAAAAATGAAAAGAAAAAAAGGTGTCCCCGGATTCTTTGAAAAAAATCTGGTAACCTTGCGTTAGTGCTAGCATATAAAGCCCCAAATGGTGCAGGACCCACATTTCTAAAAGATCACCTGCTCCATTCTCAACCCTCTCAGCCCCCATGACCAGCAAATGAGGCCTTGATGCTGCTGCCACGAGGGACCTGATGGTTGGTGCTGCGCTGCCTTCCAGGGGTGGCTCCTTGGGGATGGAACGCCCTCCCTCACGAAATGCTCCCGCGTCTGTCATTATTAACTTTCAGGAGGAATGTGAAATAATTCCTGTTCAGCCAGTATTTGCTTGCTGGAGAATACTGATCCTGGCAACCCTGAGATCACTGGATGAAATAATGTTTTTAATTGTTAACTGTTTTTAGATGTTCTGAACTGTAATGTTCTTAGAATGTTTTTGCTTTGTGGATCTGTTTGCCACCCTGGGCTCCTTTAGGAGGCCAGGCAGGTATAAGTTCAATGAATGAATGAATGAAGCAAACATATAATACCATGTATGCTATGCGGTAATTGTTCATATTCTAAGTGGAACTGGGGTGGGGGTTGCTTCTCATCGAGATTAAGGAGCGAGACAGGGATTAGAAAATGTCCAGGCTGCTAAATGCAGGTTGAAGACTTCCAGAAAATTCCATTCCTAGTAATATTGACGTGTTGGTGGGCTCAGTTTGGCTTGGTGGTATGGAAGCTGTGCAGATCTGAGCTAAGCCTGTCCAAGTTTGTTGTTGTAGTGAATTTGTTCTGAAGTTTCTTTCAGGCTGGCTAACCCTGCCTGTTATCCACATCATCATTCCAGGATGTCAAACCTACAAGCTTAGTATTCCACTACAGAGACATTCAGTGGAAAACAGCGACACTGCAGATTTCAAGGCGCTTGATTATGCAACAGAGTGTTTTTAAACATTCAAATTAAAACTGCAGCTGTTTATATTTCCCCTCTAATACTATATTATATTTATTGCGGTCATAAAGAAATTATATGCACAGCAAGAGTACGAGGTCACTAGTCTGTAAAATATCTGCATTTTATGGATATGTTTCGCTCAAGAAATAGAGTTTGAGAATATAGAAACAACTGATGTATAAAATGCACAGAATGTCATTGAGCACCACTAGGAGCAACTGTATATTTAGAGATATGCAAAAGCACAAGTTTGACTGTGAGGCATCCAAGCAAAGATGCAAAAATTGCTTTATAATGCTATTCCCAACAACTTTTATATTAAAGATAAGTGAGAGAGAGAGAGAGAGAGAGAGAGAGAGAGAGAAGAGAATATTATGCTGCTGTAAAAGTTATTTAGCCAGGATATGAGCATGAATAAAATATTCAGTTTTCAAAAACCATGTCAGAAATTATCCTTAAGAAAAAGCCATGTTTTCATCATTCTTTTAACTCCATGATGCCCTAGTTGTCTTAAGGTCCAGTTTACTACATTACCATAGTAAAGTGAGATCCACTGGATTGCATCCCTGGCCTTCCTGCAGGACTTCTAAAGACATAGAGGAACTGATAGCCATGGCAGTGTAGGCAGTATACATTAGGCATAGAAGCTTCTAAGCTCTGGTGTGTGTCAGTAATGCCACCACTTCCTTAGAGTGCATAGTGGCCACAGTGGCGTGGGCCACCCTCCCGCCACCAGCATTGCTGCAGCTTACTCAGACAGAACTGGGGACGGGGCAGGGCAGCCGTGAGGGCAGAGCTTTAGAGCTGCACCAGCAGAGCCAGTCTGGGGCTCCTGCCAGTGTGTTTGCAGAGCCCAAACCTCACCGCCATTCAGCCGCGCCCCAGCCTAGTAATCTGCAGTGTTTCTAGGGACGAGAGCATAACTTGGCAAGTCCTCTCCACTCTACCAGCTGCTACTAGCTTACTTTATTAGTATCATGCTATTTGAGATAAAGAGATGGTTCAGGTACCGTATTTTTCGCACTATAGGACGCACTTTTTCCCCTCCAAAAATGAAGGGGAAATGTGTCTGCGTCCTATGGTGCGAATGCAGGCTTTCGCTGAAGCCTGGAGAGCGAGAGGGGTCGGTGCGCACCGACCCCTCTCGCTCTCCAGGCTTCAGGAGAGCCCCACCGCCAGCCCCACAAGCTCGGGGGACAGCGGGGAGGCGCAGCAGGGGACAATACCTTACAGGGTATTTAGGGATACATTTATGGACCTTTTCTATAAACCAAAGTAGGAGAGGAACAGTTATAATGGTTCTGAGTTTGACATTCGAAAAGCGGGGAGGCGCAGCAGGGCGCCATCCCGCTGTCCCCCGACTTGGCTAGAAGGCTGGCGGGGGGAGAAGCCTGCTCCTCCCCATCGCCAGCCCCGCAAACTCGGGGGACAGCGGGAGAGGCGCAGCGCGCCATCCCACTGTCTCCCGACATGGTTTGGAGACTGGCGGAGGGCTTCCTCCTCCCCCAGCCCCGCAAGCTCCCAGAGCGATGCCAAAGCTGCGCGCAGCTTCGGCATGGCTCTGGGTCCCGTTCTGGGGGAGGGGGAAGCTCGGACTTTCCCCGCCCCAGCCCCGCGCCTGGCGGGGGGGGGGGAAAATAAATTTTCCCCCCTTTATTCCCCCCCCCCAAATCTAGGTGCGTCCTATGGACCGGTGCGTCCAATAGTGCGAAAAATACGGTATTTATTTCAAATCCACATTCCTGTAATTAAGCATGCAATTCAAGTTCTACTTCATCCGACCAGAAAAGGTCATATTTTTTTGAGGGAGCTTGGCTAGTTGTTGTGTGTGTGAGTGAGAGAGTGGGGGTGTGTGCAGACCCTCCAAGTGTCCCTATTTCCCAGGGACATTTCCAGATTTACATAAGTCATTCCAGTTTCTGATTTGAACCCAGAATGTCCCGTTTCTCCCTATTTTCATCAGAGAACTGTTGGAGGGTATGGAGTTATGTGACCCCCCCCCCAGTCAAAGAGATGAGTAATTATACAACATTTAGACATCTGGAGGCAGCCCTATATAAGGGAAGTTTTTAAAAATGTTTTATTATGTTTTTATATATGTTGGAAGCCGCCCAGAGTGGCTGGGGCAACCCAGTCAGATGGGTGGGCTATCAATAAAACAACAACAATAACAATATTATTATTATTATTAATTCTTCCCTTGACATGGAAGAAGGATTCTTTGTGCTTGCAAGGAAATAGCTGTGTGTGAGCAGGACAATAGAGTCCTGAAATGGTTCCTAGCTGGAGAGTCACATGTAAAGGACAGGAAAAGGGGGATGCTAAGGAAGAAGGGGTTTTCTGATTCTCTATGTACACAAAAGAAACCAAGAGTCTGGGATGAGAAGGAGCTGGGGGAAATAAACCCCTTCCCTGTGGCTGATGCTAAACAGCCTTGCAACTTGCCCCACTTGCTCCCTCTTTGCACAAAGATGATTTCCACAAGTCATCACCAGAATGTGCTTGGATGCCTTCCCCAGAGGTGTCTTTCCGCTTGTCATTTTGCTGCCAGCCAATGAATAATGAATTGGAGCGATTATGGACTCCAGTAGGAGCCGATGTACACAGAAGCAAGGAACATTTCCAGGAGGAAAGAGATGGAGAGCTTCGGTAGCACACCAGATACAAAGGGACTGCAGCATGACAAGACCTCCAAACTGCCTGCAGTGGAGAGGCAGTGCCCAGTGATGGCGGAAGCAATGCAGAAGAAGAAGGGGAGGAGATTGTTGCCAGCCGTTGCAAGAAGACTAGAATAAACTGCAAGAAGTACTAGCAGATAGCCCTTGACATGACAGTGCTCAGGTAAACTTCTACGCCAGCATGGAGCTTGTCTACACTCCTGCATGTCCCACCACCAGGAAAACCCACTCTTTACTGCTGAATCAGAGCAAATGTCAATTGGGTTTTCTGTGGATTGATGTTTGCTCTGATTCAGTGGTAGAGAGCAGGTTTCCCTGGGAAAACCTCTTGAACCTGTGCTTTATAGGCACGGGGCAAGCGGTAGTGTGGGCACATCCATGGTGATAAGAGCAGACCTGGGTTTTGTATGCAATAGACGTTGGAGTACAGCTATCTGATACCATAGTAAAATCAATCAATAAGAAGACTGGTAAGGTTATAAACAAGAATGTTAACACTGAGTGGTTACAGTGGAGAAGCAATTTCACACAAGAGGCATCTGTGAGTGAGATATTATATTCTAAGGGCAAACCAAGGTGATTCTGTTTATTATTGTGTCTGGGGACAAAGAACCAGTACTGGGATTGAAAACCTGCCATGCCCAAGGCCTAATTAAGATTGGCTCTGGTTAATCAAGACACCAGAAGCCCACATAAATGCAGATATCCAGATGCTTTTGATGTTATAATCAGAACAAACCTTGAGTATAAAAGTGGGAAGAGCCCAAAAACAAGTCAGTGATAGGGCTGCCATAGGTCTGGAATTTCCCGGACAGGATTTGCGCATCGAAAGTGGTGTTAAGACGTATCGTAATTCTCAAAAAGTGGCTAAAATGTTAGGGAAAACGGCAGCAATTGGCAGCCCATATTGAAAAGCTCAACAACTTTTGTGTCCAGATTTTCACTTTTTGAAATATGGCAACCCTATGATACCTTTTCCTGGAAAAGTACCAGTGGCCCTCAGGAACAGACTTGGGAAAGAACTCAATGGCCTTGAGATGTTTGAAATAATTGGGGGCAGCGGCGTAGCGTGGGTTGTCAGCACCCGGGGCAAGGCAAGTAATTTGCGCCCCCTAACCCGTGGATTTGCGCCCCCTAACCCTACAAATCTATGCCTATGAATGATGGTCCCTCTCTCTCTCTCATATTCCATTTGATTCCCATTTCCGCCGATCGATCCCCGAAGCTCTCACCCAGCGAAATTCGTGCGTAATTACGCTTCGCCATCCCTAATCCTGCCACTTCCACTGGGAAATCATGACGGTGCGTTTCTCCTCTCCAAACTTTCCCCGGCCCTTTGCCGGCCGGCGCAGCCCTTTTGGCTACGAGCTCCCCTCCTTCTCTGCCCACTTCCGACCCCACCTCCCCGTCCAGCCTCCCTACCTCCTGAAAAAAGGCGCTGGCGCTGAGCAGGACACCCCTGCGGCCATCGGAGAGAGGCGGGGCCGAGGGAGGCAAGCCAATGGGCGAGGCGGGGGTAGGTGGCCACGGGGGCGGGCGCTGCCGCAGTCCTCAGGTGGGCAAGGTAGGAGCAGGCGGAGGCTGGCCGGCCGCTCTGACAATAGGGGCGGGCCGAGGGCACGACGCGGCTGGGCCCTCTGGACTCGCGCCCCCCCCAGATGTTGCGCCCGGTGCGGCCGGCACCCCTGGCACCCCCCACGCTACGCCACTGATTGGGGGGGGGGAGCAGAGCTCAGTGAATAGGTTCATTCATTAGGAATTATAGGGGCATTGGTGGAATTAGATCACTTTAGGCATCCCTGGATACAAAAGGGCTTGTTGTTGTTGTTTAGTCGTTTAGTCGTGTCCGACTCTTCGTGACCCCATGGACCAGAGCACGCCAGGCACCTCTGTCCTCCACTACCTCCCGCAGTTTGGTCAAACTCATGCTGGTAACCTCGAAAACACTATCCAACCATCTCATCCTCTGTCGCCCCCTTCTCCTTGTGCCCTCCAGCCTCAGATTCACGATCTGTCCTTCCAGTGAGCACTCAGGGCTGATTTCATTAAGAATGGATGCATTTGATCTTCTTGCAGTCCATGGGACTCTCAAGAGTCTTCTCCAGCACCATAATTCAAAAGCATCAATTCTTCGGCGATCAGCCTTCTTTATGGTCCAGCTCTCACTTCCATACATCACTACTGGGAAAACCATGGCTTTAACTATACGGACCTTTGTTGGCAAGGTGACGTCTCTACTTCTCAAGATGCTGTCTAGGCCTGTCATTGCCCTTCTCCCAAGAAGCAGGCGTCTTTTAATTTCGTGGCTGCTGTCACCATCTGCAGTGATCATGGAGCCCAAGAAAGTAAAATCTCTCACTGCCTCCATTTCTTCCCCTTCTATTTGCCAGGAGGTGATGGGACCAGTGGCCATGATCTTCGTTTTTTTGATGTTGAGCCTCAGACCATATTTTGCGCTCTCCTCTTTCACCCTCATTAAAAGGTTCTTTAATTCCTCCTCACTTTCTGCCATCAAGGTTGTGTATATAACACAACCTTTTATTTTTTTTATATAGCAAGTATATAAAAAAGAGAAGCATATTCCAGATGCTACCGGGGGGACATATGGGTGAAATAACAAAGGCAAAATACATTTCCCCTGAAGGATTCTGGCAAAGACTATTAGATAAAAGGTGTTTGTGATGATGCACATTCAATGAGCCGGATGAGGGGCATACAGACAAGTGAGAGGAAGAGCGGGATCACACTCATTAGCTACACACCTGAGTGCTAGCACACCTACTGGCAATTTTCCTCCAGTGGCTCACTAGTTTGAGAGCAGTAGCACCCAGGGTCAGGTCACACCCAGTATGGCAGAGGTGGGGAATTGCTGGCCAACAGGCAAAAAGTGGCCTTCCAGGGGTTCAATTTTGGCCTGTGAAGTCATTTCCCCCAAATCACACCCATCAGCTGGACATCTGATGCTAATTGTGACAGTGATTTGGGGGCAGGTGGAAACGCTGCTACCAAAGTGTGCTCCCTACGGGTTTCAGCTCCACTGCATATCAGCTGGAAGGGGTTAAGACAAACCCTCAGGTGCTTTAAAGCACTGTGCAAGGCCGTTTGCAAGCTCTGCTTGGTGCTTGGAAGTCCCAACTTTGGGACTTCAAAGTGCCCAGTCCTATGATTTTGTTGGAATGCTGCAAACTGCCCTGAGATCTTCAGATGAAGGGCAGTATACAAAATAAATAAATAAATAAATAAAACAAATAAAACAAATAAATACATAAATAGTGATGTACAGGTGGGATGTTCATACTGGTACTGTAAGTATGCAGAGGATTATCAGTGGCAAGGATGAAGGGGTAGATGAAACACAGCCTGAAGTGTGTGACTGGAAACTCTATTTTAGAGCCAAGCCAATGGTCCAGGAGGGTTGCTCTCAAGAGAGAACTACCATAGTGCTGTACTGGTTAATCATGAATTGCCTTGTATAATTGATGCTCCTTTCTTGGGAAGACATTAAACAACAAACAGTAGTGTGTGGAAAACTGCTTCTTTCCATAAAATAATAACAGCTCCTCTTAAAGTTACTTTTCTCTATGTATTAGTAGCCACTGGGGTTTAAATACATGTATTTGAAAATAAATGTAGCTTTAGTCTCAGAGAAGTGTAATCCTAGTTCTTGATGTTTTGTCCTCCAAAAACCTGTCCCAAGGTACTCTGGAAAATGCCTGCAGGGCTACAATTGCCGCAGAAGAGGCAAATCCACTGACGTAGCTCTTGAAGATCTCTTCACTCCTGCTATCTAACTTTAGCTCTGCTGTCGTCACAATTATATAAGGAGACATAAAGAGGCTTTAAAAAGATGAGTCATCTCTATTTTTGCCGTGTCACTTTCCTCAGTTTGCCTCTGTGTACCTCCAGCAAGCTGGCAATCAATGAAACTATTGAGGTCAGTAGATGGAAGATGAAAAACAGTTGGCATGAGTTTCAGGCTGATGACTGTGCAATTATCTCCCTCTGTGACGAATGGAATTATATGAGCTGAGACTTTAATGACAGGAATAGCCCAACTTGTAGATGGCCTGCAAGTGGCGGAGGAAGAGGAGTGCGGGGGAGTGCCCCCCCGGCAGCGCGGTCCCGGTAGGCGCCACAGCCCCACAGGCGGTATGTCACACCCCCAGGATGCCTGCCATGCCCCTGTGGGCAGCGCACCACACCCCCGTGTGCCAGCCAGCCCCACCCCCACCCATGAAGCTCCGCCACTGTGGCCTGCACAACTGGGATTCTCTAAGCTGAGTGCCACCACTTATCCTATGTTGTGCAATCCGCCAGGTCCCTTGTTATTGCAGACCATACACACAGCTAAAACAGTCCCTGGTGGACAGCTGTAAGCGGCTGGTCGGTTGCATTCAGGCATCATAGAATGAACAGAGGGATTTAGGGCAGAGCAGACGGCCAGAGCCTCGCGCCTCCTTCCCAAAGCCCATCTTAAGAGCAAGGGCTGCTGGGGAGGCTGAGAAATGGTTGGCATTTTCTGATGTAACTTCAGTCTTACTTTTTTATTTTTTTATTTTTTGAACATTTAAAAGCATAGCAAGTCAGCATGCAGGCCCATGAAAAGAAGTGCTAGGTTTTGGTGGGGAGGTGGTGTGGGGGTGCAACTTCAGTTGCCCCCCCCACCCCACATGAAATATAATAGCGGACAACCTGGCTGTTGAAACCTGCTCTGTCTGAGCACAGCCGTCCAGCTTGCAAACCTCACTGCAGGTGGGTCGTTACATCCTATTCTCTCAGCCCATCCTGCAATATAGAGATAAAAGAAATGGATGAGACTGCAGGGTTTGCATGAACCAATGCTCGTGCTGGTGTCGGGGCGACTGCTTTGTGCCTGCCAAGCTGGGCTCTCTCCTGAGTGGGCGGGCACCGTGCACCCTTTGAGTCCAGCCTTTGCTGACAAGGCTGGGATCGAGGGGCGTACGGTTGCTGAGTCCCCACACTGCCCTCCCCAAGTGGCTTTGCAAGATTCAGATCCAGAGAGGACAGCTCAAGGAGGACACAACCGCCATGCTACTCCAGGCTGGTGTTGCTCCAGCAGCGGCGGTTGAGGTGGGCTCTGTTTGTCCTCCACCCATCGCCCTGCCTCTGGTGTGGACACGCGCACTCACTCACTCACACACACACCTGTATACGCTGGGAAGCATGGAGACAGGCTCCTCCACTGTGGACAGCACAGCAGGGTTGCTGTAAACCACTCAGAGTTTGACTTGCAGTATTCAGTGTGCGAGGCACGATCAGGCAGGCTATTCTAAGTCACTCAGTCACAAACCGTTCCAGCCTGTGGTCGCTGTGGTCAGTGAACTGCATTTTCTTTGAAATACAGTGGTACCTCAGGTTATATGCTTCAGGTTACATACACTTCAGGTTACACACTCCGCTAACCCAGAAATAGTACCTCAGGTTAAGAACTTTGCTTCAGGATGAGAACAGAAATTGTGTGGCGGCAGCAGGAGGCCCCATTAGCTAAAGTGGTGCTTCAGGTTAAGAACAGTTTCAGGTTAAGAACGGACCTCCAGAACAAATTAAGTACTTAACCCGAGGTACCACTGTACCACTGTATTTTTGAATGGTCCACAGCAAGTCAGAACTGGGTTTGAAAGGTCTGAAATGCTTCTCTGTACTGACACCTGTTTTATGAATTGCCCAACCTCAGGTACAGTGTACTACAATGGTGCTCAGCCTCAGCTAAAGGGAAATTTTGCAGTTCTCCATTCATTTATATTGGCAGCATATAAATAGTTTCTCAGTAATATTTTCTGCTCATGTGTGAAGTACATCACACCAGAATAAGCACCATCAGTCTCTTACGTCTGAGATCAGGGAGAATATCTTCCAGGAGAGCATGCAGCAGCCAGCTGTTGCCTGGATGCTGAACGCTCTCCCCAGTGAGGTCTCCTTGGCATCAGCCTTACAATCTTTTTGGTGCCATGCTAAGCCTTTCCTCCCCCCTTTAGCATCTGATGATTATTTGAGGGATTGCTTTGTATTTATTTTGATCAGAATTGGTTGATTTATAATAGCATCAATGCAGTTTTAAGATTTGCTGTAGTTTGATATGTTCATTTTGATGTTGTTATTATGTTTTAATTTATTGTTATATCTGCAAGCCACTTACCTACCTTTTTTTGGTAGGCCATTGAGAAATTTAATAAATCCAAATCTATGTGTCTTTGACGCTTTGCCCCCGGACACTCTGCTCCTTTCCGTTCCCTTCTCCCAGTCACTTGCCAGTTTCCCCTGTCTCAGTCACTCAGCATTTTGAGCTATGATGTTATTATGGGTTCGTCTTGGCAGGGGCAGATTTTGGCACTTTGGCAGATTATGGTGCTTTGAGCGAGGACAGAATTTGGCGCCCACCTCCAAATATTTCTTATTTTCACAATAATTTATTTTGGTACAGTTGCTTTCTTATGAATCTTCTTAGTAGGTACCTGCATAAATATAGGCCTTGTTGTTGTTGTTATTTTGTGCCCCCCTAGGCTTGGTGCCCTGTGCGGGGGAACCGCCCACACCACCCTAAATCCGGTGCTGGTCTTGAACTTCCCCCACGTCTGCCATTTCCCTCCCGGTAGAGCTCCCACAAATGATGTTACCTGGGGCCTTTTGAATGGGCCATTGTGGAGGTGAAGCCAGCAGCTGCCAGGAGACAGCTGACAACGGGAAAGATCTGCAACAACAGCATAATAAACCTGTGTGGGTTTCCTTTTCCTTTTTCTCTTTCTTTTCTTAAGTGAGAACAGTAACCAAACCAACAAAAACCCACCACAGCTGCCACCGCTACCTGGTAAACTTGTGAATAATTCCACCCTCCAAAACTGCCTTCCGATTTGTTCCCATACACACCATTTTTGCATATGCTCGCTCATGATTTCAAGCTGTAAGGTTTTCTGGTGATAACTTTTGGCTGAGCTCTACTTTTGATGGACAGAGCTGCCACTGAGATTTTGCCTGAAGCAAAATTCAAAACTAATTTGTTCCTTCTCCTCAAGTGGAACAACTGAAGTGTTTCAAGGGAAGTTTTTTTTTTTTTAAAGAACCACCTCAAAACAAACTATAAGCATAAGTCTAATACAGATTTACAGAAAAATAAGTTCCATTGAGTTCAATGGGGCTTAAGTCCAGGTATGTGAGTGCAGGATTGCAGCCTAAGAAAAACAAACATTTCTTAAGAGCATTGTTGAAATCTACTGATGGATTCTGTCAATATTTAGGAACAATTCTGGGCATTTAATTTTAATAGATTTTGGAGGCTCTATTCAGGGCTAGGTGGAGGAGTATTGTGTGAATTCTTGTTGCGTGGCAATTCCCGCCCCCTCCCACAGATGGAATAAATAAAGACTCCGGACACCAGAATTTAGGTTAATGGGCGAAAAATGGCCACAACTTTATTGATTACAGGTAAGAGCGGTATTGGCTTTAGGCATTGGCCCTATCAGACTAACCGGCATAGAACCGGGAAGGGTTAAGCACCAGCAGGGGGAGCCCCCGAGATGCACATCCCTAGGCACTCCCCAAGGGGTTACCGCTCGGGAGCGCGCTTTAGGCCCTAGCCTCCGTAGGTTTCGGACGAGGCGACGCCCCCCGGTGTCCTTTAACGAACTACCCTTCAACATTTGGGGGAGGTGATGGCGTTCCTCCCCCCCAACTCATTTGCATAATAATACCCCTGCCAATGCCTAAACACCAAAACCAAAGGTGTTGTGATGTTTTGCTACGAGGTAGGCGAAAAAACCAAGTGGCTTCCAAATCCAGCCAATTAGCCAAATGGAAAAACTCCTACCAGCCCCTTGTGGCGACCAGCCAAAGCCCATAGCAAAGTCCAAATGCAAACCTAGAAGGTGGGTGGGTGGGAAACCGCAGCTGCTGAAAGGAAAGAAAGGGCCGAGCACGGGCTGCCCCGACCTTAAATGCCCCCTAGTAAGCCCGCCGGTTAATGAAACCCGGGAATCCCTGAGTCCCACGAGGATGTAGATGGGGGCGTGAGCCCGCACCCCCCCTCCTTATGTCGGGAGTGGCTTTATGGGGAGCTGGGAGGGAGGAGCACCTTAAGAAATGCATGTGGGACACATATTACTTACATGCTCACTGGACATTTAGCAGAGAGACCAAGAGGCCGTAGCATCTGCATGTCTCTATGCCACTTTCCATTCAAATGAATCCCAAAGCTGAACAACAACAACAACAACAACAACAACAACAACAATTTTATTATTTATTAAACTTCTATACTGCCCTTCATGCAAAGATCTCAGGGTGGTTCACAGCATAACATAGGAGAAGATCATAAGAACATAGTAGAACACCACAAGAGCAGCATAAATCATATAATATAACTAATAAACCACCAGTAAAACAATTACAATATTAGCAAACCAGCAACTAAAAAACCAAGCTAAACATCGTAATTACAGCATAAGTCATCTTATATGATTAACAATTAACCAATAATGCATTTATAATTTATAAAACATTATTAACAATATGGCAACTAAAAAATAAGCTAAACACGATTAAGTTCATACACACACTCCCCTCCCTCTAATGACTCATAATTGTTCACTCTGTTCAGTTAATTCGAATGCACATACACATCCATCATACATGGGACCTTGATCTAATAGACATATCGACAACAAAGCTATACTTTAACTTATTAGTTATTAAGTTAAACCTGTGACCCAGCCTTCCGACAAGATTGCTCTTTAACTGTGCATAGGGGGAGGCTTGCATGAACCAAGTTTATAAATTTCGAATAAGTTAGATACATGAGGAAACATTTCACAATATGTCTAAAGCAATGTGACTTAACTTCGCTTTCCATAGACATGTCATGTGTTAAGTTGTGGTTGAACATATCAGACGACACAGCGATTCTTCAAACAGCTCTTGTTTATTCACAGGCCAGAACAGAACTGAACTGAAGAGCTCTGTCAGCCTGCTTATATAGAGCTCCACTACAACGCATCAGTAACACTTTCTGTAACTATCCAATCACTGAACATGACTTTCAATCCCTTATTTGCATATGTGGACCTGTGTGAAAACTATCTACAGCATCCCCCTGCTGGCCCAGGGTGAGAACTTCAGTACATAACATCATGGATGCAGGGACACCACCAGGTCTGCTGACAAGCCTCCATCCCTGTCACCTGGGATCAGCCGTTACATCAGAGAAGGGAAGAGGAGGGACACTGGTCTCCTCCATCAGGCAGCTGAGAGACCAACAGGTTTCAGCACTTCCTGTCCCTGAACTCTTCCAACCGCTGCTTTTTAGAAAAATTCATCCCTACATTTGCTTATTTCCTCCCTCTCAATTCATTCTCCTTTTGTGCCATGTATTTTTAGCTAGTAAACTTGAAGTCAGGGACTCTTTTTTCCAGTGATTTGTGAGCCATACTGGGATTCTCCCTTTTTAAATAATCCTGCTTTTCATCCAAAAAAACCTTTAAGTACATAAGTAAGTAAAGAAATAAACATGTTCAATGTCTATTATGACATTTTACAAACACTGCTTTGTTTTAAAATGCTTCATGTCTTCAGTAGATAAAATATTTATCTGCAATCACTCTTAACGTGTTGGTTTTGTTCCTTAAAACACTAACCACAGGCTTTCTTATTATATTATTTATAGTTGGAGCTTCAGTGGGAGTCCTTTGCATCTTTAAAATCTGAAGACTCGTCTGGCATCAAAGGAGGGCAGTGTCTGTGGTGAATCAATGCACTTCAGTTGTACTACTGCCTTTGTTTCTCAGCAGAAAGCACAGCCAATGGCTCTGTTGAAAAACACGGCTGCCAGCAGCCTCTTGCCTGCCACAACCATCGCCACCATCAATGCTTGCCAACACGGCTGAGCTGAATGTTTTTCTCCCAGGATTTTTGGCGTGTAAAGGTAGGTGTGTGTGTGTTTGTGAACCAGTTCATGAAAGTCAACCCCTCAGTCGTCTACCTGCTTTATCACCTGTTTGTGGCTCTGGCAGGAGTAGCACCCCAGCCCAGCTGTTTAAGACTGGCAACATGTGTTTCCGCCTGGTCAGCTGCTGTGCTTTGCACCAACTGACATTTCCAAAGGCAACCCCACTTACGTTGCAGGAATCCAAATGAAATGGCAACAGAGGATGAGAAGTGTGGCCAGACCGTCTCTGAAGGATCACAGATGGCGCACCCATTGTCGTTGGTGGAAAGTGTATCGTGTCCGACTCTAGGACCGCATCTAACAGCACCCACAAACTGTGGGGCTGATCTTTTGGTGAGGGTACAAACCCCATCCGGAAAAGAATGCTGCAGTACCATTGCCTTGTCAGCAGGGAACACCTGTACGCAGTGCTATTTTCCTAGAAAAAGAGGTGCCGGAACTCACCAGACCATCTCCCTTGTTCTCTTGTAATGGCATTGGTGCCCACCTGAGGGTTTCTGGAACTGAGTTCTGATTGAAAAAAAGCCCTGCCTGTGCTCAGTGTCATAGCCTGGGGCAGGGGGCCCCCAGGGACTGTTTCCCCAGGCACAAAACTGTTAATGGGTGCAAAATTTCAATACCCAGTGCTGCCTCAATACTGCTGCATGCTTCCATTGCTGAACTCTGTTAGAAAAGGCTTCTCCATGCAAACCAGGAAGTGACCTCTTCAGATAATGGAATGACTCTTCTCTTCTTATCTCTGCGGCTGTGATCTCCTGGGTGACGCAGATACCATCAGGCAGTTGAATGTGCATGCATGCTCTGCCCGTTTCCCTCCCTCCTGCCCTCCACGTGGTCCTGGGTGCTGGCAACCCACGCTATGCTAAATGGTTGTCCATTTACTACCAGGCCTATGCTAAATGGTTTTCCAAGTCAAAGGTGTTACTGTTAATACATACAGCCCTTAACAACTTGGGACCAGTTTACCTAGGAGATCACCTTATCCCACATGTGCCCACTCAACCACTTTGATCGGCAGAACTGGCATAGTGCAGGCGCCACAGAATAGCCGCTCTGCATTTGTAAGAACTTGAGTCTTTTAGTGTAGCAGTATGTGCGCTTTGGAACTCCCTGCACATTGAGATCAAGCAGGTGCCTTCACTGTACTGTTTTCAGCACCTGCTAAAAGCATTCTTGTTTAGATAAGCCTTCCTCCACAGTCAAATGCCAACTAAGGGACGGAACCACTGGACGGAACCACTACGTGATCTGCAAGCGATCAAATCCTCTAAATTCTCTCCTTGGTTCCCCCTTCTAAAAATGGTCATTTTAGAGCCAGTTACCTGTCGAATCTCTGGCCAGCCTCACTTAGATTCACTTTTACTGAGCTGCGCTTTCAAGGTATGCCCTCTACCATCCTACATGGATGATGTAACAGGGTACTATATGAAGACAGACTCTGTATATGTGGGCGAACTACAGGTGGAAGACATCTTGCATTATTTGCTATATTGCCCACTATACACTGGACCCAGGAGGCGATTTCTCACCTTACTGTCCGTACAGGAAAGATGTCTCCCCCCGGCAGAGAAGGTCCCATGGCTTCTTAGAGATGTAAACGCTTCAGTGACTCATAAAGTCAACGTTTTTGCTTTGGTGGCAAAAAAGATCAGAAAGAAGACCCTGGACAATATAGCAGTGAGCTTTAAGGAAGATGCAGAGATCTCAATAGAGACCCTTATTTGTGACGTGACACCCCTTTTGCTTGTATTTATTTTTGATTCAAGTTTGTCATGGCCAATGGCTAGTACAATAAAGTTTTTTGGATTGGATTGGAGATAAGCCTATCCAGCTGCTTAGAAGGTTGAGGTAAGTTTAATCTGTTTTAGTATTTTAACTTTTGCATTTTTTAAAGTATGGTTTTCTTCATTTTATTGTTTCACCTTCTTGTAACCTGCTTTGAGGTTTGTTTGTTTTTCAATCAAGTGGTGTATAAATTCCATTAAATAAATAAATCGAAGGGTGAACTCTGTCACTCAGAGTAGACATACTTGTCTAGATTGAGCTTCAGTTCATTGACACGGATGTGACTCCAGACACTGCAGTACGTCCACATCCACAGTCTCACCTGAGCCTGATAGCATCCCACAGGCAGTCTACAGTCACAACCTGGACAAACCTGCCTAAACGTAAGGAGGGAGAAGTGGAAATCCCACATGGGGCTGCCATTTTCAGTGGCAGTGCTACTTCAAGCGTTATGCCAAGTTTCACCATAAGTAACTCCACACATCCTGGTTCACTTACTTTGTGCATGCATTGAAGAATGTCTCAGTGCATTGAACAGCTGATAAAAGAAGGGTCAGCAACTGAGCTCATTTCCCTCTGGGGGGAAAATATCGACAAACTGCTGAGGGGGATTAAGTTGAGAGGTGCCACAGTTTGCAGAGGAGAAAAACACTACCCAGCCCCAAAAGTGTTTGTCAGCTGCAGAGCAAAGCACTTTAGAGGCTGCACAGAATGCAATCGTATGCATGAACAATAAAACGCTTCTTGATGATCCTCTGCCTCACAGTTCATTTGCTTGAAAATCTCTTGGCAGCCACCTGGATCAGGCTGAGGGGAAATGTAATACTAAACCCCTAATCTGACAGTGATAAGCTGGTGACGATGATTATTCATGAGTTTCCAGAGAAGGGTGCAAGGGTGGAATAGACCTTGAAGAGGCAGGTGCCAACTCTATTCTTTCAAATCTAATTTCAAGGCCTCGAATGAATAGAAAGCAACCTAGCAACATAAGGTTCACTGTAGTGATGAAGGTGAATAACACTTTTTAATAATTAGCATGGTGTCTTAATTGCAATAATTTTATGTCAGGGTAGTTTCTGGCAACTATTTTCCTACCCAATAAAATTCCCAATTTTTTAATTAAGAGGTTAATTTATAAATAATGGGCTCTTTAAATGAATCTTCAGCTGGCTTCACAGAGGAACAATTTACTAAGGACAGTGATGGCACCCTTTCCCCTTATTGCAAAAAAGGAAAAAAACCAAGTAGTATTAATTGGAAAGAATATCTGCACTACAATCTTTAGGTTGATTGGGATCCAGGCAGGTCTGTCTGTGCTTCACATATTAAAGAAGTATAATTCTGCAGACACAATTTTATGCCAAAATAACGTGGATTCTGCAACAACTATGAATTATGCAGATGGCCTTTCCATATTTGTTTCTTATTTTTTTATAATTTATACTGACTCCCAATTTCTGGAAGCTCTGCTCAATCTTCCAGCCTTGCTTTCTGAAACATCATTAGCTGTTGCTCATACATTTTCAACCATATCTTTACAAGCATTAAAAATACTTTTAAACAGAAAGAAGAGTTTTCCGCCTGATTTACTGACTCATTCTACACTTTTTCTAGAAGGACAACCAGGGCTTTATTCACCGGAACTCACCAGAACCCAGTTCTGGCACCTCTCAGGTGGGTGCCATTGCCATTATAAGAAACCAAGGGAGGCGTTCATGGTGAGTTCTGGCAGCACTTTTTCTAGAACAAATATCACCGAGGACAACAAACAGACAAGCCTGGGTCCGAGTCTTATTTCTCCAGTCTGTATAGCTTCTGTAATGAGATGTGTCAAATGTGTACACTTTCTCTTCTAATCCAAGAAAAGTTGTAGATTTCTTCTTGCACACCCAGGGCCAGCCAAAGACATTTTGCCACCTGAGGCAAAACAGAAAAGGCCTTTCCCCCGTCTCCTCCTCCTCTGCTGCTTGAGGCGACTGAAGGTGACCCAAGGAAGTCCCAGTGCAGATGGCAGTGGGGCAGAAAAAAAGAGGGTGGGGAGGAGCAGGCGGTGGCAGCGGTGGCGCTGGGCTTGCTCCTCAGGGGCCGGATCTGCTGCCCCTCCAATTGTTTCCAGCCTTCCGCCTGAGGCGATGTAGCCTGGCCCTGTGCACACCTTCAGAAATATCCCAGATATAACAGAGACATTCCTGTACCCAAGTGCTTGGGTGGGCCAGGGTTCAAGGGGAAAGTTCAGCCCAGTTTGGACTACAAATTTTTTCAGAAACAGAAAGAGGTGCTGACAATGCTTGCCAGGCTCAGGCCTGGGTACAAGCTTTGGGGGCTTATCATGGTCATCTGTCAATCAAGAGGTGAGGATTGCAAGGCCTTTGAACTGTTACAGTAGGAGCTGGGGAAGAATTTTCTGTTTACCACCTCCTCTGTCTGGTAGAAGACATTGGTACTAGGGTGCCCTGTGGGAGGCCAATATTTGATGCCCTTGTGCTGCCTGCCCAAGGATGGGTGAGGAGC
This sequence comes from Podarcis raffonei, assembly GCF_027172205.1. NCBI lineage: Eukaryota > Metazoa > Chordata > Lepidosauria > Squamata > Lacertidae > Podarcis > Podarcis raffonei. The sequence continues at coordinate 4,182,645 of NC_070610.1, forward strand.
TGCCTGGCTTTGGGAAGGAGGCAGGGGAACTCTAGGACCCTGTCAGCGCCTCATGCCTCCTTCCCAAAACCCAGCACCTTGCTTGCCAGGCTCTGAGATGGCGCCCCCTCCTCTCAGCACCCAGTGCGTGAGCACAGCCCTAAATCTGCCCTCCTTTTCGTTTTGAGCATCATGTAGGACTTCTTTTTCTGGGTTAATAAATTATCTAATGGCTTGCTGTCACCTCCCCATCCATGAAATACCCCCCGCAGGAAAGTTGGCTGGGCCAAACCTTACGTCTTTCCAGTGAATATCTTTTTATATTTGCCATGGTCTTTTAGTGCATCTACTCTGCTTTTAATGCAACAGTTTTATCAGTTTTATCAACTTTACAGTTTCTAATACAGATCTGTTTTTAATGTTTTACATTTTATTTGGGGGTATTTTTATTTGAGCAACCCTGGGCTACATTTTGGGGGCCCTGAAGCTTGAACTGTTTATGGGAGGGGGCCCTTTGCAACCAGCAACAAGGTCTGGGTAACCACTGTTATCCTCTTCAATGATATTGTTCCATGGCAGATCACCCCCCCCAAAAAAAGCAATCTATTTTGATTAAAATTGCTGTACTAGATTATCTCACATGTCAAAGTCACTGGTGTGAATAAAATTCTCCTGTGCCTTATAGTTTTTGAGTTGTGAGGGGGGATGAAAATTGGGGAAATATTATATACATGCAACTTGTGGGGCCATTCTGGGATTAGGGGCCATGAAGCTGAAACTTCATTAGTTTCATAGTAGATCCTCTCCTGACCCTGGGGGTCTAGAAAACCGAAGGGAAGTGTGTGTGTGTATATACATCTGCAAATTCAATACTTCAAGGCTAAATGGATGTTGATATTGTTAGCAATACAACACCAGGAATTACAAATAAACGAAGAGTGTACTCAGCCATGGAGTTTAAAAGACAGCTGAAATGAGTGTACTGCTACTGAAACATGAACATACTACGATTGTCAAAGGAGAAGGGGGGGGGAGTCAACCCCATGATAGGCTACAATGGGCATGCTGACTTTTGCTGAAATTTTTCGCACACATGGTTAGAGAGAGACGAAATCCCTTAAGCAGCAAATCAAAAGAAAAAGGGGGGGGGGGGACATGAGCAATGAAACAAGTCATATAATATTTTGCATTAGGAGATGAAGAGAGAATAGTTTGCAGGGAAAGGGCCAAATCTGAATTTTTCTGGCATTTGAGCCCATATGTCTGGGATCACTTAAGAAGCTCTCAGATCCAGCATATTTCTTGAATACACTGCCCCAAACTTGAAGGAAAAATCATACTTTTCCTCATTTTAGTGGCTATTTCCACATGGCTAAAGTCTCTGTTTGATAATAGCAAAGCTACTGTAGATCATGGAAGCTGAAAACATCAGGGCTGAAATACATATGGTAGCCTTTGCCAGCTTGACAGCCTCCAGATATTTGGACTACAAATCCAATTATCCTTGACTTAATACATAGGCTTATGGGAGCTGTAGTCCATAGCATCTAGAGAAGACCAGATTGGTATAAATCACCTTTCTTTTGGGCTGCTTATAAGAAGATGCTTAGCTGGCTTGAGTTCCCTTCTCGCACCTTCTGCAATGAAATGCTAATTGTGTTGTTGTCACTGTAGCTTTCGATAACAGTGACCTGCGACTGTGTACACGATTGACAGCTAGTCCTGCCGGCATGATCAGGAAAAGAAGAAAAGGAGCATTTCCAATTTTTATACTGCTCCCTTGCTCCCGGTGCCATTAACTGTTAAAGTTTAACTGCAGCTCAGTCTGCAGATATTAGCCACCAGAGATGGTGTTTATACCTACTGTACATGTGGCACATGTTGCTGTGAACCACTTTGTGAAACCCTCTGTCTGAAAAGTGGTCCATATTTTAATTTTTTTAAAACCTCATTTTTTGATTTCTGCAGGCCCAGCTGCTGTTAAAAGTATAGAAACAGGCTAGGCTGAACTGCAGCCACTAAGGCTCTCCTCTAATGCTTTGGAGGAGGCCAGGGCAGAGTTTGGGCCTCCGTAAGGCTGAAGCTATGAAATATTCATAAACACAAAAAAAATGTATTCAGGAAAAATGGGACATAAATTCAAGCAATGTGTGCTGTCATATTGTGTCCTAGCTTGACTACAAAATATGAAAAAGGAAGAAATTATGTACTTTGCAAAGTTCTGATTTTACCTAACTTATGGCTCCCGCAGAACAGAATCTTTACCAAAGCCAAGATCTTCAGTAGGACTCACTGACACCCAGGCTAAGAACTCCAGTACCCTGAATAACAATATGTGGCTAAATTATATTTCTGGGTTGGGAGAACTTTGCTCCTCGTATTAAGCTTCTAAAAAAAATAATGCTCACATTACACATTAACGCTCTCATTCTAAACACATTTCCTTCAAAGTTCTGCTGATTTTGATAGAGTCATATGACACTGATTTAATTATAATTTCCACTACCCTTTCTCTTACAGGGTGTTGAGAAATGTTTGGATATGAGACTCTCTGTATGAAGGACTGCCAGAAAGACTCCCGTGTATATAATTACAAAAGGGATCAGGTGATCTCATGAAGAAACCTTTAGAAACTTCATGGAGGACAATAACCGAGGCCTAAACAAAGAGTCCCAAACCATGCTCTTGCTTTCTCCCATAGCACCCTTCAGTGCTGCCTCAAAGAACCTCTCCCCTGAATCTTCTTCTTTACTGAGGTAGTGGGGACTGTGATAGCGACAGCCAATTTCTTTATTCCATACAAGCAAGTGAAATGAAGAGGAATGTTCAGCCCATTCATTTGTGAGGATCAGTGGGGAAATGGGCTGCAATTGGCAATAAATAGGGGTTAACCATTGCCATGTTGTGCCAAGACCTGGGATTTTTCTGTTGAGCCCAGAGCCCTTGAAATCCCGCCATATCAGGCAGCTTCCTGTACTTCCGCCTAACATGTAGAGTGAATCTGCTGCCATCCCACACTTGTGAGCACCACAATTTAGAATTTGCTTCCCTAAAGGAGAATCGTTTGCTCAATAGCCCAAGAGTGCAGGGTTTTGTTCCGCCATACATTTTGACATTCAACACTTGGGAGCGTCTGATGTGCAAGAAGTGGAGAGCTCGACATTCATCCATTTTTGCCTCTGACATAATCAATTCACTCAGTCTCTAAATATTTCATCCTCCAGCAATGAATGTTCCAGGTTGCTTTCTATATTGCTGCAAGTCAATACAGATCTGATCTTTCTCAACTGTATATTGAAGTTTTGTCTGACCTTTCCCTCAAAGCTTTACAGACAATGTGTCAGCAGTTTTCCAATTATTTTAAAGTTAATTGATTTTTAACTTTAATCTGCCTTCTGATATTGCTTCTCCAAGCTTCTCTCTCTCTCTCTCTCTCTCTCTCTCTCTCTGCAAGCATGATTCTCAGAGCAGAAACTGTGATCCTTTTCAGCAAGAGTGGGGAACCATTTTTAGCCTCATGGACAACCACCTGAGGGCTCATCCAGTCCCTCCACTCTTTACGGGTGAATCAGAGCAGACGTCCACCAGGTTTTCTGCAGGGTGATGTTTGCTCTGATTCCATGCTAAAGAGTGCGTTTTCCTAGGGAAAGCAGCAAGGCAAACAGAAAACTACTTGGACCCTTGCCTAGAAGGGCCAGGACAAGTGCTTTCCAAGTCACAAGCCCTGAGGAATGCAGGCCAGTGGCAGGTTTGACTGAGCTTTGTATGGCTACAGTCCAGCCATGCAATCAGAGACATACTGATATTCTGGTAATCTGACGTTTCGTCGCTAAATATCTTAGTCATCAAGCTGTCAAAACCTTTGTAGTAAATTATATACAAGAGAAGACAGTATGTAAATGGCTTAAAGCAAAGGTATATCTGCATGTTTCCATCGGGAGGAGCTAGAAAGAGGGCAGTGTCCTTCAGTTTGTTAAACCTCCTCACAGATCCCTTTAACGGGATACATAGAATCATAGAATCCTAGAGTTGGAAGAGACCACAAGGGCCATCAAGTCCAACCCCCTGCCAAGCAGGAAACACCATCAGAGCACTCCTGACATATGGTTGTCAAGCCTCTGCTTGACCATACCCTTAACCAAGGAGGGGCAGGTGGAGGCTACAACCTCCCCTCCAGCCAAACAAGGCTTACCCAATGCCTAATCTCGTGACAATTGCTTTGTTGTTTAGTCGTGTCCAACTCTTCATGACCCCCTGGACCAGAGCAGGCCAGGCACTTCTGTCTTCCACTGCCTCCCGCAGTTTGGTCAGACTCATGTTTGTGGCTTCGAGAACATTTGCTATGAAGTAGGTAAAAACCAAGTGGCCAGTGCCAATTTGCCAAGTGGGAAAATTCCTGCCCGGCTCCAAATATGGCAGCTGATAATGTGCATAGGAAGGTCTTAGCAAGAGATACTTAGCATATGAAAAAGGGTGGGTCAGAGATCCGCCGAAAAGACCAAGGAGGAATGCCCATTGGCAGGTTGGGCCCATCCCCTGGGGGATCCCCAGACCCAATCCTGCCTGCCATTGGCCAATCTGCAGGCAGGCCTGCAATCCTCCCCAGCTAGCTGCCGGTTCACTGATGTGAGCTGTGATCAGGCTGCCACAATGCCTGACCGTTAAAAGTAAACAGACCTATTGACCTGCCTCTTCCTCCTCTTCTTCCGACCCATCCTCTGCTCCACCCTCCAGCCCTGAAGTTTTCCCTGCCTCTGATTCTTGCCTCCTGTCTGGCACAGGTCCTCACAAACCACTGCCCCTCTCTCACGCGCAAGACTCCAGTCCCACTTCCCCCAGTGCACACTCCTCAGCGTTCTGCCAGTCCCCGACAAGTATTTTCCAAAGAGGGAGACCTCTCAGTCTCTAAGGGAATGGATTTGGATGGAAGTGTCTCTGCATATGAACTTATGGTTTTCAATGCAATATATGAGGCATATAATAGCTTAAGTATTAGAACATATTTAAGGGACGCGGGTGGCGCTGTGGGTAAAAGCCTCAGCGCCTAGGGCTTGCCGATCGTCAGGTCGGCGGTTCGAATCCCCGCGGCGGGGTGCGCTCCCGTTGCTCGGTCCCAGCACCTGCCAACCTAGCAGTTCGAAAGCAAGTTCGGGGTGCAAGTAGATAAATAGGGACCACTTACTGGCGGGAAGGTAAACGGCGTTTCCGTGTGCTGCGCTGGCTCGCCAGATGCAGCTTGTCATGCTGGCCACGTGACCCGGAAATGTCTGCGGACAGCGCTGGCTCCTGGTCTATAGAGTGAGATGAGCGCACACCCCTAGAGTCTGGCAAGACTGGCCCGAACGGGCAGGGGTACCTTTACCTTTAAGGTTAACTTTAAACATATACCGTATTTTTTGCTCTATAAGACTCACTTTTCCCCTCCTAAAGAGTAAGGGGAAATGTGTGTGCGTCTTATGGAGCGAATGCAGGCTGCGCAGCTATCCCAGAAGCCAGAACAGCAAGAGGGATTGCTGCTTTCGCTGCACAGAAATTGCTCTTGCTGTTCTGGCTTCTGGGATTCAGAATATTTTTTTTGAGACCAGGGGTTGCTGGAAAAAAGTTTAAAACAGGGATGAAGAAAAGGGAGGCATGGGGAAGTCGCTGAAATTGGGTACATGAAAAAATTTATGAAATTATACATGTTTATATGTTTGTTTGTTAGTGTTTGTTGTTTGTATTGTCTTATATTATATGTTGAAAAACCAATAAAAATTTTATTTAAAAAAAAACAGAATATTTTTTTTCTTGTTTTTCTCCTCCAAAAACTAGGTGCGTCTTATGGTCTGGTGCATCTTATAGAGCGAAAAATACGGTAAATATAGTTGGTCAACATATTATATATTATTAAAGTAGGGTTTCTTCAATGTAATGCAATTGCTCACCATAAAATTCAAAAGCAGCATGCATGTACTATATTTATTAGCAATTAGCAACTAAAAATATGATTGCTACAGTAGCAGTGCAAATATGATGGCATTTTATTAGATGACAATTGGTGCATTTCAGTAAGGATTTGCACTAAAGAAAACAAAACAAAAAGTAATAAGAGTTCCCCTACCCTCTCCCATCTGAAGCAACTGAGTTAAGTTGAAATGGCTTCGTTCCCGTATCACTGAATTATTTGCAATAAATCCCCCAAAATATCACACCACAAGGTCTTTCGTGGGGATGTCATAAATTAAGATGCATCAATATATCAGGTGCATCTGTTCAGTTCCATGCTCCTTTGTCTTCTGCAAATAGCGTGGCAGCTTCAATGCCCAGCAGACAGCATTTACGCAAATGATGCTGCGGTCTGTATCATTAATATTCAGCAATTGTCTGTCATAGACACCTTACTGTACATCTGTTATGCAAATTTATGTTAATTTGGGCTCAGTGACAGCTGCCCCAGTTCTCTCCCTAAAATTGATCCCCCCCCCACCATTTTGAAGTTTGCAATCTGTTCCTGAAAAATGTTAATCCAACAATTAACTGAAATTGCTAAACAGAAATTTTAAATGAGGATGTCTAAAACAGAAATGTGAGCTTTTTAAATAAATGATATTGTCCCCTTAACATCATTTGTTTTAAATGCAATTCAGAGAAGGGTAAACATTGATCTTTGCACAGGCTGTGTTGAGTTAATTGTCAGTTTTCTTTAGCTGGTAAAACGTTCTGCAGAAAACAGTGCCATCGTTCTCCCACATGATTTTGGCATTTAATTCATTTTATCATTAGACGTTGATATTTGGACTATTTTTGTCCTCCTGCCTAATTAATGACATTTGCATTAACAAATATTTAAGAACGTGAAGGTCCAAACATTAACAATCATTCATTATTTCAAATTAAAGGTCCCAGCCAGGAATGAAAATGTATTTGTGAGTTGTTGAAAGAAGACAGTGCTATCTTTTTGCCCACCATTGGTCAGCTGGCAATTCCACAGCTAAATGAAAATGCATGTTCAATCTTTTTTGATGTCCAGCATATTTTTTTTAAATGACCACCGATGGTCATGACTAGCTAGGGCAATATTTGAGCGACGACTGGAGTTTTCTCTATAGAAAGCCAGATGACAAGAGGTGGCAGAAGTCATATGTTTTGCAGCAGACTATGAGAGGTGAATTGGAGAGAACCAAGGGAGTTGCTGTTTGCTTTTGTGGGAGCTAGTGATGCTTTAAAGACTGACACTCCCTGTTTCCCTGTGCTCAGTCTATATAACAGAAAACACTGTAAGCCTCCAATACGCTCTTGCCGTAAGAAAATGGAGCCTGGCTATAGCAGCTGGTTCTGGAAGTTCATGTTGTTTGTTTGACCAAATGAAGAACTCTGTACACTTAAGAGAAAGAAAGAGAGAGAATCATGTGGTTATATAATAGATCCTGACAGAGATGTGCTACTTGAAATTAAATGTGAAGCACGGGACTGGAAGAAGAGTATACATAATCCAATCCAATGCATGTTTACTCAGAAGTCTCATTGAATTCAATGGGACATTCCCAGCTAAGGGTACTGTGCATAACATTGCAACCTAAGATTTTCTTTCCTAACCATATCTTGATTGTCTGGCTCCAAGCATGGGTCTGCAATGTGTTTTGAAGTTTCAGTGTAATGTACGCAAGGGAAATAGTTTAAACATAATCAGTGGGCATTAGCAATGAATATGCTGAGTGTTGCTACATATTCACATTCCACCTGCACCAACTTTGTAGTCAACTACGGATGACCAATCACAGGACCATGAAGTCAGTGTGACACGGTCCAAAAATTTCCAGTATCTGGCTATCACTAGTCTTGCTGTGATCTGAAGTACTGTATCTCAGGCTGTGTACAAAAGATACCTTTAAAACACATTCAGGACTTCCGGGGGCGGCGCGAACGGCAATGGCGGTCCCCTCTCGTTAGTGAAGGGGAAGCTCCGCAAAAACGGGTCGTCCGCTATGGCAAAGCGGAGACCCCCGTCGGAAACCCACAGGCGGGGATAGCCTGTGGTCGTGGGACTCGGCGGGCACCTGTAGCGCTCCTCCGTTACGTGAAGGGACCCCGTAAGGAGCTCCGGATCGTGTCGGGGGTGGCGCGGTGCTGTGAGTCGATCGCTCTTTTTGCGGAGTGAAGCCGCTAAGCTGCTGTCGGTGAGCGCTGACCCTTTTCCTGGGAACAATTTGGCTACAAACTTCAACCCGTAAGTAGGGGATTGAATTTGGATTAAGAAGATAAAAACTTATGAATTTGGCTACTAGCGGGAGACGCAACCAGGAAGTCCGTCTCCCGGGTTTTGTTGCAAGATCAAAGCAAAGACTTTTAAAGGAACCCAAGCCCCGGACTTGGAGTTGACAAGTTTTAAATTCTCACATTAAGCTTAAAGACCTCCCCCCAACTTATTGTGGGGTGGAGGGGGGGAAAACCAGCCTTTTCCTACCTATTCTTTGAACTTTGGGACTGGAAAAAGATTGAATCTCTGGTTACTGAGCTGCCAGAGTCGGAATTCTGAAGGCTGCTTTGGAACTGTTACTTAGTATCTCGCATCTTGCTGGGACAATCTAATCTGTTAAAGAGTAACTCTGTGGAAATTTAAGGGATTTAAGAGGAGCCTGAAGGTCTTTTTGCAATCGGATATTATCTAACTTCTAGAGGGAACTTTATAACTTTTATGAACTGTGACATTTTTGAACATTCTTGAATACAGCGTCCCTCTAGTGGAATAACTTAGTTTGGCAACCTACTGGGGGAATTTTCCATCTGTGGATTTGGGGATTTCCATGAGAAAGACAGACTGTGGGACTGACCTTGACGCATAGATAAGAAGGGGTATGAGCGGAAGGACAAGATCAGCTAAAGCAAAAACAGTGCAAACTACTTTAACTTCTCAGCTACGCAGATCATCTGTTCCCATGATTCCTGTGGCACAAGTGGAAGATATAGAACAACCTAGGCCGGGAGGAATGGCCTCAGGAGGGGACTTTACTACAGTGCTTAACAAAATTTTGGAAAAATTGGATGGTTTAAGTAAACAAGTTACTGACCAGTCAGCTAAGATAGACCAAAATACTGTAAGTATCAATAACTTGACCCAACAAGTAAATTTAAATGCACAAACCATTGGAAAGCTTGTGGAAGACACTACTGCAAATCGTAAAATAGCTGAGGAGGCAAAGCAGAAAGTTGAAGAAGTTCAAGGAGAAATCAAACCTATGCGCAAACAGATAGGAGAACATCAGGCATTGCTGTCTATGATCGAATTGAAAAACAAGGAAAATAATCTGAGAATCAGATCTGTACTGGAAATTGATAAGGAAAATCTAACTGAGTACCTTACAAAAGAATTTACACAATTTTGGTCTCTGGAAGAAGAAAAGGACTTTAAAATCATAAGTGCATTCAGACTGGGAAAGGGCGGAAGGAAGATCAAGTCGAGAGACTGTCTGATCTCCCTTAGAACGAAGGAAGAAAGAGATAAGATTCTGAGTGCGCACTTTAAGACGCCTTTAGAGATCCAAGATTTACGGCTGGAAATTTACAAGGATATTCCGAAGCATCTGTTGGAGCTCAGAGTGAACTACGGTGATTTGGTACAATTACTGAGGAGCAACAGGATTATCTTCAGATGGGAGTTCCCCCAGGGGATATCCTTTACTTTTAGAGGGAAAAAAGTCAAAATTAAATCAGTGGAAGATAAAGATAAATTTCTGAACGATTACGGAGAAGACCTTCAGAAAGGGATTGAAGAGCCAAGCGATCTAGGACCTGAATCATCAAGCCCAACACCTGCACCTGGGGGATTGAAAGACTCTGAGAAAGAGACGCCACTCTTGGGAGCAACAGGAGGAAAATAGTACTATTTCAACATGTCTCTGCAACTATTAAGTTGGAATATTCATGGTTTGAATTCCCCTGAAAAGAGGAGGAAAGTTTTTCATTTATTAAAAAAGGAACAATTGGACATAATCTGCTTGCAGGAAACACATGTGACTAGGCTGCATAGAAAAGTGTTAATTAATAAAAAATTAGGCCAAGAATTTATTTCTTCAGACAAGGTTAAAAAGAGAGGAGTGGCAATCTACGCAAAAGAGAGCCTATCACCAAAGTTTCTTTTTAAAGATGAACAGGGTAGAATCTTGGCAATTGAAATTCAAATACAAGGAGAGAAATTTTTGATTTTAGGAATTTACGCACCAAATGAGGGGAAATCAGAGTTTTACAAGAAATTGCATGAGACATTGATGGAATTTATGGACTATAACAACATTATTATGATGGGAGACATGAATGGAGTGGTGTCTACGAATATGGACAAAGCACAAAGACAGACTATAACGAAAGAGGGCAGACTACCAAAAACTTTTTTTGAACTGACTGACAATAAGGATTTGATTGACATCTGGAGGACTAAAAACCCCCTAGGTAGAGAGGGAACGTTCTTTTCTGAAGCCAAAATGACATGGACAAGGATCGACCAAATTTGGACAACTAGAGGCCTGGCACCCAAGATAAAAAAGGTGGAAATCTGCCCAAAAACTTGCTCCGACCATAACGCGGTAAAAATGGAAATGAAACTAACACTCATTGGTTCCTTCAGATGGAGGATGAATGACACCTTATTAAGAAACCAAGACATTGTAAGGAAGGCCCAAAAGACTTTGAAAGACTATTTTGAAATAAATATGAAAACCACGGTTGAAAAAAGAACAATCTGGGACGCAAGCAAAGCGGTTATGAGGGGGTTCTTGATTCAACAGAATGCAATAAAAAAGAGATCCCAAAATGAGAAAAAAGGGAAAATTTTGGAGAAAATAAAACAAGGGGAGAAGAAGTTAAGAGCTAAACCAAACTCAAAAGAGATCCTAAGAGAGATTAAGTTATATCAGGTGCAATATATGAAATTGATTAATGAGGAAGTGGAATGGAAAATTAAACAAATGAGACAAAAGACTTTTGAGTCAGCTAATAAATGTGGGAAATTACTGGCGTGGCAGTTGAAAAAAAAACAGAAGTTAAATACGATTACAAATCTTGAGATCGATGGGAAAAATATACAGAACCCGGAGGAGATTAGAAGGTGTTTCCAGAGATATTTTAAACAACTTTATATGCAAGGGCCGCAGAAAGAAATTGAGATAGACCAATTCTTAAGAACCAATGGACTACAAAAAATATCTACAGAAAATAAAATATTATTGAATAACCAGATTACAGAACAAGAAATTGAAGGTGCCATTCAGAACATGCAACTGGGCAAATCTCCAGGACCGGACGGACTAACCTCCAAATATTATAGGACTTTGAAAGACTTTTTAATTCAACCATTAAAGGAGGTGTGCAACGAGATTTTGGAAGGGAAAAGGGCGCCTGAATCGTGGAAAGAAGCATACATCACATTGATACCCAAGTCAGAAGCTGAAAAGACACTACTAAAGAACTACCGTCCCATCTCCCTCCTGAATGTGGATTACAAAATTTTTGCAGATATCTTAGCTAACAGACTTAAAAAAGTGTTAGCGGAAGTAATACACAAAGACCAGGCAGGCTTTCTTCCAGGCAGACACTTATCTGATAACACAAGGAATATAATTGACATTTTGGAGTTGCTGCAAATGAACATTAACACGAAAGCTGTGTTAGTCTTCATTGATGCGGAGAAAGCCTTTGATAATATTTCTTGGAGTTTTATGAAGAAAAATTTGAAAGGGATGGGAGTGGGACAGGGGTTTGAAAATGGTATAGGAGCAATTTATTCAGAACAAAAAGCAAAATTGATTGTAAACAATGTGGTGACTGAAGATTTTATGATAGAAAAAGGAACACGTCAGGGTTGCCCTATCTCTCCACTATTATTCATCTCGGTCCTGGAGGTGCTGCTGAACATGATTAGAGGGGACCGGTCTATTAAAGGAATACAGGTCGGAGCCAAACAATATAAATTGAAAGCTTTTGCAGATGATTTGGTTTTAACTTTACAGGAGCCGGAATCTAGTATGAAAAGAGCTTTGGAATTGATTAAAGAATTTGGTCATGTGGCTGGATTTAGATTAAACAAGTTAAAAACTAAAGTATTAGAGAAGAACTTAACTCCATTGGAAAAGGATAGGTTTCAGAATGAAACAGGTTTAACTGTGGTTAAGAAAGTGAAATACCTAGGGATTAATATGACTGCGAAAAACTTAAACTTATTTAAAGAGAACTATGAGAAATGCTGGTCAGAAGTTAAAAAAAGACTTAGAAATTTGGTCTAACTTGAAGCTTTCCTTGCTGGGCCGAATTGCAGCTATAAAGATGAATGTATTGCCAAAAATGTTATTTTTGTTTCAATCTTTGCAAATTTTGGACAAGATGGACTGTTTCAAGAAGTGGCAGAGAGATATCTCTAGATTTGTCTGGCAGGGCAAGAAACCCAGAATAAAGTTTAAAATTTTAACTGATGTAAAAGAAAGAGGTGGATTTGCCCTGCCAGACCTCAAATTGTATTATGAATCAGCAGCATTCTGCTGGTTAAAAGACTGGCTGCTTCTTGAGAACACGGACATTTTGGATTTGGAAGGTTTCAACAATGTTTTTGGGTGGCATGCATATCTGTGGTATGACAAGGTTAAAGCTCATAAGGCATTTAAAAACCATATTGTTAGGAAATCTCTCTTTAACGTCTGGATAAGATATAAAGATTTGCTGGAAAGCAAAACCCCAAGGTGGTTGTCACCTATGGAAGCTAAGGCTCAGAAAAAGCTCAATATGGAGGCCAAATGGCCAAAATATTGGGAAATTTTGGAACAAGAAGGTAACAGTTTGAAACTGCAGAGTTTTGAAAAATTAAAAGACAAAGTGCGAGATTGGCTCCATTATTATCAAATAAGAGAGGCCTATAATTTGGATAAAAAAATTGGCTTCCAGGTGGAGAAATCAAAATTGGAAACAGAACTGTTAGAACCAAAAACTAAGATTCTGTCAAAGATGTATAACTTGCTGCTGAAATGGAACACCCAGGTTGAAACGGTCAAATCAGCAATGATTAAATGGGCGCAGGATATAGGTCATAACATTACGTTTGCTGACTGGGAGCAGTTGTGGACCACCGGCATGAAGTTTACGGCATGTATTGCCTTAAAGGAGAATATTATGAAAATGAATTATAGGTGGTACATGACCCCAGTCAAGCTTGCAAAAATTTATCACCTGCCTGACAATAAGTGTTGGAAATGTAAAGAAGCTGAGGGAACTTTCTTTCACCTTTGGTGGACATGCCCAAGGGTCAAGGCTTACTGGGAAATGATATATAATGAACTCAAGAAGGTATTTAAAAGTACCTTTCCTAAGAAACCAGAGGCCTTTCTTTTGGGCATTGTTGGCCAACGGGTGCCAAAGAAAGATAGAACATTTTTTATGTATGCAACAACAGCAGCAAGAATACTGCTTGCTAAGTTTTGGAAGACACAAGATCTACCCACCGTGGAGGACTGGCAGACGCAAGTAATCGACTACATGGAGATGGCTGAAATGACTGGCAGAATCCGTGACCAGGGAGAAGATCTGATTGAACAGGACTGGAAAAAGTTTAAGGACTATTTACAAAAATATTGCAAAATCTCTGAGTGTTAATATGATGTGGGAAGTGAAGGTAACAGCGTTGGTGTGACTTGGTTAAATGTGAATTAAAAGAAGAATGTTTAAAAGGACAGGGGGTTATGAACAGAACACTATTATGTCATAGTATATAAGATGAGGTATGGATTATAAATAATGGAAAATTGGGACATAATAATTAGAAGAATATAAAATTAAGTATGGCTTAAACAAGGGTTTGAATTTGCTGAATTGGATTGGAATAAAGAGGAACACAAAAAAGGGGGACGTGAGGAGGTCAAGACAGAGGGGTATGGAATCTTACAAACTTAAGAAAAAAAGGGTTTTCTATATTTTCTTTCTTTTTCCTTTTTATCTTTTTTCCTTTTGCTATATACTTTTGTTTTTCTGTTGTATCACTTTTTTATATGAACTTTATGTATGGAAATGATACGTTTTGAAGTGATGAATTTTCTGTTTTGTTTTGTAAAATCTCAATAAATATCTAAATAAAAAACAAACAAAACACATTCAGAGCACAATCTTTCCCTCATATAATTCTGGGCATTGAAGTTTCTCCCTCACAGAGTTACAATTCCCAGCAACACTTTAAAAAATATATAGCGCCCAGTATTCTTTGAGGGAAAGAATGTGCTTCAAATGTGTTTTAGGTATGGTGCGTACACAGCCCAAGATACTTCAAATTCATCTTCTACAAGATCCTAAATTGTTTCTACTTGCATATGCAAAGGAAGTGATCCTAAAGGAAAAGGAGGCCCTACTGTTTCATATAATAGTTTCAGCCAGAATGATTTATGCATAGGAACGGAAGTCAACAGACATTCTGTGATTGAGGGAATGGTTGGTTAAACCCTGGGATAAAATTACATGGCGTGTTTGTTCTAAAAATGGGAGAATTTTATAAATTAGGCTTGGTGGAAAGTGGAGTTGTTTCAGAGATTACCGGAAGGGAATGTAGAATATAATAAAAACAACAAGTCCATAACTTAATGTAAAGTGTTTGAGGAATAAAGCAAAACAAAAAGAAGAAGAAAAATGAAAGGAAAAGTTGCATCCCAACCTCACTTCCCTCATTTTTCTCCTGGTGGCACTAGGGCTGTGGTGTGAAATAAGAGAAGCTACATCAGTCATTCCTTTGGCTCTTGAAGACACACCTGTTTAGGCAAGCATTTCCCCAAACTTAATTTATTTCATACAATTTATGTATTGCTTGATTGTAATTGTTGGAAAGACAGGTTTGGAAGAGAAATCTCTTACTCCCTTGTAGCAGAATCTACCTTTAAACAAACATTCCCCATGAAAATGCTTAGGCTAGAATAAATCACTGACCCTATCAGCATAATACACATTGGTTCAAAGATCTGCATTGTCTGCCAATGTCTCAGGCCAAATTTGAGGTGTTACTATTACTGTACAAGGCACTTAGCAGTTTAGGAACAGCTTTTCATTTTTAAAAAGAAAAGACTGGGGGGAAGGATGTGCACTTCTGTGTAGTTCGCCCCTCAGAAAAGCAAGCAGTTAAACACCAAGATAATTCGTCATATTCAGAATTTTGATCAATGTAGAGCTGATTGTTGGCTGTAGGTCTTAAACTCTCAAACTGGAGCTCTGTTCCAGCAGAACTACCAGTGTGTGTTATTGTAGGTTTTCAGATTTATTTCAAGCACTCTTAGCCCAGAGAGACACATATATCTCGGTCCAGAAGAGAGCACAAGACAGAAAAAGCACTTTTATTTTCATTATTTAAAAAGTTTCAGGTCGTGGCAGCTGGAAGCAAGAAAGTGCCAGAAAGTAGCTTGCTTGGAGTCTTACATATTCCTTGGTGATCAAAATGCACACAAATTGATGGATTGCATTTCTGGAGAGTAGAGGATGAGCAAGCAAAATCATGCCCCCCCCGTCATCCTCCCCCCAATAGCTTGATCATTATTACAGTTGCGAAAACCCAAGGTGCATTAAAGTTGCCAAGTTCCTTCCTGTTACGGAGAGGCAGTGCTCAGTGGCAAGACAAGCACACCACCAAAAGGGAGCCCCATTAGATGTGATGGGATACATGCCATTTATGTATAAGACCGGGGTTATCATTGAATGCAAGAAGGAGTGGATGGTGAGAGGAGCTAAGTAACAACTGAACTAGGCTGGGGGTTGCAGCAGGGGATTTAGGTGACAGATCCTGAGTACATAAGGCATGGGAGGGCTCAGAACTCCTCATTGCAGGCTCCCTTTGATATTGGAATCCGCCCACCACCACATGCTGCGTATGTGAGTGGCTTCAGCACATGAGCAACAAATGTGCCTGCAGCATCAGGGCATGTCCTGTCCATGCATTCAGATGAAGAAGGGAAGGGAACATCATGCAAAACCAGGAGAAGTGGCTGGAGGAAGGGAGCTGATCAACCTGGCAGGAATCTTGGCCATCAGCCATGTCCTTATAATGTAAGACTACAGCACTGCGTCATCTCTATAGTCCAATTAGCATTCCATTGTACATTCTTATATAAAATTAAGCCCTCAAAGGTCACAGCCTAAAAGTTCTGACTATCAAGTAGATTCAAGCCCTTACACAGAAGACGTTAGGAGATGGTTGCTGGACGCCATCTGTCTTCTCAGGATCACAATATTGGAATGCATCTTCCATGTATTCCAATTCAAATGGCCACAAACAACTGCTGCTATCTTGCTTCCTACTTCAACACAGAATTCAATTAAAGGCAAATGCCTGGTATCTTAGATGCAGCCTGACAACCCATGAAGCAAGTAAAGTAACTGAAGGAAGAAAGGCACCATGAAGATGCATTGAACATCAACGGAAGGATAAGACTTTCCAACAGAAACCAGTCACGTAACAGCCTGTGTCCAGAAGACAGGGAATGAGCTTTGGCACATCACTGGTGTCATTGTCAATTCAGTTCTGGGGAGACTTGGCATTAAGGAAGGTGGCGCTTTCTGTGTCCAAGAGCCACAAAGAGCAAGAGAACACAAGTATGTAGGAGAGTTGTGCCTTGTGCCTTGATGGGTTCTGAAGACCCAGGGGAGTACATATAGCATATGACCTAGTGTTGAGGTTGTTTGGGGGGCCAGGGCATCCCAGAGGTGAGTTTGAGAAAGGAAGATGGGGAAAAATCAGGAAAAGAAGAAGGAAATTTACACTGAAGGAAGCCTAAAAGCAGTCTTGTACTGAGAAGATCTCCTGAACTGCAAGAGTAAGGGACCCACCAGGTTTACTCTAAAGTAAGAGTTCTGCTGGGGATCCAAGGATCCTTTGGAAATAAAGGAGAGGAAGATACAAGATAAAAACCGAACAGCTTGTTTCATGCATTTCCCCGTCCCCATGTGACCACCTTCAAGAACACAGGCTCTGGTGAGCTTATGGGCTGGCATCTACTCCATGGAGGTGCTGATTGTATGAATTGGTAATTTACTGCGGGGGGTGTGTGTGTTGCATGACACTCCCACAATTTCACCATTGCTTGAAAAAGTGAAATTCCATTTACACAAGTAGTGAGGGTTGCATGTACACTTGCCTCCCTGCAAAGGCATAAGTTTGTATAAGCATTTCCACATAATTCCAGCTGACAAATGTACACTCTGGATGTGATCGTGCCTGGCCAGTGAACAGATGAATGAAATCCAAGTGTACAGTAATCAAACGTGGAAAAATAAAGTAATGCATTTTGCTTGCTTGTGTGAGCCAGCCCAGTCACAAAACTACTGAAATTTACTTCGATTCTCCCATCTTAACCACATACCATTATAACCCAAATAAATAGCACTGTTCTCTGTTTTAATCACTGATTATCTAAATGTTTTAGATTTCATTTTAGACACCGAGCTTTTGAGTTGCTTGGATGAATCCTTGAAGTATATTTTAGTATGGGCAAATTGTGTTTGCTGGCATGTGAGAGTTTTTGAAAATGTGTTTCTTGGTTCTAATTTGGATTATGGAGTGGGAGGACTCACTAGCGCAGAAATGAAGGCATTGCCTGCCCCCGCACGACTGGAAGTCACTGTATGAAACAAACATGTCTGCTATGATTGATGGCTTTACAATGCTGGAGGCAATTTGTTTTGTATTTAATTCTTCCTGCTTTTGTGGGTAAAATTAGCAACTAAATAACCATCAACAGCTAGCTGGCTATCAAGGCTGCATAATACACTGTTGTTGCTCATTTTCATTTCTGCCTTGAGCTTATGAATCAGAAGCTGGCTATGAATCACTGGGCTTGAATGTTCTCTTATACTCCCGCCCCCCACTTTATTTGTACATTTTATCACCATCTTCATAAATTCATAAATGGCATATTCCAAACATGCAAACAAAACTAAAGGAAAAACTTGGAATAAAATATAGCTAACAATATGCATTTCTTTCTCAGGTAACATCAAGTTCTGCTTAATTGCATCTCACTCTCTTAGTTTCACGCACAGATGAACCTCAGACAACTTTCAGTTGTAGCCAAGTTCTATTTTGTAGGATGGCAAAGGAATCACAAAATTAAACAACTGCACCTGAGATTTAAAAAATGTACAGTTGCGCTGTCTGTTGATTCTGGGTCAGGGAGTTCCATCCATTTGGAAAAGGAAAGCAACAGCTTTGTCAAAGGTATTGTAGCAGAAAACATATTACAATGTGGTATAGCGTCAATGTACCAAAAAGCTGGCCACATGACTGTACGCCGGCTCCCTCGGCCAATAAAGCGAGATGAGCGCTGCAACCCCAGAGTCGTCCATGACTGGACCTAACGGTCAGCGGTCCCTTTACCTTTACCTTTACCAAAAAGCTGAGATTATGTATCGTATATTATAGTGGTGTGCACTAAGCATAAGGTTTGCTTTGGACCACAATTTGGTACTTTGAAAAACAATCCAACTTATTTGGGTGCTTTGGAAACTGAACAATTTGATTTGTACCTAAATCCCAATTCATTATTAATGAGAACATTTAAAAATGACTATACTTTTTTACATCTGACAGAAATGAATGGCCTAGTAGTTGCTACCATGTAGATATAGCATGTCAAATTACAGATAAAAAGGTCTGAGTGTGGGTGAGTGGAAGATGCCTTTAAACGTTGACCAGAGGAGGCACATATATCACTTTTTGGACTTTATGGCAGAACTGGATGAAATTTGCAGGCTGGTTAGCCCCTTCTGATGGAATAACCTACCTCCCAGGCCATCTCTTGACACTGGAAACTGAGTCTAACTATTAAGAGCCCGACTTCCGGTTTAACTCTCCAAGCATTGATTTGACAGTTACTAAATCCAGGAATTACGTGTATCTTGCAGCCACAAACTCTGGTACCTAAACTTATAACAATACAATGAAGGTGGGGATTTTAACTGTGCCCTTCTAGGTCCCGGTCCAACCCTCTAACCTGTACATCTTATTTTAATAGTAATAATAATTGTTGTTGTTGTTTGTTTGTACCCCACCCATCCGACTGGGTTGCCTCAGTCTTCCAGCATATATAAAAACATAATAAAACATTAAACCTTAAAAAGCTTCCCTATACAGGGCTGCCTTCAGATGTTTCCTAAATGTTATAAAATTACTCATCTCCTTAACATCTGATTGGAGGTCATTCCACAGGGTGGGTGCCACCACCGAGAAGGCCCTCTGCCTGATTCCCTGAAGCTTAACTTCTTGCAGTGTGGGAAGTCCCAGAAGGCCCTTGGTGCTGGATCTCAGTGTCCAGGCCAAACAATATTTTGCTACCTTTCTTTTAGCTGAGAAGATTAGGAGAAGTGCAAAATCCAAAGAATAATTACATTCTGATACATGTATCCGAGAGGTACAAATTAGGTGGGTTTGCTTAAAAATGTGGATCAGATAAAATTCTCCTCCGTACCTAGTCAATGCACAGCAGGCTTGGACAGGTAAGAAGAAATATGTCTGGGTAGTCCAGTCTTACTAAATGTAATGGGATTTTCTCCTAATTTTTAGATTTGTGTTCAGTTACACAGTGAATAGCTTTGGGGAGAAAGAATCATTGTTGCAGCTGTTACAGTTTTCATTAAAAAATACTTAGACTCTGGATGAAAACTGCAATCCTGGAGAGAGAATGAAAATGCCTGTCCGTTGGCTGACATTATTATGGCATTATTGGCCTATTCCTCCAGCTAATGCTTATCTGTTAACAGGTGCTGAGTTTCTTGCCAGGCATTGAAAAAAGTGAAATCTGTGTCTTTAGGTAGATAGAAGATGGTGGTTTTCTTTCTTCAGTTACAGTTATTTAAGTGGACTCTCTCCCTGTGCCTCTCCTGCCCTTCTTGATCAATATGCTCTCACTTTTCGGGCTTGCCTTGAAACAGCAAGTTTAATATATGGATGAGAAGGTTGCAGTCTCCGTTTGGATGAGAGACAGGAGATACTGCCCCTGCATTTCCGCTTGTCCTGTGCCTAGAAAGCAGAGGGATGTGATGGGGCTGTCCAATTGTCCAACCACTTTCCCCAAGGAAACTCACTGTTTACCACTAAATTCAGTGGTAAACAGCGAGTTTTCCTGAGGGAAAGCGGTGGGACGAATGGACGTGTGGACGAGCCCTGAGCAGATATATCTTCCTTTACCTCCATCCAAGCTCCTTCTATTCATTTTGCTTTCTGACCCAATCCTCGGGTGCAGATAGGGAAACACATCATAAGGCCCCAGTGATCCTAGACAGCCTTGGTAGTTGTGGGAATGTTCAGGGTGACAGGAGAGCATATATTGTTTATTAATATCCTTCCTAACTTGCACTAGCAAGTTTCTTTATGTAGCACAGTTTACATTCCCCTTTCATACATGCACAGCAGATGGCTTGTTGCAGGCTTGTGTAAGCCTCTCACTATCATACACTTCAGTATTGAATTCTATGTTCCTGGTAAGTTACGTTTTAAACCCTCTTAAAAGAATAAAGACACGGCAATCTTATTTAAAGTCAATAAAAGAAATTTACTCACTTCAGTTCATGGTTGGATTCCTGAAGGCAGATTTAGTTACGCTAAGTGCTAGCAGGAGCAGTACTAAAAAGGTGGTCTAACAATGGAGGAAGATGGAAAAGAGGGAGAGTGGCAGCATGCCTTGCCCTTTTGTTACCTGCACAGGTAAGGTCACACCCACCTACTAGTCACATGCAAGGAAGGTGCTCCAGGCCAGGAGGAACAGGAAGTTTCAACTGGCTGGACCAACATCCCCTTGGATGTCTACTGTAGGAAAACAAGGAAAGTTGTATTTGACTGCTCCCAGTGGAATATACCCCACAGTAGTGATCACCCCAACAGAAACACTGAAGGAGGGTTACCATCAACCCAAGAATCCCTCCAGCTGAATCACCAACATTTGGGAACAGGCTGTAGGTGTTGGTGATGAAAGAAAGGCATGCACAGATGCCAAAGTTCAACCTGACAACAAACCTGCCTCAAAAGCAGAGGCACGCCGGCTTGCCCCACTTCCCTACATAGGCCTTAGACCCAGGGCAGAAGCAGCTTGGCAGAGAAGGGTTATATTAGAGTTTTACGGGAACTAGTCCCCGTCCTCGCCAAGGTCATGTGTGCAGTATGCAATATTGCAGCCAATAATAATAAAAATATATACATAATATCACATTTAGGGCATGAAAAATGACTACATGATTAAAGTTGCATCCCATGCATTTATAGTGTAAGGTCATTTTAAACAGGAAGAGAGAATTTTAAATAACCTCATAATATAAATAGACAGCAATGAAAAACTTATTTACAGTAAACGAGTGAGGGCTTTTTCTACAGTAAAAGGGCTTTCTAGGTAAAGGGTAAAGGGACCCCTGACCATTAGGTCCAGTTGTGGCCGACTCTGGGGTTGCAGTGCTCATCTCGCTTTATTGGCTG
This sequence comes from Podarcis raffonei, assembly GCF_027172205.1. NCBI lineage: Eukaryota > Metazoa > Chordata > Lepidosauria > Squamata > Lacertidae > Podarcis > Podarcis raffonei. The sequence continues at coordinate 4,204,069 of NC_070610.1, forward strand.
AGGGAGCCGGCGTACAGCTTCCGGGTCATGTGGCCAGCAGGACTAAGCCGCTTCTGGCGAACCAGAGCAGCGCACGGAAACGCCGTTTACCTTCCCGCCGGAGAGGAACCTATTTATCTACTTGCACTTCATGCTTTCAAACTGCTAGGTTGGCAGGAGCAGGGACCGAGCAACGGGAGCTCACCCCAACGCGGGGATTCGAAAAAGGGCTTTCTAAATGTGTCGAAATGCCACAGGGAAATCCCAGATGAAACTATTACTGTGGTATCTATTGATAACCCCAACCCCTCTTTAATCCAAAATGAATCGAGAGACAGAAGGAACAATACATTTAAACCCATGCTGTTGAGAACAATTTCACTGACTTAGAAGTACAGTATATTCAGCCACAGACTGTTGAAAAGACCACCATAGCTTTAAGGTACCGTGATAAAAAGGAGACAGGGAAACCCGCAGCCTGCAAAAGAAGCCTAATTTGAACCACAATTTCTATGGCTGCCACCTAATTAAAGGAATTTTAATCAATTAATCACCAGACTTTAGTCTCCATCCATTGGCAGAAATATAAAGAAGAAAAAAGGTTCTAGACAACTTAAAAATAAAAGTACTTGGTTAGAAAAAAGATCATGCAAAGAGGCCGGCTGTAGAAATCTCAATTTTGGAGAGATTCAGTTCACTTGGTTTTTCTTGCAGTTGGGAGCCATTGGTTGCATGGCTCCTTGTTTGTTCCAGGAAGCACAAAGAGGGGGGAAAAGAGAATGGGAAGGTGGCAACAGAAGGTTGCAGGGAGCCTGCTAAATACCTTCCTCCCTGGCAACCTGAGCTCAGATTAACCCTTTCATGCACACAAGTGTGAATCAGTAACTGCATATTACAGCAGAAGTCCCCAATTGTGGGCAGTCTGCAGTTAACTGAGTTTCTGTTTTTTGTCAATCTTTAGCACTTTCACTAATTAATTTGTTTGATTCGGTGATTAATATTGCTACATTTCCCAGAGTTTCCTGTGATGAGGGATTGACTGTTAAACCACTCTTGAACTTGTTCAGTATAATTGTTTAATTGCCACTGAAGGGGAGACTCCTTGGATGTGTATTGCTAACACTGGGGATTTTCCATAGCATAACTTGTTGAGAATTAACTGTGAAAGTCTCTGCTCTTATACTGAGTGTTTAAGTTTAGATCATGTGATGAAGGGATTCAGTTGCAAATTCACAGTCTTGGAAGGATGGGACTGTTTTCTTTGTTCTCAGGCTCTGTGGGAGAAGGCTGTGCAAATTACTCACTTCAAGGTGGTTACAACCTCTACAACTCTACGGTTCTATTTGAATGTATCACAGATTGTTTTGTACTTATTTTTGAAGAAGTTCTGGTTAGTAAAGCTTGAATCAAACATATGGGTCTGGACAATGTTTTAATGCAAAAGGAATCAGTTTTTATGCATCCAATTGCTTCATGCAATACAAGTTGTAGCTGGGGGGGGGGAAGTGGGGGTCTCCTAACAATTTACAGCACCCTTAACAAACTACAATTCCCATAATTCTTTGGGGGAAGCCCTGGCTATTTAGAATGGCCTCCTAGGGCATCATATTGTGTGAATGTGGCCTTAATCTCAGATTCCACCCCCCACTCCCCCCAAAACATTATGACATAGGTTCACTTTCAATTAAAGCATATTTGAGTATTTGCAAGACATTACTATTTTATTTGGGACGCGGGTGGCACTGTGGGTAAAACCTCAGCGCCTAGGACTTGCCGATCGCATGGTCGGTGGTTCAAATCCCCGCGGCGGGGTGCGCTCCCGTCGTTCGGTCCCAGCGCCTGCCAACCTAGCAGTTCGAAAGCACCCTTAAGTGCAAGTAGATAAATAGGTACCGCTTTATAGCGGGAAGGTAAACGGCGTTTCCGTGTGCTGCTCTGGTGCCAGTTCGCTAGAGCAGCTTCGTCATGCTGGCCACGTGACCCGGAAGTGTCTCCGGACAGCACCGGCACACGGCCTCTAGAGCGAGATGAGCGCACAACCCTAGAGTCTGTTAAGACTGGCCCGTACGGGCAGGGGTACCTTTACCTTTACTATTTTATTTAAAAATAAAAAGGAATCCAAAAATCTTCTAGTATTTCTTTATTTAAAATATGGTTGCATGCAAGAGTGCCCTGTGGCTTTTATATTTTTAAAAGCCTGCTTCAATCATATGCACCTCTCAATAAAATTATGAGCTGCTGGCGGAACAATTCACCCACTCTGTATATAAATATAAATAATATAAATATACTATCATTTGCTAACAAAAACATAAAAATTTAGTCAGTTTTATGGCAGTAGTCATTTTGAAACAAAATGCTGTCAGTTTTGAGTCTCTTCCTCACAAATGAATTTCACCTCAACCCCAAAATGTAGTTCTAACAAAACAAAACTTATGAAATGGGTGAGGTATGGTCCTTGTCCCCAATGTGCTTCCTGGTGATTTTAAAGGTAAAAAAATCCAAAGAATTTAAAGAAAACACCTGATGTGTTTAAAAGGCATGTACACAAAAAGAAAGTCATAGTCCGGACCACCACACATAAGGAAATGCTTTTTAAAGGCCTCATTGCTTTTAGGAAAGGAATCCTGGTGGTTAGGTCTCTGGAATGAGTGGAGACAATTGTGTCTTTGGAATATACTATTTATTTACATATCTATACAATATGAGACTATGATGGAGAGGCTCACAGCACTAACACCCAAGGGCCTTGCTTCTTTTTTTAAAAAAAAAGATATTTATTAAAGTTTTACAAAAAGAAAAGAAATGACAAAGTAAATAGAGAACAAAAAAAGAAAAAAACCAGTACAAAAAATACGAAAATACTTAGAAAAAAGAAGGATAAAAATACAGAAAAAGTAGAAAAAAAGAATAGTTAAAAAACAAATCAATTTTTCATATCTTACATTTCATTTACTTATTTCCCTGACCTCCTCACACCTCCCTTTTTTGTATTCCCGTTCACATAATTAATTCAGCAAATCCTTACCCTCTTTCTTTTATCTTAACTCAATATCTCAACATATTATAACTTTATATTTTCATCCGTTATCAATCCATTTTTACATATTCTTATTAACCTTGTTGCTAAGGCCGCTTAATTTCAATCCAACATCATTTTAACATTCATTAATTTTACAATGTTTCTGCAAATAATCTTTAAATTTCTTCCAATCTTCCTCCACCGACTCTTCTCCCCGGTCTCGGATTCTGCCAGTCATTTCCGCCAGTTCCATATAGTCCATCACTTTCATCTGCCATTCTTCCAGAGTGGGTAAATCTTGTGTCTTCCAATACCTTGCGATAAGTATTCTTGCTGCCGTTGTAGCATACATAAAGAAAGTTCTATCCTTCTTTAACACCAATTGGCCGACCATGCCCAGGAGAAAAGCCTCTGGTTTCTTCAAAAAGGTATATTTAAATACCTTTTTCATTTCATTATATATCATCTCCCAGAAAGCCTTTATCCTTGGGCACGTCCACCAAAGGTGAAAAAATGTACCTTCATTTTCTTTACATTTCCAACATTTATTATCAGGCAAATGATAAATTTTTGCAAGCTTTACTGGTGTCATGTACCACCTATATATCATTTTCATAATATTCTCTCTTAAGGCATTGCATGGCGTAAATTTCATACCTGTGGTCCACAACTGTTCCCAGTCAGCAAACATAATGTTATGTCCAACATCTTGTGCCCATTTAATCATAGCAGATTTAACCGTTTCATCTAAGGTATTCCATTTCAACAGCAAGTTATACATTCTTGAAAGTATCTTTGTCTTGGGATCTAACAGTTCTGTTTCCAATTTTGATTTTTCCACCTGGAAGCCAATTTTTTTGTCCAGATTGTAAGCCTCCCTTATTTGATAATAGTGAAGCCAATCTCACACTTTATCTTTTAATTTCTCAAAACTCTGCAATTTCAATTTGTCTCCTTCCTGTTCCAAAATTTCCCAATATTTCGGCCATTTGGCCTCCATATTGAGTTTTTTCTGAGCCGGGCCTTGCTTCACCCATAGCCACAGCCTTGGATCTCAGCAGGAATCAGGCATGAGTCTGTCAACAGCCTGCCAGCTTTTAGCTCACATAATTCAACTCTCAGCTCTGGCCTTTGTTTTGCTAATTGCCAGTGAGATGAGGAGGGGGCCCACCCATTTTCTATCTGGCACAGAGCCACTTCCTTTGTTACCTTAATGGCCCATTCTTAGAGGGCCAATACATCACCAGGAAGCTAGCCTGGCTATTCCAGGAATTGAATCCATGCTGGATCCAGGAATTAGAAGGGGGCCCAGGAATACAGCCCACCCAACCCCCAAACTCATAACAATACAATAAAACGGAGTGAATGGAATGGGTCTCATTGGTCTCATTTTGCATTGCTTTTAAGATGACTGCACACTCCTAGCCTACAGGTCTGGCCTGGATTTGGTTGCAGTAGAACTTTGCCCCTGCCCAATCCTTGTTGATATGTTATGGTTTTGAGTAGTTTATAGTATTTGATATCTAACACTCAGGGTGTGACAGGGTGAGCTCTGCTAGCTCCTGTCAACCTAGCAGTTTTGTGTTTTTTAAAAAATAATCTTTATTGCATTTTAACAACAAAAACAAAAAAGACACATCAAAAAATAAACAAACCACCAACACCATACAAAAAACAAGAAACAAGAAAAAAGAAAAAAAACAAGAAAAAAGCATTTCAAAACACACTCTTTCTTTCTTTCGCTTATTTCCTCGACTTCCTCTCACCCCCCTCCTTGTATTCCACTTCTATTTAGCTGATTTCAACAAATTCTTTCCCTCTTTCTTTCTCTTAAATCTCAATTATACATAGCATAATTTTCTTAACCTTATTTTAAGCTTAAAATTAAAACTTATAAGTACTTAACTTAATAACATTTCTGCTAAATCCATAAAGTGTCAATCCTCCGTTCACAATTTCTTCAGTGAGCAACATTTTCAGTATTTCAAGGTCAATCTCTAGTTTCCCAGGAAACTTATTGTGATGGGATGATGAGCTGCTTGTGCATAAAGTCCTAGTCCCTGAGAGTTTGGCTAAGTCCACAAACCTCTGTCTGTGACGGAGCTCCTTAAGCATGGCTCCGTCAGTCGCTTGTAGAATCAGACAGTGGGCCTTTACGGAACTTCTTCCAGCATAAAAGTTCCTTAACGGAAACGCGTCTTCTGGACTCTCGGCGTGACAGTTTCCGGCGAGGAGTGGGTGTCCCTATGGGAGGTCCTGAAACCTCCCCACTATTTTCGCTGGAAGTGTCTCTGAGCCCTCCCTCCGACTCACTTTCCCTTGGAGCTCCTCCTCTCCCCCTGCTGGTTCCCTCCTCAACGGATAAGTCTCTCTCAGCCTCTGTGAGCCCTTTCACCTCCTGTTTCTCCGATGGCAGTTCCCTGACACTTATCTTTCCAGCTGCACACACTCCTGCAATAGTATCCTAGATTTCCCACTAGAGGGACACAGTTTCCATTTGTATCACTTAAAGTTAAACGGGGACTTCCGGGTTGGCGCCATTGTTTAATGGCGGATTCCCTCCGAGCTCCGGAGGGAATCGGCTCCGTAGCGTCTGGGTCTGGCCGCTGCGGCGAAGCGGAGACCCTTAAAATCACAGGCGCGGATGCCTGTGAACACAGAGACTCGGCGGGCACCATTTGCGCCCCCCCAATCCGCGACGGAGCCTTTTTAAAAGCTTCGGAGCGGAGGCAGGGTGAGGCGTGGTGCTGAGAGTACTCCCTCGCCTACGGAGTGAAGCCGCAAGCCATTGACAGAGAGCGCCAACTTCTTCCAAGACCGACTGGACTCTAAAATATAAACCCGTGAGTAATACGGAGATTGGAACCTTAAAAAACTTAATTTTGGATTTGGAACGAGCGGGAAGGGGCTAAAAAGGAAGTCACCCCCCCCTCTTTGTAAACAATTTAAAGCAAAGGACTGGGCAGCTAAGGTCGAAAGAATCTGCTTCTTGTTTTTAATGAAAAGATCTTGATTTCACGGTTTGGACACTATAAGAAGATTTACTGGAGGATAAAAAGAATTTGGGGACTGAAATTTCACCCCCCCCCGAGACCCGGGAACGTCCTATGAGAAAGCCTGTTGTATGGAAGATTTTGACAGCTGTCAAGTGAGCTGTTAGTCAGCTAGTTGTCAGCTGGAAAAAGAGAACATTGTTTCTGCTGTTTCTGCTGGTTTATTTGGTACAACTTTGTTGAAAACAAGGAGGGCTGATACAAAATAACTGGACTTTTGGTTTTGAGTTGAAAAGAACATTAAGGAACTAAAATCCCCCTAGAGGGGTAATAGGGACACTACATTACAAAAATGACTGGAGTATGTAAATTCCAAGCAGAATTGGACAGAGCACTCGTTCTCTTGGGAAACTTGAAAGATGAATACAATGCTTTGTCTACGAAGGTATCACTACTATACTGGACAGTAAACAACAGTTTTGAGCCTGATAAGGACTTGAAACAGGAAGCCTATTCAACTGAACAAATAAATGAAACTGAAAGTGTAGAAACGATGGAGCAATGTGTTGTTTTGAAGAAAATGAAGGAGGAGCAGGAGATTTGCAGGAGTTAAAGGAGAGTTACAATATGAGGCCTGACATGATGATAAAAAAGGACAATAAAAATTGGATGTGGAAAGCCTGGTCTGAATGGGAGTCTGGAAAATGGAGAGATCTCCTCTGGAGGAGATCTGAAGACCTGAGGATTACAAATTTGCTGAAGATGAAAGCTGGAGCTTTGGGGACATTTGGATCTGTAAGAAATTTGAAACAAGAGTTGGAGCACCCCATAGGCTTTGCTTTTAAGTATGGAGGACTGGCTGGAAGCAACATGGATTCTGTTGGGCCGGAGCCTCTCCGAGACTTGGGGCTTAACATCAAGGACCATCAAAGAGACCGTCAGAAAGGAACTGAGAGAGATATAAGGGCCTCAGACGTGAGATCTCCAGGCTAAATAAATAACATAAAGACTGATGGATATTGGTTGGGGACTGGAACTGGGGAAAGGGTGGGTGGAGGTTGGGAATCCAAAGGGCACATAAGGATAATTTGCTTTTTATATTTACTTAATGGTAAGGAAATTGGGTAAATCGTGGAAGGGAAATTTCGGTCGACTTTAGGAAAAAGGTTGAAGAATAATTAATGAGGTATAAGTATTGATGTGTGTTTTTAATAAGGTAAAATTGGTGTTTTTTTTTCTTAAATTAATTGAAAATAAGATTGTTAAAAATAAATTGAGGAAATGGAAAAAAAGAAGCAAAGTAAAACAATAGTATGTTAGAATAAATGTTTAAGTTAAGGTAAAGAAATAAGTTAAGGACTTGCTGAACTGACAATTTAAATTGGAATACAAGAAGGGGAGGTGTGAGGAGGTCTGAGAAATAAGGTTAAGAATAATAAGTATCAGAAACTTTATGTGTTTTTTCTATTTTTCTGTTGTTGTTTAGTTTTGAATATTATGTATTTTTGTGTGTTTTTTTTTGGTTTGTTTATTTCTTGTTTTTGTCTGTGGTGTGTTTCTTGAAAATGCCAATAAATATTTAATAAAAAAAAAAATAAAAGTTCCTTAACGGAAACGCGTCTTCTGGACTCTCGGCGTGACAGTTTCCGGCGAGGAGTGGGTGTCCCTATGGGAGGTCCTGAAACCTCCCCACTATTTTCGCTGGAAGTGTCTCTGAGCCCTCCCTCCGACTCACTTTCCCTTGGAGCTCCTCCTCTCCCCCTGCTGGTTCCCTCCTCAACGGATAAGTCTCTCTCAGCCTCTGTGAGCCCTTTCACCTCCTGTTTCTCCGATGGCAGTTCCCTGACACTTATCTTTCCAGCTGCACACACTCCTGCAATAGTATCCTAGATTTCCCACTAGAGGGACACAGTTTCCATTTGTATCACTTAAAGTTACTTTTCTCCATCTTGAAAAACAGAAGGGGACGGAAGAAACTTTGTATTTTTACTAACTGTCAAGTCCATTCTGTCAAAAAGTCTTTTAAAATAATTCTCCAAATGTCAAAGGCAGCCCGTTCTCAGGCTCAGAGCCGAGGTCCTTTAATTTCATATAGCTTATTAAATTCAAAGTTTCCCCCCTACTTCTTCAAAAGGGGGGGTTTGCCTTTTAAACGATGAACGTTAAAACTTTTAACAAAACCTTTCAGGATTTTAGCTTGTAGGGTCTTTGTTTCGGTCTATCTACAAAAGCGGAAGGCGGACTTCCTATTTGCGCCTCCCCGCAAAGTTGCCAAATTAATTCTTTCCTTTTTAATGTCCTCCAATTAGAATTAAAGTCTTTTTTAACCCTTTTTCTTTTAAAATCTTCCGATTTGTTCTTACTCACGGGTAGTTACTTTTAGGATCGAATTGTCCATAGGAAAAAGTCAGCGCTCTCCGGCAACGGCTGTGCGGCTTCACTCCGTGAGAGAAGCAGTCTGTTCGCAGCACCGCGCCGCTCACCCTCTCTCGCTCCGGAGACCCGAAAAATCAAGGTCTCCCCGCGAGTAGGGGGGGCGCAAAAAGTGCCCGCTGAACCCCAAGTTCACAGGCTTCACCCGCCTGTGATTTCTGGAGGGTTCCCGCTTTCGCCGCAGCGCAGGACCCGATCTCACGGAGCTAGTTCCTCTGGAGATCAGAGGAGCTCCGCCATTTGCCGATGGCGCCAACCCGGAAGTCCTCAACCTAGCAGTTTGAAAGCATGCCAGTGCAAGTAGATAAATAGGTACCGCTGTGGCGGGAAGGTAAACGGTGTTTCTGTGTGCTCTGGTTTCTGTCACAGTGTTCCATTGCGCCAGAAGCAGTTCAGTTATGCTGGTCACACGACCCGGAAAGCTGTTTGTGGACAAATGCCAGCTCCCTTGGCCTGAAAAGTGAGATAAGTGCCACACCCCTTAGTCGCCTTTGACTGGACTTAACCGTCCAGGGGTCCTTTACCTTTTACTCAGGGGCACATAACACCCAAAAGAAATTGGCAAGTGTCATTCACAGCCATTTTATGCGAACTTGAAGTAAAGACTGCATGGTTTAAGGAGATGACTGCATCTAATTTTAGAGATCATTGTAGACCACAGGAGGAAAATTTGTCTTTTTTGTAAGGCCCACGCCACACAGGTCTTTATAGGTCGAACCTCGAACCAAACTTTAACTTGTGCCCAGAAACCTGTAAGGTCTCAGTTAAGACAGCAGAGCATGGTACCCAATGCGGTGCGCTCCCTTCGCACTTGGTCTATGACTCCCAGCATCCCCAATCAGCATGCCCAATGGTCAGGGCTGAGGGGAGCTGTAATCCAACAACAGCCAGAGGCCACCATCCAAAGAAGCATGGATGTGATGTAATCTGTGGAATTCTGGAGGAACACAACAACTTTCACTAGCTAGGGATGCCTTCAGTTGCATAATGAAGACATCTACTGCAGAAGAACAGCTAGCTGTGAGGCTAATACAAATCCAGAATAGGGATTCAGTTCTCCACTTCAGTGGTTTTATTCATCTTAAATGCTTGCTGCCGTTCAAAGTTCTGTCTCTGGAGAGACATGGCCTTTCTCTTCTGTGTTCCCATGGCCATGGCAATGCAGAGTTCAGATCCTTAGATCCTTCAGATTGTGGTCTCCATTCTGTTTTGATGAGCTCCATTTTAAAGTTCCAAGGGAACTTTACCTAGAGCAAAACTCATCCCTCACCTCTACTCATGTGATGCACACTTTCCTTGGACTAATATATCTGCCAAGGGCTCTTCATCACCAAGTCCCATTTCTGAAACAGAACAAATAAAAAGGACTCCAAGGTAAATGAAGTGTCTCCAGTCAAGCAATTTTGAACTGAGCTTTAAATGAGTTATGAAACACATTCTCAATGAAGCAGCCCATTATGAACCCAGAAGTCTATAGACTTCAGCGATTATAGTGAGTTATATAGTCTCCTGAAAATTCATGAAAACAAATAAAACATTATTCTGTTTTCCTTGCTTTTTTTTTCTTTCACAAATGGTCCACCTTGGTGTAAATCTCATGTTAAATGATGTTCTACAAAGAACGCCAATACTGGTTTTTTTAAAAAATAAATAAATGGCAAAGTGAATTCTGTATTATGATCCTTTGTGTAATATATTATATTATGAGAGTTAGTGCAATAAATATAAAGGTGACCTGTTGAATGCCAGGTCATCTGTGAATAAGATCCATTACCCTATTGCCAATGGGGAAGCCAATCTGGTCTGTATTACTGAGACCTGGGTGGGTGTGAAGGGTGGGGTTGGTCTCTCTCAGCTGTGCACACCTGGGTTCTTGGGGGCAGCACCAGGGCACACTTGGGCAACTGGGACAGATTAGGCCGCAGTGGTGTCCAAACTTTTCCAAAAAGGGCCAGATTTGATAAAGTGAACGGCTATGAGGGCCAAACACAGCTGTTGAGCTTTTTTCAGGATTGAAAGTTGTTGAGGTTTTCTTAGGATTTTACCCCAGGTAATAAACTGCCACAGGGACTGGATTAAACCAACCAGTGGGCCAGATTAGGCCCCCGAAACAGACTTTGGACATGCCTGGAGGGGTTCTGCTGGTCTACTGCTGGAAAAGAAGCGGATGATCTGAAGGTGGGAGATATTTACTTAGTGTTAAAGGTAAAGGTACCCCTGACTGTTAGGTCCAGTCGTGGACGACTCTGGGGTTGCGCGCTCATCTAACTTAGTATTAGGTACCATCTATATATTATTTTCATAAAATTCTCCCTCAAGGTATAACATGCTGTGTTTTAGCCCAGATTCCCACAACTTTCCTCATGATTCTAATTCTGTTATGCACACATCCTGGGCCCAGTGGATCATGGGTTTCTCATTCTAGCAATGGCTTATACATTCTCAAAATCAATTTACTTCTGTTTTCTATTAGTTGCGTGTCGAGGTCCCCAAGCCACCCCCCAAATAACTCACAATGCACACTTAATTTTTGTTTAAGGTTTTTGGCATAATTTTGGCCACAACTTTATTTAAATACAAAACCGTGAGTGGTTGTTTAGGCATTGGTTAAGACTATCTGTCCCCCCGCCTGGGGACAGAACTGACTTCCGGGCACCACCGAAAGACAGTGCGGGGGAAAGCAAGTCAGGGAGAAATGAACAAAGTAAAGTGATCTTGAACCAGAAAATAACTGAACAAGAAATAGAGGGAGCCATTCAAAATATGCAATTGGGAAAATCTCCAGGACCAGATGGATTGACTTCCAGATATTACAAAGCTTTGAAAGAATGGCTGATACAACCATTGAAGGAAGTCTGTAATGAAATTTTGGAGGGGAAGAAGGCACCCGAATCGTGGAAAGAAGCCTATATTACACTTATACCAAAATCTGAGACTGAGAAGAACTTGATTAAGAACTACCGCCCTATATCGTTACTCAATGTGGATTATAAAATTTTTGCAGACATTTTGGCAAAAAGATTGAAGAGGGTTTTGGTGGATGAGATTCATAAAGATCAGGCTGGCTTTCTTCCAGGAAGACATTTATCTGACAATGTAAGAAACATAATAGACATTATGGAATTATTAGAAGCTAATATTAATACTAAGGCAGTATTAATATTTGTGGACGCGGAGAAAGCCTTTGACAATATCTCTTGGAGTTTTATGAAAAAGAATCTCAAAGGGATGGGGGTAGGTCAAGGTTTTGAGAATGGTATAGGTGCAATTTATTCTGAACAAAAAGCAAAATTAATTGTGAATAATGTGGTTACTGAAGAATTCGCTATTGAAAAAGGGACACGACAGGGGTGCCCAATATCCCCATTACTTTCTATATCTGTCTTGGAGGTTTTATTAAACATGATTAGAGGGGACCAGCTGGTTAAAGGGATTCAGGTCGGAGCTAAACAATATAAATTGAGAGCGTTTGCAGATGATCTAGTTTTAACCTTACAAGAGCCAGACACTAGTACAAAAAGAGTTTTGGAGCTAATACAAGTATTTGGTCAAGTAGCAGGTTTTAAGCTGAATAAACAAAAAATGAAGGTATTGGGAAAAAATCTAACAGCAGTGGAAAGAGAGAGGTTTCACAGGGAAACTGGTTTAATGGTAGCAAAGAAAGTGAAATACTTGGGGATCCATTTAACATCTAAAAATGTAAACTTATTTAAAGACAATTATGAGAAATGTTGGACAGAAATTAAGAAAGACTTAGAAATATGGTCAAATTTGAGACTTTCCTTGTTAGGTCGAATTGCTGTTATTAAGATGAATGTTTTGCCGAGAATGTTATTTTTGTTTCAAACATTGCAGATTGTGGACAAAGTGGATTGTTTCAAGAGGTGGCAGAAAAATATATCTAGATTTGTCTGGCAGGGCAAAAAGCCCAGAATAAAATTTAAGATATTAACTGATGCAAAAGAAAGAGGGGGGCTTGCCCTGCCAGACTTAAAACTGTATTATGAATCAGCGGCTTTTTGCTGGCTGAAAGACTGGCTACTTCTTGAGAATACAGACATTTTGGACTTGGAAGGGTTTAATAATAGGTTTGGTTGGCACGCATATATATGGTATGACAAGGTAAAGACTCATAAAGGTTTCAAAAACCATATTGTTAGGAAAGCACTATATAATGTCTGGATTCGGTATAAAGATTTGTTGGAAAATAAAACCCCCAGGTGGCTGTCACCAATGGAAGCTAAGGAAGTGAAAAAACTTAATATGGAATCCAAATGGCCAAAATATTGGGAAATTATAGAACAAGAGGGGGGGGGAGTGAAACTACAGAGTTATGAGAAATTGAAGTCTAAAGTAAGAGACTGGCTTCACTATTACCAGATAAATGAAGTATTCAAACAGGACAGGAAAATTGGCTTCCAGGTGGAAAGATCAAAATTAGAAACAGAACTGTTAGAACCCAATACTAAGAACTTGTCAAGAATGTACAACTTGCTGTTGAAATGGAATACACAGGATGAAACGGTTAAATCAGCTATGATTAAATGGGCACAAGATATTGGTCATGACATTATGTTTGCTGACTGGGAACAGTTATGGACCACCGGTATAAAGTTTACGGCATGTAATGCCTTAAGAGAGAATATTATGAAAATGATTTATAGGTGGTACATGACCCCAGTCAAGCTTGCAAAAATCTATCATTTGCCCAATAATAAATGCTGGAAATGTAATGAAACTGAAGGTACTTTCTATCACCTTTGGTGGACGTGCCCAAGGATTAAGGTCTTCTGGGAAATGATCTATAATGAAATTAAGAAGGTTCTTAAGTGTACCTTTCATAAGAAACCAGAGGCTTTTCTCCTGGGCATGGTAGGCCAATTGGTGTCAAAGAAAGATAGGACGTTCTTTATGTACGCTACAACAGCAGCAAGAGTTCTACTAGCAAAGTATTGGAAGACACAAGAACTACCCATGCTGGAAGAGTGGCAGATGAAGGTGATTGACTATATGGGACTGGCTGAGATGACGGGCAGAATCCGTGACCAAGGAAAAGAGACGGTGGAAGAAGATTGGAAGAAATTTAAACTTTACCTCAAGAACTGTTGTAAAATTATTGACTGCTAAAATGTCTTGGGTAAGGCAAAACAGATTTGCAGCGATAAATGATTTGGGTAAGAGAAAAAGGTCAAAGAAAGTGAATTATAAGTAATTGAGACTAGGGGTTGCTAAAAAATTTTAAAATGGGGATGCAGAAAAGGGAGGCATGGGGAAGTCGATGAAATTGGGTTTAAGAAAGAAAGGTTTTGAAATTATACATCTTTATATGTTTGTTTGTCTTTGTATTGTAAGTTGTGATGTGTTATAATTTATGTTGGAAAATCAATAAAAATTTATTAAAAAAAAGCAAGTCAGGGAGAAATGGAGCTGAGTCACAGACCCTCAATTCTCATCCGCATGCTCCCCGAAGGCTTGCCGGCCCTAGTCCCATTCCAGGGATTGGACGAAAAGATGGCAAGCCCCAGGATTCCTTTAACGGAATTCCCTTTCCGCAGCAACCATGGAGGGGCAGGCCCAGCCTATCCTAACCCCTCCTCCACCAATTTATAACCAATGCCTAACCGCAACCTTACAAGTTGTGACGATTTGCTACGCAGTAGGCAAAAACCAAATGGCCCAGCCAATCAGCCAGATGGACAAAATTTCTACCAGGCCCCTGCCCCAACGGCAGACGACCCCATGACAGGCATAGCAAGGTCAACGCAACAACCCCTTACTCAAGGGCGGGTGGGCGGATGATCCGTTGCACGCAGCAAAGAGAAAGCTCCAGGCTGCGTGCAGAGTATTTAAACATTTTACCCCTCCCACCAAAATTGCAACATAACTTTTACCCCAGCAACCCAGTGAACCAATCACTGCCCCAGGCCATCTTTAGAGACCCTGCCTGGTAACAGAGGGGTGGCTCAGCAGACCCCACCGCAACACGTGCTCTCCATGAAGGAGAACACGCTTTCCCTTTCAAATTGGGTTGCACATATGTGTACATAAACTATATCTTTTTTAAAAAATAATTTTTATTCATTTTCCAAACAAGTTTTATACAGTCAACAAATTATTTTACACTCATGCTTCAATTTTTGACTTCCCTCAGTTTCTCTGTCAATCTTTCAAAAAATTTCTATTTATTGACGCATTTCTAAACATGATATTGCCTTTCCCCACTCCTTTTCCTCTTACTCTCTTTTTTGCAGTATTTCTTACTATTTCACAGAGTCTCTTCAAAACCAACAAGCGTTGTCTGTGTATCACATATATTTTTCAGATATTCTGTAAATTTTCCCCAGTCCTCAATAAACTTTTGGTCTTTCTGGTATCGAATCTTCCCAGTCAATTTGTCCAATTCTGCATATTCGGTCAATTTCCTTCTCCATTCTTCCACTGTTGGAATTTCTTCCTGTTTCCATCTTTGGGCCAGAAGTAACCTTGCGGCAGTCACTGCATATTGAAACAGTTTACAGTCTCTCTTATTGATTTCATTTCCTACCATTCCTAATAGAAAGGCTTCTGGTTTTTTAACGAACGTATATTTCAACATCTTTTTCAATTCATTGTATATCATTTCCCAGAAGTCTTTCACCTTTTTACACTCCCACCACATATGATAGAAAGTACCTTCTTTTTCTTTACATTTCCAACACTTATTGCATGTTTTATACATTTTGGCCAGTTTAACTGGCGTTATATACCATCTGTAAAACATTTTCATTACATTTTCTTTCAACGCAGTACATGCCGTAAATTTCAGCCTTTCATTCCATAATTTCATCCAATCATCATACTGTATATTGTAACCAAAGTCTCTTGCCCAGTGTATCATTACTACTTTTACCTCTTCATCTTTTGTATGCCACTCCAGCAACATTTTGTACATTTTAGACAGGTTTTTATACTCATTATTCAATACCTCCATTTGGAATTTTGATTCTTTACCTTCTTTACATAAACCGTATATCATAAAGACACCTCAGACGCCGCTGTACCTCATTTCCAAAGAAAACACGAACTCCAGGGAAGCGCCTAGATCCCTAGAATTTCACGCCGCTCGGAGATGGGGGTGGTGTGTAATGACATGTTAAGCTGGCATGCTACACTGCTGCATGTGCTGAGCAGTTGTGGGAGTAACAAGGACCAGAGATGGAGGCATTTGACACAGAGCTGTCCCCATTAGCCTCATGCCAACATCCTGAGCTAATGGTCCCTTCACTCACTCTGTTTTCTATATCCGTGGAGCAGTTGGTGCTCAATGAAGCATTCTCAAGTGCTCCACGAAGAGACTGGAAATAAAAATAAATAAATACGTGCCTTTGGCGTATGAGTGATGATAGTGCTTCATGACAAATTTATCTCCTGAAAAGTGCCCCATGACTCAAAAAGTTTGGGAACCACTGTTCAATGCTATAAGCAAGATGGGATAACTTCCCTGGTAAAAATAGCATTAAGAGAGATTAAGAAATGTTGAAATATACATATGTTAAAAAACCAGAAGCATTTCTATTTTTTTTTAATTAAATATTTATTAGTTTTTCACAAATTATAAAAACACAAATCACAACAAAAACATACACACACACAAAACACCAAAAAAGACACCACATGTATAATTTCAAACCCTATTTTCATAAAAGATTTTCCCGACCTCCTCATACCTCCCCTTACTGCATTCCAATCTCTAATTAATTTTGATCAACAAATCCTTCCCTAATTTCTAATAAATAAATTTTAACCTTTCTTTTCATATTGCATAATGGTTACAGCATTCAACCTCATGTTCTCCAAATCCACAACGTCTCAACATTCCACAATTTTACAGTATTTCTTAAGATAGTCTTTAAATTTTCTCCATTCTTCTTCCGCTGTCTCTTTTCCCTGGTCTCGGATTCTGCCAGTCATCTCTGCCAGCCTCATATAGCCTATAACTTTCATCTGCCATTCTTCCACGGTGGGTAGTTCTTCTGTCTTCCAATACTTCGCAATCAATATTCTTGCTGCTGTTGTAGCATACATAAAGAATGTCCTGTCCTTCTTTAATACCAACTGGTCGACCATCCCCAAGAGAAAGGCCTCTGGTTTCTTCGGAAAGGTATATTTAAATACCTTTTTTATTTCATTATAAATCTTCTCCCAGAAAGCCTTAATCTTTGGGCACGTCCACCAGAGGTGAAAGAATGTACCTTCATTCTCTTTACATTCCCAACACTTATTGTCAGACAAGTGGTAGATCTTAGCAAGTTTGACTGGGGTCATGTACCACCTATAAATCATTTTCATAATATTTTCTTTCAGGGCGTTGCACGCCGTGAACTTTATACCGGTGGTCCACAACCGTTCCCAGTCTTCAAACATAATGTTATGACCAATGTCTTGTGCCCACTTAATCATGGCTGATTTATCTGTTTCATCCTGTGTATTCCATTTCAGCAGCAAGTTATACATTTTTGACAAGTTCTTAGTTTTGGACTCTAACAATTCTGTCTCAAGTTTTGATTTTTCCACCTGAAAGCCGTTTTTCCTGTCTGACTTAAAGACCTCCAATATTTGATAATAATGAAGCCAGTCACGCACTTTATCTTTTAGTTTCTGGAAACCAGAAGCATTTCTACTGGGAATTGTAGGTACAGAAATTAACAGACAAGATATTAAGCTTTCCCTATATGCAACAACAGCAGCAAGAATTTTATTAGCACAGAAGTGGAAGCAAGAGGAATTACCAACAAAGGAAGAATGACAATTGAAGCTAATGGAATATGTGGAACTGGCCAAAATGATGGGAAGAATCCGAGAACAGCGGGACCAAAAGTTCATCAAGGACTGGACCAAATTTGTAAATTATTTGAAAGATAATTGTATTCAATCAAATACGTTGGTAGGATTGCAAGAAGCTTTGTAAGGAAAGGTACAAAAACCACTGCAGAAAAGAATAAGAATGTATGATGTTTTAATGTTTTTGATTTTAAAGCAATGGTTCAATAGTGAAAATGAAGAAATTTGAAATGAAAGATAGAAAATCATAAGGAAGGTTTGTAGGAAGTCAGGGACCTAAAAAGCTAAATGTATAATATAAGAGGAGATATTGCAATGGAAAGCATTACTGTATTGTAAAACTAATAAAAATGACATGGGGGGGGGGGGGAGAATAGTATTCTAAGCCGGAGAAAATGTTTGGGGTCAGTATTGCAAGCATTTCAACCTGATGAGCTTTATATTTCTGAACTAAGAAATAAGTTTTTAAAAAGGAAAAAAACCCAGCAACATCACTATTAAGCTCCTTAAAGACTCAGCTAAAACTACAGTGTGCATAATGGGATACTGCACGTGTCCCATGGGATACTGTCTAAAAGTATGTGATACTGTCTTAAAAGGTTAACTTTATGTGGATTTAAAAATTACTGAATACCTATTGTACTGCAGCCCTTTGCATTTTTGTTCATTCTACTTTTTTTAAAAAAAAAAGCCACCATGAACGTTATTTTTACAACATATTTGACTTGTAGCTGAGGTTTGGGGCTTGTGTGATAAAGGTGTAAAGTTATCTGTTTAATGATGAGCTGGTCAGAAGAGATGAACAATAAATAGTTCCATTAAAGAACTATATACAACAGGACTTCACTGCTTTAGCTGCCCTTCCACTCTGCCTTCTTGCTTAGGCCTATCCTGCTAAACTGGCTATGGGAAGTGACCTTCAGAGTCCAGTCACAAAAGGTTTCACAAAACCACTCATTCTATTCACCTTTTTCATCACAGCCACCTGCTTGACAGCTGTGTCCACAACAGCCATTGTGATCCCAGCTGATTCCAATTTTGTTTGCTTAGGAGTTTTTTTTAACCCTCAAAATCCCAGAGCAAGAGCATTGCCCTTGTCTTCACATATCATGAGGGAAGGAGTCACCCTGGAGTCTTGTGGGTTAACTGGTCTCATGGGTAAAAAGATACCTAAAACAAAATATCTACCAGAAATAATCAGCATTCTTTGCACCTCACCCAATCAAATTTCCCCCCTGCAGTTTATGAGTAAGGTGACAAAGACGATAACAAGTGGTAAATTATGGTGGTTTTAAATTTCGTTCACTGCCGTTACATATTTTTGTACCCAAACATTTGCTCTTTAAGCAGCAGTGCTGTTTGGAGACTTTGCACTGCCACTCGGGGTTCCAAATAAGTGCGCTGCTCACCAGCGACTGCCCACATTTGTTCTGGATCTGTGGCTTCCAAGGCAGTTTAGCATGGCAGTATTTGCATTCCCCCTCCCAGCCCCAGTGAGTGGTGTGTTGGTTGCTTGGCATGCAAACAGAATGAGGATGGAGATAGGCAGTAACAGGGGAGAGAGAGCAGCTAAAAGTCAAAGGGCTCCGATAGGAAAGGACTGTGGGAATGTTCAGGGTGGCAGGAGAGGATATATTGTTCATTAATATCCTTCCTAACCTGCGCTAGCAAGTTCCTTTACTTAGCAGAGTGCATTCCCCTTTACATAGCAGAAAACTTGTTGCAAACTCATTTGAGTTTCTTAAGACAACACGCAATTCCATCTGGCTTGTCCAGATTGAATGTCTTCTAATATTTTCCTGGTAAGACGCCTTGAATCCCTCCTAAAAGAATAAAGACACGGCAGTCTTATTCATAAGTAACAAAAAGAAAGTTTACTCACAATCAGGCAGAGCACAGTGTGAACCCTGAAGGCAGGCTTTAGGCTTCAAGTTTCAAACATATACAAACAGGTTTACCCCATAAGGGAGATTTACCTAGTGACTGCAGTTAGCAGTCCAGCAGTTCACAGGACGAAAGGAAGATGGAAAACAGAGAGAATGGCTGCATGCCTTGTCCTTTTACCAGGTCTGGAAAGGTCACACCCACCCACTAGTCACATGCAAGGAAGGATGCTCCAGCCCAGGAGGAACAGGAAGTTCCGGCTGGACCAAACATTCCCTTGCATGTCCACTCTAGCAAAGCAAGGAATGTTGACTGCTCCCAGTGGATAACTTCCCACTAGGACCCCAAATGCACTATCACTGCCCCCCTCAGCTTTGCATTGCCACTTTCCCCACATATGCTGGCAAAGGAAAAGATGCTAGATAGGCAGGCAGGCTTTCAAACATGTTGAACAATGAGGAATGGAGCCTGCTTTACATTTACCCAAAAAAGAATGAGTGCATCATTTAGCCTTTGTCAATGGCCTAGTGTCACTTCATCCCTCATCCCTTCTCCCTTCTCCCATCTCACCTTTCTGCCTCCCATGCATGTCTCAGTTTTGCAAGTGTTGCGGAACACACAGAAATCCATACAGATATAGTCAGACTCCACCCTGCAAAAGCTGTTATGACAGCAGGTAGGGGAAAGGCATTCCCACCCATGCTGCAACGCAGATATGAATGCACATCATCACCCACAACTTGTACTGCAAAAGGAAGTCATGCTATGAATAGCTGACTCACATCCAAATGCATCACAGTAGTGAACCTTTAATTACTAGGCGCTGACCAAACAATGGGGAAGGTTATTATATCATGTCCTGCCCATAGGCGCCAACTCTATGGGGCTGAGGACAGCTCAGTGCCTCCAAAGTATGTGCGGATGAAGCTGAGCCCCCGCCTAGACTTGAGGGGCCACTGGGCCTCACCACAGCAGTGGGGGGCTCTGCTGGGCATTCCTGCGGTAGCGGAGGACCCCCCCCCAGGCCTTGTGGCCTTCTCCCGATGTCATGTGCATGCCAGTGTCACAGGGAACTCAGCGTCTGTGGTCCTGCCTCTGAGATCAAAAATGTAGCCTTTAACCAGTCCAACTGGCTTTCATCTTGGGAATCTTATTGTTGTGCATTTGCATGCTCTTTGGAAAGCCCCAGGGATAGAACTTTTTCGTTTTCATGGGCAGACTGAATAATAATAATAATAATAATAATTTATTTATACCCCACCCATCTGGCTGGGTTTCCTCAGCTACTCTGGGCGGTTTCCAACTGAATATTAAAAACAATACAGGATCAGACATTAAAGCTTCCCTAAACAGGCCCGCCTTCAGTTGTCTTTTAAAAGTAAAATAGTTGTTTATTGCCTTGACATCTGCTGGGAGGGCGTTCCACAGGGAGGCACCACTACCAAGAAGGCCCTCTGCCTGGTTCCCTGTAACCTCACTTCTTGCAGCGAGGGAACCGCCAGAAGGCCCTCGGCGTTGGACCTAATTTGGGCCAGGTAGGGGAACTAATCTCAGGTCCAAGTGGCTATAGAAAGGGCCACTTCTACCATTTGGCAGGCAGAAGTGGCCCACCTCGATCAGGGTGTACATTTGGAGGTGCCAATAAAGCAGGGGATGGGGAAACAGCAGCCCTTGAGAGACCGTTGGACTCCCCATCAGCTTCAGCCAGCAGGACCAATCATCAGGGATGATGGGAGTTGTAGTCCAACAACATCTTGAGGGCCACAGGTTCCCCATCTTCATGTGAACTGGTCTTCTTGCTTGCCTGGCCAATCTCTCTGAAGCACCTTCTGTTGGTCACAGATGGAGAGGAGAAGACAGGGTGGATCCCTGGCTAATACCCCACGTTGTCCTCAGCTCTAGTTCCATTGTTAGCTTGAGCTGTGCAAGACAACCTTGCAATTTAATGTGTGGCTGCACCTTCTACACAAATGCTGCCTCTGGATTCTTCTTTTTGAATATAAACTACTCGGCCTTGTTAATTGTCACCTGAATACTGATTCAGGAACAACAAGCCTTAAATCAGCCTGTCGGGCAACTGTTGGAGGCAGCATGCACACTCTTAGCAGATAATATGCGAAAAATCTTCATCTCTAAGATTCAGCATTCTCTTCTCTATTTCTTTCTCTTTTGAAACATGTGAAGGAATTTTAGCTTGGATTATCCTCCATGTAAGAATAATTGGTCTTCAGAGCTTTGAAGGTGGTGTGGCAGAACCATTGAATCATAGAATCATAGAATCATAGTGTTGGAAGAGACCACAAGGGCCATGGAGTCCAACCCCCTGCCAAGCAGGAAACACCATCAGAGCACTCCTGACATATGGTTGTCAAGCCTCTGCTTAAAGACCTCCAAAGAAGGAGACTCCACCACACTCCTTGGCAGCAAATTCCACTGTCGAACAGCTCTTACTGTCAGGAAGTTCTTCCTAATGTTTAGGTGGAATCTTCTTTCTTGTAGTTTGGATCCATTGCTCCGTGTCTGCTTCTCTGGAGCAGCAGAAAACAACCTTTCTCCCTCCTCTATGTGACATCCTTTTATATATTTGAACATGGCTATCATATCACCCCTTAACCTCCTCTTCTCCAGGCTAAACATGCCCAGCTCCCTTAGCCATTCCTCATAAGGCATCGTTTCCAGGCCTTTGACCATTTTGGTTGCCCTCCTCTGGACACGTTCCAGTTTGTCAGTGTCCTTCTTGAACTGTGGCGCCCAGAACTGGACACAGTACTCCAGGTGAGGTCTGACCAGAGCAGAATACAGTGGCACTATTACTTCCCTTGATCTAGATGCTATACTCCTATTGATGCAGCCCAGAATTGCATTGGCTTTTTTAGCTGCCGCGTCACACTGTTGGCTCATGTCAAGTTTGTGGTCAACCAAGACTCCTAGATCCTTTTCACATGTACTGCTCTCAAGCCAGGTGTCACCCATCTTGTATTTGTGCCTCTCATTGTTGCCCACTCATTCCCCCCCCCCCCACCGTTTTCTGCTATGAGCTCAAATTGGTTTTTCAGGCTTTTGAAGCACAACCCCAAAACCTAATTTGACCAGCAAACCATAGCAAGATAGGAAAAACAAAATAAAACACTATTTGTGTACCACAGGCGATGATAGCTCTTCAACTCTAAACCAGGCAGAGGGCCTTCTTGGCAGTGGCACCTGCCCTGTGGAATGCCATCCCACCAGATGTCAAGGAGATAAACAACTATCTGACTTTTAGAAGACATCTGAAGGCAGCCCTGTTTAGGAAAGTTTTTAATGTTTGAAGTTTTATTCTGTTTTTAGTGTTCTGTTGGGAGCCGCCCAGGGTGGCTGGGGAAACCCAGCTAGATGGGTGGGATATAAATAATAAAGTTGTTGTTGCTGCTGTTGTTGTTGTTGTTAGTTAGTTAGTTAGTTAACATTCAAGAATGAGTAAAGGCTTTTCAAAAATGGAAACTGAAAGTTGGGAACAGTCACGTCAGATTTCTTGGTAGGATTTGTGTTATCATACAAGAAATAGAGTTAGCTTGCAACTGCAGGAAACTGACATTCTCTGAGGTTTCAAGAGATAGCAATCACATTGTGAGTGCTCACTTTCCCCTCATATTCATATTCCCCAAGGGTGGCATTATCCTACAAAACCCCATCAATCTTGGGTATGCTTTGCACAACCTCCTTATGGAACACCACAAAGACAATTAATTCTCAATATGTGCATCAGTGTGCTTTTATTGAAAATGCACTTGTTGGAGAAGTATGGAGAGAGAGAGAGAAACTGGAATAAAATACAATCTGTTTTCTCTCTCTCAACTTGCCTTTGTGCTAGATTGTTATTTAAAATCTGCTGAGGAACAGGTTTTTTTGTGGCTTTGGCATTAAAGACCATTGATTTCTGCACCTCCACTTTTCCTCTTTTAAGTACTTTGTACCTGATGGGTTCTAAAGGGTGTACCATGCTCTTGGCTTATTTCTCTTTTAAGTCGGGGCCACTTTGTATTTCTTTTAAGCACAAGCTTCTTTGAGATGTCATAACAAAACAAAAACCACAGGCTATAAACGGCCAGGTAATAAACCAGGCGGATCCAGTGCGTGGGAAGGGGCAGGAGGGGGGATGTTGCATCTAACTGAGTTCAGAGTCCTATCCCCAAGCCACCATTTCTGGCTTTCTTCAAGCAATCTACACATTCAGGGCCATAGCTGTCAACTTACAGATTTGAAAATAAGGGACCTGCAGCCTCACCTGTTCCAGGCACTCCAGTCTTCCTGTCCTCCTGCAGTCTGGTCAAACTCATGCTGGTAGCTTCAAGAACACTGTGCAACCAACTTTGTAACCAGAGGTTCAACTGAATAGAATCTGAATCACGTGCACCACAAGGCCTATGCAGCCTCAACTTAAGATGGCTCCCCGGCCTGGCTTTGAACTGCAAAGTTTGCAGTAGCACGTGCAACAAAATGGCGCCCAGCATTCAAAACTCCCCTCAGCTTGCATTAACTAGCCACACACAAGGCATGCAAGCTCCACCCCCCAGTCGTTCTTAGACTTCTTATTGGGTGAGCAACACAGCCAAGCAACACAGTTGGAGCCTCCCTCCTCCCTGGCTGGCAGGGAGGGAGGGAGAGGAGCAGCTTCCTTTGAAATTTAAGGGACATCATTTGAGGGGCATCCATCAATAAGGGACAGCAGCGGGACATGGCACTGGAATAAGGGACTGTTCCTTCAAATAAGGGACACTTGACAGCTATGTTCAGGGCTCAAAGCTAAAAATTTTCCTGTTGCTACTCAGTAGATAGGAAGCTTGTACTCTCACCTCTCCATAGATTTATAAAATTATGGATAGGATATTAAAAAACCACTTTGGGGTCTTTCTCTGCTTTGCAGGACATCTGTGGAAGAAGAACAGGCTAAGGAGTAAACCCTATAGAAATCCAGAGTGGAATCCCTAAGGCCGTTGGGTGGAGCCTTGCATGCCCCCTTTCAGCAACTCTGCAGCCAAGCTGGTGTCAAACGCATTGCTCTGCTTTCCTGTGGACCATATCAGCAAGGTCAAGAGGAAGACCTTGTTGCCTGGGCAGCCCAGGACCTCCAGACACACTGCCCAGGCTTGCACCCTGGAGAGGTCATTTTGATGCTGCTAACGCAGCAGTTTGCCTTCACCCCTGGAGGAACACTCCATTGTCTCTCAAGACAGACGGATGCCAACAACATCATGCTGTTTAGGAGACCAGATCAGCATCTACTGAAGTTTAAAAAATTCTTTCCATGATGTTCAATAGCACTTGAATTGTGTCCTTGGCTCTTATAGCCAGGGTGACATTTGTGATTTATCTAAACTCTAGGCAAGCAAGTTCAACCCGAGGTCCAATGTGTAATAAGTCTCATGGCTGCCAGTTAATCCCCACGAGGTAGCAATTCATATTATTAATGTACTTCAATTAATAGTTTAGAAAACCCCCAGTTGAACTCTGCTGGCACTTTCATTAATTAATGGTGGCAATTAAGATTACGGACTACAGAAGCTTAATATAAAGGCCTTCCCTTAGTAGGCATAGACCACATATGGATCAATCAGGACTGCAAACTCCCCAAAGTTAGTGGTGTCCCATGTGCCCACTACCTGAAAACTGCCATGTATTTTATGTATTTGTTTCTACTATATAGGTGACATGCAATAAAACCAATATGAAGTACTAGAAAAGAACCAGCGACACAAATTTTTGTAAGAATAAAATCATGATCAATTACCAAGAGTAACAAAAGTCTTAATTTAAAGAATAGATGATCAATCAACAGCAGATAAAAAATAATAAATGCAGTTAAGAATTGGAATTCTCCCAGAACTAAGTCTGGAAGAGGATTTTATTTTATATGCCTCCCTTCAGCCGAAGACCTCAGGGCGCTTCACAGCATAAAAATACAAGATAAAGAATAAAAGCAAGAACAAATCAACCCCCCAAACCTATTAATATATATATATTGAATGTTAATTAGCCGAAGGCCTGGTTGAAAAGGAATATTTTCTCCTTGCTCCTTAAGGTGTATAAGGCAGGTCTCCCTGGGGAGAGCATTCCACAAACAGGGAGCCACAACAGAAAAGGCCGTTCTCCTGCTGACACCCTCCATACTTCTCAGTTCATCTGGGAAGAGGTGGTCTCTTGCCAAGTGGTGGGGATACATTCTTGGTCTCAAAAGACACGGCAGCCACCAAGGAGCTGAGGAGGAATCAGGAAGGAGGAATCACTGAAGTCTGTGGTTGCTGCAGCTTCTGAATAATGTTCAGATATGGAGGCAGTAACCTAAAAGGCTTACCAAGGCATGAAAAATAGTGACCTCATCCTTTCTTTCTTTTTTGAAAGGAAGTGCTTATCTGCTGAAACTGGTAAAAAGTACTGTTCATCCCCAGTGCTGCCATCTCAGTATCAAGCTGTCAGGAGCTGGAGTCAAGCGTACCATCAGCCACCAAAATAAAACCCACAATGGTGTCAGTGCAATTAACTCTTTATTCAAGAAACCAGCAGCTCTTCCCTGTAGGTCTTGCTCCAGCAAGGCAGTTGCAAGCACTGAAGGTGCTTCCCAAGCAGTCACAAACTGCGCCTGTGCATAACCCCCCCTCTGCTCAGCCCTCTTCATTTGTCTGCTGGTTGCAGCAGGAGGAGAAGGCTCCCTGGCTTCTTCAGCAGCCTGCCTGGTCTCTGCCTCCTGGCCCCACTCCCCTCCAGCCTCTGCTCCTGCCTCAGTCTGAACTGCCCTCTGCCACAGCCTCCTGCTCACCAAACCTTGTTCCTGTAACAAGTTTAAAGACAAATTGCAGTAAAAGCTTGGAACTCCTTCTTTTTAATATTTTAGGATAGAAATGGCAGCACTTTATTTGCAAAGCAGGATTGTCCCTTGGTAGCCTTTGAATTAGAAGAGCTTTGATCTTCCCAAATGAGAGGCAATAGGTGGTAAGATGATAGACATGTGGAAAGGTAAGACCAATTAAATGAGTTCATACATTTAGAGTAATATTTTGGCTGCCGACTGAGAACTTTAAACCAACTTGGGAAGGTTGTGTGGGGAAAGTGTTGTTCCTTTCTTTGAGAAAAGAAAATCAGCTTTTCCTCACTAGTAGGGGGCTATACATGCCTTATGAATTTTTCCAGGTTTGGTCCTGGCTGTGAGCAGCACAGCCAGACATTTCTCCTTGCTTTTTGTTCCATAACTATGAATAGAACGTCAAAGGCATTTAATAGAATCCCTGTGTGTGCGTGCCTAAGCTCAAGAAAAGATTTATCCTATTTTGACCCTATTAAAAAGATTTTCTTTCAACCAGCGAGTCTTGACTACTTTTTGATTAATCACAGCTGATCCTCCCCAAATTTACATTTCATTAAAATGATTTATAGAAGTGTCATAATACAATTCCATAAAATAATAATTTCATTATCCCTGAGTGAAATGCCAAGCTCTGGAGCTTTTCAGGTGCCATTGTCATCTTAGTCAGACTCTTTGATACTTGGCAGCCATCTAAAAATCACAGCGCTTCAACTGGGGCAACTCTCACAAGCTTGGCAACTGCAAATTAGAAGTGAGAATCCTAAACAAGGAACAATTACAGAGAGATGGAGGAATTACTGTTATTAACAGTACAGATGCCTGCTTTTTAAATTGATTACTCACAGAGCAATCCAGCCCCACTTTGCAACTTGGACCGGTTGAAGGCTCATCTCCGTCACCCTCTGCCTGCAGAGTCAAGTCAGCCTTTCTCCATCGGCCTGGAGCTTCCCCAGCCAAGTGAAGGCCACAAAATGGGTTCCCACTCATCCTGGTTACTCTGACTGTGATTTTAGAGATTTTATTGAGTCGGTTTTATTGGGGGGTTTTATTTGCCATGCCCTCCTGAATGAAAGCGTACAGGGAAAGAAGAAGGCCAGTAGACTACTGCACCCCAAAGTGTCTTAAGTGTTAGTCTCTCCCCATCTCTGAGGAAGAAAAAGATCAAGGACTGATGGTAATATACATCTTTAAGTTTCTGTTTCAGAAAAACACCACCATGCTCCCCAGTTAATCAACAGGGGAGCAATTCAAAGCCCCAGTTAGGAAGACTGGGTGGACTAGAGGGGAGGTCAACCAACATATCCTTGCAGCTCAAGCTGGCAAGGGAGGGAGATCTTCTTCTTTTTGGCAGTCACTTGTAGCCGAGTAAGATTGTCTTCCATAAACACAGTTTTAACAATGAGTCCGTAGGTGACTGTGTAGGCCAATTCTGGATCCACAAGTCCTTCCACAGTGGGGACATTGGTTCCCGGGCAGGAGTTGATCACGGTGAGGGTTTGCCAAGTGTGCCTTCCTCTTAGCACATTTCTCCCTTTCATCCTGAGTTACACCTTTAGTAAAGTTAGGAAGACTGCGTGAACTAGAGAGGAGATCCACCAACATATCTGAAACCTTGCAGCTCCAGCTGGCAAGGGAGGGAGGTGGGGTGGTGGTTGTTATTCATACTTCATTTTGATAGTGCAGCAGGGGGCCCACTAGGGGGCGCATCGGAAGATGGCCGACATTAACATCTCTCCGACCCACACGAGGTAATTTGGAGGCTATGATGGGAGTAAATTAGCCTCCCTAACCCACTCAGGATGGTGAGTGGGACCGCCTTGCCTGCTGTGCCCAAATTTTCAGGGGATGGGGGCACTAGGCACAAAGCCCTCCTGTGGGATCTCGGCGCTCCTGGACGCTGTCTCTGATTTGCGCCACTAGCTGCAAGAACTTCAAAAGAAACAATTTGGAAGAAGGAAATGCACATATTTCAAGAAAAGACTGCAACAGAAGAGATCTCTGGAAAACAAGATAAGATTAAACTGTGAGAAGACACGTCAAGATACGGTACGGCAAATGACTGATGGGGGAGGGGGGAAAACCTTTCCTTTCGTTCCTTTTGTGATTAAATAAATAAGAATCCCCCTCCCCCTCATGAGTCAGAAATGTGCTTTAAGGACTTATGCTGTGGATTTAAGGCTGTGTGGAGATAAACTTTCGAACCAAAGCATGTTTTAAGAAGAGCGTGGAATGTATAAGAGCTTTGTTGTGACGCAGTTAAAAATGCCGTCACCACATTGGGAAGTGCTGTCGGAGGACTGAGTCTGGGAGGAGAAACAGAAAAAGGGAGTTGTTTTTATATTGTGGGAGAAACTCCTCGATGAGGACTCAAGAGCGACAGCTTTATAATTAATGATGGAAAAAGCGACGTTATTTATGAAGGCGTTGATATATGGAAACCATCTCGAACTGAGGACTGGAAAGACGGAAAAATCCACACAGGAGTATTATTGGTGTTTATCGGCTTAAGGTGACTATCAGAAGAGATCTTAAAGGATAAAGAGAAAATATATGAATAAGATGTGATGTGGAAATAGCAAGATAAGACTGGATGGAATTATGAACATCTGTTTGGACTGATTTGGACATAAATGCAGTAACAAGAAGAGGATTGGAACCTCCCCTTCAGATCTTGAAATATGGGACCCCCCAACAAAATTTTAAAATTCGGCTCTGTAATTTGGAATTTATATGATGTGGTTTGATTTGATGTGATTGGCCGTTTAATAAAAATTTATTAAAAAAAAAAAAAGATAATGCAGCAGAGGATCCCCAGTAAGGCCCCTCTTTGGGAAAGGAGCCAGCTTTGTTCCATCTATCACTGCCTTGTTCCATCCCCTCAACTCGTTGTCCGTACAGAATACCACTGCCAATTGGTTAAAGGTATACAAGTCAGAGCTAAACAGTACAAATTGAAAGCATTTGCTGATGATTTGGTATTGACACTACAGGAGCCAGAGCCTAGCACTAAAAGAGTATTGGAACTAATTCAAGAATTTGGTCAGGTAGCAGGTTTTAAGTTGAACAAAATGAAAACTAAGGTGCTAGAGAAAAATCTAACAGAGATTGAGAAAGAGAGGTTCCAGAAAGAGACAGGATTAACACTGGTCAAGAAAGTGAAATATTTAGGGGTTAACATGACAGCTAAAAATGTGAATTTATTCAAGGATAACTATGAAAAATGTTGGACGGAAGTGAAAAAGGATTTAGAAATATGGTCAAATTTGAAGCTATCATTGCTGGGCCGAATTGCTGTAATGCCTTAAGAGAGAATATAATGAAAATGATTTACAGGTGGTACATGACACCAGTCAAGCTTGCAAAAATCTACCATTTGCCCGATAATAAATGCTGGAAATTTAAAGAGTCTGAAGGTACATTCTTTCACCTTTGGTGGACATGCCCAAAGATCAAGACCTTCTGGGAAATGATCTATAATGAAATAAAAAAGGTATTTAAATATACCTTTCTGAAGAAACCAGAGGCCTTCCTCCTGGGCATGGTCGGCCAATTGGTGCCAAAGAAGGATAGAACTTTCTTTATGTACGCCACAACAGCAGCAAGAATACTGATCGCAAAATATTGGAAGACACAAGATCTACCCACCCGGGAAGAATGGCAGATGAAGGTGATGGACCTGATGGAAATGGCCGAAATGACGGGCAGAATCCGGGACCAGGGAGAAGAGTCGGTGGAAGAGGACTGGAAGAAATTTAAAGCTTATCTACAGAAACATAGCAAAATTGAGGAAGTTTAGAAGGAGGCTGGAATAAGGTTATGTGACTTTTGCATAAATATCATAAAGGACTTAAGTCAATTAGATTGTTGAAGGGAATGAGGAAAGGTAAAAATATATTATGTTAAGATAAATTAATGGATAAAAATTGGGAAAGATGGAAAGGATTTGCTGAAATAGCTAATTGAAGCAGAATACAAAAAGGGAGGTGTGAGGAGGTTAAAGAAACAAGCAAATGAAGTTAAGTCATGGAAGGTTTATTGTATTTTTGTGTATTTTTATGTATTTTTTCCTTTTTTTGTTGTCTGAATGTTCTTAATTTTTTCTCGATGTTTTTGTTGCTGTTTTTTTTCTTCTGTTGTATTCTTAAAACTTCAATAAATATTATTATAAAAAAAAACCAGAATACCACTGCCAAGACCACATCAGAGTCCCCAGTATGCTGCTTCCTTCTTATCCTACGCCTATCCAGCAGCACATATCAGGGTTTAGGATTGCTCTGCCTGGGTTTGAACCTACTCATACTGTTACTCCCAGTTTACTACTGTGGAACCAGAGTTTGGAGGCAATTGGTTTGCTTAGGGTTATCTAATAAAACCTACTACTACTTTTTTTCCTTTCTTTTTTTTGCTGGCGCTTGTTCTTGTGCCTTTAAGAGAATCTTGATCTGCAGATGTCAGCACATGTTAATGTTGTACTTCTTATACTCTCTGCAGTGGGAGAACAGCACACCTTCATAGGATCTGGTTGATAATCTTGGGTTTGGTGATCAAGCTGGTTGATACTGCTTTGAAGTTGAAGGATAGCCCAGTTCTTTACAGCTGTACAGTTCCACTGCTTTTATTCATGTGCAAATTTCCCCCTGCTTCAATATATTAGACTCCATTTAGATGACATTGAAATGGAGAATTCTCCACTGGATGCATTTAATTTCAATTACACTTACTCCATTGTCATCTTGTGGTTATTGTAATCTCAAAGAGTTTTTAAATTGGCATGTTTAACAGAGTGTAATTCCCTTGACAGCTGTAGAAACTGTGAAATTAAAGAAAAAATAATTGAGTGTTTTTGGCTTTATTTTCAGGATCGCAGTTTTAAGACTTCTCTTAGACAGGCTTATGCATCTATCACCTCCTGGCAAATAGAAGGGGAAGAAATTGAGGCAGTGAGAGATTTTACTTTCTTGGGTTCCATGTTCACTGCAGGTGGTGACAGCAGTCACAAAATTAACAGACACCTGCTTCTTGGGAGAAAAGCAATGACAAACCTAGACAGCATCTTAAAAAGCAGAGATATCACCTTGCCAACAAAGGTCCGTATAGATAAAGCTATGGTTTTCCCAGTAGTGATGTATGGAAGTGAGAGCTGGACCATAAAGAAGGCTGATCGCCGAAGAATGGATGCTTTTGAATTCTGGTGCTGGAGGAGACTCTTGAGAGTCCCATGGACTGCAAGAAGATCAAACCTACCCATTCTGAGGGAAATCAGCCCTGAGTGCTCACTGGAAGGACAGATCAACTGGGCTCCCCCCTGTGTGGGCAGGCAGGTGGCTTAGCGCGGCCCTGCTTTGCTCCAATGGGTGTGGGGTTACTCTGGTGGTGTCAGCGGCAAGGGCTGGGCTGGTGCCCCCCCCCCCTGCACGCATGTGCCCTGCATGCCAGCAGCCAATGCTACACCACTGGCTCATCCCCACCTCATTCTGCAGCATGAGCCTCATATGTACCGTACTCTCTGAGAAGGATGTTGTGGGCAATGACTCATTCTGCCTCTGAGGCTACGGTCCTGTATTCACTCACTTGTGGATAAGCCCCATTGAACTCAACAGAACTTACTTCTGAGTAAATTTATGTAGGATCATACTGTGTAAATAAGATTTACAACTTATATGAGAGTTGTGTGGCCCAGAGGCTGAATCAGGCCCCTTGATATCACCCCATCCAATATTTACTGTGTTTTTATTTCTGTTGTTGTGAGCCTGCCTGAGAATACTGAAGGGCAGAAGAGAAACTGAATATGTGGCCATCTTTATAAACCAAAACCTTTCAGAACTGAATGAATATGATACTTGGATGCTAATGCCTCTCATTTGGGTCTTAATGTCATTACACTACTATGTCCCAACTACTGCAGGTGCTCTGAATCTAATATATCGTCCCAGTTATAATACGGAGTTTGAGGATATGAGGGCACCCATTTCTTGGTCAAATAGAATTCTGACCCTCAAGCATTGCCTGGAGTGAATGCTGGCCCCTGAGAGTGTATAAATAAGGTTGTCATCTGACTTTCAAGGAAGGAGTGCAACTTAGGTTTGCAACTAAGCCTTTCAGAGTAACATTATGAGCAATTTATCTTTTCAGCTCTTTGTTGTTGTTAGGTCTATGGACAAATTGCACAGTGTATCAAAAGCACACACCCCACTGGTAAAATGTGTTGAAAAAGTGGCATTTGAGAAAAGAAACAGATATCTCATTTTTTTAAAAAAAAAAAGTTTGATTACTTCCATGGGACAAATCAAATTGGCACAGTTCATACACAGGTGGAGAGCATCTGTATTCACTCACACAAAAGGAGCCATTTTGGACATAAACAGTGCCATTTTTATGCTTCTTGCTTAAGATGTCTAAACAACAAAGAAATCCTGAATTGGACACTTTCTGATAAGAAATAAAACCAACTGAGCAATTTGAGTCATTTTTATGTTTCTCAGATGGATAGCTCTGGAAGAACATCCTTTGAGGCACACAAATGATCCCAGACAGCTCCCTCAAGGAACAATTATATATAAGCACCTGCTTGCTGTTATGATTATTCAGTCAAAAGCTGTTGCAAATGTTTCTCCAAGTTCTACAAAGCTTTGGTGCTTCTGCCTCCCATAGTGACACAAGATTTTCAAGCCCAAAGCAAGGCTCCAGTACAAAGAACATAAGAATTCTTGTTCTGTGAAATCTTGCCTGTGCCTAGGCTAAGCCAGCAGTTCTTTCCACCCAGGTTAATGGTTCTAAAATGCTGAAATAATTTAAATCAACAGCTACCAAACCGATACAGGCTAGCTTTGAGTGGAGATCACTGCAAACATCAAATAACCAATTGGCAGCTGTGCCAAGAAGTCTACTAGATTGGTGGTGTTTTCACTTAAAATTTATTATTATCATCAGTGCTATTTTTCTTTTTAAAAAAGGTGCCAGAACTTACCATGAACACCTCCCTTGTTCTCTTAGAATGGGAACGACGCCCACCTGAGAGGTGCCAGAACTGAGTTCTGGAGAGTTCCAGCTGAAAAAAAGCTTTGATTATTATTATTTAATTATCTTGATTGGAAGCCATCTGGGGGAAATGCTGGTTTTGAAAATAAGCCCATGGGCAAACAGGTTCTGCTAAAATCTATAAGAATGACATTTTCAAAGGCAAAAGGGAAATAGTTGGAACATAGTTGTGCAACACGTTGACCAAATCTAGACACCTAGGAGATCCATACAAGTGCTGCAGCAAGAGCGGTTCTTTGTATCCTCTGAATAGTCTTGCTAACAAATGGAGATGTGTGATAATTCCAGTACAGTGGTACTTTGGGTTTCAAACACCTTGGGTTACAAACACTTCAGGTTACAGACTCCGCTAACCTGGAAGTAGTACCTTGGGTTAAGAACTTTACTTCAGGATGAGAACAGAAATTGTCCAGTGGCGGCGGCAGGAGGCCCCATTAGGTAAAATGGTAGCTCAGGTTAAGAACGGTTTCAGGTTAAGAACGGACCTCCAGAACGAATTAAGTCCTTAACCCGAGGTACCACTGTATGTGGCGGTGCCAGAGCAGGCAGGGGGAAGAAATTGAGTTCCTACCAAATTTGCACTCCCTGAAACAATATATGAAACTGCAGATGCGCTTCAAAATGTGCACTTCATTGAGTTTTGTGGTGCAGTACTCCAAACAAAAAATAAAGTGCATAAAACATTTATATGAGGATAAAGTGTGCACAATGTATACATTAGTGAAAATAGCACACACAAATGAATTCTGTTATAGAAAGCCACATTATGAAGTCTGATCCCATCATGCTACCATTGCATGCAAGAGGGACATTGCGTCAACCATTTATTCCAGCTTTCCCCAGAAGAAGTAAAATGTGGCATTTTCAAAAACCATTCCTCAGATGTTGAATAGTGAGGTGATGAGCATAGTTGTGGTGTGGCTCAGAGCCCAGCAGGCACCACTCTTGGCACACAAAAACTACACATTGATACAAATGTTGAGGAAGATTCCAGATCCAACTGTTGTTTACAGATGTTTTCAGGCAGCTCAAAGGCATTCTTTTAAAAAGAGGGCTGCATGAAACAGATCCATACAAACCCCTGCCATCATGTATTACAAATAGAAGACATTATGTCAGCAAACATTGGAGCAGAAAGATATACAGTGGTACCTCAGGTTACATACGCTTCAGGTTACATACGCTTCAGGTTACAGACTCTGCTAACCCAGAAATAGTGCTTCAGGTTAAGAACTTTGCTTCAGGATGAGAACTGAAATCGTGCTCTGGCGGCGCAGCAGCAGCAGCAGGAGGCCCCATTAGCTAAAGCGGAGCTTCAGGTTAAGAACACTTTCAGGTTAAGAACGGACCTCCGGAACGAATTAAGTACTTAACCTGAGGTACCACTGTATAAGATTGTTCTGAATCATTGCCTGCAGATATTTTCGGTGTGAAATATCATCCTTACGGGAGGTGGGGATGTTCTCCCAACAGGGGCACACACACAAACACACACCCTCTTCCCTGAGCTGTTGTCTACCTAATCAGCAAGTGCTTAGCCACTACTGTGTTCTGGAATTAACTGGATCTTCCTTTTTGGAAATCAAATCCCAGCCAATCAGAGATCACTTTAGCCCTGTTCAGATGTCACACTTGGGGATCCAGGCCCACCCAAAGTTCCATGAAGGACCTACATACCGTTTGTCACAAGGGAAGGACTATAGAGAACATGGTTATGTCAAAATGCCACATTACCCATCAGATGTGGCTACATGACACTAAAAAGACAGTTCAGAATGAGGATAAAGCTCTCTGCCCTCACTCTGAATGAGTGGACACTTTTATCCACTTTTGCAGCACCCCCATGACAAAAAACGTCAATAAGAAGCTTTCTTCTATCCTATTTAGAGTTGTATTTCTATAAAAACAACTTCATGGGTAAAATTAACCCACAAAGTTGTTTTTAAACAACTTGTAAAGTTGTTTTCAAATGAAGTACACTTCTAATAAAGGACCCCTGGCAGTTAAGTCCAGTCGTGAACGACTCTGGGGTTGCGGCGCACATCTCGCTTTATTGGCCGAGGGAGCCGACGTCTGTCCGCAGGCAATTTTTCTGGGTCATGTGGCCAGCAGGATTAAGCCGCTTCTGGTGAAACCAGAGCAGCGCACGGAAACACCGTTTAATACCTCCAATAGGATATAACTACCGTATTTTTTGCTCTATAAGACTCACTTTTTCCCTCCTAAAAAGCAAGGGGAAATGTGTGTGCGTCTTATGGAGCGAATGCAGGCTGCGCAGCTATCCCACAAGCCAGAACAGCAAGAGGGATTGCTGCTTTCACTGCGCAGCGATCCCTCTTGCTGTTCTGGCTTCTGAGATTCAGAATATTATTTTTCTTGTTTTCCTCCTCCAAAAACTAGGTGCGTCTTGTGGTCTGGTGCATCTTATAGAGCGAAAAATACGGTAATTTTAATTTTAATGTCGAAAGCATTTACACAGTCAATTTGTGAGCTGAAAACACAATACTAGCCCCTGAATCTGTGCTCATGGAAGGGGTTGGAACTGCATAAAGCTGTCCCTTCTCCTGGCTTCACTACCACAAAAGCCCTTGTTGAATGTACAGGCTATTTGGAAGCTACCACCAATGGTATTCCTCCCAAGCACAGGGGTGTTTGGGGGCCAAGCAGGGCCAAACAAGGAACTGGCACAGTGAAAAAAATATTAAAGGAAGAAAATGTCCCCTGTCTTTTGCCTTGGCTGGCAAGGCTTTGGCTATGGCAGCAGCTCTGCCACTCCACTTGTCCCTGGGCTTAGCTGGCTCTTCTAGCCAATTAATTGATTACATATTGAACACAGAGTACAGGTTGATGGGAGCCAGCCAAAAGGGTGATTTGATTTCAAGTCTCTCAACTGAAACTTCAAACTGTTAGGGCCAAGCTAGAGGCAGCCTTGCCCAAATTCAGGCCTGGAAATGAGGCAAGCAAAAGGTTGTATTCTTTTGCAGTGCTTCCCCCCAAAAAAAAAAATGTTTAGGGGTACTCTCATTTTCCTACTCATATTGAAATACTGCCCCTCAATGAGGCCAAACTTAGATTCACAAAATGTTTAGGGGTATGCGTACCCCTGCATTCCCCCCCCCCAAAGCACAGTTCTTTTGACTGGAAGGGAAGCAGACGGGGGAGAAGACCAGTTTCCTAGTATTATTTATACCAGCCTTATCCTATCTAAACCCTTCACACTGCAGTGACTGGTGGTGCTTATCCATATCTGAAGAGGACCAAGTTCCCAATTTCTGCGGCAGCTCCCTAGGCTAGACTGGCCACAGACATTGCTGGTTCAAGCCCCTTAGTCCCTGAGAAGAATATGCAGTACTTCCTGGCTCCCATCAGGAGGTGTGCTGCAGCATTTGGCACCAGTTAAAGCTTTCAAGTCATCTTCAAGGGTAGCCCCATAGAGAGTTTGCTGGAGTGATCAAGCCTAGAAGTTGCAGATACATGGATCAGCATGGGATGGTTTAATTGATACAGAAGAGGAAAAAGCTTCTTAGTTAGGATTGCCTTATCCCCTTTTTCTACCAACCACAACTATTTATTTGTGCTGTTTCCCCAGATGTCAGATTTTATTTTACAACACCCTTGACTTCCAGAGAAATTTTCCATCTGTATCAAGGCTTGCTGGTTTCTTTTCTGGTTTCTTTTGTGGCCTTTTATAGACAAGTTTGTGTCCTCCTGACTGTGTCGGGGTTAACTAATCAGGGTATAGTAGTACATAATCTGTACAATCTTCAGTAATACTGTCAGAAGGTTATTTTGTCTCTGTTGTGATTTTTGATAGACAGGACCAGTGTGTTTGTTTTTGTGCAAAGTGAGTGCCAGAAGCCTTGATGCTCAGTTGCCAAATTCAAAGGATGTTTGCTTGAGATAAGCTAATGATTTGGGACTTTGTTTCCATCAGGTCTAGCTTTTCTTTTGTTCTTTGCTGAGCTTGTAATGAATGCCTTCTGAATTTGTGATTATGTGTTGACATTGTAGGGAGGTTATTTCTGCCCTCATCGGTTTCCCCAGTGTGGTTTTTTAAGTGAGCTAAATTCACTAAATTCACTTCCCCTAATAGTAGATTTCTAGGTGCCCTTGACAGTCACAGCCTTCATTTGACCTTTAATATCATTGCACACCACCCCAGTCTCCGAGATCCCAGGGGTCCAGGGTTTGGAAATGAGGCATGGTGGAGACTGTGGTGACCTTATGGTATATGGTTCATTGACACATATATACAACTTGAGCCTATGATGGAGGAGCTTACAGCATCGAGACCCCAAGATGGGCTTCTCCCATCACACAGCAGCCTAGGATTCATAAAGACACCAGCCATGGCTCTGCTTCTCTCTGGCTTGCTGCATTTACTGACTGCGACTATTCTCCTCCAGCCCACACCACCCCCAACTACGATTCTAAAACACTACTCCAAAACTCTACCTCAAAACCCTCCTTTGTCTTCCAAACTAACTCTGGCTTGAGGAAGGGGCCCCTCCCATTTTCTGTCTGGCACAGAGCCCCCACCCTCTGACTTTCCTGATGCCCCATTCCTTCCCTTTGTCTTTGGTTAAAGGCTGATCTCCCAGGCAATTTCCTGAACCCGAGAAGCTGGTTTGGCTTGTATTTTGACACTTTGTTAAATCCAGTGTCTGGTAGCCAATTTTAAGACTCCAAGCATAGATTGAACCTGGCACCCTCAATTCATAGCTATATTTTCTTCAAAATAATTATCTAGATCATCTTATAACTTGTCTGTAAAAACTAAATGTTGATGGTGGAGGGGCACTAGTTTCCATAAAAATATGGAGATCCTCCACTGCTCGTATAAAGTGTACAAAGAACAGCTGCATAGTCAATCCAGTGATGATGCATGATGTGCTAAATTTTGTTTGGCTGGCAGATGAGATCCTCTGAAGATATATGGACCATAGACTAAAAAGTGGCACATACAAATACTTTTACATTTTTTATTACAGTACAGACTTGCTAAACATCTCTTACAGTTGCTGCTTCCCCTGGATGCGTCAATGACTTTAGTGTTGCATGTGTCTATTTGGGTTTTATAATGCTACAATAATTGTAATTTTGTAAATGCCCACTGGGGTGATATCTCTTTAAGAGGCTTCTTATGTTTTAGCAGGAAGACCTCAGGGAGGTTTGTGAAGGAGGATGGAGCCTCAGCCAGAAGCAGTGCAACCAGGAGTGCTGTGTGATACAGCCAGCACAGAACAGGATCATCATACAGAAATTTGTAAAAACAAAACAAAAAAACCCTACCTTCTGACTGTAAAATAAATGAAATATAAAATAAGTAAATCTGACATCTGTACTGAAAATTATATTGAAGAAACCTGACCAGTCTTTACTGGTGCATCTGAAAGAACATTATAACCACCTAGTTTAAAGTCTCTACAGCTTGTTTTAATATACAGTAGTATAATGTTTTAACATATAAAATGTTTGTTGGGGGGAAAAACGTAGGCACATTGTTGTGTGAACCTGTGGCCTTCCAGATGTTGTTGGATTCCAACTGCCATTGGTTTCAGCTGGCATGGACAATGGTCAGGGATGACGGGAGTTATAGTCTAAAAGCCAAGAAGTCTGCCATTTACCCATTCTAGAAAGAAAGAAAGAAAGAAAGAAAGAAAGAAAGAAAGAAAGAAAAGTCCCTTGATTTCAATCTTCTCCACCTCTACATCAAACAGGACATGTTTGGAGAACGAGATCGCAACACCTGGGCAGTTTGTGCTGCCCACCAAATCTTCCCACTTGTAGAATGCTGGTTTGCATTGTATGTGTTTCCTGGAAACATAAAATATAGGAAAGATTGTAATGAATGGACTACTTTTTCCTCTTCCCTTTTGCATTTGATAAAGTCACTGGGGGGCACAATTTTTTTGAACCACTTGCAGCAGTTTTCAACCTAAACCATTAGCATCGTTCAATGAGTGTCTTAATACTGTTTGAGGAAATTGGATAAACAACTCAAGTAGGTAGAATTATTATTTTTTTGGCAGCAGGTAATTCCTGGCACATGGCATAACCTTGATTGACATATCTGAAGTAGCTTGACTGTGTGTGATTGATAAGGGATTAAGCTAATATTGAGTTGCACGAATGGAGAAGGGAGGATGGGTTTTGCTTCTTTGTGGGTCCTGCAGCCTTGGAAATGTTTGACATGTTTGCAAATGCTGCTGGTGGAGCACCGAGCATGCGAGTATTGCAATTATGGAACTTTTGCTTTCTGAAGAAGAGCTGCTAGGGGAATCACCGGAAGCAGTGGGTTATGCTGATGCTGCTTTCCTGGGCTTTGTGGTTTCATGTGGAATGCATTCTTTCCTCTGCTGTTCTCACCTCTGTTTGCTTTAGGGTGTTTTGTTTTGTTTTTGCGTAAAGAAATACTCTACAACAGATATTTTGTTTCCTAGGAGAGCTTACAAATCATTCAGCCAATGGCACGCCTACATTTTGGGGGCCCTGAAGCTTGAACTCTTATGGGGGTCCCCTTTGCAACCAGGAATGAGGACTGGGCATCTTCTTCAGCGGGGTTGTTCCATGACAGATCACCACATTTAAAAATAAAATAAAATAACTACATCTCAGATTTTGATCAAAATTGTTGTGCCAGATGATCTTGTGTGTCACTGGTGTGATTAAAGATTTCCTATGCCTTATAGTTTTCAAGTTATGTAGGGGATTAAATTAGGGAAATGTTATATACATACATGAAAAATGTCATTTATGGGGCCCTCTGGGTTTAGGGGCCCTGAAGCGGAAGCTTCATTAGTTTCATAGTAGATCCACCCCTGCATTCAGCAGAGCCAGCAGCCGTGGATATGCTTTGCCACAGGGACCTTAATTAAAATTATGCATGTTGGCTATATGAGGCTGAGTATCCCACACAGATACCGGTGGCGCTGAGGTCTAAACCACTGAGGCTTGGGCTTGCCGATCAGAAGGTTGGTGGTTCAAATCCCCGCGACGGGGTGACCCCCATTGCTCAGTCCCAGCTCCTGCCAACCTAGCAGTTCAAAAGCACATCAAAGTGCAAGTAGATAAATAGGTACCGCTCCAGCAGGAAGGTAAACCATGCACTGCTCTGGTTCACCAGAAGCGGCTTAGTCCTGCTGGCCACATGACCCGGAAGCTGTCTGTGGACAAACACCAGCTCCCTCGGCCAGTAAAGCGAGATGAGCGCCACAACCCCAGAGTCGTCTGTGACTAGACTTAACAGTCAGGGGTCCCTTTACCTATCCCTCACTAATTTGTTGATTCTATTATGCCAATGAAGTATCAATAGGACATGCATGCAGATAGCTGTGTGCTCACCTGGGGGGCAGGGAATCCTCACCCAGAAATTGTGCAAAAGCTCTGCAATTAGGCAACAGTAGTTCATGTAATTGGGGCAGGGCTGCCATTTTCCCTCCTCCCAAATGCTGTTCTGCTCTGGAATGGAGCATTCTGGGAAATCCAATATGGTGACCAAATCCAATATAATGGAGTTTCGAGGACTCTAGTGAATTTCACTATCACCCTCCAAAAAAGCAGCCTCAGTTTTG
Organism: Podarcis raffonei; assembly: GCF_027172205.1. Classification (NCBI taxonomy): domain Eukaryota; kingdom Metazoa; phylum Chordata; class Lepidosauria; order Squamata; family Lacertidae; genus Podarcis; species Podarcis raffonei. Next base: position 4,244,650 of record NC_070610.1, read on the forward strand.
TGTCCTCTTTTGCCCACAACCAAACTTTGAAAGTTCATTCCCACTCTAGATATCAATACAAAATTCCCATTTAGGTGCTAGCGTTGGAAGCAGTGCAGATAAATTTAATGACTTAAATCACAGCTGCCTCTCTAAATCATTGGGAATTAGAAGTCCTTAGCTTTGACGGCATCATTCCTCCTGCATCTTTCAACAGGCAACCCCAAATTCACACGGTTATTATCCTCCTCCGGTGTGATATTGCGAGCCTTCAGTCACCTGCCCCTCTGACATCAGTCTGCTAACGCAGCTGGTGGGCTGTTATAGCACAGATCTCTAGCAACCCCTCTCTTCCCATCAAAATACACAGAGGACTGGATCCCAACCACCCAGCTTGCCTGAAGAAGGAATAGACAATTTCAGCCAAACATTGTGGTGCAGTTGAATGGTGTTAAATTGTGCTCTTCTCCAGTGAGGATTCCTACAAACTGAGGAGTGCATGGTTTTGGATGGTGAGGTTACCAGTTCCGATTCTTGGCCCAAAAGGCTTCATTTAAAATCTGGCAATTAATCTTCCTCCCCACTTTTTTTTGGGGGGGGGCAGTTTCAGACTCAGTTCCAGCAGTCTCAGGGACCACAAGATCTCTTGAGCAGATGTGAAGGACTCAGGTTATCATCAGAACATGTGGTAGAATTCCTAGGGACTGGGTTGCAACAATCTTCAGCAATCTGCATGGCATGACAACAAGAATGCAATATAAATGTCTTAACATAAAATCAAGTCAGGTATTTCACTCAATTTCCTTCCCATTATTTTGCCAGAAATTCTGCTTGTAGCAATTCCATTTCTGAAAACCTTAACATCTTATCTATAAATACAAATACCTACTTTTCATTCCCTGATGAAATATTTATGAGGAGCAGAATTCTCCCTATCTGGAGAAAATATATAATTTAATTCAGCATTTCCCCCTAGCTTTGCAATACGAGTGTAACTGGCAAATTGAGAAGTAAACAGGTCTCACAATGTTAGCCTGGATAAAAATATTCAAGTGTTAATACAAAGCAAAGACCAGCAATGAAACTAATATGGAATATTTTAAAAAAACCTGTTTCATCTTTGGGGTGGAGTGACCAAAGGGGGTAAATTTGTGCTCATCCCAGAATTGCTCCCACCATTCCTTTCACTGCCTTCCTTATAAACGTGGAGTTCACAATAGAGACCCCCAGATAGAGCAAACAAAAACCCTCATTGGAAGAGATGTTTGACAGTGGAACAGTCTCCCTTGGGAGGTTATAGACTCTCTTTCATTGGAGGTTTTTAAGCAGAGATTGGATGGCCATCTGTTATGGAGGCTTTAGCTGAGATTCCTGCATTGCAGGGGATTGGACTAGATGACCTTTGGGTCCCTTCCAGCTCTATGATTCCATGCCAAATATCTTCTTTGAAAGCTCTGTTTTTGCTACCTGCCAGAAATAAAAGTAACCAGTGAAACTGAAGTAGTACTGGAGAAATATGGTATAACACAAGGCAGTCATTTGACTGCTTTATTCCAAGCCATATAAAATTTCTAGGCACTTCCAACAGGCAACCCCACATGGACTGCCTTACAACAATCCAATCTAAATGCTGCTGGAGCACAAATGACTGTATTCCAGAAAAGGGTATCACTAAAGCTGATGAAAGCATTCCTGGGACTCAGCTACACTCATCAATTATATCATTATACAGTGGTACCTTGGAACTTGAATAGCTCCGTTCTTGAACGTTTCAGCTTCCGAACACTGAAAACCCAGAAGTGCTCTGGTTTTCAAATGTTCCTTGGAACACAAACGTCTAGCGCGGCATCCGCTGTGCAAAAACCTAGCTGTCAGCCAATTGGAAGCCGCACCTTGGAACTTGAACGTTGGGTCTTCCGGAACAGATTATGTTTGAGTTCTGAGGTACCATTGTAACTGTGTTATAAACATGTGACACCAGATGGCGATGCACAACAGTGATCCGTCACCAATGGGAATTTGCATTGAGAGCTTTTATAGTGTTTTTTCTATAGCGTTTTTAAAAATCAGTGTAGATCCAGCCATGGCCACCCCTGAACATCCAGGTTTAGATCCATAAGCAATCCAATTCTTAAGGAGTAGTGCAACACCATCCCAAACTTGCCAGACACCCAGTCCTGGAACAGAGCAACCCCCAACAAGACCACTTTCTGGAAGAGCTTCAGCTGGTTTGCCCATATTAATTCCATCCTCAATCTTAAACACTGGTTCTGAACTCTCCCTCCCTGGGAGAAGATGTGAATGTGAGATTGGGTGAAAGAGACTTATCGGCAGATTGGCTCATGCTGTGTGGTTCTAGGATTCCCAGGAATATTTCACTTCTATGGGAATGTTTTTTATGGGACCCTCAATTGGCTACTATAACCGATTCTTAATTGTTGGATTTTATTTTTCATCATTCCTAGAAAAATGAAACATGTTACATAGCTATTGGTGTTTAGCCAATAAAATGGAGCTATAAAAATGAAGGGGTTTCTTCTTCAGCTGCACAAAGAGGCAATTTCAGTATATATAGCAAGTGGAGTTGTTCCTTCTTTTTTGGCACTGAATTTTTAGAGATCCAGGTAAAAAAGTATATCGGTGAAATATTAAACTATGTCTCCAGGAATGTACAAAGGCAGTTAAAAGCCCTAATAAATCACAATGTTATCTGCTACCCAGGAAGCTGTTTTCACTTTCTTTGCAAGACTCTAATACACTATAACAACAGTCAACAGCTTCCATTTAACTAGAATAGTGTAAAATGGTTGCACTGTGCCATAGCTGCCAATGAAGCATAGCAGAAGTTCGTGGGTGTGTTAATGTACACTTTTCTATTTTTCCATTTAAAAAAAGATTTTGACAATCAGTTATTCCAACATTCAGAGCAGATTCTTATATATATATAAAGACAGCACATAATTACTTATGGAAGGGTTCTTCTGAGTCTGATTTGCATTTAAAAATACAGTGGTGCCTCGCAAGACGAAATTAATTCGTTCCGCAAATTTTTTCTTCTTGCGAGTTTTTCGTCTTGCAAAGCACGGTTTCCCATAGGAATGCATTGAAAATCAATCAATGCGTTCCTATGGAAACCACCTTCAGACCAGGTCCGGGGACAGTCTGTCCCCCGACCTCTTCTGAAGGCTGGGGGGGGGGGGGACAAGGGCTTTTCTTCCCACCGCCAGCCTTCAGAAGGCTGTTCTGAAGGCTGGCGGTGGGAAGAAAAGCCCTTCTCCCCACCTCCCACCCCGCAAGCTCCGGGGACAGGAGGGCTTTGCTGCCGCCTGCCAGCATTTTAAAAGCCCCCGGGACAGCAGAGACTTCTCCACTGTCCCCGGGCGATTTTAAAATGCTGGCAGGCGGCAGCGAAGGCAGGAAGGCAGGCAGGGGGGAGCAAAGACTTTTGCCCCCCGCCTGCCTTCAAAAGCCGTCTGGGATAGCGGAGAAATGCGCTGCGCTTCTCCGCTATCCTGGGAAGGCAGGCGGGGAGGAGCAAAGACTTTTGCCCCCCGCCAGCCTTCAGAAGAGGTCCAGGACCTTCAGAAGAGGTCCAGGTGGGCGAAAGTCTTTGCTCCCGACGGCCAGCATTTTAAAAGCGGTCCGGGATAGCGGGAAAGCGCAGCCGGGGGACTTTTGCCCCCCGCCGGCCTTCCTGGACCTCTTCTGAAGGCCAGAGGGGGGCGAAAGGCTTTGCTCCCCACCGCCAGCATTTAAAAGAGGTCCCCGGAGATTTCCCTATGGGCTTTCTTCTTGCGAAGCAAGCCCATAGGGAAATTCGTCTTGTGGAATGACTCAAAAATGGAAAACTCTTTCGTCTCGCGAGTTTTTCATTTTGCGAGGCACCACTGTATATATTTAAGAGCTTATTTAGAAATAGCTTCACAATGTGAACCAGGAAATGACATATCTCTCTACTCTTTTTTAAATTTAAGTTTTCTTCCTCCAGTCTTCCTTCCCAGTTAATAGTGTTTCATTTCTTCCCTCCTTTTCACCCCATCTTCCACCTTGGCACAAGCCAATGCAGGAAAGTTGGATAAAGCTATTCTATTACTATTCTAATAGAAATATTGCTTGAATAAAATGGAAGAGCTAACAGAACAGAAAGCTACAATAAACTGTGCATAGTACAAAATTCAGAAATTGCAGGTAAATGAGCAATGGATTGGTTCCAGTTAAAAAATGAAGTCCAGGGGGAGAGGAAAATACAGAAGTCTTTTAATCTCACTACTTATCTGCTGATTCCATAAGTAAGTGCTATTTTACCCTCTTGCCAGTCTCCTTCTAATATTTTTCTTTTGTCATGCAGAACATTCTCTGTGCTTCCTTTACATCCCTCTTTCATTCTTTGTAGAACTGATGTAGTCCTTTTTCTCAATTATTTCTCCCCACTTTCCAAAACCTGTAGCAAGCTCCACTGGTGCTGGTTGTATGGGATTAGAATTGAAACCAATTCCCAGTTACTTTGTGACTACAACAACCCATATTCTGATTAAGGCAAACTTTGTGAATAATCATTTGCAGGGACTTGTTCCTTATTGTTCCAAGTTCAGGAAAGCAATGGAGATTCAGCTGCATTGCCTGATCCCCTTGCCTGGCAAAAATGACAACGCTCCCCCCCCCCCATTCCTAAAAATATTTTACACAGCTCAATGTGAATTTGGCAGTGAAAAACTGCCCAGGTGACACTCAGGCAGAGAGATTATGAAAATATATTCAGGATGTAGCATGAGGATTAAGATACAGTCAAGTTGTAAATATTCAGTGATTTTTACCTGAGCTCTTCAAACTTGTGGCTAAATCTATTTGCTGAATTAATACATCCTTGGTCAGATTTTTTCCCCCATTTGAAGTATCTGAAGTTACTTTTCATTGCATTTCTTCATCTGTGTTTGTGTGCATGCAAGTGTTGTGAAAATTCATTTTATAGTCGGATATATCTATCCTTAGGTGGATGCATCATTTTCTTTAGATGCATTTTTCTGCAAAAAATGATGAATGACATAACTGAGAAAAATGCTGCCTCACGAGCCTCCTCATTCATTGGTCCATAAATGCAAGAACAAGCCTTGCTGGATCAGATGGAGTTCAGCATCCTAGTTTCTGCAAAGGTCAACCAGATGTCTCCAGGAAAGACCTAGTATTCATTGGCCTCTTGGCTCTGAACAGCTATAACATTTACTGTAGACATCATGCCTAATAGCCATTGAGGGACTTCATCTAAGCCAATGGCCTTCATCACGTCTTGTGAAAGTGAATCTAAAAAAATCTGTTATGCACAGGATGAAGCAGTACTTTCTATTGGCAGTGCATGCAGTAAAGGCGATCAGTTTTGTTGGGTGACCTTGACTGGTTGAGACAAAATGTTGCTCCTATTTCACCAACCCATTCACAGGCAACAAAATGGGAGTTTTGGCCATTGTGAGAATTTGGAGATGGAGACAAACCTCAGCACTGCTATCCAGAGCACATCCTGTTGTAGGAGAAAAGTTAAGCCATGGACTCTAATTAACGGCTTCTAAAGTTTCTGGGTTTTTTCCTGGGTAGTAACAGAAGATGGTGACACACTTCTCAGGTTTTGCTCCCCTGACAAGATTAAATATTAGTCCTTTAGTTGGAAGCTAATTATAGGGATTTACCGATGGGATCACTGAAAAGCTGAATCACCTTTTTCTTTTTTTGTTTAACAATCCTGGAAGTTTTTTCCCCTGCCTGTTTTAAAGGAAGAAAATTACCTTCCTACTACGTGTGTGAGCTTCTGCTGCTGTCACTATATAAAATAGTCTTTTAGGCAGCCTGCACTTTCCCCATTAACACATCAGTCAATTTGATGGCAAATTCTTAATGTTCTAGAGTAGATGTGAGAGGTACTAAGGTAGCCATTCTGTCTGTTGAGGTCCAGGAAATCATTGCCTAGGCCACTGTCACTGTCAGACTAGATTACTGCAAGTGACTGTATATGGGGCTATCCTTGAAAACTGCTGGGAAGTTTGGCTGGTGCAAAATACATCCTGGCAGGAGCAGGCTTCACCCATGAACTCACATCTACAGTACATTGACACCCTGTTCTATCCTGTCTTCAAAGCCCTAAATAGTTTTGGACCAGCACACCTGACAAACTGCTTCTTTCCTTGCAGTCATCTACTGAGGATGCTCCAATAATGATTATTATTATTAGTCAGATAACAAGTATAGGAAGAGAGGTATCCTGGGGAGGTTACCTCCCAGTTATGAAATTCCATCTCATTGCAAGTTCACCAAAGTCCAAGCATGAGCAACTTTAGGAAGTGCTAAAAATTCTAACCGTTTTGGACAAGCTTTGGGATTCAGGTTTTAGTTGGGTGTAGTTTTCATAATTTTCATGAAAACCATAATCACTCTTCCTATCCTGTTTATAGCCATCATGAGTCTTTGGGATGTGGAAGGCTCTAAATCTAAATACATTGGTTGTATCCAGCACTGTATGAAGAGAAGGCGATCTTCTCCAGAGTGTCAGAGGCGCAACCAGATATTGCTGTCTATATCATCTAGGGCTTCGAGGGGAGGGAGGAATCACATTCACAACCCTAGATGATGCAACCCACTAAGTTTGATAGGTCCTCTCAACCCCCTGGAGGAGCTTCTTTGGGGTGGGTGGGGAATAGGGAGTTGTGAGGGCAGGAGGTGAAGGTCCATTGTACTACTGTCCTCTGCTGACACAATGTTCAATACAATCCAAGTCTGTCCTGAGTCCTGACACTTTTCCCAGGATGACCACAGTAAATAGATGAAGCTGCAGAGACTCTACAAGGCCACCCAAGAGTGCAAAATTGCAAATGCATTTATTATTTGTTGCATGTTGTTTAGTCTACCCTTCAATCTTATTCCTAGGACAGGGGTTTTTGTTTTGGTATATCACAGGTTTCCTCAACCTCAGCCCTCCAGATGTTTTGAGACTACAATTGTCATCATTCCTGACCACTGGTCCTGCTAGCTAGGGATCATGGGAGTTGTAAGCCAAAAACATCTGGAGGGCCGAGGTTGAGGAAGCCTGGTATATCACCTGGGAATGTGATTGAAGGATAGTATAGAAATCCTTAATAAAATGTCTCTGCCATATTGCACTCTGAGTAGGTCCAGTAGCGCCTGTGAGGTGTTCATCTGTCTTTGTTGAATTCTTTCCTTCATTGGCCATGGAATGGTGGTTGCTTTCTTACAGGAAGACAAAAACCAGAAATGGCACTTGCAAAACATAACTAGTATGTTGTGACGGAGCACCCTCTATATATATATGTTTGTGGCAGGGGGTTTATTGGTTTCTTTTTTGTTTTATTATGTATTTTGTATTCTCATCTTGTATTCTTCAGTTGTGAACCACCCTGGAATCTTTGGATTAAGGGCAAAATACAAATTTATTATTATTATTATTATTATTATTAATAATAATATAAAATGCATGTTCGTCAGGTAGCTGGTGATACTTCTGAAGAAGCTGGAGTTCAGCTCTCCAAGACAGCTGTTAAATCACTTTCTCCTATTACCTGGTGACATTTGAGTTAAAGTAATGAGAAGTATGTCTGCTACAATGTAGGATCCGTTTATTCCTGGAGATTGGTTTTTCGGCTTATATGCCATTTCAACAAGATTCTTGGCAACATTACAACCACATAATGATGCCTTTCATTAAAACCAAATGCTTATGGACAGCCTTATTTAATCCAGTTTGAATGGTTTGTTCTTCTTTATCTGAGTATCAGCTTCTGCTTTTTACTCTCTTTCCACTTCTTGGCTTTCCTGAGAGATGTGAAGCAAGCGAAGAATGATTTTGCAGCCTTTTAGCTGTTAGTATTACTGATGATGCAAAAGAATGATAAGACAACATTCTTTGTAAAGAAAAATGCTTGTCCATCAACACATTCCTGTCACCCAAGATGCTGTGAAAATCCACAATAGATTGAAAATTTTGTAGCACGCAGTATCACAGGCCTCACCAAAGATTTAATGGCAAGTTTTTTACTCTAGGAAATATCTATAGAATTCCTTCATTTTCAGATATACTTATACAGTATTGCGTAACCTCCAGGTTACAGAATCTTCAGGTTACAGCTGTGGCAAACCACGGCAAACCTGGAAGTGTATACTTCTGGGTTCCACCGCTCGCGCATGTGCAAAAGTGCTCTGTGCGCTGAGTGCGTGTGCAGAAGCGCTCTATTGCACGGTGTGCATGTGCAGAAGCGGCGCCTCTAGTTACAGATTTTTCATTGTGCGCATGGCACCCTGAAATGAATTAAATCCATAACCAAAGGTACCACTGTACTACAGACATGAAGTAGTTTCATTTTCATTTTCCCTGTCTATGGAAATCTCTGTACACTGGTACCTTGGTTCTCAAACTCTGAAAACCCGGAATTAAGTGCTCTGGTTTTTGAACGTTTTTCGGAAGCTGAATGTCTGATGTGGCTGTCGGCTATTGTTTCCGGGGCGCCTGCACCAATCAGAAGCTGCGCCTTGGTTTTCAAACATTTTGAAAGTCAAACAGACTTCCAGAACAGATTAAGTTTGGCGCTTTTGTTTTTGCTATTTATTTTGCGTTTTTGTTTTTGAGGCTTTTTTGGTTAATTTGTTTTTGTGAGTGTGTGGAACCCAGTTCAGCTATTGATTGATTGATTGATTGATTGATTGTCTGACTGCAGAAATGGATAAAAGCCTCCCATCCAAACAATGACTATCACCAGTGCACGTAAGAAAAATATTAATTTTATTTTTTATCATCTACAACACTGCCTTATTTATTTTGTAGTACAGTACATTGATTATTGCTTTCATTTTATGGATCAATGGTCTTGTTAGATAGTAAAATTCATGCTGAATTGCTGTTTTAGGGGTTGTTTTTAAAAGTCTGGAATGGATTAATCCATTTTGCATTACTTTCTATGGGAAAGTATGGTTTTGGAACGGGTTTCCGGAATGGATTAAGTTTGAGAACCAAGGTACCACTGTACTATAATTCTATGAGAAGAGCTAGGATCCTTTAAAGGAAAGTACAATCATTATATAGTGTAAAGTGCTGGGGGAGTCGAACCAGTGACTCAGGCCACAAAGCACACAGAGTCGTCTCCACACCACTGAATGTTGAAACGGTGAAGTGTGAATGTTGAAAGACAGCTGTATTTGGTGTCTCAAATTGTTCAGGAGAATGTGAATGCAAACTGACTCAAGCTTCCCCTACTCAGGAGCGAAGGTTATGGGAGGCCACACCTCCCCTGTCCTCAGCCTACACCGCTCACCAGACTTGCTCTGTGCTCTCCTTCAATGCTTTGGCCCGGCTGGAATGTGCGCCTGAACTGTGATGCTGCCTCTTGCCTGCCTGCCTGGGGAATGGAGGGTTGTGTTTGTGTCTGGATTTTGCCTGGCTGGAATGCAGCCTCCTGTACAAAAGGAGAATCGCATCTGTAGTACCAACCATCTTTTTTGCCTCTGGCCTTGCCTGATGCTGGAATGCTGCCCTCAGAAGGTTGCCCATTCAGGAATGCCCCTGCATTTCAAGCTATTTGTATAGAGGGCCTGACTCATTCAGCAAATATGGAAAGGAGACTTCTTCAAGGCTGATCAGCAGAAAGTGGAATTGGAAAATATGTCTGAGGAGTCTTTGCACATCCATAGATTTATCTAGTGGCCAATGAAGATACTCTGATGCCTGCAGTGATGCCTCAAGCCCACTCCCATTGCAGCCAAAACCACATTACAAAGTCTAGGTGTGTCGTTCAGACAGGAATTCTATCATGGTGCTGCCTGAAGAAGCTCTCCTTGCCTAGTTGCTTGGAAGGGCTGATCCTGGCTCCATCTTGCCACTAATAATGCAGAAAACGATGAGTGGAATGACTAAGACAGTTTGATACCACTTTTATCCTAAACAATATCTCTTTTTCCTCTTGTGTACAACTTTCCCCCTTCTATATGGTAAAGTATGTGGTCACGTTCAGGGCCGTCTTAAGCATATGTAGTGCCGGGGTGCAAAGATCCACCCGGCGCCACCCCCCAGTTGTCCAAAGTTGTTGTCCTTTTTTAGGGTGGGCCAGCAAGGGGGAGGGTGGGCAAGCAGAGCCCAGTGCAACAACAGTCGAGCCCAAGGCAGCGGGGGCTGAGCGAAGCCAGCCGCCTCGTGTGAGCAGTGTGTGCTGGGCGGGCCTCTCAGCGGCCTGCCAATCCCAGATGCGCAGGAGGGCGGAGCCGGCCGGCTGCCTCAGTGCCTCGCTTACCTGCAGCAGAAGAGCTGTGGTGCTCCGACGGGATCTGCTCTGCTCAGCAGCGGCTGTCAGCTCTTCCCAGTCCCCAGACTCCAAATCTCGGCCCCGGGACTCTCAGCCTGGCGCCCCTGAGAGCCCGGTACCCGGGGGCCCCGCACCCCTAGTGCCTATGGGTAAGACGGCCCTGGTCACATTAAACTATTGCTAATAAGTTGTACATTAACTCAGCTGGACATATAAATATTCAGATGCAGGTAGCAAATTAACTACACATCTGGAGAAGCTAAGCATCTGTGATCTTCTGAAACCCATTTCTGTTTTTTGTCTGCTTAGATTTTATGTTTCCTTTGGGTAGGTTCCCTCCCCACTTTGTGCAATTCAGAGCCCACATTCTTGATGTTAACAAAAGCTTTACTTTAAAAGCACATCCACTGAAACCAATGAGACTTGAAGCTCACAACCAGAAGAATAGTTTATCAAGGAAGAAATGTACAGAAAATCCTAGAGATGAGCCAGAATTAACCAGGTGTTTGATTTTTAGCACTGCAGAAAAATGCTCCCTCTTTTCATTTGTTTTCACTCTAGCACATCTTATGAGAAGATTTGCCTATCAGTTTACACTGCTCGGATTACTCTTCAGTGAGGTCATCACACCACCAATTTGTTTTTGGCTATAGAGACCTGTATAGTTATCTCTTCAGTGAGAAATTCATGACTGGCTGGAATCATCCATGTGACTAATCTATGAAGAAGGAAACAGCAGCTGTCGAGGAAAACAATGGTGTTAAACAGGATCAAAAGTAGGTGAATATTTGAGACGGAAGCCTAATATTTTCTCTGCAAAGCCTTTTACACACACTAGGACAGCTGAAATGCTGTTTTCAATTTGTTACAAAATAGGCTTTTGCTTGCTCAAAGTTGGCAAAAGAATGAGGGTGACTTTCATGTCTGAGTCTCCAATTTTCATAAATGCTCATTCTAATAATAACAAAAGAAAAAAGATATCTAGCAGAGAGAAAATAAACACTACTGCTCAGTCTTTGATTTGGGTTAATGTACATAGTGAAGCAATTAAAAAAGGCTTAATGTAAATTGGTTTTCCAAGTAAATGATGGATTGGATAGCGTTGGTTGGATACATAACATTTATCCCCTGGGTTAATGATCACTCACTTCCAATTCTGCTTAATCCTGCTACAAAGTTAATAAATATTTATTTTGTCCCAACAGTCTCTCCTAGGATCCTGGGATGAGAAGCATTTGTGGAGTTTCTCTTGCTATGTCTTCCATAAAATAACACTTTAGCTCCCACTAGTTAAAGGCCTTCACACATTTTCAAAGTGCTAGTTGCATTCAGTTACACTGTGGCTTTGCTGACTCCACTCTATTTTCTGTTCCTTCACAAAAGGAACAAGAGAAATATTATTTTCGGAGACAGAGTGCAACATCTCTATGACTGGGAAATTCCAGATTTTCTTGAAGAAAGCCTTAAACGTAGAAGGATATTGGGTGGGCATTGGGGTGTGGAACTGAAGGTCAGTTGGCTTTCTAATTGAAGCAGGGTGAATAGGAAATCATTAACTAAGGGAATTCATTTGAGTTGCCAACAAATTTCACCTGAGCAAAAATTGCTGCCAAAGTTTGAAGGATCTGCTCAAGTGAAACACTTGCAGGAATTTGAAGAGAAGGTGCAAGCTCAGTGACAAACGTAGCTTACTTTTCAAATTAAATTGTAAGCATTTTGCCAGTATCAAACATCTGCTACAGGATTGGGGATCACTGAACTCCACCAGACTAAATTTGAAATAAAAATGCAAACCATAAGCAAAGGTTCAGAACGCTCAGAAAAATGTTCTATCCCAACTCAAATCTTCTCATAATTGCAGCACCTTGTGAGCCCTCCATACCCCCTTACCTGATGACGTCTACTGCTGCATCTCTCTCCTCCAGGCACACTGGGTTCTGCCCAACATTGGGGGCAGCGGTGAGCATGCATGATGTCACACAGTGGGAGGAGTCCTGATGGGGTCCGGAACACCCTCCAAAAGGTCTGATGGGAGATGTGACCTGGATTGTGCCTTATTTCCCATTCAAAGCACTGATCGGCCTCTTGCTCTGTAGGAGGCCAGGCTAGTTGTTCATCTTCAGTCTTGCGTTGATGCGCTGGACAGCTTGCTATGGAGAGAGCTACTGGAGTATTCCTTGGCTGACAGTTTCTGGGAATTCTTCCCCACTTCCATGGAACATCCCAGGCAAATAGCTCACTGGTTTTTTTGCCTCCCACCCCAAGTTCAAAAGTAATTGTTTTATCTGGGTTATCTGTTTGTAACTGGGAGCATTCAATTTCCATTTTGGGAATATTCAAAGTGCCCCTAGTCCAGAGCTTCAAAATTAGCCTTGGTATGCAGTGAGGAGGAGATGCAATAATTTGCGCAGAAATCTTTATAGAACAATAATAATAGAATTGCAGAGATGAAAGGGAGCCCAATGGTCATCTAGTTCAACCCCTTGTATTGCAGGAATCTCAACTAGATCATACATGAGAGATGGCCATCCAGCCTCTGCTTAAAAACCTGCAAGGAAGGAGAGCCCACCCCCTCTCTTAGGAGTCTGTTGGGTCAAGTGATTCTGTATTTCCCAAACATGAACATGTAGCATCCATATGTATTTTACACAGAAAATAGCTCATTACAGCACTATTGTAAGATTCCGTTGTATTTTTTGTAGGACAGAATTGACGTGGCCTTTTCAGTGGTGTAATAGCATGAGAGTCCTGTTGGATCAGACCATCACCCTGTTTCTCACAACTAGATACATCCTTCTGGGAAGCCCACAAGTGGGACATGGAGTCGTGTTGTAGTGTACTGTGTTTCAACGCTCTTTGCCAACAAGGTGTGCTTCATGTCTGAGAACAGATTTTCACCTGGGTCTTCCTGGTCCACTTTTGCCACTCTATCCATGACTACTCCACAGGGGCCAGTACTCCCATCACCACCAAAACATATAGGGAAAAAGAGAAAGAGGTGAAGCTCGTGACAATCAAAATCCAAACCGAAACTCTACAAACACATCAGTGCAATTTCTCAACCAAGTGTGCATTGGTGGTGTATTATTTTCCCCGTATTTAAAATTATATTTGGGGATCACATCTCTACACAAAACAAAATCAACACGGTGATAAACTGTAGCTACAAGGAGATCAGAAAACCTTCAGAAGAACAGCCGATGCTCCCTCTTAGGAACAGACAAGCTTTCAGAAACAAAAGGCCAACAAAAGGCATATTTCTGTTGCTTTTGCCCTTTCTGTTAACGTTTTCACTTCGTGGCCTCAATCCTGGGACATGTTCAGTGTGTTATTTATGAAATATCCCAGAGTTATCCTAAATACTTTGTCTCTATTTTCTGCTCATGCAATAAATGTCCAAAGAAGTTTCTTGGCACTGTCTTCACTTTCAAAATATAGAGGCATGTACTTACTTTTTTTTCCAATTTTCATTTATAACAAAAAAGGAAAACATTTCAATAATTATTCAACAACAATTCTAACATTTTAACCTTGACTTAGGAATCAAAATTATATATGCACTCTTCCAGGATTCTGGCAGCTCTCCTGTGTTTAAAGTCATGTTCATAAAGTCTTTTAATGGTTGCATTAGATAATCTTGTAACTTTTTATAATATATTGCTGAAAGTCCATGAGGTCCAGGTGCCTTTCTTCCTTTCCCTGTGATATTGCTTGCTGTAGTTCCATCATTGTCACCGGTCCATTCAAAAATGTCATTTTGTCTTTTGCTATCTTTGGTATTCCACTGTCTTCTAAACATTTTCCCAAAGGCATGTACAGTGGTACCTCGGGTTACGTACTTAATTCGTTCCGGAGGTCCGTTCTTAACCTAAAACTGTTCTTAACCTGAAGCACCACTTTAGCTAATGGGGCCTCCTGCTGGCGCTGTGCCATTGCTGCACGATTTCTGTTCTCATCCTGAAGGAAAGTTCTTAACCCGAGGTACTATTTCTGGGTTAGCGGAGTCTGTAACCTGAAGTGTATGTAACCTGAGGTACCACTGTACTTACATTTTCCCCATTGAAATCATATGAACCTAAAAATGCTTACTGGTTTTCATGGGCGTAACCAAGGGGGGGAGGGCAGCTGCTTCTCCTAGATCAAGTAAAACCATAGAAATACTTAACTACCTGACCAATTAAGTCGGTTCTGCCACTCCCATCAAAATTCCTGCCCCCTCTAACAAAAATCTTGGCTACGTCCATGCTGGCTTTTGCTAAAGTGTAGCCTGGTGGTCCTATCTATATTTACCCAGAAGTAAGTTATACAGGAGAACGTGCTTTGGGTTGCAGCCCTAGGCTGGATTGTGTCCATGGTTTGTTGGGGAAAGTGGCTTCTGTAGATAGCAAAGACTAACAATAAATATGTTATGAAAATCTAAATAAGGGTAAGTTCTCCTATAGAAAAATAATATATATTGTCCTCACTCTGAATACTAAAATTGCTTTGACGACAAGAACAGCATTTAATACAACTATGGGAGGTACATCAGACCCTTCCATTCATTCAATAACTTTGATCTTCCCTTTTCTGTTTTTAGAAGATGGCAACCACTGCTGGAAGTGCAGACACTTGGGTGTCTCTGAATCTTTAGTGGCTCCTTCAGGGGCAGCTCTGGGAAGCAGACATTGGCTGTCACTTATTTTCCAGCCCATGCTTTCTCCCATGCATTTTTGCAACTGAAGAAATAATCGTGTGGTTTTGGAAATAATATGTGGAATATCTTATTTTAGTAAAGTCAATGCAAAAACACCAATTTACCTGCAAAGGCTAATGAGAAAGTAATGTTGTTTTTCAGCTCCAGCAGACAGCATGCTCATCAGCTCAATAAAAGACAAATGACCTGACATTTCTAAACAAAATTAATTTTCTTTGCGGAATGCTCTCTATTACTTTCTTAGATGATTTCGTACTTTGCTACCTGGTTCTCAGTCATGGTATATTGAAGTAGATTAGCTTTGCATAGGAAACATCATGATTTCTCACACTCCATTTTTAACAATGCATAAGATTTGTATTTATGGCCAGAACCTCAACATTCTGTGCAGTATTGAACATTTTATGCAGGTAAATATATATTGTTGCCCTCTCATCCTAGTCTTTTGTAAGAGGAAACAAGAAAAAAGAAACTTTGCATCAATCACATTGTGATTAACAATATTATTATTTTAAATAGGAGGCTTCTGTAATAAAAAATGAAAGCAAATTCAAAGAATGCCATCATGGAATATAACAAAATTGTAGGGCAGGAAGGGACCACAAGGATCATCTTGTCCCACCCCCTGCTTTACTGACTGAGCTATTTCCACTATAGATGCATAATTTATCCTCATTTTCAGACTCAAACCTCCATCAAATCACCAATGGCAGATTTCAGAGAAAATGAACATATGCTCACTCTCACATTGAAAATGAAAGCGAGTCTCCTTAGTTTCAGTGGTGGTTACTCCCAAGTAAATTGGCACAGAATTGTAGACTTAAAAGCACTCCATCTTGGTTAGAACATATCATTGTTAATTTGCATTTCTTGGTTGCAGGTAGGGACTTACACTTTTGAACACTCTTCCGCCTACTAAACAAAGGTGCACACAGACACATAGGATGTCAATGAGAAAGTTTGGTCCAATCCTGCTGCCTGACATACTTGTTTTCTACAGGCAGAGAAGCTTCCAGGATTTAACATTGGGAAATACCGTTGAGGTATGCTAAAACTCACTGGGTGTTTAGCAGGTTAATGTTTAACTGTTGATGTTCTCTGCTCTTACATGTGAGTGTGTAGCTTTAGATCACATGAGTAAGGTATTCAATTGCAAATCACCATTTTGAAGGGAGTTTCCTTTGGTTCTTTTGTTCCCAGGCACAGTCAGAGAAGCATGTGCTATTCATGCCTCTCTAGAGGAACAGCCTCAGGCTGCAGTGCAGCCTAATGGAATCTGTGTATGGAGAAACCTTTGAATCTAGGTCTGTTTAGAGTTATATAATATTTTTAAGAAGATGCCGAGCCTATGCTTTGACAAGCATATGTCTTATGGAATTATTTGGATATATCCTTGATTTGGTTTTGTTTCTCTTCTGAAGAAACTCTTCTAGTGAAGCTTTAAATCATATTTACGGGTCTGGACAATTTTTATTTCAAAAGGAGTCAGTTTTTATGCATCCAATTGCCTCAAGATGTGCAATATTAATATCTGCAAGATCCAGTTCCTGACCCCTGTTGTAGCTGCATTGGCCCATCTCTAGTCTGTGGGTTCTTGTTGTCTCTCCTACCCATAAACTCTAAATTTAGAGCCTACTTTTTTTTACTCTGCAAAATGCTATGTATGCTCATTGATGATACTAGCAGAATAAATGAACAAAAGTTTTCAGACTAAAAAAAAAAAAGAAATCTTAGTGGACAAGTCCCAAGGCAGCCTTGCTGAGATCCCTGATTCATTTTCTTAACCTACCATGTTAGTTTAAGAACATTCCCCTGAGTAAGAAAGGGATATTTATGATTCAACAGAATGAATATTTTGCCTTCAAATAGCAATTAACTTTCCCTGCCAAAAATCAAAAGTTGAGATAATTGTCATCCAAGTGCAATTGTTTCTGCATATATTGAATTTATAGTAATTCCAGAGCCAAAGGAATGTGTTAACTGGGGAATACATTGGACAGGCTATTGAACAGAAAATATTAATGAAATGTAAAAGGATTTTTTAACTGAATACTAATCAGGCATGACTTGTAATCAGGTAAAAAATGTGAGCAGCCACACTGGTACACCAGTATAAAATTCAAACAGGGACCCCCCCCCCATAGCAGCTTCCTTTGTTCAATTTTTGCATTTAAATTCCAGTCTAAATAATAGTTTAGGTGAACTCAAAAGCTAGCTCACTAATACGTGCTTTTTAAAAGATGGTCCGAATAATATTATTATGTTATTGTTGCTGCTTGCCTTGAAGTGCAACCTATTTGACAAATTAATCATGGTTCACTATTCTGATTTTTTTTTTAAAGTGCACTGAGAAGTCAAAGCTAATTGTAAAAAATATTTGCAATGGCTATTTTTGGTTAGAAAACTCATTACCTTCGTCTTGAAAAAGTTAGTCATTGATACTGAACATATTACAAATCACATGACTTTTAGGAAATGTCAAGTTACTGCAGAGAAGAAATCAGGAAAAAATAGCTGCTTAATGGAGGAACAGCTCTATTGAAAAAAGAACAGTGTAGACCAGCAGCATGACTCAGTCAGTGCCTCTACTTGATTCTGTGCCACCTATCGTTGAATTTGACATCAGAGGAAATACTGAGAGCATTTTTGTTCAAGGCATCTTGTTGCCTCGCAACGTTCCTTGAACAAGAATGGCAACGGTGACCAGTGTGACTTGGCAGCTTCTCTGGGCTGTTGCTAGTGCACCTTTTTGTTCCATCTAGATCAGCCTTTCTCAACCTTGTGTCCTCGGATGTTGTTGGACTACAACTCCCATCGTCCATGACAGCTGGATCTCTTCTCACCAGGGGTGATGGGAGTTGTAGT
Organism: Podarcis raffonei; assembly: GCF_027172205.1. Taxonomy (NCBI): domain Eukaryota; kingdom Metazoa; phylum Chordata; class Lepidosauria; order Squamata; family Lacertidae; genus Podarcis; species Podarcis raffonei. The sequence goes on from NC_070610.1 coordinate 4,262,479, forward strand.
CCAGCACTGTCTGGGGCCCCAAGGTTGAGAAAGGCTGAACCAAAAGAGGAGGGAAGTTCCCAACAACAAAAGGTAAAGGAGGAGGCAGCATCTGGAAGGTGAAGAACGCCTCCCCCAATGATTTTCTTGAGTCAACGTTTTTGAAGTGAGCTGCTTCAGAATAAAAAACATTTTATAATGTGTCATGAAAATGGGAGTAAGACAACAAAGTCTAGCTTTTGGGACACATAAAAATACTAAAAATATTGAAAGATTCACCAATACAAAACTCAAACTGTTAGCGCATGGTTCGGATAATGCCAAGGCTGGTGGCTCAGTCCCCTTATGGGGCAACTGCTTATTCCTGCATTGCAGGAGGTGGGACTTGATGATCCTCTGGGTCCCTTCCAATGCGAGGATTCAATGATATCAAAACTTCAATCAATCAAACAATCTTTATTATGGTCCAGAGACCCAACAAATTGTTACAAAGCAATGCACAATTCAGACAGCGCACCTCCAGGTTAAGCAAGCATTTTGTTCAGACTTAAAGATAGGGATCATTGGTTCTTGCAACCACCAATAAAAACTTCGTCACTGCTAATGTTGATATAGAAACTTAAGAAACAACAGCCAGGTGCTTAAAAACTGTCTAATGCCAATGGGGACACTGGCCTTAAAACGCACACCAATGTGTTCTCTAGGGTGCTATGTAACCACATGAATTCAAGATCTGGTTCCAAGGAGCTTATATAATCCAGGGAGGCACTGACTTCCTGCCGCAGTCCTAGACACACCCAAACCCAAATGTATGCAGCTGAGTTGTGGAAGGGCTTTGTCTTCCTAAAAGGAGCTAGTAGTTGTGACCAATATGAGAGGGTGGGGAGAAGCCCCACTGCTGCCACCATGTCATTTTAGCAATTGCAAATGAACGCTTTTTCTTCACTAACGTAGCTGAGTTTTATATGCGTTATAACACCATGACACCAGATGGCGCTGTGGAGCCCCGTCTTTCGCCAATGTGATTTCCCATTAGGAAGTTTACAAAGCGTTTTCCTGAAACGCGTTTTTTGATGTGTCTAGATCCAGCCTTAGCGTCTGTTCCCCAAAGGCGAACAGGTGCCTGCCTGTTCTTTCAGAGCTCCATTCATACCGTATTTTTCGCTCTATAAGACGCACCAGACCACAAGACGCATCTAGTTTTTGAAGGAGGAAAACAAGGAAAAAAATATTCTGAATCTTAGAAGCCAGAACAGCAAGAGGGATCGCTGCTCAGTGAAAGCAGCAATCCCTCTTGCTGTTCTGGCTTCTGGGATAGCTGCGCAGCCTGCATTCGCTCCATAAGACGCACACACGTTTCCCCTTACTTTTTAGGAGGGAAAAAGTGAGTCTTATAGAGCAAAAAATACAGTAATTGCTAAAATGTTACAACAAAAGAGAGAGTGTGTGTGTGTAACAAAAACCACTGACTGGAGAAGGGAGTAAAACAAGAAGATCCTTGGGCAAAAGGGTTCTCTGAAGGGAGTGGGCTTCTCCCCACTCCATAATCGTAATGGGTGCAGCCTCTTTAAATTCTCATCGTGGTTTAGGCAGTCTTTCGGAGTGCTGTGCTGTCAGTCTAATGAAATCGCATGGTGGCACCTGCAAAAGGAGTTAGGAGAGGAGGCTCAGTCCACAGAGGACCCTCTTGCAGTGGCGTAGGAAGGGGGGTGCAGTGGGTGTGGCTCTCCCTGGGTGTCATCACTGGGGGGGGGGACAAAATGGCAAAAATATGTGTTTTTGAAAAATTAACTCCCACACCCACCGCAGGCCCCTTCCTACGCCACTGCAGGAGCCCTCTCCCCTCGAGTGATTTCCAGAAACCAGAAGCATTGCTGCCTTCAACTTTGCAGGCAGAGCACAGCCTTTATGGCTAGTAGCCTTTGACCGCCCTCTCCTCCATGAATCTGCCTAATCCAGAGGCTTAGCTGGGTGAGGCGGGGGGCACTGGGCACACACCATGGGGCCTGCAGCATGCCTGAGCCACGCGTCTCTGCTGAGGGGGAGGCGGCAGGCGCACTGCCTGCAAGCTCTGTGCTGCTTTTCTGAGCAGTGCAGGGTTTGCGTCTGCCCGCTGCATCAACCGCCCTACAGCTGAGGGGGAGGCTGCGGAGAGGCTCCACACAGTGCGCCCTGCTTTGGCTCACCCTGCCCCTATGGGTGGCTCGCTCTGCCCCCAGCTGCAGGGTGCCCGCATTGCTCCGGGCACCCAAGCGGCTAGCTACGCCACTGCCCTCTTGCCCCAAAATTCTTACTAGTTCCCATTTTATTCTCTGCTTTGTCTTGGCTCTAAGGTTGACCAGAGGCAGAGATGGGACATCTGCTACGGAGGTGACACTGAATTTTATATCAGTTAGGGCTTTTCTCTCCTACTTCTGGTATATCTGATCAGAATATCAAGCCAACGGTAGGCCTGTCATGATGAATTTGATGGTAAGAGCCTGTATGCTGTACAGAAGGCTTCTCCATTCTCATGCCTTCCATGTATTGTGGACTACAACTCCCATCAGCCTCTGCCAGCATAGCCAATGGTTGGGAATAATGGGAGCCATAATCCAAAATACAGAGAGAGTAGCAGGTTGAGGAATGCTGCTGAGGAAAGCCCAATTCACTTACTGTCTGGAATGAATGAATGTATGGATGACAGCTCTTCATTTATGCAGGAGAATGTGAGGGGCTGCTTCAGCATGTTACAGAATCACACAGAATTGTAGAGTCTGAAAAGGATAGTCTAGTCTAACCTTTTGCAATGAAGGGATATTCCACCTAACATGGGGCTTTAACCCATGGCCCTGACAGAGATTAAGAGTCTTGTGCTGTACCAAGTGAGCTATGTTGGGTGCCAGAAGCTTGTGTGGTGTAGTGGTTAAGAGTGGTAGACTCGTAATCTGGTGAACCGGGTTCGTGTCTCCGCTCCTCCACATGCAGCTGCTCGGTGACCTTGGGCCAGTCACGCTTCTCTGAAGTCTCTCAGCCCCACTCACCTCACAGAGTGTTTGTTGTGGGGGAGGAAGGGAAAGGAGAATGTTAGCTGCTTTGAGACTCCTTTGGGTAGTGACAAAGCGGGATATCAAATCCAAACTCCTCCTCCTCCTCCTCCTCCTCCTCCTCTTCTTCTTCTTCTTCTTCTTCTTCTTCTTCTTCTTCTCCTAGCGTCTCCTGCTGATTTTTTGCCTTTTAATCAGGGTTCAGCAGGTGCAGATTTGCAAGATGAGATAGAACAAAATCGAAAGCCTTTTTACAGAGTTTGTCGCTGCTTCTAGAAGGTGACTTCAAAATGGTTAAAGAATGGCTCAGTGGGATGGCTGACATTCAAACATATAGGAAGAGGAATTCTATTTGTAGTAACTCCTTTTGAAATGGAACAATACTTCTGGAAGATGCTAGAAGGCACTGGGGTAAAATTAACAAATTCTTTGTGAAAAATATAATATGGTCCTCTGGTTCCTTGAACATCTTCCCACTTAAATGTCAGATTATATTATTAGGCATGTGAATGTACTGCCAATGTAGCACACCACTTTAGTATTGTGAGTTATTTTTCTTTTCTACTTCTGATTTTTGTCACTTGTAATCATTCAACACATTAGCTAAACAACTAAATGCTAAGGAGAAGCTATTCACCTTGTTTCATTATTTGCTTTGTCTAGCTGTACACAGAAGGCTTCTATACCTGGATGTGTTTTGTGTTTTAATAGGTAGGAGAGGATATATTAATTGCAATTTATCCCTCCCAGTGCCCATGTGTGGAGGTTCTACAGACAAAGAGATCAGCTGACCGCTTCATTTAAAATGTGGGACTGAGTGCTGTTAATTTTTCCAACAGAAAAATTGAAAGCATAGGAATTGGGCTGCAAAACTTTTGAATTAATTAAGTCCAGCTGCAAAACAATCTGGTTCCCCCTTTCTTATCCTGCTTAACAAAGAATCAGACAACAGACTGAGAAAAAAGTTTGAAATGTGATTTGCTTACTCATGGTCTTGCATTTATTCTCAGCAACAGCAGCAGTAAAATAAATGCAGGCAAAACACTTTTATTTACAGTACAAGCAGCCTCATTCATGTGCCTGAGCTGGAGCAATTGAATATACGTCTGCTCCCATTGTTGGTTGAAGAGAAAAGGAGAGAGAGAGAAAGGAACGGAAAACATATGCTCCTTCCCCCTCAGGAGAGGAGGGGAAATGACATCACACAAAGCCTACTCTACCAATTACATTTCTATGGTCTGGATCTGTCTATCAGCAGTACACCTCTGTGGTCTTAACCCCTTCACATGCTAACTAGTGATAAAAGACACTGTTAGATTTGGATGCTAAATCTCCCACAGACAGCAGGCCAACATCTGGAACATTTTAAGGGCTCTGGCCTTTGACACAATCACCCCTGAGTGATCTCAGCCTTTCTTGTCCTCACCAACAGAAGGAGGTACCAGACAAGGCTCCACAGCATTAGGCTAGGGGTGTCCAATTGCCACAGGGGCAGGATGCTCCTCTGACAATCTACTCAGGACACTCTGGCCTCCAGATCTCCTCTTCCCAGGCGCTGGATGCCTCACCGGGTTCAGACACTTCTTGATGTTCTGATTCCATCCTGCTAGAACTCTTTCCAGTGTCCTCCAGCTCCAACTCTCCAGGCTCCTCCCATTCCACCTTGAGATGCAGCCATCTCCTCCATGACACCTCCATGGGACTCACAACATTCAGCACACATGGCAGCCATTAGCTAATGCCTGTAACTGCATTTGTTCACATTCATCTTCACCATCCTTGTCTCTTCCCTTCCTGTTGGTATCTCCTGCACAATGAAAAAAAATGTATTTTCATAATAAGACTTGTCTCTTTTGTAAAACTGCTGCTTCCACCGACAGCCCCATATGAGAATGAAGGCATGTATCAGTGCTACAAGGCTAGGTTGATGGGCTTAGAAGCAGGGCAACTGCTGGGCTTCCCAAAGGGCAAAAGGAAGTACCAAACATATTTTATTAAAATGTCTCTCAAAAGCTCCTGTAACTCCCAGAGGACGATATACTATGACTGGCACATACTGTAGATCTTCAAAGGCAAAGAAAATTATGGCAGCATCTCTGGGACAACCTATCTAAGATCAGGCATTCAGCTGAAGACTTACAATTAACTATTAAATGATTTAATTAACTATTAAAAGAACCACTGAATTTCCTGTTCAATGATTTCCTTCAGGAGATAACGTACCAACAAAAGGTCTCTCAAAGCTACAAGAAGCCCAGCAGGCTTTTCTTGGGGAGGGTACAAATGTGTTGTGCACCTTGTTTGTTTTAATTACAGTTTTCAGGAAGGAATCTAAACTGCCAACACCGAATTAATGCCCCAGTCCATGGATCCTGAAAAACCATAGTGCTACTGTATGTCCATGTGTGTTCACAAGCACATCCCTGTGCCTTAAGCTCACTGTGTGCTTAACTATGGAACAGATGTGGAATGGATTTTAAAAGGCTGACTGAGTTCAAGAAGGTTGAGTCATACCAGTGTTGCTTACACCTTGAGCCTGAGCTAACCCATCAACAAAAACTCAGAATAACAGCATTAATATTGACATGACATGGCAAATAATAACAGTCAGCAAGTGGTGAGATGAAGTCTCTTAATGGCTGTGAACAAAATGATCCCATAATGATGAAGCAAATCGACAAGGAAATTTGTTAACTATTTTCTTATGTTCGCATTCTGTTTTTCCAGGACTACAACAAGGTACTATATGTTAAACCTTCAGTTGCTCATGGATTCTTCAGTGATAGCCACTCGTTCCTTGTAAAGGAAACATTATTTTTAAAAAGAAAAAGACATTTGCATTTTATCTTTAAGCTTTACCCAGCAAAAGGCTCATTAAACATGCTAGGTTCTTTTATTCCGACACAGTTGATAGCCCAAGCCTTCAGTTATTTATAATAATTTGTGAACACACGTCAGCAAGTCAGCTGCTAAATAACACATCTGAAAGAAATCCGTTGCTAGTCTCATAATGAATCAAAGATATGCAGCAGTATCTAGCCAAGAAAGCTTATTCCCTTTCAAGTAACATTTGCTTGTGAACCTTTCCTTTTCTAATGTCTTTTCAGCAACTCTAGAGCTTAAAAAAAAAACACAACCGCTATCAGAAGTACATTCTGCCTTTTAAAAAACCCATTAAAGGTCCCCTTGATTTATGGAGTGGGAATTTATATCTAGGGGGAGGGAACTATATTGCATCCAATCACTTTCAAATATTGTGGCAAAAATTTGATTTTGTACTGTGGAGCACTCCTGTGGGAAACAATGCAAGCTGATTTTGACTTCCCTCAAAGGAATGCATGATAAATGCACAGTCAGTAAGGCAAAGCGCTAGATGCTTCTGGAGGCTTCCAGATTGGAGCCCAGCAATTTTGTTCTACTGGGTGCAGAGTGCAGACTGTATCTTACCCAAATAAGGCTAATTAACTAACATACCTATAAACAATAAAGCAGATTGTATCACAGAGGTTCTCAAACTTATTTGGCCTACTGCCCCCTTTTCAGTGAAAAGAAATTACTCAGCACCCCCCCGCCCCCCCAGAAATCTGCCTCCTTTAAGCAAACAAACAGGAAGATGCAGTGACAAATTTGTGTTCTTTTATGTATCTATACTTCTACCCATGTCCTGTTGTTGTTTAGTCGTTTAGTCGTGTCCGACTCTTCGTGACCCCCTGGACCAGACCACGCCAGGCACTCCTGTCTTCCACTGTCTCCCGCACTTTAGTCAAACTCATGTTTGTAGCTTCGAGAACACTGTCCAACCATCTCGTCCTCTGTCATCCCCTTCTCCTTGTGCCCTCCATCTTTCCCAACATCAGGGTCTTTTCCAGGGAGTCTTCTCTTCTCATGAGGTGGCCAAAGTACTGGAGCCTCAGCTTCACGATCTGTCCTTCCAGTGAGCACTCAGGGCTGATTTCCTTAAGAATGGATAGGTTTGATCTTCTTGCAGTCCATGGGACTCTCCAGAGTCTCCTCCAGCACCATAATTCAAAAGCATCAATTCTTCGGCGATCAGCCTTCTTTATGGTCCAGCTCTCACTTCCATACATCACTACTGGGAAAACCATGGCCTTAACTATACGGACCTTTGTTGGCAAGGTGATGTCTCTGCTTTTTAAGATGCTGTCTAGGTTTGCCATCGCCTTTCTCCCAAGGAGCAGGCGTCTTTTAATTTTGTGACTGCTGTCACCATCTGCAGTGATCATGGAGCCCAAGAAAGTAAAATCTCTCACTGCCTCCATTTCTTCCTCTTCTATTTGCCAGGAGGTGATGGGACCAGTGGCCATGATCTTAGTTTTTTTGATGTTGAGACCATATTTTGCGCTCTCCTCTTTCACCCTCATTAAAAGGTTCTTTAATTCCTCCTCACTTTCTGCCATCAAGGTTGTGTCATCTGCATATCTGGGGTTGTTGATATTTCTTCCGGCGATCTTAATTCCAGCCAGGGATTCATCCAGCCCAGCCTTTCGCATGATGAATTCTGCATATAAGCTAAATAAGCAGGGAGACAATATACAGCCTTGCCGTACTCCTTTCCCAATTTTGAACCAATCAGTTGTTCCATATCCAGTTCTAACTGTAGCTTCTTGTCCCACATAGAGATTTCTCAGGAGACAGATGAGGTGATCAGGCACTCCCATTTCTTTAAGAACTTGCCATAGTTTGCTGCGTCTGCGCATCTGCGCGTGCGGGGGTCGCGATTTGCCGCTTCCGTGCATGTGCGTGACGTCATTTTGACCGTCTGTGGCAAAACCCGGAAGTAGCGCGCAACCCAAAAATACTTATCCCAAAGCTACTTCAACCTGAGGTATGACTGTAATCCTAATGAGAAGGATGCACTTGCTGCGCCAAATATGCAGGCAAGCTGCGAAACAGGCTCACGCAAGGCTGGGAAAGCCCCTTGCCTCCATGTATGAATGGTTTTTCATATTTTTCTTATCTTCTTTATGCTTCCACCGCCCCCTTATTTTTATTCAATGCCACCCAATTGCACCCAAAGCTACAACTGCCCCCCGAATGATTCCAGCACCCACAGGGGGCAGTATCGCCCACTTTGGGAAACACTGTAGTGTCACATATTCACCCCTCCACACAGAAGGTCCACTGAGAACATAGGATCTTCCATTTGGATCTCCTGCTTGGTTTTGCACATTGCTGGACAAAAGGATGCATGGTGAAGCATTAGAGGCCACTTATGCCGTTGAACCACTGAAAGGCAGAGTTGCATAAATTTGTGGAATGTGCAAATTTAGAAATGGCACCAGGCTATGGCAGAAGGAAAACCGGGGCGGCAGACCTCTTGCCAGCTCTCCTTGAGAGATAAGCTCCATTAGGCTCCCCCCTCAGTTGTCAAATAGCATCAGCAGTGGGGAACTGCATTCCTGTTTGAGCAAACTTTGGGGAGGTGGGTGGGGCCAGAGGTGAAGTAGATGGAGGAAGGAAGGAATATAAATTTTAGCTTTGTATAGTTGGGTTTCTACACACACACACACACACACACACACACACACACACACACGTCTGTCTTCTAGAGGTCTAGCCAAGCAAAAATCCTTGAACAGGGTGTGGAGCATCTCAAAGATTAGCTAGATAGGCCTTGAGGTTCCCAATCCTTTTTGTAGGGCCTCTCCATTGGCTCGGCTGAGTGAACAGCATCTCTTGGCTTCTTCTCTTGAGCTTTTTCCTTTTCAAGAGCTTTGCAACTAAGAAATGACGTTTTTCCTCTTCTTCCAATCCCCTTTCCTTCTCCTTCTTGTCTTTTCTATTATACAGTGGTACCTCAGGTTACATACGCTTCAGGTTACAGACTCTGCTAACCCAGAAATAGTGCTTCAGGTTAAGAACTTTGCTTCAGGATGAGAACAGAACCGGAGGTGAGGCAGCAGCAGGAGGCCCCATTAGCTAAAGTGGTGCTTCAGGTTAAGAACAGTTTCAGTTTAAGAATGGACCTCCAGAATGAATTAAGTACTTAACCTGAGGTACCACTATAAATATGAGGGCAGCTGCTGTCATTTGGCTGATATTTGTAAGCCGTTCCGGGAACCTCTTTTTGGCTGAAGGGTGGGATAAAGCCCAGCCATTCCATGTGCTCTGTAACAGAGAAATAACGCCTGAGCTTGCTTTTCTCCTCTTTCCTCCCAGTCCCTTTTCCTTATATAGCTTTTCTTTTAGATTATAATCTTCAAGGCAAAAACTCTTTTATTGCAGGCATTTCTAAGCTGCTTTCGGAACCCCCTTTTTTTTTGGCCTGAAAAGTGGGGGTTAAATACTTTAAGTAAATAAATATAAATAACCGCTATAATTTAAATAGAAATATCCAGTGCTCGCTCCCCCCCCCCCCAGAAAAATAGGTGCCTGTACTCACCATGAAGTTGCTACAGTAAGTGCCACACTTTTTAATAACAACAAAAAGAGGTGTGGGTACTTGCGTAACCCCTGGGGAAAAAAGCACTGGAAATATCATACATCTCAGCATAGTGAAGAATGGCTCAGATGGCTGTTTAGTACTAACTGTTGATGGGTAACTTCCTTTCTAAGAGTGCTTCAGATCAATCAGACTTGGACTGCTCAGGCCTCCAAACAGAGGACAATCCTTTGTCAGTCCTACAGATAGAGGACTGTTCTCTGTTAGGTAAGATACATGGACACCCCACACAGCAAAATCTCCAGCTGATGATGGTTTCCTTGGTGAATGCATACAGTAGGTTCCACATCAGCATCTTTCGGAGTATTTGTGGACCTGCTTCACGTGCTGCATTTCCCCCCTGCGTATTTGTGAAGTATTCCTCAGTAGATGCTTCTCAAGAGTCATATTTCAGTTCACCAGATGCAAGGCAAAACATTATTGTCAGTGCAAGGGCTGAAGTTGAGATGGAAACTGTTCTCAGTGACATTGCCAGGACCAAATGTTCATATTTAGCTCGGCTACTTCAGAATGCCTGATGTCAAACAAATGTTTGATTTTCCAGTAGGTTTGTAAATTGCTGCGACTAAATTTATCTCTGAGTCATCACAGTGTACCTGCAGGTGAAAATTAAATTGCATTGTCAGCTCACTATTTGAAGTGTTGTTTTTGTGTCACTCAGAGAAGGCCAGGAGAAGCAGATTCAGGCAGAATAAATTGCTTGTAGTGCTGCTGACAGAGTGCAGAGGATTGTTGCAATGTGCCCTTTGAAGGCAGCCCTGTTATTCAGTATCTGAAGATGGCTGCCTTACTCTGCCTAATGTCAGAACCAGCCCTAATCTTCCATCTAGCTCCCTAATCAGCAAATGGCGGGGAACACTCTCACACTTTCCCCATCCTTTTCTCTTTTTCTCATCTCACATTTACCCATCCCGTTCTCTCTTCTGCAGCTCACCATCACTCTTCCCTGATGCATTTGCTGTCTCTTGTGAGCAATGGTCCACAAATCCTTCTTGGCCTTCATAATCCAGTGTGCTGCAGAAAGACAATATGGAGTTGTGCTTAGAGTGTTGGACTTGGAATGGAGAGACCCATTCAATTTGTCACTCAGCAGTGCAGCTCATTGAGCAGTCACTATCTCAGCTTGAACTATCTCACAAGATTTTTCTGAGGATAAAATAAGGTGTGTCGGGGAGTTCCATCCTTGAATTCTTGAGAGGAAAGGTGGGGTATATAAATGAACCATAGCTCACCATTATTTTCTACTAGGTAAAGGTAAAAAGTAATGGATCCCTGGACAGTCAAGACCAGCCAAAGGTGACTATGGGGTGCGGCGCTCATCTCGCTATTTATTTATGATTTTCAATTTTATACATTTCAATAATTTTACAATCATTTTAACATTTCAAAACTCAACTTCCTTCCCCCTTTTTCTGTGGTTCCTTAAATTTAGTATTTATTTTTTGTGAATATTACAAATTAACTTAATTATTTATTCATTATTGTACATGTATAAAACTGCAGGTTATTACAATAATCCTGCCAATGTTCTTGTCTGTTTACAGTTTGTTTGTAAATATTCAAAAAACCATTTCCATTCTTTTATAAAAAGTTTGTTATCTTGATTTCTTATTTTTCCAGCATGTTTCGCCATTTCTGTGTATTCCACAAGTTTTTTTATCCATTCTTCTTTCGTAGGAACTTCTTCTTTCCATTTTTGGGCAATTGACATTCTTGCTGCTGTAGTTGCATACATGAATAAATTTCTGTACAGATTGGGTAGTTTTGTCCCTATAATTCCCAAAAGGAAAACTTCTGGTTTTAAAAATGTTATTTTAAACGTATTTTTCAATTCATTATTTATCATTTCCCGGTAAGCTTTAACCTTACTACAAGACCACCACATATGACAATAATAACCTTTTTTCTCTTTACATTTCCAACACTTATTCAATTTTGATTTATACATTTTTGCCAATCTACTAGGTGATACATGCCATTTATATAACATTTTCATATAATTTTCTCTTAAACCATAACATGCTGTAAATATTATATCTGCATTCCACAATCGTTCCCATGCATCCATATCTATATTATAGTCAATATCTATTGCCCAATGTATCATTGAGGATTTTACTTGCTCATGCTTTGTCTCCCATTCCAATAGTATCTTATACATTTTAGACAGCACTTTTATATTACATTCCAACAGATCTCTCTCCAATTGTGAAGTTTGTTTTGTGTTTGGGGAACACTCATCTCACTTTCAGGCCAAGGGAGCTGGCGTTTGTCCACAGACAGCTTTCTGGGTCGTGTGGCTAGCAGGACTAACCGCTTCTGGCGCAATGGGACACTGTGACAAGTGCCAAAGCACATGGAAATGACGTTTTCTACTAGATAGCTATGAAATACAATAATACCATGATACTGCAGCATTACAATATGCATTACAATATGCATGTTGAAAACATATACAAGTTTCATCAGACTGTACCAAGTAATTTCTGCCAATCTAGAGGTTCGAAAGCATACCAGTGCAAGTAGATAAATAGGTACCGTTGCGGCAGGAAGGTAAACGCTGTTTCCGTGCACTCTAGTTTCCATCACGGTGTCCCGTTGCGCCAGAAGCGGTTTAGTCCTGCTGGCCACAAGACCTGGAAAGCTGTCTGTGGACAAACGTTGGCTCCCTTGGCCTGAAGTGAGATGAGCACCACAACCCCATAGTCGCCTTTGACTGGACTTAACCGTCCAGGGGTCCTTTACCTTTTACCCTTTAACCAAGTAATACATTAGTAATTCACTCTTTATCTAAGCTAATGGATACATAAAATTATTATCAATTTTTATTACATAGGATTTGACCATTTCAGGTTTTGACCATTTTACAGCTCAAGGTTGTAAGATTGATTTATCCTTTGCAAATATATAATGTTTATTTGTGTCTTAGATATTATACAATGCTGACATTTGCCGGTAGAAATTCAAAATGTGGTAAAAGTATGTATTTTGCCTAGTAAAATGGAGATTACCTGCCCAATGAAAGTTATTGTAAAACGAAGAAAATATCAGGTTCTTCTAAATATCAGGTTATTTCTGAGCTGGGAAATGCAAGTGCCTTTCAAACATTTTTATGTGACTATTTTCAGAATGCCGCGTTTTATGTGACTGTTTTCAAAATGCAGAGTTCTTTGTAGCTAATAAATACTAATTCATAATGCCTGGAATCCAAACGATGTCATTACTTGCCCTTCATGTCTGAGGGGGAAGAGGTTGTATTTGTGTTTCTGCAATTGCTTTTCTCCACTGCCACACAGTAAACCACTCAAATCTGTTTTTTGTTTCTTTGAGAGATTTGGTCCATAGCTCAAAGGAAACCTGTCCCACAGCCACACCCTGAGCAGCTCTTTGGATTCTTTCTATATGGCTCTTTCTGTGTGGACTCTCTGCTTCATTCTCTGCTCTGTAGAGCTAATTTCTACTCCAAGTATTAGTAAATTGTGCGCTGTCTCACTTTAAATTGCATTTTAAACCACCACTGTTGTGTCAAAGCACATTTGGTACCTGATTTCTTTAGGCGCGTACATTTCTCCTTCACCTCACTCTGCTGTTGACCTTCCTGGCTTATATATTGCATTTTTTAATGAAGTCTGTGCCCGTATATTTCAAATTTGCATTAACTGCCGTAGTGGAATTGGTCCTTGTTCTAATTATGTACAAAAATACAGGGATAAGCTTAACATGTAAATTAGTTGTCATGTATGCAGCAGTGGTGTTTTGTTGTTGTTGTTTTTTTCATTTTTCATTTTTCAGTCTGGGGCATTCCAGATTCAAGTTGAAGCAGGAAAATTCCCATGCAGCAAAAAGAAACTTGTCGGGTCACTGCCTGCTTTCAAAAGGAAATAAATGAAAACCAAATCATAAACCTGCATAACCATGAAAGAAAAGGACAGGCTGTTACAGTATGAAACTTTCCACTTAAAGGCGGGGGCTCTGCAGTCCAGTCCTATTTATTTTCCCCTGAGGTACATCAAGGTACCAAGATGTTGGGGAGACTTAGCAGCCAACCCTATGATTTAGTTGTCACCCACCCATTCCTTCTCTGGTAATGAAAAAGTGTGCCCCCTTTCCCTTCTCTTTTCTCCCCATTTTGGGGTCTGCCTGATTTGAGGACCTGCATTCCTGGTAAACCCCCAAATGGGGAGCAGGGATACAGAACTGAAGGCAACATGGCGGCAGGAGGGATTCTTCCCTCTCCACCTCCCTGGGGAGAGCATTCCATCCCACCCCCCACCCCACCCCCATGCCACCAGCTTGGTAAGCCATTCCCCACATTGTGGCACCTCAACTGGCACCTGCATATGTGGAGGGAAATTGGAGGTGGCTGTTTTGGCCCATCGCCTGACATTATTTCCAAATCTTACATGCACCCAAGCAATGCTTCTAGAGGATTAATAAGAAGCAGCAGAAATACAGCAGTGTTGGTTTTATGTACTTTTCAAGGGCACCGTTAAAATGTTCTTTTTAAATTGGTAAGCAATTGTTTGTTTGTTTGTTACATTTGTATACCGCTCTATACCTATAGATCTCAGGGCAGTTCACAACATAAAATCACAATATAAAAAATTGAAATTACATAATAAAAACAAAAGCAAAAACAACCCAATTATGCCCCCCCCCCCAATAAAACCACATTTTAAACTGACATTGGACTGTTAGCCAGCCAAAGGCCTGGTTTAAGAGGAACGTTTTTGCCTGGTCCCTAAAGGTGTATAATGAAGGTGCCAGACAGACCTCCCTGGGGAGAGCATTCCACAGACGGGGAGCCAGCACAGAAAAGACCCGTTTCTTGTGTTGCCACCCTCCAGACTTCTCATGGGGGAGGCACATGAAGAAGGGCCTCAGAAGATGATCCCAGGGTCCGGGTAGGTTTATATGGAGGGAGGAAAGCAACCTGGACCAATCAGATTTCCTTGTGTCCCTTTGAATTGTTGCTATTACAAATGAGATTTCTACCAGTTTACATTCTAGTTAATGAAACTGCATGTTGCTCATTAATTATACACACAGGTACCACATTCCTGGCTCCCGGGTACAACAAATGTTTTATGGAAGTGGATGGTCTAAACCATTCCCTGGTATTTCAGGTTCAATGGGGAGGATTCAGAGATTACACTAAATTTTGTTGTTTGTTGTTTAGTCGTTTAGTCGTGTCCGACTCTTCGTGACCCCATGGACCAGAGCACGCCAGGCACCTCTGTCCTCCACTACCTCCCGCAGTTTGGTCAAAATTACACTAAATATATCACCAAAAATGACGATGGGTGGAATGCATGAGATGATAATGGCACGGCATACGTAAGTATACCTACCTATAAATACTGTGATTTATAACAATTCCTCTTCTTTGGCGATCACTCGTAGCTGAGTAAAATTGTCTTCCATGAAGACGTCTTAACAGTGAGTCCGTAAGTGACTGTGGAGGCCAATTCTGGGTCCAAAAGTCCTTCCACAGTGGGGACATAAGTTTCCGGGTGGGAGTTGATCACGTTGACGGTTTGCCAAATGTGCCTTC